>NW_027362763.1:59003959-60247838 GCF_046119375.1 Phyllobates terribilis
CTTCAGATGCTCCCCTGCCCCCTTAACTCCTCTCTCCTTGCCTCGGCCACACTCGGGGCCCTCAACACAGCAGCAGACGTGCTGCTTCTTCACTGCTCTAAAGTGTCAGCACACTCTCTCTACCTAACTCCACCCTCCAGTATATATATCCCTAACAGGGCTCCCTCTGGTGGTATGAGGTGGAAGGGTGGAGGTGTCTGTGTGTAGTAAGGGCCTCTTGTGGAGAAGTCCGTCCATGCATCCTTTTGGGTGGTGTGGTACCTGTGGTAGCAGGGTGCCACAATATCAAGGGATGACCATCGTGACACTTCCTTGCTTCCTTTATGACTGAAGTATTGATTAATGACTCTATGCTCGGGAGATCTTATGATGTGCTTATCCTTACTTGGATTTGGTGCATCTCTTTCCATACTGCGGTTAGCTTTCCCGTGGTGTGCGCTTTCGGTTGCGGGCCGAATTAGGTTGCCGTGGTGACGTGTCCTCCAACGTCACTTCTCCCCTCATCCCGGGCTGACGCGTCAGCCGATGGCGGGGCCCGGTGACGTGGTACGCTGCTGCCGCTTCTTCCGTTCTGTTGCGGCTTCCAGAAGCGCCGATGCAGCCACACATGAGTACACTGAGCAAGGCCAAATATAAGGGAGCTTCCCTACCCCCTGTATATCCTTCCCCCAAAGAAGCGGAACGGGAAACGCGCGTTGGGGTTGTCCTTTTTCTCACAGTCACCAGGTTGTATTGCCTCTTCCCTCCACTCCCTATATACCTGTCGTGTTATGATGTCTTATGTCTGCTTTATGTTGAATGGATCTCTCTTGACATTAGTCTATATTGCATTTTAACCAGCACTCAGCTATATGTCTTCTCGCCATAACTCCTGGTCTTCCTAGGGTTTTTGTGGTAGTGTTACCATATTGAGTTTTAATCTTTTTTGCTTCAAGGTTATATACAGCACTATCTATGGACTTTGTTTCCTCATATATATTGCATGCAACACTTTATAGCCCCTACTGATAGTTTATTCACTTGACAGGTTTTCATACCGTTGAGTTTATTTGTGTGACGCTATACCTTGGGTCCTCACTATCACTAATTGCTGTATTATTATTATTTTTTCTATTGCATGTGACACTTTACAGATATTTTCTGATTGATTGGATAGGCCTTCTATGCCTCTATATTATCCTTGTATGTGCTGATACCTATTACCTCGCTCATACTCTCGGTCATACTCCCAACCTACTGACTGTGGGATCCTTCTATTTACTTCTCCTTTTTTAGTACTGTGTTTTTTACTGACTGTTTTAATGAATTTAACCGCTTCCCGACCGCCCACTGTACATAAACGTCGGCGTTGCCTGGGCTCTGTGCAGCGCTGACGTTTATGAACGGTCGGCGGTCCCGCAGCCCTCAGGACCCCCAGGGTCCTGCAATTGCTGCGGTTGTGGTTCAGAGCGACAGCTCTGACAGGGGACCTCATCAGGACCTGATTGGTTCAGGTCCCAATGATGTTAACCCTTTCCTATCTTCAATACGCCGCGATCTATAGTGATCGCAGCATATAGAAGATAGTGAGAGGAGAGGGGGTTGTCCACTTACCTCTCCGACGGACCCCTGATGCCTTCCAGGACCTGCCGTTGTTATGGCAGCTGGAGGTCACATGACCGCCTCCAGATCATCCATATATGTTGTCATGCTAGGCTCAGTTTGCAGCTGAAGCCTAGCAGGAGACAGACAGTGTGAAACTGTCAGCAAACTTCTCATGCAATGTAATACATGTCTATTACGTTGCATGAGAACAGTGATTAGAAAAATAACAATTAATGTCCCATACAGGACTAATTAAAAATGTAAAAAAAATGTTTTCAAACTGTTAAAAAAAATCACAAAATAAATAAAAATAAATAAATAAAATATTAAACCAATAAATCCGCATATTTATGCAAAAACAAAATAAGTACACATATTTGGTATCGCCGCGTCTGAAACAACCCGATCTATAAAACTGTCACACTAATTAACTCCTTATGTGCACACTGTAATAAAAATAAATAAAAAATGGAGCAAAAAACTATACTTTTTCATCATATCGCCAAACAAAAAGTGGAAAAAAATGCGATCAAAAAGCAATATGGAAATAAAAATTGTACCGCTGAAAACATAATCTTGTTCCGCAAAAAAAAGCCGCCATACAGCTTCATCAGCCAAAAAATAAAAAAGTTATAGCTCTCAGAATAAAGCGATGCAGAAAAAATATTTTTCTATAAAATAGTTTTATTGTGTAAAAGCGCGAAAACATAAAAAAAATACGGTAAGTGTAGTATCGCTGTAAACGTACTGACCCGAGGAATAATGCTGCCTGATCACTTTTACCACACGCAGAACGGCATAAAAAAAACCTCAAAAAACAATTCCTGAATTGTTGGTTTTCTTTAATTTTACCTCCGAAAAAAACGGAATGGAAAGCGATCAAAAAATGTCACCTACCCAAAAATGGTACCAATAAAAATGTCAACTCGTCCCGCAAAAGAACAAGCCATCACATGACTCTGTCGGCCGAAATATGGAAAAATTATAGCTCTCAAAATATGGCGATGCAAAAACTAGATTTTGCAAAAAAAAGCGTCTCTTAGTGTGTGACAGCTGTCAGTCATAAAAATCCGATATAAATCTGGTATCTCTGTAATCACACCGACTCGAAGAATAAAGTAATCTCATCACTTATACCGCACGAGGAACGGCGTAAAAAATAAATAAAACCAATTCTTCACCTGCTACTGATTTGTTTATTATGTCTCCCAAAGATCGCAGTAAGGCTCTGCTCACATTTATCCTGCGCCCTGCGCTGAGCACTTACGGCAGAGTTTCCGTGTAAATCTCTGAAATACGTGATTCAGACGGAACCCATGACGGAAGATTCCCTGTAATGAGGCAGATATAGGCCACTGTGGATGCCGTCTGGCCTGTAATCCCATGGTGTCATTTTTTTTAGGCGTGCGTAAAAGTGCGGTTGGCCACAGTTTTGTGCACTTCTGAAAAAAAGGACACCGCTAAACAGAGGCCAGACGGAGTCCACAGTAACTCTGCTGCCTCATTATAGTGAATGGATCCCGCAGGGGTTTCATCTGAATTACATCACTTGGAAATTTAGATGGAAACCCCGATGTAAGTGCTCAGCCTAGAGCACCGGATAAATGTTACGTAAAATGTTCCCAATAAAAGCTTCAACTCGGTCCTCAAAAAAAGCTAGTCCCCACTCAGGTCCGTCATCTGTTAAAAATATAAGGGACTTCCAAGTTACTGGTAGCAGAAAGGCTCTGGAAAAGCAAAATGGCCCTTGCCCCTTAAAAGAAATTCAGAAAATTTTGTGCTCCCAAATCCAAATGCCTATTCTACAATAATTTGTTCTCCAATTGTCAAGTAGCGCTCCGTCCCTCCCAGATCTCGCCGTATGGCTGAGCGGTACGATACAGCCACATATGGGGTATTGCCACTTTTAGAAGAAATTGTGTGACACATTTCGGCACCATTTTTACCCATTGCCCTGTGTGAAAATGTAAAATCTGAGGGTAAAACATTTTTTTGTGGTAAAAATACAATTATGTTTTCTTCACTGCCCAATGGTATAAATTTAAAAATTTAAAAACACTCACTACTTCCCTAGATGAATTCCTTGAGAGGTGTAGTTTACAAAATGGGGTCACTTGTGGGGGTTTCTGCTGTTTCGGCATGTCAGCGACTCTTCAAATGTGACATGGTGTCTGCAACCTATCCCAGCCAACATAGCGCTCCTTTCTCTTCCGAACTCTGCCGTACACCAAAGCAGTGGTTTTCCCCCACATATGGGGTATCAGCGTGTTCAGGAGAAATTGCACAACAAATGTCATGGTGCAATTTCTCCTGTTATCCTTATGATAATGCAAAATTAGGGGATGAAAAACATTTTTTGTGGGAAAAATGTGAAAATTTTATTTTTACGGCTCAATATTATAAACTTCTGTGAAGCACCTGGGGGTGCAAGGTGCTCACCACACATGTAGATAAGTTCCCTAAGGGGTCTAGTTTCCAAAATGGTGTCACTTGTGGGGGGGTTCCACTGTTTAGGCACATCAGTGGCTCTACAAATGCAACATGGCATCCGCTAATTATTCAAACAAATTTCAAATTTTACTTTCAAAAAGTCTAATGGCGCTCCTTCCCTTCCGAACCCTGCCGGGCGCCCAAACAGTGGTTTTCCCTCACATATGGGGTATCAGCGCGCTAATGAGAAATTGCACTACAAATTGTGTATTCCATTTCTTCCTGTTACCCTTGAGAAAATAAAAAAATTGGGTCTAAAGTAACATTTTTGTGAAAAAAAGTTAAATGTTTATTGTTTTCTTCCACATTCCAAAAATTCCCGTGAAACACCTGAAGGGTTAATAAACTTCTTGAATGTGGTTTTGAGCACCTTGAGGGGTGCAGTTTTTAGAATGGTGTCACTTTGGGGTATTTTCTGTCATAAAGGCCCCTCAAAGTCACTTCAAATAAGATGTGGTCCCTAAACAAATGTTTTTGTAAATTTTGTTGGAAAAATGAGAAATCGCTGGTCAACTTTTAACCCTTATAGCTTTCTAACAAAAAAAAAATGTGTTTCCAAAATTGTGCTGTTGTAAAGTAGACATGTGGAAAATGTTATTTATTAACTATTTTGTGTGACATATCTCTCTGATTTAAGGGCATGAAAATTCAAAGTTTGAAAATTGCGAAATTTTCAAAATTTCCACCAAATTTCCAATTTTTTCACAAATAAACGCAAGTGATATTGAAGAAATTTTACCACTATCATGAAGTACAATATGTCTCGAAAAAACATTCTCAGAATCAGGGGAATCCGTTGAAGCGTTTCAGAGTAATTACTTCATAAAGTGACAGTGGACTGAATTGAAAAAATTGGCCCGGTCATGAAGGCAAAAACAGGCTCTGGGGCGAAGTGGTTAAATAAGTATTGATTTTATTGGCATCTGTGCTTCATTTATCTTGATTGGATTGCTTTAATACTGAAGTATTGTATTTAATAGACCCCTTTACGCCTTTGGATTAAAATGTGATATGTTGCAGTTGTGCAAAGTACTCATGCAAAAGACATGTAAAATATATTTGTGACAAATGCAAACAGTAAATTTAGCACCGTGAACCTTATTTACCATTTTATATAGAAAAAAATGAACTTTTTTTTTTTTAAATATATTTACATACAGTTTGATGTGATTAGTGATAGTTTACAGTTATATAAAGATTATTTTTTTTATGTGCAAATGTGCAATATGCATGAATATTGCAATAAGGCCATGTAACATTTTTTGATACAAAAAAAAACAAAAATTAAGTTTTTGATTTAATTTTTCATTTGCTTATGGACAACCATGCTCACATACAGTATAATAATGCAACAGTTATTCAAATAAAACACTTAAATTATCTAAAAATCAAGACTTTAATATGTCCGGTCAAAAATGACCGGAACATTATAAGTGTATAGTAGACCCGAACAGAACAACAGGGTTAAGTCAAAAAAAATTTGAGCAACTCGGAATTTGTTTTACATTTTTTAGACTTTTTAAGTTTGGCTGCAGTGGCACAGAGAACGCGGACTCAGTGGTACAATAAAACAAGTTGTTTATTAACTATTTACAAAATTATTCAATTATATATCAATGACAATACAGACCGTGTAGAGCGATCTCTGCGCTCTCTCTCTGTCTCGTGCTTGTGGTCACCGTCTAGCCCTGTTTCTGGGCCTGGTTACCTGAACGATGCCCTATAAAATATCAAACCCAGCGCTACAGCACTAAGAAGTATGACACCAATAGCTTAGTTGTCGACTATATATCCTTGATTTTCCCTGATACAGGTAACCACTCTCTGTTAAGCTCACTAAACCTTGCGGGGCTCGGTTATACTCCTACTGAGCTTCAGACCAAGAACATATACTGAGTACAATTACCACTGTAACATCAATATTCACATAAAGTATATGCAACATACATCGTTGTATGAATATTGGTATAAATGCACACTAACCTATAATAGTTAAAGATACACTGGACTGTCAACCAATAGTGTCTGGGTCGAATCAGTATGGGCCTCCGTCAACCCGCTCTATTTTCCAATGGCAGTCGCCACCCCAGACCCTAACAGGTGCCCACACTACACTTTCCTGCAAGGATGAAAGTCTCACACTGTGGGCCACAGTCAATTTCTTCTACCACAGACCTTCTGTCCTTGCCTCCAATTTCCAGAGAGACAACTCATGCTCCCTTCTGCTCACATAACCGAATTTCTGTCCTTCCAATTGGGTCCGAATTTCCATTTCTGCAATAGGGTCTGCGCTATCTGCTATCTCTAGCCTCGACAATCAGGATCTCCTAGCCTCTGTAAGGACTCTGCACCCCTTGCTTAATCCACTTGCAATACTGATCTTGCGTTTCTGCACATACTCATCACCTACGTCAGGCCTATCTTGTTACAAGTCGGGTGACGACTGACTTCCTGGCCTGACCCCTGTGGCTTTTGTATTTTTCTGCTGCAGATCACATGTCCCCTGTGCACCTAGCTCTGCTTTCCTCTCATTCAGCCTGCCTTCTGTCCCATGGTTCCAATACCCTTTCAGGTTCCTACACCTATAGTCTCTGATCACTAGATGGCAGCATTTGCCCACAAATACCTTACAGCTCATTTCTATTATATGAGTCACTCACTCTCCTTACATTCCTCCACTCTTTAAACTCACCATTGGATGAGAAATGTTACTTATGCTCTAGATACTCCTTGGCGGTGGTCTCAGAGTCGCCAATATTCAAACACACTCCTGTGTGTGCTGTATTACATACTGCCATGTGAAGTCATCTTCCGCATACCTCCTGGGTGAAACACCAGCGTTGGTACATTCAGATCTGTGAGGTCCCTCCTGACCTGTCTCTTCTGGGACACTCAGGCCCTGAGACACTCTTCCTGTGATTTTGACCTCTAGCCTACCCTCTAAGCCAGCCCCGGTCATTCTCTCTTCATCAGACACATGTGGCGGTAGCATGTAAGGGTGCCGCACTCTCTCTGGTGCGACGTCTTCTCCTTTCGGGGTGTACTCTCCTTGTCACTCGATGAGGAACAGCCTCCCATGTGTAGTCCAATTTTCCCCTAGGGTGCTTCAATTGAACCAAAACTCGATTCCCCAGCTGTAATGGTGACTCCTGCACAGGGGTTACTACAGGATGCCTTTTCCCCTGGGGCTTCTGTACAATCTTAAGTCTCAGGGGAGGAGTCCAGGGGAGGAGTCCTGAGGAGATAATTTGCATATTCCCACTGCATTTTGGGGTAAGTGAAGAGTCTCCGCGAGCTCAAAGAACACTGGATTTTGGCTGTTGGAGCTGAAAAGAGGACATCGGTAAACCAGGGGAGGAGTCCTGAGGAGATAATTTGCATATTCCCACTGCATTTTGGGGTAAGTGAAGAGTCTCCGCGAGCTCAAAGAACACTGGATTTTGGCTGTTGGAGCTGAAAAGAGGACATCGGTAAACAGCGTGCCTACACGCGCATTTTGAAGCTTTTTTTTTAAGCTTTTTTCACTGTTTTCAGAACATTAACAATAAGAACATGGAAGAGTCCAGGAGCCATTTGGTGAGCTGCATATCCTGCTACATGTTCACAGACTTGCCAGTGGAAAAGCCAAACTTCACATGCCAGAAATGCAAGCTTGTGTCCCTGTTGGAGGAAAAGTTGCGAAATCTAGAAGAGAGGTTAACTACCTTGAAAATCATTAAGGAAGGTGAAGAGTTCTTAGACAGAGCAGAATTATCTCTTCATGATTCAGAAAGAGAAGAAATTCGAACTGCACCTGACGAAACAGAGGAATGGAAGCATGTGACCCAGAGAAGCAGGAGGATCGAGAGGCAGTCAGCACCCATACTGCTCAGGAACCAGTACCAGGCTCTCACGCAGGAGAACCATGAAGAAATACAGCAAAATAAGACTTTGCCAGCAATGAATAACCTTGTAAGCCCTCAGAATCCTCCTGGATGGAGAAAGAAGAATGTTGTGAAGAAAAAACGGAGAGTGGTGGTCATGGGGGATTCCCTGTTAAGAGGAACAGAGGCCGCTATCTGCAGACCAGACATAACCTCAAGAGAAATGTGCTGTCTTCCAGGAGCAAAAATTAAAGATGTGTCTGACAGGATATCAAGACTCTTCAGACCTACAGATCACTACCCATTCCTGCTAATACATGTGGGGACATATGACACCGCAGGAAAGGACCTGGAAACCATCTGCAGTGACTTTGAAGACTTAGGCAAGAAAGTGAAAGAATTGGGAGCGCAGGTGGTCTTCTCATCCATCCTCCCAGTGGATGGCCATGGAACAATGAGGTGGAATAAGATTCTACAGGTGAACAACTGGCTACGTCGATGGTGCCGTCAACAAGGATTTGGATTTCTGGATCACGGAATGAATTACCTATGCGATGGACTACTTGCTAGAGATGGGGTGCACCTTACGAAGACTGGAAAACATGTATTTGGAAGTCGCCTTGCTACACTCATCAGAAGAGCTTTAAACTAGAACAATGTGGGAAGGGAAGCAAAAGGCCAGAAAAAGCCATACAGCTGACAAATACTATTGAGATCTCTGCTACTGGAAGTGGAAAGGAAGAACAAAGACAAAAAAATCTAAATAATAAAAATATGGGAGGAAGAGAAACCAATCACAAACTAAAATGTTTTTATACAAATGCACAAAGCATGGGCAACAAACAAGGAGAATTGGAACTACTAATGCAGGAAAAGGAATATGATGTCATCGGAATCACTGAAACTTGGTGGGACGATACACATGATTGGAATAAAAGGCTAAAAGGATACAACTTATTTGCAAGAAACAGACTTGATAAACGAGGAGGAGGTGTTGCATTGTATGTTAGAAAAGCGTATATCTGCACAGAGATTGAAGCTTCAGAGACTGGGAGCTCTGTGGAAACTGTTTGGGTAAGAATACAAGGAGAGAACAACGGAAAGGACACCATTGTAGGCATTTACTACAGGCCACCTGGGCAAGCTGAAGATATGGATGAACTCTTTATGTATCAAATGACCAAGTTCTCCAAAAAATATGACGTAGTGGTCATGGGAGATTTCAACTATCCAGACATTTGTTGGGAATCTCTCTCAAGTAAAACTAACAGGTCAAGCAAATTCTTATCCTCTCTTGCTGACAACTTTATCTTCCAAAAGGTAGGGGAGAAAACAAGGGGATCTGCTACTTTGGATCTAATCCCTATAAACAGGGAAGAAATGGTTGAGGAGGTAAAGGTGGCTGGGACCCTAGGAGGCAGCGATCATGCTATTATAGAATTTTGGATAACTAGAGGAGGAAGACATGTGAAGACTCAAACTTCAAGGTTAGATTTTAGAAAGGCAGAATTTAAGAGACTCAGAAAGAGAATAGGAGGGATCCAATGGCTAGATGTCCTTAAGGACAAAAATGTCCAGGAAGGATGGGAAATTTTTAAAAATGAGATTCTCAAAGCACAATCGTTAACAATCCCGAAAAGTAGGAAGAATGGGAAGCATTTAAGGAAACCAGGATGGATGAACACAGAACTTAAACACATGCTAAAAAGAAAGAAAGAAATGTTTATTAAATGGAAAGAGGGAGGCATATCTAAAGAAGATTATAATGCAGTCTGCAGATCCTGCAGGTCACGTATCAGTTTAGCTAAAGCTGACAATGAATTAAGGCTTGCAAGAGATGTCAAAAGCAATAAAAAAGGATTTTGGGGGTATGTCAAAAGTAAAAGAAAAGTCAAAGATGCTATAGGATTTTTACAGGATGAAAATGGAGAAATGGTAAGAGAGGATGTTGAGAAGGCCGAACTTTTTAATTCCTATTTTGCATCTGTTTTCTCTCAGAAAGAAAATGTAACATCAACTGATCTTCACTGTCCTTTTAAAGGAATAGAGGAATCCAAGTTATCTGTAAACAGAAAGATTGTGAGGGAATATTTAGCTAACATAAATGAGTTCAAGTCTCCAGGTCCAGATGAATTACACCCCAGAGTACTGAAGGAGATCATAGAAGAAATTTTAGAACCACTCTCCATAATCTTTGAAAATTCTTGGAGAACAGGAGAAGTCCCAGAAGACTGGAGAAGAGCAAATGTTGTTCCTATCTTCAAAAAGGGGAAGAAGGTGGACCCAGGGAACTATAGGCCGGTGAGTCTGACTTCTATACCAGGAAAAATCTTTGAACAAATTATTAAACAACATGTATGTAAGTACATGGATAAGAATGAAGTGATTAACCAGAGTCAGCATGGGTTTGTAACTAACAAGTCATGTCAGACTAACTTAATTTCCTTCTATGACAGAATCACTGACTGGGTGGATCAGGGAATTGCTGTAGATATAGTATATCTTGACTTCAGAAAAGCATTTGACAAAGTATCTCACACCATCCTTATTGAAAAAATGACCAAGTATGCAATGGACCAGGCAACTGTTAGGTGGATTCATAACTGGCTTAGTGATCGGACTCAAAGGGTGGTTGTAAATGGCTTCACATCCAGCTGGATGAATGTCTCAAGTGGGGTACCACAGGGCTCCGTCCTGGGACCTGTATTGTTCAACATCTTTATCAATGATTTAGATGAAGGAATTGAGGGTAAACTGATTAAATTTGCTGATGACACAAAGCTAGGAGAGATAGCTAATACTAGAGAAGAGAGAAAGAGGATTCAAAAAGACCTAAATAAACTGGAGCAGTGGGCAGCAACCAACAGAATGGTTTTTAACAGGGAAAAATGCAAAGTACTACATCTGGGCAATAAAAATGAAAAAAGCATATACAGAATGGGAGGAATAGAGCTAACCAACAGTACATGTGAAAAAGACTTAGGTATACTAATAGATCATAGACTGAACATGAGTCAACAGTGTGATGCAGCAGCAAAAAAGGCAAATACAATTCTGGGATGTATTAACAGAAGCATACAGTCTAGATCACGTGAAGTCATTATCGGTCTTTACTCCTCTTTGGTCAGACCTCATCTGGAATACTGTGTACAGTTTTGGGCACCACATTTTAAAAAAGACATAGACAAACTGGAGCAAGTTCAGAGAAGAGCGACCAGAATGGTGACTGGTCTGAAAACCATGTCCTATGAGGAACGGTTGCAGGATTTGGGAATGTTTAGCTTGCAAAAAAGAAGACTGAGAGGAGACTTAATAGCTGTCTACAAATATGTCAAGGGCTGTCACATTGTAGAAGGATCATCTTTATTCTCATTTGCACAAGGAAAGACTAGAAGCAATGGGATGAAACTAAATGGGAGGAGACACAGA
The DNA here is from genome assembly GCF_046119375.1 of Phyllobates terribilis. Lineage (NCBI taxonomy): Eukaryota > Metazoa > Chordata > Amphibia > Anura > Dendrobatidae > Phyllobates > Phyllobates terribilis. Next base: position 59,015,326 of record NW_027362763.1, read on the forward strand.
TTAGATATTAGAAAAAACTTTTTGACAGTTAGGGTGATTAATGAGTGGAACAGGCTGCCACGAGAGGTGGTGAGTTCCCCTTCAATGGACGTCTTCAAACAGAGGCTGGACAGACATCTGTCTGAGATGATCTAGTGAATCCTGCTTTGAGCAGGGGGTTGGACCAGATGACCCAGGAGGTCCCTTCCAACTCTACCATTCTATGATTCTATGATTCTATGATTTAGTGTCTCTAACCGATGTTGGTGTTTCCAAACCAAAGTTGTGGTGTTTATCTTCGTACTATCTTCCTCTGGATCAAGCTCTAGCTCAGTAACCTTACGGCTGTTACGTCCAAACAGCAACGTGTAAGGCGTGTACCCTGTCGTGGCATGAACCTGGTTATTGTACAACTAGACCAGTTCTGGTACAAATTCAGGCCATTTCATCTTCCTGTGTCACGGTGTAGGGGAATGCTGGTGAGGAAATAGCAGATACGGGCTGGGTGAGCAGGGAAAACTAATCTGTCCCTAGACTGGGAACCCTGAATAGCCCTGACCCCGAAGGTATCTCTGATGGTGAGAAGGTTCGGGTCTCCACCCTAAGCCCTAGCTCCTTCACAAGCCCTGCACTAATTCCCCTAATCTCCCTCCTCAGAACAAAGGTACAGCAATCTCAAAGGAAAGACTTCAGCGGCACAAACAAACAGGACTGCACAGCACGGCTTCCACGTATAGAGTGAAACTCTATCAGCTGCACCACGTAGTGGAAGGAGAGGCTACTTAAAGGCTAAGGGGAGTAGACTCACACAGAAACTCACATCCACCAGGACATGGCAATAGAATTGGCATTAACCAATGCAGTACAAGAGGGAATTTCACAGTTTAAGTTACAGCGGCATCTAGAATAAACCGCAGATACACAGCGCTAGACAGCGTGTGACATCCTGTCATCTTCTTGTTGTCCTCCACAATTCTCAGAATGTAGATAAAGTTATGTTGAAACATTCACAGTCCCCATTTCCCTGTGGGTGCTAGGGTGTAGTTCTGGAATTCTCAATGTTGTACTGTTGGTGCAATTCATCCATAACTTTTCCATGAAAACAGGCTCCTAGCTCAGAGTGAATTCTTTTTGGACACCCGTATACCCACATGAAGTCAGGACAGATGGCACAGGCCGCTGACTCGGCTGTTTGATTCCCGGTGGGAGTCATGACTGCAAACTTTTTAAAATGATCCATCATCACCAGACAGTACAAACAACCATTATCGGAGCGGCTGATCATAAGATAGTCCACCATCAGTACTTCCAAAGGGAAAGAAATCCTCTTCACCTATATAGATGTTCTGTGTTTAGGGGGTTTAGTCATCTCACCCTGATGGGATTTCTGGTAATCTTCTTTCACCACTCGATTTACTTGTGGCCAATACAGAAACCGTTGTAGCCATTGGAAAGTTCTCTCTGTTCTGAAGTGGGTATCACTCTCATGGGCTTCCTTCTTCACTCTGGGCTTCATTCCTTGTGAAATCATTAGCAGATTACAATGAGGCAATCTGGGCTACCGCCCAGGGCCAAAGGCTCCGGGGTCCTTTGGCCATATTGTCCTCATTATAATGCTTTTTTTCACCACTGTCGGCAGTGCACATCTCCGGACAGGTAGCTTTCCTAAAGCTCAGCTGCCAGCAATTCACAATGGTTTACTGGCATCTACAAGGCTATGTGTGTATGTACTCTTAGGAATAACAGAATTTTTGGTCCTCTCCTCCACTTTTGGCTGAGGTTTAGAGGATTAATCGGAGACATAGAACCGCTGTTCTCCACTTTGGAATCCAACCCTTCAGATATATGGTATAGGATGTATAGTATTGATATACCAAAAATATCAGTAATAATCAATTAAATTCTAAAAGACATTAATCAATTTAAAATTTGTATTTATTTAGTTTAATTAAATCTTGCATGGAAGGATGAAGATGTGTTCTTGGAGAAGCCTTCAACTTTAGCAGGTGTTTCTTGCTGGTCAGGAGGCCACGGGTAGATGGTTCAAATCCTTCCATACAGGTACAGCATTGATGGTGGACATGCTGTAGTTTCTTCAGGGCGCTAGATGTGGGGGTTTTCTGTCCTCGAGATGTCTAAGGTGCCCTGGTGACAGCAGGCAATAATGCAGCTTCCTCTGACAGCGCGAGCAGCTCTGGATAATCCACGCCGGCAGGATGATATCATCCGGCGGAAGATGGAACCTATGAGAAAAGATGTAAAACTAATGTAAGTAATGGGACTCCATATTAGAGGGTACTACTGTGGTGTCACTGTGGGAGAACGTTAGAGGAATCTCATCACACAGAGGGCAGGGATCTTTGCCAGTCATCATACATGTGACAATCCCACCACTGACAGATAACATCTGCTCCACATGACTTCTTCTCACTGACATCATACAACATGGAGATTATTTCAAACTTACCTCGCCTACTTTCCCCCTCTTCTACTTTCTCTGTTTTTTCTTGTCTTCTCAGTTTTAGAAAATATTTTCTTTTCTTCTGAACTGGAGATTCTAATCAAAAAGTCAGAAAAAAATATTAATTATAAACTTCTAAAATATTTTCTTTGTATCTATATAGAGTTATGCAACTGATTAATATGCACCTGTAGCATTTCTGTGTGCCGCCATGTGGTGTCTCCAAGGAACTATGTCCCCTTATTATCATGACATTACTTGCAGCAAGCCACTTCCCCGAGTATTCTGATATTTGTTTTGCTAAAATCCACCCTATGGTTGTAGAGATATGGGCATTTATATTTAGTGCTAATTTTTATGGTCTTTTCCAAGGGGGCATGGCTCACAATTTTATATTGCAGAGGAACCTAAAGACACACCCCAGAGGATCCTGTGAGCACCGCCCTCTTGGAAAAGACGATAAAAATTAGCACTAAATAAGACCCGTAACTCAAAAAACGGAATACTCAGGGGAGCAACGGGAATAAAGTAAGTAATTTTTGGAGCCTTCATATGCTGATTAACATTATAATTTTGGATTATACGCTATAATTGGATGGCCTATAAACCCGTACATACCTGACAATGAGGACGAGGATGAATCGTTTTTAGCAGTGAAACACAGATTTTCTCCATTAGTTTTGGAAGAAGAAGACTCTTTCTGCCTGTTTGGTAGAAGAAAGACCAGTAAATTAAAAGTAAAAACAATAGAAAAAAATGAAGAACACCTGTTTGTGAGGCCAATTAGGACAACATAGAGGGCATACCCTGCCCAGGCCCTCAACTAGTAATATTGGCCTGAAATGAGCTGGAAATGAATGGCTGGTCATAATGATCAACTGTTATTGCATTGTTATCACAAGCCAGATGCACAGAGGGGTGGTGGATGCTTGATTTAGATTTGTGTTACTCGTGTCTTGTATTTGGTTCTGAACATATATCAGAACTAAATCTCATAATAATAATAATCTACTCACATGTCTGAGTGTTTTTCACTGTTCTCTTGGGAACACTGTGGAGGTGACATAGGCTCTACATTGGTCATCATCCCGGTATTGGTAATATTTAGCTAAAACACACGGAGAAAAATAAATTGATTTATTTTTAAGCATTTTTGTAATTATAGGTTTTAGATATATTATTAGCCACCAACTTACTTTAGAAAACCTTTGATAAGATGATAGAAAGTTTTTTATTTCAGGCCAGTCATTGTCCTCTCTTGTGTCCGCCTCATCTGAATTAATGTGTCTGCTACAACGAGCTGCAAAGTACAAGTGTTATCAGAGATAATTAGTATAAGACCCCGTCAGACAGTCACCGTGTTATCACTAATAATGATAAGAACTTATTTTCACATAAAATGAAAGACAAGACACAAAACAGTTTTCTGCAGATGATGTCTCATTTTACTTACTGATAAAGTAGCGGGTGTCCTCATCTGACTTTAGCTCAGGAACGAACAGGGGCTTCTGACTTAGAAGGTTGTCAAAGTCTAAGTGATGCAGAAATGGATGCATTTTGATCTCATTTGCTCCTCCTGGAAAAGGAAGACAAGAAAGAAAGTGATACAGTCACTTTTAGAGAAACTGCTCCATATCGGTACAGTTTATGTTAACCTGAACTGAAGATGTAACAGCAGACATGCAAGAAATGTACTGAAAGTCACAGCATGAAAAATGGGGAATGGATAAGTAGGTAGATTACTGAACCTCATGGACACAACCATGTGTCTGGTCACAGAGGTGTAATAAGTCATAATACTATTATAATATTACCTGTCCCAAGTCTATCTGCTGGATCTTTTCTGAGCAGCTGAGTGATGATGTCCTGAGCATCGGGTGGACTAGAGTATTTATGATATGTCCAAATTAATTTATCTGTTATATAAAAAGAAAATATTACAGGAAATGAAACGTTTTCATTTATTTTCATAAAAAATTTCCTTAATAAGGCTAGAAATTAAACCAGAAAACCAATGAAACCAAATAACAGTGACATCACAAGCATTCAGATTATTTTACTTACCCTCAAGGACACTGCGTAAAATATCTCTTTTTAAAGTCCCTCTAAATGGTGTACGTCCAAAAAGAAATTTATGTAGGGTGATCCCTACTGACCACCAATCAACAGGCCTTCCATAGCCTTTCCTTTGGATAATTTCTGGGGCCATGTAACTAAGGGTGCCAAAAGTCTGGAAACCAACAGAAGAATGAGATGATGATCAATAAATATAATTGCGTCAAATAACATCAGTGCAAACGTTTTATAGAGAAATTGTCAGAGAAGGAGAAAGAGATGAAATCTGTAAAGTACAAGATTTTGTAAGTAAAGCCTACCTCTTCATCAAGGAACTCGCTGGTGATGTCCTCAGTTGAAGCCTTGTAGATATCTGAGCTTGGTCTCATGAGGCCGAGTTTTGAAACCCCAAAATCGGTGACCTTAATATGTCCTGTTGATGATATCAGGAGGCTGTGAAAGAAAGAAATGGTGTCAGACCCAAATAATTACCCATAGACTGTGTAAAAACTATAATTTTTTTTACCCTTTATTATACTACTGGGGTCACTTACTTGCCAGGCTTCAGGTCTCTGTGCACCACACCATAACTGTGCAGGTATTCCACAGCAAGAACCGTTTCCGCAATGTACATACGGGCCAGGGGGACAGGTAAAGGACCACAGCGCTTTATAAGACTGGCACAGTCTCCTCCTATAGGAGAAAGCAAATATGAGAGGTGAGGGTTTGTTTCAATGTAAATTACACATGATGAGGGTGAATATGAAATAAGTGGAAATATTGGGACAAGATGGCCTATATAGAGATATACTGTGTAATGTAGAGCGTATACTGTATACTACATGTAGCCATCCATGTGGGCACATTATGGTCATATATAGGTGCTAGGATTAAACAGACGTGGGCTGGATATAGATACAATGGATGTGTCCTACCTGGTACATACTCCATGACCATACACAGATGAAGTTTAGTAGGAAAAGAGCAGAACATGGAGGCCACGAAGGGACAATCGGCGAATGCTGAGATGTCCCTCTCCAGAAAGGCCAATTCAAGTCTCTTTGGCTTTTTCAGGTTCTCCTTGTCCATTGTCTTCATAGCACAAATCTGGTTTGTGTCTTTATGGCGCACTAAGTGGACGGCCCTGGAGAGGAAGAAAATCCATGATTTATTACAAATTCTTATTAACAGTCCATCTATAGACCTCATCAAACGATCTCCTGTACTAATGGTAAAAACTAGATGTGAGGCCATCACTATAAATCCATTTCTAGAAATGCATAAAATAATACTCCATAAATGATTATCAATGGAGGGTCCACATCCACGTCACATCCTAACTGACCTGACAGATAGATGTGGACAGTGATGTGGACTCCTAATTTCTCTATGGGAATATTACATGGGCAGGACACCGAGGCATCATCATAAGGAGCCCTGGGAAATAAATATTATACCAAAGTAAAGCTCACCCAAAGGCTCCACTGCTGATCAGTTTGATCGGTTTATAGTCGCTCTTACAAGGATTTCTCACTGGGTTCAATGATCCGATCAAGGCCTAAAAAGGAATAAGAAATGACATTAAGACAGAAAATGCAGGAGAATAAAAGCTCAAGATACAGGAACGTCTCTCTTCTATATTATGTCCCCGCTGATTACACTGTAGAGAACGTGATACAAGCCGGACCCTCCACAGACCCCATTATATTATAAAGGGAAATCCCCCATACACATAAATCAATACTGCAGGGAAGGATAAGGGACATCACACAGAGGGGGCAGGAAGAATAACGCCATTATCACACATAATATGTCTGATCTACATGACGAACAGTGATATCCCATTATCATATGGGATATAATATGGCATGTATAATTCACACCCGTCATCTGATGATATACAGACGTCCCCCTGATACTTACACTGGCAGATTCCTGGATGATCTCTGGTGTCTCACATATTCCACCATCAGTATTTGCCGGCACAGTTATTCCTAAAATAATGAAGAAACGTCATTTATTAAATGTCTATATCAGCACTTAATAACCAGAAGAAATGGAAGCAAAAAAGTCAAATATCAAAAAACATAACAAATGTTATTGATTAATCAGAACAATTCATGATAAAAAAAATAATAAGAGAATGTCAGACACAGAGAATCACTTCAAAACCTATTCATAATCGTATTCATACAAGTTTGTGTCTGTTTAGAATGTAGAAGATATAGGAACAATCTGTAGTCCTCAAAATAAATAAGACTAATAGAAAAGAGAAACCTTCACAGTCTGGGAGGGTGGGGAGCAAGACCCCGACATGTGTTTCGCATAGGCTTCTTCCAAGGGGTATTGAAGAAGTTTTGCGTAGGCTTCTTCCAGGGGGTGTGGAAGAAGCCTAGATGAAACGCGCATCAGGGGCTCACTTCCCACCCTCCCAGACCATGCAGGTTTCTCCTATTTATTTGCTTATTTATTTATACAGAGGATGAAGAATAAATCCACATATTCTTTACCGTTCTCAATAACGTAATATTTGAATGTAAAATATTAGATGATCGTTTTACCTTCTATCAGATCGGATTTTGGCCCTGGCTGACTGTTATCAGGGTCAGCAACATTTAGGTTTTGCCCCTCTGCAGAGTCGCCTTTTGATGTTTCCTGATGGATATAAGATATACAATTAATATAACATTTCTCAAACACTAGATTACCACATATATAAAGCGGGAAGGATTAAACCTGGATTTACTTGACAAGTTCAGTATTGGACGGACAATTCACGGCCGCTCTATCAAGCAAATTTACATTAATATTTAAGGGACTTGTATCTACAACTGTTCTCTAATAATTTCTATCAGAACTGCAGCATTTACAAGGAGGAAGATTGTGATGATCGAGTGAGACAGAAGTAGAAATACAAGCTCCGCACCGCTGAGTACAGACTATCACCACAGAGGATGGAGCCGCAGAGACAGGCCGCTATAGAATATCCTGTGTCTGCCTGGAGCGGAGAGGGGAAGGCCTCTACCATCATAAATCTGACCTTCTGCTATATGACTGGTAATCTGGAGAAGATCAGACAACAAGGACATGAGATGTAGAAGATGATGGATCCTTACCAGGCGCTCCAGTGAGTAGGCCGGATACTCCAGTACGTACAGGACATTCTGGGCCAGTTGTTTAAAAAAGGCCAATTCTCCACTTTGGGATTTTTCTTCAGCCTATAAAGATGAAAATTAATAAAAAATGAAAATAATCAATAAAATTCATGAACATATATGATATTGCCACGTTGGTTAAAGTCTGATCTGATAGGTGTTTGGTATCAATAAAAAACTGAGTTCACTTCGCAAAAAAAGGCTTTACTTAGTCCTATCAACAGAAAAATTACAATGTTATGGGTCTGTGAATATAGCGACACAAAGAACCATTTCATCTCAATTGGAATTTTTTTCCCCTTGTTTCAATACAATGTATGGTAAATAGGATAGAGCCATTGAAAGCTGCAACTCATCCCAAAAAAACAAGCCCTCATATGTCTATGCCAATGGAGAAATAACAAAGTTATGGCTCTTGAAAGAAAGTGAGGAAAAAATGAGAGCGGAAAAATGAAAAATTTTGTGGTCCATAAAGGGTTAACCAATCCTATTCCCTCCTCCCTCCGCATCCAGGACCTTCCCACCCCTAATTCAACTAACCCTTTAGATCCCACCCTTTGTCATGTAGCCTGATTGCCCTGTTTTGACTCCAGGCTATTCTTATCTGGGTATTTGGCACAGGTTAAACTTAAACTTGTATTCCATTATTATTTTCCATTATTATTATATATAATTTGTGCAGATTGTCTGCTACTTACCTGCTGTACTAATGTCCAGATGTTCTTCTGTAAATGCTCAAGATATTCTGAGCTTATACAACCTTGGTGGTATTTGGTCAGGCAATCTCTCACAAGCTCCATAACCAGCCGGTAAGTGAAGCTGAGGACGCCATCGGGTAGTGGTAGCACAAAGTGAAGGTCATAGGTGGTAAGAATCCCCTGGAGTAGTGCTAACACCTGAAGTCTGTCTGGAGGAATTCCAGACATTTCAAGTAATCCAAGCGCGGTCAGTATATGACTAGCTATATGGCTTATCACACCAACAGCAATGACACCGGAATGTCAAAGTGACAACAGGAGTGTAAACACTTGTAGAAGTAGTGATGGTTAATTGTGATGTCATAATGGAATCGTGTGTTCTAATCTTAAAGGGGCATCTTACATTATAAGGAAGTTGCCTTGCAACTCTTAAGTAGGCAACAATATAGGCTCAGCATCAGTACCAGATGCAGACAAGGAGGAAAGCGCTATTGGTGCTTTACTCTTCTAAACAGTTAGAGTCTTTTTATGTAAGATAAATTAGTTATATCTGTTATACACAATAAAAATTATAGTGTTTTGTATCAATAAGAAATTCAGATTTCAGTGCTAACAGAAATATCTTTCTGTGGGAACAGGGCATGTGGGGCTGGGGCTGCATCCAACCCTGGCATATGAAGCACGCTGGACCATGTTGCTCTGCCACAACCACTTCCAAAAATGGGGGTCTTTATTTCAAATATGACCCTGTCTACCAATGGAGAAAATTAAAATTTACTACTCTCAATAATACCAATTTTTAAGGGTGGCCAATCAGGTCTCTTTATAATATTAATAATAACCACCATATAATAATAATAGTGCCCCTCTGGTTCTCCTTATAATATTAAAGGGAATCTGACAGTAGCATCAACCCTCCTAAGCCATCTATATGGGCATTTAGGTCATAGAAAGTTGAAGAAACCGATACCTTGATATCTGTCATCTGATGTCTTATTCCATAGAAATCCACATTTTGCTTTATATGTAAATGAGCTGTTAAGATCTATGGGCCGGACATAGATCTCCCTGAGAATCTGCATCCAGAGCTTACTTTCAATGGAACAGGTAGTTACCAGTGTGGTACATGTAGATCAGGAGTGTAGACGGTCAGTCATTACATGTCTCACACTGGAAATGCCTCCTTTCATTAAAAATAATCTCTGGAGGCAGATTCTCAGGGAGATCTATGTCCGGCCTATAGATCTTAACAGCTCATTTACATATTAAGAAAAAAGTGGATTTCTCTGATTAAGACATTCATCAAATCGTGGCTATCAAGGCATCACTCTATTCAACTTTCTATGACCTGCATCTTTATGTAGACGGCTTATAAGGGTTGATCTTACTGACAGTTTCCCTTTAATAGTGTGGTTCGGACCTCCTTATAATAATAGTGCCCCTTATGGGCCTCCTTATAATAATGCTAATAATAGTGACTACCTGTTCTTTTTTATTAAATTAAAAATAATAATGCTCTCTCGGGCCTCTTTATAATAGTAATAATAATATTAATGATAAAAATATTAGATGACCCCACACGGTTTAGGGAAAGTGTCACTGAATGCAGAAGCCGGGTCTAAGCTCCTAATAAACACTACCCACCTCCTGCCCTGCTGTGTTATTACAGGCTTTATTCCCCTTCAAGCCTAAGCATCAGAATGCCGGTGTCTCCTCTTACTGCTCCATTTCACCTGCTGTCAGTAATGCAAAGTGTCTGGGCCCTGTTTTAAAGCCTCTTGTTAACCCCCTCCCACCATGTATCTGTAGCATCAGCGTCTCTGCCCCCTGCCAGGCAAAGACGCCGTCCCCCTTACCGCCGCGGTCCTGCTCCAGTGTCTTCTGGCCTCCCTGCAGCGGCTGCTGGTACACGCAGCTTCCCTGGCTCTGTGCTTAGGGTGCGCGCGCTTCCTCCCTCTTAAAGGGGGAGCGCGAGCCGTCCTAAAAAGTCCCCGGCCAATGGCCGGAGGACTTTCTCTATAAAAGGCACTTCCTTCAATATGGAGGTGCCTGTGCAAGGTTGTTGCTTTGTTATACTTGCTTTGCTTCAGCCCTCAGGTCCTCTGCAAGTCAGTCCTGTCCGCCAGTCTGTTCTTCAGTACAGTCCGCCAGTCTGACTACTTTTCAGCCTGACAGTCTGCCTACAGTCCAGTCCGCTAATCTGTCTATGGGCTTTACCCGCCTGCTTACCTGGAAGCACCTGCTTGTTACCTGCCGTGCCCGCCAGCCTACTTACCTGAAGCACCTGCCTGTTACCTACTGTGCCCGCCAGCCTGCTTACCTGGAAGCACCAGCCTGTTACAGGCTGTGCCCGCTTGCCTGCTTACCTGGAAGCACCTGCCTGTTACCTGTTGTGCCCGCCAGCTTGCCCACCCGGAGCACCCGTCTGGCTATCAGCCGAATCAGCCTGCCTGTCGGCCCTAACCACCCGTCAGCCTGCCTGCCGTGCTCATCCACTGTACCGGTCAGTTCCAGCCTTCTGTCTCGTGGGAGTCACCTGCTCTCATACAAGGTCGGTCCCACAGTGGCACCTGGTCCCTGTGCTCAGTCCCTCCCTGGTTCACGGAGTCGACTGAGCCGCCGTGCGACCTTGGTCTGGCCGAGTAGATACTTAGTCACGCCCCTCTGGTCCCTCCTTGCACTGCAGAACAGAGGTTCCACCACCCGGATCCGTAACAGTTTGCATGGGCCATGGAACCATGTGGCCCCCAGACTCCTTCGCTTTCTGACCTGTACCAGGAGGTTTCTCATCAGAGATCCCAGCAGGAAACTATCCTGACTTACCTGCGGTCTGTCAACTCCCGCCTGGACACGTTGTCCATCCCACCTGTGTCCGTCTCGAGCCGAACGGCACCCGCTCCGGCGGCGCCTTAGCCTATTTGTGCCATGACATCCGCCCCTGGTCCCCGGCTCTATGCGCCTCACGTTTTGGTGGTGACCCCGTCTTATGTCGGGGTTTTCTAAACCAATGCACGCTGCACTTTGAACTCCTGGCACATCAGTTTCCCTCCGACCGGGGCAAGGTGGCGTTCATCATGTCTCACCTCACCGGGGAAGCATTGGCATGGCTAAACCCACTATGGGAGAGAGGAGATCCCCTTGTGTCCGACCTTCCAGCTTTCCTCACTGCCTTCCGGAAGGTCTTCGATGAGCCCGGACGAAAGACTTCTACTGCCTCCTCTCTTCTCCGTCTCCACCAAGGGAGTCTCACCGTGGGCCAGTATGCCATATATTTCTGCACTCTCGCATCTGAGCTTGCCTGGAACAACGAGGCCCTTTTGTCTGCCTTCTGGGAGGGTCTTTCCGGACGGATCAAGGACGAGCTATCCCATCGGGACATTCCTTCCACCCTGGACGACCTGGTGTCACTAGCTACCCGGATTGACATCCGTTTCTTGGAACGAGTTAAGGAGACAACCCGGGAGAGAAGATTTCCTCGTCTCGCTCCTGTGTTCCAGAAACCTGCCTCCCAACCAGCAATTCCCCGGGCACGCTCGCCCGAACCCATGCAGAACTCAAGAGAATACCAAGAGTGTGCAAAGCAGTCATCAAAGCAAAAGGTGGCTACTTTGAAGAACCTAGAATTTAAGACATATTTTCAGTTGTTTCACACTTTTTTGTTAAGTATATAATTCCACATGTGTTAAATCATAGTTTTTATGTCTTCAGTGTGAATGTACAATTTTCATAGTCATGAAAATATAGAAAAATCTTAAAATGAGAAGGTGTGTCCAAACTTTTGGTCTGTACTGTATATTGCATGCAATACTTTATAGCCTCTACTGATAGTTTATTCACTTGACAGGTTTTCATACCGCTGAGTTTATTGGTGTGACTCTATATCTTGGGTCCTCACTATCACTAATTGCTGTATTATTATTATTATTTTTTCTATTGCATGTGACACTTTACAGATTTTTTATGATTGATTGGATAGGCCTTCTATGCCTCTATATTATCCTTGTATGTGCTGATACCTATTACCTCGCTCATACTCTCGGTCATACTCCCAACCTACTGACTGTGGGATCCTTCTATTTACTTCTCCTTTTTTAGTACTGTGTTTTTTACTGACTGTTCTAATGAATTTAACCGCTTTCCGACCGCCCACTGTACATAAACGTCGGCGCTGCCTCGGCTCTGTGCAGCGCCGACGTTTATGAACGGTCGGCGGTCCCGCAGCCCTCAGGACACCCAGGGTCCTGCAAGTGCTACGGTTGCATCTCAGCGCGACAGCTCTGACAGGGGACATCATCGGGACCTGATTGGATCAAGTCCCAATGATGTTAACCCTTTCCTATCTTCTATATGCCGCGATCTATAGTGATCGCAGCATATAGAAGATAGTGAGAGGAGAGGGGGTCGTCCACTTACCTCTCTGACGGCCCCCTGATGCCTTCCAGGACCTGCCATTGTTATGGCAGCTGGAGGTCACATGACTGCCTCCAGATCTGCCATATATGGTGTCCTGCTAGACTCAGTCTGCAGCTGAAGCCTAGCAGGACTCAGACAGTGTGAAACTGTCAGCAAACTTCTCATGTAATGTAATACATAGTGATTAGAAAAATAAAAATTAATGTCCTATACAGGACTAAGTAATAATGTAAAAAAAAGTCTAAAAAATGTTTTCAAACTGTTAAAAAAAATCACAAAATAAATAAAAATAAATAAATAAAATATTAAACCAATAAATCTGTATATTTCTGCAAAAACAAAAAGAGTACACATATTTGGTATTGCCGCGTCCGAAACAACCCAATCTATAAAACTGTCACACAAATTAACTCCTTCTGTGCACACTGTAATAAAAATAAATAAAAAACGGAGCAAAAAACTATGCTTTTTCATCATATCGCCAAACAAAAAGTGGAAAAAAATGCGATCAAAAAGCAAAATGGAAATAAAAATGGTACCGCTGAAAACGTCATCTTGTTCCGCAAAAAAAAAAGCCACCATACAGCTTCATAAGCCAAAAAATAAAAAAGTTATAGCTCTCAGAATAAAGCGATGCAGAAAAAATATTTTTTCTATAAAATTATTTTATTGTGTAAAAGCACCAAAACATAAAAAAATTACAGTAAGTGTAGTATCTCTGTAAACGTACTGACCCGAAGAATAATGCTGCCTTATCACTTTTACCACACGCAGAACGGCATAAAAAAAAACCTCAAAAAACAATTCCTGAATTGTTGGTTTTTGTTAATTTTACCTCCCAAAAAACGGAATAGAAAGCGATCAAAAAATGTCACGTACCCAAGAATGGAACCAATAAAAATGTCAACTCGTCCCGCAAAAAACAAGCCATCACATGGCTCTGTCAGCCGAAATATGGAAAAATTATAGCTCTCAAAATATGGCGATGCAAAAACTAGATTTTGCTAAAAAGCGTCTCTTAGTGTGTGACAGCTGTCAGTCATAAAAACCTGATATAAATCTGGTATCTCTGTAATCGCACCGACCCGAAGAATAAAGTAATCTCATCACTTATACCGCACGAGGAACGGCGTAAAAAATTAATAAAACCAATTCTTCACCTGCTACTGATTTGTTTATTATGTCTCCCAAAGATCGCAGTAAGGCTCTGCTCACATTTATCCTGCTCTCTGCGCTGAGCACTTACACCAGAGTTTCCGTGTAAATCTCTGAAATACGTGATTCAGACAGAACCCATGACGGAAGATTCCCTGTAATGAGGCAGATATAGGCTCTGTGGATGCCGTCTGGCCTGTGATCCCATGGTGTCATTTTTTTTAGGCGTGCATAAAAGTGCGGTTGGCCACAGTTTTGTGCACTTCTGAAAAAAAGGACACCGCTAAGCAGAGGCCAGACGGAGTCCAGAATAACTCTGCTGCCTCATTATAGTGAATGGATCCCGCAGGGGTTTCATCTGAATTACATCACTTGGAAATTTAGATGGAAACCCCGATGTAAGTGCTCAGCATAGAGCGCCGGATAAATGTTACGTAAAATGTTCCCAATAAAAGCTTCAACTCGGTCCTCAAAAAAGCTAGTCCCAACTCAGGTCCGTTATCTGTTAAAAATATAAGGGACTTCCAAGTTACTGATAGCAGAAAGGCTCTGGAAAAGCGAAATGGCCTTTGCCCCCCAAAAGAAATTCAGAAAATTTTGTGCTCCCAAATCCAAATGCCTATTCTACAATAATTTGTTCTCCAATTGTCAAATAGCTCTCCGTCCCCCCCAGATCTCGCCGTATGGCTAAGCGGTACAATACAGCCACATATGGGGTATTGCCACTTTTAGAAGAAATTGTGTGACACATTTCGGCACCATTTTTACCCATTGCCCTGTGTGAAAATGTAAAATCTAAGGATAAAACATTTTTTTGTGGTAAAAATACAATTATGTTTTCTTCACTGCCCAATGGTATAAATGTAAAAATTAAAAAATACTCACTACTTCCTTAGATAAATTCCTTGAGAGGTATAGTTTACAAAATGGGGTCACTTGTGGGGGATTCTGCTGTTTTGGCATGTCAGCGACTCTTCAATTCTGACATGGTGTCTGCAACCTATCCCAGCCAACATAGCGCTCGTTTCTCTTCCGAACTCTGCCGTACACCAAAGCAGTGGTTTTCCCCCACATATGGGGTATCGGCGTACTCAGGAGAAATTGCACAACAAATTTCATGGTGCAATTTCTCCTATTACCCTTATGATAATGCAAAATTAGGGGATGAAAAACATTTTTTGTGGGAAAAATGTGAAAATTTTATTTTTACGGCTCAACATTATAAACTTCTGTGAAGCACCTGGAGGTGCAAGGTGCTCACCACACATCTAGATAAGTTTCCTAAGGGGTCTAGTTTCCAAAATGGTGTCACTTGTGGGGGGTTTCCACTGTTTAGGTACATCAGGAGCTCTCCAAACGCAACATGGCATCTGCTAATTATTCAAACAAATTTTTCTTTCAAAAAGTCTAATGGCGCCCCTTCCCTTCCGAAGGCTGCAGTGCGCCCAAACAGTGGTTTTCCCTCACATATGGGGTATCAGCGCGCTAATGAGAAATTGCACTACAAATTGTGTATTCCATTTTTTCCTGTTACCCTTGTGAAAATAAAAAAATTGGGTCTAAAGTAACATTTTTGTGAAAAAAAGTTAAATGTTCATTGTTTTCTTCCACATTCCAAAAATTCCCGTGAAACACCTGTAGGGTTAATAAACTTCTTGAATGTGGTTTTGAGCACCTTGATGGGTGCAGTTTTTAGAATGGTGTCACTTTTGGGTATTTTCTGTTATAAAGGCCCCTCAAAGTCACTTCAAATAAGATGTGGTCCCTAAAAAAATGTTTTTGTAAATTTTGTTGGAAAAATGAGAAATCGCTGCTAACAAAAAAAAATTTTGATTCCAAAATTGTGCTGATGTAAAGTAGACATGTGGGAAATGTTATTTATTAACTATTTTGTGTGACATATCTCTCTCATTTAAGGGCACGAAAATTAAAATTTGAAAATTGCAAAATTTTCAAAATTTTCACCAAATTCATGATTTTTTCACAAATAAACGCAAGTGATATCGAAGAAATTTTACCACTATCATGAAGTACAATATGTCACGAAAAAATAATCTCAGAATCAGGGGAATCCGTTGAAGCGTTCCAGAGTAATTACTCCATAAAGTGACAGTGGTCAGAATTGAAAAAATTGGCCCGGTCACGAAGGCAAAAACAGGCTCTGGGGCGAAGTGGTTAAATAAGTATTGATTTTATTGGCATCTGTGCTTCATTTATCTTGATTGGATTGCTTTAATACTGAAGTATTGCATTTAAATAGCATTTTAAATATATTTACATACAGTTTGATGTGATTAGTGATAGTTTACAGTTATATAAAGATTATTTTTTTATGTGCAAATGTGCAATATGCATGAATATTGCAATAAGGCCATGTAACATTTTTTGATACAAAAAAACCTAAAAATTAAGTTTTTGATGTAATTTTCATTTGTTTATGGACAACCATGTTCACATACAGTATAATAATGCAACAGTTATTCAAATAAAACACTTAAATTAGGTAAAATAAAAACCTTAATATGTCCGGTCAAAAATGACCGGATCATTATAAGTGTATAGTAGACCCGAACAGAACAGCAGGGTTAAGTCGAAAAAAATTTGAGCAACTCGGAATTTGTTTTACATTTTTTAGACTTTTTAAGTTTGGATGCAGTGACACAGAGAACGCGGACTCAGTGGTACAATAAAACAAGTTGTTTATTAACTATTTACAAAATGATTCAATTATATATCAATGACAATACAGACAGTGTAGAGCGATCTCTTCGCTCTCTCTCTGTCTCGTGCTTGTGGTCACCGTCTGGCCCTGTTTCTGGGCCTGGATATCTGAACGATGCCCTATAAAATATCAAACCCAGCGCTACAGCACTAAGAAGTATGACACCAATAGCTTAGTTGTCGACTATATATCCTTGATTTTCCCTGATACAGGTAACCACTCTCTGTTAAGCTCACTAAACCTTGCGTGGCTCGGTTATACTCCTACTGAGCTTCACACCAACAACATATACTGAGTACAATTACCACTGTAACATCAATATTCACATAAAGTATATGCAACATACATCGTTGTATGAATATTGGTATAAATGCACACTAACCTATAATAGTTAAAGATACACTGGACTGTCAGCCAATAGTGTCTGGGTCGAATCAGTATGGGCCTCCGTCAACCCGCTCTATTTTCCAATGGCAGTCGCCACCCCAGACCATAACAGGTGCCCACACTACACTTTCCTGCAAGGACGAAAGTCTCACACTGTGGGCCACAGTCAATTTCTTCTACCACAGACCTTCTGTCCTTGCCTCCAATTTCCAGAGAGACAACTCATGCTCCCTTCTGCTCACATAACCGAATTTCTGTCCTTCCAATTGAGTCTACGCTCACACGACCGAATTTCCATTTCTGCAATAGGGTCTGCGCTATCTGCTCTCTTTAGCCTCGACAATCAGGATTTGCTAGCCTCTGTAAGGACTCTGCACCCCTTGCTTAATCCACTTCCAATACTGATCTTGTGTTTCTGGACACACTCATCACCTACGTCAGCCCTAGCTACCACAGGTGACTTGTTACAAGTCGGGACGACGACTGACTTCCTGGCCTGACCCCTGTGGCTTTTGTATTTTTCTGCTGCAGATCACATGTCCCCTGTGCACCTAGCTCAGCTTTCCTCTCAATCAGCCTGCCTTTTGTCCCTTGGTTCCAATACCCTTTCAGGTTCCTACACCTATAGTCTCTGATCACTACATGGCAGCATCTGCCCACAAATACCTTACAGCTCATTTCTATTATATGAGTCACTCACTCTCCTTACATTCCTCCACTCTTTAAACTCACCATTACTTGGATGAGAAAGGTTACTTATGCTCTAGACGCTCTTTGGCAGTGGTCCTAGAGTCGCCAATATCCAAACACACTCCTGTGTCTGCTGTATTACATACTGCCATATGAAATCATCTTCCGCATACCTCCTGGGTGAAACACCAGCGTTGGTACATTCAGATCTGTGAAGTCCCTCCTGACATGTCTCTTCTGGGACATTCAGGCCCTGAGACACTCTTCCTGTGATTTTGACCTCTAGCCTACCCTCTAAGCTAGCCCCGGTCATTCTCTCTTCATCAGACACACACGTGGCTGTAGCATGTAAGGGTGCCGCACTCTCTCTGGTGTGACGTCTACTCCTTTCGAGGTGCACTCTCCTTGTCACTCGATGAGGAACAGCCTCCCACGTGTAGTCCAATTTTCCCCAAGGGTGCTTCACTTGAACCAAAACTCGATTCCCCAGCTGTAATGGTGCCTCCTGCACAGGAGTTACTACAGGATGCCTTTTCCCCTGGGGCTTCTGTACAATCTTAAGTCTCAGTGTCTCTAACCGATGTTGGTGTTTCCAAACCAAAGTTGTGGTGTTTATCTTCGTACTATCTTCCTCTGGATCAAGCTCTAGCTCAGTAACCTTACGGCTGTTACGTCCAAACAGCAACGTGTAAGGCGTGTACCCTGTCATGGCATGAACCTGGTTATTGTACAACTAGACCAGTTCTGGTACAAATTCAGGCCATTTCATCTTCCCGTGTTACGGTGTAGGGGAATGCTGGTGAGGAAATAGCAAATACGGGCTGGGTGAGCAGCGAAACTAACCTGTCCCTAGACTGGGAACCCTGAATAGCCCTGACCCCGAAGGTATCTCTGATGGTGAGAAGGTTCGGGTCTCCACCCTAAGCCCTAACTCCTTCACAAGCCCTGCACTAATTCCCCTAATCTCCCTCCTCAGAACAAATGTACAGCAATCTCAAAGGAAAGGACTTCAGCGGCACAAACAGGACTGCACAGCACGGCTTCCACGTATAGAGTGAAACTCTATCAGCTGCACCACGTAGTGGAAGGAGAGGCTACTTAAAGGCTAAGGGGAGTAGACTCACACAGAAACTCACATCCACCAGGACATGGCAATAGAATTGACCGCAGATACACAGCGCTAGACAGCGTGTGACATCCTGTCATCTTCCTGTTGTCCTCCACAATTCTCAGAATGTAGATAAAGTTATGTTGAAACGTTCACAGTCCCCATTTCCCTGTGGGTGCTAGGGTGTAGTTCTGGAATTCTCAATGTTGTACAGTTGATGCAATTCATCCATGACTTTTCCATGAAAACAGGCTCCTAGCTCAGAGTGAACTCTTTTTGGACACCCATATACCCACATGAAGTCAAGACAGATGGCACAGGCCGCTGACTCGGCTGTTTGATTCCCGGTGGGAGTCATGACTGCAAACTTTTTAAATGATCCATCATCACCAGACAGTACAAACAACCATTATGGGAGCGGCTGATCATAAGATAGTCCACCATCAGCACTTCCAATGGGAAAGAAATCCTCTTCACCTATATAGATGTTCTGTGTTTAGGGGGTTTAGTCATCTCACCTTGATGGGATTTCCGGTAATCTTCTTTCACCACTCGATTTACTTGTGGCCAATACAGAAACCGCTGTAGCCATTGGAAAGTTCTCTCTGTTCTGAAGTGGGTATCACTCTCATGGGCTTCCTTCTTCACTCTGGGCTTCATTCCTTGTGAAATCATTAGCAGATTACAATGAGGCAATCTGGGCTACCGCTCAGGGCCAAAGGCTCCGGGGTCCTTTGGCCATATTGTCCTCATTATAATGTTTTTTTTCACCACTGTCGGCTGTGCACATCTCCGGACAGGTAGCTTTCCTAAAGCTCAGCTGCCAGCAATTCACAATGGTTTACTGGCATCTACAAGGCTATGTGTGTATGTACTCTTAGGAATAACAGAATCTTTGATCCTCTCCTCCACTTTTGGCTGAGGTTTAGAGGATTAATCGGAGACATAGAACCGCTGTTCTCCACTTTGGAATCCAACCCTTCAGATATATGGTATATGATGTATAGTATTGATATACCAAAAATATCAGTAATAATCAATTAAATTCTAAAAGACATTAATCAATTTAAAATTTGTATTTATTTAGTTTAATTAAATCTTGCATGGAAGGATGAAGATGTGTTCTTGGAGAAGCCTTCAACTTTAGCAGGTGTTTCTTGCTGGTCAGGAGGCCACGGGTAGATGGTTCAAATCCTTCCATACAGGTACAGCATTGATGGTGGACATGCTGTAGTTTCTTCAGGGCGCTAGATGTGGGGGTTTTCTGTCCTCGAGATGTCTAAGGTGCCCTGGTGACAGCAAGCAAAAATGCAGCTTCCTCTGACAGCGCGAGCAGCCCTGGATAATCCACGCCGGCAGGATGATATCATCCGGCGGAAGATGGAACCTATGACAAAAGATGTAAAACTAATGTAAGTAATGGGACTCCATATTAGAGGGTACTACTGTGGTGTCACTGTGGGAGAACGTTAGAGGAATCTCATCACACAGAGGGCAGGGATCTTTGCCAGTCATCATACATGTGACAATCCCACCACTGACAGATAACATCTGCTCCACATGACTTCTTCTCACTGACATCATACAACATGGAGATTATTGTCACACTTACCTCGCCTACTTTCCACCTCTTCTACTTTCTCTGTTTTTTCTTGTCTTCTCAGTTTTAGAAAATATTTTCTTTTCTTCTGAACTGGAGATTCTAATCAAAAAGTCAGAAAAAAATATTAATTATAAACTTCTAAAATATTTTCTTTATATCTATATAGAGTTATGCAACTGATTAATATGCACCTGTAGCATTTCTGTGTGCCGCCATGTGGTGTCTCCAAGGAACTATGCCACC
Source organism: Phyllobates terribilis (assembly GCF_046119375.1). Lineage (NCBI taxonomy): Eukaryota > Metazoa > Chordata > Amphibia > Anura > Dendrobatidae > Phyllobates > Phyllobates terribilis. The sequence continues at coordinate 59,035,995 of NW_027362763.1, forward strand.
TTATTATCATGACCTTACTTGCAGCAAGCCACTGTGTTATTATATAATCAGTTAGATAATAATTCAATGCAACTTTAAAGAGGACCTGTCACTAGATCAAAAGTGTCTGAGATTCACTATTATCTTATGTCTGCTGCTTCCCCGAGTATTCTGATATTTGTTTTGCTAAAATCCACCCTATGGTTGTAGAGATATGGGGATTATATTTAGTGCTAATTTTTATGGTCTTTTCCAAGGGGGCATGGCTCACAATTTTATATTGCAGAGCAACCTAAAGACACACCCCAGAGGATCCTGTGAGCACCGCCCTCATGGAAAAGACGATAAAAATTAGCACTAAATAAGACCCGTAACTCAATAAACGGAATACTCAGGGGAGCAACGGGAATAAAGTAAGTAATTTTTGGATCCTTCATGTGCTGATTCACATTATAATTTTGGATTATAGGCTATAATTGGATGGCCTATAAACCCGTACATACCTGACAATGAGGACGAGGATGACTCGTTGTTTTTAGCAGTAAAACACTGATTGTCTCCATTAGTTTTGGAAGAGGAAGACTCTTTCTGCCTGTTTGGTAGAAGAAAGACCAGTAAATTAAAAGTAAAAACAATAGAAAAAATTAAGAACACCTGTTTATGAGGCCAATTAGGACAACATAGAGGGGATACCCTGCCCAGGCCCTCAACTAGTAATATTGGCCTGAAATGAGCTGGAAATGAATGGCTGGTCACAATGATCAACTGTTATTGCATTGTTATCACAAGCCAGATGCACAGATGGGTGGTGGATGCTGGATTTAGATTTGTGTTGTTCTTGTATTTGGTTCTGAACATATATCAGAACTAAATCTCATAATAATAATAATCTACTCACATGTCTGAGTGTTTTTCACTGTTCTCTTGGGAACACTGTGGAGGTGACATAGGCTCTACATTGGTCATCATCCCGGTATTGGTGATATTTAGCTAAAACACACGGAGAAAAATAAATTGATTTATTTTTAAGCATTTTTGTAATTATAGGTTTTAGATATATTATTAGCCACCAGCTTACTTTAGAAAACCTTTGATAAGATGATACAAAGTTTTTTATTTCTGGCCAGTCATTGTCCTCTCTTGTGTCCGCCTCATCTGAATTCATGTGTCTGCTACAACGAGCTACAAAGTACAAGTGTTATCAGAGATAATTAGTATAAGACCCGGTCAGATAGTCACCCTGTTATCACTAATAATGATGAGAACTTATTTTCACATAAAATGAAAGACAAGACACAAAGCAGTTTTCTGCAGATGACGTCTCATTTTACTTACTGATAAAGTAGCGGGTGTCCTCATCTGACTTTAGCTCAGGAATGAACAGGGGCTTCTGACTTAGAAGGTTGTCAAAGTCTAACTGATGCAGAAATGGATGCATATTGATCTCATTTGCTCCTCCTGGAAAAGGAAGACAAGAAAGAAAGTGATACAGTCATTTTTAGAGAAACTGCTCCATATCGGTACAGTTTATGTTAACCTGAACTGAAGATGTAACAGCAGACATGAAGGAAATGTACTGAAAGTCACAGCATGAAAAATGGGGAATGGATAAGTAGGTAGATTACTGAACCTCATGGACACAACCATTTGTCTGGTCACAGAGGTGTAATAAGTCATAATACTATTATAATATTACCTGTCCCAAGTCTATCTGCTGGATCTTTTCTGAGCAGCTGAGTGATGATGTCCTGAGCATCGGGTGGACTAGAGTATTTATGATATGTCCAAATTAATTCATCTGTTATATAAAAAGCAAATATTATAGGAAATGAAACGTTTTCATTTATTTTCGTAAAAGATGTCCTTAATAAGGCTAGAAATTAAACCAAAAAAACAATGAAACCAAATAACAGTGACATCACAATCATTCAGATTATTTTACTTACCCTCAAGGACACTGCGTAAAATATCTCTTTTCAAAGTCCCTCTAAATGGTGTACGTCCAAAAAGAAATTTATGTAGGGTGATCCCTACTGACCACCAATCAACGGGCCTTCCATAGCCTTTCCTTTGGATAATTTCTGGGGCCATGTAACTAAGGGTGCCAAAAGTCTGGAAACCAACAGAAGAATGAGATGATGATCAATAAATATAATTGCGTCAAATAACATCAGTGCAAACGTTTTATAGAGAAATTGTCAGAGAAGGAGAAAGAGATGAAATCTGTAAAGTGCAAGATCTTGTAAGTAAAGCCTACCTCTTCATCAAGGAACTCGCTGGTGATGTCCTCAGTTGAAGCCTTGTAGATATCTGAGCTTGGTCTCATGAGGCCGAGTTTTGAAACCCCAAAATCGGTGACCTTAATATGTCCTGTTGATGATATCAGGAGGCTGTGAAAGAAAGAAATGGTGTCAGACCCAAGTAATAACCCATAGACTGTATAAAAACTATAATTTTTTTTCCCCTTTATTATACTACTGGGGTCACTTACTTGCCAGGCTTCAGGTCTCTGTGCACCACACCATAACTGTGCAGGTATTCCACGGCAAGAACCGTTTCCGCAATGTACATACGGGCCAGGGGGACTGGTAAAGGATCCCAGCGCTTTATAAGACTGGCACAGTCTCCTCCTATAGGAGAAAGCAAATAGGAGAGGTGAGGGTTTGTTTCAATGTAAATTACACATGATGAGGGTGAATATGAAATAAGTGGAAATATTGGGACAAGATGGCCTATATAGAGATATACTGTGTAATGTAGAGCGTATACTGTATACTACATGTAGCCATCCATGTGGGCACATTATGGTCATATATAGGTGCTAGGATTAAACAGACGTGGGCTGGATATAGATACAATGGATGTGTCCTACCTGGTACATACTCCATGACCATACACAGATGAAGTTTTGTAGGAAAAGAGCAGAACATGGAGGCCACAAAGGGACAATCGGCGAATGCTGAGATGTCCCTCTCCAGAAAGGCCAATTCAAGTCTCTTTGGCATTTTCAGGTTCTCCTTGTCCATTGTCTTCATAGCACAAATCTGGTTTGTGTCTTTATGGCGCACTAAGTGGACGGCCCTGGAGAGGAAGAAAATCCATGATTTATTACAAATTCTTATTAACAGTCCATCTATAGACCTCATCAAATGATCTCCTGTACTAATGGTTAATACTAGATGTGAGGCCATCACTATAAATCCATGTCTAGAAATGCATAAAATAATACTCCATAAATGATTATCAATGGAGGGTCCACATCCACGTCACATCCTAACTGACCTGACAGATAGATGTGGACAGTGATGTGGTCTCCTAATTTCTCTATGGGAATATTACATGGGCAGGACACTGAGGCATCATCATAAGGAGCCCTGGGAAATAAATATTATACCAGAGTAAAGCTCACCCAAAGGCTCCACTGCTGATCAGTTTGATCGGTTTATAGTCGCTCTTACAAGGATTTCTCACTGGGTTCAATGATCCGATCAACGCCTAAAAAGGAATAAGAAATGACATTAAGACAGAAAATGCAGGAGAATAAAAGCTCAAGATGCAGGAACGTCTCTCTTCTATATTATGTCCCCGCTGATTACACTGTAGAGAACGTGATACAAGCCGGACCCTCCACAGACCCCATTATATTATAAAGGGAAATCCCCCATACACATAAATCAATACTGCAGGGAAGGATAAGGGACATCACACAGAGGGGGCAGGAAGAATAACGCCATTATCACACATAATATGTCTGATCTACATGACGAACAGTGATATCCCATTATCATATGGGATATAATATGGGATGTATAATTCACACCCGTCATCTGATGATATACAGACGTCCCCCTGATACTTACACTGGCAGATTCCTGGATGATCTCTGGTGTCTCACATATTCCACCATCAGTATTTGCCGGCACAGTTATTCCTAAAATAATGAAGAAACGTCATTTATTAAATGTCTATATCAGCACTTAATAATCAGAAGAAAAGGAAGCAAAAAAGTCAAATATCAAAAAACATAACAAATTTTATTGATTAATCAGAACAATTCATGATAAAAAAAATAATAATAGAATGTCAGACACAGAGAACGCTCTCTCTTTCAAACCAAGAACAACTGATCAAAATCACTTCAAAACCTATTCATAATCGTATTCATACAAGTTTGTGTCTGTTTAGAATGTAGAAGATATAGGAACAATCTGTAGTCCTCAAAATAAATAAGACTAATAGAAAAGAGAAACCTTCACAGTCTGGGAGGGTGGGGAGCAAGACCCCGACATGTGTTTCGCATTGGCTTCTTCCAAGGGGTATTGAAAAAGTTTTGCGTAGGCTTCTTCCAGGGGGTGTGGAAGAAGCCTACATGAAACGCGCATCAGGGGCTCACTCCCCACCCTCCCAGACCATGCAGGTTTCTCCTATTTATTTGCTTATTTATTTATCCAGAGGATGAAGAATAAATCAACATATTCTTTGCTGTTCTCAATAACGTAATATTGGAATGTAAAATATTAGATGATCGTTTTACCTTCTATCAGATCGGATTTTGGCCCTGGCTGACTGTTATCAGGGTCAGCAACATTTAGGTTTTGCCCCTCTGCGGAGTCGCCTTTTGATGTTTCCTGATGGATATAAGATATACAATTAATATAACGTTTCTCAAACACTAGATTACCATATATATATAAAGCGAGAAGGATTAAACCTGGATTTACTTGACAAGTTCAGTATTGGACGGACAATTCACGGCCGCTCTATCAAGCAAATTTACATTAATATTTAAGGGACTTGTATCTACAACTGTTCTCTAATAACTTCTATCAGAACTGCAGCATTTACAAGGAGGAAGATTGTGATGATGGAGTGAGACAGAGGTAGAAATACAAGCTCCGCACCGCTGAGTACAGACTATCACCACAGAGGATGGAGCCGCAGAGACAGGCCGCCATAGAATATCCTGTGTTTGCCTGGAGCGGAGAGGGGAAGGCCTCTACCATCATAAATCTGACCTTCTGCTATATGACTGGTAATCTGGAGAAGATCAGACAACAAGGACATGAGATGTAGAAGATGATGGATCCTTACCAGGCGCTCCAGTGAGTAGGCCGGATACTCCAGTACATACAGGACATTTTGGGCCAGTTGTTTAAAAAAGGCCAATTCTCCACTTTGGGATTTTTCTTCAGCCTACAAAGATGAAAATTAACAAGAAATGAAAATAATAAATAAAATTCATGAACATATATGGTATTGCCACGTTTGTTAAAGTCTGATCTGTTAAGATAGGTGTTTGGTATCAATAAAAAACTGAGTTCACTTCGCAAAAAAAGGCTTTACTTAGTCCTATCAACAGAAAAATTACAATGTTATGGGTCTCTGAATATAGTGACACAAAGAACCATTTCATCTCAATTGGAATTTTTTTCCCCTTGTTTCAATACAATGTATGGTAAATAGGATGGAGCCATTGAAAGCTGCAATTCATCCCAAAAAAACAAGCCCTCATATGTCTATGCCAATGTAGAAATAACAAAGTTATGGCTCTTGAAAGAAAGTGAGGAAAAAATGAGAGCGGAAAAATGAAAAATTTTGTGGTCCATAAAGGGTTAACCAATCCTATTCCCTCCTCCCTCCGCATCCAGGACCTTCCCACCCCTAATTCAACTAACCCTTTAGATCCACCCTCTCCTTTGTCATGTAGCCTGATTGCCCTGTTTTGACTCCAGGCTATTCTTATCTGGGTATTTGGCACAGGTTAAACTTAAACGTGTATTCCATTATTATTTTCCATTATTATTATATAAAATTTGTGCAGATTGTCTGCTACTTACCTGCTGTACTAATGTCCAGATGTTCTTCTGTAAATGCTCAAGATATTCTGAGCTTATACAACCTTGGTGGTATTTGGTCAGGCAATCTCTCACAAGCTCCATAACCAGCCGGTAAGTGAAGCTGAGGACGCCATCGGGTAGTGGTAGCACAAAGTCAGGGTCATAGGTGGTAAGAATCCCCTGGAGTAGTGCTAACACCTGAAGTCTGTCTGGAGGAATTCCAGACATTTCAAGTAATCCAAGCGCGGTCAGTATATGACTAGCTATATGGCTTATCACACCAACAGCAATGACACCGGAATGTCAAAGTGACAACAGGAGTGTAAACACTTGTAGAAGTAGTGATGGTTAATTGTGATGTCATAATGGAATCTTGTGTTCTAATCTTAAAGGGGCATCTTACCTTATAAGGAAGTTGCCTTGCAACTCTTAAGTAGGCAACAATATAGGCTCAGCATCAGTACCAGATGCAGACAAGGAGGAAAGCGCTATGGGTGCTTTACTCTTCTAAACAGTTAGTCTTTTTATGTAAGATAAATTAGTTATATCTGTTATACACAATAAAAATTATAGCGTTTTGTATCAATAAGAAATTCAGATTCCAGTGCTAACAGAAATATCTTTCTGTGGGAACAGGGCATGTGGGGCTAGGTCTGCATCCAACCCTGGCATATGAAGCACGCTGGCCCATGTTGCTCTGCCACAACCACTTCCAAAAATGGGGGTCTTTATTACAAATATGACCCTGCCTACCAATGGAGAAAATCAAAATTTACTACTCTCAATAATACCAATTTTTAAGGGTGGCCAATCAGGTCTCTTTATAATATTAATAATAACCACCATATAATAATAATAGTGCCCCTCTGGTTCTCCTTATAATATTAAAGGGAATCTGACAGTAGCATCAACCCTCCTAAGCCATCTATATGGGCATTTAGGTCATAGAAAGATGAAGAAACCGATACCTTGATATCTGCCATCTGATGTCTTATTCCATAGAAATCCACATTTTGCTTTATATGTAAATGAGCTGTTAAGATCTATGGGCCAGACATAGATCTCCCTGAGAATCTGCATCCAGAGCTTACTTTCTATGGAACAGGTAGTTACCAGTGTGGTACATGTAGATCAGGAGTGTAGACGGTCAGTCATTACATGTCTCACACTGGAAATGACTCCTTTCATTAAAAATAATCTCTGGAGGCAGATTCTCATGGAGATCTATGTCTGGCCTATAGATCTTAACAGCTCATTTACATATTAAGAAAAAAGTGGATTTCTCTGATTAAGACATTCATCAAATCGTGGCTATCAAGGCATCACTCTATTCAACTTTCTATGACCTGCATCTTTATGTAGACGGCTTATGAGGGTTGATCTTACTGACAGTTTCCCTTTAATAGTGTGGCTCGGACCTCCTTATAATAATAGTGTCCCTTATGGGCCTCCTTATAATAATGATAATAATAGTGACTACCTGTTCTTTTTTATTAAATTAAAAATAATAATGCTCCCTCGGGCCTCTTTATAATAGTAATAATAATATTAATGATAAAAATATTAGATGACCCCACACGGTTTAGGGAAAGTGTCACTGAATGCAGAAGCCGGGTCTAAGCTCCAAATAAACACTACCCACCTCCTGCCCTGCTGTGTTATTACAGGCTTTATTCCCCTTCAAGCCTAAGCAGCAGAATGCCGGTATCTCCTCTTACTGCTCCATTTCACCTGCTGTCTGTAATGCAAAGTGTCTGGGCCCTGTTTTAAAGCCTCTTGTTAACCCCCTCCCACCATGTATCTGTAGCATCAGCGTCTCTGCCCCCTGCCAGGCAAAGACGCCGTCCCCCTTACCGCCGCGGTCCTGCTCCGGTGTCTTCCGGCCTCCCTGCAGCGGCTGCTGGTACACGCAGCTTCCCTGGCTCTGTGCTTAGGGTGCGCGCGCGCTCCCTCCCTCTTAAAGGGGCAGCGCAAGCCGTCCTAAAAAGTCCCCGGCCAATGGCCGGAGGACTTTCTCTATAAAAGGCACCTCCTCCAATATGGAGGTGCCCGTGCAAGGTTGTTGCTTTGTTATACTTGCTTTGCTTCAGCCCTCAGGTCCTCTGCAAGTCAGTCCTGTCCGCCAGTCTGTTCTTCAGTACAGTCCGCCAGTCTGACTACTTTTCAGCCCGACAGTCTGCCTACAGTCCAGCCCGCTAATCTGTCTATGGGCTTTGCCCGCCTGCTTACCTGGAAGCACCTGTTTGATACCTGCCGTGCCCGCCAGCCTACTTACCTGAAGCACCTGCCTGTTACCTACTGTGCCCGCCAGCCTGCTTACCTGGAAGCACCAGCGTGTTACCGGCCGTGCCCGCTTGCCTGCTTACCTGGAAGCACCTGCCTGTTACCTGTTGTGCCCGCCAGCTTGCCCACCCAGAGCACCCGTCTGGCTATCAGCCGAATCAGCCTGCCTGTCGACCCGAACCACCCGTCAGCCTGCCTGCCATGCTCATCCGCTGTACCGGTCAGTTCCAGCCTTCTGTCTCGTGGGAGTCACCTGCTCTCATACAAGGTCGGTGCCACAGTGGCACCTGGTCCCTGTGCTCAGTCCATCCCTGGTTCACGGAGTCGACTGAACCGCCGTGCGACCTTGGTCTGGCCGAGTAGATACTTAGTCACGCCCCTCTGGTCCCTCCTTGCACCGCAGAACAGAGGTTCCACCACCCAGATCCGTAACAGTTTGCACGGGCCATGGAACCCGGTGGCCCCCAGACTCCTTCGCTTTCTGACCTGTACCAGGAGGTTTCTCATCAGAGATCCCAGCAGGAAACTATCCTGACTTACCTGCGGCCTGTCAACTCCCGCCTGGACACGTTGTCCATCCCACCTGTGTTCGTCTCGAGCCGAACGGCACCCGCTCCGGCGGCGCCTCAGCCTATTTGTGCCATGACATCCGCCCCTGGTCCCCGGCTCTCTGCGTCTCTCATTTTGGTGGTCACCCCGTCTTATGCCGGGGTTTTCTAAACCAATGCACGCTGCACTTTGAACTCCTGGCACATCAGTTTCCCTCCGACCGGGGCAAGGTGGCGTTCATCATGTCTCACCTCACCGGGGAAGCATTGGCATAGCCAAACCCAGTATGGGAGAGAGGAGATCCCCTTGTGTCCGATCTTCCGGCTTTCCTCACTGCCTTCCGGAAGGACTTCTACTGCCTCCTCTCTTCTCCGTCTCCACCAAGGGAGTCTCACTGTGGGCCAGTATGCCATACATTTCTGCACTCTCGCATCTGAGCTTGCCTGGAACAACGAGGCCCTTTTGTCCACCTTCTGGAAGGGTCTTTCCGGACGGATCAAGGACGATCTATCCCGTTGGGACATTCCTTCCATCCTGGACGACCTGGTGTCACTAGCTACCCGGATTGACATCCGTTTCTTGGAACGAGTTAAGGTGACAACCCGGGAGAGAAGATTTCCTCGTCTCCCTCCTGTGTTCCAGAAACCTGCCTCCCAACCAGCAATTCCCCGGGCACGCTCGCCCGAGCCCATGCAGATTCACCAGACCAAGATGGTCAAGTCTCGCCAAGAGATGTTCCGAGCCAAGGGGAGCTGCTTCTACTGTGGCAGTAAGGAGCTTCTGATCCGTTCCTGTCCGGTGAAGAAGGGAAACTCCAGTGTCTAGGATCGCTCGGAGAGGTCATCCTAGGCAAGAGTAAATCCTCTGCGTCCTTGACTCTATCCATTTCTATTTCCAGTGGTGAGATCCGCTTCTTTGAGACCGCCCACCTGGATTCCGGAGCCGCTGGGAATCTCATATCTCAGGCCCTTGTGGAGCAGTATCAAATTCCCACTAAACGTCTGGCCGAACCATTGGCAGTCGCTTCCGTGGATGGGAGACTCCTTCTGCAGACCATCTTGCTCGTCACAGAGCCTGTAACCCTTCAGGTGGGAATGCTGCACTCGGAGACGATCTCCTTTCATGTGCTATATGGACTTTCTCACTCCCTTTTGCTAGGTCTACCCTGGCTACAGAGACATGAACCTGTCCTGAATTGGCGATCTGCTGAGGTGCTCCGTTGGGGGCAGGATTGCCATGAGACTTGCCTGGTTCCGGTTCGTCCGGCTCAATCTCCGTCTACTCCGGCTAATCTACCTGGTCTGCTGGCACCCTACTGGTCCTATGCGGACGTCTTCGACAAGAAGGAAGCTGAGACACTACCACCTCATAGGCCGTACGATTTCCCTATCGACCTGGTACCCGGTGCTTCTCCTTCCCGCGGGCGTATCTACCCCTTGTCGCTGGCTGAGACCCTAGCCATGTCTGAGTACATCGAGGAGAATCTTGCAAGGGGATTCATCCAGAAATCTACTTCCCCGGCTGGAGCAGGATTCTTCTTCGTTAAAAAGAAAGACGGCTCGCTTCGGACGTGTATTGACTACAGGGGTCTTAACCAGATTACCATCAAGAATAAGTACCCCCTGACTCTAATCTCGGAGCTGTTTGACCACCTTAAAGGCGCAAGGGGCTTCACCAAGCTCAATCTTCGTGGGGTGTACAATTTGGTCTGGATCCGCCAGGGAGACGAGTGGAAGATGGCATTCAACACCCGGGATGGTCACTATGAATACTGCATGATGCCCTTTGGTCTCTGTAATGCCCCAGCCGTCTTCCAGGAGCTGGTTAACGACATCTTCCGTGATCTCTTGTATTCTTGCGTAGTGGTGTACCTGGACGATATCTTGGTCTTCTCTCCGGATCTGCCCACACACCGAAGGAATGTACATCAGGTTCTGCTAAGGCTCCGGCAGAATCGTCTCTACTCAAAACTTGAGAAATGTCTCTTCGAGCAGACTTCCCTTCCATTCCTGGGATATATTATTTCCGAGACTGGTCTTCGGATGGACCCCGAGAAGGTTTCTGCCGTCTTAAAATGGCCCCGACCGGAGGGGTTGAAGGCGATTCAGCCATTCCTGGGCTTCGCAAATTATTACCGCCTCTTCATCCCTCATTTCTCCTTTCAGACCGCTCCCATCTCCGCGCTCACCCATAAGGGAGCAAATCCCAAGGAATGGTCTTCCGAAGCGGAGGAGGCCTTCGTCTCCCTAAAACAAGCTTTCTCCTCCGCCCCTGTGCTGCACCGTCTGGATTGCAACAAGCAGTTCTTCCTGTAGGTTGATGCTTCCTCCTCCGGAGCCGGAGCGGTGCTCACCCAGAAATACTCCATCCTGGAGAATGGTAACCTGTGGCTTCTTCTCCAAGCTCTTCTCCTCATCCGGGCGCAACTACTCCATACAGGGTCGGACTGGGGTGCCTAGGGCCCACCAGGGGAACTGACTCTGGGGGCCCACATTACAGCCCACCATAAACGGTTTTATTACTTGTTATGCTTTTCTATAATGTACTATAATTAATTGATTGGCCGCGCTGTGGAGCACCAAGCGGCAGGACTTTGTTCGAACAGTCATTCCATACTGCCAGAGTCTCTATAATGGTAACTTGTCACCTTGAAAAACGCTATTTATCTGCAGATATAGGGGTAATCTGCAGGTAAATAGGGTTTAAAGCCTGGTTAGACGGCTTATTGGAAAAGCATTGGCTACACGGAGAAAATTACATTTTATTCTCCCTGCCGCCACTCGCTTCCTGTCAGAGGGTCGGTGCAAGGAGGGAGACATTACAGTCACCGTGAACTACAAAGTGAGGGTGCTGCAATAACGTCCGGCACCTTGATTGTGACATCTTCCATGGAGGCCAACCTCAGGCTGAGCTTCATTGAATGACTAACATGGCAGCAGCACCTGGCAACTAGTGCTGAGCGAGCATGGTCAGATAAGGTGTGATCCCAGCATGCTTGGGTGTTATCTGAGTATCTTGTAGTGCTCTGTTACTATGCTCGAGTCCCCGGGGTAGCATGTTTTGCGGCAGTAGACAGGCGCAACACATGCAGGAATTGCAGGTTTGTTAGGTAATCCCTGCATGTGTTGCTTCTGTCTACCGCCGCAAAACATGTTACCGCAGGGACTCGAGCATATTAGCAGAGCACTACAAGATACTCGGATAACACCCGAGCATGCTGGGATCACACCTTATCCGACCACACTCACTCAGCACTAGTTGCCAGGTGCTGCTGCCATGTTAGTCATTCAATGAAGCTTAGCCTGAGGTTGGGCTCCATGGAAGTGTCACAATGAAGGTGCCGGACGTTATTGCAGCACGCTCACTTTGTAGTTCTCGGTGACTGTAATGTCTCTTATCCGACCACGCTCACTCAGCACTACTGGAAACCGAACAGCAACCTGCAACTGCGTCACAGGGGGCTGAAGGGAACAGGTGACTGCATGCACCGGGCATTGTGCTATCTAAATGCCGCTGTCAGTGATTGACAAGGGCACTTAAATACTCAAAACAGCAGCAATCAAGGCGAGCTCTGATCACTGCTGTTACAGGCAGACGCCGGCTATGTAACACAGCCGACATCTGCCCGGTATGGAGCAGGCTCAGCTCCTGAACCCGCTCCATACAAGCACATCCCAATGGTGACAGTTATGACAAGGTTAGCAAATTTCACTTGTCTGTTCCTAAATGTGGAAAGACAAATGGAATTCCCTAACACATGTGAAAGAGACCTAATAGATTTAGTAAAGGTGCCTCAAGCATATGAATGTTATTACACACCACAATGGACTCTTACATACACGCATCTTACAAAATACATACTATTCCAGATACACAGACGCGCACAAACACATCAGTACATGAATACATCACCTGAACCACCACCATTTGTAATGTCAGGTCAGCCCCATATATCTTTGTATCGCATAAACCTACAACTCCCAGTATGTAATTAACAATAGAGATACTGGGAGTTATCAGTCATCATCAGACTGCGGACCATACAGGAACCACAGTACTGATGAGACACAGGCAGGATCACAAATGAACATTTACATCCAGGTTTCTTACCTGAGACGTCTTCTCTGATTAGAGTCGTTCTCTTTCTTTTCTTCCTCTTGTCCAGTCTCCATGATGAGTTTTCTCATCCACATCTCGTCTCTGCAGACTTCCATCTTCTCCGGTATTCTGCAGCACATCCCCACACGATGCCCTTAAAGATTATAATGCTCCTGAATAAAAATATCTACACTGAGCCCCTGAATAAACCTAACTCTTACAATGCTCCCTGCACAAAACATGACATACACTCTACCCCTCTTGTGGTACCTGCTCTCCACACTGTCCTCTCCTTACCATACTGGGCCCCCTGTTCACATTGTCCTCTCACACTGTGTCCCCGCTATACTGCCCAGTCTCTATACTGTGCCCCTTCATCACACTCCCCCTTCCTCAGCATACTGTTCCCCCCTTTCTGTGCCCTCACACTGTTTCCCCCATACTGCCGAATCTCCATTCCTTCCCCCACACTACCTAGTCTCTGTGCTGTGTTACCTCACACTTTTCTCCCTCCATACTGTCTCCTCACACTATTCCCCCACTCTCCATACTGTTTCCTTACACTATTCCCCCACTCTCCATACTGTTTCCTCACACATCCCCCTTCCCCATTCTGTTCCTGCACTCATTCCCACCCCTCCTCTGGTTCACCATACTGTTTCTTCACACATCTCCCCATTCTGTCTCCTAAAATTTCTCTCCCATCTCTTCCCCAAATATAATAAATCTTCGGAAGAGCACACAGACATGCAGAAGCGCACTTATACACACGAAAACAAGAGCACACAGACACATACTAAGGGCTCTTTCACACTTGAGTACATGCGATGACAGTTTCCACACATACCAGAGACATTGGTACACATAGACCCATTCAAATGAATGTTTTTACCTGCAACACCTCCCGCAAAATGTCCCGCACACTGATGACAGCGCTCAGCGGCAGCAGGGTCAATGATGAGAGTAGTAGTCTACTCCCGCCGTGTCCAACTGTAAAAATAGGAATAAAATAAAAAAAAACTTATACTCACCTCTCCTAAGTGTCACCCGCTGTAATCTGTGCGAGCGCTCACGCCGAGGAGAACGACTCCTGCAGCGAGTGGGCCCTGGAGCTACACAACAAGGGGTGCCCTATTAATCACTGAGCGCAGCTCCGGGGCCCGCTTGCTGCAGGAGTCATTCTCCTCGGCGTGACCGCTCGCACGGATTACAGTGGGTGACACCTAGGAGAGGTGAGTAAAAAGATTTTTTTATTTTATTCCTATTTTTATAGTTGGACACGGCAGGAGTAGTCTACTACTCTTATCATTGACCCTGCTGATCGCAGCGCCGGCAGGGATCTATGATGAAGGCAGCGCTCAGCACCCGGCTCTTGGGAACAGCGCTAACTGTACACTGATTCCCAAGCGCTGGTACGTGTCACACGGATGACACAATAGTGGACACGGATATCTCCAGTACCGTAAATATCAGGATATGTGAAAGAGCCCTAATATACACACGCAGATACACATGCTCACAGAAATGGGGACACGTGCACACGCAGGCAAGCACTCACAGAAATGCACACGCAGTCATGCTCAGACAATCACACACAAAAATGCAGACTCACAGGGAAGCACGTACACACGTGTGAAGACACAAATACACACGTAGACATGCAGGCACTCAAATACATACACACAAACACATGCAGGCATACACTGTACACACACGCATGCAGGCATATACAAACACACTGTACACACATGCAGCCATATACACACACACTGTACACACATGCAGCCATATACACACACACTGTACACACATGCAGGCATTTACACACACACTGTACACACATGCAGGCATTTACACACACACTGTACACACATGCAGGCAGGTTGGAACGGCTCCCCACAGGTGGAGCAGTCCCCAGGGCAGTGTAGAATAGATGATGGTGATGCGGGTGCTTGTGGTGCAGGAGAGATGGCGCAGCGGAAATAACTGACGGAGGCAGCGGAGTGCAGTCATCCGAGTTTACTCACAGTTATGTTCAAGTTCCTCAGGTACACTGTATGGGTGTCAGCCTCCCGCGTTGCGCTGCGTCTACCAGATGAGGGGTCCAGCACTTTTTCTCAAGTATATCAGGAGCTCTTAACGGAACCCCGCTTTCCTTATGTTCCTTACTAGACCAACTTCCCGGGCTGGGTCTTCTCCCTCCTGCCCTGCGCTTCCCCACACACAGTCCCAATCGGGTTCTCTGAAGTCCCTCTGGGCAACCTGGAGTTCCCGGACCTACTTGATGCCCTTCACGGTGACTAGGGTGAGGCTGTGGCAACTGCACCATGGAAGTGCAGAAGCCTCCAGTTTTCCAGCCGAGACCTGGAGTAACACGGCTGGTCCAAGGCCCGGTTCCCTTCTTGGGGCCTGATCCCTCTGACACTTGGCAGACTCGGGCATACGGGTGCCATCCTGCACTCACCGTAACCCCTGGGATCCCTTATGTTAACGCAGCCTTTCTCCTCTGCTCCCCTCCTGGGCCTCTATTACTAGGCCCCTTTCTGGAGCAGAGCTCCTGAAGAGACTCTGCTCCCCTCCTCTACTTTCACTGAATCACACTCACTCTCACTCCTGCCACCCTAAAATGGCTTCACTTTATATACCTCCTATCATGGTGCTCCCCACCTCTACATCCTCCACCCTTACCCAATACTGGTTCCCCCTCTCTTTGGTTCCACCCACTCCAGCCAGGGACAGGGCTCAGCAGAAACACAGTGCATCTTGCACTTCCAGCCGGCCTGGAGTAGTGTAAAGTTGAATGCGGGTGTTGGGTGTTCCGGGAAGCACTCCCTCCTTAAATGAGAGAAGGACACACCACACCTCTGGGTGAGGTGCAGAACATATAGACGCACCCGCAGGCATATACACACCCGCACCCGCAGGCATATACACGCACCCGCAGGCATATACACGCACCCGCAGGCATATACATTGTAAGGCAGCGCTAGTCATCATGCTGGGGGACACTCGCTTCACCGAGTCAACTAAAGCACACATTGTTATGCACACGCCCGGACTGACTGGCATGTGCGTGTTTAGTGATCCCACTGGACCATGAACCGGAGAGTGCCTGGAGGGGAGTAACTAAGTATCTACCCAATCCGACCAAGGTCGCACGACGGCTAGCGACGCCAGTGCACCAGGGAGGAACCGAGCAGAGGGACCAGGTGCTACTCCAAGTCAGACCCCGCACACAGCTGTTGACCCACACAGGAGAATACAGGAACAGGCAGGTTAGGCTGGAACACTGACTGGTGGGTATAGGCAGGCACGGCTGGTATGCAGACAGGCGGGCATTGGTAAGCATGACTGGTATGCAGGCAGGGGGTACTGGCAAGCATGGCTGGAGTGCCGACAGGGAGGCACTAGCAGGTTGGAGCACAGACTGGATAAGGTCCAGTACAGACTGGGACTCAGGAACAGTACCGCAGATGCGGTAGACAAGCAAAGCAGAGCGAGAACCGCCTGGAGCGGTGAGCAAAGGCAGAGCAGAGCGAGAATCGCCTGGAGCGGTGAGCAAAGGCAAAGCAGAGCGAGAACCGCCTGGAGCGGTGAGCAAAGGCAGAGCAGAGCGACAACTGCCTGGAGCGGTGAGCAAAGGCAGAGCAGAATGAGAACTGCCTGGAGCGGTGAGCAAGGCAGAGCAGAGCGAGAACCGCCGGAGCGGTGAGCAAGGCAGAGCAGGCAAGAACCGCCGGAGCAGTGAGCAAGGCAGAGCAGGCAAAAACCTCCGGAGCGGTGAGCAAGGCAGAGCAGGCAAGAACCGCCAGAGTGGTGAGCAAGGCAGAGCAGGCAAGAACCGCCAGAGTGGTGAGCAAAGGCAGAGCAGAGGGGACAGGGCTCTGTTCACACGGAACAGAAAGGAAGGGAAAGGCAGAACCAGATACACACAAGATACTTGCAATGAAGTAGCGAGTGGATGCTAAACTCCCGAACGGAAGTACAGCGACAACGAGTAGGAGTTAGGTGGAGGTTCAGACTCTGCAGAAAAAGGGAAGGTACGGACATAGAGAAACAGGAAGCAGGTTAGGAGACAGTTCAGACATCAACTGTTACTGCAACAAATACAGGAACGAGCCAAGGTAAAGCCAAGTGCTGGTTCAGACAATGCAGGAGAAAGGGAAGGTACGGACATAGGGAGAAACAGGAAGCAGGTTAGGAGACAGTTCAGACAGGAACTGTTACTGCAGCGGTATACAGGAGCGAGTCTGGGTATGCGGCCCCCAGAGGGCGGGACGAACAGGCTAGGAGCATGTTCAGACAGGCCTGGAAATACAGCCTCTAGGAAGGCAGACAGGCAGGCAAGAAAACACAGAATAGGACCTGGCACATTCAGAGTAAGACAGTACACTGAACGATAGCGTTGCTCAGGCACCAGCTTCCAGGTGAAGCTGGTTTAAATATCCAGTGACGGACAGCAATAGGCTGAGGACGCATTAGGGGTGTGCCCACAGCAGCTACAAGAAGCAGGAAGAGATCGGGCCCCGCCCTTAAGCAGCCAGAACAGAGGCAAGCAGACAGCATGGAAAGAAGCCAGGCTAGCAGACTGGACTGGTGATCAAGTTTGCGATCTTGCATAGTGGGGGATGGAGCACTATGCAAGAACGCCACCAGGTATGTTACACACATGCAACGCTTTTCTGGTATTTCACAATCCAGCAGTTTATTATTTATCATAAACCGCTCATAACCGAGTCCATCTCAGTGGCTCGCCGACATATTACACATATAATGTCCAAGAGCCTTTCCAGTGACAGATATGTCCACTTGGCTCCAGATACAGCCTTCAGCAAGGTAACAATATAAATGTCCACATCAAGCAGTGTTTTTACCTTTGCCGGGTTTTAGCTGTGGCTTTACGGCTTCCCAGATAGGGGTCTCCAGCCCTCGTACCTTCAAAGGCTACTGGTATTTTTTCACACATAACATCCAGCCTCTGCATTCCAGCACTCTTGCCTTCCAAGCCTCTAGCCCTCCAAAGCTACTGGCATCTCTTACACACAAGGATCCAGCCTCTGCCTTTCAGGCTTCACCAGGCTTCACACTCTCATGGCGTCCCGCACATGGGGAACTGGCCTCACGCCTTTTACACCCTGTTTCAAAAGCACAAAGATTTATATATCCTCCAGTGCACACACAGGACCTGTGCTGATGTCACAGTCATGTGATCAGACCTTCTGTGTGCACAGGACCTGTGCTGATGTCACAGTCATGTGATCAGTCACCTGAGGGGGAGGTACATGGTCAGCCAAAACACACCCTGGACCATTACAGTAATGCCACCAGCTGCTGCATTACAGCACACAGACAATGCAGGAGAAAGGGAAGGTACGGACATAGGTAGAAACAGGAAGCAGGTTAGGAGACAGTTCAGACAGGAATTGTTACTGCAGTGGTATACAGGAGCGAGTCTGGGTATGCGGCCCCCAGAGGGAGGGACGAACAGGCTAGGAGCATGTTCAGACAGGCCTGGAAATACAGCCTCCAGGAAGGCAGACAGGCAGGCAAGAAAACACAGAATAGGACCTGGCACATTCAGAGTAAGACAGCACACTGAACGATAGCGTTGCTCAGGCACCAGCTTCCAGGTGAAGCTGGTTTAAATATCCAGTGACGGACAGCAATAGGCTGAGGACGCATTAGGGGTGTGCCCACAGCAGCTACAAGAAGCAGGAAGAGATCGGGCCCCGCCCTTAAGCAGCCAGAACAGAGGCTAGCAGACAGCATGGAAAGAAGCCAGGCTAGCAGACTGGACTGGTGATCAAGTTTGCGATCTTGCATAGTGGGGGATGGAGCACTATGCAAGAACGCCACCAGGTATGTTACAGTACCCCCCCTTTACGCCCCCTCTTCTTCAAGCCTGCAAGGGTGTTCTGCAGAGAATTTGGAGGCCAATCCTTCTCTTCAAGAGGACTACCTCTTCTGTCCACCAGAGGAAACGAACCTGGTCTCGTTATCTTGGTAGCTAGGATGCTTCCTCCCATCAAGCCATCCTTAGCAACAGAAGAAATGGGTGAAATACCGGGAACAGCACACAGAAAAGTCTCTCTCCATTTACTATCAGATAGCACCCCGGTGAATTCAGGAGACAACTGGAGGTCCTCCGGCTGGTTGGAGGGGTGCAGAGACTCAGGGGTAACCATAGCTTTGTATAGCACTTGGTCCTGCTCATTGGATGAAGTGGGCAAAGCACCAGGTATAGAGTGTAAGAAAGTCTTTGTTCATTTTCTATCAGCTAGCATCCCCGAGGGTTCAGGAGACAACTGGAGGTCCTCCGCCTGGTTGGAGGGGTGCGGAGACTCGCTGGTAACCACTGATTTGAGGTACCTGTTGACAAGCTCACTGGACGGAGCGGGCGAAGTATCGGGCACCGGGTTTAGAAAAGTCTCTCTCCATTTGCCATCAGGTGGTATCCCGGAGGATTCAGGAGGCAACTGGAGGTTCTCCGCCTTGTCAGAGAGGTGCAGAGACTTGGAAGTATCCTCCGCCTCGATGGACGTATCGCCAGATTCATTAAAGATGGAGAGTTCCTGCCTGGGGACCATCTTCAGTCTGGTTTCTGGGTGGGCAGTCTCTTCGGGCAGGAGAACTGGTGAGCTACCCACACACATCACCCATCGGGGCTGCTCCGGGACACTGGGAAGGGCAGCTTCAGCAGAGTCCCCAGGATTGGGTCGTCGAAGACCATTAGAAAGGCCACCAGAAAGGCCTGCAGGTCAAAGACGATAGGATCCCTTGCTTCCCATAGGGGGGTGATCCATTTAAAGGCATCACCCGCTAGGTAGGACATCATAAATCCCACTTTAACCCGATCGGTGGGAAAATAGTGAGCATAGAACTGGAACTGCAGCATGCATTGCTCCACAAATGCACAACTACGTTTTGGGTTCCCATAGTACCGTGGTGGATCCGCAGGATAGAGTGCCGATAGCTCCATTTGGACTGGTGCGTAATACACCTGGGCCATAGCTAGAGAAAAAAAAATTTTTATTTATTTTTAATGCACGTATTCGCTGGACACGGATTCAAAATGTCTGAGAGCGAAGGGCCGTGGGGCTCAACGGGAACCATGGCCTGAGCAAACTGTTATGCACACGCCCGGACTGACTGGCGTGTGCGTGTTTAGTGATCCCACTGGACCATGAACCAGAGAGTGCCTGGAGTGGCGTAACTAAGTATCTACCCGATCCGACCAAGGT
Source organism: Phyllobates terribilis (assembly GCF_046119375.1). Classification (NCBI taxonomy): domain Eukaryota; kingdom Metazoa; phylum Chordata; class Amphibia; order Anura; family Dendrobatidae; genus Phyllobates; species Phyllobates terribilis. The sequence goes on from NW_027362763.1 coordinate 59,055,982, forward strand.
CGCACAATGGCTAACGACGCAAGTGCACCAGGGAGGAACCGAGCAGAGGGACCAAGTGCTACTCCAAGTCAGACGCCGGACACGACTGTTGACCCACACCGGAGAATACAGGAACAGGCAGGTTAGGCTGGCACACTGACTGGTGGGTATAGGCAGGCACGTCTGGTATGCAGACAGGCGGGCACTGGTAAGCATGACTGGTATGCAGGCAGGGGGTACTGGCAAGCATGGCTGGAGTGCCGACAGGGAGGCACTAGCAGGTTGGAGCACAGACTGGATAAGGTCCAGTACAGACTGGGACTCAGGAACAGAACCGCAGATGCGATAGACAAGCAGAGCAGGGCGAGACCGCCTGGAGCGGTGAGCAAAGGCAGAGCAGAGGGAGACCGCCTGGAGCGGTGAGCAAAGGCAGAGCAGAGCGACACCGCCTGGAGCGGTGAGCAAAGGCAGAGCAGAGCGAGACTGCCTGGAGCGATGAGCAAAGGCAGAGCAGAGCGAGACCGCCTGGAGCGGTGAGCAAAGGCAGAGCAGAGCGAGACCCCCTGGAGCAGTGAGCAAAGGCAGAGCAGAGCGAGACTGCCTGGAGCGATGAGCAAAGGCAGAGCAGAGCGAGACCGCCTGGAGCGGTGAGCAAAGGCAGAGCAGAGCGAGACCCCCTGGAGCAGTGAGCAAAGGCAGAGCAGAGCGAGACAGCCTGGAGCAGTGAGCAAAGGCAGAGCAGAGCGAGACCCCCTGGAGCGGTGAGCAAAGTCAGAGCAGAGCGAGACCGCCTGGAGCGGTGAGCAAAGTCAGAGCAGAGTGAGACCGCCTGCATCGGTGAGCAAAGGCAGAGCAGAGCGAGACTGCCTGGAGCGGCGAGGAAAGGCAGAGCAGAGTGAGACCGCCTGGAGCGGTGAGCAAGGCAGAGCAGTCAAGAACCGCCAGAGCGGTGAGCAAGGCAGAGCAGTCAAGAACCGCCAGAGCGGTGAGCAAGGCAGAGCAGTCAAGAACCGCCAGAGCGGTGAGCAAGCAGAACAGTCAAGAACCGCCAGAGCGGTGAGCAAGGCAGAGCAGGCAAGAACCGCCAGAGCGGTGAGCAAGGCAGGGCAGGCAAGAACCGCCAGAGCGGTGAGCAAAGGCAGAGCAGAGGGGACAGGGCTCTGTTCACACGGAACAGACAGGAAGGGAAAGGCAGAACCAGATACACACAAGATACTTGCAATGAAGTAGCGAGTGAAATCTAAACTCACAAATGGAAATACAGCGACAACGAGTAGGAGTTAGGTGCAGGTTCAAACTCTGCAGAAAAAGGGAAGGTACGGACATAGAGAAACAGGAAGCAGGTTAGGAGAAAGTTCAGACAGGAACTGTTACTGCAACAAATACAGGAACGAGCCAAGGTAAAGCCAAGTGCTGGTTCAGACAATGCAGGAGAAAGGGAAGGTACAGACATAGGGAGAAACAGGAAGCAGGTTAGGAGACAGTTCAGACAGGAACTGTTACTGCAGTGGGATACAGGAGCGAGTCTGGGTATGCAGCCCCCAGAGGGCGGGACGAACAGGCTAGGAGCGTGTTCAGACAGGTCTGGAAATACAGCCTACAGGAAGGCAGACAGGCAGGCAAGAAAACACAGAATAGGACCTGGCACATTCAGAGTAAGACAGCACACTGAACGATAGCGTTGCTCAGGCACCAGCTTCCAGGTGAAGCTGATTTAAATATCCAGTGACGGACAGCAATAGGCTGAGGACGCATTAGGGGTGTGTGTCACGCTGTCTCTGTATACTGGAGGTAGGGGGCCTAAGCTGACCCTAAGCTGGGGCCCTGACTAATCCCTCTACCTGGAGGTACTGTTAAAGGTACAGAGGTCCAGGCCGCCAGCGTAACCCCTACCTCCTGAGGATCCCTGCACCTCAGTAATCTAGTCCTGAGAAGGACCCCGATCACAACAATAGGGGACAGGAAATAATATGCCAACACTCAGTACTTAGACGAACGAGACAGTACAAGGGTCAAACCAAAAGCCTCCTTGCATACAAAAACTACACCACAACTACAGAGGGAACACCAACGGGAAAGGAGATAAATGATAAAGCGAGGAAGGGAAAAGCCACACCAAATACACTTAGCTTAGAACTCCAAAATACCACGATCCGCTCTGTTAGTCTGTATGAAATGCTTTCACCGACACTTCCCTAACAGACTGGCAGGCATATGAAGGAGTCCTACTACTGCAGCATTGATTGCAGCTGGGTGAGGCTGAACCTCATCTAGCACAGAGAGAGAGAGTTAACTCCCTCACTGCCGAAAAACACAAAACACCAAAATCTCAGCTGCGAGAAGTCAGGCTGTGTAATCGTGACGATCTTCGTGGCGACACACCCGTGACAGTACCCCCCCTTCTACGAGGGGCCTCCGGACCCTCAGGGCCAGGTTTATCCGGGTGAGTCGTGTGGAAGGCCCGAACTAATCGGTCTGCGTTAATATCCGACGCAGGAACCCACATCCTCTCCTCAGGACCATACCCCTTCCAATGAACCAGGTACTGAAGGGACCGGCGATTAAAGCGTGAATCGATGACCTTCGATACCTGGAACTCCAAGTTACCATTGACCACCACAGGAGGGGGAGGTAAAGGTGACGGTATCACCGGCGCCACATACCTCTTAAGCAACGATCTGTGGAACACGTTGTGAATTTTAAACGTAGGGGGGAGGTCAAGACGGAATGCCACCGGATTAATTATAGAACTGATCCTGTACGGCCCGATGAACCTGGGACCCAGTTTCCAGGAGGGAACCTTAAGTTTTATATTCCTGGTAGACAACCATACCCGATCGTTCACACTTAGGTCCGGACCAGACACTCTCCTCCTATCAGCCATACGTTTGTATCGGTTCCCCATAGTATTCAGATTCTTCAGCACCCCTCTCCATACTGAAGCGAGTGATGAGGAAAATCGTTCCTCCTCAGGAACCCCCGAAGAGCCCCCCCTACTGAAAGTACAAAACTGGGGGTGAAAACCATATGCCCCAAAAAACCGGGACTTACCAGTGGACTCGCTCCGCCTATTATTAAGAGCAAACTCTGCCAGAGGTAAGAAAGAAGCCCAGTCCTCCTGGTTCTCTGACACAAAACACTGGAGATATGTCTCCAAGCTCTGGTTCATACGTTCCGTCTGACCATTGGTCTGAGGATGAAAAGCCGATGAGAACGATAAATGCATCCCTCGCCGTGTACAAAATGCCTTCCAGAATTTGGACACAAACTGAGACCCCCGATCTGACACCACATCGGAGGGTACCACGTGAAGCCTCACAATCTCCCCAATGAACACCTGCGCAAGAGTTTTAGAATTAGGAAGAGCAGGAAGAGCGATAAAATGTGCCATCTTGCTGAACCTGTCCACTACAACGAGTATGACCGTTTTACCCGAAGACGGCGGGAGGTCCGTAATAAAGTCCATAGACAGATGAGTCCAAGGACGCTCCGGGATCTTCAAAGGTAAGAGGGCCCCAGACGGACGGGTATGTGGGGTCTTAGAGCGCGCACAAACCCCACAGGACGCAACAAAAGTTACCACCTCCTTATGTAAGTTAGGCCACCAAAACCGACGCGAGAGGAGATCCACAGTTGCTTTACTCCCTGGGTGTCCTGCCAAAGCTGAGTTATGGTGTGCCTCGATCACCTTTTGTCGTAGCTGATCTGGAACAAACAGTCTCCCTGGAGGTCCAACAGGGGCATCCCCCTGAGCCTCCAATACCTCCTCCTCAAGCTCAGAGCATACTGCCGACACCACCACCCCCTCTTGAAGGATAGGAACCGGATCATCCGTATTTCCGGCCCCAGGGAAACTACGAGATAAGGCATCCGCCTTCACATTTTTTGACCCAGGACGATATGTAACAACAAAATTAAACCTGGTAAAAAACAAAGACCACCTGGCTTGTCTGGGATTCAGACGTTTTGCGGACTCCAGATAAAGCAGGTTCTTGTGATTGGTGATGACGGTGACCGGATGGACTGCCCCCTCTAAAAAATGGCGCCACTCCTCAAAAGCTAACTTAATGGCCAAGAGTTCCCTATTGCCGACATCGTAATTCCTCTCAGCGGACGACAATTTTTTAGAGAAAAAGGCGCACGGATGCCACTTACCAGGGGACGAACCTTGTGACAATACTGCTCCCACCCCTACCTCGGAAGCGTCTACCTCTACAATGAATGGCTGTGACGCATCAGGTTGAATGAGTATGGGTGCCGAGGCAAAACATTTTTTCAAGGAGGAGAAAGCTTGACAAGCCTTGTCAGACCACCTAGAAAAATCTGTCCCCTTTTTTGTCATGTCTGTGAGAGGTTTAACCATGGACGAGAAATTACGAATGAACTTCCGGTACTAATTAGCAAACCCCAGGAAACGTTGTAGTGCCTTAAGATTCTCTGGCAGATCCCACTCAAGAACTGCCCGCACTTTCCCAGGGTCCATACGAAAACCGGACGCTGAAACCAGGAAGCCTAAAAACTGGAGTTCCTGTACAGCGAACACACACTTTTCCCATTTGGCATACAGTTTATTATCCCGCAAGATCTGTAACACCTGCCTAACGTGCTCCTGATGAGACACCAGATCAGGCGAGTAAATTAAGATATCATCCAGATATATGACAACAAACTGTCCCACCAGGCGGCGAAAAATGTCATTAACAAAGTGTTGGAACACCGCCGGGGCATTAGTCAGACCAAATGGCATGACAAGGTTCTCATAATGCCCCTCCGGAGTGTTAAACGCCGTCTTCCACTCATCCCCCTCCTTCATCCTAATCAGATTGTACGCCCCCCTGAGATCCAACTTAGAGAACCATTTGGCGCCCACGATCTGATTAAAGAGATTGGGAATAAGTGGGAGCGGATACGGATCTCGGACCGTTATCCGATTAAGTTCACGGAAATCCAGGCAAGGGCGTAGGCCTCCATCTTTCTTCTTCACAAAGAAGAACCCCGCGGCCACCGGTGAAGATGAAGGTCTAATATGCCCCTTAGCCAGACTTTCAGAAATATAATCCTTCATGGCCTGCCTCTCAGGACCAGAAAGGTTATACAACCTAGCTTTAGGTAACTTGGCCTCAGGGAGCAGTTTTACAGAACAGTCATACTCGCGATGAGGAGGTAGTTCCTGACACCCTTTCTCCGAGAATACATCCTCAAAGTCCGCCAGAAACGGAGGTAAGAACCTAGGAGTAACCGCACCAATGACCGTATTCATGCAGTTTTTATTACAGAATTTACTCCATTGGCTTATCTCTCTAGATTGCCAATTAATAACCGGGTTATGCTTAGTTAACCAAGGAAGGCCCAACACTATAGGAGTGGGAAGACCCTCCAACACGTAGCAAGACAACAGTTCTTTATGTATCGCCCCCACTTGAAGTTTTACGTTATGCACAGCTTGCAAAAAACTTCCCTGACCGAGGGGCCTGGCATCGATCGAGAATATGGGGATGGGTTTAGCCAACTCACTCAATCGCATACCTTGAAGCCGGGCAAACCGAGTGTCCACCAGATTAGCCCCGGCCCCACTATCCAGAAGAACAGATATCCTCTCAGTTCTCGTACCCACCACCACCTCCGCCGGTACAAGAAACTGAGATAAACCTAGGGACGAAATACCTACTCCCAGATTGCCGTCCACCACACAACCTGGGATCAACAGTTTTCCGACGACTCTTCACTCTGCAAGGGACGAGATGGACAGCCCCCAATAAAATGTCCCTCTCTCCCGCAGAAGAAACACCTTACTGTCTTATGGCGCACCACCGGTCCCCTCCCCCGAAATGATGTCCCTCCTAATTGCATAGGCTCCTCTGCACAGACCAGGGGACCCTCCATATAAGGAACCCTTGTAGAAGGTGGAGTTATCACAGGGGGCGGAGTTGCCCCGCACCTCTCCCGAAGCCGTCTGTCAATGCGAATAGCAAGGGCCATAGCGGCTTCCAGTGACGCGGGAGGGTCATACTGAGCCAACACATCCTTTAATTTGTCAGATAACCCTTGACAAAACTGGCTCCTAAGAACTGGGTCATTCCACTGGGTGTCCGTGGCCCACCTACGGAACTCCGAACAGAATTCCTCCGCCGGACGATCTCCCTGCTGGATCCTACGTAACTTAGATTCAGCAAGGGAGATCCGATCCGAGTCATCATATACGAGACCCAGAGCTGCAAAAAACCTATCCACTGACTGGAGAGCTGGGGAGCCTGGGGGAAGAGAGAACGCCCAAGATTGTGGGTCCCCTTGTAGGAGCGAGATGACAATTCCCACCCTTTGTTCTTCACTCCCTGACGACCGAGGCCGCAGCCGAAAGTACAACTTGCATGCCTCCCGGAAAACAAAAAACTTGTCCCGCCCCCCAGTGAACCTGTCAGGGAGAGCTACTTTAGGTTCTGGTCCGACTTGCTCCTGGGGATACAAAACCTTGGACCTAACGTCCGCCAGCTCCATGGACAAACTCCGCAACTGCCGAGCTAGACTGGCTACTGGATCCATGGTAGCTGGAGAGAATCTTAGTGGGTCGGTGAAAATGTCACGCTGTCTCTGTATACTGGAGGTAGGAGGCCTAAGCTGACCCTAAGCTGGGGCCCTGACTAATCCCTCTACCTGGAGGTACTGTTAAAGGTACAGAGGTCCAGGCCGCCAGCGTAACCCCTACCTCCTGAGGATCCCTGCACCTCAGTAATCTAGTCCTGAGAAGGACCCCGATCACAACAATAGGGGACAGGAAATAATATGCCAACACTCAGTACTTAGACGAACGAGACAGTACAAGGGTCAAACCAAAAGCCTCCTTGCATACAAAAACTACACCACAACTACAGAGGGAACACCAACGGGAAAGGAGATAAATGATAAAGCGAGGAAGGGAAAAGCCACACCAAATACACTTAGCTTAGAACTCCAAAATACCACGATCCGCTCTGTTAGTCTGTATGAAATGCTTTCACCGACACTTCCCTAACAGACTGGCAGGCATATGAAGGAGTCCTACTACTGCAGCATTGATTGCAGCTGGGCGAGGCTGAACATCATCTAGCACAGAGAGAGAGAGAGTTAACTCCCTCACTGCCGAAAAACACAAAACACCAAAATCTCAGCTGCGAGAAGTCAGGCTGTGCAATCGTGACGATCTTCGTGGCGACACACCCGTGACAGTGTGCCCACAGCAGCTACAAGAAGCAGGAAGAGATCGGGCCCCGCCCTTAAGCAGCCAGAACAGAGGCAAGCAGACAGCATGGAAAGAAGCCAGGCTAGCAGACTGGACTGGTGATCAAGTTTGCGATCTTGCATAGTGGGGGATGGAGCACTATGCAAGAACGCCACCAGGTATGTTACACACATGCAACGCCTTTCTAGTATTTCACAATCCAGCAGTTTATTATTTATCATAAACCGCTCATAACCGAGTCCATCTCAGTGGCTCGCCGACATATTACACATATAATGTGCAAGAGCCTTTCCAGTGACAGATATGTCCACTTGGCTCCAGATACAGCCTTCAGCAAGGTAACAATATAAATGTCCACATCAAGCAGTGTTTTTACCTTTGCCGGGTTTTAGCTGTGGCTTTACGGCTTCCCAGATGGGGGTCTCCAGCCCTTGTACCTTCAAAGGCTACTGGTATTTTTTCACACATAACATCCAGCCTCTGCCTTCCAGCACTCTTGCCCTCCAAGGCTACTGGCATCTCTTACACACAAGGATCCAGCCTCTGCCTTTCAGGCTTCACCAGGCTTCACACTCTCATGGCGTCCCGCACATGGGGAACTGGCCTCACGCCTTTTACACCCTGTTTCAAAAGCACAAAGATTTATATATCCTCCAGTGCACACACAGGACCTGTGCTGATGTCACAGTCATGTGATCAGACATTCTGTGTGCACAGGACCTGTGCTGATGTCACAGTCATGTGATCAGTCACCTGAGGGGGAGGTACATGGCCAGCCAAAACACACCCTGGACCATTACAGTAATGCCGCCAGCTGCTGCATTACAGCACACACACACACGCAGGTGTGACACCCCAGGGGTCTGGTTGCCACAGTGATAGAGATATTACGTCTGAGAGCAGGTGGGAGGTCTCTTGGTCAGGGATCCTATGCATGCCACACCTCCTGCCCAGTCCTGGGAGGGGAAGAACTTCCCCTATATAAACCTAGGGCTGAGGCAGGGTTAGTGAGTAGAGAAGAAGCAGAGAAAAGAAGCAAATATAGGAAGAAACAACAGGAGCTCTGTGGGAGCAGTGTTACAAAGAGTCAGGGGCTGGCAGCTGCAGAGCTCGCCCTGACTGAGAAGTTATCACCGGACCCGGAGTCCGTGGCTGTGGGGACTAACTCCTATCCAGCAGCAGAAACCGACCGGCAGGAGATTGCAGGTCCTCTGGCCCAGAAACCCGAAGGCCCCGAGTCACCGGCCATACGGGTGAGCACCACACGGTACACTCAGGGACGTGGGCTACTTATACCCGCCTCTAGCAAGGTAGCCAGAAGAGTATCGTTAGTTTGGGAGGCCTACAACTCCGCCTGGCCAGGGGAGATCCCATCTGCTCAAGGAGTGACCAGGCCCCAATCGCTAGCCAGTACTCCGGGAGGGTCTATCTTTGTCACCAGTAAAGACCCTGAACTACACAGTACCGTCTCCGAGTGGTTCCTGCTACCCCCATCATCCACGTCGGCTGCCCTGAGGCCATACCCCTCCCGTTGGGGGTTATACTATCACGCTGCACAATCCTACCACCGGCCTCAGCGGTCTGCCCTGCAGCAGCAGCTCCCTGGCTGCACTCAACGGGTGGCGTAGTCGTCCAACATCTACCGCTAAAACAGCGCCACTTAGTCTGACTCCCTGGGCACGGACCGGATCACCGCCACGAGACTACAACCCTCAACAGATCCAGTTCCGGGTAAGCTCCCGCGTGCGCAACGCAGCGCGACACAGGCCCAGGGGCGCGTCAACTTTTGGCGTAGTCGGCAGGATCCCGTGCCCGCAACCACCGGGTACTGCGTGCCTGAAAAAAGAGACTTTTAAAATTTACCATCCGTGAAGTTTACCCGCCATCCGGCGCCATCTTCAGCCTTCTTCCCGCCATCCGTGAAGATTCCCGCCATCCGGCGCCATCTTCTGCCTTCTTCCCGCCATCTGTGGAGTTTTCCCGCCATTGGGCGCCATCTTGAGGACGCCGCGCGGGAAGAAGAGGGGCGTGGACTCCGAAAGCGCGCGAGAACTGAAGCCCCGCCTCACGTCCGGACGTTGCGTAAGGTCCTGGAAGGAGCCCAGCAGACGCCGACGTCACAGGAGCGCGACGGAAGGTCCTCAACCCTGACGATCCACTGCGGAGCCGCGGCCTACGGAAGAGGATCATCGCAAGGTAGGCCACGGTCCACTAGGGGGGAGAAGGATGTCGGATACGGAGGAGAGCTTCACCGCTCCAACCCCCGCCAGCGCCACCGCTGTTGCGGTCATGCCTTTCACCATGCCCTATATCCCGGGGGCAGCCTGGCTACCCCAGTACTCAGGGGAGTCACATACCCTGCAGGACTTTAGAGAAAAACTGGATAACCTCTTCCAGGTGTACCCCCTCACAGAAGAGCAAAAAGTAAGCATCCTGGTGGCCCAATTAACCGGGGCAGCCCAAAGGGAGGTAAAGTCCTGGCCACCTGGAGGGAGGACTGTCGCAGGGATACTAACCCGGCTGAGGGACACCTTTGATACCCGCACCTCAGCCGAGATCAAGCTTAGATTCTACGGGTGCAAACAGCGGGCACATGAGAGTATAAGGGACTATGCCCTGAACCTACAAGAGGCCCTGAGAGCCATTAAGCAGACCGACCCTGACGGCGTGGGAGACGAGGACAGGCTGTTAACTGAACAATTTATAGAGGGTTTATATTGCAATGCCCACCGAACCCAGTTGCGGGCAATGGCCTTACAGGACCCTCATCTGGGATTTGCACAGTTCAAGGACAGAGCCATCCGGGTGCTCCGAGAACCGGCACCAGGTGGCGTTGTGACCCACAGACGCCCCACTACCACCTACCACCAGGAGGCGGCGCCCTTGTCGGCAGGGCCTGTGGGAGCTGATGCGCAGGCTTTGAACAATGACTCGGCTCCAGACCTGCACCATCAGGTCCAAGAGCTAGCTAAAAGCGTTGCTGCGCTAACCCGAACTGTGCAGTCTTTACAGGTTTCCAATCCAGGGAAGATCCAGCTGCCATCCGGACCGGAGGACATCCCGTGGCGTCGACCAAGGAGGACCCCACCGGCCAGAGGAAGACCCAGCGACCGATACAACGAGGACGGACGACCCATCTGCCGCCGCTGTAATCAACCCGGACATATGGCAAGGTACTGTCCTTTAAACTGGCACAACCTAGGGTAGAGGGCCAACCCCTAGGAAAAAGATCATCAGGCCCATCAAACTGGCACGACAAATATGTGGGAGGACGTCCAGTCTTGCCTGTGGTACTGGATGGCATTCCTATGAGTGCCCTACTGGTCACCGGGTCACAGGTCACCACCATCCCGTACGTGCTCTTCAAGCAGTACTGGAATGACTCGGATATTACCCGCTACCCTGATGACGACTTGAGTATCATCGCCAGCAATGGTCAGCCCGTGCCACAGATCGGATTTAAAGAGGTGACCATTAAAATTGGTAGAGTTGAAATGGCAGCACAGGGACTGATCATTGTAGACATTGACAAACACGAGAGTCACCCAAAGATAACTCTAGGAACTAATGTAATTGAAAATTGTCCTGCAGAGGTGATTTTCCTTTTACAGCAGGTTGCCAAGAACGCCAGCTCCGGCGAGCAGCGAGTGCTCCAAAAAGAGATCCGGGCACTGATGCGACGGCAACAGGTGGAACTCTCCGGCGGTGAGATTGGTAGCGTGAGAATGTGTGACCCTTTCCCTATTGCCATGCCCCCAAAAAGTGAAATGATGATTTGGTGCCGGGCAGCTATTGGTCTGAGAGGTAGAGATTACCAGGCAATGGTAGAACCAGTTTACTCAGACAGTAGGCCCACCATCTTGACAGCACGGGGGGTGGTTAATGTACGCCATGGGAGGGTGCCCGTTCGCATAATCAATATCGGGAAGAGGGAAGTGTACCTGCCCCGGTATGCCACGCTAGCCAAATTATATACCATTAACCAAAATGCTATACAATCTGTGGAACCCTTGCCTCCATCTCACCCGGAGGAAGGTAACGGCTCTAAGAAAACAATGGAGGACTGGTGTCAGCAACTACATTTGGGTACTGACTCCACTCCCTCACATCAGAAACAGGGAGTCTATCGGGTGGTTCAAGAGTACGAGAGAGTGTTTAGTAAACACCCGTTAGACTTCGGGCGAGTCAAGGGGGTAGAACACCACATCCCCACGGGAGACCATCCTCCCATAAAAGAGAGGTATCGACCCGTACCCCCTGCACACTACCAACACGCCAAGGGGATGCTTAGAGACATGAAGGAGGCTGGGGTGATCAGGGATAGCTGTAGCCCCTGGGCAGCTCCACTAGTCTTAGTCAAAAAGAAAGACAACACCATGAGGATGTGTGTAGATTACCGGAAAATCAACCGTATCACACACAAGGATGCGTACCCCTTACCAAGGATAGAGGAGTCTTTGGCTGCTTTAAGATCTGCTAACTTCTTCTCTACCTTGGATCTCACTAGTGGGTACTGGCAGGTTCCTGTAGCAGAGGCGGACCGGGAGAAGACCGCATTCACCACCCCGATGGGACTTAGCGAGTTTACCTGCATGCCGTTCAGACTCTGCAACGCACCAGGAACCTTCCAACGATTAATGGAGTGCTGTCTGGGCCATAGAAACTTCGAGACGGTCCTGTTGTACCTGGACGATGTCATCGTATATTCTAAGACTTATGAGGACCACCTGAAACACCTGGCGGAAGTGTTCGAAGCTCTGGCAAGCTACGGCCTAAAGGTGAAACCCTCCAAGTGTCACCTCCTGAAACCAAAGGTGCAGTACCTGGGACACGTGGTGAGCGCTGACGGAGTGGCTCCCGACCCTGATAAGATCACCGCAATTAAGGAATGGCCAAGTCCCTCCAGTGTAAAGGAAGTGCGGCAGTTCCTCAGGTTGGTAGGCTACTACCGCAGGTTCATCCCCGGTTTCACCAAAAAGGCAGCTCCTATGCAGGACCTCCTGATAGGCCAGTCCCGGAAGGCCAAGAACCAGAAGCCGCCCTTCAGATGGGAGAAGTTGGAAGAGGAGTCCTTCCGCCAGCTGAAGATGGCCCTCACGGGGGATGAAATCCTGGCGTACCCGGATTACAGCCAGCCCTTTATCCTCTACACCGACGCAAGTAACATCGGGCTAGGAGCCGTGCTGTCCCAGATCCAGCAGGGGAAAGAACGAGTAATCGCTTACGCCAGCCGAAAACTGCGACCCACCGAGAGAAACCCTGAGAATTACAGCTCATTTAAGCTAGAGTTCCTGGCAGTGGTGTGGGCAGTCACCGAACGCTTTAAGCACTACCTCGCTTCTTCCTGGTTCGTCGTGTACACGGATAACAACCCGTTGACACACCTGGACACAGCAAGACTCGGTGCCCTAGAGCAGAGATGGATGGCCCGTCTGTCCAACTACGAGTTCACAATCAAATACCGGGCAGGACGCTCCAATACCAACGCGGACGCCCTGTCCAGGATGCCAAACCTACCGGACGTAGGAGAAGATCCAGAGGAACTGGAAGAAGTCGAACTCCCTGCGTTCCACCGGCATGGGACTATCCAGTATTCCCACCGGGTAAGAAGTAAGCAAGCCGCTACGTTTAACCCCTTGCCTCACTACAACTGGGAGGAAACGCAAGACAGTGACCCTGCCGTCCGACTGGTGAAGGAGATGCTGACTCGGCCAGAGGCTCGCCTTGACCCAGACGCTCCGGAGGAAGCCAAGCAACTGTGGGCTGAGAAGAGTCGACTGTTCCTTTATAAGGGGAAGTTGTGCCGCAGAATGGTTAACTCCCGGACGCATGAACTAATCTGGCAAGTAGTGGTGCCACGAAGAGACGCAGCCATGGTGATGGAGGCATACCACGACGGGGCTGGACACTTCGGATGGAAGAAGCTGGAGTTCCTGCTGCGCGAGCGGTTCCACTGGGTAGGCATGAGGGGAACCATCGAGAGGTGGTGCAGAGACTGTGGCCCGTGCAACCTAAGAAGGAAGGACCGTGCTAGCCAGAAGACTCCCCTGCAGTCCATCGTCACCCGGCAGCCGTTGGAACTGGTAGCCTTGGATCATGTAAAACTGACCCCAAGCAGAAGTGGCTACGTCTACGCACTAACCATCGTGGATCACTACTCCCGGTTCTTGGTTGTCATCCCCGTCAAGGACTTAACAGCTCGAACAGCAGCGAGAGCCTTCCAGCAGCATTTCTGCCGTCCACACGGGTACCCGGACCAAGTGCTGACAGACCAGGGACCTGCCTTTGAAGCGGAGGTCTTCCAAGAATTCTGCACTCTGTATGGCTGCCGGAAGATAAGGACGACACCCTATCATCCGCAAACTAATGGACTTTGTGAGAAAATGAACCAGGTGGTAATGGATCTTCTGAAAACGTTGCCCCTGGAAGAATGCAGTCTGTGGCCTGAGAAGCTGCCCGATCTGGTGGACCTATACAACCACATCCCGGTAGGTTCCACCAACTGTACCCCGGCTTACCTAATGAGGGCGAGACCTGGTAAGTTACCTGTTGACCTGGAAATGGGAGTCCTGACACCTGAGGACACTTCACCAGAAGCAGACTGGGACACAGAGAGGCAGCAGCAGTACCGGAGAGTACAGGAGAGCGTGGAGCGAAGTCTCTGTCAGGCTAGGGAAAGACAAGAGAAAACTTCCAACCAGTATGCTCCCGCTGTTCCCCTGGTACCCGGAGAGCAGGTCTTGAAGAGAAAAAGACGGCTCCACAAGTTGGACGACCAGTGGGAGAAGGACCCGTACACCGTACTGCCCTCAAGCCACGACAACCCAAAGGTCTGTACCATCAGTAAAGACGGAGGGGAAACCACAACCATTGTATCCCGGGATCACCTGAAGAAGTGTCCCGAACAGCTACGGAACCCTGAAGAGGAACAAGAAGACCCTCGACCCGTAGAGGAAAGGGAAGACATGGTTAATACTGTGCTCGGAGACTTCCCTCGGTCTTGGACTCAAGTCAATGGTGCAGTTGTGGTACCCGTACTCACCTTCCTCCAACCAGCATCCCAAGCACCTACGGAGCAACAGGTAGAGCTGGAAGAACAGCCGGTCCAGGAGGCAGAAGACCCCACACCAGCAGACCAGGAGGATCAACCCTCTGCTTGCAGTGAGCCTGCCATATCCCTAGTGAGCCAAAGGGCCCGTAGACCGCTGCCCAGTTTACCCTTAACAGCTCCTACACCCTGTAGTTCAGGGCCAGACAGTCAGCTCCGTAGGTCCACTAGGGCCACTAGAGGCCAGTTACCCGCACGTTGGAGGATTTAAAGTGTATAAATTGTTTTATTTGTGGTTACCTGTTTTTCTTGTTGCTTGTGTATAATTATGTGTTTCTAGTTGTTTATAGGAGTCTTTGGTGGATTTACCGGGAATCCTGTGTACATAGTTGGAGCGTAACCCAGGACGGACTAAAGACTGTTAAGGACTCGGGGCAGGACAGACCCCTACCTGGTTACGTCTCCCTGTTTTGGTGAAATGGACACCTTGCTTTCTTCAAAGACTGCACCCGGTTACGGACATGCCGTGACCACCTTTATGTGTTTCTTTATTGTATTGTTATTGTTATATCTTGTTATGTTTTTCTAAAATATGTTTAGTCCCGGAGTACTAAATTTCACTAGGGGGGAATGTGACACCCCAGGGGTCTGGTTGCCACAGTGATAGAGATATTACGTCTGAGAGCAGGTGGGAGGTCTCTTGGTCAGGGATCCTATGCATGCCACACCTCCTGCCCAGTCCTGGGAGGGGAAGAACTTCCCCTATATAAACCTAGGGCTGAGGCAGGGTTAGTGAGTAGAGAAGAAGCAGAGAAAAGAAGCAAATATAGGAAGAAACAACAGGAGCTCTGTGGGAGCAGTGTTACAAAGAGTCAGGGGCTGGCAGCTGCAGAGCTCGCCCTGACTGAGAAGTTATCACCGGAGCCGGAGTCCGAGGCTGTGGGGACTAACTCCTATCCAGCAGCAGAAACCGACCGGCAGGAGATTGCAGGTCCTCTGGCCCAGAAACCCGAAGGCCCCGAGTCACCGGCCATACGGGTGAGCACCACACGGTACACTCAGGGACGTGGGCTACTTATACCCGCCTCTAGCAAGGTAGCCAGAAGAGTATCGTTAGTTTGGGAGGCCTACAACTCCGCCTGGCCAGGGGAGATCCCATCTGCTCAAGGACTGACCAGGCCCCAATCGCTAGCCAGTACTCCGGGAGGGTCTATCTTTGTCACCAGTAAAGACCCTGAACTACACAGTACCGTCTCCGAGTGGTTCCTGCTACCCCCATCATCCACGTCGGCTGCCCTGAGGCCATACCCCTCCCGTTGGGGGTTATACTATCACGCTGCACAATCCTACCACCGGCCTCAGCGGTCTGCCCTGCAGCAGCAGCTCCCTGGCTGCACTCAACGGGTGGCGTAGTCGTCCAACATCTACCGCTAAAACAGCGCCACTTAGTCTGACTCCCTGGGCACGGACCGGATCACCGCCACGAGACTACAACCCTCAACAGATCCAGCTCCGGGTAAGCTCCCGCGTGCGCAACGCAGCGCGACACAGGCCCAGGGGCGCGTCACAGGCATATACACATACGCAGGCATATACACATTCGCAGGCATATACACACACACGCAGGCATATACACGCACTTGCAGGCATATACACACACCCGCAGGCATATACACACTCACGCAGGCATATACACACACACGCAGGCATATACACACACATGCAGGCATATACACACACACACGCAGGCATATACACACACACACAGGCATATACACACACACACAGGCATATACACACACACATGCAGGCATATGACTGCAGCCTTGTTTCCAATTCCAGGCCAGGTTGGAGTGTTGAACTGTAGAGGACGGTCACCGTCCACATATCCAGCCCCGGAGCCGGTATCAAAAAGCCCAGAGTCAGAGCAGGAAAGAAGGGGGGGTGCGCCGGTGCCGGTGCCACCACCCGGTCGGGAGCCGGTATTACTACAGGGGAGCAGGCCAGGGCAGATATGGAGCTGGGATGGGACCATATCAGAGGCCCGGGAGCAGGGAGAGCAGAGCGAGACGTCGGGTTCGGTGGTGCCAGAGTATCATAGGACGGCCCCGGAGCAGAGAGAAAGCACTGCAGAGCGCGGCCGCGGCATATCAGAGGCCAGAAGAGAGTGGCGTCAATGTCACCTGACACCACACCACAGTCTGCCAGCCAGCGGGAAAGCAGAGCACAGTGCGTGTCACCGCCCAGAAAGAATCCATCCTCTTAGTGTCAGGGACTCACGTGGTAAGCATACTGCATGCACGTCACTGCAGGCCCGCTGTCACCAATGAATGTGCCGTGCGCGTGACGCGAACCCCTGGGCCGTGAGGTACCCAATGCCAGGCCGGTGGATGCTGGGGGAATTGTCACAGTGGCGGTGACCCGGTCCTTGACCCAGGGCGGTCAATAAAAAGGGTTTATGTATAGGGGTTTTATAGAGTTCGTGATGCCACTTGTGGAATGTGGCTAAGGGAGCCGCCGCTGCGGAGCAGTCCTCTGAAGCTGATGTTACTGCAGCAGGGATGGTGTGGCTCTCCACAGGAAGAGCTAGCTCCAGGGCAGTGTAGTTGATGTTAGTTGTGCTGGGTGTTGTAGTGCAGGGTTTGATGGCGCAGCAAGAAACACAGAGGCAAGGAAGTGCAGTCCTCAGGGTCTTTACTCACGGTTATTGCAGTCCAAGTTACAGACGTCAAAGTAACTTCCCGTGCCGTGCTGCGTTTACTCAGTGAGGGGCTCAGTCCACCTCCAGTTAACTCTGGAGTACATAGCAGGACCCCCTTCTGTGTCTTCTCTCTGGCTGTCTCCCTGAACCTCATACCAAGTGTCCCAGTCCAGTACCTGCGGGCCTTGGGGGGCGACGTCTGTTCCATCCCCTGGGTCCTCTATAGCTACCTTCCTGGTGAGACTGGTATGGACTGTTGGCTACAGGACATGAAATACAGCAGCCTCCGGTTTCTAGTTAAGACGTACAGTCTTCCGCTAGCTGAGGGACCGGTCCCCTGTGTGCAGCCTGACCCTTCCGACTCCCAGTAGATGCGGGAGCACGGGTGGCATTCAGCATGGCCCGTACCCCTAGGGTCCTTTCCTCTGGTTCCTGGAGCCTTCCTGCTCCCTCTCCTCTCTTCTCTCCAACTTGGGCCTCACTGTCTAGGCCCGCCTCTGGAGCAGAGCTCCAACAGAGACTCTGCTCCTGTCACTTTCCTCCTCTGACTAGTCTCTCTTTCTAAGATGGCTTCTCTACTTATATTTTCCTTCTATGTGCTCCCCTTAACTACTTCCTCCACCCACACCCACTATGTGGTTCCCCCTCTCTGGGTTCCCCCCACTCCAGCCAGGAAAGGGGCTCAGCAAGAAGCAGAGGCATCTTGCCCCTCCTGCTGGCCTGGAGATGTGTGTGTTGGATGCAGGTGTTAGGGTCCTGAGCTGTACTCCTTCCTTACCTGAGAGTGAGATGCCACATCTCTGGCTGAGATGCAACACCTCTGTGGTGACCGAACCCTCAGGGGCGCCACACGCGCGATGCTACATTTGATTCAGCCACGCTTTTAAAGGGCCCACACTTTTAAAGGGCCCCCGCCACCAATTTTCTCACTCTCATATCTGGGCCCACCAGGAAATTTCCCGATTTCCCGCCAGGCCAGACCGACCCTGACTCCATAGGAGATCATGAGCTGCTTGCCATCAAATTTGCGCTGGAGGAGTGGCGCTACCTGCTGGAAGGGGCTCTGCACCCGGTGATCATCTACACAGATCACAAAAACCTGGCCTATTTACAAAACGCCCAGAGACTCAATACGGGTCAGGCCCAGTGGTCTCTGTTCTTTGCCAGTAAGTGTAGGGATAGTCCAGGCGGAAAGGAAAATAAAGCGGGAAATGTACTGTATTACTGAAGCTAGAAACGGCGGGTGCTGTGCCTGATACTGCGTGTGCCAATCTGATGTCCTTGAACTGTCCAGTAAACTTTTGTTGGTTAAAATGAATTGGATGTGCACTGAGTTGTGTACGGCTGTTCCTAAATATGGATTTAATGCCCCAAAGTTGTAGTCTACCTGATTATGTTTGCACAATGTTAATATTTTACTTTGCAGATAACGTACATTAGAATTCAGTACATACACACGTGGTCAAAATTGTTGATACTCCTCGTTTAATGATAGAAAAACCCACAATGGTCACAGAAATAACTTGAATCTGACAAAAATAATAATAAATTATAAATCTATGAAAATGAACAAAATGAAAGTCAGACATTGCTTTTCTGCTTCCACAGAATTTAAAAAAAAATGAAACTCATGAAATAAACCTGGACAGAAATGATGGTACCCCTGAAAATAATGTGACAAAAGGGACATGCTAAATCAAGTTATGTCCACTAATTAGCATCACCGGTGTCTACAATCTTGTAATCAGTTAGTGGGCCTGTATATAGGGCTACAGATACTCACTGTGCTGTTTGGTGACATGGTGTGTACCACACTCAACATGGACCAGAGGAAGCAAAGGAAAGAGTTGTCTCAGGAGATTAGAAACAAAATTAGAGACAAGCATGTTAAGGGTAAAGGTTATAAGACAATCTCCAAGCAGCTTGATGTTCTTGTGACTACAGTTGCACATATTATTCATAAATGTAAGATCCATGGGACTGTAGCCAACCTCCCTGGACGTGGCCGCAGGAGGAAAATTGATGACAAATCAAAGACGGATAATACGAATGGTAACAAAAGAGCCCAGGATAACTTCTAAAGAGATTAAAGTTGAACTTCAAGCTCAAGGAACATCAGTGTCAAATCGCACCATCCGTCGTTGTTTGATCCAAAGTGGACTTCATGGCAGACGACCAAGGAGAACACCATTGTTGAAAAAAAAAATCATAAAAAAGCCAGACTGGAATTTGCCAAGCTACATGTTGACAAGCCACGAAGCTTCTGGGAGAATGTCCTATGGACAGATGAGACAAAAATGGAGATTTTTGGCAAGGCACATCAGCTCTATGTTCAGAGACGGAAAAATGAAGCATATCAAGAAAAGAACACTGTCCCTACTGTGAAACATGGAGGAGGCTCTGTTATGTTCTGGGGATGGTTTGCTGCATCTGGTACAGGGTGTCTTGAATCTGTGCAGGGTACAATGAGATCTCAAGACTATCAAGGGATTCTAGAGAGAAATGTGCTGCCCAGTGTCAGAAAGCTTGGTCTCAGTCGCAGGTCATGGGTCTTGCAACAGGATAATGACCCAAAACA
The DNA here is from genome assembly GCF_046119375.1 of Phyllobates terribilis. Taxonomy (NCBI): domain Eukaryota; kingdom Metazoa; phylum Chordata; class Amphibia; order Anura; family Dendrobatidae; genus Phyllobates; species Phyllobates terribilis. The sequence continues at coordinate 59,075,504 of NW_027362763.1, forward strand.
CACAGCTAAAAACACCCAAGAATGGCTAAGAGGAAAACATTGGACTATTCTGAAGTGGCTTCTATGAGCCCTGACCTAAATCCTATTGAGCATCTTTGGAAAGAGCTGAAACATGCCGTCTGGAAAAGGCATCCTTCAACCACGAGACAACTGGAGCAATTTGCTCATGAGGAGTGGGCCAAAATACCTGTCGAGAGTTGCAGAAGTCTCATTGACAGTTACAGGAATCGTTTGATTGCAGTGATTGCCTCAAAAGGTTGTTCAACAAAATATTAAGTTAAGAAGAACCATCATTTCTGTCCAGGCCGATTTCATGAGGTTAATTTTTTTTTAAATTCTGTGGAAGCAGAAAAGCAATGTCTGACTTTCATTTGTTCATTTCAAAGATTTTAATTTATTATTACTAATAACTATTTTCAGTCTGTCTTGCAGTTTCCTATAGCTTGTAACATGTCATAGATATAATTACATATATCTTTTCCCCCATGCTCTTGCACTTTAGTCTATTTACATGTACGCATGTTCCATATACTTATTATGTACTACAGTATTTGACATTATATGGATATATAGCACCCTGAGGATTCGGCTGCTACAGGGGTATTGCACCTCAACCCAGAGGTGTGATATTCCACTCCCGGGTAAGGATGGAGTGTGGAACTGAGCTCAGAAAGCTGCATGCACTACACACATCCCATTTCCGAGGAACAGACCAACGGTACTCCCACTTAGAAATGTGCAGGTACGACCGAGTCTGTTCCTGGCTGGAGTGGGAGGGGGGTGGTACATCCCAGTAGTGTAGGGGCAGATAGGGGGAGCAGCCTGGGTAAAGTTAGGAGCTCATTGGGTGCTGGTCACCTGAGCTCACACATAGAGGGAGTATATAAGGTGGGAACCATCTTAGATCAGGGTCAGTCTGTCAGAGTGTAACCTGAAGAGAGCAGAGGAGAAGAGCAGCTCCAAGGCCCAGAGAGAGAGAGGAGAGAAAGAAAGACCCAGAGGGGGAGACAGAAGGAACTCTGAGAACCCAAGTACAACCCTAGGGTGAAGAGTTGGCAACAGGGTACCGGATCCCAAACTGGTGGGGGCTAAAGCATACCTCAGCCAGAGACCGGAGGCCGTGGGCAGGATCTGCCACGGCCACCCACCACATCCACCCTGAAGGCAAACCACGTGTAGGGTCAGGGAACCCAAGGCCAAGGGACTCCCAACAGAAGGCCCGAGGGAGCTGGACCTAGGTGGATCCCTGGTGGGGACGGCCAGAAGAAAGGACAAGAAGGAGAGCTCAGGGACACGCTCCGGACTTGCTTGGGGGTTGGCTGAATCCAGGACCTGGTGGACGCGGCACGGCTCGGGTGGTCACTCAAGGCCGGAGTGACCGGAATATCTGCAGTAAGTAAACACCCTGAACTGCACAACCCGACTCTGTCTTTAATTACCATCTACGCTGCACCACCACAACCCCCATCCTCTGCACCTGACCCCCTGAGGCCATACCCCTCCCGTTGGGGGTTATACTATCCAAAGCTGCACCAACACCATCAGCCTCAGCGGACCCTGCTGCAGCGGCGGCCGTAGTGACCGCAATCCAACGGGTGGCGTAGTCGACATAACGAACTTTATAACATCTGTAGGACTGCCACATACTCTGAGCTTGACACCCTGGGCACGGACCGGGTCACAGCCACTCGGAGACTACAACCCCCATCTGATCCGGCTCCGGGTATTCCCCTAAAGAATATGGCCCAGGGGGCGCGTCAACTTTGGCGTAGTCGGCAGGATAACGTGCCCGCAACACCCGGGTACTGCGTGCCTGAAGAAAAGAACAAGTTTACCTCAAAAAGAAGTCTCCTGCCGGTTCCGGAGGGTCCCCGCCATCGGACTCCATCACAGGTCGATTCCCGCCGGTTGTCCGCCATTAACAGCTTTTTCCCGCCATCTGCAGAGTTTCCCGCCACTGGGAGACGATTCCCGCCATTTCCAAAGGTTTCCCGCCTTGTCAGAGCGGACGCCATTATGGGCGTGCCAGAGGATGGCAAGAGGCCGCCTCCCATCGTGGGCCAGGACCGAAAATGGCGCCAAAAGTGGAAACCGCCCCCACCAACAGAGACTGTGATGCTAGAGGTGTCTGTCAGCGTGAAAGAACTGCCCCTGGAGCTGACAATCACCAAGTGGCCCCGGGACCGCCCTCGAAGTGGGAGGACTGAGAACAAGAGAGCAAAGATGGGTGTCGCCTGGAGCAGTCTGGAGAGAGCGCACCCGGAGACAAGAAGCCTAGAGCTGAGTCCAGAAGAAGCTTACCCGGAGATGGAAGAAGAGCAGAGCAGCACCGGCCCGCTGGCCAGGAGCCTGCTGGAGACAACGAGAGGAGAGCAGAGCAGCACCGACCCGTTGGTCAGGAGCCTGCTAGAAGCAACGACCCCACTAGGCTTAGTGGAGGTCCTGGCACAGCTCCCCCGAGATCGGGAGTGTGCACAGACCGCGCTGGAGGGCCTCGCACGGAGGATGGCCCGGGTGCAGCGAGAGACGTTGGCGGAGTGGAGCCGTGGGATGGCCCAGCAGACAAGAACCCGTCAGCGGAGCACGCCACCCGAGACGAGGAGACAGACCGCCTCTGAGGATGGCGCAGGAGGACTGAAGGCCGGAGACGGCGCCGAGAAGGGAGCCGAACGAAAGGAGGCAGGTAAAGGGGACGTCTCTACCCCAAACCGGGAAACCGCGTGCCTGCCCCAGCTCCCCGTCGCAGAGCCCGAAGTACCCCCTGCCGTGCCCGTAACCGCAACGTCACCGCCACAGACTAGGCCTCAACCGGAAGCCGCAGCCGCGACCCCTGTGACGTCACACGCCTCGACCCCGAGCGTGACCAAGCAGGAAGTACCACTAGCCTGGTCGCAGGGCCTAGTACCCCCGGGCGCCGCAATACCAACAGCGCCCCCTACCTCCGCGGAGCCACCGGCCTGGTCGCAGGGCCAAGTAGCCCAGGGCGCCGCCGTCCTTACGGTGCCCTTCACTTTCCAGGTGCCCCAGGCCTGGCCGCAAGGCCTGGGCAACCCGGGCGCCACCACCACCGCGCCCATAAAACCAAGAGTGCCGCATCTGGGAGAAGATCTGTTCGCCCAACATACGTGCCCGGACGGGTCTGAAACTGAAACCAACCAACAAGAAAGAGCAGGAGGACGTCGTCATTGAGTACAGCAGAGTAGAAGCTGTATATAGTTGCCCGTCGGGGCACAGTGAACTGTTGCTAATATAGTCCCCGTTGGGACCAGCGAATTGAACTGTTAACCCCGTGTGTCCCTATTCCCACTGGCCGAGGACTGAGAGCGGCCATATCCCCTTGTATATAGTTGCGCTCCCTAAAGCGCCCCCTACCGGTTTTATAGGAAGACCATTTTTCTAGAGAAACTGTTGCACTTTTCCCGGGCACACGTTGCACAGTGTCCGGAGGAGGTACCAGAAGACAAGAATGTTATTTATATGAAAAGTTTATGCTGATGATAATGTTTATATGTTTTATATGTTTATGTTATGAAAAAAAAAAAAAATTGTATGTTTGGATGTTTTTATATCTTACAGCCCGAGGGCGTGCTGTGATTTACCAGGGGGGAATGTAGCACCCTGAGGATTCGGCTGCTACAGGGGTATTGCACCTCAACCCAGAGGTGTGATATTCCACTCCCGGGTAAGGATGGAGTGTGGAACTGAGCTCAGAAAGCTGCATGCACTACACACATCCCATTTCCGAGGAACAGACCAACGGTACTCCCACTTAGAAATGTGCAGGTACGACCGAGTCTGTTCCTGGCTGGAGTGGGAGGGGGGTGGTACATCCCAGTAGTGTAGGGGCAGATAGGGGGAGCAGCCTGGGTAAAGTTAGGAGCTCATTGGGTGCTGGTCACCTGAGCTCACACATAGAGGGAGTATATAAGGTGGGAACCATCTTAGATCAGGGTCAGTCTGTCAGAGTGTAACCTGAAGAGAGCAGAGGAGAAGAGCAGCTCCAAGGCCCAGAGAGAGAGAGGAGAGAAAGAAAGACCCAGAGGGGGAGACAGAAGGAACTCTGAGAACCCAAGTACAACCCTAGGGTGAAGAGTTGGCAACAGGGTACCGGATCCCAAACTGGTGGGGGCTAAAGCATACCTCAGCCAGAGACCGGAGGCCGTGGGCAGGATCTGCCACGGCCACCCACCACATCCACCCTGAAGGCAAACCACGTGTAGGGTCAGGGAACCCAAGGCCAAGGGACTCCCAACAGAAGGCCCGAGGGAGCTGGACCTAGGTGGATCCCTGGTGGGGACGGACAGAAGAAAGGACAAGAAGGAGAGCTCAGGGACACGCTCCGGACTTGCTTGGGGGTTGGCTGAATCCAGGACCTGGTGGACGCGGCACGGCTCGGGTGGTCACTCAAGGCCGGAGTGACCGGAATATCTGCAGTAAGTAAACACCCTGAACTGCACAACCCGACTCTGTCTTTAATTACCATCTACGCTGCACCACCACAACCCCCATCCTCTGCACCTGACCCCCTGAGGCCATACCCCTCCCGTTGGGGGTTATACTATCCAAAGCTGCACCAACACCATCAGCCTCAGCGGACCCTGCTGCAGCGGCGGCCGTAGTGACCGCAATCCAATGGGTGGCGTAGTCGACATAACGAACTTTATAACATCTGTAGGACTGCCACATACTCTGAGCTTGACACCCTGGGCACGGACCGGGTCACAGCCACTCGGAGACTACAACCCCCATCTGATCCGGCTCCGGGTATTCCCCTAAAGAATATGGCCCAGGGGGCGCGTCAGATATACTATGTATACTGTATATCCATTTGATGTATCATCACTAATTTTATTATTCCTGCACTTTCTTTACTTTTCTATCATTAATAAATAGGTTTTCCTATAATTCAGTCTCACTCCTGTGCACTTATTTTTTATTATTATTTATTTTTTATTTATTATTTTTTCACTTTCAATATGGGACGTCTAGCACTTATATATCAATATGGTGATATAATATTTTTATTTGTGTATTCTTCTGAGTGTACATCCTCCTTTTTCCCCTCATTGATGGCATATGTCCACTTTATCACTGGGGTTCTGTTTATATAATATCACTTCTATCTTTTATCCCCATTTGGTTATTAATTATCTAATGATTTGCACTGTTTTCATTCTCATACACCTTTCTATGATTATATTGACTCGCCCAGGGTGGATATAGGGGAGACTCGGTACCCGGGCCTTAACCTTCTGTGGGATGTCACAGCAGTCGACTCCCGGGCCCGTACCCTGGGGTCTCTCTTTAAAACGGGTTTTGTTAACAGTTTTGTCTCGTGATGCCACCTGTCAGGGGGAATGACGGACACACACACAGGGGGTTCGCTTCAGTACCTTTACTGGTGTTGACGGCAGGTACAGTCCAGGGTACTTGATAGGAAGGGTGCACTTCTGGATTCTCCCCAGTGAGTGGGTATAAGGCCTCCTGATCTGTTTCTTCCTTCCTCTAAAGCTTCTGGCCAGCCTGGAACTAGGCCTAGCTTTTATGCTGTTTCACTCTCTCACCTGTCTGCTTGTAGTAGAACTTTTCTTTGGCTACCACTATCCCTGGACACTGGGGCCTTCGTGGTTCCTAGTTCTGTAAAATGATGATAGCTTCAGGTGAACCAGGGGTCTGGAATCCTCCTGGTATGCCTGTTGTCCCTACTGGGTATAGAGGACCCTGTAAGCGTGGACACTGTGTCCGACTTGTGTCCTGGGGTGAGCTTCAGATGCTCCCCTGCCCCCTTAACTCCTCTCTCCTTGCCTCGGCCACACTCGGGGCCCTCAACACAGCAGCAGACGTGCTGCTTCTTCACTGCTCTAAAGTGTCAGCACACTCTCTCTACCTAACTCCACCCTCCAGTATATATATCCCTAACAGGGCTCCCTCTGGTGGTATGAGGTGGAAGGGTGGAGGTGTCTGTGTGTAGTAAGGGCCTCTTGTGGAGAAGTCCGTCCATGCATCCTTTTGGGTGGTGTGGTACCTGTGGTAGCAGGGTGCCACAATATCAAGGGATGACCATCGTGACACTTCCTTGCTTCCTTTATGACTGAAGTATTGATTAATGACTCTATGCTGGGGAGATCTTATGATGTGCTTATCCTTACTTGGATTTGGTGCATCTCTTTCCATACTGCGGTTAGCTTTCCCGTGGTGTGCGCTTTCGGTTGCGGGCCGAATTAGGTTGCCGTGGTGACATGTCCTCCAACGTCACTTCTCCCCTCATCCCGGGCTGACGCGTCAGCCGATGGCGGGGCCCGGTGACGTGGTACGCTGCTGCCGCTTCTTCCGTTCTGTTGCGGCTTCCAGAAGCGCCGATGCAGCCACACATGAGTACACTGAGCAAGGCCAAATATAAGGGAGCTTCCCTACCCCCTGTATATCCTTCCCCCAAAGAAGCGGAACGGGAAACGCGCGTTGGGGTTGTCCTTTTTCTCACAGTCACCAGGTTGTATTGCCTCTTCCCTCCACTCCCTATATACCTGTCGTGTTATGATGTCTTATGTCTGCTTTATGTTGAATGGATCTCTCTTGACATTAGTCTATATTGCATTTTAACCAGCACTCAGCTATATGTCTTCTCGCCATAACTCCTGGTCTTCCTAGGGTTTTTGTGGTAGTGTTACCATATTGAGTTTTAATCTTTTTTGCTTCAAGGTTATATACAGCACTATCTATGGACTTTGTTTCCTCATATATATTGCATGCAACACTTTATAGCCCCTACTGATAGTTTATTCACTTGACAGGTTTTCATACCGTTGAGTTTATTTGTGTGACTCTATACCTTGGGTCCTCACTATCACTAATTGCTGTATTATTATTATTTTTTCTATTGCATGTGACACTTTACAGATATTTTCTGATTGATTGGATAGGCCTTCTATGCCTCTATATTATCCTTGTATGTGCTGATACCTATTACCTCGCTCATACTCTCGGTCATACTCCCAACCTACTGACTGTGGGATCCTTCTATTTACTTCTCCTTTTTTAGTACTGTGTTTTTTACTGACTGTTTTAATGAATTTAACCGCTTCCCGACCGCCCACTGTACATAAACGTCGGCGTTGCCTGGGCTCTGTGCAGCGCTGACGTTTATGAATGGTCGGCGGTCCCGCAGCCCTCAGGACCCCCAGGGTCCTGCAATTGCTGCGGTTGTGGTTCAGAGCGACAGCTCTGACAGGGGACCTCATCAGGACCTGATTGGTTCAGGTCCCAATGATGTTAACCCTTTCCTATCTTCAATACGCCGCGATCTATAGTGATCGCAGCATATAGAAGATAGTGAGAGGAGAGGGGGTTGTCCACTTACCTCTCCGACGGCCCCCTGATGCCTTCCAGGACCTGCCGTTGTTATGGCAGCTGGAGGTCACATGACCGCCTCCAGATCATCCATATATGTTGTCATGCTAGGCTCAGTTTGCAGCTGAAGCCTAGCAGGAGACAGACAGTGTGAAACTGTCAGCAAACTTCTCATGCAATGTAATACATGTCTATTACGTTGCATGAGAACAGTGATTAGAAAAATAACAATTAATGTCCCATACAGGACTAATTAAAAATGTAAAAAAAATGTTTTCAAACTGTTAAAAAAAATCACAAAATAAATAAAAATAAATAAATAAAATATTAAACCAATAAATCCGCATATTTATGCAAAAACAAAATAAGTACACATATTTGGTATCGCCGCGTCTGAAACAACCCGATCTATAAAACTGTCACACTAATTAACTCCTTATGTGCACACTGTAATAAAAATAAATAAAAAATGGAGCAAAAAACTATGCTTTTTCATCATATCGCCAAACAAAAAGTGGAAAAAAATGCGATCAAAAAGCAATATGGAAATAAAAATTGTACCGCTGAAAACATAATCTTGTTCCGCAAAAAAAAGCCGCCATACAGCTTCATCAGCCAAAAAATAAAAAAGTTATAGCTCTCAGAATAAAGCGATGCAGAAAAAATATTTTTCTATAAAATAGTTTTATTGTGTAAAAGCGCGAAAACATAAAAAAAATACGGTAAGTGTAGTATCGCTGTAAACGTACTGACCCGAGGAATAATGCTGCCTGATCACTTTTACCACACGCAGAACGACATAAAAAAAACCTCAAAAAACAATTCCTGAATTGTTGGTTTTCTTTAATTTTACCTCCGAAAAAAACGGAATGGAAAGCGATCAAAAAATGTCACCTACCCAAAAATGGTACCAATAAAAATGTCAACTCGTCCCGCAAAAAACAAGCCATCACATGACTCTGTCGGCCGAAATATGGAAAAATTATAGCTCTCAAAATATGGCGATGCAAAAACTAGATTTTGCAAAAAAAAGCGTCTCTTAGTGTGTGACAGCTGTCAGTCATAAAAATCCGATGTAAATCTGGTATCTCTGTAATCACACCGACTCGAAGAATAAAGTAATGTCATCACTTATACCGCACGAGGAACGGCGTAAAAAATAAATAAAACCAATTCTTCACCTGCTACTGATTTGTTTATTATGTCTCCCAAAGATCGCAGTAAGGCTCTGCTCACATTTATCCTGCGCTCTGCGCTGAGCACTTACGACAGAGTTTCCGTGTAAATCTCTGAAATACGTGATTCAGCCAGAACCCATGACGGAAGATTCCCTGTAATGAGGCAGATATAGGCCACTGTGGATGCCGTCTGGCCTGTAATCCCATGGTGTCATTTTTTTTAGGCGTGCATAAAAGTGCGGTTGACCACAGTTTTGTGCACTTCTGAAAAAAAGGACACCGCTAAACAGAGGCCAGACGGAGTCCACAGTAACTCTGCTGCCTCATTATAGTGAATGGATCCCGCAGGGGTTTCATCTGAATTACATCACTTGGAAATTTAGATGGAAACCCCGATGTAAGTGCTCAGCCTAGAGCGCCGGATAAATGTTACGTAAAATGTTCCCAATAAAAGCTTCAACTCAGTCCTCAAAAAAGCTAGTCCCAACTCAGGTCCGTTATCTGTTAAAAATATAAGGGTCTTCCAAGTTACTGGTAGCAGAAAGGCTCTGGAAAAGCGAAATGGCCCTTGCCCCCCAAAAGAAATTCAGAAAATTTTGTGCTCCCAAATCCAAATGCCTATTCTACAATAATTTGTTCTCCAATTGTCAAATAGCGCTCCGTCCCTCCCAGATCTCGCCGTATGGCTAAGCGGTACGATACTGCCACATATGGGGTATTGCCACTTTTAGTAGAAATTGTGTGACACATTTCGGCACCATTTTTACCCATTGCCCTGTGTGAAAATGTAAAATCTGAGGATAAAACATTTTTTTGTGGTAAAAATACAATTATGTTTTCTTCACTGCCTAATGGTATAAATGTAAAAATTAAAAAATACTCACTACTTCCCTAGATGAATTCCTTGAGAGGTATAGTTTACAAAATGGGGTCACTTGTGGGGGATTCTGCTGTTTTGGCATGTCAGCGACTCTTCAAATGTGACATGGTGTCTGCAACCTATCCCAGCCAACATAGCGCTCGTTTCTCTTCCGAACTCTGCCGTACACCAAAGCAGTGGTTTTCCCCCACATATGCGGTATCGGCGTACTCAGGAGAAATTGCACAACAAATTTCATGGTGCAATTTCTCCTATTACCCTTATGATAATGCAAAATTAGGGGATGAAAAACATTTTTTGTGGGAAAAATGTGAAAATTTTATTTTTACGGCTCAACATTATAAACTTCTGTGAAGCACCTGGAGGTGCAAGGTGCTCACCACACATCTAGATTAGTTTCCTAAGGGGTCTAGTTTGCAAAATGGTGTCACTTGTGGGGGGTTTCCACTGTTTAGGTACATCAGGAGCTCTCCAAAAGCAACATGGCGTCTGCTAATTATTCAAACAAATTTTTCTTTCAAAAAGTCTAATGGCGCCCCTTCCCTTCCGAAGGCTGCAGTGCGCCCAAACAGTGGTTTTCCCTCACATATGGGGTATCAGCGCGCTAATGAGAAATTGCACTACAAATTGTGTATTCCATTTTTTCCTGTTACCCTTGTGAAAATAAAAAAATTGGGTCTAAAGTAACATTTTTGTGAAAAAAAGTTAAATGTTCATTGTTTTCTTCCACATTCCAAAAATTCCCGTGAAACACCTGAAGGGTTAATAAACTTCTTGAATGTGGTTTTGAGCACCTTGATGGGTGCAGTTTTTAGAATGGTGTCACTTTTGGGTATTTTCTGTCATAAAGGTCCCTCAAAGTGACTTCAAATAAGATGTGGTCCCTAAAAAAATGGTTTTGTAAATTTTGTTGGAAAAATGAGAAATCGCTTGTCAACTTTTAACCCTTATAGCTGTCTAACAAAAAAAAATTTTGATTCCAAAATTGTGCTGATGTAAAGTAGACATGTGGGAAATGTTATTTTTTAACTATTTTGTGTGACATATCTCTCTCATTTAAGGGCACGAAAATTCAAATTTTGAAAATTGCAAAATTTTCAAAATTTTCACCAAATTCATGATTTTTTCACAAATAAACGCAAGTGATATAGAAGAAATTTTACCACTATCATGAAGTACAATATGTCACGAAAAAAGAGTCTCAGAATCAGGGGAATCCGTTGAAGCGTTGCAGAGTAATTACTTCATAAAGTGACAGTGGTCAGAATTGAAAAAATTGGCCCGGTCACGAAGGCAAAAACAGGCTCTGGGGCGAAGTGGTTAAATAAATATTGATTTTATTGGCATCTGTGCTTCATTTATCTTGATTGGATTGCTTTAATACTGAAGTATTGCATTTAAATAGCATTTTAAATATATTTACATACAGTTTGATGTGATTAGTGATAGTTTACAGTTATATAAAGATTATTTTTTATGTGCAAATGTGCAATATGCATGAATATTGCAATAAGGCCATGTAACATTTTTTGATACAAAAAAAACTAAAAATTAAGTTTTTGATGTAATTTTCATTTGTTTATGGACAACCATGCTCACATACAGTATAATAATGCAACAGGTATTCAAATAAAACACTTAAATTAGCTAAAAATAAAAACCTTAATATGTCCGGTCAAAAATGACCGGAACATTATAAGTGTATAGTAGACCCGAACAGAACAGCAGGGTTAAGTCGAAAAAAATTTGACCAACTCAGAATTTGTTTTACATTTTTTAGACTTTTTAAGTTTGGCTGCAGTGGCACAGAGAACGCGGACTCAGTGGTACAATAAAACAAGTTGTTTATTAACTATTTACAAAATGATTCAATTATATATCAATGACAATACAGACCGTGTAGAGCGATCTCTGCGCTCTCTCTCTGTCTCGTGCTTGTGGTCACCGTCTGGCCCTGTTTCTGGGCCTGGTTATCTGAATGATGACCTATAAAATATCAAACCCAGCGCTACAGCACTAAGAAGTATGACACCAATAGCTTAGTTGTCGACTATATATCCTTGATTTTCCCTGATACAGGTAACCACTGTCTGTTAAGCTCACTAAACCTTGCGTGGCTCGGTTATACTCCTACTGAGCTTCAGACCAAGAACATATACTGAGTACAATTACCACTGTAACATCAATATTCACATAAAGTATATGCAACATACATCGTTGTATGAATATTGGTATAAATGCACACTAACCTATAATAGTTAAAGATACACTGGACTGTCAGCCAATAGTGTCTGGGTCGAATCAGTATGGGCCTCCGTCAACCCGCTCTATTTTCCAATGGCAGTCGCCACCCCAGACCCTAACAGGTGCCCACACTACACTTTCCTGCAAGGATGAAAGTCTCACACTGTGGGCCACAGTCAATTTCTTCTACCACAGACCTTCTGTCCTTGCCTCCAATTTCCAGAGAGACAACTCATGCTCCCTTCTGCTCACATAACCGAATTTCTGTCCTTCCAATTGGGTCTACGCTCACACGACCGAATTTCCATTTCTGCAATAGGGTCTGCGCTATCTGCTCTCTTTAGCCTCGACAATCAGGATTTGCTAGCCTCTGTAAGGACTCTGCACCCCTTGCTTAATCCACTTCCAATACTGATCTTGTGTTTCTGGACACACTCATCACCTACGTCAGCCCTAGCTACCACAGGTGACTTGTTACAAGTTGGGACGACGACTGACTTCCTGGCCTGACCCCTGTGGCTTTTGTATTTTTCTGCTGCAGATCACATGTCCCCTGTGCACCTAGCTCAGCTTTCCTCTCAATCAGCCTGCCTTTTGTCCCTTGGTTCCAATACCCTTTCAGGTTCCTACACCTATAGTCTCTGATCACTACATGGCAGCATCTGCCCACAAATACCTTACAGCTCATTTCTATTATATGAGTCACTCACTCTCCTTACATTCCTCCACTCTTTAAACTCACCATTACTTGGATGAGAAAGGTTACTTATGCTCTAGACGCTCTTTGGCAGTGGTCCTAGAGTCGCCAATATCCAAACACACTCCTGTGTCTGCTGTATTACATACTGCCATATGAAATCATCTTCCGCATACCTCCTGGGTGAAACACCAGCGTTGGTACATTCAGATCTGTGAAGTCCCTCCTGACATGTCTCTTCTGGGACATTCAGGCCCTGAAACACTCTTCCTGTGATTTTGCCCTCTAGCCTACCCTCTAAGCTAGCCCCGGTCATTCTCTCTTCATCAGACACACACATGGCTGTAGCATGTAAGGGTGCCGCACTCTCTCTGGTGTGACGTCTTCTCCTTTCGGGGTGCACTCTCCTTGTCACTCGATGAGGAACAGCCTCCCACGTGTAGTCCAATTTTCCCCAAGGGTGCTTCACTTGAACCAAAACTCGATTCCCCAGCTGTAATGGTGCCTCCTGCACAGGAGTTACTACAGGATGCCTTTTCCCCTGGGGCTTCTGTACAATCTTAAGTCTCAGTGTCTCTAACCGATGTTGGTGTTTCCAAACCAAAGTTGTGGTGTTTATCTTCGTACTATCTTCCTCTGGATCAAGCTCTAGCTCAGTAACCTTACGGCTGTTACGTCCAAACAGCAACGTGTAAGGCGTGTACCCTGTCATGGCATGAACCTGGTTATTGTACAACTAGACCAGTTCTGGTACAAATTCAGGCCATTTCATCTTCCTGTGTCACGGTGTAGGGGAATGCTGGTGAGGAAATAGCAGATACGGGCTGGGTGAGCAGGGAAAACTAACCTGTCCCTAGACTGGGAACCCTGAATAGCCCTGACCCCGAAGGTATCTCTGATGGTGAGAAGGTTCGGGTCTCCACCCTAAGCCCTAACTCCTTCACAAGCCCTGCACTAATTCCCCTAATCTCCCTCCTCAGAACAAAGGTACAGCAATCTCAAAGGAAAGGACTTCAGCGGCACAAACAGGACTGCACAGCACGGCTTCCACGTATAGAGTGAAACTCTATCAGCTGCACCACGTAGTGGAAGGAGAGGCTACTTAAAGGCTAAGGGGAGTAGACTCACACAGAAACTCACATCCACCAGGACATGGCAATAGAATTGGCATTAACCCATGCAGTACAAGAGGGAATTTCACAGTTTACGTTACAGCGTGTGACATCCTGTCATCTTCCTGTTGTCCTCCACAATTCTCAGAATGTAGATAAAGTTATGTTGAAACGTTCACAGTCCCCATTTCCCTGTGGGTGCTAGGGTGTAGTTCTGGAATTCTCAATGTTGTACAGTTGATGCAATTCATCCATGACTTTTCCATGAAAACAGGCTCCTAGCTCAGAGTGAACTCTTTTTGGACATCCATATACCCACATGAAGTGATGACAGATGGCACAGGCCGCTGACTCGGCTGTTTGATTCCCGGTGGGAGTCATGACTGCAAACTTTTTAAATGATCCATCATCACCAGACAGTACAAACAACCATTATGGGAGCGGCTGATCATAAGATAGTCCACCATCAGCACTTCCAATGGGAAAGAAATCCTCTTCACCTATATAGATGTTCTGTGTTTAGGGGGTTTAGTCATCTCACCTTGATGGGATTTCCGGTAATCTTCTTTCACCACTCGATTTACTTGTGGCCAATACAGAAACCGCTGTAGCCATTGGAAAGTTCTCTCTGTTCTGAAGTGGGTATCACTCTCATGGGCTTCCTTCTTCACTCTGGGCTTCATTCCTTGTGAAATCATTAGCAGATTACAATGAGGCAATCTGGGCTACCGCCCAGGGCCAAAGGCTCCGGGGTCCTTTGGCCATAATGTCCTCATTATAATGTTTTTTTTCACCACTGTCGGCGGTGCACATCTCCGGACAGGTAGCTTTCCTAAAGCTCAGCTGCCAGCAATTCACAATGGTTTACTGGCATCTACAAGGCTATGTGTGTATGTACTCTTAGGAATAACAGAATCTTTGATCCTCTCCTCCACTTTTGGCTGAGGTTTAGAGGATTAATCGGAGACATAGAACCGCTGTTCTCCACTTTGGAATCCAACCCTTCAGATATATGGTATATGATGTATAGTATTGATATACCAAAAATATCAGTAATAATCAATTAAATTCTAAAAGACATTAATCAATTTAAAATTTGTATTTATTTAGTTTAATTAAATCTTGCATGGAAGGATGAAGACGTGTTCTTGGAGAAGCCTTCAACTTTAGCAGGTGTTTCTTGCTGATCAGGAGGCCACGGGTAGATGGTTCAAATCCTTCCATACAGGTACAGCATTGATGGTGGACATGCTGTAGTTTCTTCAGGGCGCTAGATGTGGGGGTTTTCTGTCCTCGAGATGTCTAAGGTGCCCTGGTGACAGCAAGCAAAAATGCAGCTTCCTCTGACAGCGCGAGCAGCCCTGGATAATCCACGCCGGCAGGATGATATCATCCGGCGGAAGATGGAACCTATGAGAAAAGATGTAAAACTAATGTAAGTAATGGGACTCCATATTAGAGGGTACTACTGTGGTGTCACTGTGGGAGAACGTTAGAGGAATCTCATCACACAGAGGGCAGGGATCTTTGCCAGTCATCATACATGTGACAATCCCACCACTGACAGATAACATCTGCTCCACATGACTTCTTCTCACTGACATCATACAACATGGAGATTATTGTCACACTTACCTCGCCTACTTTCCCCCTCTTCTACTTTCTCTGTTTTTTCTTGTCTTCTCAGTTTTAGAAAATATTTTCTTTTCTTCTGAACTGGAGATTCTAATCAAAAAGTCAGAAAAAAATATTAATTATAAACTTCTAAAATATTTTCTTTATATCTATATAGAGTTATGCAACTGATTAATATGCACCTGTAGCATTTCTGTGTGCCGCCATGTGGTGTCTCCAAGGAACTATGCCACCTTATTATCATGACATTACTTGCAGCAAGCCACTGTGTTATTATATAATCAGTTAGATAATAATTCAATGCAACTTTAAAGAGGACCTGTCACTAGATCAAAAGTGTCTGAGATTCACTATTATCTTATGTCTGCTGCTTCCCCGAGTATTCTGATATTTGTTTTGCTAAAATCCACCCTATGGTTGTAGAGATATGG
This sequence comes from Phyllobates terribilis, assembly GCF_046119375.1. NCBI lineage: Eukaryota > Metazoa > Chordata > Amphibia > Anura > Dendrobatidae > Phyllobates > Phyllobates terribilis. The sequence goes on from NW_027362763.1 coordinate 59,091,028, forward strand.
GGATTTATATTTAGTGCTAATTTTTATGGTCTTTTCCAAGGGGGCATGGCTCACAATTTTATATTGAAGAGCAACCTAAAGACACACCCCGAGGATCCTGTGAGCACCGCCCTCTTGGAAAAGACGATAAAAATTAGCACTAAATAAGACCCGTAACTCAAAAAACTGAATACTCAGGGGAGCAAAGGGAATAAAGTAAGTAATTTTTGGATCCTTCATGTGCTGATTCACATTATAATTTTGGATTATAGGCTATAATTGGATGGCCTATAAACCCGTACATACCTGACAATGAGGACGAGGATGACTCGTTGTTTTTAGCAGTAAAACACTGAATGTCTCCATTGGTTTTGGAAGAGGAAGACTCTTTCTGCCTGTTTGGTAGAAGAAAGACCAGTAAATTAAAAGTAAAAACAATAGAAAAAATTAAGAACACCTGTTTGTGAGGCCAATTAGGACAACATAGAGGGGATACCCTGCCCAGGCCCTCAACTAGTAATATTGGCCTGAAATGAGCTGGAAATGAATGGCTGGTCATAATGATCAACTGTTATTGCATTGTTATCACAAGCCAGATGCACAGAGGGGTGGTGGATGCTGGATTTAGATTTGTGTTACTCGTGTCTTGTATTTGGTTCTCAACATATATCAGAACTAAATCTCATAATAATAATAATAATCTACTCACATGTCTGAGTGTTTTTCACTGTTCTCTTGGGAACACGGTGGAGGTGACATAGGCTCTACATTGGTCATCATCCCAGTATTGGTGATATTTAGCTAAAACACACGGAGAAAAATAAATTGATTTATTTTTAAGAATTTTTGTAATTAGAGGTTTTAGACATATTAGTAGCCACATACTTACTTTAGAAAACCTTTGATAAGATGATACAAAGTTTTTTATTTCTGGCCAGTCATTGTCCTCTCTTGTGTCCGCCTCATCTGAATTCCTGTGTCTGCTACAACGAGCTACAAAGTACAAGTGTTATCAGAGATAATTAGTATAAGACCCGGTCAGACAGTCACCCTGTTATCACTAATAATGATGAGAACTTATTTTCACATAAAATGAAAGACAAGACTCAAAGCAGTTTTCTGCAGATAGCGTCTCATTTTACTTACTGATAAAGTAGCGGGTGTCCTCATCTGACTTTAGCTCAGGAATGAACAGGGGCTTCTGACTTAGAAGGTTGTCAAAGTCTAACTGATGCAGAAATGGATGCATTTTGATCTCATTTGCTCCTCCTGGAAAAGGAAGACAAGAAAGAAAGTGATGCAGTCATTTTTAGAGAAACTGCTCCATATTGGTACAGTTTATGTTAACCTGAACTGAAGATGTAACAGCAGACATGAAGGAAATGTACTGAAAGTCACAGCATAAAAATGGGGAATGAATAAGTAGGTAGATTACTGAACCTCATGGACACAACCATTTGTGTGGTCACAGAGGTGTAATAAGTCATAATACTATTATAATATTACCTGTCCCAAGTCTATCTGCTGGATCTTTTCTGAGCAGCTGAGTGATGATGTCCTGAGCATCGGGTGGACTAGAGTATTTATGATATGTCCAAATTAATTTATCTGTTATATAAAAAGCAAATATTACAGGAAATGAAACGTTTTCATTTATTTTCATAAAAAATGTCCTTAATAAGGCTAGAAATTAAACCAAAAAAACAATGAAACCAAATAACAGTGGTATCACAAGCATTCAGATTATTTTACTTACCCTCAAGGACACTGCGTAAAATATCTCTTTTTAAAGTCCCTTTAAATGGTGTACGTCCAAAAAGAAATTTATGTAGGGTGATCCCTACTGACCACCAATCAACGGGCCTTCCATAGCCTTTCCTTTGGATAATTTCTGGGGCCATGTAACTAGCGGTGCCAAAAGTCTGTAAACCAACAGAAGAATGAGATGATGATCAATAAATATAATTGCGTCAAATAACATCAGTGCAAACGTTTTATAGAGAAATTGTCAGAGAAGGAGAAAGAGATGAAATCTGTAAAGTGCAAGATCTTGTAAGTAAAGCCTACCTCTTCATCAAGGAACTCGCTGGTGATGTCCTCAGTTGAAGCCTTGTAGATATCTGAGCTTGGTCTCATGAGGCCGAGTTTTGAAACCCCAAAATCGGTGACCTTAATATGTCCTGCTGATGATATCAGGAGGCTGTGAAAGAAAGAAATGGTGTCAGACCCAAGTAATTACCCATAGACTGTATAAAAATTATAATTTTTTTCCCCTTTATTATACTACTGGGGTCACTTACTTGCCAGGCTTCAGGTCTCTGTGCACCACACCATAACTGTGCAGGTATTCCACGGCAAGAACCGTTTCCGCAATGTACATACGGGCCAGGGGGACTGGTAAAGGACCACAGCGCTTTATAAGACTGGCACAGTCTCCTCCTATAGGAGAAAGCAAATAGGAGAGGTGAGGGTTTGTTTCAATGTAAATTACACATGATGAGGGTGAATATGAAATAAGTGGAAATATTGGGACAAGATGGCCTATATAGAGATATACTGTGTAATGTAGAGCGTATATGTGGCACCCCAGGGGTCTGGTTTTCCACAGTAATGTAATGTTATGTCTGAGAGCAGGTGGGAGGTCCTTTGGTCAGGGATCCTGTGCATGCCACACCTCCTGCCCAGTCTTGGGAGGGGAAGAACTTCCCCTGTATAAACCCGGGGCTGAGGCAGGGTGAGTCAGACAAGGAGAGTGGAGAAGAGAAGCAGCATAGGAAACAGCAGAGTTACAAGGAGTCAGGGGCTGGCAGCTACAGAGCTCGCCCTGACTAAGAAGATTCTTTACCGGACCCGGAGTCCGAGGCTGTGGGGACTAACTCCTACCCAGCAGCAGAATCCGTCGGGCAGGGGATTTCAGGTCCTCTGGCCCAGAAGCCCGAAGGCACGGTCACACGCGTGGGACCAGCACCGCCATCGTGGAGCGGAAGCCATTAGAAGGCCCCGAGTCACCGGCCATACGGGTGAGCACCACACGGTACACTCAGGGACGTGGGCTACTTACATCAGCTTCTAGCAAGGTAGCCAGAAGAGTACAGTCAGTTTGGGAGGCCTACAACTACGCCTGGCCAGGGGAGATCCCATCTGCTCAAAGACTGACCAGGCCCCGTTTGCTAGCAAGTACTCCGGGAGGGTCTGTCGTTGTTACCAGTAAAGACCCTGAACTACACCGTACCGTCTCTGAGTGGTTCCTGCTACCCCCATCATCCACGTCGGCTGCCCTGAGGCCATACCCCTCCCGTTGGGGGTTATACTATCACGCTGCACAATCCTACCACCGGCCTCAGCGGTCTGCCCTGCAGCAGCAGCTTCCTGGCTGCACTCAACGGGTGGCGTAGTCATCAACTATTTACTACTAATAGACTGCCGTCTAGTTTGACTCCCTGGGCACGGACCGGGTCACCGCCACGAGATTACAACCCTCCACGGATCCGGCTCCGGGTAAGCGCCCGCGTGCGCACCGCAGCGCGACACAGGCCCAGGGGCGCGTCAACTTTGGCGTAGTCGGCAGGATTTCGTGCCCGCAACCACCGGGTACTGCGTGCCTGAAAAGCAAAGACTGTTCAAACTTACCAGTGGTGAAGATTCCCGCTATCCGTGGAGGTTTCCCGCCATCCGGCGCCATCTTCTACCTTCTTCCCGCCATCGGTGAAGTTTCCCGCCATCCGGCGCCATCTTCGGCCTTCTTCCCGCCATCCGTGGAGTTTTCCCGCCGTTGGACGCCATCTTGGGGACGCCGCGCGGGAAGAAGAGGGGCGTGGACTCCGAAAGCGCGCGAGAACTGAAGCCCCGCCTCACGTCCGGACGTTGCGTAAGGTCCTGGAAGGAGCCCAGCAGACGCCGACGTCACAGGAGCGCGACGGAAGGTCCTCAACCCTGACGATCCACTGCGGAGCCGCGGCCTACGGAAGAGGATCATCGCAAGGTAGGCCACGGTCCACTAGGGGGGAGGAAGATGTCGGATACGGAGGAGAGCTTCACTGCCCCAACCCCCGCCAGCGCTACCGCTGCTGCAGTTATGCCCTTCACCATGCCCTATATCCCGGGAGCAGCTTGGCTACCCCAGTACTCAGGGGAGTCACATACCCTGCATGACTTTAGAGAAAAGCTGGATAGCCTCTTCCAGGTGTACCCCCTCACAGAAGAGCAAAAAGTGAGCATCCTGGTGGCCCAACTAACCGGGGCAGCCAAAAGGGAAGTAAAATCCTGGCCACCTGGGAGGAAGACTGTCGCAGGGATACTAACCCGGCTGAAGGACACCTTTGATACCCGCACCTCAGCCGAGATTAAGCTTAGATTCTACGGGTGCAAGCAGCGAGCGCATGAGAGTATAAGGGACTATGCACTAAACCTACAAGAGGCCCTGAGGGCCATAAAGCAGACCGACCCTGATGGGGTGGGAAACGAGGACAGGCTGTTGACTGAACAATTTATAGAGGGTTTATATTGCAATGCCCACCGAACCCAGTTGCGGGCAATGGCCTTACAGGATCCCCATCTGGACTTTGCACAGTTCAAGGACAGAGCCATCCGGGTGCTCCGAGAACCGGCACCAGGTGGCGTTGTGACCCACAGACGCCCCACTACCACTTACTACCAGGAGGCGGCGCCCTTGTCAGCAGGGCCTGTGGGAGCTGATGCGCAGGCTTTGGACAATGACCCGGCTCCAGACCTACACCATCAGGTCCAAGAGCTAGCTAAGAGCGTTGCTGCGCTAACCCGAACTGTGCAGTCTTTACAGGTTTCCACCCCAGGGAAGATCCAGCTGGCATCCGGACCGGAGGACATCCCGTGGCGTCGACCAAGGAGGACCCCACCGGCCAGAGGAAGACCCAGTGACCGATACAGCGAGGACGGACGACCCATCTGCCGCCGCTGCAATCAACCCGGACATATGGAAAGGTACTGTTCTTTAAACGGGCACAACCTGGGGTAGAGGGCCAACCCCCAGGAAAAAGATCACCAGGCCCATCGAACTGGCGCGACAGATATGTGGGAGGACGTCCAGTCTTGCCTGTGGTACTGGATGGCATTCCCATGAGTGCCCTACTGGATACCGGGTCACAGGTCACCACCATCCCGTACGTGCTCTTCAAGCAGTACTGGAATGACTCGGATATTACCCACTACCCTGACGACGACTTGAGTATCATCGCCAGCAATGGCCAGCCCGTGCCACAGATCGGATTTAAGGAGGTGGCCCTCAAAATCGGTAGAGTCGAACTGGCCGCACAGGGACTGATCATTGTAGATATTGATAAACATGAGAGTCACCCAAAAATAACTCTAGGAACTAACGTAATTGAAAATTGTCTTGCAGAGGTGATTTTCCTTTTACAGCAGGTTGCCAAGAACGCCAGCTCCGGCGAGCAGCGGGTGCTCCAGAAAGAGATCCGGGCACTGATGCAACGGCAACAAGTGGAACTCTCCGGCGGTGAGATTGGTAGCGTAAGAATGTGTGACCCTTTTCCTATTGCCATGCCCCCAAAAAGTGAAATGATGATTTGGTGCCGGGCAGCTATTGGTCTGAGAGGAAGAGATTACCAGGCAATGGTAGAACCAGTTTACTCAGACAGTAGGCCCACCATTTTGACAGCACGGGGGGTGGTCAATGTACGCCATGGGAGGGTGCCCATTCGCATAATAAATATCGGGGAGAGGGAAGTGTACCTGCCCCGGTATGCCACGCTAGCCAAATTATATACCACTAATCAAAATTCTATACAATCTGTGGAACCCTTGCCTCCATCTCACCCGGAGGAAGGTAACGGCTCTAAGAAAGACATGGAGGACTGGTGTCAGCAACTACATTTGGGTACTGATTCCACTCCCTCACATCAGAAACAAGGAGTCTATCGGGTGGTTCAAGAGTATGAGAGAGTGTTTAGTAAACACCCGTTAGACTTCGGGCGAGTCAAGGGGGTAGAACACCGCATCCCCACGGGAGATCATCCTCCCATAAAAGAGAGGTATCGACCCGTACCCCCTGCACATTACCAACACGCCAAGGGGATGCTTAGAGACATGAAGGAGGCTGGGGTAATCCGGGATAGCTGTAGCCCCTGGGCAGCCCCACTAGTTTTAGTCAAAAAGAAAGACAACACCATGAGGATGTGTGTAGATTACCGGAAAATCAACCGTATCACACACAAGGATGCGTACCCCTTACCAAGGATAGAGGAGTCATTGGCTGCTTTAAGATCTGCTAACTTCTTCTCTACCTTGGATCTCACTAGCGGGTACTGGCAGGTTCCTGTAGCAGAGGCGGACCGGGAGAAGACCGCATTCACCACCCCGATGGGACTTAGTGAGTTCACCTGCATGCCGTTCGGACTCTGCAACGCCCCAGGAACCTTCCAACGATTAATGGAGTGCTGTCTGGGCCACAGAAACTTTGAGACGGTCCTGTTGTACCTGGACGATGTCATCGTATACTCCAAAACTTATGAGGACCACCTGAAACACCTGGCGGAGGTGTTCGAAGCTCTGGCGAGTTACGGCCTAAAGGTGAAACCCTCCAAGTGTCACCTCCTGAAACCAAAGGTGCAATACCTGGGACACGTGGTGAGCGCTGACGGAGTGGCTCCCGACCCCGATAAGATCACCGCAATTAAGGGATGGCCAAGCCCCTCCAGCGTAAAAGAAGTGCGGCAGTTCCTAGGGTTGGTAGGCTACTACCGAAGGTTTATTCCCGGTTTCACCAAAAAGGCAGCGCCTATGCAGGACCTCCTGATAGGCCAGTCCCGGAAGGCCAAGAACCAGAAGCCGCCCTTCAAATGGGAAGAGCTAGAAGAAGAGTCCTTCCGCCAGCTGAAGATGGCCCTCACGGGGGATGAAATCTTGGCGTACCCAGACTATAGCCAGCCCTTCATCCTCTACACCGACGCCAGTAACATCGGGCTAGGAGCCGTACTATCCCAGATTCAGCAGGGGAGAGAACGAGTGATCTCCTATGCCAGCCGAAAACTGCGACCCACCGAAAGGAACCCCGAGAATTACAGCTCATTTAAGCTAGAGTTCCTGGCCGTGGTATGGGCAGTCACCGAGCGCTTTAGGCATTACCTCGCTTCTTCCCGGTTCACCGTATACACGGATAACAACCCGTTGATACACCTGGACACGGCAAGACTCGGTGCCCTGGAGCAGAGGTGGATGGCCCGTCTGTCCAACTACGAGTTCACAATCAAATACCGGGCAGGACGCTCCAATACTAACGCGGATGCCCTGTCCAGGATGCCCAACCTGCCGGACGAAGGAGAAGATCCGGAGGGACTGGAAGAAGTTGAACTCCCTGCGTTCCACCGTCATGGGACTATCCAGTATTCCCACCGGGTAAGGGGTAAACAGGCTGCTACGTTGAACCCCTTACCCCACTACAACTGGGCGGAAACGCAAGACAGCGACCCTGCCGTCCGACTGGTGAAGGAGATGCTGACTCGGCCGGAGGCTCGACTTGAACCAGACGCTCCGGAGGAAGCCAAACAACTATGGGCGGAGAAGAGTCGACTATTCCTTTACAAGGGGAAGTTGTGCCGCAGAATGGTCAACTCCCGGACGCATGAACTACTCTGGCAAGTAGTGGTGCCACGAAGAGACGCAGCCATGGTGATGGAGGCATACCACGACGGAGCTGGACACTTCGGGTGGAAAAAGCTGGAGTTCCTGCTGCGCGAGCGGTTCCACTGGGTAGGCATGAGGGGAACCATCGAGAAGTGGTGCAGAGACTGTGGCCCGTGCAATCTGAGAAGGAAGGACCGGGCCAGCCAGAAGACTCCCCTGCAGTCCATCGTCACCCGGCAACCGTTGGAACTGGTAGCCTTGGATCATGTAAAACTGACCCCAAGCAGAAGTGGCTACGTCTACGCGTTAACCATCGTGGATCATTACTCCCGGTTCTTGGTTGTCGTCCCCGTCAAGGACTTAACGGCTCAAACAGCAGCTAGAGCCTTCCAGCAGCACTTCTGCCGTCCACACGGGTACCCGGACCAAGTGCTGACGGACCAGGGACCTGCCTTTGAAGCGGAGGTCTTCCAGGAATTCTGCAATCTGTATGGCTGCCGGAAGATAAGGACGACACCCTACCATCCGCAAACTAATGGACTTTGTGAAAAAATGAACCAGGTGGTAATGGATCTGCTAAAAACATTGCCCCTGGAAGAACGCAGTCTGTGGCCTGAGAAGTTGCCCGATCTGGTGGACCTATACAACCACATCCCGGTAGGTTCCACCAACTGTACCCCGGCTTACCTAATGAGGGCGAGACCTGGTAAGTTACCTGTTGACCTGGAAATGGGAGTCCTGACACCTGAGGACACTTCACCAGAAACAGACTGGGACACAGAGAGGCAGCAGCAGTACCGGAGAGTACAAGAGAGCGTGGAGCGAAGTCTCTGTCAGGCTAGGGAAAGACAAGAGAAGACTTACAACCAGTATGCTCCCGCTGTTCCCCTGGTACCCGGAGAGCAGGTCTTGAAGAGGAAAAGACGGCTCCACAAGTTGGATGACCAGTGGGAGGAGGACCCGTACACCGTACTGCCCTCAAGCCACGAGAACCCGAAGGTCTGTACCATCAGTAAAGACGGAGGGGAAACCACAGCCATTGTATCCCGGGATCACCTGAAGAAGTGTCCCGAACAACTGAGGAACCCTGAAGAGGAACAAGAAGACCATCGACCCGTGGAAGAAAGGGAAGATATGGTTAGTACCGTGCTCGGGGACTTCCCTCAGTCTTGGACTCAAGTCAATGGTGCAGTTGTGGTACCCGTACTCACCTTCCTCCAACCATCATCCCAAGAACCTACGGAGCAACGGGTAGAGCTGGAAGAACAGCCGGTCCAGGAGGCAGAAGACTCCACACAAGCAGAACAGGAGAATCAACCCTCTGCTTATAGTGAGCCTGCCGTACCCCTAGTGAGACAAAGAGCCGGTAGACAGCTGCCCAGTTTACCCTTGACAGCTCCTACACCCTGTAGTTCAGGGCCAGACAGTCAGCTCCGTAGGTCCACTCGGGCCACTAGAGGCCAGTTACCCGCACGCTGGAGAATTTAAAGTGTATAAATTGTTTTATTTATGTTTTTCTGTGTATTGTTGCTTGTGAATAATTTTGTGTTTCCAGTTGTTTTTAGGAAACCTTGGTGGATTTACCGGGAATCCTTGTATATAGTTGGAGCGTAACCCAGGATGGACTAGAGACTGTTAAGGACTCGGGGTAGGACAGACCCCTACCTGGTTACGTCTCCCTGTGTTGGTGAAATGGACACCTTTGCTTTTCTTCAAAGACTGCACCCGGTTGCGGACACGCCGCAACCATCTTATGTGTTTTTCTTATTGTGTTGTTATTGTTATACTTTGTTATGTTTTTCTAAATGTGTTTAGTCCCGGAGTACTAAATTTCACTAGGGGGGAATGTGGCACCCCAGGGGTCTGGTTTTCCACAGTAATGTAATGTTATGTCTGAGAGCAGGTGGGAGGTCCTTTGGTCAGGGATCCTGTGCATGCCACACCTCCTGCCCAGTCTTGGGAGGGGAAGAACTTCCCCTGTATAAACCCGGGGCTGAGGCAGGGTGAGTCAGACAAGGAGAGTGGAGAAGAGAAGCAGCATAGGAAACAGCAGAGTTACAAGGAGTCAGGGGCTGGCAGCTACAGAGCTCGCCCTGACTAAGAAGATTCTTTACCGGACCCGGAGTCCGAGGCTGTGGGGACTAACTCCTACCCAGCAGCAGAATCCGTCGGGCAGGGGATTTCAGGTCCTCTGGCCCAGAAGCCCGAAGGCACGGTCACACGCGTGGGACCAGCACCGCCATCGTGGAGCGGAAGCCATTAGAAGGCCCCGAGTCACCGGCCATACGGGTGAGCACCACACGGTACACTCAGGGACGTGGGCTACTTACATCAGCTTCTAGCAAGGTAGCCAGAAGAGTACAGTCAGTTTGGGAGGCCTACAACTACGCCTGGCCAGGGGAGATCCCATCTGCTCAAAGACTGACCAGGCCCCGTTTGCTAGCAAGTACTCCGGGAGGGTCTGTCGTTGTTACCAGTAAAGACCCTGAACTACACCGTACCGTCTCTGAGTGGTTCCTGCTACCCCCATCATCCACGTCGGCTGCCCTGAGGCCATACCCCTCCCGTTGGGGGTTATACTATCACGCTGCACAATCCTACCACCGGCCTCAGCGGTCTGCCCTGCAGCAGCAGCTTCCTGGCTGCACTCAACGGGTGGCGTAGTCATCAACTATTTACTACTAATAGACTGCCGTCTAGTTTGACTCCCTGGGCACGGACCGGGTCACCGCCACGAGATTACAACCCTCCACGGATCCGGCTCCGGGTAAGTGCCCGCGTGCGCACCGCAGCGCGACACAGGCCCAGGGGCGCGTCATATACTGTATACTACATGTAGCCATCCATGTGGGCACATTATGGTCATATATAGGTGCTAGGATTAAACAGACGTGGGCTGGATATAGATACAATGGATGTGACCTACCTGGTACATACTCCATGACCATACACAGATGAAGTTTAGTAGGAAAAGAGCAGAACATGGAGGCCACAAAGGGACAATCGGCGAATGCTGAGATGTCCCTCTCCAGAAAGGCCAATTCAAGTCTCTTTGGCATTTTCAGGTTCTCCTTGTCCATTGTCTTCATAGCACAAATCTGGTTTGTGTCTTTATGGCGCACTAAGTGGACGGCCCTGGAGAGGAAGAAAATCCATGATTTATTACAAATTCTTATTAACAGTCCATCTATAGACCTCATCAAATGATCTCCTGTACTAATGGTTAATACTAGATGTGAGGCCATCACTAGAAATCCATGTCTAGAAATGCATAAAATAATACTCCATAAATGATTATCAATGGAGGGTCCACATCCACGTCACATCCTAACTGACCTGACAGATAGATGTGGACAGTGATGTGGACTCCTAATTTCTCTATGGGAATATTACATGGGCAGGACACCGAGGCATCATCATAAGGAGCCCTGGGAAATAAATATTATACCAAAGTAAAGCTCACCCAAAGGCTCCACTGCTGATCAGTTTGATCGGTTTATAGTCGCTCTTACAAGGATTTCTCACTGGGTTCAATGATCCGATCAACGCCTAAAAAGGAATAAGAAATGACATTAAGACAGAAAATGCAGGAGAATAAAAGCTCAAGATGCAGGAACGTCTCTCTTCTATATTATGTCCCCGCTGATTACACTGTAGAGAACGTGATACAAGCCGGACCCTCCACAGACCCCATTATATTATAAAGGGAAATCCCCCATACACATAAATCAATACTGCAGGGAAGGATAAGGGACATCACACAGAGGGGGCAGGAAGAATAACGCCATTATCACACATAATATGTCTGATCTACATGACGAACAGTGATATTCCATTGTCATATGGGATATAATATGGGATGTATAATTCACACCCGTCATCTGATGATATACAGACGTCCCTCTGATACTTACACTGGCAGATTCCTGGATGATCTCTGGTGTCTCACATATTCCACCATCAGTATTTGCCGGCACAGTTATTCCTAAAATAATGAAGAAACGTCATTTATTAAATGTCTATATCAGCACTTAATAACCAGAAGAAAAGGAAGCAAAAAAGTCAAATATCAAAAAACATAACAAATTTTATTGATTAATCAGAACAATTCATGATAAAAAAAATAATAAGAGAATATCAGACACAGAGAACGCTCTCTCTTTCAAACCAAGAACAACTGATCAAAATCACTTCAAAACCTATTCATAATCGTATTCATACAAGTTTGTGTCTGTTTAGAATGTAGAAGATATAGGAACAATCTGTAGTCCTCAAAATAAATAAGACTAATAGAAAAGAGAAACCTTCACAGTCTGGGAGGGTGGGGAGCAAGACCCCGACATGTGTTTCGCATAGGCTTCTTCCAAGGTGTATTGGAGAAGTTTTGCGTAGGCTTCTTCCAGGGGGTGTGGAAGAAGCCTAGATGAAACGCGCATCAGGGGCTCACTCCCCACCCTCCCAGACCATGCAGGTTTCTCCTATTTATTTGCTTATTTATTTATACAGAGGATGAAGAATAAATCCACATATTCTTTGCCGTTCTCAATAACGTAATATTTGAATGTAAAATATTAGATGATCGTTTTACCTTCTATCAGATCGGATTTTGGCCCTGGCTGACTGTTATCAGGGTCAGCAACATTTAGGTTTTGCCCCTCTGTGGAGTCGCCTTTTGATGTTTCCTGATGGATATAAGATATACAATTAATATAACATTTCTCAAACACTAGATTACCACATATATAAAGCGGGAAGGATTAAACCTGGATTTACTTGACAAGTTCAGTATTGGACGAACAATTCACGGCCGCTCTATCAAGCAAATTTACATTAATATCCTGTGTTTGCCTGGAGCGGAGAGAGGAAGGCCTCTACCATCATAAATCTGACCTTCTGCTATATGACTGGTAATCTGGAGAAGATGAGACAACAAGGACATGAGATGTAGAAGATGATGGATCCTTACCAGGCGCTCCAGTGAGTAGGCCGGATACTCCAGTACATACAGGACATTTTGGGCCAGTTGTTTAAAAAAGGCCAATTCTCCACTTTGGGATTTTTCTTCAGCCTATAAAGATGAAAATTAACAAGAAATGCAAATAATCAATAAAATTCATGAACATATATGGTATTGCCACGTTTGTTAAAGTCTGATCTGTTAAGATAGGTGTTTGGTATCAATAAAAAACTGAGTTCACTTCGCAAAAAAAGGCTTTACTTAGTCCTATCAACAGAAAAATTACAATGTTATGGGTCTCTGAATATAGTGACACAAAGAACCATTTCATCTCAATTGGAATTTTTTTCCCCTTGTTTCAATACAATGTATGGTAAATAGGATGGAGCCATTGAAAGCTGCAACTCATCCCAAAAAAACAAGCCCTCATATGTCTATGCCAATGGAGAAATAACAAAGTTATGGCTCTTGAAAGAAAGTGAGGAAAAAATGAGAGCGGAAAAATGAAAAATTTTGTGGTCCATAAAGGGTTAACCAATCCTATTCCCTCCTCCCTCCGCATCCAGGACCTTCCCACCCCTAATTCAACTAACCTTTTAGATCCCACCCTTTGCCATGTAGCCTGATTGCCCTGTTTTGACTCCAGGCTATTCTTATCTGGGTATTTGGCACAGGTTAAACTTAAACTTGTATTCCATTATTATTTTCCATTATTATTATTATATATAATTTGTGCAGATTGTCTGCTACTTACCTGCTGTACTAATGTCCAGATGTTCTTCTGTAAATGCTCAAGATATTCTGAGCTTATACAACCTTGGTGGTATTTGGTCAGGCAATCTCTCACAAGCTCCATAACCAGCCGGTAAGTGAAGCTGAGGACGCCATCGGGTAGTGGTAGCACAAAGTGAAGGTCATAGGTGGTAAGAATCCCCTGGAGTAGTGCTAACACCTGAAGTCTGTCTGGAGGAATTCCAGACATTTCAAGTAATCCAAGCGCGGTCAGTATATGACTAGCTATATGGCTTATCACACCAACAGCAATGACACCGGAATGTCAAAGTGACAACAGGAGTGTAAACACTTGTAGAAGTAGTGATGGTTAATTGTGATGTCATAATGGAATCTTGTGTTCTAATCTTAAAGGGGCATCTTACCTTATAAGGAAGTTGCCTTGCAACTCTTAAGTAGGCAACAATATAGGCTCAGCATCAGTACCAGATGCAGACAAGGAGGAAAGCGCTATGGGTGCTTTACTCTTCTAAACAGTTAGAGTCTTTTTATGTAAGATAAATTAGTTATATCTGTTATACACAATAAAAATTATAGCGTTTTGTATCAATAAGAAATTCAGATTCCAGTGCTAACAGAAATATCTTTCTGTGGGAACAGGGCATGTGGGGCTGGGGCTGCATCCAACCCTGGCATATGAAGCACGCTGGCCCATGTTGCAACCGCTTCCAAAAATGGGGGTCTTTATTACAAATATGACCCTGTCTACCAATGGAGAAAATCAAAATTTACTACTCTCAATAATACCAATTTTTAAGGGTGGCCAATCAGGTCTCTTTATAATATTAATAATAACCACCATATAATAATAATAGTGCCCCTCTGGTTCTCCTTATAATATTAAAGGGAATCTGACAGTAGCATCAACCCTCCTAAGCCATCTATATGGGCATTTAGGTCATAGAAAGTTGAAGAAACCGATACCTTGATATCTGCCATCTGATGTCTTATTCCATAGAAATCCACATTTTGCTTTATATGTAAATGAGCTGTTAAGATCTATGGGCCGGACATAGATCTCCCTGAAAATCTGCATCCAGAGCTTACTTTCAATGGAACAGGTAGTTACCAGTGTGGTACATGTAGATCAGGAGTGTAGACGGTCAGTCATTACATGTCTCACACTGGAAATGACTCCTTTCATTAAAAATAATCTCTGGAGGCAGATTCTCAGGGAGATCTATGTCCGGTCTATAGATCTTAACAGCTCATTTACATATTAAGAAAAAAGTGGATTTCTCTGATTAAGACATTCATCAAATCGTGGCTATCAAGGCATCACTCTATTCAACTTTCTATGACCTGCATCTTTATGTAGACGGCTTATGAGGGTTGATCTTACTGACAGTTTCCCTTTAATAGTGTGGCTCGGACCTCCTTATAATAATAGTGCCCCTTATGGGCCTCCTTATAATAATGATAATAATAGTGACTACCTGTTCTTTTTTATTAAATTAAAAATAATAATGCTCCCTCGGGCCTCTTTATAATAGTAATAATAATATTAATGATAAAAATATTAGATGACCCCACACGGTTTAGGGAAAGTGTCACTGAATGCAGAAGCCGGGTCTAAGCTCCTAATAAACACTACCCACCTCCTGCCCTGCTGTGTTATTACAGGCTTTATTCCCCTTCAAGCCTAAGCAGCAGAATGCCGATATCTCCTCTTACTGCTCCATTTCACCTGCTGTCAGTAATGCAAAGTGTCTGGGCCCTGTTTTAAAGCCTCTTGTTAACCCCCTCCCACCATGTATCTGTAGCATCAGCGTCTCTGCCCCCTGCCAGGCAAAGATGCCGTCCCCCTTACCGCCGCGGTCCTGCTCCGGTGTCTTCCGGCCTCCCTGCAGCGGCTGCTGGTACACGCAGCTTCCCTGGCTCTGTGCTTAGGGTACGCGCGCGCTCCCTCCCTCTTAAAGGGGCAGCGCGAGCCGTCCTAAAAAGTCCCCGGCCAATGGCCGGAGGACTTTCTCTATAAAAGGCACCTCCTCCAATATGGAGGTGCCCGTGCAAGGTTGTTGCTTTGTTATACTTGCTTTGCTTCAGCCCTCAGGTCCTCTGCAAGTCAGTCCTGTCCGCCAGTCTGTTCTTCAGTACAGTCCGCCAGTCTGACTATTTTTCAGCCCGACAGTCTGCCTACAGTCCAGCCTGCTAATCTGTCTATGGGCTTTGCCCGCCTGCTTACCTGGAAGCACCTGTTTGTTACCTGCCGTGCCCGCCAGCCTACTTACCTGAAGCACCTGCCTGTTACCTACTGTGCCCGCCAGCCTGCTTACCTGGAAGCACCAGCGTGTTACCGGCCGTGCCTGCTTGCCTGCTTACCTGGAAGCACCTGCCTGTTACCTGTTGTGCCCGCCAGCTTGCCCACCCGGAGCACCCGTCTGGCTATCAGCCGAATCAGCCTGCCTGTCGACCCGAACCACCAGTCAGCCCGCCTGCCGTGCTCATCCGCTGTACCGGTCAATTCCAGCCTTCTGTCTCGTGGGAGTCACCTGCTCTCATACAAGGTCGGTGCCACAGTGGCACCTGGTCCCTGTGCTCAGTCCCTCCCTGGTTCACGGAGTCGACTGAACCGCCGTGCGACCTTGGTCTGGCCGAGTAGATACTTAGTCACGCCCCTCTGGTCCCTCCTTGCACCGCAGAACAGAGGTTCCACCACCCAGATCCGTAACAGTTTGCACGGGCCATGGAACCCGGTGGCCCCCAGACTCCATCGCTTTCTGACCTGTACCAGGAGGTTTCTCATCAGAGATCCCAGCAGGAAACTATCCTGACTTACCTGCGGCCTGTCAACACCCACCTGGACACGTTGTCCATCCCACCTGTGTCCGTCTCGAGCCGAACGGCACCCGCTCCGGCGGCGCCTCAGCCTATTTGTGCCATGACATCCGCCCCTGGTCCCCGGCTCTCTGCGCCTCACGTTTTGGTGGTGACCCCGTCTTATGCCGGCATTTTCTAAACCAATGCACGCTGCACTTTGAACTCCTGGCACATCAGTTTCCCTCCGACCGGGGCAAGGTGGCGTTCATCATGTTTCACCTCACCGGGGAAGCATTGGCATTGCTAAACCCACTATGGGAGAGAGGAGATCCCCTTGTGTCCGATCTTCCGGCTTTCCTCACTGCCTTCCGGAAGGTCTTCAATGAACCCGGACGAAAGACTTCTACTGCCTCCTCTCTTCTCCGTCTCCACCAAGGGAGTCTCACCGTGGGCCAGTATGCCATACATTTCTGCACTCTCGCATCTGAGCTTGCCTGGAACAATGAGGCCCTTTTGTCCACCTTCTGGGAGGGTCTTTCCGGACGGATCAAGGACGAGCTATCCCGTCGGGACATTCCTTCCACCCTGGACGACCACCTTGTGTCACTAGCTACCCGGATTGACATCCGTTTCTTGGAACGAGTTAAGGAGACAACCCGGGAGAGAAGATTTCCTTGTCTCGCTCCTGCGTTCCAGAAACCTGCCTCCCAACCAGCAATTCCCCGGGCACGCTCGCCCGAACCCATGCAGATTCACCAGACCAAGATGGTCAAGTCTCGCCAAGAGATGTTCCGAGCCAAGGGGAGCTGCTTCTACTGTGGCAGTAAGGAGCTTCTGATCAGTTCCTGTCTGGTGAAGCCGGGAAGCTCCAGTGTCTAGGACCGCTCGGAGAGGTCATCCTAGGCAAGAGTAAATCCTCTGCGTCCTTGACTCTATCCATTTCTATTTCCAGTGGTGAGATCCGCTTCTTTGAGACCGCCCACCTGGATTCCGGAGCCGCTGGGAATCTCATTTCTCAGGCCCTTGTGGAGCAGTATCAAATTCCCACTAAACATCTGGCCGAACCATTGGCAGTCGCTTCTGTGGATGGGAGACTCCTTCTGCAGACCATCTTGCTCGTCACAGAGCCTGTAACCCTTCAGGTGGGAATGCTGCATTCAGAGACAATCTCCTTTCATGTGCTATCTGGACTTTCTCACTCCCTTTTGCCAGGTCTACCCTGGCTACAGAGACATGAACCCGTCCTGAATTGGCGATCTGGTGAGGTGCTCCGTTGGGGGCAGGATTGCCATGAGACTTGCCTGGTTCCGGTTCGTCCGGCTCCACCTCCGTTTACTCCGGCTAATCTACCTGGTCTGCTGGCACCCTACTGGTCCTATGCGGACGTCTTCGACAAGAAGGAAGCTGAGACACTACCACCTCATAGGCCGTATGATTGCCCTATCGACCTGGTACCCGGTGCTTCTCCTTCCCGTATCTACCCCTTGTCGCTGGCTGAGACCCTAGCCATGTCTGAGTACATTGAGGAGAATCTCAGAAATCTACTTCCCCGGCTGGAGCAGGATTCTTCTTCGTTAAAAAGAAAGACGGCTCGCTTCGGCCGTGTATTGACTACAGGGGTCTTAACCAGATTACCATCAAGAATAAGTACCCCCTGCCTCTAATCTCAGAGCTGTTTGACCGCCTTAAAGGCGCAAGGGTCTTCACCAAGCTCAATCTTCGTGGGGTGTACAATTTGGTCTGGATCCGCCAGGGAGACGAGTGGAAGACGGCATTCAACACCCGGGACGGTCACTATGAATACCGCGTGATGCCCTTTGGTCTCTGTAATGCCCCAGCCGTCTTCCAGGAGCTGGTTAACGACATCTTCCGTGATCTCTTGTATTCTTGCGTAGTAGTGTACCTGGACGATATCTTGGTCTTCTCTCCGGATCTGCTCACACACCGGAGGAATGTACATCAGGTTCTGCTAAGGCTCCGGCAGAATCGTCTCTACTCAAAACTTGAGAAATGTCTCTTCGAGCAGACTTCCCTTCCGTTCCTGGGATATATTATTTCCGAGACTGGTCTTCGGATGGACCCCGAGAAGATTTCTGCCGTCTTAAAATGGCCCCGACCGGAGGGGTTGAAGGTGATTCAGCGATTCCTGGGCTTCGCAAATTATTACCGCTTCTTCATCCCTCATTTCTCCTTTCAGACCGCTCCCATCTCCACGCTCACCCGTAAGGGAGCAAATCCCAAGGAATGGACTTCCGAAGCAGAGGAGGCCTTCGTCTCCCTAAAACAAGCTTTCTCCTCCGCCTCTGTGCTGCACCGTCTGGATTGCAACAAGCAGTTCTTCTTGGAGGTTGATGATTCCTCCTCCGGAGCCGGAGCTGTGCTCACCCAAATTCATGATTTTTTCACAAATAAACGCAAGTGATATCGAAGAAATTTTACCACTATCATGAAGTACAATATGTCACGAAAAAAGATTCTCAGAATCAGGGGAATCCGTTGAAGCGTTCCAGAGTAATTACTTCATAAAGTGACAGTGGTCAGAATTGAAAAAATTGGCCCGGTCACGAAGGCAAAAACAGGCTCTGGGGCGAAGTGGTTAAATAAATATTGATTTTATTGGCATCTGTGCTTCATTTATCTTGATTGGATTGCTTTAATACTGAAGTATTGCATTTAAATAGCATTTTAAATATATTTACATACAGTTTGATGTGATTAGTGATAGTTTACAGTTATATAAAGATTATTTTTTTATGTGCAAATGTGCAATATGCATGAATATTGCAATAAGGCCATGTAACATTTTTTGATACAAAAAAAACTAAAAATTAAGTTTTTGATGTAATTTTCATTTGTTTATGGACAACCATGCTCACATACAGTATAATAATGCAACAGGTATTCAAATAAAACACTTAAATTAGCTAAAAATAAAAACCTTAATATGTCCGGTCAAAAATGACCGGAACATTATAAGTGTATAGTAGACCCGAACAGAACAGCAGGGTTAAGTCGAAAAAAATTTGACCAACTCAGAATTTGTTTTACATTTTTTAGACTTTTTAAGTTTGGATGCAGTGACACAGAGAACGCGGACTCAGTGGTACAATAAAACAAGTTGTTTATTAACTATTTACAAAATGATTCAATTATATATCAATGACAATACAGACAGTGTAGAGCGATCTCTGCGCTCTCTCTCTGTCTCGTGCTTGTGGTCACCGTCTGGCCCTGTTTCTGGGCCTGGTTATCTGAACGATGCCCTATAAAATATCAAACCCAGCGCTACAGCACTAAGAAGTATGACACCAATAGCTTAGTTGTCGACTATATATCCTTGATTTTCCCTGATACAGGTAACCACTGTCTGTTAAGCTCACTAAACCTTGCGTGGCTCGGTTATACTCCTACTGAGCTTCACACCAAGAACATATACTGAGTACAATTACCACTGTAACATCAATATTCACATAAAGTATATGCAACATACATCGTTGTATGAATATTGGTATAAATGCACACTAACCTATAATAGTTAAAGATACACTGGACTGTCAGCCAATAGTGTCTGGGTCGAATCAGTATGGGCCTCCGTCAACCCGCTCTATTTTCCAATGGCAGTCGCCACCCCAGACCCTAACAGGTGCCCACACTACACTTTCCTGCAAGGATGAAAGTCTCACACTGTGGGCCACAGTCAATTTCTTCTACCACAGACCTTCTGTCCTTGCCTCCAATTTCCAGAGAGACAACTCATGCTCCCTTCTGCTCACATAACCGAATTTCTGTCCTTCCAATTGGGTCTACGCTCACACGTCCGAATTTCCATTTCTGCAATAGGGTCTGCGCTATCTGCTCTCTTTAGCCTCGACAATCAGGATTTGCTAGCCTCTGTAAGGACTCTGCACCCCTTGCTTAATCCACTTCCAATACTGATCTTGTGTTTCTGGACACACTCATCACCTACGTCAGCCCTAGCTACCACAGGTGACTTGTTACAAGTCGGGACGACGAATGACTTCCTGGCCTGACCCCTGTGGCTTTTGTATTTTTCTGCTGCAGATCACATGTCCCCTGTGCACCTAGCTCAGCTTTCCTCTCAATCAGCCTGCCTTTTGTCCCTTGGTTCCAATACCCTTTCAGGTTCCTACACCTATAGTCTCTGATCACTACATGGCAGCATCTGCCCACAAATACCTTACAGCTCATTTCTATTATATGAGTCACTCACTCTCCTTACATTCCTCCACTCTTTAAACTCACCATTACTTGGATGAGAAAGGTTACTTATGCTCTAGACGCTCTTTGGCAGTGGTCCTAGAGTCGCCAATATCCAAACACACTCCTGTGTCTGCTGTATTACATACTGCCATATGAAATCATCTTCCGCATACCTCCTGGGTGAAACACCAGCGTTGGTACATTCAGATCTGTGAAGTCCCTCCTGACATGTCTCTTCTGGGACATTCAGGCCCTGAAACACTCTTCCTGTGATTTTGACCTCTAGCCTACCCTCTAAGCTAGCCCCGGTCATTCTCTCTTCATCAGACACACACGTGGCTGTAGCATGTAAGGGTGCCGCACTCTCTCTGGTGTGACGTCTTCTCCTTTCGGGGTGCACTCTCCTTGTCACTCGATGAGGAACAGCCTCCCACGTGTAGTCCAATTTTCCCCAAGGGTGCTTCACTTGAACCAAAACTCGATTCCCCAGCTGTAATGGTGCCTCCTCCACAGGAGTTACTACAGGATGCCTTTTCCCCTGGGGCTTCTGTACAATCTTAAGTCTCAGTGTCTCTAACCGATGTTGGTGTTTCCAAACCAAAGTTGTGGTGTTTATCTTCGTACTATCTTCCTCTGGATCAAGCTCTAGCTCAGTAACCTTACGGCTGTTACGTCCAAGCAGCAACGTGTAAGGCGTGTACCCTGTCGTGGCATGAACCTGGTTATTGTACAACTAGACCAGTTCTGGTACAAATTCAGGCCATTTCATCTTCCTGTGTCACGGTGTAGGTAAATGCTGGTGAGGAAATAGCAGATACGGGCTGGGTGAGCAGGGAAAACTAACCTGTCCCTAGACTGGGAACCCTGAATAGCCCTGACCCCGAAGGTATCTCTGATGGTGAGAAGGTTCAGGTCTCCACCCTAAGCCCTAACTCCTTCACAAGCCCTGCACTAATTCCCCTAATCTCCCTCCTCAGAACAAAGGTACAGCAATCTCAAAGGAAAGGACTTCAGCGGCACAAACAGGACTGCACAGCACGGCTTCCACGTATAGAGTGAAACTCTATCAGCAAAGGCTAAGGGAAGTAGACTCACACAGAAACTCACATCCACCAGGACATGGCAATAGAATTGGCATTAACCCATGCAGTACAAGAGGGAATTTCACAGTTTACGTTACAGCGGCATCTAGAATAGACCGCAGATACACAGCGCTAGACAGCGTGTGACATCCTGTCATCTTCCTGTTGTCCTCCACAATTCTCAGAATGTAGATAAAGTTATGTTGAAACGTTCACAGTCCCCATTTCCCTGTGGGTGCTAGGGTGTAGTTCTGGAATTCTCAATGTTGTACAGTTGATGCAATTCATCCATGACTTTTCCATGAAAACAGGCTCCTAGCTCAGAGTGAACTCTTTTTGGACATCCATATACCCACATGAAGTGATGACAGATGGCACAGGCCGCTGACTCGGCTGTTTGATTCCCGGTGGGAGTCATGACTGCAAACTTTTTAAATGATCCATCATCACCAGACAGTACAAACAACCATTATGGGAGCGGCTGATCATAAGATAGTCCACCATCAGCACTTCCAATGGGAAAGAAATCCTCTTCACCTATATAGATGTTCTGTGTTTAGGGGGTTTAGTCATCTCACCTTGATGGGATTTCCGGTAATCTTCTTTCACCACTCGATTTACTTGTGGCCAATACAGAAACCGCTGTAGCCATTGGAAAGTTCTCTCTGTTCTGAAGTGGGTATCACTCTCATGGGCTTCCTTCTTCACTCTGGGCTTCATTCCTTGTGAAATCATTAGCAGATTACAATGAGGCAATCTGGGCTACCGCCCAGGGCCAAAGGCTCCGGGGTCCTTTGGCCATAATGTCCTCATTATAATGTTTTTTTTCACCACTGTCGGCGGTGCACATCTCCGGACAGGTAGCTTTCCTAAAGCTCAGCTGCCAGCAATTCACAATGGTTTACCGGCATCTACAAGGCTATGTGTGTATGTACTCTTAGGAATAACAGAATCTTTGATCCTCTCCTCCACTTTTGGCTGAGGTTTAGAGGATTAATCGGAGACATAGAACCGCTGTTCTCCACTTTGGAATCCAACCCTTCAGATATATGGTATATGATGTATAGTATTGATATACCAAAAATATCAGTAATAATCAATTAAATTCTAAAAGACATTAATCAATTTAAAATTTGTATTTATTTAGTTTAATTAAATCTTGCATGGAAGGATGAAGACGTGTTCTTGGAGAAGCCTTCAACTTTAGCAGGTGTTTCTTGCTGATCAGGAGGCCACGGGTAGATGGTTCAAATCCTTCCATACAGGTACAGCATTGATGGTGGACATGCTGTAGTTTCTTCAGGGCGCTAGATGTGGGGGTTTTCTGTCCTCGAGATGTCTAAGGTGCCCTGGTGACAGCAAGCAAAAATGCAGCTTCCTCTGACAGCGCGAGCAGCCCTGGATAATCCACGCCGGCAGGATGATATCATCCGGCGGAAGATGGAACCTATGAGAAAAGATGTAAAACTAATGTAAGTAATGGGACTCCATATTAGAGGGTACTACTGTGGTGTCACTGTGGGAGAACGTTAGAGGAATCTCATCACACAGAGGGCAGGGATCTTTGCCAGTCATCATACATGTGACAATCCCACCACTGACAGATAACATCTGCTCCACATGACTTCTTCTCACTGACATCATACAACATGGAGATTATTGTCACACTTACCTCGCCTACTTTCCCCCTCTTCTACTTCCTCTGTTTTTTCTTGTCTTCTCAGTTTTAGAAAATATTTTCTTTTCTTCTGAACTGGAGATTCTAATCAAAAAGTCCGAAAAAAATATTAATTATAAACTTCTAAAATATTTTCTTTATATCTATATAGAGTTATGCAACTGATTAATATGCACCTGTAGCATTTCTGTGTGCCGCCATGTGGTGTCTCCAAGGAACTATGCCACCTTATTATCATGACATTACTTGCAGCAAGCCACTGTGTTATTATATAATCAGTTAGATAATAATTCAATGCAACTTTAAAGAGGACCTGTCACTAGATCAAAAGTGTCTGAGATTCACTATTATCTTATGTCTGCTGCTTCCCCGAGTATTCTGATATTTGTTTTGCTAAAATCCACCCTATGGTTGTAGAGATATGGGGATTTATATTTAGTGCTAATTTTTATGGTCTTTTCCAAGGGGGCATGGCTCACAATTTTATATTGCAGAGCAACCTAAAGACACACCCCAGAGGATCCTGTGAGCACCGCCCTCTTGGAAAAGACGATAAAAATTAGCACTAAATAAGACCCGTAACTCAAAAAACTGAATACTCAGGGGAGCAAAGGGAATAAAGTAAGTAATTTTTGGATCCTTCATGTGCTGATTCACATTATAATTTTGGATTATAGGCTATAATTGGATGGCCTATAAACCCGTACATACCTGACAATGAGGACGAGGATGACTCGTTGTTTTTAGCAGTAAAACACTGATTGTCTCCATTAGTTTTGGAAGAGGAAGACTCTTTCTGCCTGTTTGGTAGAAGAAAGACCAGTAAATTAAAAGTAAAAACAATAGAAAAAATTAAGAACACCTGTTTGTGAGGCCAATTAGGACAACATAGAGGGGATACCCTGCCCAGGCCCTCAACTAGTAATATTGGCCTGAAATGAGCTGGAAATGAATGGCTGGTCATAATGATCAACTGTTATTGCATTGTTATCACAAGCCAGATGCACAGAGGGGTGGTGGATGCTGGATTTAGATTTGTGTTACTCGTGTCTTGTATTTGGTTCTCAACATATATCAGAACTAAATCTCATAATAATAATAATAATCTACTCACATGTCTGAGTGTTTTTCACTGTTCTCTTGGGAACACTGTGGAGGTGACATAGGCTCTACATTGGTCATCATCCCAGTATTGGTGATATTTAGCTAAAACACACGGAGAAAAATAAATTGATTTATTTTTAAGAATTTTTGTAATTAGAGGTTTTAGACATATTAGTAGCCACATACTTACTTTAGAAAACCTTTGATAAGATGATACAAAGTTTTTTATTTCTGGCCAGTCATTGTCCTCTCTTGTGTCCGCCTCATCTGAATTCCTGTGTCTGCTACAACGAGCTACAAAGTACAAGTGTTATCAGAGATAATTAGTATAAGACCCGGTCAGACAGTCACCCTGTTATCACTAATAATGATGAGAACTTATTTTCACATAAAATGAAAGACAAGACTCAAAGCAGTTTTCTGCAGATGACGTCTCATTTTACTTACTGATAAAGTAGCGGGTGTCCTCATCTGACTTTAGCTCAGGAATGAACAGGGGCTTCTGACTTAGAAGGTTGTCAAAGTCTAACTGATGCAGAAATGGATGCATTTTGATCTCATTTGCTCCTCCTGGAAAAGGAAGACAAGAAAGAAAGTGATGCAGTCATTTTTAGAGAAACTGCTCCATATTGGTACAGTTTATGTTAACCTGAACTGAAGATGTAACAGCAGACATGAAGGAAATGTACTGAAAGTCACAGCATAAAAATGGGGAATGAATAAGTAGGTAGATTACTGAACCTCATGGACACAACCATTTGTCTGGTCACAGAGGTGTAATAAGTCATAATACTATTATAATATTACCTGTCCCAAGTCTATCTGCTGGATCTTTTCTGAGCAGCTGAGTGATGATGTCCTGAGCATCGGGTGGACTAGAGTATTTATGATATGTCCAAATTAATTTATCTGTTATATAAAAAGCAAATATTACAGGAAATGAAACGTTTTCATTTATTTTCATAAAAAATGTCCTTAATAAGGCTAGAAATTAAACCAAAAAAACAATGAAACCAAATAACAGTGGTATCACAAGCATTCAGATTATTTTACTTACCCTCAAGGACACTGCGTAAAATATCTCTTTTTAAAGTCCCTTTAAATGGTGTACGTCCAAAAAGAAATTTATGTAGGGTGATCCCTACTGACCACCAATCAACGGGCCTTCCATAGCCTTTCCTTTGGATAATTTCTGGGGCCATGTAACTAGCGGTGCCAAAAGTCTGTAAACCAACAGAAGAATGAGATGATGATCAATAAATATAATTGCGTCAAATAACATCAGTGCAAACGTTTTATAGAGAAATTGTCAGAGAAGGAGAAAGAGATGAAATCTGTAAAGTGCAAGATCTTGTAAGTAAAGCCTACCTCTTCATCAAGGAACTCGCTGGTGATGTCCTCAGTTGAAGCCTTGTAGATATCTGAGCTTGGTCTCATGAGGCCGAGTTTTGAAACCCCAAAATCGGTGACCTTAATATGTCCTGCTGATGATATCAGGAGGCTGTGAAAGAAAGAAATGGTGTCAGACCCAAGTAATTACCCATAGACTGTATAAAAATTATAATTTTTTTCCCCTTTATTATACTACTGGGGTCACTTACTTGCCAGGCTTCAGGTCTCTGTGCACCACACCATAACTGTGCAGGTATTCCACGGCAAGAACCATTTCCGCAATGTACATACGGGCCAGGGGGACTGGTAAAGGACCACAGCGCTTTATAAGACTGGCACAGTCTCCTCCTATAGGAGAAAGCAAATAGGAGAGGTGAGGGTTTGTTTCAATGTAAATTACACATGATGAGGGTGAATATGAAATAAGTGGAAATATTGGGACAAGATGGCCTATATAGAGATATACTGTGTAATGTAGAGCGTATACTGTATACTACATGTAGCCATCCATGTGGGCACATTATGGTCATATATAGGTGCTAGGATTAAACAGACGTGGGCTGGATATAGATACAATGGATGTGTCCTACCTGGTACATACTCCATGACCATACACAGATGAAGCTTTGTAGGAAAAGAGCAGAACATGGAGGCCACAAAGGGACAATCGGCGAATGCTGAGATGTCCCTCTCCAGAAAGGCCAATTCAAGTCTCTTTGGCATTTTCAGGTTCTCCTTGTCCATTGTCTTCATAGCACAAATCTGGTTTGTGTCTTTATGGCGCACTAAGTGGACGGCCCTGGAGAGGAAGAAAATCCATGATTTATTACAAATTCTTATTAACAGTCCATCTATAGACCTCATCAAATGATCTCCTGTACTAATGGTTAATACTAGATGTGAGGCCATCACTAGAAATCCATGTCTAGAAATGCATAAAATAATACTCCATAAATGATTATCAATGGAGGGTCCACATCCACGTCACATCCTAACTGACCTGACAGATAGATGTGGACAGTGATGTGGACTCCTAATTTCTCTATGGGAATATTACATGGGCAGGACACCGAGGCATCATCATAAGGAGCCCTGGGAAATAAATATTATACCAAAGTAAAGCTCACCCAAAGGCTCCACTGCTGATCAGTTTGATCGGTTTATAGTCGCTCTTACAAGGATTTCTCACTGGGTTCAATGATCCGATCAAGGCCTAAAAAGGAATAAGAAATGACATTAAGACAGAAAATGCAGGAGAATAAAAGCTCAAGATGCAGGAACGTCTCTCTTCTATATTATGTCCCCGCTGATTACACTGTAGAGAACGTGATACAAGCCGGACCCTCCACAGACCCCATTATATTATAAAGGGAAATCCCCCATACACATAAATCAATACTGCAGGGAAGGATAAGGGACATCACACAGAGGGGGCAGGAAGAATAATGCCATTATCACACATAATATGTCTGATCTACATGACGAACAGTGATATTCCATTGTCATATGGGATATAATATGGGATGTATAATTCACACCCGTCATCTGATGATATACAGACGTCCCCCTGATACTTACACTGGCAGATTCCTGGATGATCTCTGGTGTCTCACATATTCCACCATCAGTATTTGCCGGCACAGTTATTCCTAAAATAATGAAGAAACGTCATTTATTAAATGTCTATATCAGCACTTAATAACCAGAAGAAAAGGAAGCAAAAAAGTCAAATATCAAAAAACATAACAAATTTTATTGATTAATCAGAACAATTCATGATAAAAAAAATAATAAGAGAATATCAGACACAGAGAACGCTCTCTCTTTCAAACCAAGAACAACTGATCAAAATCACTTCAAAACCTATTCATAATCGTATTCATACAAGTTTGTGTCTGTTTAGAATGTAGAAGATATAGGAACAATCTGTAGTCCTCAAAATAAATAAGACTAATAGAAAAGAGAAACCTTCACAGTCTGGGAGGGTGGGGAGCAAGACCCCGACATGTGTTTCGCATAGGCTTCTTCCAAGGTGTATTGGAGAAGTTTTGCGTAGGCTTCTTCCAGGGGGTGTGGAAGAAGCCTAGATGAAACGCGCATCAGGGGCTCACTCCCCACCCTCCCAGACCATGCAGGTTTCTCCTATTTATTTGCTTATTTATTTATACAGAGGATGAAGAATAAATCCACATATTCTTTGCCGTTCTCAATAACGTAATATTTGAATGTAAAATATTAGATGATCGTTTTACCTTCTATCAGATCGGATTTTGGCCCTGGCTGACTGTTATCAGGGTCAGCAACATTTAGGTTTTGCCCCTCTGTGGAGTCGCCTTTTGATGTTTTCTGATGGATATAAGATATACAATTAATATAACATTTCTCAAACACTAGATTACCACATATATAAAGCGGGAAGGATTAAACCTGGATTTACTTGACAAGTTCAGTATTGGACGAACAATTCACGGCCGCTCTATCAAGCAAATTTACATTAATATCCTGTGTTTGCCTGGAGCGGAGAGAGGAAGGCCTCTACCATCATAAATCTGACCTTCTGCTATATGACTGGTAATCTGGAGAAGATCAGACAACAAGGACATGAGATGTAGAAGATGATGGATCCTTACCAGGCGCTCCAGTGAGTAGGCCGGATACTCCAGTACATACAGGACATTTTGGGCCAGTTGTTTAAAAAAGGCCAATTCTCCACTTTGGGACTTTTCTTCAGCCTATAAAGATGAAAATTAACAAGAAATGCAAATAATCAATAAAATTCATGAACATATATGGTATTGCCACGTTTGTTAAAGTCTGATCTGTTAAGATAGGTGTTTGGTATCAATAAAAAACTGAGTTCACTTCGCAAAAAAAGGCTTTACTTAGTCCTATCAACAGAAAAATTACAATGTTATGGGTCTCTGAATATAGTGACACAAAGAACCATTTCATCTCAATTGGAATTTTTTTCCCCTTGTTTCAATACAATGTATGGTAAATAGGATGGAGCCATTGAAAGCTGCAACTCATCCCAAAAAAACAAGCCCTCATATGTCTATGCCAATGGAGAAATAACAAAGTTATGGCTCTTGAAAGAAAGTGAGGAAAAAATGAGAGCGGAAAAATGAAAAATTTTGTGGTCCATAAAGGGTTAACCAATCCTATTCCCTCCTCCCTCCGCATCCAGGACCTTCCCACCCCTAATTCAACTAACCTTTTAGATCCCACCCTTTGTCATGTAGCCTGATTGCCCTGTTTTGACTCCAGGCTATTCTTATCTGGGTATTTGGCACAGGTTAAACTTAAACTTGTATTCCATTATTATTTTCCATTATTATTATTATATATAATTTGTGCAGATTGTCTGCTACTTACCTGCTGTACTAATGTACAGATGTTCTTCTGTAAATGCTCAAGATATTCTGAGCTTATACAACCTTGGTGGTATTTGGTCAGGCAATCTCTCACAAGCTCCATAACCAGCCGGTAAGTGAAGCTGAGGACGCCATCGGGTAGTGGTAGCACAAAGTGAAGGTCATAGGTGGTAAGAATCCCCTGGAGTAGTGCTAACACCTGAAGTCTGTCTGGAGGAATTCCAGACATTTCAAGTAATCCAAGCGCGGTCAGTATATGACTAGCTATATGGCTTATCACACCAACAGCAATGACACCGGAATGTCAAAGTGACAACAGGAGTGTAAACACTTGTAGAAGTAGTGATGGTTAATTGTGATGTCATAATGGAATCTTGTGTTCTAATCTTAAAGGGGCATCTTACCTTATAAGGAAGTTGCCTTGCAACTCTTAAGTAGGCAACAATATAGGCTCAGCATCAGTACCAGATGCAGACAAGGAGGAAAGCGCTATGGGTGCTTTACTCTTCTAAACAGTTAGAGTCTTTTTATGTAAGATAAATTAGTTATATCTGTTATACACAATAAAAATTATAGCGTTTTGTATCAATAAGAAATTCAGATTCCAGTGCTAACAGAAATATCTTTCTGTGGGAACAGGGCATGTGGGGCTGGGGCTGCATCCAACCCTGGCATATGAAGCACGCTGGCCCATGTTGCAACCGCTTCCAAAAATGGGGGTCTTTATTACAAATATGACCCTGTCTACCAATGGAGAAAATCAAAATTTACTACTCTCAATAATACCAATTTTTAAGGGTGGCCAATCAGGTCTCTTTATAATATTAATAATAACCACCATATAATAATAATAGTGCCCCTCTGGTTCTCCTTATAATATTAAAGGGAATCTGACAGTAGCATCAACCCTCCTAAGCCATCTATATGGGCATTTAGGTCATAGAAAGTTGAAGAAACCGATACCTTGATATCTGCCATCTGATGTCTTATTCCATAGAAATCCACATTTTGCTTTATATGTAAATGAGCTGTTAAGATCTATGGGCCGGACATAGATCTCCCTGAAAATCTGCATCCAGAGCTTACTTTCAATGGAACAGGTAGTTACCAGTGTGGTACATGTAGATCAGGAGTGTAGACGGTCAGTCATTACATGTCTCACACTGGAAATGACTCCTTTCATTAAAAATAATCTCTGGAGGCAGATTCTCAGGGAGATCTATGTCCAGTCTATAGATCTTAACAGCTCATTTACATATTAAGAAAAAAGTGGATTTCTCTGATTAAGACATTCATCAAATCGTGGCTATCAAGGCATCACTCTATTCAACTTTCTATGACCTGCATCTTTATGTAGACGGCTTATGAGGGTTGATCTTACTGACAGTTTCCCTTTAATAGTGTGGCTCGGACCTCCTTATAATAATAGTGCCCCTTATGGGCCTCCTTATAATAATGATAATAATAGTGACTACCTGTTCTTTTTTATTAAATTAAAAATAATAATGCTCCCTCGGGCCTCTTTATAATAGTAATAATAATATTAATGATAAAAATATTAGATGACCCCACATGGTTTAGGGAAAGTGTCACTGAATGCAGAAGCCGGGTCTAAGCTCCTAATAAACACTACCCACCTCCTGCCCTGCTGTGTTATTACAGGCTTTATTCCCCTTCAAGCCTAAGCAGCAGAATGCCGGTATCTCCTCTTACTGCTCCATTTCACCTGCTGTCAGTAATGCAAAGTGTCTGGGCCCTGTTTTAAAGCCTCTTGTTAACCCCCTCCCACCATGTATCTGTAGCATCAGCGTCTCTGCCCCCTGCCAGGCAAAGATGCCGTCCCCCTTACCGCCGCGGTCCTGCTCCGGTGTCTTCCGGCCTCCCTGCAGCGGCTGCTGGTACATTCAGCTTCCCTGGCTCTGTGCTTAGGGTGCGCGCGCGCTCCCTCCCTCTTAAAGGAGCAGCGCGAGCCGTCCTAAAAAGTCCCCGGCCAATGGCCGGAGGACTTTCTCTATAAAAGGCACCTCCTCCAATATGGAGGTGCCCTTGCAAGGTTGTTGCTTTGTTATACTTGCTTTGCTTCAGCCCTCAGGTCCTCTGCAAGTCAGTCCTGTCCGCCAGTCTGTTCTTCAGTACAGTCCGCCAGTCTGACTATTTTTCAGCCCGACAGTCTGCCTACAGTCCAGTCCGCTAATCTGTCTATGGGCTTTACCCGCCTGCTTACCTGGAAGCACCTGCTTCTTACCTGGCGTGCCCGCCAGCCTACTTACCTGAAGCACCTGCCTGTTACCTACTGTGCCCACCAGCCTGCTTACCTAAAAGCACCAGCCTGTTACAGGCTGTGCCCACTTGCCTGCTTACCTGGAAGCACCTGCCTGTTACCTGTTGTGCCCGCCAGCTTGCCCACCCGGAGCACCCGTCTGGCTATCAGCCGAATCAGCCTGCCTGTCGACCCTAACCACCCGTCAGCCTGCCTGCCGTGCTCATCCACTGTACCGGTCAGTTCCAGCCTTCTGTCTCGTGGGAGTCACCTGCTCTCATACAAGGTCGGTGCCACAGTGGCACCTGGTCCCTGTGCTCAGTCCCTCCCTGGTTCACGGAGTCGACTGAGCCGCCGTGCGACCTTGGTCTGGCCGAGTAGATACTTAGTCACGCCCCTCTGGTCCCTCCTTGCACCACAGAACAGAGGTTCCACCACCCGGATCCGTAACAGTTTGCACAGGCCATGGAACCCGGTGGCCCCCAGACCCCTTCGCTTTCTGACCTGTACCAGGAGGTTTCTCATCAGAGATCCCAGCAGGAAACTATCCTGACTTACCTGCGGTCTGTCAACTCCCGCCTGGACACGTTGTCGATCCCACCTGTGTCCGTCTCGAGCCTAACGGCACCCGCTCCGGCGGCGCCTCAGCCTATTTGTGCCATGACTTCCGCCCCTGGTCCCCGGCTCTCTGCGCCTCACATTTTGGTGGTGACCCCGTCTTATGCCGGGGTTTTCTAAACCAATGCACGCTGCACTTTGAACTCCTGGCACATCAGTTTCCCTCCGACCGGGGCAAGGTGGCGTTCATCATGTCTCACCTCACCGGGGAAGCATTGGCATGGCTAAACCCACTATGGGAGAGAGGAGATCCCCTTGTGTCCGATCTTCCGGCTTTCCTCACTGCCTTCCGGAAGGTCTTCGATGAGCCCGGACGAAAGACTTCTACTGCCTCCTCTCTTCTCCGTCTCCACCAAGGGAGTCTCACCGTGGGCCAGTATGCCATACATTTCTGCACTCTCGCATCTGAGCTTGCCTGGAACAGCGAGGCCCTTTTGTCCGCCTTCTGGGAGGGTCTTTCCGGACGGATCAAGGACGAGCTATCCCGTCGGGACATTCCTTCCACCCTGGACGACCTGGTGTCACTAGCTACCCGGATTGACATCCGTTTCTTGGAAAGAGTTAAGGAGACAACCCGGGAGAGACGATTTCCTCTTCTCGCTCCTGTGTTCCAGAAACCTGCCTCCCAACCAGCAATTCCCCGGGCACGCTCGCCCGAACCCATGCAGAACTCAAGAGAATACCAAGAGTGTGCAAAGCAGTCATCAAAGCAAAAGGTGGCTACTTTGAAGAACCTAGAATATAAGACATATTTTCAGTTGTTTCACACTTTTTTGTTAAGTATATAATTCCACATGTGTTAAATCATAGTTTTTATGTCTTCAGTGTGAATGTACAATTTTCATAGTCATGAAAATATAGAAAAATCTTAAAATGAGAAGGTGTGTCCAAACTTTTGGTCTGTACTGTATATTGCATGCAATACTTTATAGCCTCTACTGATAGTTTATTCACTTGACAGGTTTTCATACCGTTGAGTTTATTTGTGTGACTCTATACCTTGGGTCCTCACTATCACTAATTGCTGTATTATTATTATTTTTTCTATTGCATGTGACACTTTACAGATTTTTTATGATTGATTGGATAGGCCTTCTATGCCTCTATATTATCCTTGTATGTGCTGATACCTATTACCTCGCTCATGCTCTCGGTCATACTCCCAACCTACTGACTCTGGGATCCTTCTATTTACTTCTCCTTTTTTAGTACTGTGTTTTTTACTGACTGTTCTAATGAATTTAACCGCTTTCCGACCGCCCACTGTACATAAACGTCGGCGCTGCCTCGGATCTGTGCAGCGCCGACGTTTATGAAAGGTCGGCGGTCCCGCAGCCCTCAGGACCCTGCAAGTGCTACGGTTGCGGTTCAGAGCGACAGCTCTGACAGGGGACATCATCGGGACCTGATTGGATCAAGTCCCAATGATGTTAACCCTTTCCTATCTTCTATATGCCGCGATCTATAGTTATCAGCATATAGAAGATAGTGAGAGGAGAGGGGGTCGTCCACTTACCTCTCTGACGGCCCCCTGATGCCTTCCAGGACCTGCCATTGTTATGGCAGCTGGAGGTCACATGACCGCCTCCAGATCTGCCATATATGGTGTCCTGCTAGGCTCAGTCTGCAGCTGAAGCCTAGCAGGACTCAGACAGTGTGAAACTGTCAGCAAACTTCTCATGCAATGTAATACATAGCTCTCAGAATAAAGCGATGCAGAAAAAATATTTTTTCTATAAAATTGTTTTATTGTGTAAAAGCACCAAAACATAAAAAAATACAGTAAGTGTAGTATCTCTGTAAACGTACTGACCCGAAGAATAATGCTGCCTTATCACTTTTACCACACGCAGAACGGCATAAAAAAAACCTCAAAAAACAATTCCTGAATTGTTGGTTTTTGTTAATTTTACCTCCCAAAAAACGGAATAGAAAGCGATCAAAAAATGTCACGTACCCAAGAATGGTACCAATAAAAATGTCAACTCGTCCCGCAAAAAACAAGCCATCACATGGCTCTGTCAGCCGAAATATGGAAAAATTATAGCTCTCAAAATATGGTGATGCAAAAACTAGATTTTGCAAAAAAGCGTCTCTTAGTGTGTGACAGCTGTCAGTCATAAAAACCTGATATAAATCTGGTATCTCTGTAATCGCACCGACCCGAAGAATAAAGTAATCTCATCACTTATACCGCACTAAGAACGGCGTAAAAAATTAATAAAACCAATTCTTCACCTGCTACTGATTTGTTTATTATGTCTCCCAAAGATCGCAGTAATGCTCTGCTCACATTTATCCTGCTCTCTGCGCTGAGCACTTACACCAGAGTTTCCGTGTAAATCTCTGAAATACGTGATTCAGACAGAACCCATGACGGAAGATTCCCTGTAATGAGGCAGATATAGGCTCTGTGGATGCCGTCTGGCCTGTGATCCCATGGTGTCATTTTTTTTAGGCGTGCATAAAAGTGCGGTTGGCCACAATTTTGTGCACTTCTGAAAAAAAGGACACCGCTAAACAGAGGCCAGACGGAGTCCAGAGTAACTCTGCTGCCTCATTACAGTGAATGGATCCCGCAGGGGTTTCATCTGAATTACATCACTTGGAAATTTAGATGGAAACCCCGATGTAAGTGCTCAGCATAGAGCGCCGGATAAATGTTACGTAAAATGTTCCCAATAAAAGCTTCAACTCGGTCCTCAAAAAAGCTAGTCCCAACTCAGGTCCGTTATCTGTTAAAAATATAAGGGACTTCCAAGTTACTGGTAGCAGAAAGGCTCTGGAAAAGCGAAATGGCCTTTGCCCCCCAAAAGAAATTCAGAAAATTTTGTGCTCCAAATGCCTATTCTACAATAATTTGTTCTCCAATTGTTAAATAGCTCTCCGTCCCCCCCAGATCTCGCCGTATGGCTAAGCGGTACGATACAGCCACATATGGGGTATTGCCACTTTTAGAAGAAATTGTGTGACACATTTCAGCACCATTTTTACCCATTGCCCTGTGTGAAAATGTAAAATCTAAGGATAAAACATTTTTTTGTGGTAAAAATACAATTATGTTTTCTTCACTGCCCAATGGTATAAATGTAAAAATTAAAAAATACTCACTACTTCCTTAGATGAATTCCTTGAGAGGTATAGTTTACAAAATGGGGTGACTTGTGGGGGATTCTGCTGTTTTGGCATGTCAGCGACTCTTCAAATGTGACATGGTGTCTGCAACCTATCCCAGCCAACATAGCGCTCGTTTCTCTTCCGAACTCTGCCGTACACCAAAGCAGTGGTTTTCCCCCACATATGGGGTATCGGCGTACTCAGGAGAAATTGCACAACAAATTTCATGGTGCAATTTCTCCTATTACCCTTATGATAATGCAAAATTAGGGGATGAAAAACATTTTTTGTGGGAAAAATGTGAAAATTTTATTTTTACGGCTCAACATTATAAACTTCTGTGAAGCACCTGGAGGTGCAAGGTGCTCACCACACATCTAGATAAGTTTCCTAAGGGGTCTAGTTTCCAAAATGGTGTCACTTGTGGGGGGTTTCCACTGTTTAGGTACATCAGGAGCTCTCCAAACGCAACATGGCATCTGCTAATTATTCAAACAAATTTTTCTTTCAAAAAGTCTAATGGCGCCCCTTCCCTTCCGAAGGCTGCAGTGCGCCCAAACAGTGGTTTTCCCTCACATATGGGGTATCAGCGCGCTAATGAGAAATTGCACTACAAATTGTGTATTCCATTTTTTCCTGTTACCCTTGTGAAAATAAAAAAATTGGGTCTAAAGTAACATTTTGTGAAAAAAAGTTAAATGTTCATTGTTTTCTTCCACATTCCAAAAATTCCCGTGAAACACCTGTAGGGTTAATAAACTTCTTGAATGTGGTTTTGAGCACCTTGATGGGTGCAGTTTTTAGAATGGTGTCACTTTTGGGTATTTTCTGTTATAAAGGCCCCTCAAAGTCACTTCAAATAAGATGTGGTCCCTAAAAAAATGTTTTTGTAAATTTTGTTGGAAAAATGAGAAATCGCTGGTCAACTTTTAACCCTTATAGCTTCCTAACAAAAAAAAAATTTTGATTCCAAAATTGTGCTGATGTAAAGTAGACATGTGGGAAATGTTATTTATTAACTACTTTGTGTGACATATCTCTCTCATTTAAGGGCACGAAAATTAAAATTTGAAAATTGCAAAATTTTCAAAATTTTCACCAAATTCATGATTTTTTCACAAATAAACGCAAGTGATATCGAAGAAATTTTACCACTATCATGAAGTACAATATGTCACGAAAAAATAATCTCAGAATCAGGGGAATCCGTTGAAGCGTTCCAGAGTAATTACTCCATAAAGTGACAGTGGTCAGAATTGAAAAAATTGGCCCGGTCACGAAGGCAAAAACAGGCTCTGGGGCGAAGTGGTTAAATAAGTATTGATTTTATTGGCATCTGTGCTTCATTTATCTTGATTGGATTGCTTTAATACTGAAGTATTGCATTTAAATAGCATTTTAAATATATTTACATACAGTTTGATGTGATTAGTGATAGTTTACAGTTATATAAAGATTATTTTTTTATGTGCAAATGTGCAATATGCATGAATACTGCAATAAGGCCATGTAACATTTTTTGATACAAAAAAACCTAAAAATTAAGTTTTTGATGTAATTTTCATTTGTTTATGGACAACCATGTTCACATACAGTATAATAATGCAACAGTTATTCAAATAAAACACTTAAATTAGCTAAAAATAAAAACCTTAATATGTCCGGTCAAAAATGACCAGAACATTATAAGTGTATAGTAGACCCGAACAGAACAGCAGGGTTAAGTCGAAAAAAATTTGAGCAACTCGGAATTTGTTTTACATTTTTTAGACTTTTTAAGTTTGGCTGCAGTGGCACAGAGAACGCGGACTCAGTGGTACAATAAAACAAGTTGTTTATTAACTATTTACAAAATGATTCAATTATATATCAATGACAATACAGACAGTGTAGAGCGATCTCTGCGCTCTCTCTCTGTCTCGTGCTTGTGGTCACCGTCTAGCCCTGTTTCTGGGCCTGGTTACCTGAACGATGCCCTATAAAATATCAAACCCAGCGCTACAGCACTAAGAAGTATGACACCAATAGCTTAGTTGTCGACTATATATCCTTGATTTTCCCTGATACAGGTAACCACTCTCTGTTAAGCTCACTAAACCTTGCGTGGCTCGGTTATACTCCTACTGAGCTTCACACCAAGAACATATACTGAGTACAATTACCACTGTAACATCAATATTCACATAAAGTATATGCAACATACATCGTTGTATGAATATTGGTATAAATGCACACTAACCTATAATAGTTAAAGATACACTGGACTGTCAGCCAATAGTGTCTGGGTCGAATCAGTATGGGCCTCCGTCAACCCGCTCTATTTTCCAATGGCAGTCGCCACCCCAGACCATAACAGGTGCCCACACTACACTTTCCTGCAAGGACGAAAGTCTCACACTGTGGGCCACAGTCAATTTCTTCTACCACAGACCTTCTGTCCTTGCCTCCAATTTCCAGAGAGACAACTCATGCTCCCTTCTGCTCACATAACCGAATTTCTGTCCTTCCAATTGGGTCTACGCTCACACGACCGAATTTCCATTTCTGCAATAGGGTCTGCGCTATCTGCTCTCTTTAGCCTCGACAATCAGGATTTGCTAGCCTCTGTAAGGACTCTGCACCCCTTGCTTAATCCACTTCCAATACTGATCTTGTGTTTCTGGACACACTCATCACCTACGTCAGCCCTAGCTACCACAGGTGACTTGTTACAAGTCGGGACGACGACTGACTTCCTGGCCTGACCCCTGTGGCTTTTGTATTTTTCTGCTGCAGATCACATGTCCCCTGTGCACCTAGCTCAGCTTTCCTCTCAATCAGCCTGCCTTTTGTCCCTTGGTTCCAATACCCTTTCAGGTTCCTACACCTATAGTCTCTGATCACTACATGGCAGCATCTGCCCACAAATACCTTACAGCTCATTTCTATTATATGAGTCACTCACTCTCCTTACATTCCTCCACTCTTTAAACTCACCATTACTTGGATGAGAAAGGTTACTTATGCTCTAGACGCTCTTTGGCAGTGGTCCTAGAGTCGCCAATATCCAAACACACTCCTGTGTCTGCTGTATTACATACTGCCATATGAAATCATCTTCCGCATACCTCCTGGGTGAAACACCAGCGTTGGTACATTCAGATCTGTGAAGTCCCTCCTGACATGTCTCTTCTGGGACATTCAGGCCCTGAGACACTCTTCCTGTGATTTTGACCTCTAGCCTACCCTCTAAGCTAGCCCCGGTCATTCTCTCTTCATCAGACACACACGTGGCTGTAGCATGTAAGGGTGCCGCACTCTCTCTGGTGTGACGTCTACACCTTTCGAGGTGCACTCTCCTTGTCACTCGATGAGGAACAGCCTCCCACGTGTAGTCCAATTTTCCCCAAGGGTGCTTCACTTGAACCAAAACTCGATTCCCCAGCTATAATGGTGCCTCCTGCACAGGAGTTACTACAGGATGCCTTTTCCCCTGGGGCTTCTGTACAATCTTAAGTCTCAGTGTCTCTAACCGATGTTGGTGTTTGCAAACCAAAGTTGTGGTGTTTATCTTCGTACTATCTTCCTCTGGATCAAGCTCTAGCTCAGTAACCTTACGGCTGTTATGTCCAAACAGCAACGTGTAAGGCGTGTACCCTGTCGTGGCATGAACCTGGTTATTGTACAACTAGACCAGTTCTGGTACAAATTCAGGCCATTTCATCTTCCCGTGTTACGGTGTAGGGGAATGCTGGTGAGGAAATAGCAGATACGGGCTGGGTGAGCAGGGAAACTAACCTGTCCCTAGACTGGGAACCCTGAATAGCCCTGACCCCGAAGGTATCTCTGATGGTGAGAAGGTTCGGGTCTCCACCCTAAGCCCTAACTCCTTCACAAGCCCTGCACTAATTCCCCTAATCTCCCTCCTCAGAACAAAGGTACAGCAATCTCAAAGGAAAGGACTTCAGTGGCACAAACAGGACTGCACAGCACGGCTTCCACGTATAGAGTGAAACTCTATCAGCTGCACCACGTAGTGGAAGGAGAGGCTACTTAAAGGCTAAGGGGAGTAGACTCACACAGAAACTCACATCCACCAGGACATGGCAATAGAATTGACCGCAGATACACAGCGCTAGACAGCGTGTGACATCCTGTCATCTTCCTGTTGTCCTCCACAATTCTCAGAATGTAGATAAAGTTATGTTGAAACGTTCACAGTCCCCATTTCCCTGTGGGTGCTAGGGTGTAGTTCTGGAATTCTCAATGTTGTACAGTTGATGCAATTCATCCATGACTTTTCCATGAAAACAGGCTCCTAGCTCAGAGCGAACTCTTTTTGGACACCCATATACCCACATGAAGTCATGACAGATGGCACAGGCCGCTGACTTGGCTGTTTGATTCCCGGTGGGAGTCATGACTGCAAACTTTTTAAATGATCCATCATCACCAGACAGTACAAACAACCATTATGGGAGCGGCTGATCATAAGATAGTCCACCATCAGCACTTCCAATGGGAAAGAAATCCTCTTCACCTATATAGATGTTCTGTGTTTAGGGGGTTTAGTCATCTCACCTTGATGGGATTTCCGGTAATCTTCTTTCACCACTCGATTTACTTGTGGCCAATACAGAAACCGCTGTAGCCATTGGAAAGTTCTCTCTGTTCTGAAGTGGGTATCACTCTCATGGGCTTCCTTCTTCACTCTGGGCTTCATTCCTTGTGAAATCATTAGCAGATTACAATGAGGCAATCTGGGCTACCGCCCAGGGCCAAAGGCTCCGGGGTCCTTTGGCCATATTGTCCTCATTATAATGTTTTTTTTCACCACTGTCGGCTGTGCACATCTCCGGACAGGTAGCTTTCCTAAAGCTCAGCTGCCAGCAATTCACAATGGTTTACTGGCATCTACAAGGCTATGTGTGTATGTACTCTTAGGAATAACAGAATCTTTGATCCTCTCCTCCACTTTTGGCTGAGGTTTAGAGGATTAATCGGAGACATAGAACCGCTGTTCTCCACTTTGAAATCCAACCCTTCAGATATATGGTATATGATGTATAGTATTGATATACCAAAAATATCAGTAATAATCAATTAAATTCTAAAAGACATTAATCAATTTAAAATTTGTATTTATTTAGTTTAATTAAATCTTGCATGGAAGGATGAAGATGTGTTCTTGGAGCAGCCTTCAACTTTAGCAGGTGTTTCTTGCTGGTCAGGAGGCCACGCGTAGATGGTTCAAATCCTTCCATACAGGTACAGCATTGATGGTGGACATGCTGTAGTTTCTTCAGGGTGCTAGATGTGGGGGTTTTCTGTCCTCGAGATGTCTAAGGTGCCCTGGTGACAGCAAGCAAAAATGCAGCTTCCTCTGACAGCGCGAGCAGCCCTGGATAATCCACGCCGGCAGGATGATATCATCCGGCGGAAGATGGAACCTATGAGAAAAGATGTAAAACTAATGTAAGTAATGGGACTCCATATTAGAGGGTACTACTGTGGTGTCACTGTGGGAGAACGTTAGAGGAATCTCATCACACAGAGGGCAGGGATCTTTGCCAGTCATCATACATGTGACAATCCCACCACTGACAGATAACATCTGCTCCACATGACTTCTTCTCACTGACATCATACAACATGGAGATTATTGTCACACTTACCTCGCCTACTTTC
Source organism: Phyllobates terribilis (assembly GCF_046119375.1). Lineage (NCBI taxonomy): Eukaryota > Metazoa > Chordata > Amphibia > Anura > Dendrobatidae > Phyllobates > Phyllobates terribilis. The sequence goes on from NW_027362763.1 coordinate 59,131,646, forward strand.
CCCCTCTTCTACTTTCTCTGTTTTTTCTTGTCTTCTCAGTTTTAGAAAATATTTTCTTTTCTTCTGAACTGGAGATTCTAATCAAAAAGTCAGAAAAAAATATTAATTATAAACTTCCAAAATATTTTCTTTATATCTATATAGAGTTATGCAACTGATTAATATGCACCTGTAGCATTTCTGTGTGCCGCCATGTGGTGTCTCCAAGGAACTATGCCACCTTATTATCATGACATTACTTGCAGCAAGCCACTGTGTTATTATATAATCAGTTAGATAATAATTCAATGCAACTTTAAAGAGGACCTGTCACTAGATCAAAAGTGTCTGAGATTCACTATTATCTTATGTCTGCTGCTTCCCCGAGTATTCTGATATTTGTTTTGCTAAAATCCACCCTATGGTTGTAGAGATATGGGGATTTATATTTAGTGCTAATTTTTATGGTCTTTTCCAAGGGGGCATGGCTCACAATTTTATATTGCAGAGCAACCTAAAGACACACCCCAGAGGATCCTGTGAGCACCGCCCTCATGGAAAAGACGATAAAAATTAGCACTAAATAAGACCCGTAACTCAAAAAACTGAATACTCAGGGGAGCAACGGGAATAAAGTAAGTAATTTTTGGATCCTTCATGTGCTGATTCACATTATAATTTTGGATTATAGGCTATAATTGGATGGCCTATAAACCCGTACATACCTGACAATGAGGACGAGGATGACTCGTTGTTTTTAGCAGTAAAACACTGATTGTCTCCATTAGTTTTGGAAGAGGAAGACTCTTTCTGCCTGTTTGGTAGAAGAAAGACCAGTAAATTAAAAGTAAAAACAATAGAAAAAATTAAGAACACATGTTTATGAGGCCAATTAGGACAACATAGAGGGGATACCATGCCCAGGCCCTCAACTAGTAATATTGGCCTGAAATGAGCTGGAAATGAATGGCTGGTCACAATGATCAACTGTTATTGCATTGTTATCACAAGCCAGATGCACAGAGGGGTGGTGGATGCTGGATTTAGATTTGTGTTGTTCTTGTATTTGGTTCTGAACATATATCAGAACTAAATCTCATAATAATAATAATCTACTCACATGTCTGAGTGTTTTTCACTGTTCTCTTGGGAACACTGTGGAGGTGACATAGGCTCTACATTGGTCATCATCCCGGTATTGGTGATATTTAGCTAAAACACACGGAGAAAAATAAATTGATTTATTTTTAAGCATTTTTGTAATTATAGGTTTTAGATATATTATTAGCCACATACTTACTTTAGAAAACCTTTGATAAGATGATACAAAGTTTTTTATTTCTGGCCAGTCATTGTCCTCTCTTGTGTCCGCCTCATCTGAATTCATGTGTCTGCTACAACGAGCTACAAAGTACAAGTGTTATCAGAGATAATTAGTATAAGACCCGGTCAGACAGTCACCCTGTTATCACTAATAATGATGAGAACTTATTTTCACATAAAAGGAAAGACAAGACACAAAGCAGTTTTCTGCAGATGACGTCTCATTTTACTTACTGATAAAGTAGCGGGTGTCCTCATCTGACTTTAGCTCAGGAATGAACAGGGGCTTCTGACTTAGAAGGTTGTCAAAGTCTAACTGATGCAGAAATGGATGCATTTTGATCTCATTTGCTCCTCCTGGAAAAGGAAGACAAGAAAGAAAGTGATACAGTCATTTTTAGAGAAACTGCTCCATATCGGTACAGTTTATGTTAACCTGAACTGAAGATGTAACAGCAGACATGAAGGAAATGGACTGAAAGTCACAGCATGAAAAATGGGGAATGGATAAGTAGGTAGATTACTGAACCTCATGGACACAACCATTTGTCTGGTCACAGAGGTGTAATAAGTCATAATACTATTATAATATTACCTGTCCCAAGTCTATCTGCTGGATCTTTTCTGAGCAGCTGAGTGATGATGTCCTGAGCATCGGGTGGACTAGAGTATTTATGATATGTCCAAATTAATTCATCTGTTATATAAAAAGCAAATATTATAGGAAATGAAACGTTTTCATTTATTTTCGTAAAAGATGTCCTTAATAAGGCTAGAAATTAAACCAAAAAAACAATGAAACCAAATAACAGTGACATCACAATCATTCAGATTATTTTACTTACCCTCAAGGACACTGCGTAAAATATCTCTTTTTAAAGTCCCTCTAAATGGTGTACGTCCAAAAAGAAATTTATGTAGGGTGATCCCTACTGACCACCAATCAACGGGCCTTCCATAGCCTTTCCTTTGGATAATTTCTGGGGCCATGTAACTAAGAGTGCCAAAAGTCTGGAAACCAACAGAAGAATGAGATGATGATCAATAAATATAATTGCGTCAAATAACATCAGTGCAAACGTTTTATAGAGAAATTGTCAGAGAAGAAAGAGATGAAATCTGTAAAGTGCAAGATCTTGTAAGTAAAGCCTACCTCTTCATCAAGGAACTCGCTGGTGATGTCCTCAGTTGAAGCCTTGTAGATATCTGAGCTTGGTCTCATGAGGCCGAGTTTTGAAACCCCAAAATCGGTGACCTTAATATGTCCTGTTGATGATATCAGGAGGCTGTGAAAGAAAGAAATGGTGTCAGACCCAAGTAATAACCCATAGACTGTATAAAAACTATAATTTTTTTTCCCCTTTATTATACTACTGGGGTCACTTACTTGCCAGGCTTCAGGTCTCTGTGCACCACACCATAACTGTGCAGGTATTCCACGGCAAGAACCGTTTCCGCAATGTACATACGGGCCAGGGGGACTGGTAAAGGACCCCAGCGCTTTATAAGACTGGCACAGTCTCCTCCTATAGGAGAAAGCAAATAGGAGAGGTGAGGGTTTGTTTCAATGTAAATTACACATGATGAGGGTGAATATGAAATAAGTGGAAATATTGGGACAAGATGGCCTATATAGAGATATACTGTGTAATGTAGAGCGTATACTGTATACTACATGTAGCCATCCATGTGGGCACATTATGGTCATATATAGGTGCTAGGATTAAACAGACGTGGGCTGGATATAGATACAATGGATGTGTCCTACCTGGTACATACTCCATGACCATACATAGATGAAGTTTTGTAGGAAAAGAGCAGAACATGGAGGCCACAAAGGGACAATCGGCGAATGCTGAGATGTCCCTCTCCAGAAAGGCCAATTCAAGTCTCTTTGGCATTTTCAGGTTCTCCTTGTCCATTGTCTTCATAGCACAAATCTGGTTTGTGTCTTTATGGCGCACTAAGTGGACGGCCCTGGAGAGGAAGAAAATCCATGATTTATTACAAATTCTTATTAACAGTCCATCTATAGACCTCATCAAATGATCTCCTGTACTAATGGTTAATACTAGATGTGAGGCCATCACTATAAATCCATGTCTAGAAATGCATAAAATAATACTCCATAAATGATTATCAATGGAGGGTCCACATCCACGTCACATCCTAACTGACCTGACAGATAAATGTGGACAGTGATGTGATCTCCTAATTTCTCTATGGGAATATTACATGGGCAGGACACCGAGGCATCATCATAAGGAGCCCTGGGAAATAAATATTATACCAGAGTAAAGCTCACCCAAAGGCTCCACTGCTGATCAGTTTGATCGGTTTATAGTCGCTCTTACAAGGATTTCTCACTGGGTTCAATGATCCGATCAAGGCCTAAAAAGGAATAAGAAATGACATTAAGACAGAAAATGCAGGAGAATAAAAGCTCAAGATGCAGGAACGTCTCTCTTCTATATTATGTCCCCGCTGATTACACTGTAGAGAACGTGATACAAGCCGGACCCTCCACAGACCCCATTATATTATAAAGGGAAATCCCCCATACACATAAATCAATACTGCAGGGAAGGATAAGGGACATCACACAGAGGGGGCAGGAAGAATAACGCCATTATCACACATAATATGTCTGATCTACATGACGAACAGTGATATCCCATTATCATATGGGATATAATATGGGATGTATAATTCACACCCGTCATCTGATGATATACAGACGTCCCCCTGATACTTACACTGCCAGATTCCTGGATGATCTCTGGTGTCTCACATATTCCACCATCAGTATTTGCCGGCACAGTTATTCCTAAAATAATGAAGAAACGTCATTTATTAAATGTCTATATCAGCACTTAATAACCAGAAGAAAAGGAAGCAAAAAAGTCAAATATCAAAAAACATAACAAATTTTATTGATTAATCAGAACAATTCATGATAAAAAAAATAATAATAGAATGTCAGACACAGAGAACGCTCTCTCTTTCAAACCAAGAACAACTGATCAAAATCACTTCAAAACCTATTCATAATCGTATTCATACAAGTTTGTGTCTGTTTAGAATGTAGAAGATATAGGAACAATCTGTAGTCCTCAAAATAAATAAGACTAATAGAAAAGAGAAACCTTCACAGTCTGGGAGGGTGGGGAGCAAGACCCCGACATGTGTTTCGCATAGGCTTCTTCCAAGGGGTATTGAAAAAGTTTTGCGTAGGCTTCTTCCAGGGGGTGTGGAAGAAGCCTACATGAAACGCGCATCAGGGGCTCACTCCCCACCCTCCCAGACCATGCAGGTTTCTCCTATTTATTTGCTTATTTATTTATCCAGAGGATGAAGAATAAATCAACATATTCTTTGCTGTTCTCAATAACGTAATATTGGAATGTAAAATATTAGATGATCGTTTTACCTTCTATCAGATCGGATTTTGGCCCTGGCTGACTGTTATCAGGGTCAGCAACATTTAAGTTTTGCCCCTCTGCAGAGTCGCCTTTTGATGTTTCCTGATGGATATAAGATATACAATTAATATAACATTTCTCAAACACTAGATTACCATATATATAAAGCGAGAAGGATTAAACCTGGATTTACTTGACAAGTTCAGTATTGGACGGACAATTCACGGCCGCTCTATCAAGCAAATTTACATTAATATTTAAGGGACTTGTATCTACAACTGTTCTCTAATAACTTCTATCAGAACTGCAGCATTTACAAGGAGGAAGATTGTGATGATGGAGTGAGACAGAGGTAGAAATACAAGCTCCGCACCGCTGAGTACAGACTATCACCAGAGAGGATGGAGCCGCAGAGACAGGCCGCCATAGAATATCCTGTGTCTGCCTGGAGCGGAGAGGGGAAGGCCTCTACCATCATAAATCTGACCTTCTGCTATATGACTGGTAATCTGGAGAAGATCAGACAACAAGGACATGAGATGTAGAAGATGATGGATCCTTACCAGGCGCTCCAGTGAGTAGGCCGGATACTCCAGTACATACAGGACATTTTGGGCCAGTTGTTTAAAAAAGGCCAATTCTCCACTTTGGGATTTTTCTTCAGCCTATAAAGATGAAAATTAACAAGAAATGAAAATAATAAATAAAATTCATGAACATATATGGTATTGCCACGTTTGTTAAAGTCTGATCTGTTAAGATAGGTGTTTGGTATCAATAAAAAACTGAGTTCACTTCGCAAAAAAAGGCTTTACTTAGTCCTATCAACAGAAAAATTACAATGTTATGGGTCTCTGAATATAGTGACACAAAGAACCATTTCATCTCAATTGGAATTTTTTTCCCCTTGTTTCAATACAATGTATGGTAAATAGGATGGAGCCATTGAAAGCTGCAATTCATCCCAAAAAAACAAGCCCTCATATGTCTATGCCAATGTAGAAATAACAAAGTTATGGCTCTTGAAAGAAAGTGAGGAAAAAATGAGAGCGGAAAAAATGAAAAATTTTGTGGTCCATAAAGGGTTAACCAATCCTATTCCCTCCTCCCTCCGCATCCAGGACCTTCCCACCCCTAATTCAACTAACCCTTTAGATCCACCCTCTCCTTTGTCATGTAGCCTGATTGCCCTGTTTTGACTCCAGGCTATTCTTATCTGGGTATTTGGCACAGGTTAAACTTAAACTTGTATTCCATTATTATTTTCCATTATTATTATATAAAATTTGTGCAGATTGTCTGCTACTTACCTGCTGTACTAATGTCCAGATGTTCTTCTGTAAATGCTCAAGATATTCTGAGCTTATACAACCTTGGTGGTATTTGGTCAGGCAATCTCTCACAAGCTCCATAACCAGCCGGTAAGTGAAGCTGAGGACGCCATCGGGTAGTGGTAGCACAAAGTCAGGGTCATAGGTGGTAAGAATCCCCTGGAGTAGTGCTAACACCTGAAGTCTGTCTGGAGGAATTCCAGACATTTCAAGTAATCCAAGCGCGGTCAGTATATGACTAGCTATATGGCTTATCACACCAACAGCAATGACACCGGAATGTCAAAGTGACAACAGGAGTGTAAACACTTGTAGAAGTAGTGATGGTTAATTGTGATGTCATAATGGAATCTTGTGTTCTAATCTTAAAGGGGCATCTTACCTTATAAGGAAGTTGCCTTGCAACTCTTAAGTAGGCAACAATATAGGCTCAGCATCAGTACCAGATGCAGATGTGGCACCCCAGGGGTCTGGTTTTCCACAGTAATGTAATGTTATGTCTGAGAGCAGGTGGGAGGTCCTTTGGTCAGGGATCCTGTGCATGCCACACCTCCTGCCCAGTCTTGGGAGGGGAAGAACTTCCCCTGTATAAACCCGGGGCTGAGGCAGGGAGAGTCAGACAAGGAGAGTGGAGACAAGAAGCAGCATAGGAAACAGCAGAGTTACAAGGAGTCAGGGGCTGGCAGCTGTAGAGTTCGCCCTGACTAAGAAGATTCTTTACCGGACCCGGAGTCCGAGGCTGTGGGGACTAACTCCTACCCAGCAGCAGAATCCGTCAGGCAGGGGATTTCAGGTCCTCTGGCCCAGAAGCCCGAAGGCACGGTCACACGCGTGGGACCAGCACCGCCATCGTGGAGCGGAAGCCATTAGAAGGCCCCGAGTCACCGGCCATACGGGTGAGCACCACACGGTACACTCAGGGACGTGGGCTACTTACATCAGCTTCTAGCAAGGTAGCCAGAAGAGTACAGTCAGTTTGGGAGGCCTACAACTACGCCTGGCCAGGGGAGATCCCATCTGCTCAAAGACTGACCAGGCCCCGTTTGCTAGCAAGTACTCCGGGAGGGTCTATCGTTGTTACCAGTAAAGACCCTGAACTACACCGTACCGTCTCTGAGTGGTTCCTGCTACCCCCATCATCCACGTCGGCTGCCCTGAGGCCATACCCCTCCCGTTGGGGGTTATACTATCACGCTGCACAATCCTACCACCGGCCTCAGCGGTCTGCCCTGCAGCAGCAGCTCCCTGGCTGCACTCAACGGGTGGCGTAGTCATCAACTATTTACTACTAATAGACAGCCGTCTAGTTTGACTCCCTGGGCACGGACCGGGTCACCGCCACGAGACTACAACCCTCCACTGATCCGGCTCCGGGTAGGCTCCCGCGTGCGCAACGCAGCGCGACACAGGCCCAGGGGCGCGTCAACTTTGGCGTAGTCGGCAGGATCTCGTGCCCGCAACCACCGGGTACTGCGTGCCTGAAAAGCAAAGACTGTTCAAACTTACCAGTGGTGAAGATTCCCGCTATCCGTGGAGGTTTCCCGCCATCCGGCGCCATCTTCTACCTTCTTCCCGCCATCGGTGAAGTTTCCCGCCATCCGGCGCCATCTTCGGCCTTCTTCCCGCCATCCGTGGAGTTTTCCCGCCGTTGGACGCCATCTTGGGGACGCCGTGCGGGAAGAAGAGGGGCGTGGACTCTGAAAGCGCGCGAGAACCGAAGCCCCGCCTCACGTCCTGACGTTGCGTAAGGTCCTGGAAGGAGCCCAGCAGACGCCGACGTCACAGGAGCGCGACGGAAGGTCCTCAACCCTGACGATCCACTGCGGAGCCGCGGCCTACGGAAGAGGATCATCGCAAGGTAGGCCACGGTCCACTAGGGGGGAGGAAGATGTCGGATACGGAGGAGAGCTTCACTGCCCCAACCCCCGCCAGCGCTACCGCTGCTGCAGTTATGCCCTTCACCATGCCCTATATCCCGGGAGCAGCTTGGCTACCCCAGTACTCAGGGGAGTCACATACCCTGCATGACTTTAGAGAAAAGCTGGATAGCCTCTTCCAGGTGTACCCCCTCACAGAAGAGCAAAAAGTAAGCATCCTGGTGGCCCAACTAACCGGGGCAGCCAAAAGGGAAATAAAATCCTGGCCACCTGGGAGGAAGACTGTCGCAGGGATACTAACCCGGCTGAAGGACACCTTTGATACCCGCACCTCAGCCGAGATTAAGCTTAGATTCTACGGGTGCAAGCAGCGAGCGCATGAGAGTATAAGGGACTATGCACTAAACCTACAAGAGGCCCTGAGGGCCATAAAGCAGACCGACCCTGATGGGGTGGGAAACGAGGACAGGCTGTTGACTGAACAATTTATAGAGGGTTTATATTGCAATGCCCACCGAACCCAGTTGCGGGCAATGGCCTTACAGGATCCCCATCTGGACTTTGCACAGTTCAAGGACAGAGCCATCCGGGTGCTCCGAGAACCGGCACCAGGTGGCGTTGTGACCCACAGACGCCCCACTACCACTTACTACCAGGAGGCGGCGCCCTTGTCAGCAGGGCCTGTGGGAGCTGATGCGCAGGCTTTGGACAATGACCCGGCTCCAGACCTACACCATCAGGTCCAAGAGCTAGCTAAGAGCGTTGCTGCGCTAACCCGAACTGTGCAGTCTTTACAGGTTTCCACCCCAGGGAAGATCCAGCTGGCATCCGGACCGGAGGACATCCCGTGGCGTCGACCAAGGAGGACCCCACCGGCCAGAGGAAGACCCAGTGACCGATACAGCGAGGACGGACGACCCATCTGCCGCCGCTGCAATCAATCCGGACATATGGAAAGGTACTGTTCTTTAAACGGGCACAACCTGGGGTAGAGGGCCAACCCCCAGGAAAAAGATCACCAGGCCCATCGAACTGGCGCGACAGATATGTGGGAGGACGTCCAGTCTTGCCTGTGGTACTGGATGGCATTCCCATGAGTGCTCTACTGGATACCGGGTCACAGGTCACCACCATCCCGTACGTGCTCTTCAAGCAGTACTGGAATGACTCGGATATTACCCACTACCCTGACGACGACTTGAGTATCATCGCCAGCAATGGCCAGCCCGTGCCACAGATCGGATTTAAAGAGGTGGCCCTCAAAATCGGTAGAGTCGAACTGGCCGCACAGGGACTGATCATTGTAGATATTGATAAACATGAGAGTCACCCAAAAATAACTCTAGGAACTAACGTAATTGAAAATTGTCTTGCAGAGGTGATTTTCCTTTTACAGCAGGTTGCCAAGAACGCCAGCTCCGGCGAGCAGCGGGTGCTCCAGAAAGAGATCCGGGCACTGATGCAACGGCAACAAGTGGAACTCTCCGGCGGTGAGATTGGTAGCGTAAGAATGTGTGACCCTTTTCCTATTGCCATGCCCCCAAAAAGTGAAATGATGATTTGGTGCCGGGCAGCTATTGGTCTGAGAGGAAGAGATTACCAGGCAATGGTAGAACCAGTTTACTCAGACAGTAGGCCCACCATTTTGACAGCACGGGGGGTGGTCAATGTACGCCATGGGAGGGTGCCCATTCGCATAATAAATATCGGGGAGAGGGAAGTGTACCTGCCCCGGTATGCCACGCTAGCCAAATTATATACCACTAATCAAAATTCTATACAATCTGTGGAACCCTTGCCTCCATCTCACCCGGAGGAAGGTAACGGCTCTAAGAAAGACATGGAGGACTGGTGTCAGCAACTACATTTGGGTACTGATTCCACTCCCTCACATCAGAAACAAGGAGTCTATCGGGTGGTTCAAGAGTATGAGAGAGTGTTTAGTAAACACCCGTTAGACTTTGGGCGGGTCAAGGGGGTAGAACACCGCATCCCCACGGGAGATCATCCTCCCATAAAAGAGAGGTATCGACCCGTACCCCCTGCACACTACCAACACGCCAAGGGGATGCTTCGAGACATGAAGGAGGCTGGGGTAATCCGGGATAGCTGTAGCCCCTGGGCAGCCCCACTAGTTTTAGTCAAAAAGAAAGACAACACCATGAGGATGTGTGTAGATTACCGGAAAATCAACCGTATCACACACAAGGATGCGTACCCCTTACCAAGGATAGAGGAGTCATTGGCTGCTTTAAGATCTGCTAACTTCTTCTCTACCTTGGATCTCACTAGCGGGTACTGGCAGGTTCCTGTAGCAGAGGCGGACCGGGAGAAGACCGCATTCACCACCCCGATGGGACTTAGCGAGTTCACCTGCATGCCGTTCGGACTCTGCAACGCCCCAGGAACCTTCCAACGATTAATGGAGTGCTGTCTGGGCCACAGAAACTTCGAGACGGTCCTGTTGTACCTGGACGATGTCATCGTATACTCCAAAACTTATGAGGACCACCTGAAACACCTGGCGGAGGTGTTCGAAGCTCTGGCGAGTTACGGCCTAAAGGTGAAACCCTCCAAGTGTCACCTCCTGAAACCAAAGGTGCAATACCTGGGACACGTGGTGAGCGCTGACGGAGTGGCTCCCAACCCCGATAAGATCACCGCAATTAAGGGATGGCTAAGCCCCTCCAGCGTAAAAGAAGTGCGGCAGTTCCTAGGGTTGGTAGGCTACTACCGAAGGTTTATTCCCGGTTTCACCAAAAAGGCAGCGCCTATGCAGGACCTCCTGATAGGCCAGTCCCGGAAGGCCAAGAACCAGAAGCCGCCCTTCAAATGGGAAGAGCTAGAAGAGGAGTCCTTCCGCCAGCTGAAGATGGCCCTCACGGGGGATGAAATCTTGGCGTACCCGGACTATAGCCAGCCCTTCATCCTCTACACCGACGCCAGTAACATCGGGCTAGGAGCCGTACTGTCCCAGATTCAGCAGGGGAGAGAACGAGTAATCTCCTATGCCAGCCGAAAACTGCGACCCACCGAAAGGAACCCCGAGAATTACAGCTCATTTAAGTTAGAGTTCCTGGCCGTGGTATGGGCAGTCACCGAGCGCTTTAGGCATTACCTCGCTTCTTCCCGGTTCACCGTATACACGGATAACAACCCGTTGATACACCTGGACACGGCAAGACTCGGTGCCCTGGAGCAGAGGTGGATGGCCCGTCTGTCCAACTACGAGTTCACAATCAAATACCGGGCAGGACGCTCCAATACTAACGCGGATGCCCTGTCCAGGATGCCCAACCTGCCGGACGAAGGAGAAGATCCGGAGGGACTGGAAGAAGTTGAACTCCCTGCGTTCCACCGTCATGGGACTATCCAGTATTCCCACCGGGTAAGGGGTAAGCAGGCTGCTACGTTGAACCCCTTACCCCACTACAACTGGGCGGAAACGCAAGACAGCGACCCTGCCGTCCGACTAGTGAAGGAGATGCTGACTCGGCCGGAGGCTCGCCTTGAACCAGACGCTCCGGAGGAAGCCAAACAACTATGGGCGGAGAAGAGTCGACTATTCCTTTACAAGGGGAAGTTGTGCCGCAGAATGGTCAACTCCCGGACGCATGAACTACTCTGGCAAGTAGTGGTGCCACGAAGAGACGCAGCCATGGTGATGGAGGCATACCACGACGGAGCTGGACACTTCGGGTGGAAAAAGCTGGATTTCCTGCTGCGCGAGCGGTTCCACTGGGTAGGCATGAGGGGAACCATCGAGAAGTGGTGCAGAGACTGTGGCCCGTGCAATCTGAGAAGGAAGGACCGGGCCAGCCAGAAGACTCCCCTGCAGTCCATCGTCACCCGGCAACCGTTGGAACTGGTAGCCTTGGATCATGTAAAACTGACCCCAAGCAGAAGTGGCTACGTCTACGCGTTAACCATCGTGGATCATTACTCCCGGTTCTTGGTTGTCGTCCCCGTCAAGGACTTAACGGCTCAAACAGCAGCTAGAGCCTTCCAGCAGCACTTCTGCCGTCCACACGGGTACCCGGACCAAGTGCTGACGGACCAGGGACCTGCCTTTGAAGCGGAGGTCTTCCAGGAATTCTGCAATCTGTATGGCTGCCGGAAGATAAGGACGACACCCTACCATCCGCAAACTAATGGACTTTGTGAAAAAATGAACCAGGTGGTAATGGATCTTCTAAAAACATTGCCCCTGGAAGAACGCAGTCTGTGGCCTGAGAAGTTGCCCGATCTGGTGGACCTATACAACCACATCCCGGTAGGTTCCACCAACTGTACCCCGGCTTACCTAATGAGGGCGAGACCTGGTAAGTTACCTGTTGACCTGGAAATGGGAGTCCTGACACCTGAGGACACTTCACCAGAAACAGACTGGGACACAGAGAGGCAGCAGCAGTACCGGAGAGTACAAGAGAGCGTGGAGCGAAGTCTCTGTCAGGCTAGGGAAAGACAAGAGAAGACTTACAACCAGTATGCTCCCGCTGTTCCCCTGGTACCCGGAGAGCAGGTCTTGAAGAGAAAAAGACGGCTCCACAAGTTGGATGACCAGTGGGAGAAGGACCCGTACACCGTACTGCCCTCAAGCCACGAGAACCCGAAGGTCTGTACCATCAGTAAAGACGGAGGGGAAACCACAGCCATTGTGTCCCGGGACCACCTGAAGAAGTGTCCCGAACAACTGAGGAACCCTGAAGAGGAACAAGAAGACCATCGACCCGTGGGAGAAAGGGAAGATATGGTTAGTACCGTGCTCGGGGACTTCCCTCGGTCTTGGACTCAAGTCAATGGTGCAGTTGTGGTACCCGTACTCACCTTCCTCCAACCATCATCCCAAGAACCAACGGAGCAACGGGTAGAGCTGGAAGAACAGCCGGTCCAGGAGGCAGAAGACTCCACACGAGTAGAACAGGAGAATCAACCCTCTGCTTATAGTGAGCCTGCCGTACCCCTAGTGAGACAAAGAGCCGGTAGACAGCTGCCCAGTTTACCCTTGACAGCTCCTACACCCTGTAGTTCGGGGCCAGATAGTCAGCTCCGTAGGTCCACTAGGGCCACTAGAGGCCAGTTACCCGCACGCTGGAGAATTTGAAGTGTAAAAATAGTTTTATTTATGTTTATCTGTGTATTGTTGCTTGTGTATAATTTTGTGTTTCCAGTTGTTTTTAGGAAACCTTGGTGGATTTACCGGGAATCCTTGTATATAGTTGGAGCGTAACCCAGGATGGACTAGAGACTGTTAAGGACTCGGGGTAGGACAGACCCCTACCTGGTTACGTCTCCCTGTGTTGGTGAAATGGACACCTTTGCTTTTCTTCAAAGACTGCATCCGGTTGCGGACACGCCGTAACCATCTTATGTGTTTTTCTTATAGTATTGTTATTGTTATACTTTGTTATGTTTTTCTAAATGTGTTTAGTCCCGGAGTACTAAATTTCACTAGGGGGGAATGTGGCACCCCAGGGGTCTGGTTTTCCACAGTAATGTAATGTTATGTCTGAGAGCAGGTGGGAGGTCCTTTGGTCAGGGATCCTGTGCATGCCACACCTCCTGCCCAGTCTTGGGAGGGGAAGAACTTCCCCTGTATAAACCCGGGGCTGAGGCAGGGAGAGTCAGACAAGGAGAGTGGAGACAAGAAGCAGCATAGGAAACAGCAGAGTTACAAGGAGTCAGGGGCTGGCAGCTGTAGAGTTTGCCCTGACTAAGAAGATTCTTTACCGGACCCGGAGTCCGAGGCTGTGGGGACTAACTCCTACCCAGCAGCAGAATCCGTCAGGCAGGGGATTTCAGGTCCTCTGGCCCAGAAGCCCGAAGGCACGGTCACACGCGTGGGACCAGCACCGCCATCGTGGAGCGGAAGCCATTAGAAGGCCCCGAGTCACCGGCCATACGGGTGAGCACCACACGGTACACTCAGGGACGTGGGCTACTTACATCAGCTTCTAGCAAGGTAGCCAGAAGAGTACAGTCAGTTTGGGAGGCCTACAACTACGCCTGGCCAGGGGAGATCCCATCTGCTCAAAGACTGACCAGGCCCCGTTTGCTAGCAAGTACTCCGGGAGGGTCTATCGTTGTTACCAGTAAAGACCCTGAACTACACCGTACCGTCTCTGAGTGGTTCCTGCTACCCCCATCATCCACGTCGGCTGCCCTGAGGCCATACCCCTCCCGTTGGGGGTTATACTATCACGCTGCACAATCCTACCACCGGCCTCAGCGGTCTGCCCTGCAGCAGCAGCTCCCTGGCTGCACTCAACGGGTGGCGTAGTCATCAACTATTTACTACTAATAGACAGCCGTCTAGTTTGACTCCCTGGGCACGGACCGGGTCACCGCCACGAGACTACAACCCTCCACTGATCCGGCTCCGGGTAGGCTCCCGCGTGCGCAACGCAGCGCGACACAGGCCCAGGGGCGCGTCACAGAAAAGGAGGAAAGCGCTATGGGTGCTTTACTCTTCTAAACAGTTAGTCTTTTTATGTAAGATAAATTAGTTATATCTGTTATACACAATAAAAATTATAGCGTTTTGTATCAATAAGAAATTCAGATTCCAGTGCTAACAGAAATATCTTTCTGTGGGAACAGGGCATGTGGGGCTAGGGCTGCATCCAACCCTGGCATATGAAGCACGCTGGCCCATGTTGCTCTGCCACAACCACTTCCAAAAATGGGGGTCTTTATTACAAATATGACCCTGCCTACCAATGGAGAAAATCAAAATTTACTACTCTCAATAATACCAATTTTTAAGGGTGGCCAATCAGGTCTCTTTATAATATTAATAATAAACACCATATAATAATAATAGTGCCCCTCTGGTTCTCCTTATAATATTAAAGGGAATCTGACAGTAGCATCAACCCTCCTAAGCCATCTATATGGGCATTTAGGTCATAGAAAGATGAAGAAACCGATACCTTGATATCTGCCATCTGATGTCTTATTCCATAGAAATCCACATTTTGCTTTATATGTAAATGAGCTGTTAAGATCTATGGGCCAGACATAGATCTCCCTGAGAATCTGCATCCAGAGCTTACTTTCTATGGAACAGGTAGTTACCAGTGTGGTACATGTAGATCAGGAGTGTAGACGGTCAGTCATTACATGTCTCACACTGGAAATGACTCCTTTCATTAAAAATAATCTCTGGAGGCAGATTCTCATGGAGATCTATGTCCGGCCTATAGATCTTAACAGCTCATTTACATATTAAGAAAAAAGTGGATTTCTCTGATTAAGACATTCATCAAATCGTGGCTATCAAGGCATCACTCTATTCAACTTTCTATGACCTGCATCTTTATGTAGACGGCTTATGAGGGTTGATCTTACTGACAGTTTCCCTTTAATAGTGTGGCTCGGACCTCCTTATAATAATAGTGTCCCTTATGGGCCTCCTTATAATAATGATAATAATAGTGACTACCTGTTCTTTTTTATTAAATTAAAAATAATAATGCTCCCTCGGGCCTCTTTATAATAGTAATAATAATATTAATGATAAAAATATTAGATGACCCCACACGGTTTAGGGAAAGTGTCACTGAATGCAGAAGCCGGGTCTAAGCTCCTAATAAACACTACCCACCTCCTGCCCTGCTGTGTTATTACAGGCTTTATTCCCCTTCAAGCCTAAGCAGCAGAATGCCGGTATCTCCTCTTACTGCTCCATTTCACCTGCTGTCAGTAATGCAAAGTGTCTGGGCCCTGTTTTAAAGCCTCTTGTTAACCCCCTCCCACCATGTATCTGTAGCATCAGCGTCTCTGCCCCCTGCCAGGCAAAGACGCCGTCCCCCTTACCGCCGCGGTCCTGCTCCGGTGTCTTCCGGCCTCCCTGCAGCGGCTGCTGGTATACGCAGCTTCCCTGGCTCTGTGCTTAGGGTGCGCGCGCGCTCCCTCCCTCTTAAAGGGGCAGCGCGAGCCGTCCTAAAAAGTCCCCGGCCAATGGCCGGAGGATTTTCTCTATAAAAGGCACCTCCTCCAATATGGAGGTGCCCGTGCAAGGTTGTTGCTTTGTTATACTTGCTTTGCTTCAGCCCTCAGGTCCTCTGCAAGTCAGTCCTGTCCGCCAGTCTGTTCTTCAGTACAGTCCGCCAGTCTGACTACTTTTCAGCCCGACAGTCTGCCTACAGTCCAGCCCGCTAATCTGTCTATGGGCTTTGCCCGCCTGCTTACCTGGAAGCACCTGTTTGATACCTGCCGTGCCCGCCAGCCTACTTACCTGAAGCACCTGCCTGTTACCTACTGTGCCCGCCAGCCTGCTTACCTGGAAGCACCAGCGTGTTACCGGCCGTGCCCGCTTGCCTGCTTACCTGGAAGCACCTGCCTGTTACCTGTTGTGCCCGCCAGCTTGCCCACCCAGAGCACCCGTCTGGCTATCAGCCGAATCAGCCTGCCTGTCGACCCGAACCACCCGTCAGCCTGCCTGCCGTGCTCATCCGCTGTACCGGTCAGTTCCAGCCTTCTGTCTCGTGGGAGTCACCTGCTCTCATACAAGGTCGGTGCCACAGTGGCACCTGGTCCCTGTGCTCAGTCCATCCCTGGTTCACGGAGTCGACTGAACCGCCGTGCGACCTTGGTCTGGCCGAGTAGATACTTAGTCACGCCCCTCTGGTCCCTCCTTGCACCACAGAACAGAGGTTCCACCACCCAGATCCGTAACAGTTTGCACGGGCCATGGAACCCGGTGGCCCCCAGACTCCTTCGCTTTCTGACCTGTACCAGGAGGTTTCTCATCAGAGATCCCAGCAGGAAACTATCCTGACTTACCTGCGGCCTGTCAACTCCTGCCTGGACACGTTGTCCATCCCACCTGTGTCCGTCTCGAGCTGAACGGCACCCGCTCCGGCGGCGCCTCAGCCTATTTGTGCCATGACATCCGCCCCTGGTCCCCGGCTCTCTGCGTCTCACATTTTGGTGGTGACCCCGTCTTATGCCGGGGTTTTCTAAACCAATGCACGCTGCACTTTGAACTCCTGGCACATCAGTTTCCCTCCGACCGGGGCAAGGTGGCGTTCATCATGTCTCACCTCACCGGGGAAGCATTGGCATAGCCAAACCCAGTATGGGAGAGAGGAGATCCCCTTGTGTCCGATCTTCCGGCTTTCCTCACTGCCTTCCGGAAGGTCTTCGATGAGCCCGGACGAAAGACTTCTACTGCCTCCTCTCTTCTCCGTCTCCACCAAGGGAGTCTCACTGTGGGCCAGTATGCCATACATTTCTGCACTCTCGCATCTGAGCTTGCCTGGAACAACGAGGCCCTTTTGTCCACCTTCTGGAAGGGTATTTCCGGACGGATCAAGGACGATCTATCCCGTTGGGACATTCCTTCCATCCTGGACGACCTGGTGTCACTAGCTACCCGGATTGACATCCGTTTCTTGGAACGAGTTAAGGTGACAACCCGGGAGAGAAGATTTCCTCGTCTCCCTCCTGTGTTCCAGAAACCTGCCTCCCAACCAGCAATTCCCCGGGCACGCTCGCCCGAACCCATGCAGATTCACCAGACCAAGATGGTCAAGTCTCGCCAAGAGATGTTCCGAGCCAAGGGGAGCTGCTTCTACTGTGGCAGTAAGGAGCTTCTGATCCGTTCCTGTCCGGTGAAGAAGGGAAACTCCAGTGTCTAGGATCGCTCGGAGAGGTCATCCTAGGCAAGAGTAAATCCTCTGCGTCCTTGACTCTATCCATTTCTATTTCCAGTGGTGAGATCCGCTTCTTTGAGACCGCCCACCTGGATTCCGGAGCCGCTGGGAATCTCATATCTCAGGCCCTTGTGGAGCAGTATCAAATTCCCACTAAACGTCTGGCCGAACCATTGGCAGTCGCTTCCGTGGATGAGAGACTCCTTCTGCAGACCATCTTGCTCGTCACAGAGCCTGTAACC
Source organism: Phyllobates terribilis (assembly GCF_046119375.1). Lineage (NCBI taxonomy): Eukaryota > Metazoa > Chordata > Amphibia > Anura > Dendrobatidae > Phyllobates > Phyllobates terribilis. The sequence goes on from NW_027362763.1 coordinate 59,149,479, forward strand.
CTTCAGGTGGGAATGCTGCACTCGGAGACGATCTCCTTTCATGTGCTATATGGACTTTCTCACTCCCTTTTGCTAGGTCTACCCTGGCTACAGAGACATGAACCTGTCCTGAATTGGCGATCTGCTGAGGTGCTCCGTTGGGGGCAGGATTGCCATGAGACTTGCCTGGTTCCGGTTCGTCCGGCTCAACCTCCGTCTACTCCGGCTAATCTACCTGGTCTGCTGGCACCCTACTGGTCCTATGCGGACGTCTTCGACAAGAAGGAAGCTGAGACACTACCACCTCATAGGCCGTACGATTTCCCTATCGACCTGGTACCCGATGCTTCTCCTTCCCGCGGGCGTATCTACCCCTTGTTGCTGGCTGAGACCCTAGCCATGTCTGAGTACATCGAGGAGAATCTTGCAAGGGGATTCATCCAGAAATCTACTTCCCCGGCTGGAGCAGGATTCTTCTTCGTTAAAAAGAAAGACGGCTCGCTTCGGACGTGTATTGACTATAGGGGTCTTAACCAGATTACCATCAAGAATAAGTACCCCCTGCCTCTAATCTCGGAGCTGTTTGACCGCCTTAAAGGCGCAAGGAGCTTCACCAAGCTCAATCTTCGTGGGGTGTACAATTTGGTCTGGATCCGCCAGGGAGACGAGTGGAAGATGGCATTCAACACCCGGGATGGTCACTATGAATACTGCATGATGCCCTTTGGTCTCTGTAATGCCCCAGCCGTCTTCCAGGAGCTGGTTAACGACATCTTCCGTGATCTCTTGTATTCTTGCGTAGTGGTGTACCTGGACGATATCTTGGTCTTCTCTCCGGATCTGCCCACACACCGAAGGAATGTACATCAGGTTCTGCTAAGGCTCCGGCAGAATCGTCTCTACTCAAAACTTGAGAAATGTCTCTTCGAGCAGACTTCCCTTCCATTCCTGGGATATATTATTTCCGAGACTGGTCTTCGGATGGACCCCGAGAAGGTTTCTGCCGTCTTAAAATGGCCCCGACCGGAGGGGTTGAAGGCGATTCAGCCATTCCTGGGCTTCGCAAATTATTACCGCCTCTTCATCCCTCATTTCTCCTTTCAGACCGCTCCCATCTCCGCGCTCACCCTTAAGGGAGCAAATCCCAAGGAATGGACTTCCGAAGCGGAGGAGGCCTTCGTCTCCCTAAAACAAGCTTTCTCCTCCGCCTCTGTGCTGCACCATCTGGATTGCAACAAGCAGTTCTTCCTGTAGGTTGATGCTTCCTCCTCCGGAGCCGGAGCGGTGCTCACCCAGAAATACTCCATCCTGGAGAATGGTAACCTGTGGCTTCTTCTCCAAGCTCTTCTCCTCATCCGGGCGCAACTACTCCATACAGGGTCGGACTGGGGTGCCTAGGGCCCACCAGGGGAACTGACTCTGGGGGCCCACATTACAGCCCACCATAAACGGTTTTATTACTTGTTATGCTTTTCTATAATGTACTATAATTAATTGATTGGCCGCGCTGTGGAGCACCAAGCGGCAGGACTTTGTTCGAACAGTCATTCCATACTGCCAGAGTCTCTATAATGGTAACTTGTCACCTTGAAAAACGCTATTTATCTGCAGATATAGGGGTAATCTGCAGGTAAATAGGGTTTAAAGCCTGGTTAGACGGCTTATTGGAAAAGCATTGGCTACACGGAGAAAATTACATTTTATTCTCCCTGCCGCCACTCGCTTCCTGTCAGAGGGTCGGTGCAAGGAGGGAGACATTACAGTCACCCTGAACTACAAAGTGAGGGTGCTGCAATAACGTCCAGCACCTTGATTGTGACATCTTCCATGGAGGCCAACCTCAGGCTGAGCTTCATTGAATGACTAACATGGCAGCAGCACCTGGCAACTAGTGCTGAGCGAGCATGGTCAGATAAGGTGTGATCCCAGCATGCTTGGGTGTTATCTGAGTATCTTGTAGTGCTCTGTTACTATGCTCGAGTCCCCGGGGTAGTATGTTTTGCGGTAGTAGACAGGCGCAACACATGCAAGAATTGCAGGTTTGTTAGGTAATCCCTGCATGTGTTGCTTCTGTCTACCGCCGCAAAACATGTTACCGCAGGGACTCGAGCATATTAGCAGAGCACTACAAGATACTCGGATAACACCCGAGCATGCTGGGATCACACCTTATCCGACCACACTCACTCAGCACTAGTTGCCAGGTGCTGCTGCCATGTTAGTCATTCAATGAAGCTTAGCCTGAGGTTGGGCTCCATGGAAGTGTCACAATGAAGGTGCCGGACGTTATTGCAGCACGCTCACTTTGTAGTTCTCGGTGACTGTAATGTCTCTTATCCGACCACGCTCACTCAGCACTACTGGAAACCGAACAGCAACCTGCAACTGCGTCACAGGGGCTGAAGGGAACAGGTGACTGCATGCACCGGGCATTGTGCTATCTAAATGCCGCTGTCAGTGATTGACAAGGGCACTTAAATACTCAAAACAGCAGCAATCAAGGCGAGCTCTGATCACTGCTGTTACAGGCAGACGCCGGCTATGTAACACAGCCGACATCTGCCCGGTATGGAGCAGGCTCAGCTCCTGAACCCGCTCCATACAAGCACATCCCAATGGTGACAGTTATGACAAGGTTAGCAAATTTCACTTGTCTGTTCCTAAATGTGGAAAGACAAATGGAATTCCCTAACACATGTGAAAGAGACCTAATAGATTTAGTAAAGGTGCCTCAAGCATATGAATGTTATTACACACCACAATGCACAGTTACATACACGCATCTTACAAAATACATACTATTCCAGATAAGCAGACGCGCACAAACACATCAGTACATGAATACATCATCTGAACCACCACCATTTGTAATGTCAGGTCAGCCCCATATATCTTTGTATCGCATAAACCTACAACTCCCAGTATGTAATTAACAATAGAGATACTGGGAGTTATCAGTCATCATCAGACTGCGGACCATACAGGAACCACAGTACTGATGAGACACAGGCAGGATCACAAATGAACATTTATGACGCGCCCCCTGGGCCAGTGTTGTTTGGGGGATACCCGGAGCCGGATCAGATGGGGGTTGTAGTCTCCGAGTGGCGGTGACCCGGTCCGTGCCCAGGGTGTCAAGCTCAGTGTGTGGCAGTCCTACAGATGTTGCTGGATATTCTTTAGTGTCGACTACGCCACCCGTTGATTTGCGGTCACTACGGCCGCCGCTGCAGCAGGGTCCGCTGAGGCTGGTGGTGTGTGTGCAGCTCAGGTAGTATAACCCCCAACGGGAGGGGTATAGCCTCAGGGGGTCAGTTGTAGAGGGTGGTGGTTGTGGTGGTGCAGTGAGAGTGGTAATAAGACTCCGAGTCGGGCTGTGCAGTTCAGGGTTTTACTTACTGCTTTTGTGTTGGTCACTCCGGCCTTGAGTGACCACCCGAGCCGTGCTGCGTCCACCAGGTCCTGGACTCGGCCAACCCCCAGGTGATTCTGGAGCGTGGTCCTGAGCTCCCTTTCTGACTTGTCCTTCTCTCTGGCCTTCCCCACCAGGGATCCACCTAAGTCCGGCTCCCTCGGGCCTCTTGTTGGTAAACCCTTGTCTCTGGGTTCCCTGACCCTATTCTTGGTCTGCCTTCCGGGTGGATTTAGTAGGTGGTCGTGGCAGATCCTGCCCACGACCTCCGGTCTCTGGCTGAGGATTAGTGCCCTCCACCAGCTTGGGATCCGGTACCCTTGTGCCAACTCTTCACCCTCTGGTCTAATTTTGGGATCTTGGAGTTCTCTCTTATCCCCCTCTGGGTCCTTCTTTCTCCTCTCTCTCTCTGGGCCTTGGAGCTGGCTGAGCTTCTCTGCTCCTCAGGTTACACTCTGACAGACTGACCAAACCTCTACAAAAGACCCTGTCCTAAGATGGTGCCCACCTTATATACTCCCTCTATGTGTGAGCTCAGGTGACCAGCACCCAATGAGCTCCTAGCGCTACCCAGACTGCTCCCCCTATCTGCCCCTACACTACTGGGATGTTCCACCCCCCTCCCACTCCAGCCAGGGACAGACACTGTCGTACCTGCACATTTCTCTAGTGGGAGTACCATTGGTCTGTCCCCCGGAAATGGGATGTGTGTAGTGCATGCAGCCTACTGAGCTCAGTTCCACACTCCATCCTTACCCGGGAGTGGAATACCACACCTCTGGCTGAGGTGCAATACCCCTGTAGCAGCCGAATCCTCAGGGTGCTACATTCCCCCCTGGTAAATCACAGCACGTCCTCGGGCTGTTAAAGATAAAAACATCCAAAACATACAATTATTTTTCATAAACATCAACATATAAACATATAAAACATCATATATATCATCAGCAATAAAACGTTTTCATAAATAACATTCTTGTAAACATTCCTGTCTCTGGTTCCTCCGGTCACGGTGCAACTTGTGACCGGGTAAAGTGCGACAGTCTCTTGAAGAAAAATGGTTTTCCCATAAAACCAGTAGGGGGCGCTTTAGGAAGCGCAACTATATACAAAGGGGATATGGCCGCTCTCAGTCCTCGGCCAGGTATTAGGAACTAGGGACACACGGGTATCAGTTCACACTTTGTCCCAACGGGGAACATATTTTAAATAAGTAACAGTTCTTGGTACCCCGACGGGCAACTTTATACAGTCTCTCTCTACCGTACTTCAACGACGGCGTCCTCCTGCTTTTTCTTTGGATTTAGACCCGTCCGGGTCCTCCTGCTCCTCCTCACACCGCAGCTCCTCCTCCGTCAGGCGATGCACATGGAGGGCGTAGGGTCCTTTGGCACACTTGTGCCGGGTGAAGGTGACCTCGTCCCCTACATACAGGTCACGACCTCTGTGTCCCTCCGGCAGATGGCTTTCTACGTCTCTGCGGGTTACAAGGACGTCGCCGGGGGTATGATGGTCTCTAATGAAGCCCCACCCATGCTGCATGTTGAATTTTATCACAGTCCCGGTGGAAGGGGGACCATGAGCTGCACGGGGATTCCTCCTGGTCCGGCTCTTCTGCTCCGCGCTTCTTATCTGCATCTGCTGTTCCCGGACCCGCCTCTCTCTCCGCTCCCTCTCGAAGACCTCGAGCTGCTGGCGGCAGCACTCTACACGCTCCGCTGCGGCCGCCCGAGTCTCCTGAGTGAACCCCATGAGGTCTTCTCCAGTGGGGTCCCACTCAAACTGTGCCTCCTCCAGCGGGGGCGAGGTCCTCTTTACGGGCTTCGGAGCCGGAATCAGGGGCTCGCACATGGTCCTTGCCTTTTGGAGTTCCAGCTGAATATACTCCTGGGGCCATATGAAGGGCTGCCCATCCGGGCACGTATGCTGGGCGAATAGATCTTCACCCAGGTGCGGCACTCTAGATGTTGAGGGCGCGTTGATGGTAGCGGCGCCCGGGTTAACCAGGCCTTGCGACCAGGCCTGGGGCACCTTAAAGGCAAAGGGCACCGTAAGAACGGCGGCGCCCTGGGTTATTCGGCCCTGCGACCAGGCCGGTGGCTCCGCGGAGGTAGGGGGCGCTGTTGGAATTGCGGCGCCCGGGTGTACTAGGCCTCGCGACCAGGCCGGTGGTATTTCCTGCTTGGCCACGCTCGAGGTCGAGGCGTGTGACGTCACAGGGGTCGCGGCCGCGGTTTCCGGTTGAGGCCTAGTCGGCGGCGGTGACGATGCAGCGACGGGCACGGCAGGGGGAACTTCGGGCTCTGCGACGGGGAGCTGGGGCAGGCACGCGGTTTCCCGGCTCGGGGTAGAGACGTCCCCTTTACCTGCCTCCATCCGTTCAGCTCCCTTCTCGGCGCCGTCTCCGGCCTTGAGTCCTCCTGCACCATCCTCAGAGGCGGTCTGTCTCCTCGTCTCGGGTGGCGTGCTCCGCTGTCGGGTTTCGGTCTGCTGGGCCATCTCTCGGCTCCACTCCGCCAACGTCTCTCGCTGTACCCGGGCCATCCTCCGTGCGAGGCCCTCCAGCGCAGTCTGTGCACACTCCCGGTCTCAGGGGAGCTGTGCCAGGACCTCCACTAGGCCTAGTGGGGTTGTGGCTTGTAGCAGGCTCCTGACCACTGGGTCGGTGCTGCCTGACTCTCCCTCCATCTCCGGGTAGGCTTTCTCTGGACTCCTCTCCAGACTTCTTGTCTCCGGGTGCGCTCTCTCCAGACTGCTCCAGGCGACACCCATCTTCGTTCTCTTGTTCTGTCTCCGCCCACATTGAGGGTGGTCCCAGGGCAACTTTGTGATTGTCAGTTCCAGGGGCAGTTCTCTTACGCTGATGGACACTTCCAGCATCACAGTCTCTGTTGGTGGGCGCGGTTTCCGCTTTTGGCGCCATTCTTCGACCTGGCCCACGATGGGAGGTGACCTCTTGCCACCCTCTGGCACGCCCATAATGGCGTCCGCTCTTCCAAGGCGGGAAATCTTTGGAAATGGCGGGAATCGTCTCCCTGTGGCGGGAAACTCCATGGATGGTGGGAAAAAGCTGCAAATGGCGGACAACCGGCGGGAAACGACCTGTGATGGGGTCCGTTGGCGGGGACCCTCCGGAACCGGCGGGAGACTTCTTTTTAAGGTAACGGTGTACTTTTCTTCAGGCACGCAGTACCCGGTTGTTGCGGGCACGTTATCCTGCCGACTACGCCAAAGTTGACGCGCCCCCTGGGCCAGTGTTGTTTGGGGGATACCCGGAGCCGGATCAGATGGGGGTTGTAGTCTCCGAGTGGCGGTGACCCGGTCCGTGCCCAGGGTGTCAAGCTCAGTGTGTGGCAGTCCTACAGATGTTGCTGGATGTTCTTTAGTGTCGACTACGCCACCCGTTGATTTGCGGTCACTACGGCCGCCGCTGCAGCAGGGTCCGCTGAGGCTGGTGGTGTGTGTGCAGCTCAGGTAGTATAACCCCCAACGGGAGGGGTATAGCCTCAGGGGGTCAGTTGTAGAGGGTGGTGGTTGTGGTGGTGCAGTGAGAGTGGTAATAAGACTCCGAGTCGGGCTGTGCAGTTCAGGGTTTTACTTACTGCTTTTGTGTTGGTCACTCCGGCCTTGAGTGACCACCCGAGCCGTGCTGCGTCCACCAGGTCCTGGACTCGGCCAACCCCCAGGTGATTCTGGAGCGTGGTCCTGAGCTCCCTTTCTGACTTGTCCTTCTCTCTGGCCTTCCCCACCAGGGATCCACCTAAGTCCGGCTCCCTCGGGCCTCTTGTTGGTAAACCCTTGTCTCTGGGTTCCCTGACCCTATTCTTGGTCTGCCTTCCGGGTGGATTTACTGGGTGGTCGTGGCAGATCCTGCCCACGACCTCCGGTCTCTGGCTGAGGATTAGTGCCCTCCACCAGCTTGGGATCCGGTACCCTTGTGCCAACTCTTCACCCTCTGGTCTAATTTTGGGATCTTGGAGTTCTCTCTTCTCCCCCTCTGGGTCCTTCTTTCTCCTCTCTCTCTCTGGGCCTTGGAGCTGGCTGAGCTTCTCTGCTCTGCTCCTCAGGTTACACTCTGACAGACTGACCAAACCTCTACAAAAGACCCTGTCCTAAGATGGTGCCCACCTTATATACTCCCTCTATGTGTGAGCTCAGGTGACCAGCACCCAATGAGCTCCTAGCACTACCCAGACTGCTCCCCCTATCTGCCCCTACACTACTGGGATGTTCCACCCCCCTCCCACTCCAGCCAGGGACAGACACTGTCGTACCTGCACATTTCTCTAGTGGGAGTACCATTGGTCTGTCCCCCGGAAATGGGATGTGTGTAGTGCATGCAGCCTACTGAGCTCAGTTCCACACTCCATCCTTACCCGGGAGTGGAATACCACACCTCTGGCTGAGGTGCAATACCCCTGTAGCAGCCGAATCCTCAGGGTGCTACATTTACATCCAGGGATCTTACCTGAGACGTCTTCTCTGATTAGAGTTGTTCTCTTTCTTTTCTTCCTCTTGTCCAGTCTCCATGATGAGTTTTCTCATCCACATCTCGTCTCTGCAGACTTCCATCTTCTCCGGTCTTCTGCAGCACATCCCCACACGATGCCCTTAAAGATTATAATGCTCCTGAATAAAAATATCTACACTGAGCCCCTGAATAAACCTAACTCTTACAATGCTCCCTGCACAAAACATGACATACACTCTACCCCTCTTGTGGTACCTGCTCTCCACACTGTCCTCTCCTTACCATACTGGGCCCCCTGTTCACATTGTCCTCTCACACTGTGTCCCCGCTATACTGCCCAGTCTCTATACTGTGCCCCTTCATCACACTCCCCCTTCCTCAGCATACTGTTCCCCCCTTTCTGTGCCCTCACACTGTTTCCCCCATACTGCCGAATCTCCATTCCTTCCCCCACACTACCTAGTCTCTGTGCTGTGTTACCTCACACTTTTCTCCCTCCATACTGTCTCCTCACACTATTCCCCCACTCTCCATACTGTTTCCTCACACTATTCCCCCACTCTCCATACTGTTTCCTCACACATCCCCCTTCCCCATTCTGTTCCTGCACTCATTCCCACCCCTCCTCTGGTTCACCATACTGTTTCTTCACACATCTCCCCATTCTGTCTCCTAAAATTTCTCTCCCATCTCTTCCCCAAATATAATAAATCTTCGGAAGAGCACACAGACATGCAGAAGCGCACTTATACACACGAAAACAAGAGCACACAGACACATACTAAGGGCTCTTTCACACTTGAGTACATGCGATGACAGTTTCCACACATACCAGAGACATTGGTACACATAGACCCATTCAAATGAATGTTTTTACCTGCAACACCTCCCGCAAAATGTCCCGCACACTGATGACAGCGCTCAGCGGCAGCAGGGTCAATGATGAGAGTAGTAGTCTACTCCCGCCGTGTCCAACTGTAAAAATAGGAATAAAATAAAAAAAAACTTATACTCACCTCTCCTAAGTGTCACCCGCTGTAATCTGTGCGAGCGCTCACGCCGAGGAGAAGGACTCCTGCAGCGAGTGGGCCCTGGAGCTACACAACAAGGGGTGCCCTATTAATCACTGAGCGCAGCTCCGGGGCCCGCTTGCTGCAGGAGTCATTCTCCTCGGCGTGACCGCTCGCACGGATTACAGTGGGTGACACCTAGGAGAGGTGAGTAAAAAGATTTTTTTATTTTATTCCTATTTTTATAGTTGGACACGGCAGGAATAGACTACTACTCTTATCATTGACCCTGCTGATCGCAGCGCCGGCAGGGATCTATGATGAGGGCAGCGCTCAGCACCCGGCTCTTGGGAACAGCGCTAACTGTACACTGATTCCCAAGCGCTGGTACGTGTCACACGGATGACACAATAGTGGACACGGATATCTCCAGTACCGTAAATATCAGGATATGTGAAAGAGCCCTAATATACACACACAGATACACATGCTCACAGAAATGGGGACACGTGCACACGCAGGCAAGCACTCACAGAAATGCACACGCAGTCATGCTCAGACATACTCAGACAATCACACACAAAAATGCAGACTCACAGGGAAGCACGCACACACGTGTGAAGACACAAATACACACGTAGACATGCAGGCACTCAAATACATACACACAAACACATGCAGGCATACACTGTACACACACGCATGCAGGCATATACACACACACTGTACACACATGCAGCCATATACACACACACTGTACACACATGCAGGCATTTACGCACACACTGTACACACATGCAGGCAGGTTGGAACGGCTCCCCACAGGTGGAGCAGTCCCCAGGGCAGTGTAGAATAGATGATGGTGATGCGGGTGCTTGTGGTGCAGGAGAGATGGCGCAGCGGAAATAACTGACGGAGGCAGCGGAGTGCAGTCATCCGAGTTTACTCACAGTTATGTTCAAGTTCCTCAGGTACACTGTATGGGTGTCAGCCTCCCGCGTTGCGCTGCGTCTACCAGATGAGGGGTCCAGCACTTTTTCTCAAGTATATCAGGAGCGCTTAACGGAACCCCGCTTTCCTTATGTTCCTTACTAGACCAACTTCCCGGGCTGCGTCTTCTCCCTCCTGCCCTGCGCTTCCCCACACACAGTCCCAATCGGGTTCTCTGAAGTCCCTCTGGGCAACCTGGAGTTCCTGGACCTACTTGATGCCCTTCACGGTGACTAGGGTGAGGCTGTGGCAACTGCACCATGGAAGTGCAGAAGCCTCCAGTTTTCCAGCCGAGACCTGGAGTAACACGGCTGGTCCAAGGCCCGGTTCCCTTCTTGGGGCCTGATCCCTCTGACACTTGGCAGACTCTGGCATACGGGTGCCATCCTGCACTCACCGTACCCCCTGGGATCCCTTATGTTAACGGAGCCTTTCTCCTCTGCTCCCCTCCTGGGCCTCTATTACTAGGCCCCTTTCTGGAGCAGAGCTCCTGAAGAGACTCTGCTCCCCTCCTCTACTTTCACTGAATCACACTCACTCTCACTCCTGCCACCCTAAAATGGCTTCACTTTATATACCTCCTATCATGGTGCTCCCCACCTCTACATCCTCCACCCTTACCCAATACTGGTTCCCCCTCTCTTTGGTTCCACCCACTCCAGCCAGGGACAGGGCTCAGCAGAAACACAGTGCATCTTGCCCTTCCAGCCGGCCTGGAGTAGTGTAGAGTTGAATGCGGGTGTTGGGTGTTCCGGGAAGCACTCCCTCCTTAAATGAGAGAAGGACACACCACACCTCTGGGTGAGGTGCAGAACATATAGACGCACAAGCAGGCATATACACACCCGCACCCGCAGGCATATACACGCACCCGCAGGCATATACACGCACCCGCAGGCATATACATTGTAAGGCAGCGCTAGTCATCATGCTGGGGGACACTCGCTTCACCGAGTCAACTAAAGCACACATTGTTATGCACACGCCCGGACTGACTGGCATGTGCGTGTTTAGTGATCCCACTGGACCATGAACCGGAGAGTGCCTGGAGGGGAGTAACTAAGTATCTACCCAATCCGACCAAGGTCGCACGACGGCTAGCGACGCCAGTGCACCAGGGAGGAACCGAGCAGAGGGACCAGGTGCTACTCCAAGTCAGACCCCGCACACAGCTGTTGACCCACACAGGAGAATACAGGAACAGGCAGGTTAGGCTGGAACACTGACTGGTGGGTATAGGCAGGCACGGCTGGTATGCAGACAGGCGGGCATTGGTAAGCATGACTGGTAGGCAGGCAGGGGGTACTGGCAAGCATGGCTGGAGTGCCGACAGGGAGGCACTAGCAGGTTGGAGCACAGACTGTATAAGGTCCAGTACAGACTGGGACTCAGGAACAGTACCGCAGATGCGGTAGACAAGCAAAGCAGAGCGAGAACCGCCTGGAGCGGTGAGCAAAGGCAGAGCAGAGCGAGAATCGCCTGGAGCGGTGAGCAAAGGCAAAGCAGAGCGAGAACCGCCTGGAGCGGTGAGCAAAGGCAGAGCAGAGCGACAACTGCCTGGAGCGGTGAGCAAAGGCAGAGCAGAATGAGAACTGCCTGGAGCGGTGAGCAAGGCAGAGCAGAGCGAGAACCGCCGGAGCGGTGAGCAAGGCAGAGCAGGCAAGAACCGCCGGAGCAGTGAGCAAGGCAGAGCAGGCAAAAACCTCCGGAGCGGTGAGCAAGGCAGAGCAGGCAAGAACCGCCAGAGTGGTGAGCAAGGCAGAGCAGGCAAGAACCGCCAGAGTGGTGAGCAAAGGCAGAGCAGAGGGGACAGGGCTCTGTTCACACGGAACAGACAGGAAGGGAAAGGCAGAACCAGATACACACAAGATACTTGCAATGAAGTAGCGAGTGGATGCTAAACTCCCGAACGGAAGTACAGCGACAACGAGTAGGAGTTAGGTGGAGGTTCAGACTCTGCAGAAAAAGGGAAGGTACGGACATAGAGAAACAGGAAGCAGGTTAGGAGACAGTTCAGACATCAACTGTTACTGCAACAAATACAGGAACGAGCCAAGGTAAAGCCAAGTGCTGGTTCAGACAATGCAGGAGAAAGGGAAGGTACGGACATAGGGAGAAACAGGAAGCAGGTTAGGAGACAGTTCAGACAGGAACTGTTACTGCAGCGGTATACAGGAGCGAGTCTGGGTATGCGGCCCCCAGAGGGCGGGACGAACAGGCTAGGAGCATGTTCAGACAGGCCTGGAAATACAGCCTCCAGGAAGGCAGACAGGCAGGCAAGAAAACACAGAATAGGACCTGGCACATTCAGAGTAAGACAGTACATTGAACGATAGCGTTGCTCAGACACCAGCTTCCAGGTGAAGCTGGTTTAAATATCCAGTGACGGACAGCAATAGGCTGAGGACGCATTAGGGGTGTGCCCACAGCAGCTACAAGAAGCAGGAAGAGATCGGGCCCCGCCCTTAAGCAGCCAGAACAGAGGCAAGCAGACAGCATGGAAAGAAGCCAGGCTAGCAGACTGGACTGGTGATCAAGTTTGCGATCTTGCATAGTGGGGGATGGAGCACTATGCAAGAACGCCACCAGGTATGTTACACACATGCAACGCCTTTCTGGTATTTCACAATCCAGCAGTTTATTATTTATCATAAACCGCTCATAACCGAGTCCATCTCAGTGGCTCGCCGACATATTACACATATAATGTCCAAGAGCCTTTCCAGTGACAGATATGTCCACTTGGCTCCAGATACAGCCTTCAGCAAGGTAACAATATAAATGTCCACATCAAGCAGTGTTTTTACCTTTGCCGGGTTTTAGCTGTGGCTTTACGGCTTCCCAGATAGGGGTCTCCAGCCCTCGTACCTTCAAAGGCTACTGGTATTTTTTCACACATAACATCCAGCCTCTGCATTCCAGCACTCTTGCCTTCCAAGCCTCTAGCCCTCCAAAGCTACTGGCATGTCTTACACACAAGGATCCAGCCTCTGCCTTTCAGGCTTCACCAGGCTTCACACTCTCATGGCGTCCCGCACATGGGGAACTGGCCTCACGCCTTTTACACCCTGTTTCAAAAGCACAAAGATTTATATATCCTCCAGTGCACACACAGGACCTGTGCTGATGTCACAGTCATGTGATCAGACCTTCTGTGTGCACAGGACCTGTGCTGATGTCACAGTCATGTGATCAGTCACCTGAGGGGGAGGTACATGGTCAGCCAAAACACACCCTGGACCATTACAGTAATGCCACCAGCTGCTGCATTACAGCACACAGACAATGCAGGAGAAAGGGAAGGTACGGACATAGGTAGAAACAGGAAGCAGGTTAGGAGACAGTTCAGACAGGAATTGTTACTGCAGTGGTATACAGGAGCGAGTCTGGGTATGCGGCCCCAAGAGGGAGGGACGAACAGGCTAGGAGCATGTTCAGACAGGCCTGGAAATACAGCCTCCAGGAAGGCAGACAGGCAGGCAAGAAAACACAGAATAGGACCTGGCACATTCAGAGTAAGACAGCACACTGAACGATAGCGTTGCTCAGGCACCAGCTTCCAGGTGAAGCTGGTTTAAATATCCAGTGACGGACAGCAATAGGCTGAGGACGCATTAGGGGTGTGCCCACAGCAGCTACAAGAAGCAGGAAGAGATCGGGCCCCGCCCTTAAGCAGCCAGAACAGAGGCAAGCAGACAGCATGGAAAGAAGCCAGGCTAGCAGACTGGACTGGTGATCAAGTTTGCGATCTTGCATAGTGGGGGATGGAGCACTATGCAAGAACGCCACCAGGTATGTTACAGTACCCCCCCTTTAAGCCCCCTCTTCTTCAAGCCTGCAAGGGTGTTCTGCAGAGAATTTGGAGGCCAATCCTTCTCTTCAAGAGGACTACCTCTTCTGTCCACCAGAGGAAACGAACCTGGTCTCGTTATCTTGGTAGCTAGGATGCTTCCTCCCATCAAGCCATCCTTAGCAACAGAAGAAATGGGTGAAATACCGGGAACAGCACACAGAAAAGTCTCTCTCCATTTACTATCAGATAGCACCCCGGTGAATTCAGGAGACAACTGGAGGTCCTCCGGCTGGTTGGAGGGGTGCAGAGACTCAGGGGTAACCATAGCTTGGTATAGCACTTGGTCCTGCTCATTGGATGAAGTGGGCAAAGCACCAGGTATAGAGTGTAAGAAAGTCTTTGTTCATTTTCTATCAGCTAGCATCCCGGAGGGTTCAGGAGACAACTGGAGGTCCTCCGCCTGGTTGGAGGGGTGCGGAGACTCGCTGGTAACCACTGATTTGAGGTACCTGTTGACAAGCTCACTGGACGGAGTGGGCGAAGTATCGGGCACCGGGTTTAGGAAAGTCTCTCTCCATTTGCCATCAGGTGGTATCCCGGAGGATTCAGGAGGCAACTGGAGGTTCTCCGCCTGGTCAGAGAGGTGCAGAGACTTGGAAGTATCCTCCGCCTCGATGGACGTATCGCCAGATTCATTAAAGATGGAGAGTTCCTGCCTGGGGACCATCTTCAGTCTGGTTTCTGGGTGGGCAGTCTCTTCGGGCAGGAGAACTGGTGAGCTACCCACACACATCACCCATCGGGGCTGCTCCGGGACACTGGGAAGGGCAGCTTCAGCAGAGTCCCCAGGATTGGGTCGTCGAAGACCATTAGAAAGGCCACCAGAAAGGCCTGCAGGTCAAAGATGATAGGATCCCTTGCTTCCCATAGGGGGGTGATCCATTTAAAGGCATCACCCGCTAGGTAGGACATCATAAATCCCACTTTAACCCGATCGGTGAGAAAATAGTGAGCATAGAACTGGAACTGCAGCATGCATTGCTCCACAAATGCACAACTACGTTTTGGGTTCCCATAGTACCGTGGTGGATCCGCAGGATAGAGTGCCGATAGCTCCATTTGGACTGGTGCGTAATACGCCTGGGCCATAGCTAGAGAAAAAAAAATTTTTATTTATTTTTAATGCACGTATTCGCTGGACACGGATTCAAAATGTCTGAGAGCGAAGGGCCGTGGGGCTCAACGGGAACCATGGCCTGAGCAAACTGTTATGCACACGCCCGGACTGACTGGCGTGTGCGTGTTTCGTGATCCCACTGGACCATGAACCAGAGAGTGCCTGGAGTGGCGTAACTAAGTATCTACCCGATCCGACCAAGGTCGCACAATGGCTAACGACGCCAGTGCACCAGGGAGGAACCGAGCAGAGGGACCAAGTGCTACTCCAAGTCAGACGCCGGACACGACTGTTGACCCACACCGGAGAATACAGGAACAGGCAGGTTAGGCTGGCACACTGACTGGTGGGAATAGGCAGGCACGTCTGGTATGCAGACAGGCGGGCACTGGTAAGCATGACTGGTATGCAGGCAGGGGGTACTGGCAAGCATGGCTGGAGTGCCGACAGGGAGGCACTAGCAGGTTGGAGCACAGACTGGATAAGGTCCAGTACAGACTGGGACTCAGGAACAGAACCGCAGATGCGATAGACAAGCAGAGCAGGGCGAGACCGCCTGGAGCGGTGAGCAAAGGCAGAGCAGAGGGAGACCGCCTGGAGCGGTGAGCAAAGGCAGAGCAGAGCGACACCGCCTGGAGCGGTGAGCAAAGGCAGAGCAGAGCGAGACTGCCTGGAGCGATGAGCAAAGGCAGAGCAGAGCGAGACCGCCTGGAGCGGTGAGAAAAGGCAGAGCAGAGCGAGACCGCCTGGAGCGGTGAGCAAAGGCAGAGCAGAGCGAGACCCCCTGGAGCAGTGAGCAAAGGCAGAGCAGAGAGAGACCGCCTGGAGCGGTGAACAAAGGCAGAGCAGAGCGAGACCCCCTGGAGCGGTGAGCAAAGGCAGAGCAGAGCGAGACAGCCTGGAGCGGTGAACAAAGGCAGAGCAGAGCGAGACCCCCTGGAGCGGTGAGCAAAGGCAGAGCAGAGCGAGACCGCCTGGAGTGGTGAGCAAAGGCAGAGCAGAGCGAGACCGCCTGGAGCGGTGAGCAAAGGCAGAGCAGAGCGAGACCTCCTGGAGCAGTGAGCAAAGGCAGAGCAGAGCGAGACCTCCTGGAGTGGTGAGCAAAGGCAGAGCAGAGCGAGACCGCCTGGAGCGGTGAGCAAAGGCAGAGCAGAGCGAGACCTCCTGGAGCAGTGAGCAAAGGCAGAGCAGAGCGAGACCTCCTGGAGCAGTGAGCAAAGGCAGAGCAGAGGGAGACCGCCTGGAGCGGTGAGCAAAGGCAGAGCAGAGCGAGACCGCCTGGAGCGGTGAACAAAGGCAGAGCAGAGCGAGACCACCTGGAGCGGTGAGCAAAGGCAGAGCAGAGCGAGACCGCCTGGAGTGGTGAGCAAAGGCAGAGCAGAGCGAGACCGCCTGGAGTGGTGAGCAAAGGCAGAGCAGAGCGAGACCGCCTGGAGCGGTGAGCAAAGGCAGAGCAGAGCGAGACCGCCTGGAGCGGTGAGCAAAGGCAGAGCAGAGCGAGACCGCCTGGAGCGGTGAGCAAAGGCAGAGCAGAGCTAGACCGCCTGGAGCGGTGAGCAAAGGCAGAGCAGAGCGAGACTGCCTGGAGCGGTGAGCAAAGTCAGAGCAGAGCGAGACCGCCTGGAGCGGTGAGCAAAGTCAGAGCAGAGTGAGACCGCCTGCATCGGTGAGCAAAGGCAGAGCAGAGCGAGACTGCCTGGAGCGGCGAGGAAAGTCAGAGCAGAGTGAGACCGCCTGGAGCGGTGAGCAAGGCAGTGCAGTCAAGAACCGCCAGAGCGGTGAGCAAGGCAGAGCAGTCAAGAACCGCCAGAGCGGTGAGCAAGGCAGAGCAGTCAAGAACCGCCAGAGCGGTGAGCAAGGCAGAGCAGTCAAGAACCGCCAGAGCGGTGAGCAAGCAGAGCAGTCAAGAACCGCCAGAGCGGTGAGCAAGGCAGAGCAGGCAAGAACCGCCAGAGCGGTGAGCAAGGTAGGGCAGGCAAGAACCGCCAGAGCGGTGAGCAAAGGCAGAGCAGAGGGGACAGGGCTCTGTTCACACGGAACAGACAGGAAGGGAAAGGCAGAACCAGATACACACAAGATACTTGAAATGAAGTAGCGAGTGAAATCTAAACTCACAAATGGAAATACAGCGACAACGAGTAGGAGTTAGGTGCAGGTTCAAACTCTGCAGAAAAAGGGAAGGTACGGACATAGAGAAACAGGAAGCAGGTTAGGAGACAGTTCAGACAGGAACTGTTACTGCAACAAATACAGGAACGAGCCAAGGTAAAGCCAAGTGCTGGTTCAGACAATGCAGGAGAAAGGGAAGGTACAGACATAGGGAGAAACAGGAAGCAGGTTAGGAGACAGTTCAGACAGGAACTGTTACTGCAGTGGGATACAGGAGCGAGTCTGGGTATGCGGCCCCCAGAGGGCGGGACGAACAGGCTAGGAGCGTGTTCAGACAGGTCTGGAAATACAGCCTACAGGAAGGCAGACAGGCAGGCAAGAAAACACAGAATAGGACCTGGCACATTCAGAGTAAGACAGCACACTGAACGATAGCGTTGCTCAGGCACCAGCTTCCAGGTGAAGCTGATTTAAATATTCAGTGACGGACAGCAATAGGCTGAGGACGCATTAGGGGTGTGTGTCACGCTGTCTCTGTATACTGGAGGTAGGGGGCCTAAGCTGACCCTAAGCTGGGGCCCTGACTAATCCCTCTACCTGGAGGTACTGTTAAAGGTTCAGAGGTCCAGGCCGCCAGCGTAACCCCTACCTCCTGAGGATCCCTGCACCTCAGTAATCTAGTCCTGAGAAGGACCCCGATCACAACAATAGGGGACAGGAAATAATATGCCAACACTCAGTACTTAGACGAACGAGACAGTACAAGGGTCAAACCAAAAGCCTCCTTGCATACAAAAACTACACCACAACTACAGAGGGAACACCAATGGGAAAGGAGATAAATGATAAAGCGAGGAAGGGAAAAGCCACACCAAATACACTTAGCTTAGAACTCCAAAATACCACGATCCGCTCTGTTAGTCTGTATGAAATGCTTTCACCGACACTTCCCTAACAGACTGGCAGGCATATGAAGGAGTCCTACTACTGCAGCATTGATTGCAGCTGGGCGAGGCTGAACCTCATCTAGCACAGAGAGAGAGAGTTAACTCCCTCACTGCCGAAAAACACAAAACACCAAAATCTCAGCTGCGAGAAGTCAGGCTGTGTAATCGTGACGATCTTCGTGGCGACACACCCGTGACAGTACCCCCCCTTCTACGAGGGGCCTCCGGACCCTCAGGGCCAGGTTTATCCGGGTGAGTCGTGTGGAAGGCCCGAACTAATCGGTCTGCGTTAATATCCGACGCAGGAACCCACATCCTCTCCTCAGGACCATACCCCTTCCAATGAACCAGGTACTGAAGGGACCGGCGATTAAAGCGTGAATCGATGACCTTCGATACCTGGAACTCCAAGTTACCATTGACCACCACAGGAGGGGGAGGTAAAGGTGACGGTATCACCGGCGCCACATACCTCTTAAGCAACGATCTGTGGAACACGTTGTGAATTTTAAACGTAGGGGGGAGGTCAAGACGGAATGCCACCGGATTAATTATAGAACTGATCCTGTACGGCCCGATGAACCTGGGACCCAGTTTCCAGGAGGGAACCTTAAGTTTTATATTCCTGGTAGACAACCATACCCGATCGTTCACACTTAGGTCCGGACCAGACACTCTCCTCCTATCAGCCATACGTTTGTATCGGTTCCCCATAGTATTCAGATTCTTCAGCACCCCTCTCCATACTGAAGCGAGTGATGAGGAAAATCGTTCCTCCTCAGGAACCCCCGAAGAGCCCCCCCTACTGAAAGTACAAAACTGGGGGTGAAAACCCAAAAAAAAAGGGACTTACCAGTGGACTCGCTCCGCCTATTATTAAGAGCAAACTCTGCCAGAGGTAAGAAAGAAGCCCAGTCCTCCTGGTTCTCTGACACAAAACACCGGAGATATGTCTCCAAGCTCTGGTTCATACGTTCCGTCTGACCATTGGTCTGAGGATGAAAAGCCGATGAGAACGATAAATGCATCCCTCGCCGTGTACAAAATGCCTTCCAGAATTTGGACACAAACTGAGACCCCCGATCTGACACCACATCGGAGGGTACCCCGTGAAGCCTCACAATCTCCCCAATGAACACCTGCGCAAGAGTTTTAGAATTAGGAAGAGCAGGAAGAGCGATAAAATGTGCCATCTTGCTGAACCTGTCCACTACAACGAGTATGACCGTTGAGTCCAAGGACGCTCCGGGATCTTCAAAGGTAAGAGGGCCCCAGACGGACGGGTATGTGGGGTCTTAGAGCGCGCACAAACCCCACAGGACGCAACAAAAGTTACCACCTCCTTATGTAAGTTAGGCCACCAAAACCGACGCGAGAGGAGATCCACAGTTGCTTTACTCCCTGGGTGTCCTGCCAAAGCTGAGTTATGGTGTGCCTCGATCACCTTTTGTCGTAGCTGATCTGGAACAAACAGTCTCCCTGGAGGTCCAACAGGGGCATCCCCCTGAGCCTCCAATACCTCCTCCTCAAGCTCAGAGCATACTGCCGACACCACCACCCCCTCTTGAAGGATAGGAACCGGATCATCCGTATTTCCGGCCCCAGGGAAACTACGAGATAAGGCATCCGCCTTCACATTTTTTGACCCAGGACGATATGTAACAACAAAATTAAACCTGGTAAAAAACAAAGACCACCTGGCTTGTCTGGGATTCAGACGTTTTGCGGACTCCAGATAAAGCAGGTTCTTGTGATTGGTGATGACGGTGACCGGATGGACTGCCCCCTCTAAAAAATGGCGCCACTCCTCAAAAGCTAACTTAATGGCCAAGAGTTCCCTATTGCCGACATCGTAATTCCTCTCAGCGGACGACAATTTTTTAGAGAAAAAGGCGCACGGATGCCACTTACCAGGGGAAGAACCTTGTGACAATACTGCTCCCACCCCTACCTCGGAAGCGTCTACCTCTACAATGAATGGCTGTGACGCATCAGGTTGAATGAGTATGGGTGCCGAGGCAAAACATTTTTTCAAGGAGGAGAAAGCTTGACAAGCCTTGTCAGACCACCTAGAAAAATCTGTCCCCTTTTTTCTCATGTCTGTGAGAGGTTTAACCATGGACGAGAAATTACGAATGAACTTCCGGTACTAATTAGCAAACCCCAGGAAACGTTGTAGTGCCTTAAGATTCTCTGGCAGATCCCACTCAAGAACTGCCCGCACTTTCCCAGGGTCCATACGAAAACCGGACGCTGAAACCAGGAAGCCTAAAAACTGGAGTTCCTGTACAGCGAACACACACTTTTCCCATTTGGCATACAGTTTATTTTCCCGCAAGATCTGTAACACCTGCCTAACGTGCTCCTGATGAGACACCAGATCAGGCGAGTAAATTAAGATGTCATCCAGATATATGACAACAAACTGTCCCACCAGGCGGCGAAAAATGTCATTAACAAAGTGTTGGAACACCGCCGGGGCATTAGTCAGACCAAATGGCATGACAAGGTTCTCATAATGCCCCTCCGGAGTGTTAAACGCCGTCTTCCACTCATCCCCCTCCTTCATCCTAATCAGATTGTACGCCCCCCTGAGATCCAACTTAGAGAACCATTTGGCGCCCACGATCTGATTAAAGAGATTGGGAATAAGTGGGAGCGGATACGGATCTCGGACCGTTATCCGATTAAGTTCACGGAAATCCAGGCAAGGGCGTAGGCCTCCATCTTTCTTCTTCACAAAGAAGAACCCCGCGGCCACCGGTGAAGATGAAGGTCTAATATGCCCCTTAGCCAGACTTTCAGAAATATAATCCTTCATGGCCTGCCTCTCAGGACCAGAAAGGTTATACAACCTAGCTTTAGGTAACTTGGCCTCAGGGAGCAGTTTTACAGAACAGTCATACTCGCGATGAGGAGGTAGTTCCTGACACCCTTTCTCCGAGAATACATCCTCAAAGTCCGCCAGAAACGGAGGTAAGAACCTAGGAGTAACCGCACCAATGACCGTATTCATGCAGTTTTTATTACAGAATTTACTCCATTGGCTTATCTCTCTAGATTGCCAATTAATAACCGGGTTATGCTTAGTTAACCAAGGAAGGCCCAACACTATAGGAGTGGGAAGACCCTCCAACACGTAGCAAGACAAC
Source organism: Phyllobates terribilis (assembly GCF_046119375.1). Taxonomy (NCBI): domain Eukaryota; kingdom Metazoa; phylum Chordata; class Amphibia; order Anura; family Dendrobatidae; genus Phyllobates; species Phyllobates terribilis. Next base: position 59,170,519 of record NW_027362763.1, read on the forward strand.
AGTTCTTTATGTATCGCCCCCACTTGAAGTTTTACGTTATGCACAGCTTGCAAAAAACTTCCCTGACCGAGGGGCCTGGCATCGATCGAGAATATGGGGATGGGTTTAGCCAACTCACTCAATCGCATACCTTGAACCCGGGCAAACCGAGCGTCCACCAGATTAGCCCCGGCCCCACTATCCAGAAGAACAGATATCCTCTCAGTTCTCGTACCCACCACCACCTCCGCCGGTACAAGAAACTGAGATAAACCTAGGGACGAAATACCTACTCCCAGATTGCCGTCCACCACACAACCTGGGATCAACAGTTTTCCGACGACTCTTCACTCTGCAAGGGACGGGATGGACAGCCCCCAATAAAATGTCCCTCTCTCCCGCAGAAGAAACACCTTCCTGTCTTATGGCGCACCACCGGTCCCCTCCCCCGAAATGATGTCCCTCCTAATTGCATAGGCTCCTCTGCACGGACCAGGGGACCCTCCATATAAGGAACCCTTGTAGAAGGTGGAGTCATCACAGGGGGCGGAGTTGCCCCGCACCTCTCCCGAAGCCGTCTGTCAATGCGAATAGCAAGGGCCATAGCGGCTTCCAGTGACGCGGGAGGGTCATACTGAGCCAACACATCCTTTAATTTGTCAGATAACCCTTGACAAAACTGGCTCCTAAGAACTGGGTCATTCCACTGGGTGTCCATGGCCCACCTACGGAACTCCGAACAGAATTCCTCCGCCGGACGATCTCCCTGCTGGATCCTACGTAACTTAGATTCAGCAAGGGAGATCCGATCCGAGTCATCATATACGAGACCCAGAGCTGCAAAAAACCTATCCACTGACTGGAGAGCTGGGGAGCCTGGGGGAAGATAGAACGCCCAAGATTGTGGGTCCCCTTGTAGGAGCGAGATGACAATTCCCACCCTTTGTTCTTCACTCCCCGACGACCGAGGCCGCAGCCGAAAGTACAACTTGCATGCCTCCCGGAAAACAAAAAACTTGTCCCGCCCCCCAGTGAACCTGTCAGGGAGAGCTATTTTAGGTTCTGGTCCGACTTGCTCCTGGGGATACAAAACCTTGGACCTAACGTCCGCCAGCTCCATGGACAAACTCCGCAACTGCCGAGCTAGACTGGCTACTGGATCCATGGTAGCTGGAGAGAATCTTAGTGGGTCGGTGAAAATGTCACGCTGTCTCTGTATACTGGAGGTAGGGGGCCTAAGCTGACCCTAAGCTGGGGCCCTGACTAATCCCTCTACCTGGAGGTACTGTTAAAGGTACAGAGGTCCAGGCCGCCAGCGTAACCCCTACCTCCTGAGGATCCCTGCACCTCAGTAATCTAGTCCTGAGAAGGACCCCGATCACAACAATAGGGGACAGGAAATAATATGCCAACACTCAGTACTTAGATGAACGAGACAGTACAAGGGTCAAACCAAAAACCTCCTTGCATACAAAAACTACACCACAACTACAGAGGGAACACCAACGGGAAAGGAGATAAATGATAAAGCGAGGAAGGGAAAAGCCACACCAAATACACTTAGCTTAGAACTCCAAAATACCACGATCCGCTCTGTTAGTCTGTATGAAATGCTTTCACCTAACAGACTGGCAGGCATATGAAGGAGTCCTACTACTGCAGCATTGATTGCAGCTGGGCGAGGCTGAACCTCATCTAGCACAGAGAGAGAGAGTTAACTCCCTCACTGCCGAAAAACACAAAACACCAAAATCTCAGCTGCGAGAAGTCAGGCTGTGTAATCGTGACGATCTTCGTGGCGACACACCCGTGACAGTGTGCCCACAGCAGCTACAAGAAGCAGGAAGAGATCGGGCCCCGCCCTTAAGCAGCCAGAACAGAGGCAAGCAGACAGCATGGAAAGAAGCCAGGCTAGCAGACTGGACTGGTGATCAAGTTTGCGATCTTGCATAGTGGGGGATGGAGCACTATGCAAGAACGCCACCAGGTATGTTACACACATGCAACGCCTTTCTGGTATTTCACAATCCAGCAGTTTATTATTTATCATAAACCACTCATAACCGAGTCCATCTCAGTGGCTCGCCGACATATTACACATATAATGTGCAAGAGCCTTTCCAGTGACAGATATGTCCACTTGGCTCCAGATACAGCCTTCAGCAAGGTAACAATATAAATGTCCACATCAAGCAGTGTTTTTACCTTTGCCGGGTTTTAGCTGTGGCTTTACGGCTTCCCAGATGGGGGTCTCCAGCCCTCGTACCTTCAAAGGCTACTGGTATTTTTTCACACATAACATCCAGCCTCTGCCTTCCAGCACTCTTGCCCTCCAAGGCTACTGGCATCTCTTACACACAAGGATCCAGCCTCTGCCTTTCAGGCTTCACCAGGCTTCACACTCTCATGGCGTCCCGCACATGGGGAACTGGCCTCACGCCTTTTACACCCTGTTTCAAAAGCACAAAGATTTATATATCCTCCAGTGCACACACAGGACCTGTGCTGATGTCACAGTCATGTGATCAGACATTCTGTGTGCACAGGACCTGTGCTGATGTCACAGTCATGTGATCAGTCACCTGAGGGGGAGGTACATGGCCAGCCAAAACACACCCTGGACCATTACAGTAATGCCGCCAGCTGCTGCATTACAGCACACACACACACGCAGGCATATACACATACGCAGGCATATACACATTCGCAGGCATATACACACACACGCAGGCATATACACGCACTTGCAGGCATATACACACACCCGCAGGCATATACACACTCACGCAGGCATATACACACACACGCAGGCATATACACACACATGCAGGCATATACACACACACGCAGGCATATACACACACACACAGGCATATACACACACACACAGGCATATACACACACACATGCAGGCATATGACTGCAGCCTTGTTTCCAATTCCAGGCCAGGTTGGAGTGTTGAACTGTAGAGGACGGTCACCGTCCACATATCCAGCCCCGGAGCCGGTATAAAAAAGCCCAGAGTCAGAGCAGGAAAGAAGGGGGGGTGCGCCGGTGCCGGTGCCACCACCCGGTCGGGAGCCGGTATTACTACAGGGGAGCAGGCCAGGGCAGATATGGAGCTGGGATGGGACCATATCAGAGGCCCGGGAGCAGGGAGAGCAGAGCGAGACGTTGGGTTCGGTGGTGCCAGAGTATCATAGGACGGCCCCGGAGCAGAGAGAAAGCACTGCAGAGCGCGGCCGCGGCATATCAGAGGCCAGAAGAGAGTGGCGTCAATGTCACCTGACACCACACCACAGTCTGCCAGCCAGCGGGAAAGCAGAGCACAGTGCGTGTCACCGCCCAGAAAGAATCCATCCTCTTAGTGTCAGGGACTCACGTGGTAAGCATACTGCATGCACGTCACTGCAGGCCCGCTGTCACCAATGAATGTGCCGTGCGCGTGACGCGAACCCCTGGGCCGTGAAGTACCCAATGCCAGGCCGGTGGATGCTGGGGGAATTGTCACAGTGGCGGTGACCCGGTCCTTGACCCAGGGCGGTCAATAAAAAGGGTTTATGTATAGGGGTTTTATAGAGTTCGTGATGCCACTTGTGGAATGTGGCTAAGGGAGCCGCCGCTGTGGAGCAGTCCTCTGAAGCTGATGTTACTGCAGCAGGGATGGTGTGGCTCTCCACAGGAAGAGCTAGCTCCAGGGCAGTGTAGTTGATGTTGGTTGTGCTGGGTGTTGTAGTGCAGGGTTTGATGGCGCAGCAAGAAACACAGAGGCAAGGAAGTGCAGTCCTCAGGGTCTTTACTCACGGTTATTGCAGTCCAAGTTACAGACGTCAAAGTAACTTCCCGTGCCGTGCTGCGTTTACTCAGTGAGGGGCTCAGTCCACCTCCAGTTAACTCTGGAGTACATAGCAGGACCCCCTTCTGTGTCTTCTCTCTGGCTGTCTCCCTGAACCTCATACCAAGTGTCCCAGTCCAGTACCTGCGGGCCTTGGCGGGCGACGTCTGTTCCATCCCCTGGGTCCTCTATAGCTACCTTCCTGGTGAGACTGGTATGGACTGTTGGCTACAGGACATGAAATACAGCAGCCTCCGGTTTCTAGTTAAGACGTACAGTCTTCCGCTAGCTGAGGGACCGGTCCCCTGTGTGCAGCCTGACCCTTCCGACTCCCAGTAGATGCGGGAGCACGGGTGGCATTCAGCATGGCCCGTACCCCTAGGGTCCTTTCCTCTGGTTCCTGGAGCCTTCCTGCTCCCTCTCCTCTCTTCTCTCCAACTTGGGCCTCACTGTCTAGGCCCGCCTCTGGAGCAGAGCTCCAACAGAGACTCTGCTCCTGTCACTTTCCTCCTCTGACTAGTCTCTCTTTCTAAGATGGCTTCTCTACTTATATTTTCCTTCTATGTGCTCCCCTTAACTACTTCCTCCACCCACACCCACTATGTGGTTCCCCCTCTCTGGGTTCCCCCCACTCCAGCCAGGAAAGGGGCTCAGCAAGAAGCAGAGGCATCTTGCCCCTCCTGCTGGCCTGGAGATGTGTGTGTTGGATGCAGGTGTTAGGGTCCTGAGCTGTACTCCTTCCTTACCTGAGAGTGAGATGCCACATCTCTGGCTGAGATGCAACACCTCTGTGGTGACCGAACCCTCAGGGGCGCCACACGCGCGATGCTACATTTGATTCAGCCACGCTTTTAAAGGGCCCACACTTTTAAAGGGCCCCCGCCACCAATTTTCTCACTCTCATATCTGGGCCCACCAGGAAATTTCCCGATTTCCCGCCAGGCCAGACCGACCCTGACTCCATAGGAGATCATGAGCTGCTTGCCATCAAATTTGCGCTGGAGGAGTGGCGCTACCTGCTGGAAGGGGCTCTGCACCCGGTGATCATCTACACAGATCACAAAAACCTGGCCTATTTACAAAACGCCCAGAGACTCAATACGGGTCAGGCCCAGTGGTCTCTGTTCTTTGCCAGTAAGTGTAGGGATAGTCCAGGCGGAAAGGAAAATAAAGCGGGAAATGTACTGTATTACTGAAGCTAGAAACGGCGGGTGCTGTGCCTGATACTGCGTGTGCCAATCTGATGTCCTTGAACTGTCCAGTAAACTTTTGTTGGTTAAAATGAATTGGATGTGCACTGAGTTGTGTACGGCTGTTCCTAAATATGGATTTAATGCCCCAAAGTTGTAGTCTACCTGATGATGTTTGCACAATGTTAATATTTTACTTTGCAGATAACGTACATTAGAATTCAGTACATACACACGTGGTCAAAATTGTTGATACTCCTCGTTTAATGATAGAAAAACCCACATTGGTCACAGAAATAACTTGAATCTGACAAAAATAACAATAAATTATAAATCTATGAAAATGAACAAAATGACAGTCAGACATTGCTTTTCTGCTTCCACAGAATTAAAAAAAAAATGAAACTCATGAAATAGACCTGGACAGAAATGATGGTACCCCTGAAAATAATGTGACAAAAGGGACATGCTAAATCAAGTTGTGTCCACTAATTAGCATCACCGGTGTCTACAATCTTGTAATCAGTTAGTGGGCCTGTATATAGGGCTACAGATACTCACTGTGCTGTTTGGTGACATGGTGTGTACCACACTCAACATGGACCAGAGGAAGCAAAGGAAAGAGTTGTCTCAGGAGATTAGAAACAAAATTAGAGACAAGCATGTTAAGGGTAAAGGTTATAAGACCATCTCCAAGCAGCTTGATGTTCTTGTGACTACAGTTGCACATATTATTCATAAATGTAAGATCCATGGGACTGTAGCCAACCTCCCTGGACGTAGCCGCAGGAGGAAAATTGATGACAAATCAAAGACGGATAATACGAATGGTAACAAAAGAGCCCAGGATAACTTCTAAAGAGATTAAAGTTGAACTTCAAGCTCAAGGAACATCAGTGTCAAATCGCACCATCCGTCGTTGTTTGATCCAAAGTGAACTTCATGGCAGACGACCAAGGAGAACACCATTGTTGAAAAAAAAAATCATAAAAAAGCCAGACTGGAATTTGCCAAGCTACATGTTGACAAGCCACGAAGCTTCTGGGAGAATGTCCTATGGACAGATGAGACAAAAATGGAGATTTTTGGCAAGGCACATCAGCTCTATGTTCAGAGACGGAAAAATGAAGCATATCAAGAAAAGAACACTGTCCCTACTGTGAAACATGGAGGAGGCTCTGTTATGTTCTGGGGATGGTTTGCTGCATCTGGTACAGGGTGTCTTGAATCTGTGCAGGGTACAATGAGATCTCAAGACTATCAAGGGATTCTAGAGAGAAATGTGCTGCCCAGTGTCAGAAAGCTTGGTCTCAGTCGCAGGTCATGGGTCTTGCAACAGGATAATGACCCAAAACACACAGCTAAAAACACCCAAGAATGGCTAAGAGGAAAACATTGGACTATTCTGAAGTGACCTTCTATGAGCCCTGACTTAAATCCTATTGAGCATCTTTGGAAAGAGCTGAAACATGCCGTCTGGAAAAGGCAACCTTCAACCACGAGACAACTGGAGCAATTTGCTCATGAGGAGCGGCCAAAATACCTGTCGAGAGGTGCTGAAGTCTCATTGACAGTTACAGGAATCGTGTGATTGCAGTGATTGCCTCAAAAGGTTGTTCAACAAAATATTAAGTTAAGAAGAAGAAGAACCATCATTTCTGTCCAGGCCGATTTCATGAGTTGAATTTTTTTTTAAATTCTGTGGAAGCAGAAAAGCAATGTCTGACTTTCATTTGTTCATTTCAAAGTTTTTAATTTATTATTACTAATAACTATTTTCAGTCTGTCTTGCAGTTTCCTATAGCTTGTAACATGTCATAGATATAATTACATATATCTTTTCCCCATGCACTTGCACTTTAGTCTATTTACATGTACGCATGTTCCATATACTTATTATGTACTACAGTATTTGACATTATATGGATATACTATGTATACTGTATATCCATTTTATGTATCATCACTAATTTTATTATTCCTGCACTTTCTTTACTTTTCTATCATTAATAAATAGGTTTTCCTATAATTCAGTCTCACTCCTGTGCACTTATTTTTTATTATTCTTTATTTTTTATTTATTATTTTTTCACTTTCAATATGGGACGTCTAGCACTTATATATCAATATGGTGATATAATATTTTTATTTGTGTATTCTTCTGAGTGTACATCCTCCTTTTTCCCCTCATTGATGGCATATGTCCACTTTATCACTGGGGTTCTGTTTATATAATATCACTTCTATCTTTTATCCCCATTTGGTTATTAATTATCTAATGATTTGCACTGTTTTCATTCTCATACACCTTTCTATGATTATATTGACTCGCCCAGGGGGGATATAGGGGAGACTCGGTACCCGGGCCTTAACCTTCTGTGGGATGTCACAGCAGTCGACTCCCGGGCCCGTACCCTGGGGTCTCTCTTTAAAACGGGTTTTGTTAACAGTTTTGTCTCGTGATGCCACCTGTCAGGGGGAATGATGGACACGCACACAGGGGGTTCGCTTCAGTACCTTTACTGGTGTTGACGGCAGGTACAGTCCAGGGTACTTGATAGGAAGGGTGCACTTCTGGATTCTCCCCAGTGAGTGGGTATAAGGCCTCCTGATCTGTTTCTTCCTTCCTCTAAAGCTTCTGGCCAGCCTGGAACTAGGCCTAGCTTTTATGCTGTTTCACTCTCTCACCTGTCTGCTTGTAGTAGAACTTTTCTTTGGCTACCACTATCCCTGGACACTGGGGCCTTCGTGGTTCCTAGTTCTGTAAAATGATGGTAGCTTCAGGTGAACCAGGGGTCTGGAATCCTCCTGGTATGCCGTTTGTCCCTACTGGGTATAGAGGACCCTGTAAGCATGGACACTGTGTCCGGCTTGTGTCCTGGGGTGAGCTTCAGATGCTCCCCTGCCCCCTTAACTCCTCTCTCCTTGCCTCGGCCACACTCGGGGCCCTCAACACAGCAGCAGACGTGCTGCTTCTTCACTGCTCTAAAGTGTCAGCACACTCTCTCTACCTAACTCCACCCTCCAGTATATATATCCCTAACAGGGCTCCCTCTGGTGGTATGAGGTAGAAGGGTGGAGGTGTCTGTGTGTAGTAAGGGCCTCTTGTGGAGAAGTCCGTCCATGCATCCTTTTGGGTGGTGTGGTACCTGTGGTAGCAGGGTGCCACAATATCAAGGGACGACCATCGTGACACTTCCTTGCTTCCTTTATGACTGAAGTATTGATTAATGACTCTATGCTGGGGAGATCTTATGATGTGCTTATCCTTACTTGGATTTGGTGCATCTCTTTCCATACTGCGGTTAGCTTTCCTGTGGTGTGCGTTTTCGGTTGCGGGCCGAATTAGGTTGCCGTGGTGACGTGTCCTCCAACGTCACTTCTCCCCTCATCAAGGGCTGACGCGTCGGCCGATGGCGGGGCCCGGTGACGTGGTACGCTGCTGCCGCTTCTTCCGTTCTGTTGCGGCTTCCAGAAGCGCCGATGCAGCCACACATGAGTACACTGAGCAAGGCCCAATATAAGGGAGCTTCCCTACCCCCTGTATATCCTTCCCCCAAAGAAGCGGAATGGGAAACGCGCGTTGGGGTTGTCCTTTTTCTCACAGTCACCAGGTTGTATTGCCTCTTCCCTCCACTCCCTATATACCTGTCGTGTTATGATGTCTTATGTCTGCTTTATGTTGAATGGATCTCTCTTGACATTAGTCTATATTGCATTTTAACCAGCACTCAGCTATATGTCTTCTCGCCATAACTCCTGGTCTTCCTAGGGTTTTTGTGGTAGTGTTACCATATTGAGTTTTAATCTTTTTTGCTTCAAGGTTATATACAGCACTATCTATGGACTTTGTTTCCTCATATATATTGCATGCAACACTTTATAGCCCCTACTGATAGTTTATTCACTTGACAGGTTTTCATACCGTTGAGTTTATTTGTGTGACTCTATACCTTGGGTCCTCACTATCACTAATTGCTGTATTATTATTATTTTTTCTATTGCATGTGACACTTTACAGATATTTTCTGATTGATTGGATAGGCCTTCTATGCCTCTATATTATCCTTGTATATGCTGATACCTATTACCGCGCTCATACTCTCGGTCATACTCCCAACCTACTGACTGTGGGATCCTTCTATTTACTTCTCCTTTTTTAGTACTGTGTTTTTTACTGACTGTTTTAATGAATTTAACCGCTTCCCGACCGCCAACTGTACATAAACGTCGGCGTTGCCTGGGCTCTGTGCAGCGCTGACGTTTATGAACGGTCGGCGGTCCCGCAGCCCTCAGGACCCCCAGGGTCCTGCAATTGCTGCGGTTGTGGTTCAGAGCGACAGCTCTGACAGGGGACCTCATCAGGACCTGATTGGTTCAGGTCCCAATGATGTTAACCCTTTCCTATCTTCAATACGCCGCGATCTATAGTGATCGCAGCATATAGAAGATAGTGAGAGGAGAGGGGGTTGTCCACTTACCTCTCCGACGGCCCCCTGATGCCTTCCAGGACCTGCCATTGTTATGGCAGCTGGAGGTCACATGACCGCCTCCAGATCATCCATATATGTTGTCATGCTAGGCTCAGTTTGCAGCTGAAGCCTAGCAGGAGACAGACAGTGTGAAACTGTCAGCAAACTTCTCATGCAATGAAATACATGTCTATTACGTTGCATGAGAACAATGATTATAAAAATAAAAATTAATGTCCCATACAGGACTAATTAAAAATGTAAAAAAAATGTTTTCAAACTGTTAAAAAAAAACACAAAATAAATAAAAATAAATAAATAAAATATTAAAACAATAAATCCGTATATTTATGCAAAAACAAAAGAGTACACATATTTGGTATCGTCGCGTCTGAAACAACCCGATCTATAAAACTGTCACACTAAATAACTCCTTCTGTGCACACTGTAATAAAAATAAATAAAAAACGGAGCAAAAAACTATGCTTTTTCATCATATCGCCAAAGAAAAAGTGGAAAAAAATTAGATCAAAAGTAAAATGGAAATAAAAATGGTACCACTGAAAACATCATCTTGTTCCGCAAAAAAAAATCTGCCATACAGCTTCATCAGCCAAAAAATAAAAAAGTTATAGCTCTCAGAATAAAGTGATGCAGAAAAAATATTTTTTCTATAAAATAGTTTTATTGTGTAAAAGCGCCAAAATATAAAAAAATACATTAAGTGTAGTATCGCTGTAAACGTACTGACCCGAAGAATAATGCTGCCTTATCACTTTTACCACACGCGGAACGGCATAAAAAAAACTCAAAAAACAATTCCTGAATTGTTGGTGTTTGTTAATTTTACCTCCCAAAAAACATTTTTTTGTGGTAAAAATACAATTATGTTTTCTTCACTGCCCAATGGTATAATGTAAAAATTAAAAAATACTCACTACTTCCCTAGATGAATTCCTTGAGAGGTGTAGTTTACAAAATGGGGTCACTTGTGGGGGTTTCTGCTGTTTCGGCATGTCAGCGACTCTTCAAATGTGACATGGTGTCTGCAACCTATCCCAGCCAAAATAGCGCTCCTTTCTCTTCCGAACCCTGCCGTACACCAAAGCAGTGGTTTTCCCCCACATATGGGGTATCGGAGTACTCAGGAGAAATTGCACAACAAATTTAATGGTGCAATTTCTCCTGTTATCCTTATGATAATGCAAAATTAGGGGATGAAAAACATTTTTTGTGGGAAAAATGTGAAAATTTTATTTTTACGGCTCAATATTATAAACTTCTGTGAAGCACCTGGGGCTGCAAGGTGCTCACCACACATCTAGATAAGTTCGCTAAGGGGTCTAGATTGCAAAATGGTGTTATTTGTGGGGGGTTTCCACTGTTTAGGCACATCAGGGGCTCCCCAAATGCAACATGGCATCTGCTAATTATTCAAGCAAATTTTACATTCAAAAAGTCAAATGGCGCTCCTTACCTTCCAAACCCTGCCGTGCGCCCCAACAGTGGTTTTCCTCCACATATGGGGTATCGGCGTGTTCAGGACAAATTGCACAACAAATTTCATGGTGCAATTTATCCTGTTACCCTTATGATAATGCAAAATTAAGGGATGAAAAACGTTTTTGAGGGAAAAATGTGAAAATTTTATTTTGACAGCTCAATATTATAAACTTCTGTGAAGCACCTGGGAGTGCAAGGTGCTCACCACACATCTAGATAAGTTCCCTAAGGGCTCTAGTTTCCAAAATGGGGTCACTTGTGGGGGGTTTCCACTGTTTAGGCACATCAGAAGCTCTCCAAACGCAACATGGCGTCTGCTAATTATTCAAACAAATTTTACCTTCAAAAAGTCTAATGGCGCTCCTTCCCTTCCGAACCCTGCCGGGCGCCCAAACAGTGGTTTTCCCTCACATATGGGGTATCAGCACGCTAATGAGAAATTGCACTACAAATTGTGTAGTCCATTTTTTCCTGTTACCCTTGTGAAAATAAAAAAAATTGGGTCTAAAGTAACATTTTTGTGAAAAAAAGTTAAATGTTCATTGTTTTCTTCCACATTCCGAAAATTCCCGTGAAACACCTGAAGGGTTAATAAACTTCTTGAATGTGGTTTTGAGCACCTTGAGGGGTGCAGTTTTTAGAATGGTGTCACTTTTGGGTGTTTTCTGTCATAAAGGCCCCTCAAAGTCACTTCAAATAAGATGTGGTCCCTAAAAAAATGTTTTTATAAATTTTGTTGGAAAAATGAGAAATCGCTGGTCAACTTTTAATCCTTATAGCTTCCTAAGAAAAAAAATTTTGGTTCCAAAATTATGCTGATGTAAAGTAGACATGTGGGAAATGTTATTTATTAACTATTTTGTGTGACATATCTCTTTGATTTAAGGGCATGAAAATTCAAAGTTTGAAAATTGCAAAATTTTCAAAATTTTCACCAAATTTCCAATTTTTTCACAAATAAACGCAAGTGATATTGATGAAATTTTACCACTATCATGAAGTACAAGATGTCACGAAAAAACAGTCTCAGAATCAGGGGAATCCGTTGAAGCGTTGCAGAGTAATTACTTCATAAAGTGACAGTGGTCAGAATTGAAAAAATTGGCCCGGTCACGAAGGCAAAAACAGGCTCTGGGGCGAAGTGGTTAAATAAATATTGATTTTATTGGCGTCTATGCTTCATTTATCTTGATTGGATTGCTTTAAGACTGAAGTATTGTATTTAATAGACCCCTTTACGCCTTTGGATTAAAATGTGAGTTGTGCAAAGTACTTATGCAAAAGACATGTAAATTATACTTGTGACGAATGCAAACAGTAAATTTAGCACCGTGAACCTTATTTACCATTTTATATAGAAAAACTGAACTTTTTTTTTTTTCTTAAATATATTTACATACAGTTTGATGTGATTAGAGATAGTTTACAGTTATATAAAGATTATTTTTTTTATGTGCAAATGTGCAATATGCATGAATATTGCAATAAGGCCATGTAACATTTTTTGATACAAAAAAAAAATAAAAATTAAGTTTTTGATTTAATTTTTCATTTGTTTATGGACAACCATGCTCACATACAGTATAATAATGCAACAGGTATTCAAATAAAACACTTAAATTAGCTAAAAATCAAGACTTTAATATGTCCGGTCAAAAATGACCAGAACATTATAAGTGTATAGTAGACCCGAACAGAACAACAGGGTTAAGTCAAAAAAAATTTGAGCAACTCGGAATTTGTTTTACATTTTTTAGACTTTTTAAGTTTGGCTGCAGTGGCACAGAGAACGCGGACTCAGTGGTACAATAAAACAAGTTGTTTATTAACTATTTACAAAATGATTCAATTATATATCAATGACAATACAGACAGTGTAGAGCGATCTCTGCGCTCTCTCTCTGTCTCGTGCTTGTGGTCACCGTCTGGCCCTGTTTCTGGGCCTGGTTATCTGAACGATGCCCTATAAAATATCAAACCCAGCGCTACAGCACTAAGAAGTATGACACCAATAGCTTAGTTGTCGACTATATATCCTTGATTTTCCCTGATACAGGTAACCACTGTCTGTTAAGCTCACTAAACCTTGCGTGGCTCGGTTATACTCCTACTGAGCTTCAGACCAAGAACATATACTGAGTACAATTACCACTGTAACATCAATATTCACATAAAGTATATGCAACATACATCGTTATATGAATATTGGTATAAATGCACACTAACCTATAATAGTTAAAGATACAATGGACTGTCAGCCAATAGTGTCTGGGTCGAATCAGTATGGGCCTCCGTCAACCCGCTCTATTTTCCAATGGCAGTCGCCACCCCAGACCCTAACAGGTGCCCACACTACACTTTCCTGCAAGGATGAAAGTCTCACACTGTGGGCCACAGTCAATTTCTTCTACCACAGACCTTCTGTCCTTACCTCCAATTTCCAGAGAGACAACTCATGCTCCCTTCTGCTCACATAACCGAATTTCTGTCCTTCCAATTGGGTCTACGCTCACACGACGATTTCCATTTCTGCAATAGGGTCTGCGCTATCTGCTATCTTTAGCCTCGACAATCAGGATTTGCTAGCTTCTGTAAGGACTCTGCACTAGTGTTGAGCCACCCCCGTAGTGTTCTAGTTCGGTTCGGTTCGTCGAACACCCATGTGTTCGCCGAACTGTTCGTCGAACTGTTCGTCGAACACCTTCGAACACCGTTAAAACCAATGGCAGGCAAACAAAAACACATAGAAACACATAGAAAACACCTTCAAAGGTGTCCAAAAGCTGACAAACTGCTCAGAAGACACAACTAACACATGGAAAAGTGACAAGTACATATAGTCATGCGAAAAGAAAAGAGGTGGAGGAGTAAAAGGAGGGGGAGACACAGATATAGGCATGTCATGCCCTTCTAAATCCAAAAAGTGAGAAGCCGACACGTTCAGTCCGCTCCTGCCCGTGCCACCTCCGTGTCGCTGGGTTTGTGCCAGAGCCGCGGTGGACCCTGACGGCCAGCCCCCCTCTCCCAATACTGGTGCCTGTCCGCTGATGGGTCGAGCGAGCCCCCCTGTGGTGGAGGCAGCTCTAAGCTTTTTAATTTAAATTGTCTCTCTAATTTGAATGAATACACTTTAAAAAGCTTTTATAAGGATCGAGCTCGGCTGTCCACCGCAAGGCATCCTACTGCCAGTCCCAGCCCCTATGCCTTGGGGTGCCTCCTGATGCTCTTCACTGAGTATCCCGTGGTCCCGAAGCATTTCCTTTGAAAAAATTAAGTGTCCAAACTACAGGTGGTGTAGCTTGCTTAACAGCCAGGATAATCCGCTGACTAGCAGACACTGCTACTAGGCAAATTTGTAATTAGATACTCTCGTTGGATGCTGAGAAAGCATTCCATAGAGTCTCCTGGCACGCCATATATGATTCTCTTAAAAAGCTTGGGGTAGGGGTCTAGGGGACCCTTTTATAGCCAAAATCACGGCCATGTATCGCAATACGTCACCTAGGCTGAAGATAAATGGAACTGTAGTACCCTGAGGGCTCGGTTGCTACAGAGGTATTGCACCTCACCCAGAGGTGTGATATCTCACTCTCAGGTAAGGATGGAGTGTGGATCAGGACCCGACACCTGCATGCATTACACCACATTGCCGTGGGGCAGGGCGACCAATATGCCCCTGAGATAGGCACGACAGTCCCTGTCCCTGGCTGGAGTGGGGGGAGGGAACACTGAGGAAGGGGAACCCTGTAGTGCAGGAGCAGGGAGGAAGCAGTTCCTGGGTGCATTGAGATGGGAGTATAAAAGGTGGGCACCATCTTAGTTCAGTGCAGAGAAGTCTGAGCTGAAGTGGCAGGGAGCAGGGGCTCTGCATGAGCTCTGCTCCGGAGGCGGGCCTAGTAACAGAGGCCCAGGCCTGGAAGAGGGAGAAGGAAGGAAGAGGAGCGGAGAAGGCTCCAGGAACGAGGAACGAAGGGATCCCAGGGGTGCGGACGGGCGAGTCGCCATCGCACGCCCGAATCCACCTGCGTGGAGGGGTCAGGCCAAAGGGGGAGACCGGTCCCCGAAACTAGTGGAGGCAGGAAACGACCCTCAGCTAGAAACCGGAGGCTGTGACATTTTATGTGGCGCAGCCCCTCGCTACACCCGCTAGGAAGGCACCACATAGGGTCAGGGAAACTGGCGCCAAGTTTACCAAGAGGAGGCCCAAGGCAGCCGGACAGAAGGGTTGGTAAGAAAGGCCAGACAAAGGATACACAAAGGGGGTCCTGTGAAGCGCTCCAAAGTTATCTGGGAGTTGTCTGAGCCCCTCACCTGGTGAGCACAGTACGACGTGGGCAGCCGTTACCTGCAGACGTGGTCTGGATAATAAGAACTGTGAGTAAAGGCCCTGGACTGCATCACTGACTCCGTGTCGTTACTGCTGCTGCCCTGCACCATCACCCCCATCCTCCGCATACACTGCCCTGAGGCTATACTCCTCCCGTGGGGAGTTATGCTACGCTCTGCTGCACCCACAACACCAGCCTCAGCGGTCTGCCCTGCAGCGGCGGTTCACTCTGACCGCAATCCACGGGTGGCGTAGTCGGACATTTAAACATCAAAACCACATAAATAGTTCCGCCACTGGTTTGACCGCCCTGAGCCACGGAACCGGGTCGCCGCCACGGAGACTACAACCACCAGCATCCACCAAAAAGGGTCCGGCTCCGGGTGTCCCAAGGCCCAGGGGGTGCATCAGAACATTTTCATCACCTTTCACAATCACCAATGGGACAAGGCAGGGATGTCCTCTGTCCCCTCTCTTATACATCCTAGTGACGGAGCACCTGCTCTCATCAATTCGCCATAACCCCAATATTAGGTGGATTGAGGTGGGAGGCACCGAGTACAAGTGCTCTCTATTTGCTGATGATGTCCTAGTATATATCACTCAATCACATATATCCATCCATGCTGTTATGGCTGAAATAGATCACTTTGTTACATGGTCAAATTTTAAAATCAATGCAGCGAAGTCTGAGGCCCTCGATGTCTCCCTCCCCAAATCCATACAGGATTCCATCCAGTCCAACTTTCCCTTTACCTGGCCCTCACAGGGTATCAAATACTTAGGAATTCCTATTCATAGAGACCTCTCCCGTCTATGTTATCTTAATTTTGGGCCCTTTATTGAACAACTCCATACAGACCACGGTTGGCAAGTTAGAACAGTAAGATTCACTACGTGAACCACTGGTGTTTTGTGGAAAAGCACATGTACACTGTGTTCCAAATTATTATGCAAAAAGTGTTTAGGAGTGATAAGGGAAGAATTTGTTTGTTTGTCAGTTAAACTCATTGATGGTGATGTGTGTCAGGGCTCTTTATATCACTGTAAGCAATTGCAGACACCTGTGCTAATTAGTTTGGCACGTGTGTCCAATGAAAGGCAAGACTACTTAAGAAGGCTGTCTCACATTATTAAGCAGCCTACATTTTCTGCCAAAATGGGAAAGAAAAAGGATGTGTCGGCTGCTGAGAAGCAACAAATTGTGGAGTGTTTAGGTCAAGGCATGACTACAATCAACATTGTGCGATGATCAGGATGAAGTGTCTTGGCAATCAAGAAGTATGTAGCTGATTCACAGTACACACGTGTGCGTGCTGATAAGGGCAAATTGAGGACTCTTTCCTACAGGCAATTACGTCAGGTTAAAAGAGCAGCGGCAAAAAAGCCTTGTCATAGCAGCAGACAAGTTTTTGAAGCTGCTGGTGCCTCCAACGTCCCCCGAACAATAAGATGCAGGGTCCTTCAGAGGTTTGCAGCTGTGCATACGCCATCCTGTCGACCTCCTCTATCCACTTCACACAAGCAGAAACGGCTCCAGTGGGCCAAACATTACATGAAGACTGATTTCAAAACTGTTTTGTTCACGGATGAGTGCCGTGCAGCGCTCGATGGTCCAGATGGGTGGAGTGGAGGATGGCTGGTTGATGGACACCCCATGCAAACACGGCTACAGCGCCAACAAGGAGGAGGTGGAGTAATGTTTTGGGCTGGAATCATGGGGAGAGAGATTGTCGGCCCCTTTAGGATCCCTGAAGGGGTAAAGATGAACTCCATAATGTATGTGGATTTTCTCAAACAGCACTTCCTGCCATGGTTGAAGAAGAAGAACCGTGTATTCCACAGCAAGATCATTTTTATGCATGATAATGCACCATCTCATGCTGCACATAAAACATCTGCATCTCTGGCTGATATGGGCATAAAAGGGGACAAACTTATGGTGTGACCCCCGTGCTCCCCTGACCTCTACCCCATTCAGAACCTCTGGAGCATCATCAAAAGGAGTGTCTATGATGGCGGGAGGCAGTTCACATCTAAGCAACAGCTCTGGGAGGGTATTCTGTCCTCATGCAAAACAATTGAAGCAGAAACCATCCAAAACCTGACAAATTCAATGGGCGAGAGAGTTCAGAAGCTCCTTTCGAACAAGGGGTCCTATGTGAAAATGTAACATCACCTAGAATAAAGTTTTGAGTTGAAAACTGTTTGATTTCAGTTTCTAATAACCTGCTAATGCTTATAATTTCAAAAATGACCATTTTTTGGTCTTTATTAAAATGAAAAGGTTGATCGAAAAGTTTGGGGGATCTAAGAGTGTGGCAACCCAGTAGTCATGATTACTTCGAATTCTGACAATATGAGGGTCATGTTGCAGGTAGTGCAGCAAGAAGGCACTTATGTGTCTTGCGCATCTCGGAGCCCCAAAATTATTTTCCGGGCTAGATGCAGCTAAAAATTATTATTAATTTTAAATCTGGTGGAGCTTAGTATAGATGGCCTAATAGGATCAGTGCTGCACACTGCTACAAAGCCCAAATTATTTTCCAGCCAAGATACAGATAAACATGATTAGTAATTTTAAATCTGGTGGAGCTTATTATAGATGGCCTAATAGAATCAGTGCTGCACACTGCTACAAAGCCCAAATTATTTTCCAGCCAAGATACAGATAAACATGATTAGTAATTTGAAAGCTTAAAACGGTTGGTGAGGTGATTTTAACCAATCATCAAGCTTTTACTCTCCCCAGGATGACACAGGGGTAGAAAAGTCGTTTCGGATCCATGATTTGTTCATCTTTATGAACGTGAGTCTGTCTACATTATCAGTGGAGAGCCGCGTGCGCTTATCTGTCAGCACACCACCAGCAGCGCTGAACACACGTTCAGACAGAACGCTGGCTGCGGGGCATGACAAGATCTCCAAGGCGTAAGTGGCTAGCTCCGGCCATTTATCCAGATTGGAAGCCCAAAAAGAGCAAGGGTCCAGTGACACAGTCATGGCTTCAATGTTTACTTGGAGATACTCCTGTACCATCGTCTCTAGGCGTTGACTATGTGTCAGACTTCTTGTCTCCTGTGGCCTTGCAAAGGATGGGCTAAAAAAGTGGTGAAATGATTCCGCAAAATTGATGTTACCAGCAGATACTGTGGTTCTGTTACGGTTTGAGTGCTGAACACTCAACGGTCCCACGGTTGGCAAGTTGGAACTGTGAGATTCACTACGTGCACCACTGGTGTTTTGTGGAAAAGCACATGTAACATTCTGCAACAGTCTCTGCTGATACTCCTGCATGCGTGCATCCCTTTCTATGGCAGGAATAATTTCTGCAAATTTACTTTTGTACCGGGTATCTAACAGTGTGGCAACCCAGTAGTCAGGATTATTTCTAATTCTCACAATTCGAGGGTCATGTTGCAGGTAGTGCAGCAAGAAGGCACTCATGTGTGTTGCGCATCAAGGAGCACCAAGTCCCTGTTGTGTTGGTGGCGAGGTAACAATCATGCTTCCTTCCTCTGTCCTCTTCCCCCAACCTCGCACAACAGAAATGTGATCAAGGTCTCCCTCATCTGATGAGTCTTCCATCAGTTCGTCCTCCACTTCTTCCTGGACTCCTGCACCTTCCTCACTAGTTTGGCTGCTACCATGCGCCCTAGTAAAACCATCTCCCCCACCCTCACATGCCTGCCGCCTTGGTGCTGCCGACCGTCTGGACCTTGCAGATGTTAGCCCTTCCGCATACAACTCCTCCTCCTCTACTTCCTCCACCTCCTCTTGTGCCACCACCTGACTCCGAATTCTGTTTAACATGTGCTCCAGCATGTAAATCACCGGAATAGTCATGCTGATAATGGCATCGTCAGCACTAAACATCTTCGTCGCCATTTCAAAACTGTGCAGAAGGGTGCATAGGTCCCTGATCTGAGACCACTCCTCCAGCGTGATTTGCCCCACCTCTGGATCTCGTTGGCCCAGGCTATACGTCAGAACGTATTGCACCAGGGCTTGTCGGTGCTGCCACAGTCGCTGCAACATGTGCAGAGTTGAATTCCACCGGGTAGGCACATCGCATTTTAGCCGGTGAAGTGGCAGGCCCAACGACTTCTGTAGAGATGTAAGTCGCTGAGCTGTGGGATGCGAACGGCGGAAGTGAGCACACAGCGACCGTGCCCTCTGCAGAAGGCCATCTAGTCCGGGATAGTGGGCTAAAAATTGCTGGACAACCAGGTTCAACACGTGAGTCATACAAGGCACGTGTGTGACATTGCCCCGGCGAAGGGCCGCACCCAGGTTTGCAGCATTGTCGCACACGGCCTTCCCTGGTTTCAGGTCCAGTGGAGACAACCATTCATGAAATTGGTTCTCCAGAGCTGACCACAACTCCTCAGCTGTGTGACTCACATTTCCCAGACATTTCAAAGTAAAAACCACCTGATGACGTTGAGCCCTACTGCCAGCATAGAAAGGAGGTGTGCAGGATCCCTTCTGCGCAGTTAGAAAGCTTGTGGCATGACCAGACAGGCTTTGGGTGCAGGTGGAGGACCGAGAGGGGGTTGAGGAGGCAGAAGCAGTGGAGGAACTTTGACATAAAGAGGATTGACGCACAACTCGTGGGGACGGCAAGACTTGGACAGCAGCCCCTTGTCCTGCTGTCACCATAGTTACCCAGTGCCCAGTCAGCGACATGTAACGCCCCTGTCCATGCCTACTGGTCCAAGTGTCTGTGGTGAAATGCACCCTGTCACACACAGAGTTTCTCAAAGAAGCGGTGATGTTGTGTGCGACATGCTGGTGGAGCGCAGGCACACCTTTCTTTGAGAAGTAGTGCCGACTGGGCATCTGGTACTGGGGCACTGCGACGGACATAAGGTCTCGAAAATCCTCTGTGTCCACCAGGCGGAAAGGCAGCATTTCTGTAGCCAAGAGCTTGCAGATGGTGAAATTCAACCTCTTAGCTTTCTCATGGCTAGGAGGAAATGGTCTTTTACTTGTCCACATCTGAGGGACCGAGGGCTGGCTATTGTGCTTAGACGGGGTTGATAAGGGTGTCCCCGGCAAACTGCCGGTCTGTGAGGAAGATGCAGGCGGACATGTTAGGTTGCCTTGATCCAAAGGTGGTGCTATCGATGTCGGACAGCGCTCAACACCAGCTGGTGTTACCACTTCCAAAGAAAATGATGACCTGCCAATCACGCTGGCTGTTGCGGGTAAAGAGGTGGCAGGTCTGCGCCCCAAAACAGGTGTGACTGCTGTCCCCCCAGTCACAGAGGATGAAGAGGCCGCGGATGCACAAGATATGGCAGACGGTGGTTGGCCCGGCCGGCTAGGCCGCATTGTAGCACAGTGAGCTTCCCACTGCAACTTATGCTTCATGTCCATGTGCCGGTTCATGCATGAAGTACTCAAACTATGTATTTTTTGGCCTCTACTTAGCTTTTGCTGACAAATGTTACAGATAACACGAGTTGGGTCATCTTTATCGATCTGAAAAAATGCCCAGGCTATGCAAGGCTTAGCACCCATGCGACCTGAAGAGCCACCACGACTTGTGGTGAGAGGCAGAGTTGTGTTTGAGGATGCAGTTGTTGACGTGCTTCCAGTACTACGTCTCTGTCCAGGAAGGCGCAACCTGACCTCGTCGTCACTAGCATCCTCCTCCACCTCCTCTGCTGACCTCATCGACTGGCTGACTGTGGGTTGACAGTAAGTGGGATCTCCAACCTCATCATCATCACCCTGTGCGTTATCACACCCGTCGTCCTCAGAGCCAACCTGTTCCTGCCCTGACAAAAAACTAAAGTTGTCGCTCCAATCAGGTATTTGAGTCTCATCATCGTCTTCCTCATTGTCTCCACCAACAGGAGTTACAGTTTGGGAATGAGGGTCTACATTATGGTCAGAACCTTCTGCGTCTGGTCCTGGATCCGACTCATAAAGATTCTGGGCATAGGTGCAAATCATTTCCTCGTCTGGATTCACAGAAGCGCTGGAGTCGACCTCTGATTCCCAGGCTATAGTATGAGTAAACAGCTCTGCAGACTCAACCATCTGTTCTACCTCATACTCAGACGGGCAGCTGGAGATTTGGGAGCTGTGAGGAAGCAAGTGCGATTGGGGTGACACCTTTGAGGACTGGAGTATTTGTGATGTTGAAGTTGATGTGGAGGAGAGCCCACTTAAAGGAGCACTTGATATCCGTTGAAGCACCTGCTGTTTTTGTGCCTCATCTGAAATTTGTAGCGATTGGTGTGGCCGTAAGAAAGGGATCTTATCACATTGTCCGCTAAAAGAAGTAGACATTTTAGTTTGGCTGGAAGATGGTCTTTCTTCTGCAGATGTTACTGTTGCTTTAACACCTACCCCACGGACACAACCTTTTTTCCCCTTCTCAACATGCCTATTCCCCTTTCCACCAGCAGCAGGCCTTTTTCCACTCATTTTGGGGCTTAACTAATTCACAACTCTGGAGTTGTTTGCACAAAAAAACAATGGATGGGAACCGAGCAGAGCTGAGTGGCCAAACTGTGGTATTAGGCCAAAACTATTGGCTGGGTTAGATGCAGAAAAAAATTATATTCAATTTGCAACCTGATGGAGGTCAGTATAGATGGACTAATAGAACAAGTCCCACACACAGCTAGAAGCCCAAATATTTTTTCAGAGGTAGATGCAGAAAAAATATATATTCAGTTTGCAACCTGATGGAGGTCAGTATAGATGGACTAATAGAGAAAGTCCCACACACTGCTAGAAGGCCAAATATTTTTTCAGAGCTAGATGCAGATAAAAATTATTTTTAATTTGCAACCTGATGGAGGTCAGTATAGATGGACTAATAGAGAAAGTCCCACACACTGCTAGAAGGCCAAATATTTTTTCAGAGCTAGATGCAGATAAAAATTATTTTTAATTTGCAACCTGATGGAGGTCAGTATAGATGGACTAATAGAGAAAGTCCCACACACTGCTAGAAGGCCAAATATTTTTTCAGAGCAAGATGCAGAAAAAAATTATATTCAGTTTTCAACCTGATGGAGGTCAGTATAGATGGACTAATAGAACAAGTCCCACACACAGCTAGAAGGCCAAATATTTTTTCAGAGCTAGATGCAGATAAAAATTATTTTTAATTTGCAACCTGATGGAGGTCAGTATAGATGGACTAATAGAGAAAGTCCCACACACTGCTAGAAGGCCAAATATTTTTTCAGAGCTAGATGCAGATAAAAATTATTTTTAATTTGCAAACTGATGGAGGTCAGTATAGATGGACTAATAGAGAAAGTCCCACACACTACTAGAAGGCCAAATATTTTTTCAGAGCTAGATGCAGATAAAAATTATTTTTAATTTGCAACCTGATGGAGGTCAGTATAGATGGACTAATAGAGAAAGTCCCACACACTGCTAGAAGGCCAAATATTTTTTCAGAGCTAGATGCAGACAAAAAATTATATTCAGTTTGCAACCTTATGGAGGTCAGTATAGATGGACTAATAGAACAAGTCCCACACACTGCTAGAAGCCCAAATATTTTTTCAGAGCTAGATGCAGAAAAAAATTATATTCAATTTGCAACCTGATGGAGGTCAGTATAGATGGACTAATAGAATGATGCTATGCCCAAAAGATTTTACTTCACTAGGTGCAGTAAAAAAATTGGTATTCTATACACAGGTGGTGTAGCTTGCAACACAGATAGGCTACTCCACTGACTAACACACTCTGCAATAGGCCAAAAAGGATTAGCTTTGCTAGATTCAGCCAAATGCTGTGAAAAAAACTTGCACAGCACTGGCACAGACCTGCCTGGCAAAAACTGATAGGAACTGATGTAACCTAGTCCTGAAAAGGACTGCAATTACAATCAGTCTTTACTCCCACAATCTATGTATTTAAGAGCACAGACCTGCCTGATAAAAGTCGTAGGAAATGCTGTAACCTAGTCCTTAAAAGGACTGCAATCACAACTATTCCCTACTCCCAAGCTATCTGTAGATTTGTGCGAAAATTGGCTTGAAATTAACAAGGTATAGCGCACACAGCAACAGCGGTGCCGTCTAACACGCAGCTGCAGCAGTGAGAAAATGGTGGCGACGGGGAAAATGGCTTGGTCTTATAGGGCAAGGACATGTCACATACACTGCCAATGACACATGCCCTTGCTTGTGTGAAAAAAAGCACTTCGCTCCGTGTGTGCGCTGCTGATAGGCTGACAGATTGCACCTCCCCACTGTAAATGCGGGAAAGAGAAAAAAAAATTTCCTGCAGAGATCCATCCCCTGCCCCTTCCCCCACCCCGCTGCAAATTGCGTATTAACATTAATTTTCATCATTACTGAGAAAAAATCCAGTTATGATTTTGGTGCACGAACAGTTATCGAACATAACCTCGAACAGCCGAATTTTTCTCAAATCGTTCGTGTTCGCCAAACGGCTCGAACACCGCCCAAAACAGCTCGAATTTGAGATTGGCGAACAGTTCGAGTCGAACAACGCTCATCTCTACTCTGCACCCCTTGCTTAATCCACTTCCAATACTGATCTTATGTTTCTGGACACACTCATCACCTACGTCAGCCCTAGCTACCACAGGTGACTTGTTACAAGTCAGGACGACGACTGACTTCCTGGCCTGACCCCTGTGGCTTTTGTATTTTTCTGCTGCAGATCACATGTCCCCTGTGCACCTAGCTCAGCTTTCCTCTCAATCAGCCTGCCTTCTGTCCCTTGGTTCCAATACACTTTCTGGTTCCTACACCTATAGTCACTGATCACTACATGGCAGCATCTGCCCACAAATACCTTACAGCTCATTTCTATTATATGAGTCACTCACTCTCCTTACATTACTCCACTCTTTAAACTCACCATTACTTGGATGAGAAAGGTTATTTATGCTCTAGATGCTCTTTGGCAGTGGTCTTAGAGTCGCCAACAACCAAACACACTCCTGTGTCTGCTGTATTACATACTGCCATATGAAATCATCTTCCACATACCTCCTGGGTGAAACACCAGCGTTGGTACATTCAGATCTGTGAAGTCCCTCCTGACCTGTCTCTTCTGGGACACTCAGGCCCTGAGACACTCTTCCTGTGATTTTGACCTCTAGCCTACCCTCTAAGCTAGCCCTGGTCATTCTCTCTTCATCAGACACACGTGGCTGTAGCATGTAAGGGTGCCGCACTCTCTCTGGTGTGACGTCTTCTCCTTTCGGGGTGCACTCTCCTTGTCACTCGATGAGGAACAGCCTCCCACGTGTAGTCCAATTTTCCCCAAGGTTGCTTCACTTGAACCAAAACTCGATTCTCCAGCTGTAATGGTGCCTCCTGCACAGGAGTTACTACAGGATGCCTTTTCCCCTGGGGCTTCTGTACAATCTTAAGTTTCAGTGTCTCTAACCGATGTTGGTGTTTCCAAACCAAAGTTGTGGTGTTTATCTTCGTACTATCTTCCTCTGGATCAAGCTCTAGCTCAGTAACCTTACGGCTGTTACGTCCAAACAGCAACGTG
Source organism: Phyllobates terribilis (assembly GCF_046119375.1). NCBI lineage: Eukaryota > Metazoa > Chordata > Amphibia > Anura > Dendrobatidae > Phyllobates > Phyllobates terribilis. Next base: position 59,195,344 of record NW_027362763.1, read on the forward strand.
TAAGGCGTGTACCCTGTCGTGGCATGAACCTGGTTATTGTACAACTAGACCAGTTCTGGTAGAAATTCAGGTCATTTCATCTTCCTGTGTCACGGTGTAGGGGAATGATGGTGAGGAAATAGCAGATACGGGCTGGGTGAGCAGGGAAAACTAATCTGTCCCTAGACTGGGAACCCTGAATAGCCCTGACCCCGAAGGTATCTCTGATGGTGAGAAGGTTCGGGTCTCCAGCCTAAGCCCTAACTCCTTCACAAGCCCTGCACTAATTCCCCTAATCTCCCTCCTCAGAACAAAGGTACAGCAATCTCAAAGGAAAGGACTTCAGCGGCACAAACAAACAGGACTGCACAGCACGGCTTCCACGTATAGAGTGAAACTCTATCAGCTGCACCACGTAGTGGAAGGAGAGGCTACTTAAAGGCTAAGGGGAGTAGACTCACACAGAAACTCACATCCACCAGGACATGGCAATAGAATTGGCATTAACCAATGCAGTACAAGAGGGAATTTCACAGTTTAAGTTACAGCGGCATCTAGAATAGACCGCAGATACACAGCGCTAGACAGCGTGTGACATCCTGTCATCTTCTTGTTGTCCTCCACAATTCTCAGAATGTAGATAAAGTTATGTTGAAACGTTCATAGTCCCCATTTCCCTGTGGGTGCTAGGGTGTAGTTCTGGAATTCTCAATGTTGTAGAGTTGATGCAATTCATCCATGACTTTTCCATGAAAACAGGCTCCTAGCTCAGAGTGAACTCTTTTTGGACACCCATATACCCACATGAAGTCATGACAGATGGCACAGGCCGCTGACTCGGTTGTTTGATTCCCGGTGGGAGTCATGACTGCAAACTTTTTAAATGATCCATCATCACCAGACAGTACAAACAACCATTATGGGAGCGGCTGATCATAAGATAGTCCACCATCAGCACTTCCAATGGGAAAGAAATCCTCTTCACCTATATAGATGTTCTGTGTTTAGGGGGTTTAGTCATCTCACCCTGATGGGATTTCCGGTAATCTTCTTTCACCATTCGATTTACTTGTGGCCAATACAGAAACCGCTGTAGCCATTGGAAAGTTCTCTCTGTTCTGAAGTGGGTATCACTCTCATGGGCTTCCTTCTTCACTCTGGGCTTCATTCCTTGTGAAATCATTAGCAGATTACAATGAGGCAATCTGGGCTACCGCCCAGAGCCAAAGGCTCCGGGGTCCTTTGGCCATATTGTCCTCATTATAATGTTTTTTTTCACCACTGTCGACGGTGCACATCTCCGGACAGGTAGCTTTCCTAAAGCTCAGCTGCCAGCAATTCACAATGGTTTACTGGCATCTACAAGGCTATGTGTGTATGTACTCTTAGGAATAACAGAATCTTTGGTCCTTTCCTCCACTTTTGGCTGAGGTTTAGAGGATTAATCGGAGACATAGAACCGCTGTTTTCCACTTTGGAATCCAACCCTTCAGATATATGGTATATGATGTATAGTATTGATATACCAAAAATATCAGTAATAATCAATTAAATTCTAAAAGACATTAATCAATTTAAAATTTGTATTTATTTAGTTTAATTAAATCTTGCATGGAAGGATGAAGACGTGTTCTTGGAGAAGCCTTCAACTTTAGCAGGTGTTTCTTGCTGGTCAGGAGGCCACGGGTAGATGGTTCAAATCCTTCCATACAGGTACAGCATTGATGGTGGACATGCTGTAGTTTCTTCAGGGCGCTAGATGTGGGGGTTTTCTGTCCTCGAGATGTCTAAGGTGCCCTGGTGACAGCAGGCAATAATGCAGATTCCTCTGACAGCGCGAGCAGCCCTAGATAATCCACGCCGGCAAGATGATATCATCCGGCGGAAGATGGAACCTATGACAAAAGATGTAAAACTAATGTAAGTAATGGGACTCCATATTAGAGGGTACTACTGTGGTGTCACTGTGGGAGAACTTTAGAGGAATCTCATCTCACAGAGGGCAGGGATCTTTGCCAGTCATCATACATGTGACAATCCCACCACTGACAGATAACATCTGCTCCACATGACTTCTTCTCACTGACATACAACATGGAGATTATTGTCACACTTACCTCGCCTACTTTCCCCCTCTTCTACTTTCTCTGTTTTTTCTTGTCTTCTCAGTTTTAGAAAATATTTTCTTTTATTCTGAACTGGAGATTCTAATCAAAAAGTCAGAAAAAAATATTAATTATAAACTTCTAAAATATTTTCTTTGTATCTATAAAGAGTTATGCAACTGATTAATATGCACCTGTAGCATTTCTTTGTGCCGCCATGTGGTGTCTCCAAGGAACTATATCCCCTTATTATCATGACATTACTTGCAGCAAGCCACTGTGTTATTATATAATCAGTTAGATAATAAATCAATGCAACTTTAAAGAGGACCCATCACTAGATCAAAAGTGTCTGAGATTCACTATTATCTTATGTCTGCTGCTTCCCCGAGTATTCTGATATTTGTTGTGCTAAAATCCACCCTATGGTTGTAGAGATATGGGCATTTATATTTAGTGCTAATTTTTATGGTCTTTTCCAAGGGGGCATGGCTCACAATTTTATATTGCAGAGCAACCTAAAGACACGCCCCAGAGGATCCTGTGAGCACCGCCCTCTTGGAAAAGACGATAAAAATTAGCACTAAATAAGACCCGTAACTCAATAAACTGAATACTCAGGGGAGCAACGGGAATAAAGTAAGTAATTTTTGGAGCCTTCATGTGCTGATTCACATTATAATTTTGGATTATAGGCTATAATTGGATGGCCTATAAACCTGTACATACCTGACAATGAGAACGAGGATGACTCGTTGTTTTTAGCAATGAAACACTGATTGTCTCCATTCGTTTTGGAAAAGGAAGACTCTTTCTGCCTGTTTGGTAGAAGAAAGACCAGTAAATTAAAAGTAAAAACAATAGAAAAAATGAAGAACACCTGTTTGTGAGGCCAATTAGGACAACAAAGAGGGGATACCCTGCCCAGGCCCTCAACCAGTAATATTGGCCTGAAATGAGCTGGAAATGAATGGCTGGTCATAATGATCAACTGTTATTGCAGTGTTATCACAAGCCAGACGCACAGAGGGGTGGTGGATGCTGGATTTAGATTTGTGTTACTCGTGTCTTGTATTTGGTTCTGAACATATATCAGAACTAAATCTCATAATAATAATAATCTACTCACATGTCTGAGTGTTTTTCACTGTTCTCTTGGGAACACTGTGGAGGTGACATAGGCTCTACATTGGTCATCATCCCGGTATTGGTGATATTTAGCTAAAACACACGGAGAAAAATAAATTGACTTGTTTTTAAGCATTTTTGTAATTATAGGTTTTAGACATATTAGTAGCCACATACTTACTTTAGAAAACCTTTGATAAGATGATACAAAGTTTTTTATTTCTGGCCAGTCATTGTCCTCTTTTTTGTCCACCTCATCTGAATTCATGTGTCTGCTACAACGAGCTACAAAGTACAAGTGTTATCAGAGATAATTAGTATAAGACCCGGTCAGACAGTCACCCTGTTATCACTAATAATGATGAGAACTTATTTTCACATAAAATGAAAGACAAGACACAAAGCAGTTTTCTGCAGATGACGTCTCATTTTACTTACTGATAAAGTAGCGGGTGTCCTCATCTGACTTTAGCTCAGGAACGAACATGGGCTTCTGACTTAGAAGGTTGTCAAAGTCTAAGTGATGCAGAAATGGATGCATTTTGATCTCATTTGCTCCTCCTGGAAAAGGAAGACAAGAAAGAAAGTGATACAGTCATTTTTAGAGAAACTGCTCCATATCGGTACAGTTTATGTTAACCTGAACTGAAGATGTAACAGCAGACATGAAGGAAATGTACTGAAAGTCACAGCATAAAAATGGGGAATGAATAAGTAGGTAGATTACTGAACCTCATGGACACAACCATTTGTCTGGTCACAGAGGTGTAATAAGTCATAATACTATTATAATATTACCTGTCCCAAGTCTATCTGCTGGATCTTTTCTGAGCAGCTGAGTGATGATGTCCTGAGCATCGGGTGGACTAGAGTATTTATGATATGTCCAAATTAATTCATCTGTTATATAAAAAGCAAATATTATAGGAAATGAAACGTTTTCATTTATTTTCGTAAAAGATGTCCTTAATAAGGCTAGAAATTGAACCAAAAAAACAATGAAACCAAATAACAGTGACATCACAAGCATTCAGATTATTTTACTTACCCTCAAGGACACTGCGTAAAATATCTCTTTTTAAAGTCCCTCTAAATGGTGTACGTCCAAAAAGAAATTTATGTAGGGTGATCCCTACTGACCACCAATCAACGGGCCTTCCATAGCCTTTCCTTTGGATAATTTCTGGGGCCATGTAACTAAGGGTGCCAAAAATCTGGAAACCAACAGAAGAATGAGATGATGATCAATAAATATAATTGCGTCAAATAACATCAGTGCAAACGTTTTATAGAGAAATTGTCAGAGGAGAAAGATGAAATCTGTAAAGTGCAAGATCTTGTAAGTAAAGCCTACCTCTTCATCAAGGAACTCGCTGGTGATGTCCTCAGTTGAAGCCTTGTAGATATCTGAGCTTGGTCTCATGAGGCCGAGTTTTGAAACCCCAAAATCGGTGACCTTAATATGTCCTGTTGATGATATCAGGAGGCTGTGAAAGAAAGAAATGGTGTCAGACCCAAGTAATAACCCATAGACTGTATAAAAACTATAATTTTTTTTCCCCTTTATTATACTACTGGGGTCACTTACTTGCCAGGCTTCAGGTCTCTGTGCACCACACCATAACTGTGCAGGTATTCCACGGCAAGAACCGTTTCCGCAATGTACATACGGGCCAGGGGGACTGGTAAAGGACCCCAGCGCTTTATAAGACTGGCACAGTCTCCTCCTATAGGAGAAAGCAAATAGGAGAGGTGAGGGTTTGTTTCAATGTAAATTACACATGATGAGGGTGAATATGAAATAAGTGGAAATATTGGGACAAGATGGCCTATATAGAGATATACTGTGTAATGTAGAGCGTATACTGTATACTACATGTAGCCATCCATGTGGGCACATTATGGTCATATATAGGTGCTGGATTAAACAGACGTGGGCTGGATATAGATACAATGGATGTGTCCTACCTGGTACATACTCCATGACCATACACAGATGAAGTTTTGTAGGAAAAGAGCAGAACATGGAGGCCACAAAGGGACAATCGGCGAATGCTGAGATGTCTCTCTCCAGAAAGGCCAATTCAAGTCTCTTTGGCATTTTCAGGTTCTCCTTGTCCATTGTCTTCATAGCACAAATCTGGTTTGTGTCTTTATGGCGCACTAAGTGGACGGCCCTGGAGAGGAAGAAAATCCATGATTTATTACAAATTCTTATTAACAGTCCATCTATAGACCTCATCAAATGATCTCCTGTACTAATGGTTAATACTAGATGTGAGGCCATCACTATAAATCCATGTCTAGAAATGCATAAAATAATACTCCATAAATGATTATCAATGGAGGGTCCACATCCACGTCACATCCTAACTGACCTGACAGATAAATGTGGACAGTGATGTGGACTCCTAATTTTTCTATGGGAATATTACATGGGCAGGACACCGAGGCATCATCATAAGGAGCCCTGGGAAATAAATATTATACCAAAGTAAAGCTCACCCAAAGGCTCCACTGCTGATCAGTTTGATCGGTTTATAGTCGCTCTTACAAGGATTTCTCACTGGGTTCAATGATCCGATCAAGGCCTAAAAAGGAATAAGAAATGACATTAAGACAGAAAATGCAGGAGAATAAAAGCTCAAGATCCAGGAACGTCTCTCTTCTATATTATGTCCCCGCTGATTACACTGTAGAGAACGTGATACAAGCCGGACCCTCCACAGACCCCATTATATTATAAAGGGAAATCCCCCATACACATAAATCAATACTGCAGGGAAGGATAAGGGACATCACACAGAGGGGGCAGGAAGAATAACGCCATTATCACACATAATATGTCTGATCTACATGACGAACAGTGATATCCCATTATCATATGGGATATAATATGGGATGTATAATTCACACCCGTCATCTGATGATATACAGACGTCCCCCTGATACTTACACTGGCAGATTCCTGGATGATCTCTGGTGTCTCACATATTCCACCATCAGTATTTGCCGGCACAGTTATTCCTAAAATAATGAAGAAACGTCATTTATTAAATGTCTATATCAGCACTTAATAACCAGAAGAAAAGGAAGCAAAAAAGTCAAATATCAAAAAACATAACAAATTTTATTGATTAATCAGAACAATTCATGATAAAAAAAATAATAATAGAATGTCAGACACAGAGAACGCTCTCTCTTTCAAACCAAGAACAACTGATCAAAATCACTTCAAAACCTATTCATAATCGTATTCATACAAGTTTGTGTCTGTTTAGAATGTAGAAGATATAGGAACAATCTGTAGTCCTCAAAATAAATAAGACTAATAGAAAAGAGAAACCTTCACAGTCTGGGAGGGTGGGGAGCAAGACCCCGACATGTGTTTCGCATAGGCTTCTTCCAAGGGGTATTGAAGAAGTTTTGCGTAGCCTTCTTCCAGGGGGTGTGGAAGAAGCCTAGATGAAACGCGCATCAGGGGCTCACTCCCCACCCTCCCAGACCATGCAGGTTTCTCCTATTTATTTGCTTATTTATTTATCCAGAGGATGAAGAATAAATCCACATATTCTTTGCCGTTTTCAATAACGTAATATTGGAATGTAAAATATTAGATGATCGTTTTACCTTCTATCAGATCGGATTTTGGCCCTGGCTGACTGTTATCAGGGTCAGCAACATTTAAGTTTTGCCCCTCTGCGGAGTCGCCTTTTGATGTTTCCTGATGGATATAAGATATACAATTAATATAACATTTCTCAAACACTAGATTACCATATATATAAAGCGAGAAGGATTAAACCTGGATTTACTTGACAAGTTCAGTATTGGACGGACAATTCACGGCCGCTCTATCAAGCAAATTTACATTAATATTTTAGGGACTTGTATCTACAACTGTTCTCTAATAACTTCTATCAGAACTGCAGCATTTACAAGGAGGAAGATTGTGATGATCGAGTGAGACAGAAGTAGAAATACAAGCTCCGCACCGCTAAGTACAGACTATCACCACAGAGGATGGAGCCGCAGAGACAGGCCGCCATAGAATATCCTGTGTCTGCCTGGAGCGGAGAGGGGAAGGCCTCTACCATCATAAATCTGACCTTCTGCTATATGACTGGTAATCTGGAGAAGATCAGACAACAAGGACATGAGATTTAGAAGATGATGGATCCTTACCAGGCGCTCCAGTGAGTAGGCCGGATACTCCAGTACATACAGGACATTTTGGGCCAGTTGTTTAAAAAAGGCCAATTCTCCACTTTGGGATTTTTCTTCAGCCTATAAAGATGAAAATTAACAAGAAATGAAAATAATAAATAAAATTCATGAACATATATGGTATTGCCACGTTTGTTAAAGTCTGATCTGTTAAGATAGGTGTTTGGTATCAATAAAAAACTGAGTTCACTTCGCAAAAAAAGGCTTTACTTAGTCCTATCAACAGAAAAATTACAATGTTATGGGTCTCTGAATATAGTGACACAAAGAACCATTTCATCTCAATTGGAATTTTTTTCCCCTTGTTTCAATACAATGTATGGTAAATAGGATGGAGCCATTGAAAGCTGCAATTCATCCCAAAAAAACAAGCCCTCATATGTCTATGCCAATGTAGAAATAACAAAGTTATGGCTCTTGAAAGAAAGTGAGGAAAAAATGAGAGCGGAAAAAATGAAAAATTTTGTGGTCCATAAAGGGTTAACCAATCCTATTCCCTCCTCCCTCCGCATCCAGGACCTTCCCACCCCTAATTCAACTAACCCTTTAGATCCCACCCTCTCCTTTGTCATGTAGCCTGATTGCCCTGTTTTGACTCCAGGCTATTCTTATCTGGGTATTTGGCACAGGTTAAACTTAAACTTGTATTCCATTATTATTTTCCATTATTATTATATAAAATTTGTGCAGATTGTCTGCTACTTACCTGCTGTACTAATGTCCAGATGTTCTTCTGTAAATGCTCAAGATATTCTGAGCTTATACAACCTTGGTGGTATTTGGTCAGGCAATCTCTCACAAGCTCCATAACCAGCCGGTAAGTGAAGCTGAGGACGCCATCGGGTAGTGGTAGCACAAAGTCAGGGTCATAGGTGGTAAGAATCCCCTGGAGTAGTGCTAACACCTGAAGTCTGTCTGGAGGAATTCCAGACATTTCAAGTAATCCAAGCGCGGTCAGTATATGACTAGCTATATGGCTTATCACACCAACAGCAATGACACCGGAATGTCAAAGTGACAACAGGAGTGTAAACACTTGTAGAAGTAGTGATGGTTAATTGTGATGTCATAATGGAATCTTGTGTTCTAATCTTAAAGGGGCATCTTACCTTATAAGGAAGTTGCCTTGCAACTCTTAAGTAGGCAACAATATAGGCTCAGCATCAGTACCAGATGCAGACAAGGAGGAAAGCGCTATGGGTGCTTTACTCTTCTAAACAGTTAGTCTTTTTATGTAAGATAAATTAGTTATATCTGTTATACACAATAAAAATTATAGCGTTTTGTATCAATAAGAAATTCAGATTCCAGTGCTAACAGAAATATCTTTCTGTGGGAACAGGGCATGTGGGGCTAGGGCTGCATCCAACCCTGGCATATGAAGCACGCTGGCCCATGTTGCTCTGCCACAACCACTTCCAAAAATGGGGGTCTTTATTACAAATATGACCCTGCCTACCAATGGAGAAAATCAAAATTTACTACTCTCAATAATACCAATTTTTAAGGGTGGCCAATCAGGTCTCTTTATAATATTAATAATAACCACCATATAATAATAATAGTGCCCCTCTGGTTCTCCTTATAATATTAAAGGGAATCTGACAGTAGCATCAACCCTCCTAAGCCATCTATATGGGCATTTAGGTCATAGAAAGATGAAGAAACCGATACCTTGATATCTGCCATCTGATGTCTTATTCCATAGAAATCCACATTTTGCTTTATATGTAAATGAGCTGTTAAGATCTATGGGCCAGACATAGATCTCCCTGAGAATCTGCATCCAGAGCTTACTTTCTATGGAACAGGTAGTTACCAGTGTGGTACATGTAGATCAGGAGTGTAGACGGTCAGTCATTACATGTCTCACACTGGAAATGACTCCTTTCATTAAAAATAATCTCTGGAGGCAGATTCTCATGGAGATCTATGTCCGGCCTATAGATCTTAACAGCTCATTTACATATTAAGAAAAAAGTGGATTTCTCTGATTAAGACATTCATCAAATCGTGGCTATCAAGGCATCACTCTATTCAACTTTCTATGACCTGCATCTTTATGTAGACGGCTTATGAGGGTTGATCTTACTGACAGTTTCCCTTTAATAGTGTGGCTCGGACCTCCTTATAATAATAGTGTCCCTTATGGGCCTCCTTATAATAATGATAATAATAGTGACTACCTGTTCTTTTTTATTAAATTAAAAATAATAATGCTCCCTCGGGCCTCTTTATAATAGTAATAATAATATTAATGATAAAAATATTAGATGACCCCACACGGTTTAGGGAAAGTGTCACTGAATGCAGAAGCCGGGTCTAAGCTCCTAATAAACACTACCCACCTCCTGCCCTGCTGTGTTATTACAGGCTTTATTCCCCTTCAAGCCTAAGCAGCAGAATGCCGGTATCTCCTCTTACTGCTCCATTTCACCTGCTGTCAGTAATGCAAAGTGTCTGGGCCCTGTTTTAAAGCCTCTTGTTAACCCCCTCCCACCATGTATCTGTAGCATCAGCGTCTCTGCCCCCTGCCAGGCAAAGACGCCGTCCCCCTTACCGCCGCGGTCCTGCTCCGCTGTCTTCCGGCCTCCCTGCAGCGGCTGCTGGTACACGCAGCTTCCCTGGCTCTGTGCTTAGGGTGCGCGCGCGCTCCCTCCCTCTTAAAGGGGCAGCGCGAGCCGTCCTAAAAAGTCCCCGGCCAATGGCCGGAGGACTTTCTCTATAAAAGGCACCTCCTCCAATATGGAGGTACCCGTGCAAGGTTGTTGCTTTGTTATACTTGCTTTGCTTCAGCCCTCAGGTCCTCTGCAAGTCAGTCCTGTCCGCCAGTCTGTTCTTCAGTACAGTCCGCCAGTCTGACTACTTTTCAGCCCGACAGTCTGCCTACAGTCCAGCCCGCTAATCTGTCTATGGGCTTTGCCCGCCTGCTTACCAGGAAGTGACGCGCCCCTGGGCCTGTGTCGCGCTGCGTTGCGCACGCGGGAGCTTACCCGGAGCCGGATCTCTTGAGGGTTGTAGTCTCGTGGCGGTGACCCGGTCCGTGCCCAGGGAGTCAAACTGAGCGGCGATGTAACAGCGGTAGATGTAGGACGACTACGCCACCCGTTGAATGCAGCTATGGAGCTGCCGCTGCAAGACAGTCCGCTGAGGCCGGTGGATGGATGGTGCAGCGTAGATGGTATAACCCCCAACGGGAGGGGTATGGCCTCAGGGCAGCAGATGTGGATGATGGGGGTAGCAGGAACCACTCAGAGACGGTGCGGTGTAATTCAGGGTCTTTACTGGTAACAACGATAGACCCTCCCGGAGTACTTGCTAGTGAACGGGGCCTGGTCAGTCCTTGAGCAGATGGGATCTCCCCTGGCCAGGCGGAGTTGTAGGCCTCCCAAACTGACTGTACTCTTCTGGCTACCTTGCTAGAAGCGGATATAAGTAGCCCACGTCCCTGAGTGTACCGTGTGGTGCTCACCCGTATGGCCGGTGACTCGGGGCCTTCTAATGGCTTCCGCTCCACGATGGCGGTGCTGGTCCCACGCGTGTGACCGTGCCTTCGGGTTTCTGGGCCTGAGGACCTGAAATCCCCTGCCGATCGGCTTCTGCTGCTGGGTAAGAGTTAGTCCCCACAGCCTCGGACGCCGGGTCCGGTAAGAAAGCTTCTCAGTCAGGGCGAGCTCTGCAGCTGCCAGCCCCTGACTTGTAGTAGTATTGCTTCTGCTCTTTCTTGTCTCTACTCTCCTTGACTGACTAACCCTGCCTCAGCCCAGGGTTTATACAGGGGAAGTTCTTCCCCTCCCAAGACTGGGCAGGAGGTGTGGCATGCACAGGATCCCTGACCAAAGGACCTCCCACCTGCTCTCAGACATAACATTACATTACTGTGGAAAACCAGACCCCTGGGGTGCCACATTCCCCCCTAGTGAAATTTAGTACTCCGGGACTAAACATATTTTAGAAAAAACATAACAAGATATAACAACAATAATAGTACAATAAGAAGAAACACATAAAGGTGGTCACGGCATGTCCGTAACCGGGTGTAGTCTTTGGAGAAAGCAAGGTGTCCATTTCACCAAAACAGGGAGACGTAACCAGGTAGGGGTCTGTCCTACCCCGAGTCCTTAACAGTCTCTAGTCCATCCTGGGTTACGCTCCAACTATGTACAAGGATTCCCGGTAAATCCACCAAGGATTCCTAAAAATAACTGGAAACACAAAATTATACACAAGCAACAATACACAGATAAACATAAATAAAACAATTTATACACTTCAAATCCTCCAGCGTGCGGGTAACTGGCCTCTAGTGGCCCTAGTGGACCTACGGAGCTGACTGTCTGGCCCTGAACTACAGGGTGTAGGAGCTGTCAAGGGTAAACTGGGCAGCTGTCTACCGGCTCTTTGTCTCACTAGGGGTACGGCAGGCTCACTATAAGCAGAGGGTTGATCCTCCTGTCCTGCTTGTGTGGAGTCTTCTGCCTCCTGGACCGGCTGTTCTTCCAGCTCTACCTGTTGCTCCGTAGGTGCTTGGGATGCTGGTTGGAGGAAGGTGAGTACGGGTACCACAACTGCACCATTGACTTGAGTCCAAGACCGAGGGAAGTCCCCGAGCACAGTACTAACCATATCTTCCCTTTCCTCTACGGGTCGATGGTCTTCTTGTTCCTCTTCAGGGTTCCTCAGTTGTTCGGGACACTTCTTCAGGTGGTCCCGGGATACAATGGCTGTGGTTTCCCCTCCGTCTTTACTGATGGTACAAACCTTCGGGTTCTCGTGGCTTGAGGGCAGTACGGTGTACGGGTCCTTCTCCCACTGGTCATCCAACTTGTGGAGCCGTCTCTTCCTCTTCAAGACCTGCTCTCCGGGTACCAGGGGAACAGCGGGAGCATACTGGTTGTAAGTTTTCTCTTGTCTTTCCCTAGCCTGACAGAGACTTCGCTCCACGCTCTCCTGTACTCTCCGGTACTGCTGCTGCCTCTCTGTGTCCCAGTCTGTTTCTGGTGAAGTGTCCTCGGGTGTCAGGACTCCCATTTCCAGGTCAACAGGTAACTTACCAGGTCTTGCCCTCATTAGGTAAGCCGGGGTACAGTTGGTGGAACCTACCGGGATGTGGTTGTATAGGTCCACCAGATCGGGCAACTTCTCAGGCCACAGACTGCGTTCTTCCAGGGGCAACGTTTTTAGAAGATCCATTACCACCTGGTTCATTTTCTCACAAAGTCCATTAGTTTGCGGATGGTAGGGTGTCGTCCTTATCTTCCGGCAGCCATACAGATTGCAGAATTCCTGGAAGACCTCCGCTTCAAAGGCAGGTCCCTGGTCCGTCAGCACTTGGTCCGGGTACCCGTGTGGACGGCAAAAGTGCTGCTGGAAGGCTCTAGCTGCTGTTTGAGCCGTTAAGTCCTTGACGGGGACGACAACCAGAAACCGGGAGTAATGATCCACGATGGTTAACGCGTAGACGTAGCCACTTCTGCTTGGGGTCAGTTTTACATGATCCAAGGCTACCAGTTCCAACGGTTGCCGGGTGACGATGGACTGCAGGGGAGTCTTCTGGCTGGCACGGTCCTTCCTTCTCAGGTTGCACGGGCCACAGTCTCTGCACCACTTCTCGATGGTTCCCCTCATGCCTACCCAGTGGAACCGCTCGCGCAGCAGGAACTCCAGCTTCTTCCACCCGAAGTGTCCAGCTCCGTCGTGGTATGCCTCCATCACCATGGCTGCGTCTCTTCGTGGCACCACTACTTGCCAGAGTAATTCATGCGTCCGGGAGTTAACCATTCTGCGGCACAACTTCCCTTTGTAAAGGAACAGTCGACTCTTCTCTGCCCATAGTTGTTTGGCTTCCTCCGGAGCGTCTGGTTCAAGGCGAGCCTCCGGCCGAGTCAGCATCTCCTTCACCAGTCGGACGGCAGGGTCGCTGTCTTGCGTTTCCGCCCAGTTGTAGTGGGGTAAGGGGTTCAACGTAGCAGCCTGCTTACTCCTTACCCGGTGGGAATACTGGATAGTCCCATGACGGTGGAACGCAGGGAGTTCAACTTCTTCCAGTCCCTCCGGATCTTCTCCTCCGTCCGGCAGGTTGGGCATCCTGGACAGGGCGTCCGCGTTGGTATTGGAGCGTCCTGCCCGGTATTTGATTGTGAACTCGTAGTTGGACAGACGGGCCATCCACCTCTGCTCCAGGGCACCGAGTCTTGCCGTGTCCAGGTGTGTCAACGGGTTGTTATCCGTGTACACGGTGAACCGGGAAGAAGCGAGGTAATGCTTAAAGCGCTCGGTGACTGCCCATACTACGGCCAGGAACTCTAACTTAAATGAGCTGTTATTCTCGGGGTTCCTTTCGGTGGGTCGCAGTTTTCGGCTGGCGTAGGCGATTACTCGTTCCTTCCCCTGCTGGATCTGGGACAGTACGGCTCCTAGCCCGATGTTACTGGCGTCGGTGTAGAGAATAAAGGGCTGGCTATAATCCGGGTACGCCAGGATTTCGTCCCCCGTGAGGGCCATCTTCAGCTGGCGGAAGGACTCTTCTTCCAGCTCCTCCCATTTGAAGGGCGGCTTCTGGTTCTTGGCCTTCCGGGACTGGCCTATCAGGAGGTCCTGCATAGGTGCTGCCTTTTTGGTGAAACCGGGAATAAACCTTCGGTAGTAGCCTACCAACCCGAGGAACTGCCGCACTTCTTTTACGCTGGAGGGGCTTGGCCATTCCTTAATTGCGGTGATCTTATCAGGGTCGGGAGCCACTCCGTCAGCGCTCACCACGTGTCCCAGGTACTGCACCTTTGGTTTCAGGAGGTGACACTTGGAGGGTTTCACCTTTAGGCCGTAACTTGCCAGAGCTTCGAACACTTCCGCCAGGTGTTTCAGGTGGTCCTCATACGTCTTGGAATATACGATGACATCGTCCAGGTACAACAGGACCGTCTCGAAGTTTCTGTGGCCCAGACAACACTCCATTAGTCGTTGGAAGGTTCCCGGAGCGTTGCAGAGTCCGAACGGCATGCAGCTGAACTCGCTAAGTCCCATCGGGGTGGTGAATGCGGTCTTCTCCCGGTCCGCCTCTGCTACAGGAACCTGCCAGTACCCGCTAGTGAGATCCAAGGTGGAGAAGAAGTTAGCAGATCTTAAAGCAGCCAAAGACTCCTCTATCCTTGGTAAAGGGTACGCATCCTTGTGTGTGATACGGTTGATTTTCCGGTAATCTACACACATCCTCATAGTGTTGTCTTTCTTTTTGACTAAAACTAGTGGGGCTGCCCAGGGGCTACAGCTATCCCGGATTACCCCAGCCTCCTTCATGTCTCTAAGCATCCCCTTGGCGTGTTGGTAATGTGCAGGGGGTACGGGTCGATACCTCTCTTTTATGGGAGGATGATCTCCCGTGGGGATGCGGTGTTCTACCCCCTTGACTCGCCCGAAGTCTAACGGGTGTTTACTAAACACTCTCTCATACTCTTGAACCACCCGGTAGACTCCCTGTTTCTGGTGGGAGGGAGTGGAGTCAGTTCCCAAGTGTAGTTGCTGACACCAATCCTCCATTACTTTCTTAGAGCCGTTACCTTCCTCCGGGTGAGATGGAGGCAAGGGTTCCACAGACTGTATAGAGTTTTGGTTGATGGTATATAATTTGGCTAGCGTGGCATACCGGGGCAGGTACACTTCCCTCTCCCCGATATTGATTATGCGAATGGGCACCCTCCCATGGCGTACATTGACCACCCCCCGTGCTGTCAAAATGGTGGGCCTACTGTCTGAGTAAACTGGTTCTACCATTGCCTGGTAATCTCTACCTCTCAGACCAATAGCTGCCCGGCACCAAATCATCATTTCACTTTTTGGGGGCATGGCAATAGGAAAAGGGTCACACATTCTTACGCTACCAATCTCACCGCCGGAGAGTTCCACCTGTTGCCGTCGCATCAGTGACCGGATCTCTTTCTGGAGCACCCGCTGCTCGCCGGAGCTGGCGTTCTTGGCAACCTGCTGTAAAAGGAAAATCACCTCTGCAAGACAATTTTCAATTACATTAGTTCCTAGAGTTATTTTTGGGTGACTCTCATGTTTGTCAATATCTACAATGATCAGTCCCTGTGCTGCCAGTTCGACTCTACCGATTTTGATGGTCACCTCTTTAAATCCGATCTGTGGCACGGGCTGGCCATTGCTGGCGATGATACTCAAGTCGTCGTCAGGGTAGCGGGTAATATCCGAGTCATTCCAGTACTGCTTAAAGAGCACGTACGGGATGGTGGTGACCTGTGACCCGGTGTCCAGTAGGGCACTCATGGGAATGCCATCCAGTACCACAGGCAAGACTGGACGTCCTCCCACATATCTGTCGCGCCAGTTCGATCGGCCTGGTGATCTTTTTCCTGGGGGTTGGCCCTCTACCCCAGGTTGTGCCCGTTTAAAGAACAGTACCTTGCCATATGTCCAGGTTGATTGCAGCGGCGGCAGATGGGTCGTCCGTCCTCGCTGTATCGGTCACTGGGTCTTCCTCTGGCCGGTGGGGTCCTCCTTGGTCGACGCCACGGGATGTCCTCCGGTCCGGATGCCAGCTGGATCTTCCCTGGGGTGGAAACCTGTAAAGACTGCACAGTTCGGGTTAGCGCAGCAACGCTCTTAGCTAGCTCTTGGACCTGATGGTGTAGGTCTGGAGCCGGGTCATTGTCCAAAGCCTGCGCATCAGCTCCCACAGGCCCTGCCGACAAGGGCGCCGCCTCCTGGTGGTAAGTGCTAGCTGGGCGCCTGTGGGTCACAACGCCACCCGGTGCCGGTTCTCGGAGCACCCGGATGGCTCTGTCCTTGAACTGTGCAAAGCCCAGATGGGGATCCTGTAAGGCCATTGCCCGCAACTGGGTTCGGTGGGTATTACAATACAGTCCCTCTATAAACTGTTCGGTCAACAGCCTGTCCTCGTTTCCCACTCCATCAGGGTCGGTCTGCTTAATGGCCCTCAGGGCCTCTTGTAGGTTTAGTGCATAGTCCCTTATACTCTCATGCGCTCGCTGCTTGCACCCGTAGAATCTAAGCTTAATCTCGGCTGAGGTGCGGGTATCAAAGGTGTCCTTCAGCCGGGTTAGTATCCCTGCGACAGTCTTCCTCCCAGGTGGCCAGGATTTTACTTCCCTTTTGGCTGCCCCGGTTAGTTGGGCCACCAGGATGCTCACTTTTTGCTCTTCTGTGAGGGGGTACACCTGGAAGAGGCTATCCAGCTTTTCTCTAAAGTCATGCAGGGTATGTGACTCCCCTGAGTACTGGGGTAGCCAAGCTGCTCCCGGGATATAGGGCATGGTGAAGGGCATAACTGCAGCAGCGGTAGCGCTGGCGGGGGTTGAGGCAGTGAAGCTCTCCTCCGTATCCGACATCTTCCTCCCCCCTAGTGGACCGTGGCCTACCTTGCGATGATCCTGTTCCGTAGGCCGCGGCTCCGCAGTGGATCGTCAGGGTTGAGGACCTTCCGTCGCGCTCCTGTGACGTCGGCGTCTGCTGGGCTCCTTCCAGGACCTTACGCAACGTCCGGACGTGGGGCGGGGCTTCAGTTCTCGCGCGCTTTCGGAGTCCACGCCCCTCTTCTTCCCGCGCGGCGTCCTCAAGATGGCGTCCAATGGCGGGAAAACTCCACGGATGGCGGGAAGAAGGCAGAAGATGGCGCCGGATGGCGGGAAACTTCACCGATGGCGGGAAGAAGGCTGAAGATGGCGCCGGATGGCGGGAATCTTCACCACAGGTAAGTTTGAAAAGTCTCTTTTTCAGGCACGCAGTACCCGGTGGTTGCGGGCACGAAATCCTGCCGACTACGCCAAAGTTGACGCGCCCCTGGGCCTGTGTCGCGCTGCGTTGCGCACGCGGGAGCTTACCCGGAGCCGGATCTCTTGAGGGTTGTAGTCTCGTGGCGGTGACCCGGTCCGTGCCCAGGGAGTCAAACTGAGCGGCGATGTAACAGCGGTAGATGTAGGACGACTACGCCACCCGTTGAATGCAGCTATGGAGCTGCCGCTGCAAGACAGTCCGCTGAGGCCGGTGGATGGATGGTGCAGCGTAGATGATATAACCCCCAACGGGAGGGGTATGGCCTCAGGGCAGCAGATGTGGATGATGGGGGTAGCAGGAACCACTCAGAGACGGTGCGGTGTAATTCAGGGTCTTTACTGGTAACAACGATAGACCCTCCCGGAGTACTTGCTAGTGAACGGGGCCTGGTCAGTCCTTGAGCAGATGGGATCTCCCCTGGCCAGGCGGAGTTGTAGGCCTCCCAAACTGACTGTACTCTTCTGGCTACCTTGCTAGAAGCGGATATAAGTAGCCCACGTCCCTGAGTGTACCGTGTGGTGCTCACCCGTATGGCCGGTGACTCGGGGCCTTCTAATGGCTTCCGCTCCACGATGGCGGTGCTGGTCCCACGCGTGTGACCGTGCCTTCGGGTTTCTGGGCCTGAGGACCTGAAATCCCCTGCCGATCGGCTTCTGCTGCTGGGTAAGAGTTAGTCCCCACAGCCTCGGACGCCGGGTCCGGTAAGAAAGCTTCTCAGTCAGGGCGAGCTCTGCAGCTGCCAGCCCCTGACTTGTAGTAGTATTGCTTCTGCTCTTTCTTGTCTCTACTCTCCTTGACTGACTAACCCTGCCTCAGCCCAGGGTTTATACAGGGGAAGTTCTTCCCCTCCCAAGACTGGGCAGGAGGTGTGGCATGCACAGGATCCCTGACCAAAGGACCTCCCACCTGCTCTCAGACATAACATTACATTACTGTGGAAAACCAGACCCCTGGGGTGCCACAGAAGCACCTGTTTGATACCTGCCGTGCCCGCCAGCCTACTTACCTGAAGCACCTGCCTGTTACCTACTGTGCCCGCCAGCCTGCTTACCTGGAAGCACCAGCGTGTTACCTGCCGTGCCCGCTTGCCTGCTTACCTGTAAGCACCTGCCTGTTACCTGTTGTGCCCGCCAGCTTGCCCACCCAGAGCACCCGTCTGGCTATCAGCCGAATCAGCCTGCCTGTCTACCCGAACCACCCGTCAGCCTGCCTGCCGTGCTCATCCGCTGTACCGGTCAGTTCCAGCCTTCTGTCTCGTGGGAGTCACCTGCTCTCATACAAGGTCGGTGCCACAGTGGCACCTGGTCCCTGTGCTCAGTCCAACCCTGGTTCACGGAGTCGACTGAACCGCCATGCGACCTTGGTCTGGCCGAGTAGATACTTAGTCACGCCCCTCTGGTCCCTCCTTGCACCGCAGAACAGAGGTTCCACCACCCAGATCCATAACAGTTTGCACGGGCCATGGAACCCGGTGGCCCCCAGACTCCTTCGCTTTCTGACCTGTACCAGGAGGTTTCTCATCAGAGATCCCAGCAGGAAACTATCCTGACTTACCTGCGGCCTGTCAACTCCCGCCTGGATACGTTGTCCATCCCACCTGTGTCCGTCTCGAGCCGAACGGCACCCGCTCCGGCGGCGCCTCAGCCTATTTGTGCCATGACATCCGCCCCTGGTCCCCGGCTCTCTGCGTC
This sequence comes from Phyllobates terribilis, assembly GCF_046119375.1. NCBI lineage: Eukaryota > Metazoa > Chordata > Amphibia > Anura > Dendrobatidae > Phyllobates > Phyllobates terribilis. The sequence continues at coordinate 59,214,284 of NW_027362763.1, forward strand.
TCACATTTTGGTGGTGACCCCGTCTTATGCCGGGGTTTTCTAAACCAATGCACGCTGCACTTTGAACTCCTGGCACATCAGTTTCCCTCCGACCGGGGCAAGGTGGCGTTCATCATGTCTCACCTCACCGGGGAAGCATTGGCATAGCCAAACCCAGTATGGGAGAGAGGAGATCCCCTTGTGTCCGATCTTCCGGCTTTCCTCACTGCCTTCCGGAAGGTCTTCGATGAGCCCGGACGAAAGACTTCTACTGCCTCCTCTCTTCTCCGTCTCCACCAAGGGAGTCTCACTGTGGGCCAGTATGCCATACATTTCTGCACTCTCGCATCTGAGCTTGCCTGGAACAACGAGGCCCTTTTGTCCACCTTCTGGAAGGGTCTTTCCGGACGGATCAAGGACGATCTATCCCGTTGGGACATTCCTTCCATCCTGGACGACCTGGTGTCACTAGCTACCCGGATTGACATCCGTTTCTTGGAACGAGTTAAGGTGACAACCCGGGAGAGAAGATTTCCTCGTCTCCCTCCTGTGTTCCAGAAACCTGCCTCCCAACCAGCAATTCCCCGGGCACGCTCGCCCGAACCCATGCAGATTCACCAGACCAAGATGGTCAAGTCTCGCCAAGAGATGTTCCGAGCCAAGGGGAGCTGCTTCTACTGTGGCAGTAAGGAGCTTCTGATCCGTTCCTGTCCGGTGAAGAAGGGAAACTCCAGTGTCTAGGATCGCTCGGAGAGGTCATCCTAGGCAAGAGTAAATCCTCTGCGTCCTTGACTCTATCCATTTCTATTTCCAGTGGTGAGATCCGCTTCTTTGAGACCGCCCACCTGGATTCCGGAGCCGCTGGGAATCTCATATCTCAGGCCCTTGTGGAGCAGTATCAAATTCCCACTAAACGTCTGGCCGAACCATTGGCAGTCGCTTCCGTGGATGGGAGACTCCTTCTGCAGACCATCTTGCTCGTCACAGAGCCTGTAACCCTTCAGGTGGGAATGCTGCACTCGGAGACGATCTCCTTTCATGTGCTATATGGACTTTCTCACTCCCTTTTGCTAGGTCTACCCTGGCTACAGAGACATGAACCTGTCCTGAATTGGCGATCTGCTGAGGTGCTCCGTTGGGGGCAGGATTGCCATGAGACTTGCCTGGTTCCGGTTCGTCCGGCTCAACCTCCGTCTACTCCGGCTAATCTACCTGGTCTGCTGGCACCCTACTGGTCCTATGCGGACGTCTTCGACAAGAAGGAAGCTGAGACACTACCACCTCATAGGCCGTACGATTTCCCTATCGACCTGGTACCCGGTGCTTCTCCTTCCCGCGGGCGTATCTACCCCTTGTCGCTGGCTGAGACCCTAGCCATGTCTGAGTACATCGAGGAGAATCTTGCAAGGGGATTCATCCAGAAATCTACTTCCCCGGCTGGAGCAGGATTCTTCTTCGTTAAAAAGAAAGACGGCTCGCTTCGGACGTGTATTGACTACAGGGGTCTTAACCAGATTACCATCAAGAATAAGTACCCCCTGCCTCTAATCTCGGAGCTGTTTGACCGCCTTAAAGGCGCAAGGGGCTTCACCAAGCTCAATCTTCGTGGGGTGTACAATTTGGTCTGGATCCGCCAGGGAGACGAGTGGAAGATGGCATTCAACACCCGGGATGGTCACTATGAATACTGCATGATGCCCTTTGGTCTCTGTAATGCCCCAGCCGTCTTCCAGGAGCTGGTTAACGACATCTTCCGTGATCTCTTGTATTCTTGCGTAGTGGTGTACCTGGACGATATCTTGGTCTTCTCTCCGGATCTGCCCACACACCGAAGGAATGTACATCAGGTTCTGCTAAGGCTCCGGCAGAATCGTCTCTACTCAAAACTTGAGAAATGTCTCTTCGAGCAGACTTCCCTTCCATTCCTGGGATATATTATTTCCGAGACTGGTCTTCGGATGGACCCCGAGAAGGTTTCTGCCGTCTTAAAATGGCCCCGACCGGAGGGGTTGAAGGCGATTCAGCCATTCCTGGGCTTCGCAAATTATTACCGCCTCTTCATTCCTCATTTCTCCTTTCAGACCGCTCCCATCTCCGCGCTCACCCATAAGGGAGCAAATCCCAAGGAATGGACTTCCGAAGCGGAGCTTTCTCCTCCGCCTCTGTGCTGCACCGTCTGGATTGCAACAAGCAGTTCTTCCTGTAGGTTGATGCTTCCTCCTCTGGAGCCGGAGCGGTGCTCACCCAGAAATACTCCATCCTGGAGAATGGTAACCTGTGGCTTCTTCTCCAAGCTCTTCTCCTCATCCGGGCGCAACTACTCCATACAGGGTCGGACTGGGGTGCCTAGGGCCCACCAGGGGAACTGACTCTGGGGGCCCACATTACAGCCCACCATAAACGGTTTTATTACTTGTTATGCTTTTCTATAATGTACTATAATTAATTGATTGGCCGCGCTGTGGAGCACCAAGCGGCAGGACTTTGTTCGAACAGTCATTCCATACTGCCAGAGTCTCTATAATGGTAACTTGTCACCTTGAAAAACGCTATTTATCTGCAGATATAGGGGTAATCTGCAGGTAAATAGGGTTTAAAGCCTGGTTAGACGGCTTATTGGAAAAGCATTGGCTACACGGAGAAAATTACATTTTATTCTCCCTGCCGCCACTCGCTTCCTGTCAGAGGGTCGGTGCAAGGAGGGAGACATTACAGTCACCGTGAACTACAAAGTGAGGGTGCTGCAATAACGTCCGGCACCTTGATTGTGACATCTTCCATGGAGGCCAACCTCAGGCTGAGCTTCATTGAATGACTAACATGGCAGCAGCACCTGGCAACTAGTGCTGAGCGAGCATGGTCAGATAAGGTGTGATCCCAGCATGCTTGGGTGTTATCTGAGTATCTTGTAGTGCTCTGTTACTATGCTCGAGTCCCCGGGGTAGCATGTTTTGCGGTAGTAGACAGGCGCAACACATGCAAGAATTGCAGTTTGCTAGGTAATCCCTGCATGTGTTGCTTCTGTCTACCGCCGCAAAACATGTTACCGCAGGGACTCGAGCATATTAGCAGAGCACTACAAGATACTCGGATAACACCCGAGCATGCTGGGATCACACCTTATCCGACCACACTCACTCAGCACTAGTTGCCAGGTGCTGCTGCCATGTTAGTCATTCAATGAAGCTTAGCCTGAGGTTGGGCTCCATGGAAGTGTCACAATGAAGGTGCCGGACGTTATTGCAGCACGCTCACTTTGTAGTTCTCGGTGACTGTAATGTCTCTTATCCGACCACGCTCACTCAGCACTACTGGAAACCGAACAGCAACCTGCAACTGCGTCACAGGGGCTGAAGGGAACAGGTGACTGCATGCACCGGGCATTGTGCTATCTAAATGCCGCTGTCAGTGATTGAAAAGGGCACTTAAATACTCAAAACAGCAGCAATCAAGGCGAGCTCTGATCACTGCTGTTACAGGCAGACGCCGGCTATGTAACACAGCCGACATCTGCCCGGTATGGAGCAGGCTCAGCTCGTGAACACGCTCCATACAAGCACATCCCAATGGTGACAGTTATGACAAGGTTAGCAAATTTCACTTGTCTGTTCCTAAATGTGGAAAGACAAATGGAATTCCCTAACACATGTGAAAGAGACCTAATAGATTTAGTAAAGGTGCCTCAAGCATATGAATGTTATTACACACCACAATGCACAGTTACATACACGCATCTTACAAAATACATACTATTCCAGATACGCAGACGCGCACAAACACATCAGTACATGAATACATCATCTGAACCACCACCATTTGTAATGTCAGGTCAGCCCCATATATCTTTGTATCGCATAAACCTACAACTCCCAGTATGTAATTAACAATAGAGATACTGGGAGTTATCAGTCATCATCAGACTGCGGACCATACAGGAACCACAGTACTGATGAGACACAGGCAGGATCACAAATGAACATTTACATCCAGGGATCTTACCTGAGACGTCTTCTCTGATTAGAGTCGTTCTCTTTCTTTTCTTCCTCTTGTCCAGACTCCATGATGAGTTTTCTCATCCACAGCTCGTCTCTGCAGACTTCCATCTTCTCCGGTCTTCTGCAGCACATCCCCACACGATGCCCTTAAAGATTATAATGCTCCTGAATAAAAATATCTACACTGAGCCCCTGAATAAACCTAACTCTTACAATGCTCCCTGCACAAAACATGACATACACTCTACCCCTCTTGTGGTACCTGCTCTCCACACTCTCCTCTCCTTACCATACTGGGCCCCCTGTTCACATTGTCCTCTCACACTGTGTCCCCGCTATACTGCCCAGTCTCTATACTGTGCCCCTTCATCACACTCCCCCTTCCTCAGCATACTGTTCCCCCCTTTCTGTGCCCTCACACTGTTTCCCCCATACTGCCGAATCTCCATTCCTTCCCCCACACTACCTAGTCTCTGTGCTGTGTTACCTCACACTTTTCTCCCTCCATACTGTCTCCTCACACTATTCCCCCACTCTCCATACTGTTTCCTCACACTATTCCCCCACTCTCCATACTGTTTCCTCACACATCCCCCTTCCCCATTCTGTTCCTGCACTCATTCCCACCCCTCCTCTGGTTCACCATACTGTTTCTTCACACATCTCCCCATTCTGTCTCCTAAAATTTCTCTCCCATCTCTTCCCCAAATATAATAAATCTTCGGAAGAGCACACAGACATGCAGAAGCGCACTTATACACACGAAAACAAGAGCACACAGACACATACTAAGGGCTCTTTCACACTTGAGTACATGCGATGACAGTTTCCACACATACCAGAGACATTGGTACACATAGACCCATTCAAATGAATGTTTTTACCTGCAACACCTCCCGCAAAATGTCCCGCACACTGATGACAGCGCTCAGCGGCAGCAGGGTCAATGATGAGAGTAGTAGTCTACTCCCGCCGTGTCCAACTGTAAAAATAGGAATAAAATTAAAAAAAAACTTATACTCACCTCTCCTAAGTGTCACCCGCTGTAATCTGTGCGAGCGCTCACGCCGAGGAGAACGACTCCTGCAGCGAGTGGGCCCTGGAGCTACACAACAAGGGGTGCCCTATTAATCACTGAGCGCAGCTCCGGGGCCCGCTTGCTGCAGGAGTCATTCTCCTCGGCGTGACCGCTCGCACGGATTACAGTGGGTGACACCTAGGAGAGGTGAGTAAAAAGATTTTTTTATTTTATTCATATTTTTATAGTTGGACACGGCAGGAGTAGACTACTACTCTTATCATTGACCCTGCTGATCGCAGCGCCGGCAGGGATCTATGATGAAGGCAGCGCTCAGCACCAGGCTCTTGGGAACAGCGCTAACTGTACACTGATTCCCAAGCGCTGGTACGTGTCACACGGATGACACAATAGTGGACACGGATATCTCCAGTACCGTAAATATCAGGATATGTGAAAGAGCCCTAATATACACACACAGATACACATGCTCACAGAAATGGGGACACGTGCACACGCAGGCAAGCACTCACAGAAATGCACACGCAGTCATGCTCAGACATACTCAGACAATCACACACAAAAATGCAGACTCACAGGGAAGCACGCACACACGTGTGAAGACACAAATACACACGTAGACATGCAGGCACTCAAATACATACACACAAACACATGCAGGCATACACTGTACACACACGCATGCAGGCATATACACACACACTGTACACACATGCAGCCATATACACACACACTGTACACACATGCAGGCATTTACACACACACTGTACACACATGCAGGCAGGTTGGAACAGCTCCCCACAGGTGGAGCAGTCCCCAGGGCAGAGTAGAATAGATGATGGTGATGCGGGTGCTTGTGGTGCAGGAGAGATGGCGCAGCGGAAATAACTGACGGAGGCAGCGGAGTGCAGTCATCCGAGTTTACTCACAGTTATGTTCAAGTTCCTCAGGTACACTGTATGGGTGTCAGCCTCCCGCGTTGCGCTGCGTCTACCAGATGAGGGGTCCAGCACTTTTTCTCAAGTATATCAGGAGCGCTTAACGGAACCCCGCTTTCCTTATGTTCCTTACTAGACCAACTTCCCGGGCTGGGTCTTCTCCCTCCTGCCCTGCGCTTCCCCACACACAGTCCCAATCGGGTTCTCTGAAGTCCCTCTGGGCAACCTGGAGTTCCCGGACCTACTTGATGCCCTTCACGGTGACTAGGGTGAGGCTGTGGCAACTGCACCATGGAAGTGCAGAAGCCTCCAGTTTTCCAGCCGAGACCTGGAGTAACACGGCTGGTCCAAGGCCCGGTTCCCTTCTTGGGGCCTGATCCCTCTGACACTTGGCAGACTCGGGCATACGGGTGCCATCCTGCACTCACCGTACCCCCTGGGATCCCTTATGTTAACGGAGCCTTTCTCCTCTGCTCCCCTCCTGGGCCTCTATTACTAGGCCCCTTTCTGGAGCAGAGCTCCTGAAGAGACTCTGCTCCCCTCCTCTACTTTCACTGAATCACACTCACTCTCACTCCTGCCACCCTAAAATGGCTTCACTTTATATACCTCCTATCATGGTGCTCCCCACCTCTACATCCTCCACCCTTACCCAATACTGGTTCCCCCTCTCTTTGGTTCCACCCACTCCAGCCAGGGACAGGGCTCAGCAGAAACACAGTGCATCTTGCCCTTCCAGCCGGCCTGGAGTAGTGTAGAGTTGAATGCGGGTGTTGGGTGTTCCGGGAAGCACTCCCTCCTTAAATGAGAGAAGGACACCACACCTCTGGGTGAGGTGCAGAACATATAGACGCACCCGCAGGCATATACACACCCGCACCCGCAGGCATATACACGCACCCGCAGGCATATACATTGTAAGGCAGCGCTAGTCATCATGCTGGGGGACACTCGCTTCACCGAGTCAACTTAAGCACACATTGTTATGCACACGCCCGGACTGACTGGCATGTGCGTGTTTAGTGATCCCACTGGACCATGAACCGGAGAGTGCCTGGAGGGGAGTAACTAAGTATCTACCCAATCTGACCAAGGTCGCACGACGGCTAGCGACGCCAGTGCACCAGGGAGGAACCGAGCAGAGGGACCAGGTGCTACTCCAAGTCAGACCCCGCACACAGCTGTTGACCCACACAGGAGAATACAGGAACAGGCAGGTTAGGCTGGAACACTGACTGGTGGGTATAGGCAGGCACGGCTGGTATGCAGACAGGCGGGCATTGGTAAGCATGACTGGTATGCAGGCAGGGGGTACTGGCAAGCATGGCTGGAGTGCCGACAGGGAGGCACTAGCAGGTTGGAGCACAGACTGGATAAGGTCCAGTACAGACTGGGACTCAGGAACAGTACCGCAGATGCGGTAGACAAGCAAAGCAGAGCGAGAACCGCCTGGAGCGGTGAGCAAAGGCAGAGCAGAGCGAGAATCGCCTGGAGCGGTGAGCAAAGGCAAAGCAGAGCGAGAACCGCCTGGAGCGGTCAGCAAAGGCAGAGCAGAGCCACAACTGCCTGGAGCAGTGAGCAAAGGCAGAGCAGAATGAGAACTGCCTGGAGCGGTGAGTAAGGCAGAGCAGAGCGAGAACCGCCGGAGCGGTGAGCAAGGCAGAGCAGGCAAGAACCGCCGGAGCAGTGAGCAAGGCAGAGCAGGCAAAAATCTCCGGAGCGGTGAGCAAGGCAGAGCAGGCAAGAACCGCCAGAGTGGTGAGCAAGGCAGAGCAGGCAAGAACCGCCAGAGTGGTGAGCAAAGGCAGAGCAGAGGGGACAGGGCTCTGTTCACACGGAACAGACAGGAAGGGAAAGGCAGAACCAGATACACACAAGATACTTGCAATGAAGTAGCGAGTGGATGCTAAACTCCCGAACGGAAGTACAGCGACAACGAGTAGGAGTTAGGTGGAGGTTCAGACTCTGCAGAAAAAGGGAAGGTACGGACATAGAGAAACAGGAAGCAGGTTAGGAGACAGTTCAGACATCAACTGTTACTGTAACAAATACAGGAACGAGCCAAGGTAAAGCCAAGTGCTGGTTCAGACAATGCAGGAGAAAGGGAAGGTACGGACATAGGGAGAAACAGGAAGCAGGTTAGGAGACAGTTCAGACAGGAACTGTTACTGCAGCGGTATACAGGAGCGAGTCTGGGTATGCGGCCCCCAGAGGGCGGGACGAACAGGCTAGGAGCATGTTCAGACAGGCCTGGAAATACAGCCTCCAGGAAGGCAGACAGGCAGGCAAGAAAACACAGAATAGGACCTGGCACATTCAGAGTAAGACAGTACACTGAACGATAGCGTTGCTCAGGCACCAGCTTCCAGGTGAAGCTGGTTTAAATATCCAGTGACGGACAGCAATAGGCTGAGGACGCATTAGGGGTGTGCCCACAGCAGCTACAAGAAGCAGGAAGAGATCGGGCCCCGCCCTTAAGCAGCCAGAACAGAGGCAAGCAGACAGCATGGAAAGAAGCCAGGCTAGCAGACTGGACTGGTGATCAAGTTTGCGATCTTGCATAGTGGGGGATGGAGCACTATGCAAGAACGCCACCAGGTATGTTACACACATGCAACGCCTTTCTGGTATTTCACAATCCAGCAGTTTATTATTTATCATAAACCGCTCATAACCGAGTCCATCTCAGTGGCTCGCCGACATATTACACATATAATGTCCAAGAGCCTTTCCAGTGACAGATATGTCCACTTGGCTCCAGATACAGCCTTCAGCAAGGTAACAATATAAATGTCCACATCAAGCAGTGTTTTTACCTTTGCCGGGTTTTAGCTGTGGCTTTACGGCTTCCCAGATAGGGGTCTCCAGCCCTCGTACCTTCAAAGGCTACTGGTATTTTTTCACACATAACATCCAGCCTCTGCATTCCAGCACTCTTGCCTTCCAAGCCTCTAGCCCTCCAAAGCTACTGGCATCTCTTACACACAAGGATCCAGCCTCTGCCTTTCAGGCTTCACCAGGCTTCACACTCTCATGGCGTCCCGCACATGGGGAACTGGCCTCACGCCTTTTACACCCTGTTTCAAAAGCACAAAGATTTATATATCCTCCAGTGCACACACAGGACCTGTGCTGATGTCACAGTCATGTGATCAGACCTTCTGTGTGCACAGGACCTGTGCTGATGTCACAGTCATGTGATCAGTCACCTGAGGGGGAGGTACATGGTCAGCCAAAACACACCCTGGACCATTACAATAATGCCACCAGCTGCTGCATTACAGCACACAGACAATGCAGGAGAAAGGGAAGGTACGGACATAGGTAGAAACAGGAAGCAGGTTAGGAGACAGTTCAGACAGGAATTGTTACTGCAGTGGTATACAGGAGCGAGTCTGGGTATGCGGCCCCAAGAGGGAGGGACGAACAGGCTAGGAGCATGTTCAGACAGGCCTGGAAATACAGCCTACAGGAAGGCAGACAGGCAGGCAAGAAAACACAGAATAGGACCTGGCACATTCAGAGTAAGACAGCACACTGAACGATAGCGTTGCTCAGGCACCAGCTTCCAGGTGAAGCTGGTTTAAATATCCAGTGACGGACAGCAATAGGCTGAGGACGCATTAGGGGTGTGCCCACAGCAGCTACAAGAAGCAGGAAGAGATCGGGCGCCGCCCTTAAGCAGCCAGAACAGAGGCTAGCAGACAGCATGGAAAGAAGCCAGGCTAGCAGACTGGACTGGTGATCAAGTTTGCGATCTTGCATAGTGGGGGATGGAGCACTATGCAAGAACGCCACCAGGTATGTTACAGTACCCCCTCTTTACGCCCCCTCTTCTTCAAGCCTGCAAGGGTGTTCTGCAGAGAATTTGGAGGCCAATCCTTCTCTTCAAGAGGACTACCTCTTCTGTCCACCAGAGGAAACGAACCTGGTCTCGTTATCTTGGTAGCTAGGATGCTTCCTCCCATCAAGCCATCCTTAGCAACAGAAGAAATGGGTGAAATACCGGGAACAGCACACAGAAAAGTCTCTCTCCATTTACTATAAGATAGCACCCCGGTGAATTCAGGAGACAACTGGAGGTCCTCCGGCTGGTTGGAGGGGTGCAGAGACTCAGGGGTAACCATAGCTTGGTATAGCACTTGGTCCTGCTCATTGGATGAAGTGGGCAAAGCACCAGGTATAGAGTGTAAGAAAGTCTTTGTTCATTTTCTATCAGCTAGCATCCCGGAGGGTTCAGGAGACAACTGGAGGTCCTCCGCCTGGTTGGAGGGGTGCGGAGACTCGCTGGTAACCACTGATTTGAGGTACCTGTTGACAAGCTCACTGGACGGAGCGGGCGAAGTATCGGGCACCGGGTTTAGGAAAGTCTCTCTCCATTTGCCATCAGGTGGTATCCCGGAGGATTCAGGAGGCAACTGGAGGTTCTCCGCCTCGTCAGAGAGGTGCAGAGACTTGGAAGTATCCTCCGCCTCGATGGACGTATCGCCAGATTCATTAAAGATGGAGAGTTCCTGCCTGGGGACCATCTTCAGTCTGGTTTCTGGGTGGGCAGTCTCTTCGGGCAGGAGAACTGGTGAGCTACCCACACACATCACCCATCGGGGCTGCTCCGGGACACTGGGAAGGGCAGCTTCAGCAGAGTCCCCAGGATTGGGTCGTCGAAGACCATTAGAAAGGCCACCAGAAAGGCCTGCAGGTCAAAGACGATAGGATCCCTTGCTTCCCATAGGGGGGTGATCCATTTAAAGGCATCACCCGCTAGGTAGGACATCATAAATCCCACTTTAACCCGATCGGTGGGAAAATAGTGAGCATAGAACTGGAACTGCAGCATGCATTGCTCCACAAATGCACAACTACGTTTTGGGTTCCCATAGTACCGTGGTGGATCCGCAGGATAGAGTGCCGATAGCTCCATTTGGACTGGTGCGTAATACGCCTGGGCCATAGCTATAGAAAAAAAATTTTTTATTTATTTTTAATGCACGTATTCGCTGGACACGGATTCAAAATGTTTGAGAGCGAAGGGCCGTGGGGCTCAACGGGAACCATGGCCTGAGCAAACTGTTATGCACACGCCCGGACTGACTGGCGTGTGCGTGTTTAGTGATCCCACTGGACCATGAACCAGAGAGTGCCTGGAGTGGCGTAACTAAGTATCTACCCGATCCGACCAAGGTCGCACAATGGCTAACGACGCCAGTGCACCAGGGAGGAACCGAGCAGAGGGACCAAGTGCTACTCCAAGTCAGACGCCGGACACGACTGTTGACCCACACCGGAGAATACAGGAACAGGCAGGTTAGGCTGGCACACTGACTGGTGGGTATAGGCAGGCACGTCTGGTATGCAGACAGGCGGGCACTGGTAAGCATGACTGGTATGCAGGCAGGGGGTACTGGCAAGCATGGCTGGAGTGCCGACAGGGAGGCACTAGCAGGTTGGAGCACAGACTGGATAAGGTCCAGTACAGACTGGGACTCAGGAACAGAACCGCAGATGCGATAGACAAGCAGAGCAGGGCGAGACCGCCTGGAGCGGTGAGCAAAGGCAGAGCAGAGGGAGACCGCCTGGAGCGGTGAGCAAAGGCAGAGCAGAGCGACACCGCCTGGAGCGGTGAGCAAAGGCAGAGCAGAGCGAGACTGCCTGGAGCGATGAGCAAAGGCAGAGCAGAGCGAGACCGCCTGGAGCGGTGAGCAAAGGCAGAGCAGAGCGAGACCGCCTGGAGCGGTGAGCAAAGGCAGAGCAGAGCGAGACCCCCTGGAGCAGTGAGCAAAGGCAGAGCAGAGAGAGACCGCCTGGAGCGGTGAACAAAGGCAGAGCAGAGCGAGACCCCCTGGAGCGGTGAGCAAAGGCAGAGCAGAGCGAGACAGCCTGGAGCGGTGAACAAAGGCAGAGCAGAGCGAGACCCCCTGGAGCGGTGAGCAAAGGCAGAGCAGAGCGATACCGCCTGGAGTGGTGAGCAAAGGCAGAGCAGAGCGAGACCGCCTGGAGCGGTGAGCAAAGGCAGAGCAGAGCGAGACCGCCTGGAGCGGTGAGCAAAGGCAGAGCAGAGCGAGACCGCCTGGAGCGGTGAGCAAGGGCAGAGCAGAGCGAGACCGCCTGGAGCGGTGAGCAAAGTCAGAGCAGAGCGAGACCGCCTGGAGCGGTGAGCAAAGTCAGAGCAGAGTGAGACCGCCTGCATCGGTGAGCAAAGGCAGAGCAGAGCGAGACTGCCTGGAGCGGCGAGGAAAGGCAGAGCAGAGTGAGACCGCCTGGAGCGGTGAGCAAGGCAGAGCAGTCAAGAACCGCCAGAGCGGTGAGCAAGGCAGAGCAGTCAAGAACCGCCAGAGCGGTGAGCAAGGCAGAGCAGTCAAGAACCGCCAGAGCGGTGAGCAAGCAGAGCAGTCAAGAACCGCCAGAGCGGTGAGCAAGGCACAGCAGGCAAGAACCGCCAGAGCGGTGAGCAAGGCAGGGCAGGCAAGAACCGCCAGAGCGGTGAGCAAAGGCAGAGCAGAGGGGACAGGGCTCTGTTCACACGGAACAGACAGGAAGGGAAAGGCAGAACCAGATACACACAAGATACTTGCAATGAAGTAGCGAGTGAAATCTAAACTCACAAATGGAAATACAGCGACAACGAGTAGGAGTTAGGTGCAGGTTCAAACTCTGCAGAAAAAGGGAAGGTACGGACATAGAGAAAGAGGAAGCAGGTTAGGAGACAGTTCAGACAGGAACTGTTACTGCAACAAATACAGGAACGAGCCAAGGTAAAGCCAAGTGCTGGATCAGACAATGCAGGAGAAAGGGAAGGTACAGACATATGGAGAAACAGGAAGCATTTTAGGAGACAGTTCAGACAGGAACTGTTACTGCAGTGGGATACAGGAGCGAGTCTGGGTATGCGGCCCCCAGAGGGCGGGACGAACAGGCTAGGAGCGTGTTCAGACAGGTCTGGAAATACAGCCTACAGGAAGGCAGACAGGCAGGCAAGAAAACACAGAATAGGACCTGGCACATTCAGAGTAAGACAGCACACTGAACGATAGCGTTGCTCAGGCACCAGCTTCCAGGTGAAGCTGATTTAAATATCCAGTGACGGACAGGAATAGGCTGAGGACGCATTAGGGGTGTGTGTCACGCTGTCTCTGTATACTGGAGGTAGGGGGCCTAAGCTGACCCTAAGCTGGGGCCCTGACTAATCCCTCTACCTGGAGGTACTGTTAAAGGTACAGAGGTCCAGGCCGCCAGCGTAACCCCTACCTCCTGAGGATCCCTGCACCTCAGTAATCTAGTCCTGAGAAGGACCCCGATCACAACAATCGGGGACAGGAAATAATATGCCAACACTCAGTACTTAGACGAACGAGACAGTACAAGGGTCAAACCAAAAGCCTCCTTGCATACAAAAACTACACCACAACTACAGAGGGAACACCAACGGGAAAGGAGATAAATGATAAAGCGAGGAAGGGAAAAGCCACACCAAATACACTTAGCTTAGAACTCCAAAATACCACGATCCGCTCTGTTAGTCTGTATGAAATGCTTTCACCGACACTTCCCTAACAGACTGGCAGGCATATGAAGGAGTCCTACTACTGCAGCATTGATTGCAGCTGGGCGAGGCTGAACCTCATCTAGCACAGAGAGAGAGAGTTAACTCCCTCACTGCCGAAAAACACAAAACACCAAAATCTCAGCTGCGAGAAGTCAGGCTGTGTAATCGTGACGATCTTCGTGGCGACACACCCGTGACAGTACCCCCCCTTCTACGAGGGGCCTCCGGACCCTCAGGGCCAGGTTTATCCGGGTGAGTCGTGTGGAAGGCCCGAACTAATCGGTCTGCGTTAATATCCGACGCAGGAACCCACATCCTCTCCTCAGGACCATACCCCTTCCAATGAACCAGGTACTGAAGGGACCGGCGATTAATGCGTGAATCGATGACCTTCGATACCTGGAACTCCAAGTTACCATTGACCACCACAGGAGGGGGAGGTAAAGGTGACGGTATCACCGGCGCCACATACCTCTTAAGCAACGATCTGTGGAACACGTTGTGAATTTTAAACGTAGGGGGGAGGTCAAGATGGAATACCACCGGATTAATTATAGAACTGATCCTGTACAGCCCGATGAACCTGGGACCCAGTTTACAGGAGGGAACCTTAAGTTTTATATTCCTGGTAGACAACCATACCCGATCGTTCACACTTAGGTCCGGACCAGACACTCTCCTCCTATCAGCCATACGTTTGTATCGGTTCCCCATAGTATTCAGATTCTTCAGCACCCCTCTCCATACTGAAGCGAGTGATGAGGAAAATCGTTCCTCCTCAGGAACCCCCGAAGAGCCCCCCCTACTGAAAGTACAAAACTGGGGGTGAAAACCATATGCCCCAAAAAACCGGGACTTACCAGTGGACTCGCTCCGCCTATTATTAAGAGCAAACTCTGCCAGAGGTAAGAAAGAAGCCCAGTCCTCCTGGTTCTCTGACACAAAACACCGGAGATATGTCTCCAAGCTCTGGTTCATACGTTCCGTCTGACCATTGGTCTGAGGATGAAAAGCCGATGAGAACGATAAATGCATCCCTCGCCGTGTACAAAATGCCTTCCAGAATTTGGACACAAACTGAGACCCCCGATCTGACACCACATCGGAGGGTACCCCGTGAAGCCTCACAATCTCCCCAAATGAACACCTGCGCAAGAGTTTTAGAATTAGGAAGAGCAGGAAGAGCGAAAAAATGTGCCATCTTGCTGAACCTGTCCACTACAACGAGTATGACCGTTTTACCCGAAGACGGCGGGAGGTCCGTAATAAAGTCCATAGACAGATGAGTCCAAGGACGCTCCGGGATCTTCAAAGGTAAGAGGGCCCCAGACGGACGGGTATGTGGGGTCTTAGAGCGCGCACAAACCCCACAGGACGCAACAAAAGTTACCACCTCCTTATGTAAGTTAGGCCGCCAAAACCGACGCGAGAGGAGATCCACAGTTGCTTTACTCCCTGGGTGTCCTGCCAAAGCTGAGTTATGGTGTGCCTCGATCACCTTTTGTCGTAGCTGATCTGGAACAAACAGTCTCCCTGGAGGTCCAACAGGGGCATCCCCCTGAGCCTCCAATACCTCCTCCTCAAGCTCAGAGCATACTGCCGACACCACCACCCCCTCTTGAAGGATAGGAACCGGATCATCCGTATTTCCGGCCCCAGGGAAACTACGAGATAAGGCATCCGCCTTCACATTTTTTGACCCAGGACGATATGTAACAACAAAATTAAACCTGGTAAAAAACAAAGACCACCTGGCTTGTCTGGGATTCAGACGTTTTGCGGACTCCAGATAAAGCAGGTTCTTGTGATTGGTGATGACGGTGACCGGATGGACTGCCCCCTCTAAAAAATGGCGCCACTCCTCAAAAGCTAACTTAATGGCCAAGAGTTCCCTATTGCCGACATCGTAATTCCTCTCAGCGGACGACAATTTTTTAGAGAAAAAGGCGCACGGATGCCACTTACCAGGGGACGAACCTTGTGACAATACTGCTCCCACCCCTACCTCGGAAGCGTCTACCTCTACAATGAATGGCTGTGACGCATCAGGTTGAATGAGTATGGGTGCCGAGGCAAAACATTTTTTCAAGGAGGAGAAAGCTTGACAAGCCTTGTCAGACCACCTAGAAAAATCTGTCCCCTTTTTTGTCATGTCTGTGAGAGGTTTAACCATGGACGAGAAATTACGAATGAACTTCCGGTAATAATTAGCAAACCCCAGGAAACGTTGTAGTGCCTTAAGATTCTCTGGCAGATCCCACTCAAGAACTGCCCGCACTTTCCCAGGGTCCATACGAAAACCGGACGCTGAAACCAGGAAGCCTAAAAACTGGAGTTCCTGTACAGCGAACACACACTTTTCCCATTTGGCATACAGTTTATTATCCCGCAAGATCTGTAGCACCTGCCTAACGTGCTCCTGATGAGACACCAGATTTGGCGAGTAAATTAAGATATCATCCAGATATATGACAACAAACTGTCCCACCAGGCGGCGAAAAATGTCATTAACAAAGTGTTGGAACACCGCCGGGGCATTAGTCAGACCGAATGGCATGACAAGGTTCTCATAATGCCCCTCCAGAGTGTTAAACGCCGTCTTCCACTCATCCCCCTCCTTCATCCTAATCAGATTGTACGCCCCCCTGAGATCCAACTTAGAGAACCATTTGGCGCCCACGATCTGATTAAAGAGATAGGGAATAAGTGGGAGCGGATACGGATCTCGGACCGTTATCCGATTAAGTTCACGGAAATCCAGGCAAGGGCGTAGGCCTCCATCTTTCTTCTTCACAAAGAAGAACCCCGCGGCCACCGGTGAAGATGAAGGTCTAATATGCCCCTTAGCCAGACTTTCAGAAATATAATCCTTCATGGCCTGCCTCTCAGGACCAGAAAGGTTATACAACCTAGCTTTAGGTAACTTGGCCTCAGGGAGCAGTTTTACAGAACAGTCATACTCGCGATGAGGAGATAGTTCCTGACACCCTTTCTCCGAGAATACATCCTCAAAGTCCGCCAGAAACGGAGGTAAGAACCTAGGAGTAACCGCACCAATGACCGTATTCATGCAGTTTTTATTACAGAATTTACTCCATTGGCTTATCTCTCTAGATTGCCAATTAATAACCGGGTTATGCTTAGTTAACCAAGGAAGGCCCAACACTATAGGAGTGGGAAGACCCTCCAACACGTAGCAAGACAACAGTTCTTTATGTATCGCCCCCACTTGAAGTTTTACGTTATGCACAGCTTGCAAAAAACTTCCCTGACCGAGGGGCCTGGCATCGATCGAGAATATGGGGATGGGTTTAGCCAACTCACTCAATCGCATACCTTGAACCCGGGCAAACCGAGCGTCCACCAGATTAGCCCCGGCCCCACTATCCAGAAGAACAGATATCCTCTCAGTTCTCGTACCCACCACCACCTCCGCCGGTACAAGAAACTGAGATAAACCTAGGGACGAAATACCTACTCCCAGATTGCCGTCCACCACACAACCTGGGATCAACAGTTTTCCGACGACTCTTCACTCTGCAAGGGACGGGATGGACAGCCCCCAATAAAATGTCCCTCTCTCCCGCAGAAGAAACACCTTCCTGTCTTATGGCGCACCACCGGTCCCCTCCCCCGAAATGATGTCCCTCCTAATTGCATAGGCTCCTCTGCACGGACCAGGGGACCCTCCATATAAGGAACCCTTGTAGAAGGTGGAGTCATCACAGGGGGCGGAGTTGCCCCGCACCTCTCCCGAAGCCGTCTGTCAATGCGAATAGCAAGGGCCATAGCGGCTTCCAGTGACGCGGGAGGGTCATACTGAGCCAACACATCCTTTAATTTGTCAGATAACCCTTGACAAAACTGGCTCCTAAGAACTGGGTCATTCCACTGGGTGTCCGTGGCCCACCTACGGAACTCCGAACAGAATTCCTCCGCCAGACGATCTCCCTGCTGGATCCTACGTAACTTAGATTCAGCAAGGGAGATCCGATCCGAGTCATCATATACGAGACCCAGAGCTGCAAAAAACCTATCCACTGACTGGAGAGCTGGGGAGCCTGGGGGAAGAGAGAACGCCCAAGATTGTGGGTCCCCTTGTAGGAGCGAGATGACAATTCCCACCCTTTGTTCTTCACTCCCCGACGACCGAGGCCGCAGCCGAAAGTACAACTTGCATGCCTCCCGGAAAACAAAAAACTTGTCCCGCCCCCCAGTGAACCTGTCAGGGAGAGCTACTTTAGGTTCTGGTCCGACTTGCTCCTGGGGATACAAAACCTTGGACCTAACGTCCGCCAGCTCCATGGACAAACTCCGCAACTGCCGAGCTAGACTGGCTACTGGATCCATGGTAGCTGGAGAGAATCTTAGTGGGTCGGTGAAAATGTCACGCTGTCTCTGTATACTGGAGGTAGGGGGCCTAAGCTGACCCTAAGCTGGGGCCCTGACTAATCCCTCTACCTGGAGGTACTGTTAAAGGTACAGAGGTCCAGGCCGCCAGCGTAACCCCTACCTCCTGAGGATCCCTGCACCTCAGTAATCTAGTCCTGAGAAGGACCCCGATCACAACAATAGGGGACAGGAAATAATATGCCAACACTCAGTACTTAGATGAACGAGACAGTACAAGGGTCAAACCAAAAACCTCCTTGCATACAAAAACTACACCACAACTACAGAGGGAACACCAACGGGAAAGGAGATAAATGATAAAGCGAGGAAGGGAAAAGCCACACCAAATACACTTAGCTTAGAACTCCAAAATACCACGATCCGCTCTGTTAGTTTGTATGAAATGCTTTCACCGACACTTCCCTAACAGACTGGCAGGCATATGAAGGAGTCCTACTACTGCAGCATTGATTGCAGCTGGGCGAGGCTGAACCTCATCTAGCACAGAGAGAGAGAGTTAACTCCCTCACTGCCGAAAAACACAAAACACCAAAATCTCAGCTGCGAGAAGTCAGGCTGTGTAATCGTGACGATCTTCGTGGCGACACACCCGTGACAGTGTGCCCACAGCAGCTACAAGAAGCAGGAAAAGATCGGGCCCCGCCCTTAAGCAGCCAGAACAGAGGCAAGCAGACAGCATGGAAAGAAGCCAGGCTAGCAGACTGGACTGGTGATCAAGTTTGCGATCTTGCATAGTGGGGGATGGAGCACTATGCAAGAACGCCACCAGGTATGTTACACACATGCAACGCCTTTCTGGTATTTCACAATCCAGCAGTTTATTATTTATCATAAACCGCTCATAACCGAGTCCATCTCAGTGGCTCGCCGACATATTACACATATAATGTCCAAGAGCCTTTCCAGTGACAGATATGTCCACTTGGCTCCAGATACAGCCTTCAGCAAGGTAACAATATAAATGTCCACATCAAGCAGTGTTTTTACCTTTGCCGGGTTTTAGCTGTGGCTTTACGGCTTCCCAGATGGGGGTCTCCAGCCCTCGTACCTTCAAAGGCTACTGGTATTTTTTCACACATAACATCCAGCCTCTGCCTTCCAGCACTCTTGCCCTCCAAGGCTACTGGCATCTCTTACACACAAGGATCCAGCCTCTGCCTTTCAGGCTTCACCAGGCTTCACACTCTCATGGCGTCCCGCACATGGGGAACTGGCCTCACTCCTTTTACACCCTGTTTCAAAAGCACAAAGATTTATATATCCTCCAGTGCACACACAGGACCTGTGCTGATGTCACAGTCATGTGATCAGACATTCTGTGTGCACAGGACCTGTGCTGATGTCACAGTCATGTGATCAGTCACCTGAGGGGGAGGTACATGGCCAGCCAAAACACACCCTGGACCATTACAGTAATGCCGCCAGCTGCTGCATTACAGCACACACACACACGCAGGCATATACACATTCGCAGGCATATACACACACACGCAGGCATATACACATTCGCAGGCATATACACACACACGCAGGCATATACACGCACTTGCAGGCATATACACACACCCGCAGGCATATACACACTCACGCAGGCATATACACACACACGCAGGCATATACACACACATGCAGGCATATACACACACACGCAGGCATATACACACACACACAGGCATATACACACACACACAGGCATATACACACACACATGCAGGCATATGACTGCAGCCTTGTTTCCAATTCCAGGCCAGGTTGCAGTGTTGAACTGTAGAGGACGGTCACCGTCCACATATCCAGCCCCGGAGCCGGTATAAAAAAGCCCAGAGTCAGAGCAGGAAAGAAGGGGGGGTGCGCCGGTGCCGGTGCCACCACCCGGTCGGGAGCCGGTATTACTACAGGGGAGCAGGCCAGGGCAGATATGGAGCTGGGATGTGACCATATCAGAGGCCCGGGAGCAGGGAGAGCAGAGCGAGACGTCGGGTTCGGTGGTGCCAGAGTATCATAGGACGGCCCCGGAGCAGAGAGAAAGCACTGCAGAGCGCGGCCGCGGCATATCAGAGGCCAGAAGAGAGTGGCGTCAATGTCACCTGACACCACACCACAGTCTGCCAGCCAGCGGGAAAGCAGAGCACAGTGCGTGTCACCGCCCAGAAAGAATCCATCCTCTTAGTGTCAGGGACTCACGTGGTAAGCATACTGCATGCACGTCACTGCAGGCCCGCTGTCACCAATGAATGTGCCGTGCGCGTGACGCGAACCACTGGGCCGTGAGGTACCCAATGCCAGGCCGGTGGATGCTGGGGGAATTGTCACAGTGTCGGTGACCCGGTCCTTGACCCAGGGCGGTCAATAAAAAGGGTTTATGTATAGGGGTTTTATAGAGTTCGTGATGCCACTTGTGGAATGTGGGTAAGGGAGCCGCCGCTGCGGAGCAGTCCTCTGAAGCTGATGTTACTGCAGCAGGGATGGTGTGGCTCTCCACAGGAAGAGCTAGCTCCAGGACAGTGTAGTTGATGTTGGTTGTGCTGGGTGTTGTAGTGCAGGGTTTGATGGCGCAGCAAGAAACACAGAGGCAAGGAAGTGCAGTCCTCAGGGTCTTTACTCATGGTTATTGCAGTCCAAGTTACAGACGTCAAAGTAACTTCCTGTGCCGTGCTGCGTTTACTCAGTGAGGGGCTCAGTCCACCTCCAGTTAACTCTGGAGTACATAGCAGGACCCCCTTCTGTGTCTTCTCTCTGGCTGTCTCCCTGAACCTCATACCAAGTGTCCCAGTCCAGTACCTGCGGGCCTTGGCGGGCGACGTCTGTTCCATCCCCTGGGTCCTCTATAGCTACCTTCCTGGTGAGACTGGTATGGACTGTTGGCTACAGGACATGAAATACAGCAGCCTCCGGTTTCTAGTTAAGACGTACAGTCCGGTCCCCTGTGTGCAGCCTGACCCTTCCGACTCCCAGTAGATGCGGGAGCACGGGTGGCATTCAGCATGGCCCGTACCCCTAGGGTCCTTTCCTCTGGTTCCTGGAGCCTTCCTGCTCCCTCTCCTCTCTTCTCTCCAACTTGGGCCTCACTGTCTAGGCCCGCCTCTGGAGCAGAGCTCCAACAGAGACTCTGCTCCTGTCACTTTCCTCCTCTGACTAGTCTCTCTTTCTAAGATGGCTTCTCTACTTATATTTTCCTTCTATGTGCTCCCCTTAACTACTTCCTCCACCCACACCCACTATGTGGTTCCCCCTCTCTGGGTTCCCCCCACTCCAGCCAGGAAAGGGGCTCAGCAAGAAGCAGAGGCATCTTGCCCCTCCTGCTGGCCTGGAGATGTGTGTGTTGGATGCAGGTGTTAGGGTCCTGAGCTGTACTCCTTCCTTACCTGAGAGTGAGATGCCACATCTCTGGCTGAGATGCAACACCTCTGTGGTGACCGAACCCTCAGGGGCGCCACACGCGCGATGCTACATTTGATTCAGCCACGCTTTTAAAGGGCCCACACTTTTAAAGGGCCCCCGCCACCAATTTTCTCACTCTCATATCTGGGCCCACCAGGAAATTTCCCGATTTCCCGCCAGGCCAGACCGACCCTGACTCCATAGGAGATCATGAGCTGCTTGCCATCAAATTTGCGCTGGAGGAGTGGCGCTACCTGCTGGAAGGGGCTCTGCACCCGGTGATCATCTACACAGATCACAAAAACCTGGCCTATTTACAAAACGCCCAGAGACTCAATACGCGTCAGGCCCAGTGGTCTCTGTTCTTTGCCAGTAAGTGTAGGGATAGTCCAGGCGGAAAGGAAAATAAAGCAGGAAATGTACTGTATTACTGAAGCTAGAAACGGCGGGTGCTGTGCCTGATACTGCGTGTGCCAATCTGATGTCCTTGAACTGTCCAGTAAACTTTTGTTGGTTAAAATGAATTGGATGTGCACTGAGTTGTGTACGGCTGTTCCTAAATATGGATTTAATGCCCCAAAGTTGTAGTCTACCTGATGATGTTTGCACAATGTTAATATTTTACTTTGCAGATAACGTACATTAGAATTCAGTACATACACACGTGGTCAAAATTGTTGATACTCCTCGTTTAATGATAGAAAAACCCACAATGGTCACAGAAATAACTTGAATCTGACAAAAATAATAATAAATTATAAATCTATGAAAATGAACAAAATGAAAGTCAGACATTGCTTTTCTGCTTCCACAGAATTTAAAAAAAAATGAAACTCATGAAATAGACCTGGAGAGAAATGATGGTACCCCTGAAAATAATGTGACAAAAGGGACATGCTAAATCAAGTTATGTCCACTAATTAGCATCACCGGTGTCTACAATCTTGTAATCAGTTAGTGGGCCTGTATATAGGGCTACAGATACTCACTGTGCTGTTTGGTGACATGGTGTGTACCACACTCAACATGGACCAGAGGAAGCAAAGGAAAGAGTTGTCTCAGGAGATTAGAAACAAAATTAGAGACAAGCATGTTAAGGTTAAAGGTTATAAAACAATCTCCAAGCAGCTTGATGTTCTTGTGACTACAGTTGCACATATTATTCATAAATGTAAGATCCATGGGACTGTAGCCAACCTCCCTGGACGTGGCCGCAGGAGGAAAATTGATGACAAATCAAAGAGACGGATAATACGAATGGTAACAAAAGAGCCCAGGATAACTTCTAAAGAGATTAAAGTTGAACTTCAAGCTCAAGGAACATCAGTGTCAAATCGCACCATCCGTCGTTGTTTGATCCAAAGTGGACTTCATGGGAGACGACCAAGGAGAACACCATTGTTGAAAAAAAAAATCATAAAAAAGCCAGACTGTAATTTGCCAAGCTACATGTTGACAAGCCACAATGCTTCTGGGAGAATGTCCTATGGACAGATGAGACAAAAATGGAGATTTTTGGCAAGGCACATCAGCTCTATGTTCAGAGACGGAAAAATGAAGCATATCAAGAAAAGAACACTGTCCCTACTGTGAAACATGGAGGAGGCTCTGTTATGTTCTGGGGATGGTTTGCTGCATTTGGCACAGGGTGTCTTGAATCTGTGCAGGGTACAATGAGATCTCAAGACTATCAAGGGATTCTAGAGAGAAATGTGCTGCCCAGTGTCAGAAAGCTTGGTCTCAGTCGCAGGTCATGGGTCTTGCAACAGGATAATGACCCAAAACAAACAGCTAAAAACACCCAAGAATGGCTAAGAGAAAAACACTGGACTATTCTGAAGTGGCTTCTATGAGCCCTGAAATAAATCCTATTGAGCATCTTTGGAAAGAGCTGAAACATGCCGTCTGGAAAAGGCATCCTTCAACCACGAGACAACTGGAGCAATTTGCTCATGAGGAGTGGGCCAAAATACCTGTCGAGAGTTGCAGAAGTCTCATTGACAGTTACAGGAATCGTCTGATTGCAGTGATTGCCTCAAAAGGTTGTTCAACAAAATATTAAGTTAAGAAGAAGAACCATCATTTCTGTCCGGGCCGATTTCATGAGGTTAATTTTTTTTTAAATTCTGTGGAAGCAGAAAAGCAATGTCTGACTTTCATTTGTTCATTTCAAAGATTTTAATTTATTATTACTAATAACTATTTTCAGTCTGTCTTGCAGTTTCCTATAGCTTGTAACATGTCATAGATATAATTACATATATCTTTTCCCCCATGCTCTTGCACTTTAGTCTATTTACATGTACGCATGTTCCATATACTTATTATGTACTACAGTATTTGACATTATATGGATATACTATGTATACTGTATATCCATTTGATGTATCATCACTAATTTTATTATTCCTGCACTTTCTTTACTTTTCTATCATTAATAAATAGGTTTTCCTATAATTCAGTCTCACTCCTGTGCACTTATTTTTTATTATTATTTATTTTTTATTTATTATTTTTTCACTTTCAATATGGGACGTCTAGCACTTATATATCAATATGGTGATATAATATTTTTATTTGTGTATTCTTCTGAGTGTACATCCTCCTTTTTCCCCTCATTGATGGCATATGTCCACTTTATCACTGGGGTTCTGTTTATATAATATCACTTCTATCTTTTATCCCCATTTGGTTATTAATTATCTAATGATTTGCACTGTTTTCATTCTCATACACCTTTCTATGATTATATTGACTCGCCCAGGGTGGATATAGGGGAGACTCGGTACCCGGGCCTTAACCTTCTGTGGGATGTCACAGCAGTCGACTCCCGGGCCCGTACCCTGGGGTCTCTCTTTAAAACGGGTTTTGTTAACAGTTTTGTCTCGTGATGCCACCTGTCAGGGGGAATGACGGACACACACACAGGGGGTTCGCTTCAGTACCTTTACTGGTGTTGACGGCAGGTACAGTCCAGGGTACTTGATAGGAAGGGTGCACTTCTGGATTCTCCCCAGTGAGTGGGTATAAGGCCTCCTGATCTGTTTCTTCCTTTCTCTAAAGCTTCTGGCCAGCCTGGAACTAGGCCTAGCTTTTATGCTGTTTCACTCTCTCACCTGTCTGCTTGTAGTAGAACTTTTCTTTGGCTACCACTATCCCTGGACACTGGGGCCTTCGTGGTTCCTATTTCTGTAAAATGATGATAGCTTCAGGTGAACCAGGGGTCTGGAATCCTCCTGGTATGCCGGTTGTCCCTACTGGGTATAGAGGACCCTGTAAGCGTGGACACTGTGTCCGGCTTGTGTCCTGGGGTGAGCTTCAGATGCTCCCCTGCCCCCTTAACTCCTCTCTCCTTGCCTCGGCCACACTCGGGGCCCTCAACACAGCAGCAGACGTGCTGCTTCTTCACTGCTCTAAAGTGTCAGCACACTCTCTCTACCTAACTCCACCCTCCAGTATATATATCCCTAACAGGGCTCCCTCTGGTGGTATGAGGTGGAAGGGTGGAGGTGTCTGTGTGTAGTAAGGGCCTCTTGTGGAGAAGTCCGTCCATGCATCCTTTTGGGTGGTGTGGTACCTGTGGTAGCAGGGTGCCACAATATCAAGGGATGACCATCGTGACACTTCCTTGCTTCCTTTATGACTGAAGTATTGATTAATGACTCTATGCTCGGGAGATCTTATGATGTGCTTATCCTTACTTGGATTTGGTGCATCTCTTTCCATACTGCGGTTAGCTTTCCCGTGGTGTGCGCTTTCGGTTGCGGGCCGAATTAGGTTGCCGTGGTGACGTGTCCTCCAACGTCACTTCTCCCCTCATCCCGGGCTGACGCGTCAGCCGATGGCGGGGCCCGGTGACGTGGTACGCTGCTGCCGCTTCTTCCGTTCTGTTGCGGCTTCCAGAAGCGCCGATGCAGCCACACATGAGTACACTGAGCAAGGCCAAATATAAGGGAGCTTCCCTACCCCCTGTATATCCTTCCCCCAAAGAAGCGGAACGGGAAACGCGCGTTGGGGTTGTCCTTTTTCTCACAGTCACCAGGTTGTATTGCCTCTTCCCTCCACTCCCTATATACCTGTCGTGTTATGATGTCTTATGTCTGCTTTATGTTGAATGGATCTCTCTTGACATTAGTCTATATTGCATTTTAACCAGCACTCAGCTATATGTCTTCTCGCCATAACTCCTGGTCTTCCTAGGGTTTTTGTGGTAGTGTTACCATATTGAGTTTTAATCTTTTTTGCTTCAAGGTTATATACAGCACTATCTATGGACTTTGTTTCCTCATATACAGTACAGACCAAAAGTTTGGACACACCTTCTCATTTTAACATTTTTCTGTATTTTCATGACTATGAAAATTGTACATTCACACTGAAGGCATCAAAACTATGAATTAACACATGTGGAATTATATACTTAACAAAAAAGTGTGAAACAACTGAAAATAAGTCTTATATTCTAGGTTCTTCAAAGTAGCCACCTTTTGCTTTGATGACTGCTTTGCACACTCTTGGCATTCTCTTGATGAGCTTCAAGAGGTAGTCACCGGAAATGGTCTTCCAACAATCTTGAAGGAGTTCCCAGAAATGCTTAGCACTTGTTGGCCCTTTTGCCTTCACTCTGCGGTCCAGCTCACCCCAACCATCTCGATTGGGTTCAGGTCTGGTGACTGTGGAGACCAGGTCATCTGGCGTAGCACCCCATCACTCTCCTTCTTGGTCAGATAGCCCTTACACAGCCTGGAGGTGTGTTTGGGGTCATTGTCCTGTTGAAAAATGAATGATGGTCCAACTAAACGCAAACCGGATGGAATAGCATGCCGCTGCAAGATGCTGTGGTAGCCATGCTGGTTCAGTATGCCTTCAATTTTGAATAAATCCCCAACAGTGTCACCAGAAAAGCACCTCCACACCATCACACCTCCTTCTCCATGCTTCACGGTGGGAACCAGGCATGTACAGTCCATCCGTTCACCTTTTCTGCGTCGCACAAAGACACGGTGGTTGGAACCAAAGATCTCAAATTTGGACTCATCAGACCAAAGCACAGATTTCCACTGGTCTAATTTCCATTCCTTGTGTTCTTTAGCCCAAACAAGTCTCTTCTGCTTGTTGCCTGTCCTTATCAGTGGTTTCCTAGCAGCTATTTTACAATGAAGGCCTGCTGCACAAAGTCTCCTCTTAACAGTTGTTGTAGAGATGTGTCTGCTGCTAGAACTCTGTGTGGCATTGACCTGGTCTCTAATCTGAGCTGCTGTTAACCTGCGATTTCTGAGGCTGGTGACTCGGATAAACTTATCCTCAGAAGCAGAGGTGACTCTTGGTCTTCCTTTCCTGGGGCGGTCCTCATCTTTGTAGCGCTTGATGGTTTTTGCAACTGCACTTGGGGACACTTTCAAAGTTTGCCCAATTTTTCGCACTGACTGACCTTCATTTCTTAAAGTAATGATGGCCACTCGTTTTTCTTTACTTAGCTGATTTTTTCTTGCCATAATACAAATTCTAACAGTCTATTCAGTAGGACTATCAGCTGTGTATCCACCAGACTTCTGCAGAACACAACTGATGGTCCCAACCCCATTTATAAGGCAAGAAATCCCACTTATTAAACCTGACAGGGCACACCTGTGAAGTGAAAACCATTTCCGGTGACTACCGCTTGAAGCTCATCAAGAGAATGCCAAAAGTGTACAAAGCAGTCATCAAAGCAAAAGGTGGCTACTTTGAAGAACCTAGAATATAAGACATATTTTCAGTTGTTTCACACTTTTTTGTTAAGTATATAATTCCACATGTGTTAATTCATAGTTTTGATGCCTTCAGTGTGAATGTACATTTTTTATAGTCATGAAAATACAGAAAAATCTTTAAATGAGAAGGTGTGTCCAAACTTTTGGTCTGTACTGTATATTGCATGCAACACTTTATAGCCCCTACTGATAGTTTATTCACTTGACAGGTTTTCATACCGTTGAGTTTATTTGTGTGACTCTATACCTTGAGTCCTCACTATCACTAATTGCTGTATTATTATTATTTTTTCTATTGCATGTGACACTTTACAGATATTTTCTGATTGATTGGATAGGCCTTCTATGCCTCTATATTATCCTTGTATGTGCTGATACCTATTACCTCGCTCATACTCTCGGTCATACTCCCAACCTACTGACTGTGGGATCCTTCTATTTACTTCTCCTTTTTTAGTACTGTGTTTTTTACTGACTGTTTTAATGAATTTAACCGCTTCCCGACCGCCCACTGTACATAAACGTCGGCGTTGCCTGGGCTCTGTGCAGCGCTGACGTTTATGAATGGTCGGCGGTCCCGCAGCCCTCAGGACCCCCAGGGTCCTGCAATTGCTGCGGTTGTGGTTCAGAGCGACAGCTCTGACAGGGGACCTCATCAGGACCTGATTGGTTCAGGTCCCAATGATGTTAACCCTTTCCTATCTTCAATACGCCGCGATCTATAGTGATCGCAGCATATAGAAGATAGTGAGAGGAGAGGGGGTTGTCCACTTACCTCTCCGACGGCCCCCTGATGCCTTCCAGGACCTGCCGTTGTTATGGCAGCTGGAGGTCACATGACCGCCTCCAGATCATCCATATATGTTGTCATGCTAGGCTCAGTTTGCAGCTGAAGCCTAGCAGGAGACAGACAGTGTGAAACTGTCAGCAAACTTCTCATGCAATGTAATACATGTCTATTACGTTGCATGAGAACAGTGATTAGAAAAATAACAATTAATGTCCCATACAGGACTAATTAAAAATGTAAAAAAAATGTTTTCAAACTGTTAAAAAAAATCACAAAATAAATAAAAATAAATAAATAAAATATTAAACCAATAAATCCGCATATTTATGCAAAAACAAAATAAGTACACATATTTGGTATCGCCGCGTCTGAAACAACCCGATCTATAAAACTGTCACACTAATTAACTCCTTATGTGCACACTGTAATAAAAATAAATAAAAAATGGAGCAAAAAACTATGCTTTTTCATCATATCGCCAAACAAAAAGTGGAAAAAAATGCGATCAAAAAGCAATATGGAAATAAAAATTGTACCGCTGAAAACATAATCTTGTTCCGCAAAAAAAAGCCGCCATACAGCTTCATCAGCCAAAAAATAAAAAAGTTATAGCTCTCAGAATAAAGCGATGCAGAAAAAATATTTTTCTATAAAATAGTTTTATTGTGTAAAAGCGCGAAAACATAAAAAAAATACGGTAAGTGTAGTATCGCTGTAAACGTACTGACCCGAGGAATAATGCTGCCTGATCACTTTTACCACACGCAGAACGGCATAAAAAAAACCTCAAAAAACAATTCCTGAATTGTTGGTTTTCTTTAATTTTACCTCCGAAAAAAACGGAATGGAAAGCGATCAAAAAATGTCACCTACCCAAAAATGGTACCAATAAAAATGTCAACTCGTCCCGCAAAAGAACAAGCCATCACATGACTCTGTCGGCCGAAATATGGAAAAATTATAGCTCTCAAAATATGGCGATGCAAAAACTAGATTTTGCAAAAAAAAGCGTCTCTTAGTGTGTGACAGCTGTCAGTCATAAAAATCCGATATAAATCTGGTATCTCTGTAATCACACCGACCCGAAGAATAAAGTAATCTCATCACTTATACCGCACGAGGAACGGCGTAAAAAATAAATAAAACCAATTCTTCACCTGCTACTGATTTGTTTATTATGTCTCCCAAAGATCGCAGTAAGGCTCTGCTCACATTTATCCTGCGCTCTGCGCTGAGCACTTACGGCAGAGTTTCCGTGTAAATCTCTGAAATACGTGATTCAGACGGAACCCATGACGGAAGATTCCCTGTAATGAGGCAGATATAGACCACTGTGGATGCCGTCTGGCCTGTAATCCCATGGTGTCATTTTTTTTAGGCGTGCATAAAAGTGCGGTTGGCCACAGTTTTGTGCACTTCTGAAAAAAAGGACACCGCTAAACAGAGGCCAGACGGAGTCCACAGTAACTCTGCTGCCTCATTATAGTGAATGGATCCCGCAGGGGTTTCATCTGAATTACATCACTTGGAAATTTAGATGGAAACCCCGATGTAAGTGCTCAGCCTAGAGCACCGGATAAATGTTACGTAAAATGTTCCCAATAAAAGCTTCAACTCGGTCCTCAAAAAAAGCTAGTCCCCACTCAGGTCCGTCATCTGTTAAAAATATAAGGGACTTCCAAGTTACTGGTAGCCGAAAGGCTCTGGAAAAGCAAAATGGCCCTTGCCCCTTAAAAGAAATTCAGAAAATTTTGTGCTCCCAAATCCAAATGCCTATTCTACAATAATTTGTTCTCCAATTGTCAAGTAGCGCTCCGTCCCTCCCAGATCTCGCCGTATGGCTGAGCGGTACGATACAGCCACATATGGGGTATTGCCACTTTTAGAAGAAATTGTGTGACACATTTCGGCATCATTTTTACCCATTGCCCTGTGTGAAAATGTAAAATCTGAGGGTAAAACATTTTTTTGTGGTAAAAATACAATTATGTTTTCTTCACTGCCCAATGGTATAAATTTAAAAATTTAAAAACACTCACTACTTCCCTAGATGAATTCCTTGAGAGGTGTAGTTTACAAAATGGGGTCACTTGTGGGGGTTTCTGCTGTTTCGGCATGTCAGCGACTCTTCAAATGTGACATGGTGTCTGCAACCTATCCCAGCCAACATAGCGCTCCTTTCTCTTCCGAACTCTGCCGTACACCAAAGCAGTGGTTTTCCCCCACATATGGGGTATCAGCGTGTTCAGGAGAAATTGCACAACAAATGTCATGGTGCAATTTCTCCTGTTATCCTTATGATAATGCAAAATTAGGGGATAAAAAACATTTTTTGTGGGAAAAATGTGAAAATTTTATTTTTACGGCTCAATATTATAAACTTCTGTGAAGCACCTGGGGGTGCAAGGTGCTCACCACACATGTAGATAAGTTCCCTAAGGGGTCTAGTTTCCAAAATGGTGTCACTTGTGGGGGGGTTCCACTGTTTAGGCACATCAGTGGCTCTACAAATGCAAAATGGCATCCGCTAATTATTCAAACAAATTTCAAATTTTACTTTCAAAAAGTCTAATGGCGCTCCTTCCCTTCCGAACCCTGCCGGGCGCCCAAACAGTGGTTTTCCCTCACATATGGGGTATCAGCGCGCTAATGAGAAATTGCACTACAAATTGTGTATTCCATTTCTTATTGTTACCCTTGAGAAAATAAAAAAATTGGGTCTAAAGTAACATTTTTGTGAAAAAAAGTTAAATGTTTATTGTTTTCTTCCACATTCCAAAAATTCCCGTGAAACACCTGAAGGGTTAATAAACTTCTTGAATGTGGTTTTGAGCACCTTGAGGGGTGCAGTTTTTAGAATGGTGTCACTTTGGGGTATTTTCTGTCATAAAGGCCCCTCAAAGTCACTTCAAATAAGATGTGGTCCCTAAACAAATGTTTTTGTAAATTTTGTTGGAAAAATGAGAAATCGCTGGTCAACTTTTAACCCTTATAGCTTCCTAACAAAAAAAAAATGTGTTTCCAAAATTGTGCTGTTGTAAAGTAGACATGTGGAAAATGTTATTTATTAACTATTTTGTGTGACATATCTCTCTGATTTAAGGGCATGAAAATTCAAAGTTTGAAAATTGCGAAATTTTCAAAATTTCCACCAAATTTCCAATTTTTTCACAAATAAACACAAGTGATATTGAAGAAATTTTACCACTATCATGAAGTACAATATGTCTCGAAAAAACAGTCTCAGAATCAGGGGAATCCGTTGAAGCGTTTCAGAGTAATTACTTCATAAAGTGACAGTGGACTGAATTGAAAAAATTGGCCCGGTCATGAAGGCAAAAACAGGCTCTGGCGCGAAGTGGTTAAATAAGTATTGATTTTATTGGCATCTGTGCTTCATTTATCTTGATTGGATTGCTTTAATACTGAAGTATTGTATTTAATAGACCCCTTTACGCCTTTGGATTAAAATGTGATATGTTGCAGTTGTGCAAAGTACTCATGCAAAAGACATGTAAATTATACTTGTGACGAATGCAAACAGTAAATTTAGCACCGTGAACCTTATTTACCATTTTATATAGAAAAAAATGAACTTTTTTTTTTTTTAAATATATTTACATACAGTTTGATGTGATTAGTGATAGTTTACAGTTATATAAAGATTATTTTTTTTATGTGCAAATGTGCAATATGCATGAATATTGCAATAAGGCCATGTAACATTTTTTGATACAAAAAAAAAGCAAAAATTAAGTTTTTGATTTAATTTTTCATTTGCTTATGGACAACCATGCTCACATACAGTATAATAATGCAACAGTTATTCAAATAAAACACTTAAATTATCTAAAAATCAAGACTTTAATATGTCCGATCAAAAATGACCAGAACATTATAAGTGTATAGTAGACCCGAACAGAACAACAGGGTTAAGTCAAAAAAAATTTGAGCAACTCGGAATTTGTTTTACATTTTTTAGACTTTTTAAGTTTGGATGCAGTGACACAGAGAACGCGGACTCAGTGGTACAATAAAACAAGTTGTTTATTAACTATTTACAAAATGATTCAATTATATATCAATGACAATACAGACAGTGTAGAGCGATCTCTGCGCTCTCTCTCTGTCTCGTGCTTGTGGTCACCGTCTGGCCCTGTTTCTGGGCCTGGTTATCTGAACGATGCCCTATAAAATATCAAACCCAGCGCTACAGCACTAAGAAGTATGACACCAATAGCTTAGTTGTCGACTATATATCCTTGATTTTCCCTGATACAGGTAACCACTGTCTGTTAAGCTCACTAAACCTTGCGGGGCTCGGTTATACTCCTACTGAGCTTCAGACCAAGAACATATACTGAGTACAATTACCACTGTAACATCAATATTCACATAAAGTATATGCAACATACATCGTTGTATGAATATTGGTATAAATGCACACTAACCTATAATAGTTAAAGATACACTGGACTGTCAACCAATAGTGTCTGGGTCGAATCAGTATGGGCCTCCGTCAACCCGCTCTATTTTCCAATGGCAGTCGCCACCCCAGACCCTAACAGGTGCCCACACTACACTTTCCTGCAAGGATGAAAGTCTCACACTGTGGGCCACAGTCAATTTCTTCTACCACAGACCTTCTGTCCTTGCCTCCAATTTCCAGAGAGACAACTCATGCTCCCTTCTGCTCACATAACCGAATTTCTGTCCTTCCAATTGGGTCCGAATTTCCATTTCTGCAATAGGGTCTGCGCTATCTGCTATCTTTATCCTCGACAATCAGGATCTCCTAGCCTCTGTAAGGACTCTGCACCCCTTGCTTAATCCACTTGCAATACTGATCTTGTGTTTCTGGACATACTCATCACC
Organism: Phyllobates terribilis; assembly: GCF_046119375.1. Classification (NCBI taxonomy): domain Eukaryota; kingdom Metazoa; phylum Chordata; class Amphibia; order Anura; family Dendrobatidae; genus Phyllobates; species Phyllobates terribilis. The sequence continues at coordinate 59,246,990 of NW_027362763.1, forward strand.
TACGTCAGGACTATCTTGTTACAAGTCGGGTGACGACTGACTTCCTGGCCTGACCCCTGTGGCTTTTGTATTTTTCTGCTGCAGATCACATGTCCCCTGTGCACCTAGCTCTGCTTTCCTCTCATTCAGCCTGCCTTCTGTCCCATGGTTCCAATACCCTTTCAGGTTCCTACACCTATAGTCTCTGATCACTAGATGGCAGCATTTGCCCACAAATACCTTACAGCTCATTTCTATTATATGAGTCACTCACTCTCCTTACATTCCTCCACTCTTTAAACTCACCATTGGATGAGAAATGTTACTTATGCTCTAGATACTCCTTGGCGGTGGTCTCAGAGTCGCCAATATTCAAACACACTCCTGTGTGTGCTGTATTACATACTGCCATGTGAAGTCATCTTCCGCATACCTCCTGGGTGAAACACCAGCGTTGGTACATTCAGATCTGTGAGGTCCCTCCTGACCTGTCTCTTCTGGGACACTCAGGCCCTGAGACACTCTTCCTGTGATTTTGACCTCTAGCCTACCCTCTAAGCCAGCCCCGGTCATTCTCTCTTCATCAGACACATGTGGCGGTAGCATGTAAGGGTGCCGCACTCTCTCTGGTGTGACGTCTTCTCCTTTCGGGGTGTACTCTCCTTGTCACTCGATGAGGAACAGCCTCCCATGTGTAGTCCAATTTTCCCCTAGGGTGCTTCAATTGAACCAAAACTCGATTCCCCAGCTGTAATGGTGACTCCTGCACAGGGGTTACTACAGGATGCCTTTTCCCCTGGGGCTTCTGTACAATCTTAAGTCTCAGGGGAGGAGTCCAGGGGAGGAGTCCTGAGGAGATAATTTGCATATTCCCACTGCATTTTGGGGTAAGTGAAGAGTCTCCGCGAGCTCAAAGAACACTGGATTTTGGCTGTTGGAGCTGAAAAGAGGACATCGGTAAACCAGGGGAGGAGTCCTGAGGAGATAATTTGCATATTCCCACTGCATTTTGGGGTAAGTGAAGAGTCTCCGCGAGCTCAAAGAACACTGGATTTTGGCTGTTGGAGCTGAAAAGAGGACATCGGTAAACAGCGTGCCTACCGGCACGCGCATTTTGAAGCTTTTTTTTTAAGCTTTTTTCACTGTTTTCAGAACATTAACAATAAGAACATGGAAGAGTCCAGGAGCCATTTGGTGAGCTGCATATCCTGCTACATGTTCACAGACTTGCCAGTGGAAAAGCCAAACTTCACATGCCAGAAATGCAAGCTTGTGTCCCTGTTGGAGGAAAAGTTGCGAAATCTAGAAGAGAGGTTAACTACCTTGAAAATCATTAAGGAAGGTGAAGAGTTCTTAGACAGAGCAGAATTATCTCTTCATGATTCAGAAAGAGAAGAAATTCGAACTGCACCTGACGAAACAGAGGAATGGAAGCATGTGACCCAGAGAAGCAGGAGGATCGAGAGGCAGTCAGCACCCATACTGCTCAGGAACCAGTACCAGGCTCTCACGCAGGAGAACCATGAAGAAATACAGCAAAATAAGACTTTGCCAGCAATGAATAACCTTGTAAGCCCTCAGAATCCTCCTGGATGGAGAAAGAAGAATGTTGTGAAGAAAAAACGGAGAGTGGTGGTCATGGGGGATTCCCTGTTAAGAGGAACAGAGGCCGCTATCTGCAGACCAGACATAACCTCAAGAGAAATGTGCTGTCTTCCAGGAGCAAAAATTAAAGATGTGTCTGACAGGATATCAAGACTCTTCAGACCTACAGATCACTACCCATTCCTGCTAATACATGTGGGGACAAATGACACCGCAGGAAAGGACCTGGAAACCATCTGCAGTGACTTTGAAGACTTAGGCAAGAAAGTGAAAGAATTGGGAGCGCAGGTGGTCTTCTCATCCATCCTCCCAGTGGATGGCCATGGAACAATGAGGTGGAATAAGATTCTACAGGTGAACAACTGGCTACGTCGATGGTGCCATCAACAAGGATTTGGATTTCTGGATCACGGAATGAATTACCTATGCGATGGACTACTTGCTAGAGATGGGGTGCACCTTACGAAGACTGGAAAACATGTATTTGGAAGTCGCCTTGCTACACTCATCAGAAGAGCTTTAAACTAGAACAATGTGGGAAGGGAAGCAAAAGGCCAGAAAAAGCCATACAGCTGACAAATACTATTGAGATCTCTGCTACTGGAAGTGGAAAGGAAGAACAAAGACAAAAAAATCTAAATAATAAAAATATGGGAGGAAGAGAAACCAATCACAAACTAAAATGTTTTTATACAAATGCACAAAGCATGGGCAACAAACAAGGAGAATTGGAACTACTAATGCAGGAAAAGGAATATGATGTCATCGGAATCACTGAAACTTGGTGGGACGATACACATGATTGGAATAAAAGGCTAAAAGGATACAACTTATTTGCAAGAAACAGACTTGATAAACGAGGAGGAGGTGTTGCATTGTATGTTAGAAAAGCGTATATCTGCACAGAGATTGAAGCTTCAGAGACTGGGAGTTCTGTGGAAACTGTTTGGGTAAGAATACAAGGAGAGAACAACGGAAAGGACACCATTGTAGGCATTTACTACAGGCCACCTGGGCAAGCTGAAGATATGGATGAACTCTTTATGTATCAAATGACCAAGTTCTCCAAAAAATATGACGTAGTGGTCATGGGAGATTTCAACTATCCAGACATTTGTTGGGAATCTCTCTCAAGTAAAACTAACAGGTCAAGCAAATTCTTATCCTCTCTTGCTGACAACTTTATCTTCCAAAAGGTAGGGGAGAAAACAAGGGGATCTGCTACTTTGGATCTAATCCTTATAAACAGGGAGGAAATGGTTGAGGAGGTAAAGGTGGCTGGGACCCTAGGAGGCAGCGATCATGCTATTATAGAATTTTGGATAACTAGAGGAGGAAGACATGTGAAGACTCAAACTTCAAGGTTAGATTTTAGAAAGGCAGATTTTAAGAGACTCAGAAAGAGAATAGGAGGGATCCAATGGCTAGATGTCCTTAAGGACAAAAATGTCCAGGAAGGATGGGAAATTTTTAAAAATGAGATTCTCAAAGCACAATCGTTAACAATCCTGAAAAGTAGGAAGAATGGGAAGCATTTAAGGAAACCAGGATGGATGAACACAGAACTTAAACACATGCTAAAAAGAAAGAAAGAAATGTTTATTAAATGGAAAGAGGGAGGCATATCTAAAGAAGATTATAATGCAGTCTGCAGATCCTGCAGGGCACGTATCAGGTTAGCTAAAGCTGACAATGAATTAAGACTTGCAAGAGATGTCAAAAGCAATAAAAAAGGATTTTGGGGGTATGTCAAAAGTAAAAGAAAAGTCAAAGATGCTATAGGATTTTTACAGGATGAAAATGGAGAAATGGTAAGAGAGGATCTTGAGAAGGCCGAACTTTTTAATTCCTATTTTGCATCTGTTTTCTCTCAGAAAGAAAATGTAACATCAACTGATCTTCACTGTCCTTTTAAAGGAATAGAGGAATCCAAGTTATCTGTAAACAGAAAGATTGTGAGGGAATATTTAGCTAACATAAATGAGTTCAAGTCTCCAGGTCCAGATGAATTACACCCCAGAGTACTGAAGGAGATCATAGAAGAAATTTTAGAACCACTCTCCATAATCTTTGAAAATTCTTGGAGAACAGGAGAAGTCCCAGAAGACTGGAGAAGAGCAAATGTTGTTCCTATCTTCAAAAAGGGGAAGAAGGTGGACCCAGGGAACTATAGGCCGGTGAGTCTGACTTCTATACCAGGAAAAATCTTTGAACAAATTATTAAACAACATGTATGTAAGTACATGGATAAGAATGAAGTGATTAACCAGAGTCAGCATGGGTTTGTAACTAACAAGTCATGTCAGACTAACTTAATTTCCTTCTATGACAGAATCACTGACTGGGTGGATCAGGGAATTGCTGTAGATATAGTATATCTTGACTTCAGCAAAGCATTTGACAAAGTATCTCACACCATCCTTATTGAAAAAATGACCAAGTATGCAATGGACCAGGCAACTGTTAGGTGGATTCATAACTGGCTTAGTGATCGGACTCAAAGGGTGGTTGTAAATGGCTTCACATCCAGCTGGATGAATGTCTCAAGTGGGGTACCACAGGGCTCCGTCCTGGGACCTGTATTGTTCAACATCTTTATCAATGATTTAGATGAAGGAATTGACGGTAAACTGATTAAATTTGCTGATGACACAAAGCTAGGAGGGATAGCTAATACTAGAGAAGAGAGAAAGAGGATTCAAAAAGACCTAAATAAACTGGAGCAGTGGGCAGCAACCAACAGAATGGTTTTTAACAGGGAAAAATGCAAAGTACTACATCTGGGCAATAAAATTAAAAAAAGCATATACAGAATGGGAGGAATAAAGCTAACCAACAGTACATGTGAAAAAGACTTAGGTATACTAATAGATCATAGACTGAACATGAGTCAACAGTGTGATGCAGCAGCAAAAAAGGCAAATACAATTCTGGGATGTATTAACAGAAGCATACAGTCTAGATCACGTGAAGTCATTATCGGTCTTTACTCCTCTTTGGTCAGACCTCATCTGGAATACTGTGTACAGTTTTGGGCACCACATTTTAAAAAAGACATAGACAAACTGGAGCAAGTTCAGAGAAGAGTAACCAGAATGGTGACTGGTCTGCAAACCATGTCCTATGAGGAACGGTTGCAGGATTTGGGAATGTTTAGCTTGCAAAAAAGAAGACTGAGAGGAGACTTAATAGCTGTCTACAAATATGTCAAGGGCTGTCACATTGTAGAAGGATCATCTTTATTCTCATTTGCACAAGGAAAGACTAGAAGCAATGGGATGAAACTAAATGGGAGGAGACACAGATTAGATATTAGAAAAAACTTTTTGACAGTTAGGGTGATTAATGAGTGGAACAGGCTGCCACGAGAGGTGGTGAGTTCCCCTTCAATGGACGTCTTCAAACAGAGGCTGGACAGACATCTGTCTGAGATGATCTAGTGAATCCTGCTTTGAGCAGGGGGTTGGACCAGATGACCCAGGAGGTCCCTTCCAACTCTACCATTCTATGATTCTATGATTCTATGATTCAGTGTCTCTAACCGATGTTGGTGTTTCCAAACCAAAGTTGTGGTGTTTATCTTCGTACTATCTTCCTCTGCATCAAGCTCTAGCTCAGTAACCTTACGGCTGTTACGTCCAAACAGCAACGTGTAAGGTGTGTACCCTGTCGTGGCATGAACCTGGTTATTGTACAACTAGACCAGTTCTGGTACAAATTCAGGCCATTTCATCTTCCTGTGTCACGGTGTAGGGGAATGCTGGTGAGGAAATAGCAGATACGGGCTGGGTGAGCAGGGAAAACTAATCTGTCCCTAGACTGGGAACCCTGAATAGCCCTGACCCCGAAGGTATCTCTGATGGTGAGAAGGTTCGGGTCTCCACCCTAAGCCCTAGCTCCTTCACAAGCCCTGCACTAATTCCCCTAATCTCCCTCCTCAGAACAAAGGTACAGCAATCTCAAAGGAAAGACTTCAGCGGCACAAACAAACAGGACTGCACAGCACGGCTTCCACGTATAGAGTGAAACTCTATCAGCTGCACCACGTAGTGGAAGGAGAGGCTACTTAAAGGCTAAGGGGAGTAGACTCACACAGAAACTCACATCCACCAGGACATGGCAATAGAATTGGCATTAACCAATGCAGTACAAGAGGGAATTTCACAGTTTAAGTTACAGCGTCATCTAGAATAAACCGCAGATACACAGCGCTAGACAGCGTGTGACATCCTGTCATCTTCTTGTTGTCCTCCACAATTCTCAGAATGTAGATAAAGTTATGTTGAAACATTCACAGTCCCCATTTCCCTGTGGGTGCTAGGGTGTAGTTCTGGAATTCTCAATGTTGTACTGTTGGTGCAATTCATCCATGACTTTTCCATGAAAACAGGCTCCTAGCTCAGAGTGAATTCTTTTTGGACACCCGTATACCCACATGAAGTCATGACAGATGGCACAGGCCGCTGACTCGGCTGTTTGATTCCCGGTGGGAGTCATGACTGCAAACTTTTTAAAATGATCCATCATCACCAGACAGTACAAACAACCATTATCGGAGCGGCTGATCATAAGATAGTCCACCATCAGTACTTCCAAAGGGAAAGAAATCCTCTTCACCTATATAGATGTTCTGTGTTTAGGGGGTTTAGTCATCTCACCCTGATGGGATTTCTGGTAATCTTCTTTCACCACTCGATTTACTTGTGGCCAATACAGAAACCGTTGTAGCCATTGGAAAGTTCTCTCTGTTCTGAAGTGGGTATCACTCTCATGGGCTTCCTTCTTCACTCTGGGCTTCATTCCTTGTGAAATCATTAGCAGATTACAATGAGGCAATCTGGGCTACCGCCCAGGGCCAAAGGCTCCGGGGTCCTTTGGCCATATTGTCCTCATTATAATGCTTTTTTTCACCACTGTCGGCAGTGCACATCTCCGGACAGGTAGCTTTCCTAAAGCTCAGCTGCCAGCAATTCACAATGGTTTACTGGCATCTACAAGGCTATGTGTGTATGTACTCTTAGGAATAACAGAATTTTTGGTCCTCTCCTCCACTTTTGGCTGAGGTTTAGAGGATTAATCGGAGACATAGAACCGCTGTTCTCCACTTTGGAATCCAACCCTTCAGATATATGGTATAGGATGTATAGTATTGATATACCAAAAATATCAGTAATAATCAATTAAATTCTAAAAGACATTAATCAATTTAAAATTTGTATTTATTTAGTTTAATTAAATCTTGCATGGAAGGATGAAGATGTGTTCTTGGAGAAGCCTTCAACTTTAGCAGGTGTTTCTTGCTGGTCAGGAGGCCACGGGTAGATGGTTCAAATCCTTCCATACAGGTACAGCATTGATGGTGGACATGCTGTAGTTTCTTCAGGGCGCTAGATGTGGGGGTTTTCTGTCCTCGAGATGTCTAAGGTGCCCTGGTGACAGCAGGCAATAATGCAGCTTCCTCTGACAGCGCGAGCAGCTCTGGATAATCCACGCCGGCAGGATGATATCATCCGGCGGAAGATGGAACCTATGAGAAAAGATGTAAAACTAATGTAAGTAATGGGACTCCATATTAGAGGGTACTACTGTGGTGTCACTGTGGGAGAACGTTAGAGGAATCTCATCACACAGAGGGCAGGGATCTTTGCCAGTCATCATACATGTGACAATCCCACCACTGACAGATAACATCTGCTCCACATGACTTCTTCTCACTGACATCATACAACATGGAGATTATTTCAAACTTACCTCGCCTACTTTCCCCCTCTTCTACTTTCTCTGTTTTTTCTTGTCTTCTCAGTTTTAGAAAATATTTTCTTTTCTTCTGAACTGGAGATTCTAATCAAAAAGTCAGAAAAAAATATTAATTATAAACTTCTAAAATATTTTCTTTGTATCTATATAGAGTTATGCAACTGATTAATATGCACCTGTAGCATTTCTGTGTGCCGCCATGTGGTGTCTCCAAGGAACTATGTCCCCTTATTATCATGACATTACTTGCAGCAAGCCACTTCCCCGAGTATTCTGATATTTGTTTTGCTAAAATCCACCCTATGGTTGTAGAGATATGGGCATTTATATTTAGTGCTAATTTTTATGGTCTTTTCCAAGGGGGCATGGCTCACAATTTTGTATTGCAGAGCAACCTAAAGACACACCCCAGAGGATCCTGTGAGCACCGCCCTCTTGGAAAAGACGATAAAAATTAGCACTAAATAAGACCCGTAACTCAAAAAACGGAATACTCAGGGGAGCAACGGGAATAAAGTAAGTAATTTTTGGAGCCTTCAAATGCTGATTAACATTATAATTTTGGATTATAGGCTATAATTGGATGGCCTATAAACCCGTACATACCTGACAATGAGGACGAGGATGAATCGTTTTTAGCAGTGAAACACAGATTTTCTCCATTAGTTTTGGAAGAGGAAGACTCTTTCTGCCTGTTTGGTAGAAGAAAGACCAGTAAATTAAAAGTAAAAACAATAGAAAAAAATGAAGAACACCTGTTTGTGAGGCCAATTAGGACAACATAGAGGGCATACCCTGCCCAGGCCCTCAACTAGTAATATTGGCCTGAAATGAGCTGGAAATGAATGGCTGGTCATAATGATCAACTGTTATTGCATTGTTATCACAAGCCAGATGCACAGAGGGGTGGTGGATGCTTGATTTAGATTTGTGTTACTCGTGTCTTGTATTTGGTTCTGAACATATATCAGAACTAAATCTCATAATAATAATAATAATCTACTCACATGTCTGAGTGTTTTTCACTGTTCTCTTGGGAACACTGTGGAGGTGACATAGGCTCTACATTGGTCATCATCCCGGTATTGGTAATATTTAGCTAAAACACACGGAGAAAAATAAATTGATTTATTTTTAAGCATTTTTGTAATTATAGGTTTTAGATATATTATTAGCCACCAACTTACTTTAGAAAACCTTTGATAAGATGATAGAAAGTTTTTTATTTCAGGCCAGTCATTGTCCTCTCTTGTGTCCGCCTCATCTGAATTAATGTGTCTGCTACAACGAGCTGCAAAGTACAAGTGTTATCAGAGATAATTAGTATAAGACCCCGTCAGACAGTCACCGTGTTATCACTAATAATGATGAGAACTTATTTTCACATAAAATGAAAGACAAGACACAAAACAGTTTTCTGCAGATGACGTCTCATTTTACTTACTGATAAAGTAGCGGGTGTCCTCATCTGACTTTAGCTCAGGAACGAACAGGGGCTTCTGACTTAGAAGGTTGTCAAAGTCTAAGTGATGCAGAAATGGATGCATTTTGATCTCATTTGCTCCTCCTGGAAAAGGAAGACAAGAAAGAAAGTGATACAGTCACTTTTAGAGAAACTGCTCCATATCGGTACAGTTTATGTTAACCTGAACTGAAGATGTAACAGCAGACATGCAAGAAATGTACTGAAAGTCACAGCATGAAAAATGGGGAATGGATAAGTAGGTAGATTACTGAACCTCATGGACACAACCATGTGTCTGGTCACAGAGGTGTAATAAGTCATAATACTATTATAATATTACCTGTCCCAAGTCTATCTGCTGGATCTTTTCTGAGCAGCTGAGTGATGATGTCCTGAGCATCGGGTGGACTAGAGTATTTATGATATGTCCAAATTAATTTATCTGTTATATAAAAAGAAAATATTACAGGAAATGAAACGTTTTCATTTATTTTCATAAAAAATTTCCTTAATAAGGCTAGAAATTAAACCAGAAAACCAATGAAACCAAATAACAGTGACATCACAAGCATTCAGATTATTTTACTTACCCTCAAGGACACTGCGTAAAATATCTCTTTTTAAAGTCCCTCTAAATGGTGTACGTCCAAAAAGAAATTTATGTAGGGTGATCCCTACTGACCACCAATAAACGGGCCTTCCATAGCCTTTCCTTTGGATAATTTCTGGGGCCATGTAACTAAGGGTGCCAAAAGTCTGGAAACCAACAGAAGAATGAGATGATGATCAATAAATATAATTGCGTCAAATAACATCAGTGCAAACGTTTTATAGAGAAATTGTCAGAGAAGGAGAAAGAGATGAAATCTGTAAAGTACAAGATCTTGTAAGTAAAGCCTACCTCTTCATCAAGGAACTCGCTGGTGATGTCCTCAGTTGAAGCCTTGTAGATATCTGAGCTTGGTCTCATGAGGCCGAGTTTTGAAACCCCAAAATCGGTGACCTTAATATGTCCTGTTGATGATATCAGGAGGCTGTGAAAGAAAGAAATGGTGTCAGACCCAAATAATTACCCATAGACTGTGTAAAAACTATAATTTTTTTTACCCTTTATTATACTACTGGGGTCACTTACTTGCCAGGCTTCAGGTCTCTGTGCACCACACCATAACTGTGCAGGTATTCCACAGCAAGAACCGTTTCCGCAATGTACATACGGGCCAGGAGGACAGGTAAAGGACCACAGCGCTTTATAAGACTGGCACAGTCTCCTCCTATAGGAGAAAGCAAATATGAGAGGTGAGGGTTTGTTTCAATGTAAATTACACATGATGAGGGTGAATATGAAATAAGTGGAAATATTGGGACAAGATGGCCTATATAGAGATATACTGTGTAATGTAGAGCGTATACTGTATACTACATGTAGCCATCCATGTGGGCACATTATGGTCATATATAGGTGCTAGGATTAAACAGACGTGGGCTGGATATAGATACAATGGATGTGTCCTACCTGGTACATACTCCATGACCATACACAGATGAAGTTTAGTAGGAAAAGAGCAGAACATGGAGGCCACGAAGGGACAATCGGCGAATGCTGAGATGTCCCTCTCCAGAAAGGCCAATTCAAGTCTCTTTGGCATTTTCAGGTTCTCCTTGTCCATTGTCTTCATAGCACAAATCTGGTTTGTGTCTTTATGGCGCACTAAGTGGACGGCCCTGGAGAGGAAGAAAATCCATGATTTATTACAAATTCTTATTAACAGTCCATCTATAGACCTCATCAAACGATCTCCTGTACTAATGGTAAAAACTAGATGTGAGGCCATCACTATAAATCCATTTCTAGAAATGCATAAAATAATACTCCATAAATGATTATCAATGGAGGGTCCACATCCACGTCACATCCTAACTGACCTGACAGATAGATGTGGACAGTGATGTGGACTCCTAATTTCTCTATGGGAATATTACATGGGCAGGACACCGAGGCATCATCATAAGGAGCCCTGGGAAATAAATATTATACCAAAGTAAAGCTCACCCAAAGGCTCCACTGCTGATCAGTTTGATCGGTTTATAGTCGCTCTTACAAGGATTTCTCACTGGGTTCAATGATCCGATCAAGGCCTAAAAAGGAATAAGAAATGACATTAAGACAGAAAATGCAGGAGAATAAAAGCTCAAGATACAGGAACGTCTCTCTTCTATATTATGTCCCCGCTGATTACACTGTAGAGAACGTGATACAAGCCGGACCCTCCACAGACCCCATTATATTATAAAGGGAAATCCCCCATACACATAAATCAATACTGCAGGGAAGGATAAGGGACATCACACAGAGGGGGCAGGAAGAATAACGCCATTATCACACATAATATGTCTGATCTACATGAAGAACAGTGATATCCCATTATCATATGGGATATAATATGGCATGTATAATTCACACCCGTCATCTGATGATATACAGACGTCCCCCTGATACTTACACTGGCAGATTCCTGGATGATCTCTGGTGTCTCACATATTCCACCATCAGTATTTGCCGGCACAGTTATTCCTAAAATAATGAAGAAACGTCATTTATTAAATGTCTATATCAGCACTTAATAACCAGAAGAAATTGAAGCAAAAAAGTCAAATATCAAAAAACATAACAAATGTTATTGATTAATCAGAACAATTCATGATAAAAAAAATAATAAGAGAATGTCAGACACAGAGAATCACTTCAAAACCTATTCATAATCGTATTCATACAAGTTTGTGTCTGTTTAGAATGTAGAAGATATAGGAACAATCTGTAGTCCTCAAAATAAATAAGACTAATAGAAAAGAGAAACCTTCACAGTCTGGGAGGGTGGGGAGCAAGACCCCGACATGTGTTTCTCATAGGCTTCTTCCAAGGGGTATTGAAGAAGTTTTGCGTAGGCTTCTTCCAGGGGGTGTGGAAGAAGCCTAGATGAAACGCGCATCAGGGGCTCACTCCCCACCCTCCCAGACCATGCAGGTTTCTCCTATTTATTTGCTTATTTATTTATACAGAGGATGAAGAATAAATCCACATATTCTTTACCGTTCTCAATAACGTAATATTTGAATGTAAAATATTAGATGATCGTTTTACCTTCTATCAGATCGGATTTTGGCCCTGGCTGACTGTTATCAGGGTCAGCAACATTTAGGTTTTGCCCCTCTGCAGAGTCGCCTTTTGATGTTTCCTGATGGATATAAGATATACAATTAATATAACATTTCTCAAACACTAGATTACCACATATATAAAGCGGGAAGGATTAAACCTGGATTTACTTGACAAGTTCAGTATTGGACGGACAATTCACGGCCGCTCTATCAAGCAAATTTACATTAATATTTAAGGGAATTTCTATTAGAACTGCAGCATTTACAAGGAGGAAGATTGTGATGATCGAGTGAGACAGAAGTAGAAATACAAGCTCCGCACCGCTGAGTACAGACTGTCACCACAGAGGATGGAGCCGCAGAGACAGGCCGCCATAGAATATCCTGTGTCTGCCTGGAGCGGAGAGGGGAAGGCCTCTACCATCATAAATCTGACCTTCTGCTATATGACTGGTAATCTGGAGAAGATCAGACAACAAGGACATGAGATGTAGAAGATGATGGATCCTTACCAGGCGCTCCAGTGAGTAGGCCGGATACTCCAGTACATACAGGACATTTTGGGCCAGTTGTTTAAAAAAGGCCAATTCTCCACTTTGGGATTTTTCTTCAGCCTATAAAGATGAAAATTAATAAGAAATGAAAATAATCAATAAAATTCATGAACATATATGATATTGCCACGTTGGTTAAAGTCTGATCTGATAGGTGTTTGGTATCAATAAAAAACTGAGTTCACTTCGCAAAAAAAGGCTTTACTTAGTCCTATCAACAGAAAAATTACAATGTTATGGGTCTCTGAATATAGTGACACAAAGAACCATTTCATCTCAATTGGAATTTTTTTCCCCTTGTTTCAATACAATGTATGGTAAATAGGATGGAGCCATTGAAAGCTGCAACTCATCCCAAAAAAACAAGCCCTCACATGTCTATGCCAATGGAGAAATAAAGTTATGGCTCTTGAAAGAAAGTGAGGAAAAAATGAGAGCGGAAAAATGAAAAATTTTGTGGTCCATAAAGGGTTAACCAATCCTATTCCCTCCTCCCCCCGCATCCAGGACCTTCCCACCCCTAATTCAACTAACCCTTTAGATCCCACCCTTTGTCATGTAGCCTGATTGCCCTGTTTTGACTCCAGGCTATTATTATCTGGGTATTTGGCACAGGTTAAACTTAAACTTGTATTCCATTATTATTTTCCATTATTATTATATATAATTTGTGCAGATTGTCTGCTACTTACCTGCTGTACTAATGTCCAGATGTTCTTCTGTAAATGCTCAAGATATTCTGAGCTTATACAACCTTGGTGGTATTTGGTCAGGCAATCTCTCACAAGCTCCATAACCAGCCGGTAAGTGAAGCTGAGGACGCCATCGGGTAGTGGTAGCACAAAGTGAAGGTCATAGGTGGTAAGAATCCCCTGGAGTAGTGCTAACACCTGAAGTCTGTCTGGAGGAATTCCAGACATTTCAAGTAATCCAAGCGCGGTCAGTATATGACTAGCTATATGGCTTATCACACCAACAGCAATGACACCGGAATGTCAAAGTGACAACAGGAGTGTAAACACTTGTAGAAGTAGTGATGGTTAATTGTGATGTCATAATGGAATCGTGTGTTCTAATCTTAAAGGGGCATCTTACATTATAAGGAAGTTGCCTTGCAACTCTTAAGTAGGCAACAATATAGGCTCAGCATCAGAACCAGATGCAGACAAGGAGGAAAGCGCTATTGGTGCTTTACTCTTCTAAACAGTTAGAGTCTTTTTATGTAAGATAAATTAGTTATATCTGTTATACACAATAAAAATTATAGTGTTTTGTATCAATAAGAAATTCAGATTTCAGTGCTAACAGAAATATCTTTCTGTGGGAACAGGGCATGTGGGGCTGGGGCTGCATCCAACCCTGGCATATGAAGCACGCTGGCCCATGTTGCTCTGCCACAACCACTTCCAAAAATGGGGGTCTTTATTTCAAATATGACCCTGTCTACCAATGGAGAAAATCAAAATTTACTACTCTCAATAATGGTATACAAGGTGTAATAAATAGTAAAATCCAGCGGTTAATCTGGTGTGGTAAAATGCCTGTGGTGGCTTGGTACCTGGAAAGAAGAGGAGTTTGGTTAGGGCTATTGTTCTCTAGTAATGAATATGCTTAGCTGGCTGTGGATCTGTTACTCACCAGGTATCAGAGTGGGTAAAGTGCAGGTGTGCACTAGGGCTGTGGTCCGTCAGGATTCTTAGAGTGGGGCGTGGTCCTGAACGCTTTGTTATGCTCCTGGAGATTTAATGATATGGGGTTAATGCTGTTAGCACTGGGTAGGTAGATAGTGGGGTTAGCGACTTACCCACGGAGGAGCTGTTCTGCTTTTGGAGATTGCTTGTTAGCACTCCCTCAGTGGGGGGTGCAGCAGGAGGCTCTGGATTGTATCTCACTTTGTTGCAGAGATGTGACAGGGGGGCTTTTTGATTGCCAGTAGGCGTAGTAACGCTTGAGGATACTCAATGTCCTGTATATAGATATGGAGGAAGGGTTAGGAACTGAGGCATACAGGAATAGTCCACAGTGTGGTAAACCTAGATGTTTACCTGTGCGTGATTATCAGTAATCCAGGGGTGCAACAGGAGGCTCTGGATTGTATCTGTCTCTGAGCAGAGATGTAGTAGGAGGCTACTGGTTGCCGGGTGATAGGGGGCGTTGTGGCACTCAAGGATAATTGATGTCCTGTATATAGATGGGGAGGGAGAGTTAGGAGCTGAGGTATACAAACAATAAGCCACAATATAAGTAAGCCCGGTTAATTACCTTGTTTAGGGTCCAGGTGTGAAATGGTCAGTCACCTTCTTTATCTGTGGCTGAAGGCCTAAATCAAGGGAAGGTGTTCAGGAGGTTCTGCAAGAGGGTTCAGCCTAGTGGTAGGTGCAGCAGGAGGCTCTGGCTGAGTAATTTACTGGCTAAGTAGCAGTGGGTCTTGTCCCTGGACGCTGAGGTGCAGCAGGGGACCGGCTGCAAATGTGGCAGGAGGCCTGGTCTGGATAAGTATATTCAAGTAGGTGGAAGGCTTTGGTGGCAGGCTGTGTAGTAGATATCCGGGCAAGGTCTATGGTTGTGGAGTCCGGTTTTCAGGCACGGTCCCTACTCGTGTGGAGTCAGGCAGGCCGCGTTCCTGGAATCCTGTCGGTAATAAAGAGGTGAGTATGTGTGGTTTTGGTCCTTGTGGTGGCGTGTGTCATAAGCGGTGGGGGCCGTGGCCCAGAGTACTTACGGTCCGTAGTCCTGCGGAGATGTCAAGGAGTTGTGGGGCCCGGGGCGAGAGCGGGGTCCCGGCCGGTGACCGCCGCTACTCGCGGGCTTCCGGGTAAGTGGAGCAGGAGAGGAGGGGCGGAGAAGGTGAGGGGGCGCGTTCTATTGGAAGCGCGCGAGAGGCAGAGAGACGAGCTGACACGTGGTGTGCAGCGTGTATTGAGGACGGATGCCTGTGGGCGCCTTCTCTGCTGGGTCAGTCAATTCCAACGCGTTTCGTCAGCTGTCGAAACGCGTTGGAATTGACTGACCCAGCAGAGAAGGCGCCCACAGGCATCCGTCCTCAATACACGCTGCACACCACGTGTCAGCTCGTCTCTCTGCCTCTCGCGCGCTTCCAATAGAACGCGCCCCCTCACCTTCTCCGCCCCTCCTCTCCTGCTCCACTTACCCGGAAGCCCGCGAGTAGCGGCGGTCACCGGCCGGGACCCCGCTCTCGCCCCGGGCCCCACAACTCCTTGACATCTCCGCAGGACTACGGACCGTAAGTACTCTGGGCCACGGCCCCCACCGCTTATGACACACGCCACCACAAGGACCAAAACCACACATACTCACCTCTTTATTACCGACAGGATTCCAGGAACGCGGCCTGCCTGACTCCACACGAGTAGGGACCGTGCCTGAAAACCGGACTCCACAACCATAGACCTTGCCCGGATATCTACTACACAGCCTGCCACCAAAGCCTTCCACCTACTTGAATATACTTATCCAGACCAGGCCTCCTGCCACATTTGCAGCCGGTCCCCTGCTGCACCTCAGCGTCCAGGGACAAGACCCACTGCTACTTAGCCAGTAAATTACTCAGCCAGAGCCTCCTGCTGCACCTACCACTAGGCTGAACCCTCTTGCAGAACCTCCTGAACACCTTCCCTTGATTTAGGCCTTCAGCCACAGATAAAGAAGGTGACTGACCATTTCACACCTGGACCCTAAACAAGGTAATTAACCGGGCTTACTTATATTGTGGCTTATTGTTTGTATACCTCAGCTCCTAACTCTCCCTCCCCATCTATATACAGGACATCAATTATCCTTGAGTGCCACAACGCCCCCTATCACCCGGCAACCAGTAGCCTCCTACTACATCTCTGCTCAGAGACAGATACAATCCAGAGCCTCCTGTTGCACCCCTGGATTACTGATAATCACGCACAGGTAAACATCTAGGTTTACCACACTGTGGACTATTCCTGTATGCCTCAGTTCCTAACCCTTCCTCCATATCTATATACAGGACATTGAGTATCCTCAAGCGTTACTACGCCTACTGGCAATCAAAAAGCCCCCCTGTCACATCTCTGCAACAAAGTGAGATACAATCCAGAGCCTCCTGCTGCACCCCCCACTGAGGGAGTGCTAACAAGCAATCTCCAAAAGCAGAACAGCTCCTCCGTGGGTAAGTCGCTAACCCCACTATCTACCTACCCAGTGCTAACAGCATTAACCCCATATCATTAAATCTCCAGGAGCATAACAAAGCGTTCAGGACCACGCCCCACTCTAAGAATCCTGACGGACCACAGCCCTAGTGCACACCTGCACTTTACCCACTCTGATACCTGGTGAGTAACAGATCCACAGCCAGCTAAGCATATTCATTACTAGAGAACAATAGCCCTAACCAAACTCCTCTTCTTTCCAGGTACCAAGCCACCACAGGCATTTTACCACACCAGATTAACCGCTGGATTTTACTATTTATTACACCTTGTATACCATTAGTTCTTTTACCCCAATCGAAATATTGTTGTCTACACTCGTCTTTTAAATCCTGTATTAAATCCTGTATTTTATTAAGTTTTTATTGCTAGCATCCAAACAAATAAATCTTATTTTTATAAAATAATAGTACTCTTCTCCTGATCTCTTTTTCACTACCGATAGCGCGATTTTTACTATAGAACAGTTATTTTATTGTAGTGTATCTACTACGGACATTAGTGGTTCCCTGTCCACAATTATCGCTGCCATTGGTAGTAGTTAGCCTGATAAGCGCCTTTTACACATATAATACCTTACTCTCAATAATACCAATTTTTAAGGGTGGCCAATCAGGTCTCTTTATAATATTAATAATAACCACCATATAATAATAATAGTGCCCCTCTGGTTCTCCTTATAATATTAAAGGGAATCTGACAGTAGCATCAACCCTCCTAAGCCATCTATATGGGCATTTAGGTCATAGAAAGTTGAAGAAACCGATAACTTGATATCTGCCATCTGATGTCTTATTCCATAGAAATCCACATTTTGCTTTATATGTAAATGAGCTGTTAAGATCTATGGGCCGGACATAGATCTCCCTGAGAATCTGCATCCAGAGCTTACTTTCAATGGAACAGGTAGTTACCAGTGTGGTACATGTAGATCAGGAGTGTAGACGGTCAGTCATTACATGTCTCACACTGGAAATGCCTCCTTTCATTAAAAATAATCTCTGGAGGCAGATTCTCAGGGAGATCTATGTCCGGCCTATAGATCTTAACAGCTCATTTACATATTAAGAAAAAAGTGGATTTCTCTGATTAAGACATTCATCAAATTGTGGCTATCAAGGCATCACTCTATTCAACTTTCTATGACCTGCATCTTTATGTAGACGGCTTATAAGGGTTGATCTTACTGACAGTTTCCCTTTAATAGTGTGGTTCGGACCTCCTTATAATAATAGTGCCCCTTATGGGCCTCCTTATAATAATGCTAATAATAGTGACTACCTGTTCTTTTTTATTAAATTAAAAATAATAATGCTCTCTCGGGCCTCTTTATAATAGTAATAATAATATTAATGATAAAAATATTAGATGACCCCACACGGTTTAGGGAAAGTGTCACTGAATGCAGAAGCCGGGTCTAAGCTCCTAATAAACACTACCCACCTCCTGCCCTGCTGTGTTATTACAGGCTTTATTCCCCTTCAAGCCTAAGCAGCAGAATGCCGGTATCTCCTCTTACTGCTCCATTTCACCTGCTGTCAGTAATGCAAAGTGTCTGGGCCCTGTTTTAAAGCCTCTTGTTAACCCCCTCCCACCATGTATCTGTAGCATCAGCGTCTCTGCCCCCTGCCAGGCAAAGACGCCGTCCCCCTTACCGCCGCGGTCCTGCTCCGGTGTCTTCCGGCCTCCCTGCAGCGGCTGCTGGTACACGCAGCTTCCCTGGCTCTGTACTTAGGGTGCGCGCGCTTCCTCCCTCTTAAAGGGGGAGCGCGAGCCGTCCTAAAAAGTCCCCGGCCAATGGCCGGAGGACTTTCTCTATAAAAGGCACCTCCTCCAATATGGAGGTGCCTGTGCAAGGTTGTTGCTTTGTTATACTTGCTTTGCTTCAGCCCTCAGGTCCTCTGCAAGTCAGTCCTGTCCGCCAGTCTGTTCTTCAGTACAGTCCGCCAGTCTGACTACTTTTCAGCCTGACAGTCTGCCTACAGTCCAGTCCGCTAATCTGTCTATGGGCTTTACCCGCCTGCTTACCTGGAAGCACCTGCTTGTTACCTGCCGTGCCCGCCAGCCTACTTACCTGAAGCACCTGCCTGTTACCTACTGTGCCCGCCAGCCTGCTTACCTGGAAGCACCAGCCTGTTACAGGCTGTGCCCGCTTGTCTGCTTACCTGGAAGCACCTGCCTGTTACCTGTTGTGCCCGCCAGCTTGCCCACCCGGAGCACCCGTCTGGCTATCAGCCGAATCAGCCTGCCTGTCGGCCCTAACCACCCGTCAGCCTGCCTGCCGTGCTCATCCACTGTACCGGTCAGTTCCAGCCTTCTGTCTCGTGGGAGTCACCTGCTCTCATACAAGGTCGGTCCCACAGTGGCACCTGGTCCCTGTGCTCAGTCCCTCCCTGGTTCACGGAGTCGACTGAGCCGCCGTGCGACCTGTGGAGTCTCACCGTGGGCCAGTATGCCATATATTTCTGCACTCTCGCATCTGAGCTTGCCTGGAACAACGAGGCCCTTTTGTCTGCCTTCTGGGAGGGTCTTTCCGGACGGATCAAGGACGAGCTATCCCATCGGGACATTCCTTCCACCCTGGACAACCTGGTGTCACTAGCTACCCGGATTGACATCCGTTTCTTGGAACGAGTTAAGGAGACAACCCGGGAGAGAAGATTTCCTCGTCTCGCTCCTGTGTTCCAGAAACCTGCCTCCCAACCAGCAATTCCCCGGGCACGCTCGCCCGAACCCATGCAGAACTCAAGAGAATACCAAGAGTGTGCAAAGCAGTCATCAAAGCAAAAGGTGGCTACTTTGAAGAACCTAGAATATAAGACATATTTTCAGTTGTTTCACACTTTTTTGTTAAGTATATAATTCCACATGTGTTAAATCATAGTTTTTATGTCTTCAGTGTGAATGTACAATTTTCATAGTCATGAAAATATAGAAAAATCTTAAAATGAGAAGGTGTGTCCAAACTTTTGGTCTGTACTGTATATTGCATGCAATACTTTATAGCCTCTACTGATAGTTTATTCACTTGACAGGTTTTCATACCGCTGAGTTTATTGGTGTGACTCTATACCTTGGGTCCTCACTATCACTAATTGCTGTATTATTATTATTATTTTTTCTATTGCATGTGACACTTTACAGATTTTTTATGATTGATTGGATAGGCCTTCTATGCCTCTATATTATCCTTGTATGTGCTGATACCTATTACCTCGCTCATACTCTCGGTCATACTCCCAACCTACTGACTGTGGGATCCTTCTATTTACTTCTCCTTTTTTAGTACTGTGTTTTTTACTGACTGTTCTAATGAATTTAACCGCTTTCCGACCGCCCACTGTACATAAACGTCGGCGCTGCCTCGGCTCTGTGCAGCGCCGACGTTTATGAACGGTCGGCGGTCCCGCAGCCCTCAGGACCCCTAGGGTCCTCCAAGTGCTACGGTTGCAGCTCAGCGCGACAGCTCTGACAGGGGACATCATCGGGACCTGATTGGATCAAGTCCCAATGATGTTAACCCTTTCCTATCTTCTATATGCCGCGATCTATAGTGATCGCAGCATATAGAAGATAGTGAGAGGAGAGGGGGTCGTCCACTTACCTCTCTGACGGCCCCCTGATGCCTTCCAGGACCTGCCATTGTTATGGCAGCTGGAGGTCACATGACTGCCTCCAGATCTGCCATATATGGTGTCCTGCTAGACTCAGTCTGCAGCTGAAGCCTAGCAGGACTCAGACAGTGTGAAACTGTCAGCAAACTTCTCATGTAATGTAATACATAGTGATTAGAAAAATAAAAATTAATGTCCTATACAGGACTAAGTAATAATGTAAAAAAAAGTCTAAAAAATGTTTTCAAACTGTTAAAAAAAATCACAAAATAAATAAAAATAAATAAATAAAATATTAAACCAATAAATCCGTATATTTCTGCAAAAACAAAAAGAGTACACATATTTGGTATTGCCGCGTCCGAAACAACCCAATCTATAAAACTGTCACACAAATTAACTCCTTCTGTGCACACTGTAATAAAAATAAATAAAAAACGGAGCAAAAAACTATGCTTTTTCATCATATCGCCAAACAAAAAGTGGAAAAAAATGCGATCAAAAAGCAAAATGGAAATAAAAATGGTACCGCTGAAAACGTCATCTTGTTCCGCAAAAAAAAAGCCACCATACAGCTTCATAAGCCAAAAAATAAAAAAGTTATAGCTCTCAGAATAAAGCGATGCAGAAAAAATATTTTTTCTATAAAATTATTTTATTGTGTAAAAGCACCAAAACATAAAAAAAATACAGTAAGTGTAGTATCTCTGTAAACGTACTGACCCGAAGAATAATGCTGCCTTATCACTTTTACCACACGCAGAACGGCATAAAAAAAACCTCAAAAAACAATTCCTGAATTGTTGGTTTTTGTTAATTTTACCTCCCAAAAAACGGAATAGAAAGCGATCAAAAAATGTCACGTACCCAAGAATGGAACCAATAAAAATGTCAACTCGTCCCGCAAAAAACAAGCCATCACATGGCTCTGTCAGCCGAAATATGGAAAAATTATAGCTCTCAAAATATGGCGATGCAAAAACTAGATTTTGCAAAAAAGCGTCTCTTAGTGTGTGACAGCTGTCAGTCATAAAAACCTGATATAAATCTGGTATCTCTGTAATCGCACCGAACCGAAGAATAAAGTAATCTCATCACTTATACCGCACGAGGAACGGCGTAAAAAATTAATAAAACCAATTCTTCACCTGCTACTGATTTGTTTATTATGTCTCCTAAAGATCGCAGTAATGCTCTGCTCACATTTATCCTGCTCTCTGCGCTGAGCACTTACACCAGAGTTTCCGTGTAAATCTCTGAAATATGTGATTCAGACAGAACCCATGATGGAAGATTCCCTGTAATGAGGCAGATATAGGCTCTGTGGATGCCGTCTGGCCTGTGATCCCATGGTGTCATTTTTTTTAGGCGTGCATAAAAGTGCGGTTGGCCACAGTTTTGTGCACTTCTGAAAAAAAGGACACCGCCAAGCAGAGGCCAGACGGAGTCCAGAATAACTCTGCTGCCTCATTACAGTGAATGGATCCCGCAGGGGTTTCATCTGAATTACATCACTTGGAAATTTAGATGGAAACCCCGATGTAAGTGCTCAGCATAGAGCGCCGGATAAATGTTACGTAAAATGTTCCCAATAAAAGCTTCAACTCAGTCCTCAAAAAAGCTAGTCCCAACTCAGGTCCGTTATCTGTTAAAAATATAAGGGTCTTCCAAGTTACTGGTAGCAGAAAGGCTCTGGAAAAGCGAAATGGCCCTTGCCCCCCAAAAGAAATTCAGAAAATTTTGTGCTCCCAAATCTAAATGCCTATTCTACAATAATTTGTTCTCCAATTGTCAAATAGCGCTCCGTCCCTCCCAGATCTCGCCGTATGGCTGAGCGGTACGATACAGCCACATATGGGGTATTGCCACTTTTAGTAGAAATTGTGTGACACATTTCGGCACCATTTTTACCCATTGCCCTGTGTGAAAATGTAAAATCTGAGGATAAAACATTTTTTTGTGGTAAAAATACAATTATGTTTTCTTCACTGCCTAATCCACTGACTGGGTGGATCAGGGAAATGCTGTAGATATAGTATATCTTGACTTCAGCAAAGCATTTGACAAAGTATCTCACACCATCCTTATTGAAAAAATGACCAAGTATGCAATGGACCAGGCAACTGTTAGGTGGATTCATAACTGGCTTAGTGATCGGACTCAAAGGGTGGTTGTAAATGGCTTCACATCCAGCTGGATGATTGTCTCAAGTGGGGTACCACAGGGCTCCGTCCTGGGACCTGTATTGTTCAACATCTTTATCAATGATTTAGATGAAGGAATTGAGGGTAAACTGATTAAATTTGCTGATGACACAAAGCTAGGAGGGATAGCTAATACTAGAGAAGAGAGAGAGAGGATTCAAAAAGACCTAAATAAACTGGAGCAGTGGGCAGCAACCAACAGAATGGTTTTTAACAGGGAAAAATGCAAAGTACTACATCTGGGCAATAAAAATGAAAAAAGCATTTACAGAATGGGAGGAATAGAGCTAAGCAACAGTACATGTGAAAAAGACTTAGGTATACTAATAGATCATAGACTGAACATGAGTCAACAGTGTGATGCAGCAGCAAAAAAGGCAAATACAATTCTGGGATGTATTAACAGAAGCATACAGTCTAGATCACGTGAAGTCATTATCGGTCTTTACTCCTCTTTGGTCAGACCTCATCTGGAATACTGTGTACAGTTTTGGGCACCACATTTTAAAAAAGACATAGACAAACTGGAGCAAGTTCAGAGAAGAGTAACCAGAATGGTGACTGGTCTGCAAACCATGTCCTATGAGGAACGGTTGCAGGATTTGGGAATGTTTAGCTTGCAAAAAAGAAGACTGAGAGGAGACTTAATAGCTGTCTACAAATATGTCAAGGGCTGTCACATTGTAGAAGGATCATCTTTATTCTCATTTGCACAAGGAAAGACTAGAAGCAATGGGATGAAACTAAATGGGAGGAGACACAGATTAGATATTAGAAAAAACTTTTTGACAGTTAGGGTGATTAATGAGTGGAACAGGCTGCCACGAGAGGTGGTGAGTTCCCCTTCAATGGACGTCTTCAAACAGAGGCTGGACAGACATCTGTCTGAGATGATTTAGTGAATCCTGCTTTGAGCAGGGGGTTGGACCAGATGACCCAGGAGGTCCCTTCCAACTCTACCATTCTATGATTCTATGATAATGGTATAAATGTAAAAATTAAAAAATACTCACTACTTCCCTAGATGAATTCCTTGAGAGGTATAGTTTACAAAATGGGGTCACTTGTGGGGGATTCTGCTGTTTTGGCATGTCAGCGACTCTTCAAATGTGACATGGTGTCTGCAACCTATCCCAGCCAACATAGCGCTCGTTTCTCTTCCGAACTCTGCCGTACACCAAAGCAGTGGTTTTCCCCCACATATGCGGTATCGGCGTACTCAGGAGAAATTGCACAACAAATTTCATGGTGCAATTTCTCCTATTACCCTTATGATAATGCAAAATTAGGGGCTGAAAAACATTTTTTGTGGGAAAAATGTGAAAATTTTATTTTTACGGCTCAACATTATAAACTTCTGTGAAGCACCTGGAGGTGCAAGGTGCTCACCACACATCTAGATAAGTTTCCTAAGGGGTCTAGTTTCCAAAATGGTGTCACTTGTGGGGGGTTTCCACTGTTTAGGTACATCAGGAGCTCTCCAAAAGCAACATGGCGTCTGCTAATTATTCAAACAAATTTTTCTTTCAAAAAGTCTAATGGCGCCCCTTCCCTTCCGAAGGCTGCAGTGCGCCCAAACAGTGGTTTTCCCTCACATATGGGGTATCAGCGCGCTAATGAGAAATTGCACTACAAATTGTGTATTCCATTTTTTCATGTTACCCTTGTGAAAATAAAAAAATTGGGTCTAAAGTAACATTTTTGTGAAAAAAAGTTAAATGTTCATTGTTTTCTTCCACATTCCAAAAATTCCCGTGAAACACCTGAAGGGTTAATAAACTTCTTGAATGTGGTTTTGAGCACCTTGAGGGGTGCAGTTTTTAGAATGGTGTCACTTTTGGGTATTTTCTGTTATAAAGGCCCCTCAAAGTCACTTCAAATAAGATGTGGTCCCTAAAAAAATGGTTTTGTAAATTTTGTTGGAAAAATGAGAAATCGCTGGTCAACTTTTAACCCTTATAGCTTCCTAACAAAAAAAAATTTTGATTCCAAAATTGTGCTGATGTAAAGTAGACATGTGGGAAATGTTATTTATTAACTATTTTGTGTGACATATCTCTCTCATTTAAGGGGACGAAAATTCAAAATTTGAAAATTGCAAAATTTTCAAAATTTTCACCAAATTCATGATTTTTTTCACAAATAAACGCAAGTGATATCGAAGAAATTTTACCACTATCATGAAGTACAATATGTCACGAAAAAAGAGTCTCAGAATCAGGGGAATCCGTTGAAGCGTTGCAGAGTAATTACTTCATAAAGTGACAGTGGTCAGAATTGAAAAAATTGGCCCGGTCACGAAGGCAAAAACAGGCTCTGGGGCGAAGTGGTTAAATAAGTATTGATTTTATTGGCATCTGTGCTTCATTTATCTTGATTGGATTGCTTTAATACTGAAGTATTGCATTTAAATAGCATTTTAAATATATTTACATACAGTTTGATGTGATTAGTGATAGTTTACAGTTATATAAAGATTATTTTTTTATGTGCAAATGTGCAATATGCATGAATATTGCAATAAGGCCATGTAACATTTTTTGATACAAAAAAAACTAAAAATTAAGTTTTTGATGTAATTTTCATTTGTTTATGGACAACCATGTTCACATACAGTATAATAATGCAACAGGTATTCAAATAAAACACTTAAATTAGCTAAAAATAAAAACCTTAATATGTCCGGTCAAAAATGACCAGAACATTATAAGTGTATAGTAGACCCGAACAGAACAGCAGGGTTAAGTCGAAAAAAATTTGACCAACTCAGAATTTGTTTTACATTTTTTAGACTTTTTAAGTTTGGATGCAGTGACACAGAGAACGCGGACTCAGTGGTACAATAAAACAAGTTGTTTATTAACTATTTACAAAATGATTCAATTATATATCAATGACAATACAGACAGTGTAGAGCGATCTCTGCGCTCTCTCTCTGTCTCGTGCTTGTGGTCACCGTCTGGCCCTGTTTCTGGGCCTGGTTATCTGAACGATGCCCTATAAAATATCAAACCCAGCGCTACAGCACTAAGAAGTATGACACCAATAGCTTAGTTGTCGACTATATATCCTTGATTTTCCCTGATACAGGTAACCACTGTCTGTTAAGCTCACTAAACCTTGCGTGGCTCGGTTATACTCCTACTGAGCTTCACACCAAGAACATATACTGAGTACAATTACCACTGTAACATCAATATTCACATAAAGTATATGCAACATACATCGTTATATGAATATTGGTATAAATGCACACTAACCTATAATAGTTAAAGATACACTGGACTGTCAGCCAATAGTGTCTGGGTCGAATCAGTATGGGCCTCCGTCAACCCGCTCTATTTTCCAATGGCAGTCGCCACCCCAGACCCTAACAGGTGCCCACACTACACTTTCCTGCAAGGATGAATGTCTCACACTGTGGGCCACAGTCAATTTCTTCTACCACAGACCTTCTGTCCTTGCCTCCAATTTCCAGAGAGACAACTCATGCTCCCTTCTGCTCACATAACCGAATTTCTGTCCTTCCAATTGGGTCTACGCTCACACGACCGAATTTCCATTTCTACAATAGGGTCTGCGCTATCTGCTCTCTTTAGCCTCGACAATCAGGATTTGCTAGCCTCTGTAAGGACTCTGCACCCCTTGCTTAATCCACTTCCAATACTGATCTTGTGTTTCTGGACACACTCATCACCTACGTCAGCCCTAGCTACCACAGGTGACTTGTTACAAGTCGGGACGACGACTGACTTCCTGGCCTGACCCCTGTGGCTTTTGTATTTTTCTGCTGCAGATCACATGTCCCCTGTGCACCTAGCTCAGCTTTCCTCTCAATCAGCCTGCCTTTTGTCCCTTGGTTCCAATACCCTTTCAGGTTCCTACACCTATAGTCTCTGATCACTACATGGCAGCATCTGCCCACAAATACCTTACAGCTCATTTCTATTATATGAGTCACTCACTCTCCTTACATTCCTCCACTCTTTAAACTCACCATTACTTGGATGAGAAAGGTTACTTATGCTCTAGACGCTCTTTGGCAGTGGTCCTAGAGTCGCCAATATCCAAACACACTCCTGTGTCTGCTGTATTACATACTGCCATATGAAATCATCTTCCGCATACCTCCTGGGTGAAACACCAGCGTTGGTACATTCAGATCTGTGAAGTCCCTCCTGACATGTCTCTTCTGGGACATTCAGGCCCTGAAACACTCTTCCTGTGATTTTGACCTCTAGCCTACCCTCTAAGCTAGCCCCGGTCATTCTCTCTTCATCAGACACACACGTGGCTGTAGCATGTAAGGGTGCCGCACTCTCTCTGGTGTGACGTCTTCTCCTTTCGGGGTGCACTCTCCTTGTCACTCGATGAGGAACAGCCTCCCACGTGTAGTCCAATTTTCCCCAAGGGTGCTTCACTTGAACCAAAACTCGATTCCCCAGCTGTAATGGTGCCTCCTGCACAGGAGTTACTACAGGATGCCTTTTCCCCTGGGGCTTCTGTACAATCTTAAGTCTCAGTGTCTCTAACCGATGTTGGTGTTTCCAAACCAAAGTTGTGGTGTTTATCTTCGTACTATCTTCCTCTGGATCAAGCTCTAGCTCAGTAACCTTACGGCTGTTACGTCCAAACAGCAACGTGTAAGGCGTGTACCCTGTCGTGGCATGAACCTGGTTATTGTACAACTAGACCAGTTCTGGTACAAATTCAGGCCATTTCATCTTCCTGTGTCACGGTGTAGGGGAATGCTGGTGAGGAAATAGCAGATACGGGCTGGGTGAGCAGGGAAAACTAACCTGTCCCTAGACTGGGAACCCTGAATAGCCCTGACCCCGAAGGTATCTCTGATGGTGAGAAGGTTCGGGTCTCCACCCTAAGCCCTAACTCCTTCACAAGCCCTGCACTAATTCCCCTAATCTCCCTCCTCAGAACAAAGGTACAGCAATCTCAAAGGAAAGGACTTCAGCGGCACAAACAGGACTGCACAGCACGGCTTCCACGTATAGAGTGAAACTCTATCAGCTGCACCACGTAGTGGAAGGAGAGGCTACTTAAAGGCTAAGGGGAGTAGACTCACACAGAAACTCACATCCACCAGGACATGGCAATAGAATTGGCATTAACCCATGCAGTACAAGAGGGAATTTCACAGTTTACGTTACAGCGGCATCTAGAATAGACCGCAGATACATAGCGCTAGACAGCGTGTGACATCCTGTCATCTTCCTGTTGTACTCCACAATTCTCAGAATGTAGATAAAGTTATGTTGAAACGTTCACAGTCCCCATTTCCCTGTGGGTGCTAGGGTGTAGTTCTGGAATTCTCAATGTTGCACAGTTGATGCAATTCATCCATGACTTTTCCATGAAAACAGGCTCCTAGCTCAGAGTGAACTCTTTTTGGACATCCATATACCCACATGAAGTGATGACAGATGGCACAGGCCGCTGACTCGGCTGTTTGATTCCCGGTGGGAGTCATGACTGCAAACTTTTTAAATGATCCATCATCACCAGACAGTACAAACAACCATTATGGGAGCGGCTGATCATAAGATAGTCCACCATCAGCACTTCCAATGGGAAAGAAATCCTCTTCACCTATATAGATGTTCTGTGTTTAGGGGGTTTAGTCATCTCACCTTGATGGGATTTCCGGTAATCTTCTTTCACCACTCAATTTACTTGTGGCCAATACAGGAACCGCTGTAGCCATTGGAAAGTTCTCTCTGTTCTGAAGTGGGTATCACTCTCATGGGCTTCCTTCTTCACTCTGGGCTTCATTCCTTGTGAAATCATCAGCAGATTACAATGAGGCAATCTGGGCTACCGCCCAGGGCCAAAGGCTCCGGGGTCCTTTGGCCATAATGTCCTCATTATAATGTTTTTTTTCACCACTGTCGGCGGTGCACATCTCCGGACAGGTAGCTTTCCTAAAGCTCAGCTGCCAGCAATTCACAATGGTTTACTGGCATCTACAAGGCTATGTGTGTATGTACTCTTAGGAATAACAGAATCTTTGATCCTCTCCTCCACTTTTGGCTGAGGTTTAGAGGATTAATCGGAGACATAGAACCGCTGTTCTCCACTTTGGAATCCAACCCTTCAGATATATGGTATATGATGTATAGTATTGATATACCAAAAATATCAGTAATAATCAATTAAATTCTAAAAGACATTAATCAATTTAAAATTTGTATTTATTTAGTTTAATTAAATCTTGCATGGAAGGATGAAGACGTGTTCTTGGAGAAGCCTTCAACTTTAGCAGGTGTTTCTTGCTGGTCAGGAGGCCACGGGTAGATGGTTCAAATCCTTCCATACAGGTACAGCATTGATGGTGGACATGCTGTAGTTTCTTCAGGGCGCTAGATGTGGGGGTTTTCTGTCCTCGAGATGTCTAAGGTGCCCTGGTGACAGCAGGCAATAATGCAGCTTCCTCTGACAGCGCGAGCAGCCCTGGATAATCCACGCCGGCAGGATGATATCATCCGGCGGAAGATGGAACCTATGAGAAAAGATGTAAAACTAACGTAAGTAATGGGACTCCATATTAGAGGGTACTACTGTGGTGTCACTGTGGGAGAACGTTAGAGGAATCTCATCACACAGAGGGCAGGGATCTTTGCCAGTCATCATACATGTGACAATCCCACCACTGACAGATAACATCTGCTCCACATGACTTCTTCTCACTGACATCATACAACATGGAGATTATTGTCACACTTACCTCGCCTACTTTCCCCCTCTTCTACTTTCTCTGTTTTTTCTTGTCTTCTCAGTTTTAGAAAATATTTTCTTTTCTTCTGAACTGGAGATTCTAATCAAAAAGTCAGAAAAAAATATTAATTATAAACTTCTAAAATATTTTCTTTATATCTATATAGAGTTATGCAACTGATTAATATGCACCTGTAGCATTTCTGTGTGCTGCCATGTGGTGTCTCCAAGGAACTATGCCACCTTATTATCATGACATTACTTGCAGCAAGCCACTGTGTTATTATATAATCAGTTAGATAATAATTCAATGCAACTTTAAAGAGGACCTGTCACTAGATCAAAAGTGTCTGAGATTCACTATTATCTTATGTCTGCTGCTTCCCCGAGTATTCTGATATTTGTTTTGCTAAAATCCACCCTATGGTTGTAGAGATATGGGGATTTATATTTAGTGCTAATTTTTATGGTCTTTTCCAAGGGGGCATGGCTCACAATTTTATATTGCAGAGCAACCTAAAGACACACCCCAGAGGATCCTGTGAGCACCGCCCTCTTGGAAAAGACGATAAAAATTAGCACTAAATAAGACCCGTAACTCAAAAAACTGAATACTCAGGGGAGCAAAGGGAATAAAGTAAGTAATTTTTGGATCCTTCATGTGCTGATTCACATTATAATTTTGGATTATAGGCTATAATTGGATGGCCTATAAACCCGTACATACCTGACAATGAGGACGAGGATGACTCGTTGTTTTTAGCAGTAAAACACTGATTGTCTCCATTAGTTTTGGAAGAGGAAGACTCTTTCTGCCTGTTTGGTAGAAGAAAGACCAGTAAATTAAAAGTAAAAACAATAGAAAAAATTAAGAACACCTGTTTGTGAGGCCAATTAGGACAACATAGAGGGGATACCCTGCCCAGGCCCTCAACTAGTAATATTGGCCTGAAATGAGCTGGAAATGAATGGTTGGTCATAATGATCAACTGTTATTGCATTGTTATCACAAGCCAGATGCACAGAGGGGTGGTGGATGCTGGATTTAGATTTGTGTTACTCGTGTCTTGTATTTGGTTCTCAACATATATCAGAACTAAATCTCATAATAATAATAATAATCTACTCACATGTCTGATTGTTTTTCACTGTTCTCTTGGGAACACTGTGGAGGTGACATAGGCTCTACATTGGTCATCATCCCAGTATTGGTGATATTTAGCTAAAACACACGGAGAAAAATAAATTGATTTATTTTTAAGAATTTTTGTAATTAGAGGTTTTAGACATATTAGTAGCCACATACTTACTTTAGAAAACCTTTGATAAGATGATACAAAGTTTTTTATTTCTGGCCAGTCATTGTCCTCTCTTGTGTCCGCCTCATCTGATTTCCTGTGTCTGCTACAACGAGCTACAAAGTACAAGTGTTATCAGAGATAATTAGTATAAGACCCGGTCAGACAGTCACCCTGTTATCACTAATAATGATGAGAACTTATTTTCACATAAAATGAAAGACAAGACTCAAAGCAGTTTTCTGCAGATGACGTCTCATTTTACTTACTGATAAAGTAGCGGGTGTCCTCATCTGACTTTAGCTCAGGAATGAACAGGGGCTTCTGACTTAGAAGGTTGTCAAAGTCTAACTGATGCAGAAATGGATGCATTTTGATCTCATTTGCTCCTCCTGGAAAAGGAAGACAAGAAAGAAAGTGATGCAGTCATTTTTAGAGAAACTGCTCCATATTGGTACAGTTTATGTTAACCTGAACTGAAGATGTAACAGCAGACATGAAGGAAATGTACTGAAAGTCACAGCATAAAAATGGGGAATGAATAAGTAGGTAGATTACTGAACCTCATGGACACAACCATTTGTCTGGTCACAGAGGTGTAATAAGTCATAATACTATTATAATATTACCTGTCCCAAGTCTATCTGCTGGATCTTTTCTGAGCAGCTGAGTGATGATGTCCTGAGCATCGGGTGGACTAGAGTATTTATGATATGTCCAAATTAATTTATCTGTTATATAAAAAGCAAATATTACAGGAAATGAAACGTTTTCATTTATTTTCATAAAAAATGTCCTTAATAAGGCTAGAAATTAAACCAAAAAAACAATGAAACCAAATAACAGTGGTATCACAAGCATTCAGATTATTTTACTTACCCTCAAGGACACTGCGTAAAATATCTCTTTTTAAAGCCCCTTTAAATGGTGTACATCCATAAAGAAATTTATGTAGAGTGATCCCTACTGACCACCAATCAACGGGCCTTCCATAGCCTTTCCTTTGGATAATTTCTGGGGCCATGTAACTAAGGGTGCCAAAAGTCTGGAAACCAACAGAAGAATGAGATGATGATCAATAAATATAATTGCGTCAAATAACATCAGTGCAAACGTTTTATAGAGAAATTGTCCGAAAAGGAGAAAGAGTTGAAATCTGTAAAGTGCAAGATCTTGTAAGTAAAGCCTACCTCTTCATCAAGGAACTCGCTGGTGATGTCCTCAGTTGAAGCCTTGTAGATATCTGAGCTTGGTCTCATGAGGCCGAGTTTTGAAACCCCAAAATCGGTGACCTTAATATGTCCTGCTGATGATATCAGGAGGCTGTGAAAGAAAGAAATGGTGTCAGACCCAAGTAATTACCCATAGACTGTATAAAAACTATAATTTTTTTCCCCTTTATTATACTACTGGGGTCACTTACTTGCCAGGCTTCAGGTCTCTGTGCACCACACCATAACTGTGCAGGTATTCCACGGCAAGAACCGTTTCCGCAATGTACATACGGGCCAGGGGGACTGGTAAAGGACCACAGCGTTTTATAAGACTGGCACAGTCTCCTCCTATAGGAGAAAGCAAATAGGAGAGGTGAGGGTTTGTTTCAATGTAAATTACACATGATGAGGGTGAATATGAAATAAGTGGAAATATTGGGACAAGATGGCCTATATAGAGATATACTGTGTAATGTAGAGCGTATACTGTATACTACATGTAGCCATCCATGTGGGCACATTATGGTCATATATAGGTGCTAGGATTAAACAGACGTGGGCTGGATATAGATACAATGGATGTGTCCTACCTGGTACATACTCCATGACCATACACAGATGAAGCTTTGTAGGAAAAGAGCAGAACATGGAGGCCACAAAGGGACAATCGGCGAATGCTGAGATGTCCCTCTCCAGAAAGGCCAATTCAAGTCTCTTTGGCATTTTCAGGTTCTCCTTGTCCATTGTCTTCATAGCACAAATCTGGTTTGTGTCTTTATGGCGCACTAAGTGGACGGCCCTGGAGAGGAAGAAAATCCATGATTTATTACAAATTCTTATTAACAGTCCATCTATAGACCTCATCAAATGATCTCCTGTACTAATGGTTAATACTAGATGTGAGGCCATCACTAGAAATCCATGTCTAGAAATGCATAAAATAATACTCCATAAATGATTATCAATGGAGGGTCCACATCCACGTCACATCCTAACTGACCTGACAGAGCGATGTGGACAGTGATGTGGACTCCTAATTTCTCTATGGGAATATTACATGGGCAGGACACCGAGGCATCATCATAAGGAGCCCTGGGAAATAAATATTATACCAAAGTAAAGCTCACCCAAAGGCTCCACTGCTGATCAGTTTGATCGGTTTATAGTCGCTCTTACAAGGATTTCTCACTGGGTTCAATGATCCGATCAAGGCCTAAAAAGGAATAAGAAATGACATTAAGACAGAAAATGCAGGAGAATAAAAGCTCAAGATGCAGGAACGTCTCTCTTCTATATTATGTCCCCGCTGATTACACTGTAGAGAACGTGATACAAGCCGGACCCTCCACAGACCCCATTATATTATAAAGGGAAATCCCCCATACACATAAATCAATACTGCAGGGAAGGATAAGGGACATCACACAGAGGGGGCAGGAAGAATAACGCCATTATCACACATAATATGTCTGATCTACATGACGAACAGTGATATTCCATTGTCATATGGGATATAATATGGGATGTATAATTCACACCCGTCATCTGATGATATACAGACGTCCCTCTGATACTTACACTGGCAGATTCCTGGATGATCTCTGGTGTCTCACATATTCCACCATCAGTATTTGCCGGCACAGTTATTCCTAAAATAATGAAGAAACGTCATTTATTAAATGTCTATATCAGCACTTAATAACCAGAAGAAAAGGAAGCAAAAAAGTCAAATATGAAAAAAATAACAAATTTTATTGATTAATCAGAACAATTCATGATAAAAAAAATAATAAGAGAATGTGAGACACAGAGAACGCTCTCTCTTTCAAACCAAGAACAACTGATCAAAATCACTTCAAAACCTATTCATAATCGTATTCATACAAGTTTGTGTCTGTTTAGAATGTAGAAGATATAGGAACAATCTGTAGTCCTCAAAATAAATAAGACTAATAGAAAAGAGAAACCTTCACAGTCTGGGAGGGTGGGGAGCAAGACCCCGACATGTGTTTCGCATAGGCTTCTTCCAAGGGGTATTGGAGAAGTTTTGCGTAGGCTTCTTCCAGGGGGTGTGGAAGAAGCCTAGATGAAACGCGCATCAGGGGCTCACTCCCCACCCTCCCAGACCATGCAGGTTTCTCCTATTTATTTGCTTATTTATTTATACAGAGGATGAAGAATAAATCCACATATTCTTTGCCGTTCTCAATAACGTAATATTTGAATGTAAAATATTAGATGATCGTTTTACCTTCTATCAGATCGGATTTTGGCCCTGGCTGACTGTTATCAGGGTCAGCAACATTTAGGTTTTGCCCCTCTGTGGAGTCGCCTTTTGATGTTTTCTGATGGATATAAGATATACAATTAATATAACATTTCTCAAACACTAGATTACCACATATATAAAGCGGGAAGGATTAAACCTGGATTTACTTGACAAGTTCAGTATTGGACGAACAATTCACGGCCGCTCTATCAAGCAAATTTACATTAATATCCTGTGTTTGCCTGGAGCGGAGAGAGGAAGGCCTCTACCATCATAAATCTGACCTTCTGCTATATGACTGGTAATCTGGAGAAGATCAGACAACAAGGACATGAGATGTAGAAGATGATGGATCCTTACCAGGCGCTCCAGTGAGTAGGCCGGATACTCCAGTACATACAGGACATTTTGGGCCAGTTGTTTAAAAAAGGCCAATTCTCCACTTTGGGACTTTTCTTCAGCCTATAAAGATGAAAATTAACAAGAAATGCAAATAATCAATAAAATTCATGAACATATATGGTATTGCCACGTTTGGTAAAGTCTGATCTGTTAAGATAGGTGTTTGGTATCAATAAAAAACTGAGTTCACTTCGCAAAAAAAGGCTTTACTTAGTCCTATCAACAGAAAAATTACAATGTTATGGGTCTCTGAATATAGTGACACAAAGAACCATTTCATCTCAATTGGAATTTTTTTCCCCTTGTTTCAATACAATGTATGGTAAATAGGATGGAGCCATTGAAAGCTGCAACTCATCCCAAAAAAACAAGCCCTCATATGTCTATGCCAATGGAGAAATAACAAAGTTATGGCTCTTGAAAGAAAGTGAGGAAAAAATGAGAGCGGAAAAATGAAAAATTTTGTGGTCCATAAAGGGTTAACCAATCCTATTCCCTCCTCCCTCCGCATCCAGGACCTTCCCACCCCTAATTCAACTAACCTTTTAGATCCCACCCTTTGTCATGTAGCCTGATTGCCCTGTTTTGACTCCAGGCTATTCTTATCTGGGTATTTGGCACAGGTTAAACTTAAACTTGTATTCCCTTATTATTTTCCATTATTATTATTATATATAATTTGTGCAGATTGTCTGCTACTTACCTGCTGTACTAATGTCCAGATGTTCTTCTGTAAATGCTCAAGATATTCTGAGCTTATACAACCTTGGTGGTATTTGGTCAGGCAATCTCTCACAAGCTCCATAACCAGCCGGTAAGTGAAGCTGAGGACGCCATCGGGTAGTGGTAGCACAAAGTGAAGGTCATAGGTGGTAAGAATCCCCTGGAGTAGTGCTAACACCTGAAGTCTGTCTGGAGGAATTCCAGACATTTCAAGTAATCCAAGCGCGGTCAGTATATGACTAGCTATATGGCTTATCACACCAACAGCAAGGACACCGGAATGTCAAAGTGACAACAGGAGTGTAAACACTTGTAGAAGTAGTGATGGTTAATTGTGATGTCATAATGGAATCTTGTGTTCTAATCTTAAAGGGGCATCTTACCTTATAAGGAAGTTGCCTTGCAACTCTTAAGTAGGCAACAATATAGGCTCAGCATCAGTACCAGATGCAGACAAGGAGGAAAGCGCTATGAGTGCTTTACTCTTCTAAACAGTTAGAGTCTTTTTATGTAAGATAAATTAGTTATATCTGTTATACACAATAAAAATGATAGCGTTTTGTATCAATAAGAAATTCAGATTCCAGTGCTAACAGAAATATCTTTCTGTGGGAACAGGGCATGTGGGGCTGGGGCTGCATCCAACCCTGGCATATGAAGCACGCTGGCCCATGTTGCAACCGCTTCCAAAAATGGGGGTCTTTATTACAAATATGACCCTGTCTACCAATGGAGAAAATCAAAATTTACTACTCTCAATAATACCAATTTTTAAGGGTGGCCAATCAGGTCTCTTTATAATATTAATAATAACCACCATATAATAATAATAGTGCCCCTCTGGTTCTCCTTATAATATTAAAGGGAATCTGACAGTAGCATCAACCCTCCTAAGCCATCTATATGGGCATTTAGGTCATAGAAAGTTGAAGAAACCGATACCTTGATATCTGCCATCTGATGTCTTATTCCATAGAAATCCACATTTTGCTTTATATGTAAATGAGCTGTTAAGATCTATGGGCCGGACATAGATCTCCCTGAGAATCTGCATCCAGAGCTTACTTTCAATGGAACAGGTAGTTACCAGTGTGGTACATGTAGATCAGGAGTGTAGACAGTCAGTCATTACATGTCTCACACTGGAAATGACTCCTTTCATTAAAAATAATCTCTGGAGGCAGATTCTCAGGGAGATCTATGTCCGGTCTATAGATCTTAACAGCTCATTTACATATTAAGAAAAAAGTGGATTTCTCTGATTAAGACATTCATCAAATCGTGGCTATCAAGGCATCACTCTATTCAACTTTCTATGACCTGCATCTTTATGTAGACGGCTTATGAGGGTTGATCTTACTGACAGTTTCCCTTTAATAGTGTGGCTCGGACCTCCTTATAATAATAGTGCCCCTTATGGGCCTCCTTATAATAATGATAATAATAGTGACTACCTGTTCTTTTTTATTAAATTAAAAATAATAATGCTCCCTCGGGCCTCTTTATAATAGTAATAATAATATTAATGATAAAAATATTAGATGACCCCACACGGTTTAGGGAAAGTGTCACTGAATGCAGAAGCCAGGTCTAAGCTCCTAATAAACACTACCCACCTCCTGCCCTGCTGTGTTATTACAGGCTTTATTCCCCTTCAAGCCTAAGCAGCAGAATGCCGGTATCTCCTCTTACTGCTCCATTTCACCTGCTGTCAGTAATGCAAAGTGTCTGGGCCCTGTTTTAAAGCCTCTTGTTAACCCCCTCCCACCATGTATCTGTAGCATCAGCGTCTCTGCCCCCTGCCAGGCAAAGATGCCACCCCCCTTACCGCCGCGGTCCTGCTCCGGTGTCTTCCGGCCTCCGTGCAGCTGCTGCTGGTACACGCAGCTTCCCTGGCTCTGTGCTTAGGGTGCGCGCGCGCTCCCTCCCTCTTAAAGGGGCAGCGCGAGCCGTCCTAAAAAGTCCCCGGCCAATGGCCGGAGGACTTTCTCTATGAAAAGCACCTCCTCCAATATGGAGGTGCCCGTGCAAGGTTGTTGCTTTGTTATACTTGCTTTGCTTCAGCCCTCAGGTCCTCTGCAAGTCAGTCCTGTCCGCCAGTCTGTTCTTCAGTACAGTCCGCCAGTCTGACTACTTTTCAGCCCGACAGTCTGCCTACAGTCCAGCCTGCTAATCTGTCTATGGGCTTTGCCCGCCTGCTTACCTGGAAGCACCTGTTTGTTACCTGCCGTGCCCGCCAGCCTACTTACCTGAAGCACCTGCCTGTTACCTACTGTGCCCGCCAGCCTGCTTACCTGGAAGCACCAGCGTGTTACCGGCCGTGCCTGCTTGCCTGCTTACCTGGAAGCACCTGCCTGTTACCTGTTGTGCCCGCCAGCTTGCCCACCCGGAGCACCCGTCTGGCTATCAGCCGAATCAGCCTGCCTGTCGACCCGAACCACCAGTCAGCCCGCCTGCCGTGCTCATCCGCTGTACCGGTCAATTCCAGCCTTCTTTCTCGTGGGAGTCACCTGCTCTCATACAAGGTCGGTGCCACAGTGGCACCTGGTCCCTGTGCTCAGTCCCTCCCTGGTTCACGGAGTCGACTGAACCGCCGTGCGACCTTGGTCTGGCCGAGTAGATACTTAGTCACGCCCCTCTGGTCCCTCCTTGCACCGCAGAACAGAGGTTCCACCACCCAGATCCGTAACAGTTTGCACGGGCCATGGAACCCGGTGGCCCCCAGACTCCATCGCTTTCTGACCTGTACCAGGAGGTTTCTCATCAGAGATCCCAGCAGGAAACTATCCTGACTTACCTGCGGCCTGTCAACACCCACCTGGACACGTTGTCCATCCCACCTGTGTCCGTCTCGAGCCGAACGGCACCCGCTCCGGCGGCGCCTCAGCCTATTTGTGCCATGACATCCGCCCCTGGTCCCCGGCTCTCTGCGCCTCACGTTTTGGTGGTGACCCCGTCTTATGCCGGCATTTTCTAAACCAATGCACGCTGCACTTTGAACTCCTGGCACATCAGTTTCCCTCCGACCGGGGCAAGGTGGCGTTCATCATGTCTCACCTCACCGGGGAAGCATTGGCATGGCTAAACCCACTATGGGAGAGAGGAGATCCCCTTGTGTCCGATCTTCCGGCTTTCCTCACTGCCTTCCGGAAGGTCTTCAATGAACCCGGACGAAAGACTTCTACTGCCTCCTCTCTTCTCCGTCTCCACCAAGGGAGTCTCACCGTGGGCCAGTATGCCATACATTTCTGCACTCTCGCATCTGAGCTTGCCTGGAACAATGAGGCCCTTTTGTCCACCTTCTGGGAGGGTCTTTCCGGACGGATCAAGGACGAGCTATCCCGTCGGGACATTCCTTCCACCCTGGACGACCACCTGGTGTCACTAGCTACCCGGATTGACATCCGTTTCTTGGAACGAGTTAAGGAGACAACCCGGGAGAGAAGATTTCCTCGTCTCGCTCCTGCGTTCCAGAAACCTGCCTCCCAACCAGCAATTCCCCAGGCACGCTCGCCCGAACCCATGCAGATTCACCAGACCAAGATGGTCAAGTCTCGCCAAGAGATGTTCCGAGCCAAGGGGAGCTGCTTCTACTGTGGCAGTAAGGAGCTTCTGATCCGTTCCTGTCTGGTGAAGCCGGGAAGCTCCAGTGTCTAGGACCGCTCGGAGAGGTCATCCTAGGCAAGAGTAAATCCTCTGCGTCCTTGACTCTATCCATTTCTATTTCCAGTGGTGAGATCCGCTTCTTTGAGACCGCCCACCTGGATTCCGGAGCCGCTGGGAATCTCATTTCTCAGGCCCTTGTGGAGCAGTATCAAATTCCCACTAAACATCTGGCCGAACCATTGGCAGTCGCTTCTGTGGATGGGAGACTCCTTCTGCAGACCATCTTGCTCGTCACAGAGCCTGTAACCCTTCAGGTGGGAATGCTGCATTCAGAGACAATCTCCTTTCATGTGCTATCTGGACTTTCTCACTCCCTTTTGCTAGGTCTACCCTGGCTACAGAGACATGAACCCGTCCTGAATTGGCGATCTGGTGAGGTGCTCCGTTGGGGGCAGGATTGCCATGAGACTTGCCTGGTTCCGGTTCGTCCGGCTCCACCTCCGTCTACTCCGGCTAATCTACCTGGTCTGCTGGCACCCTACTGGTCCTATGCGGACGTCTTCGACAAGAAGGAAGCTGAGACACTACCACCTCATAGGCCGTATGATTGCCCTATCGACCTGGTACCCGGTGCTTCTCCTTCCCGTATCTACCCCTTGTCGCTGGCTGAGACCCTAGCCATGTCTGAGTACATCGAGGAGAATCTCAGAAATCTACTTCCCCGGCTGGAGCAGGATTCTTCTTCGTTAAAAAGAAAGACGGCTCGCTTCGGCCGTGTATTGACTACAGGGGTCTTAACCAGATTACCATCAAGAATAAGTACCCCCTGCCTCTAATCTCAGAGCTGTTTGACCACCTTAAAGGCGCAAGGGTCTTCACCAAGCTCAATCTTCGTGGGGTGTACAATTTGGTCTGGATCCGCCAGGGAGACGAGTGGAAGACGGCATTCAACACCCGGGACGGTCACTATGAATACCGCGTGATGCCCTTTGGTCTCTGTAATGCCCCAGCCGTCTTCCAGGAGCTGGTTAACGACATCTTCCGTGATCTCTTGTATTCTTGCGTAGTAGTGTACCTGGACGATATCTTGGTCTTCTCTCCGGATCTGCTCACACACCGGAGGAATGTACATCAGGTTCTGCTAAGGCTCCGGCAGAATCGTCTCGACTCAAAACTTGAGAAATGTCTCTTCGAGCAGACTTCCCTTCCGTTCCTGGGATATATTATTTCCGAGACTGGTCTTCGGATGGACCCCGAGAAGATTTCTGCCGTCTTAAAATGGCCCCGACCGGAGGGGTTGAAGGTGATTCAGCGATTCCTGGGCTTCGCAAATTATTACCGCTTCTTCATCCCTCATTTCTCCTTTCAGACCGCTCCCATCTCCACGCTCACCCGTAAGGGAGCAAATCCCAAGGAATGGACTTCCGAAGCAGAGGAGGCCTTCGTCTCCCTAAAACAAGCTTTCTCCTCCGCCTCTGTGCTGCACCGTCTGGATTGCAACAAGCAGTTCTTCTTGGAGGTTGATGATTCCTCCTCCAGAGCCGGAGCTGTGCTCACCCAAATTCATGATTTTTTCACAAATAAACGCAAGTGATATCGAAGAAATTTTACCACTATCATGAAGTACAATATGTCACGAAAAAAGAGTCTCAGAATCAGGGGAATCCGTTGAAGCGTTCCAGAGTAATTACTTCATAAAGTGACAGTGGTCAGAATTGAAAAAATTGGCCCGGTCACGAAGGCAAAAACAGGCTCTGGGGCGAAGTGGTTAAATAAATATTGATTTTATTGGCATCTGTGCTTCATTTATCTTGATTGGATTGCTTTAATACTGAAGTATTGCATTTAAATAGCATTTTAAATATATTTACATACAGTTTGATGTGATTAGTGATAGTTTACAGTTATATAAAGATTATTTTTTTATGTGCAAATGTGCAATATGCATGAATATTGCAATAAGGCCATGTAACATTTTTTGATACAAAAAAAACTAAAAATTAAGTTTTTGATGTAATTTTCATTTGTTTATGGACAACCATGTTCACATACAGTATAATAATGCAACAGGTATTCAAATAAAACACTTAAATTAGCTAAAAATAAAAACCTTAATATGTCCGGTCAAAAATGACCAGAACATTATAAGTGTATAGTAGACCCGAACAGAACAGCAGGGTTAAGTCGAAAAAAATTTGACCAACTCAGAATTTGTTTTACATTTTTTAGACTTTTTAAGTTTGGCTGCAGTGGCACAGAGAACGCGGACTCAGTGGTACAATAAAACAAGTTGTTTATTAACTATTTACAAAATGATTCAATTATATATCAATGACAATACAGACAGTGTAGAGCGATCTCTGCGCTCTCTCTCTGTCTCGTGCTTGTGGTCACCGTCTGGCCCTGTTTCTGGGCCTGGTTATCTGAACGATGCCCTATAAAATATCAAACCCAGCGCTACAGCACTAAGAAGTATGACACCAATAGCTTAGTTGTCGACTATATATCCTTGATTTTCCCTGATACAGGTAACCACTGTCTGTTAAGCTCACTAAACCTTGCGTGGCTCGGTTATACTCCTACTGAGCTTCACACCAAGAACATATACTGAGTACAATTACCACTGTAACATCAATATTCACATAAAGTATATGCAACATACATCGTTGTATGAATATTGGTATAAATGCACACTAACCTATAATAGTTAAAGATACACTGGACTGTCAGCCAATAGTGTCTGGGTCGAATCAGTATGGGCCTCCGTCAACCCGCTCTATTTTCCAATGGCAGTCGCCACCCCAGACCCTAACAGGTGCCCACACTACACTTTCCTGCAAGGATGAAAGTCTCACACTGTGGGCCACAGTCAATTTCTTCTACCACAGACCTTCTGTCCTTGCCTCCAATTTCCAGAGAGACAACTCATGCTCCCTTCTGCTCACATAACCGAATTTCTGTCCTTCCAATTGGGTCTACGCTCACACGACCGAATTTCCATTTCTGCAATAGGGTCTGCGCTATCTGCTCTCTTTAGCCTCGACAATCAGGATTTGCTAGCCTCTGTAAGGACTCTGCACCCCTTGCTTAATCCACTTCCAATACTGATCTTGTGTTTCTGGACACACTCATCACCTACGTCAGCCCTAGCTACCACAGGTGACTTGTTACAAGTCGGGACGACGACTGACTTCCTGGCCTGACCCCTGTGGCTTTTGTATTTTTCTGCTGCAGATCACATGTCCCCTGTGCACCTAGCTCAGCTTTCCTCTCAATCAGCCTGCCTTTTGTCCCTTGGTTCCAATACCCTTTCAGGTTCCTACACCTATAGTCTCTGATCACTACATGGCAGCATCTGCCCACAAATACCTTACAGCTCATTTCTATTATATGAGTCACTCACTCTCCTTACATTCCTCCACTCTTTAAACTCACCATTACTTGGATGAGAAAGGTTACTTATGCTCTAGACGCTCTTTGGCAGTGGTCCTTGAGTCGCCAATATCCAAACACACTCCTGTGTCTGCTGTATTACATACTGCCATATGAAATCATCTTCCGCATACCTCCTGGGTGAAACACCAGCGTTGGTACATTCAGATCTGTGAAGTCCCTCCTGACATGTCTCTTCTGGGACATTCAGGCCCTGAAACACTCTTCCTGTGATTTTGACCTCTAGCCTACCCTCTAAGCTAGCCCCGGTCATTCTCTCTTCATCAGACACACACGTGGCTGTAGCATGTAAGGGTGCCGCACTCTCTCTGGTGTGACGTCTTCTCCTTTCGGGGTGCACTCTCCTTGTCACTCGATGAGGAACAGCCTCCCACGTGTAGTCCAATTTTCCCCAAGGGTGCTTCACTTGAACCAAAACTCGATTCCCCAGCTGTAATGGTGCCTCCTGCACAGGAGTTACCACAGGATGCCTTTTCCCCTGGGGCTTCTGTACAATCTTAAGTCTCAGTGTCTCTAACCGATGTTGGTGTTTCCAAACCAAAGTTGTGGTGTTTATCTTCGTACTATCTTCCTCTGGATCAAGCTCTAGCTCAGTAACCTTACGGCTGTTACGTCCAAACAGCAACGTGTAAGGCGTGTACCCTGTCGTGGCATGAACCTGGTTATTGTACAACTAGACCAGTTCTGGTACAAATTCAGGCCATTTCATCTTCCTGTGTCACGGTGTAGGGGAATGCTGGTGAGGAAATAGCAGATACGGGCTGGGTGAGCAGGGAAAACTAACCTGTCCCTAGACTGGGAACCCTGAATAGCCCTGACCCCGAAGGTATCTCTGATGGTGAGAAGGTTCAGGTCTCCACCCTAAGCCCTAACTCCTTCACAAGCCCTGCACTAATTCCCCTAATCTCCCTCCTCAGAACAAAGGTACAGCAATCTCAAAGGAAAGGACTTCAGCGGCACAAACAGGACTGCACAGCACGGCTTCCACGTATAGAGTGAAACTCTATCAGCTGCACCACGTAGTGGAAGGAGAGGCTACTTAAAGGCTAAGGGGAGTAGACTCACACAGAAACTCACATCCACC
Source organism: Phyllobates terribilis (assembly GCF_046119375.1). Taxonomy (NCBI): domain Eukaryota; kingdom Metazoa; phylum Chordata; class Amphibia; order Anura; family Dendrobatidae; genus Phyllobates; species Phyllobates terribilis. The sequence continues at coordinate 59,290,310 of NW_027362763.1, forward strand.
AGGACATGGCAATAGAATTGGCATTAACCCATGCAGTACAAGAGGGAATTTCACAGTTTACGTTACAGCGGCATCTAGAATAGACCGCAGATACACAGCGCTAGACAGCGTGTGACATCCTGTCATCTTCCTGTTGTCCTCCACAATTCTCAGAATGTAGATAAAGTTATGTTGAAACGTTCACAGTCCCCATTTCCCTGTGGGTGCTAGGGTGTAGTTCTGGAATTCTCAATGTTGTACAGTTGATGCAATTCATCCATGACTTTTCCATGAAAACAGGCTCCTAGCTCAGAGTGAACTCTTTTTGGACATCCATATACCCACATGAAGTGATGACAGATGGCACAGGCCGCTGACTCGGCTGTTTGATTCCCGGTGGGAGTCATGACTGCAAACTTTTTAAATGATCCATCATCACCAGACAGTACAAACAACCATTATGGGAGCGGCTGATCATAAGATAGTCCACCATCAGCACTTCCAATGGGAAAGAAATCCTCTTCACCTATATAGATGTTCTGTGTTTAGGGGGTTTAGTCATCTCACCTTGATGGGATTTCCGGTAATCTTCTTTCACCACTCGATTTACTTGTGGCCAATACAGAAACCGCTGTAGCCATTGGAAAGTTCTCTCTGTTCTGAAGTGGGTATCACTCTCATGGGCTTCCTTCTTCACTCTGGGCTTCATTCCTTGTGAAATCATTAGCAGATTACAATGAGGCAATCTGGGCTACCGCCCAGGGCCAAAGGCTCCGGGGTCCTTTGGCCATAATGTCCTCATTATAATGTTTTTTTTCACCACTGTTGGCGGTGCACATCTCCGGACAGGTAGCTTTCCTAAAGCTCAGCTGCCAGCAATTCACAATGGTTTACTGGCATCTACAAGGCTATGTGTGTATGTACTCTTAGGAATAACAGAATCTTTGATCCTCTCCTCCACTTTTGGCTGAGGTTTAGAGGATTAATCGGAGACATAGAACCGCTGTTCTCCACTTTGGAATCCAACCCTTCAGATATATGGTATATGATGTATAGTATTGATATACCAAAAATATCAGTAATAATCAATTAAATTCTAAAAGACATTAATCAATTTAAAATTTGTATTTATTTAGTTTAATTTAATCTTGCATGGAAGGATGAAGACGTGTTCTTGGAGAAGCCTTCAACTTTAGCAGGTGTTTCTTGCTGGTCAGGAGGCCACGGGTAGATGGTTCAAATCCTTCCATACAGGTACAGCATTGATGGTGGACATGCTGTAGTTTCTTCAGGGCGCTAGATGTGGGGGTTTTCTGTCCTCGAGATGTCTAAGGTGCCCTGGTGACAGCAAGCAAAAATGCAGCTTCCTCTGACAGCGCGAGCAGCCCTGGATAATCCACGCCGGCAGGATGATATCATCCGGCGGAAGATGGAACCTATGAGAAAAGATGTAAAACTAATGTAAGTAATGGGACTCCATATTAGAGGGTACTACTGTGGTGTCACTGTGGGAGAACGTTAGAGGAATCTCATCACACAGAGGGCAGGGATCTTTGCCAGTCATCATACATGTGACAATCCCACCACTGACAGATAACATCTGCTCCACATGACTTCTTCTCACTGACATCATACAACATGGAGATTATTGTCACACTTACCTCGCCTACTTTCCCCCTCTTCTACTTTCTCTGTTTTTTCTTGTCTTCTCAGTTTTAGAAAATATTTTCTTTTCTTCTGAACTGGAGATTCTAATCAAAAAGTCAGAAAAAAATATTAATTATAAACTTCTAAAATATTTTCTTTATATCTATATAGAGTTATGCAACTGATTAATATTCACCTGTAGCATTTCTGTGTGCCGCCATGTGGTGTCTCCAAGGAACTATGCCACCTTATTATCATGACATTACTTGCAGCAAGCCACTGTGTTATTATATAATCAGTTAGATAATAATTCAATGCAACTTTAAAGAGGACCTGTCACTAGATCAAAAGTGTCTGAGATTCACTATTATCTTATGTCTGCTGCTTCCCCGAGTATTCTGATATTTGTTTTGCTAAAATCCACCCTATGGTTGTAGAGATATGGGGATTTATATTTAGTGCTAATTTTTATGGTCTTTTCCAAGGGGGCATGGCTCACAATTTTATATTGCAGAGCAACCTAAAGACACACCCCAGAGGATCCTGTGAGCACCGCCCTCTTGGAAAAGACGATAAAAATTAGCACTAAATAAGACCCGTAACTCAAAAAACTGAATACTCAGGGGAGCAAAGGGAATAAAGTAAGTAATTTTTGGATCATTCATGTGCTGATTCACATTATAATTTTGGATTATAGGCTATAATTGGATGGCCTATAAACCCGTACATACCTGACAATGAGGACGAGGATGACTCGTTGTTTTTAGCAGTAAAACACTGATTGTCTCCATTAGTTTTGGAAGAGGAAGACTCTTTCTGCCTGTTTGGTAGAAGACAGACCAGTAAATTAAAAGTAAAAACAATAGAAAAAATTAAGAACACCTGTTTGTGAGGCCAATTAGGACAACATAGAGGGGATACCCTGCCCAGGCCCTCAACTAGTAATATTGGCCTGAAATGAGCTGGAAATGAATGGCTGGTCATAATGATCAACTGTTATTGCATTGTTATCACAAGCCAGATGCACAGAGGGGTGGTGGATGCTGGATTTAGATTTGTGTTACTCGTGTCTTGTATTTGGTTCTCAACATATATCAGAACTAAATCTCATAATAATAATAATAATCTACTCACATGTCTGAGTGTTTTTCACTGTTCTCTTGGGAACACGGTGGAGGTGACATAGGCTCTACATTGGTCATCATCCCAGTATTGGTGATATTTAGCTAAAACACACGGAGAAAAATAAATTGATTTATTTTTAAGAATTTTTGTAATTAGAGGTTTTAGACATATTAGTAGCCACATACTTACTTTAGAAAACCTTTGATAAGATGATACAAAGTTTTTTATTTCTGGCCAGTCATTGTCCTCTCTTGTGTCCGCCTCATCTGAATTCCTGTGTCTGCTACAACGAGCTACAAAGTACAAGTGTTATCAGAGATAATTAGTATAAGACCCGGTCAGACAGTCACCCTGTTATCACTAATAATGATGAGAACTTATTTTCACATAAAATGAAAGACAAGACTCAAAGCAGTTTTCTGCAGATGGCGTCTCATTTTACTTACTGATAAAGTAGCGGGTGTCCTCATCTGACTTTAGCTCAGGAATGAACAGGGGCTTCTGACTTAGAAGGTTGTCAAAGTCTAACTGATGCAGAAATGGATGCATTTTGATCTCATTTGCTCCTCCTGGAAAAGGAAGACAAGAAAGAAAGTGATGCAGTCATTTTTAGAGAAACTGCTCCATATTGGTACAGTTTATGTTAACCTGAACTGAAGATGTAACAGCAGACATGAAGGAAATGTACTGAAAGTCACAGCATAAAAATGGGGAATGAATAAGTAGGTAGATTACTGAACCTCATGGACACAACCATTTGTCTGGTCACAGAGGTGTAATAAGTCATAATACTATTATAATATTACCTGTCCCAAGTCTATCTGCTGGATCTTTTCTGAGCAGCTGAGTGATGATGTCCTGAGCATCGGGTGGACTAGAGTATTTATGATATGTCCAAATTAATTTATCTGTTATATAAAAAGCAAATATTACAGGAAATGAAACGTTTTCATTTATTTTCATAAAAAATGTCCTTAATAAGGCTATAAATTAAACCAAAAAAACAATGAAACCAAATAACAGTGGTATCACAAGCATTCAGATTATTTTACTTACCCTCAAGGACACTGCGTAAAATATCTCTTTTTAAAGTCCCTTTAAATGGTGTACGTCCAAAAAGAAATTTATGTAGGGTGATCCCTACTGACCACCAATCAACGGGCCTTCCATAGCCTTTCCTTTGGATAATTTCTGGGGCCATGTAACTAGCGGTGCCAAAAGTCTGGAAACCAACAGAAGAATGAGATGATGATCAATAAATATAATTGCGTCAAATAACATCAGTGCAAACGTTTTATAGAGAAATTGTCAGAGAAGGAGAAAGAGATGAAATCTGTAAAGTGCAAGATCTTGTAAGTAAAGCCTACCTCTTCATCAAGGAACTCGCTGGTGATGTCCTCAGTTGAAGCCTTGTAGATATCTGAGCTTGGTCTCATGAGGCCGAGTTTTGAAACCCCAAAATCGGTGACCTTAATATGTCCTGCTGATGATATCAGGAGGCTGTGAAAGAAAGAAATGGTGTCAGACCCAAGTAATTACCCATAGACTGTATAAAAATTATAATTTTTTTCCCCTTTATTATACTACTGGGGTCACTTACTTGCCAGGCTTCAGGTCTCTGTGCACCACACCATAACTGTGCAGGTATTCCACGGCAAGAACCGTTTCCGCAATGTACATACGGGCCAAGGGGACTGGTAAAGGACCACAGCGCTTTATAAGACTGGCACAGTCTCCTCCTATAGAAGAAAGCAAATAGGAGAGGTGAGGGTTTGTTTCAATGTAAATTACACATGATGAGGGTGAATATGAAATAAGTGGAAATATTGGGACAAGATGGCCTATATAGAGATATACTGTGTAATGTAGAGCGTATACTGTATACTACATGTAGCCATCCATGTGGGCACATTATGGTCATATATAGGTGCTAGGATTAAACAGACGTGGGCTGGATATAGATACAATGGATGTGTCCTACCTGGTACATACTCCATGACCATACACAGATGAAGCTTTGTAGGAAAAGAGCAGAACATGGAGGCCACAAAGGGACAATCGGCGAATGCTGAGATGTCCCTCTCCAGAAAGGCCAATTCAAGTCTCTTTGGCATTTTCAGGTTCTCCTTGTCCATTGTCTTCATAGCACAAATCTGGTTTGTGTCTTTATGGCGCACTAAGTGGACGGCCCTGGAGAGGAAGAAAATCCATGATTTATTACAAATTCTTATTAACAGTCCATCTATAGACCTCATCAAATGATCTCCTGTACTAATGGTTAATACTAGATGTGAGGCCATCACTAGAAATCCATGTCTAGAAATGCATAAAATAATACTCCATAAATGATTATCAATGGAGGGTCCACATCCACGTCACATCCTAACTGACCTGACAGATAGATGTGGACAGTGATGTGGACTCCTAATTTCTCTATGGGAATATTACATGGGCAGGACACCGAGGCATCATCATAAGGAGCCCTGGGAAATAAATATTATACCAAAGTAAAGCTCACCCAAAGGCTCCACTGCTGATCAGTTTGATCGGTTTATAGTCGCTCTTACAAGGATTTCTCACTGGGTTCAATGATCCGATCAACGCCTAAAAAGGAATAAGAAATGACATTAAGACAGAAAATGCAGGAGAATAAAAGCTCAAGATGCAGGAACGTCTCTCTTCTATATTATGTCCCCGCTGATTACACTGTAGAGAACGTGATACAAGCCGGACCCTCCACAGACCCCATTATATTATAAAGGGAAATCCCCCATACACATAAATCAATACTGCAGGGAAGGATAAGGGACATCACACAGAGGGGGCAGGAAGAATAACGCCATTATCACACATAATATGTCTGATCTACATGACGAACAGTGATATTCCATTGTCATATGGGATATAATATGGGATGTATAATTCACACCCGTCATCTGATGATATACAGACGTCCCTCTGATACTTACACTGGCAGATTCCTGGATGATCTCTGGTGTCTCACATATTCCACCATCAGTATTTGCCGGCACAGTTATTCCTAAAATAATGAAGAAACGTCATTTATTAAATGTCTATATCAGCACTTAATAACCAGAAGAAAAGGAAGCAAAAAAGTCAAATATCAAAAAACATAACAAATTTTATTGATTAATCAGAACAATTCATGATAAAAAAAAATAATAAGAGAATATCAGACACAGAGAACGCTCTCTCTTTCAAACCAAGAACAACTGATCAAAATCACTTCAAAACCTATTCATAATCGTATTCATACAAGTTTGTGTCTGTTTAGAATGTAGAAGATATAGGAACAATCTGTAGTCCTCAAAATAAATAAGACTAATAGAAAAGAGAAACCTTCACAGTCTGGGAGGGTGGGGAGCAAGACCCCGACATGTGTTTCGCATAGGCTTCTTCCAAGGTGTATTGGAGAAGTTTTGCGTAGGCTTCTTCCAGGGGGTGTGGAAGAAGCCTAGATGAAACGCGCATCAGGGGCTCACTCCCCACCCTCCCAGACCATGCAGGTTTCTCCTATTTATTTGCTTATTTATTTATACAGAGGATGAAGAATAAATCCACATATTCTTTGCCGTTCTCAATAACGTAATATTTGAATGTAAAATATTAGATGATCGTTTTACCTTCTATCAGATCGGATTTTGGCCCTGGCTGACTGTTATCAGGGTGAGCAACATTTAGGTTTTGCCCCTCTGTGGAGTCGCCTTTTGATGTTTTCTGATGGATATAAGATATACAATTAATATAACATTTCTCAAACACTAGATTACCACATATATAAAGCGGGAAGGATTAAACCTGGATTTACTTGACAAGTTCAGTATTGGACGAACAATTCACGGCCGCTCTATCAAGCAAATTTACATTAATATCCTGTGTTTGCCTGGAGCGGAGAGAGGAAGGCCTCTACCATCATAAATCTGACCTTCTGCTATATGACTGGTAATCTGGAGAAGATCAGACAACAAGGACATGAGATGTAGAAGATGATGGATCCTTACCAGGCGCTCCAGTGAGTAGGCCGGATACTCCAGTACATACAGGACATTTTGGGCCAGTTGTTTAAAAAAGGCCAATTCTCCACTTTGGGACTTTTCTTCAGCCTATAAAGATGAAAATTAACAAGAAATGCAAATAATCAATAAAATTCATGAACATATATGGTATTGCCACGTTTGTTAAAGTCTGATCTGTTAAGATAGGTGTTTGGTATCAATAAAAAACTGAGTTCACTTCGCAAAAAAAGGCTTTACTTAGTCCTATCAACAGAAAAATTACAATGTTATGGGTCTCTGAATATAGTGACACAAAGAACCATTTCATCTCAATTGGAATTTTTTTCCCCTTGTTTCAATACAATGTATGGTAAATAGGATGGAGCCATTGAAAGCTGCAACTGATCCCAAAAAAACAAGCCCTCATATGTCTATGCCAATGGAGAAATAACAAAGTTATGGCTCTTGAAAGAAAGTGAGGAAAAAATGAGAGCGGAAAAATGAAAAATTTTGTGGTCCATAAAGGGTTAACCAATCCTATTCCCTCCTCCCTCCGCATCCAGGACCTTCCCACCCCTAATTCAACTAACCTTTTAGATCCCACCCTTTGTCATGTAGCCTGATTGCCCTGTTTTGACTCCAGGCTATTCTTATCTGGGTATTTGGCACAGGTTAAACTTAAACTTGTATTCCATTATTATTTTCCATTATTATTATTATATATAATTTGTGCAGATTGTCTGCTACTTACCTGCTGTACTAATGTACAGATGTTCTTCTGTAAATGCTCAAGATATTCTGAGCTTATACAACCTTGGTGGTATTTGGTCAGGCAATCTCTCACAAGCTCCATAACCAGCCGGTAAGTGAAGCTGAGGACGCCATCGGGTAGTGGTAGCACAAAGTGAAGGTCATAGGTGGTAAGAATCCCCTGGAGTAGTGCTAACACCTGAAGTCTGTCTGGAGGAATTCCAGACATTTCAAGTAATCCAAGCGCGGTCAGTATATGACTAGCTATATGGCTTATCACACCAACAGCAATGACACCGGAATGTCAAAGTGACAACAGGAGTGTAAACACTTGTAGAAGTAGTGATGGTTAATTGTGATGTCATAATGGAATCTTGTGTTCTAATCTTAAAGGGGCATCTTACCTTATAAGGAAGTTGCCTTGCAACTCTTAAGTAGGCAACAATATAGGCTCAGCATCAGTACCAGATGCAGACAAGGAGGAAAGCGCTATGGGTGCTTTACTCTTCTAAACAGTTAGAGTCTTTTTATGTAAGATAAATTAGTTATATCTGTTATACACAATAAAAATTATAGCGTTTTGTATCAATAAGAAATTCAGATTCCAGTGCTAACAGAAATATCTTTCTGTGGGAACAGGGCATGTGGGGCTGGGGCTGCATCCAACCCTGGCATATGAAGCACGCTGGCCCATGTTGCAACCGCTTCCAAAAATGGGGGTCTTTATTACAAATATGACCCTGTCTACCAATGGAGAAAATCAAAATTTACTACTCTCAATAATACCAATTTTTAAGGGTGGCCAATCAGGTCTCTTTATAATATTAATAATAACCACCATATAATAATAATAGTGCCCCTCTGGTTCTCCTTATAATATTAAAGGGAATCTGACAGTAGCATCAACCCTCCTAAGCCATCTATATGGGCATTTAGGTCATAGAAAGTTGAAGAAACCGATACCTTGATATCTGCCATCTGATGTCTTATTCCATAGAAATCCACATTTTGCTTTATATGTAAATGAGCTGTTAAGATCTATGGGCCTGACATAGATCTCCCTGAAAATCTGCATCCAGAGCTTACTTTCAATGGAACAGGTAGTTACCAGTGTGGTACATGTAGATCAGGAGTGTAGACGGTCAGTCATTACATGTCTCACACTGGAAATGACTCCTTTCATTAAAAATAATCTCTGGAGGCAGATTCTCAGGGAGATCTATGTCCGGTCTATAGATCTTAACAGCTCATTTACATATTAAGAAAAAAGTGGATTTCTCTGATTAAGACATTCATCAAATCGTGGCTATCAAGGCATCACTCTATTCAACTTTCTATGACCTGCATCTTTATGTAGACGGCTTATGAGGGTTGATCTTACTGACAGTTTCCCTTTAATAGTGTGGCTCGGACCTCCTTATAATAATAGTGCCCCTTATGGGCCTCCTTATAATAATGATAATAATAGTGACTACCTGTTCTTTTTTATTAAATTAAAAATAATAATGCTCCCTCGGGCCTCTTTATAATAGTAATAATAATATTAATGATAAAAATATTAGATGACCCCACATGGTTTAGGGAAAGTGTCACTGAATGCAGAAGCCGGGTCTAAGCTCCTAATAAACACTACCCACCTCCTGCCCTGCTGTGTTATTACAGGCTTTATTCCCCTTCAAGCCTAAGCAGCAGAATGCCGGTATCTCCTCTTACTGCTCCATTTCACCTGCTGTCAGTAATGCAAAGTGTCTGGGCCCTGTTTTAAAGCCTCTTGTTAACCCCCTCCCACCATGTATCTGTAGCATCAGCGTCTCTGCCCCCTGCCAGGCAAAGATGCCGTCCCCCTTACCGCCGCGGTCCTGCTCCGGTGTCTTCCGGCCTCCCTGCAGCGGCTGCTGGTACACGCAGCTTCCCTGGCTCTGTGCTTAGGGTGCGCGCGCGCTCCCTCCCTCTTAAAGGGGCAGCGCGAGCCGTCCTAAAATGTCCCCGGCCAATGGCCGGAGGACTTTCTCTATAAAAGGCACCTCCTCCAATATGGAGGTGCCCTTGCAAGGTTGTTGCTTTGTTATACTTGCTTTGCTTCAGCCCTCAGGTCCTCTGCAAGTCAGTCCTGTCCGCCAGTCTGTTCTTCAGTACAGTCCGCCAGTCTGACTATTTTTCAGCCCGACAGTCTGCCTACAGTCCAGTCCGCTAATCTGTCTATGGGCTTTACCCGCCTGCTTACCTGGAAGCACCTGCTTCTTACCTGCCGTGCCCGCCAGCCTACTTACCTGAAGCACCTGCCTGTTACCTACTGTGCCCACCAGCCTGCTTACCTGAAAGCACCAGCCTGTTACAGGCTGTGCCCACTTGCCTGCTTACCTGGAAGCACCTGCCTGTTACCTGTTGTGCCCGCCAGCTTGCCCACCCGGAGCACCCGTCTGGCTATCAGCCGAATCAGCCTGCCTGTCGACCCTAACCACCCGTCAGCCTGCCTGCCGTGCTCATCCACTGTACCGGTCAGTTCCAGCCTTCTGTCTCGTGGGAGTCACCTGCTCTCATACAAGGTCGGTGCCACAGTGGCACCTGGTCCCTGTGCTCAGTCCCTCCCTGGTTCACGGAGTCGACTGAGCCGCCGTGCGACCTTGGTCTGGCCGAGTAGATACTTAGTCACGCCCCTCTGGTCCCTCCTTGCACCACAGAACAGAGGTTCCACCACCCGGATCCGTAACAGTTTGCACAGGCCATGGAACCCGGTGGCCCCCAGACCCCTTCGCTTTCTGACCTGTACCAGGAGGTTTCTCATCAGAGATCCCAGCAGGAAACTATCCTGACTTACCTGCGGTCTGTCAACTCCCGCCTGGACACGTTGTCGATCCCACCTGTGTCCGTCTCGAGCCTAACGGCACCCGCTCCGGCGGCGCCTCAGCCTATTTGTGCCATGACTTCCGCCCCTGGTCCCCGGCTCTCTGCGCCTCACATTTTGGTGGTGACCCCGTCTTATGCCGGGGTTTTCTAAACCAATGCACGCTGCACTTTGAACTCCTGGCACATCAGTTTCCCTCCGACCGGGGCAAGGTGGCGTTCATCATGTCTCACCTCACCGGGGAAGCATTGGCATGGCTAAACCCACTATGGGAGAGAGGAGATCCCCTTGTGTCCGATCTTCCGGCTTTCCTCACTGCCTTCCGGAAGGTCTTCGATGAGCCCGGACGAAAGACTTCTACTGCCTCCTCTCTTCTCCGTCTCCACCAAGGGAGTCTCACCGTGGGCCAGTATGCCATACATTTCTGCACTCTCGCATCTGAGCTTGCCTGGAACAGCGAGGCCCTTTTGTCCGCCTTCTGGGAGGGTCTTTCCGGACGGATCAAGGACGAGCTATCCCGTCGGGACATTCCTTCCACCCTGGACGACCTGGTGTCACTAGCTACCCGGATTGACATCCGTTTCTTGGAAAGAGTTAAGGAGACAACCCGGGAGAGACGATTTCCTCTTCTCGCTCCTGTGTTCCAGAAACCTGCCTCCCAACCAGCAATTCCCCGGGCACGCTCGCCCGAACCCATGCAGAACTCAAGAGAATACCAAGAGTGTGCAAAGCAGTCATCAACGCAAAAGGTGGCTACTTTGAAGAACCTAGAATATAAGACATATTTTCAGTTGTTTCACACTTTTTTGTTAAGTATATAATTCCACATGTGTTAAATCATAGTTTTTATGTCTTCAGTGTGAATGTACAATTTTCATAGTCATGAAAATATAGAAAAATCTTAAAATGAGAAGGTGTGTCCAAACTTTTGGTCTGTACTGTATATTGCATGCAATACTTTATAGCCTCTACTGATAGTTTATTCACTTGACAGGTTTTCATACCGTTGAGTTTATTTGTGTGACTCTATACCTTGGGTCCTCACTATCACTAATTGCTGTATTATTATTATTTTTTCTATTGCATGTGACACTTTACAGATTTTTTATGATTGATTGGATAGGCCTTCTATGCCTCTATATTATCCTTGTATGTGCTGATACCTATTACCTCGCTCATGCTCTCGGTCATACTCCCAACCTACTGACTCTGGGATCCTTCTATTTACTTCTCCTTTTTTAGTACTGTGTTTTTTACTGACTGTTCTAATGAATTTAACCGCTTTCCGACCGCCCACTGTACATAAACGTCGGCGCTGCCTCGGCTCTGTGCAGCGCCGACGTTTATGAACGGTCGGCGGTCCCGCAGCCCTCAGGACCCCCAGGGTCCTGCAAGTGCTACGGTTGCGGTTCAGAGCGACAGCTCTGACAGGGGACATCATCGGGACCTGATTGGATCAAGTCCCAATGATGTTAACCCTTTCCTATCTTCTATATGCCGCGATCTATAGTGATCAGCATATAGAAGATAGTGAGTGGAGAGGGGGTCGTCCACTTACCTCTCTGACGGCCCCCTGATGCCTTCCAGGACCTGCCATTGTTATGGCAGCTGGAGGTCACATGACCGCCTCCAGATCTGCCATATATGGTGTCCTGCTAGGCTCAGTCTGCAGCTGAAGCCGAGCAGGACTCAGACAGTGTGAAACTGTCTGCAAACTTCTCATGCAATGTAATACATAGCTCTCAGAATAAAGCGATGCAGAAAAAATATTTTTTCTATAAAATTGTTTTATTGTGTAAAAGCACCAAAACATAAAAAAAATACAGTAAGTGTAGTATCTCTGTAAACGTACTGACCCGAAGAATAATGCTGCCTTATCACTTTTACCACACGCAGAACGGCATAAAAAAAACCTCAAAAAACAATTCCTGAATTGTTGGTTTTTGTTAATTTTACCTCCCAAAAAATGGAATAGAAAGCGATCAAAAAATGTCACGTACCCAAGAATGGTACCAATAAAAATGTCAACTCGTCCCGCAAAAAACAAGCAATCACATGGCTCTGTCAGCCGAAATATGGAAAAATTATAGCTCTCAAAATATGGCGATGCAAAAACTAGATTTTGCAAAAAAGCATCTCTTAGTGTGTGACAGCTGTCAGTCATAAAAACCTGATATAAATCTGGTATCTCTGTAATCGCACCGACCCGAAGAATAAAGTAATCTCATCACTTATACCGCACGAGGAACGGCGTAAAAAATTAATAAAACCAATTCTTCACCTGCTACTGATTTGTTTATTATGTCTCCCAAAGATCGCAGTAATGCTCTGCTCACATTTATCCTGCTCTCTACGCTGAGCACTTACACCAGAGTTTCCGTGTAAATCTCTGAAATACGTGATTCAGACAGAACCCATGACGGAAGATTCCCTGTAATGAGGCAGATATAGGCTCTGTGGATGCCGTCTGGCCTGTGATCCCATGGTGTCATTTTTTTTAGGCGTGCATAAAAGTGCGGTTGGCCACAATTTTGTGCACTTCTGAAAAAAAGGACACCGCTAAGCAGAGGCCAGATGGAGTCCAGAATAACTCTGCTGCCTCATTACAGTGAATGGATCCCGCAGGGGTTTCATCTGAATTACATCACTTGGAAATTTAGATGGAAACCCCGATGTAAGTGCTCAGCATAGAGCGCCGGATAAATGTTACGTAAAATGTTCCCAATAAAAGCTTCAACTCGGTCCTCAAAAAAGCTAGTCCCAACTCAGGTCCGTTATCTGTTAAAAATATAAGGGACTTCCAAGTTACTGGTAGCAGAAAGGCTCTGGAAAAGCGAAATGGCCTTTGCCCCCCAAAAGAAATTCAGAAAATTTTGTGCTCCCAAATCCAAATGCCTATTCTACAATAATTTGTTCTCCAATTGTCAAATAGCGCTCCGTCCCCCCCAGATCTCACCATATGGCTAAGCGGTACGATACAGCCACATATGGGGTATTGCCACTTTTAGAAGAAATTGTGTGACACATTTCGGCACCATTTTTACCCATTGCCCTGTGTGAAAATGTAAAATCTAAGGATAAAACATTTTTTTGTGGTAAAAATACAATTATGTTTTCTTCACTGCCTAATGGTATAAATGTAAAAATTAAAAAATACTCACTACTTCCCTAGATTAATTCCTTGAGAGGTATAGTTTACAAAATGGGGTCACTTGTGGGGGTTTCTGCTGTTTTGGCATGTCAGCGACTCTTCAAATGTGACATGGTGTCTGCAACCTATCCCAGCCAACATAGCGCTCGTTTCTCTTCCGAACTCTGCCGTACACCAAAGCAGTGGTTTTCCCCCACATATGGGGTATCGGTGTACTCAGGAGAAATTGCACAACAAATTTCATGGTGCAATTTCTCCTATTACCCTTATGATAATGCAAAATTAGGGGATGAAAAACATTTTTTGTGGGAAAAATGTGAAAATTTTATTTTTACGGCTCAACATTATAAACTTCTGTGAAGCACCTGGAGGTGCAAGGTGCTCACCACACATCTAGATAAGTTTCCTAAGGGGTCTAGTTTCCAAAATGGTGTCACTTGTGGGGGGTTTCCACTGTTTAGGTACATCAGGAGCTCTCCAAACGCAACATGGCGTCTGCTAATTATTCAAACAAATTTTTCTTTCAAAAAGTCTAATGGCGCCCCTTCCCTTCCGAAGGCTGCAGTGCGCCCAAACAGTGGTTTTCCCTCACATATGGGGTATCAGCGCGCTAATGAGAAATTGCACTACAAATTGTGTATTCCATATTTTCCTGTTACCCTTGTGAAAATAAAAAAATTGGGTCTAAAGTAACATTTTTGTGAAAAAAAGTTAAATGTTCATTGTTTTCTTCCACATTCCAAAAATTCCCGTGAAACACCTGTAGGGTTAATAAACTTCTTGAATGTGGTTTTGAGCACCTTGATGGGTGCAGTTTTTAGAATGGTGTCACTTTTGGGTATTTTCTGTTATAAAGGCCCCTCAAAGTCACTTCAAATAAGATGTGGTCCCTAAAAAAATGTTTTTGTAAATTTTGTTGGAAAAATGAGAAATCGCTGGTCAACTTTTAACCCTTATAGCTTCCTAACAAAAAAAAATTTTGATTCCAAAATTGTGCTGATGTAAAGTAAACATGTGGGAAATGTTATTTATTAACTATTTTGTGTGACATATCTCTCATTTAAGGGCACGAAAATTCAAAATTTGAAAATTGCAAAATTTTCAAAATTTTCACGAAATTCATGATTTTTTCACAAATAAACGCAAGTGATATCGAAGAAATTTTACCACTATCATGAAGTACAATATGTCACGAAAAAATAATCTCAGAATCAGGGGAATCCGTTGAAGCGTTCCAGAGTAATTACTCCATAAAGTGACAGTGGTCAGAATTGAAAAAATTGGCCCGGTCACGAAGGCAAAAACAGGCTCTGGGGCGAAGTGGTTAAATAAGTATTGATTTTATTGGCATCTGTGCTTCATTTATCTTGATTGGATTGCTTTAATACTGAAGTATTGCATTTAAATAGCATTTTAAATATATTTACATACAGTTTGATGTGATTAGTGATAGTTTACAGTTATATAAAGATTATTTTTTTATGTGCAAATGTGCAATATGCATGAATATTGCAATAAGGCCATGTAACATTTTTTGATACAAAAAAACCTAAAAATTAAGTTTTTGATGTAATTTTCATTTGTTTATGGACAACCATGTTCACATACAGTATAATAATGCAACAGGTATTCAAATAAAACACTTAAATTAGCTAAAAATAAAAACCTTAATATGTCCGGTCAAAAATGACCGGAACATTATAAGTGTATAGTAGACCCGAACAGAACAGCAGGGTTAAGTCGAAAAAAATTTGAGCAACTCGGAATTTGTTTTACATTTTTTAGACTTTTTAAGTTTGGATGCAGTGGCACAGAGAACGCGGACTCAGTGGTACAATAAAACAAGTTGTTTATTAACTATTTACAAAATGATTCAATTATATATCAATGACAATACAGACAGTGTAGAGCGATCTCTGCGCTCTCTCTCTGTCTCGTGCTTGTGGTCACCGTCTGGCCCTGTTTCTGGGCCTGGTTATCTGAATGATGCCCTATAAAATATCAAACCCAGCGCTACAGCACTAAGAAGTATGACACCAATAGCTTAGTTGTCGACTATATATCCTTGATTTATCCTGATACAGGTAACCACTGTCTGTTAAGCTCACTAAACCTTGCGTGGCTCGGTTATACTCCTACTGAGCTTCACACCAAGAACATATACTGAGTACAATTACCACTGTAACATCAATATTCACATAAAGTATATGCAACATACATCGTTGTATGAATATTGGTATAAATGCACACTAACCTATAATAGTTAAAGATACACTGGACTGTCAGCCAATAGTGTCTGGGTCGAATCAGTATGGGCCTCCGTCAACCCGCTCTATTTTCCAATGGCAGTCGCCACCCCAGACCCTAACAGGTGCCCACACTACACTTTCCTGCAAGGACGAAAGTCTCACACTGTGGGCCACAGTCAATTTCTTCTACCACAGACCTTCTGTCCTTGCCTCCAATTTCCAGAGAGACAACTCATGCTCCCTTCTGCTCACATAACCGAATTTCTGTCCTTCCAATTGGGTCTACGCTCACACGACCGAATTTCCATTTCTGCAATAGGGTCTGCGCTATCTGCTCTCTTTAGCCTCGACAATCAGGATTTGCTAGCCTCTGTAAGGACTCTGCACCCCTTGCTTAATCCACTTCCAATACTGCTCTTGTGTTTCTGGACACACTCATCACCTACGTCAGCCCTAGCTACCACAGGTGACTTGTTACAAGTCGGGACGACGACTGACTTCCTGGCCTGACCCCTGTGGCTTTTGTATTTTTCTGCTGCAGATCACATGTCCCCTGTGCACCTAGCTCAGCTTTCCTCTCAATCAGCCTGCCTTTTGTCCCTTGGTTCCAATACCCTTTCAGGTTCCTACACCTATAGTCTCTGATCACTACATGGCAGCATCTGCCCACAAATACCTTACAGCTCATTTCTATTATATGAGTCACTCACTCTCCTTACATTCCTCCACTCTTTAAACTCACCATTACTTGGATGAGAAAGGTTACTTATGCTCTAGACGCTCTTTGGCAGTGGTCCTAGAGTCGCCAATATCCAAACACACTCCTGTGTCTGCTGTATTACATACTGCCATATGAAATCATCTTCCGCATACCTCCTGGGTGAAACACCAGCGTTGGTACATTCAGATCTGTGAAGTCCCTCCTGACATGTCTCTTCTGGGACATTCAGGCCCTGAGACACTCTTCCTGTGATTTTGACCTCTAGCCTACCCTCTAAGCTAGCCCCGGTCATTCTCTCTTCATCAGACACACACGTGGCTGTAGCATGTAAGGGTGCCGCACTCTCTCTGGTGTGACGTCTTCTCCTTTCGAGGTGCACTCTCCTTGTCACTCGATGAGGAACAGCCTCCCACGTGTAGTCCAATTTTCCCCAAGGGTGCTTCACTTGAACCAAAACTCGATTCCCCAGCTGTAATGGTGCCTCCTGCACAGGAGTTACTACAGGATGCCTTTTCCCCTGGGGCTTCTCTACAATCTTAAGTCTCAGTGTCTCTAACCGATGTTGGTGTTTCCAAACCAAAGTTGTGGTGTTTATCTTCGTATTATCTTCCTCTGGATCAAGCTCTAGCTCAGTAACCTTACGGCTGTTACGTCCAAACAGCAACGTGTAAGGCGTGTACCTTGTCGTGGCATGAACCTGGTTATTGTACAACTAGACCAGTTCTGGTACAAATTCAGGCCATTTCATCTTCCTGTGTCACGGTGTAGGGGAATGCTGGTGAGGAAATAGCAGATACGGGCTGGGTGAGCAGGGAAACTAACCTGTCCCTAGACTGGGAACCCTGAATATCCCTGACCCCGAAGGTATCTCTGATGGTGAGAAGGTTCGGGTCTCCACCCTAAGCCCTAACTCCTTCACAAGCCTTGCACTAATTCCCCTAATCTCCCTCCTCAGAACAAAGGTACAGCAATCTCAAAGGAAAGGACTTCAGCGGCACAAACAGGACTCCACAGCACGGCTTCCACGTATAGAGTGAAACTCTATCAGCTGCACCACGTAGTGGAAGGAGAGGCTACTTAAAGGCTAAGGGGAGTAGACTCACACAGAAACTCACATCCACCAGGACATGGCAATAGAATTGACCGCAGATACACAGCGCTAGACAGCGTGTGACATCCTGTCATCTTCCTGTTGTCCTCCACAATTCTCAGAATGTAGATAAAGTTATGTTGAAACGTTCACAGTCCCCATTTCCCTGTGGGTGCTAGGGTGTAGTTCTGGAATTCTCAATGTTGTACAGTTGATGCAATTCATCCATGACTTTTCCATGAAAACAGGCTCCTAGCTCAGAGTGAACTCTTTTTGGACACCCATATACCCACATGAAGTCATGACAGATGGCACAGGCCGCTGACTCGGCTGTTTGATTCCCGGTGGGAGTCATGACTGCAAACTTTTTAAATGATCCATCATCACCAGACAGTACAAACAACCATTATGGGAGCGGCTGATCATAAGATAGTCCACCATCAGCACTTCCAATGGGAAAGAAATCCTCTTCACCTATATAGATGTTCTGTGTTTAGGGGGTTTAGTCATCTCACCTTGATGGGATTTCCGGTAATCTTCTTTCACCACTCGATTTACTTGTGGCCAATACAGAAACCGCTGTAGCCATTGGAAAGTTCTCTCTGTTCTGAAGTGGGTATCACTCTCATGGGCTTCCTTCTTCACTCTGGGCTTCATTCCTTGTGAAATCATTAGCAGATTACAATGAGGCAATCTGGGCTACCGCCCAGGGCCAAAGGCTCCGGGGTCCTTTGGCCATATTGTCCTCATTATAATGTTTTTTTTCACCACTGTCGGCTGTGCACATCTCCGGACAGGTAGCTTTCCTAAAGCTCAGCTGCCAGCAATTCACAATGGTTTACTGGCATCTACAAAGCTATGTGTGTATGTACTCTTAGGAATAACAGAATCTTTGATCCTCTCCTCCACTTTTGGCTGAGGTTTAGAGGATTAATCGGAGACATAGAACCGCTGTTCTCCACTTTGGAATCCAACCCTTCAGATATATGGTATATGATGTATAGTATTGATATACCAAAAATATCAGTAATAATCAATTAAATTCTAAAAGACATTAATCAATTTAAAATTTGTATTTATTTAGTTTAATTAAATCTTGCATGGAAGGATGAAGATGTGTTCTTGGAGAAGCCTTCAACTTTAGCAGGTGTTTCTTGCTGGTCAGGAGGCCACGGGTAGATGGTTCAAATCCTTCCATACAGGTACAGCATTGATGGTGGACATGCTGTAGTTTCTTCAGGGCGCTAGATGTGGGGGTTTTCTGTCCTCGAGATGTCTAAGGTGCCCTGGTGACAGCAAGCAAAAATGCAGCTTCCTCTGACAGCGCGAGCAGCCCTGGATAATCCACGCCGGCAGGATGATATCATCCGGCGGAAGATGGAACCTATGACAAAAGATGTAAAACTAATGTAAGTAATGGGACTCCATATTAGAGGGTACTACTGTGGTGTCACTGTGGGAGAACGTTAGAGGAATCTCATCACACAGAGGGCAGGGATCTTTGCCAGTCATCATACATGTGACAATCCCACCACTGACAGATAACATCTGCTCCACATGACTTCTTCTCACTGACATCATACAACATGGAGATTATTGTCACACTTACCTCGCCTACTTTCCCCCTCTTCTACTTTCTCTGTTTTTTCTTGTCTTCTCAGTTTTAGAAAATATTTTCTTTTCTTCTGAACTGGAGATTCTAATCAAAAAGTCAGAAAAAAATATTAATTATAAACTTCTAAAATATTTTCTTTATATCTATATAGAGTTATGCAACTGATTAATATGCACCTGTAGCATTTCTGTGTGCCGCCATGTGGTGTCTCCAAGGAACTATGCCACCTTATTATCATGACCTTACTTGCAGCAAGCCACTGTGTTATTATATAATCAGTTAGATAATAATTCAATGCAACTTTAAAGAGGACCTGTCACTAGATCAAAAGTGTCTGAGATTCAATATTATCTTATGTCTGCTGCTTCCCCGAGTATTCTGATATTTGTTTTGCTAAAATCCATCCTATGGTTGTAGAGATATGGGGATTTATATTTAGTGCTAATTTTTATGGTCTTTTCCAAGGGGGCATGGCTCACAATTTTATATTGCAGAGAAACCTAAAGACACACCCCAGAGGATCCTGTGAGCACCGCCCTCATGGAAAAGACGATAAAAATTAGCACTAAATAAGACCCGTAACTCAAAAAACGGAATACTCAGGGGAGCAAAGGGAATAAAGTAAGTAATTTTTGGATCCTACATGTGCTGATTCACATTATAATTTTGGATTATAGGCTATAATTGGATGGCCTATAAACCCGTACATACCTGACAATGAGGACGAGGATGACTCGTTGTTTTTAGCAGTAAAACACTGATTGTCTCCATTAGTTTTGGAAGAGGAAGACTCTTTCTGCCTGTTTGGTAGAAGAAAGACCAGTAAATTAAAAGTAAAAACAATAGAAAAAATTAAGAACACCTGTTTATGAGGCCAATTAGGACAACATAGAGGGGATACCCTGCCCAGGCCCTCAACTAGTAATATTGGCCTGAAATGAGCTGGAAATGAATGGCTGGTCACAATGATCAACTGTTATTGCAGTGTTATCACAAGCCAGATGCACAGAGGGGTGGTGGATGCTGGATTTAGATTTGTGTTACTCGTGTCTTGTATTTGGTTCTCAACATATATCAGAACTAAATCTCATAATAATAATAATCTACTCACATGTCTGAGTGTTTTTCACTGTTCTCTTGGGAACACTGTGGAGGTGGCATAGGCTCTACATTGGTCATCATCCCAGTATTGGTGATATTTAGCTAAAACACACGGAGAAAAATAAATTGATTTATTTTTAAGAATTTTTGTAATTAGAGGTTTTAGACATATTAGTAGCCACATACTTACTTTAGAAAACCTTTGATAAGATGATACAAAGTTTTTTATTTCTGGCCAGTCATTGTCCTCTCTTGTGTCCGCCTCATCTGAATTCATGTGTCTGCTACAACGAGCTACAAAGTACAAGTGTTATCAGAGATAATTAGTATAAGACCCGGTCAGACAGTCACCCTGTTATCACTAATAATGATGAGAACTTATTTTCACATAAAATGAAAGACAAGACTCAAAGCAGTTTTCTGCAGATGACGTCTCATTTTACTTACTGATAAAGTAGCGGGTGTCCTCATCTGACTTTAGCTCAGGAATGAACAGGGGCTTCTGACTTAGAAGGTTGTCAAAGTCTAACTGATGCAGAAATGGATGCATTTTGATCTCATTTGCTCCTCCTGGAAAAGGAAGACAAGAAAGAAAGTGATGCAGTCATTTTTAGAGAAACTGCTCCATATTGGTACAGTTTATGTTAACCTGAACTGAAGATGTAACAGCAGACATGAAGGAAATGTACTGAAAGTCACAGCATGAAAAATTGGGAATGAATAAGTAGGTAGATTACTGAACCTCATGGACACAACCATTTGTCTGGTCACAGAGGTGTAATAAGTCATAATACTATTATAATATTACCTGTCCCAAGTGTATCTGCTGGATCTTTTCTGAGCAGCTGAGTGATGATGTCCTGAGCATCGGGTGGAGTAGAGTATTTATGATATGTCCAAATTAATTTATCTGTTATATAAAAAGCAAATATTACAGGAAATGAAACGTTTTCATTTATTTTCATTAAAAATGTCCTTAATAAGGCTAGAAATTAAACCAAAAAAACAATGAAACCAAATAACAGTGGTATCACAAGCATTCAGATTATTTTACTTACCCTCAAGGACACTGCGTAAAATATCTCTTTTTAAAGTCCCTCTAAATGGTGTACGTCCAAAAAGAAATTTATGTAGGGTGATCCCTACTGACCACCAATCAACGGGCCTTCCATAGCCTTTCCTTTGGATAATTTCTGGGGCCATGTAACTAAGGGTGCCAAAAGTCTGGAAACCAACAGAAGAATGAGATGATGATCAATAAATATAATTGCGTCAAATAACATCAGTGCAAACGTTTTATAGAGAAATTGTCAGAAAAGGAGAAAGAGTTGAAATCTGTAAAGTGCAAGATCTTGTAAGTAAAGCCTACCTCTTCATCAAGGAACTCGCTGGTGATGTCCTCAGTTGAAGCCTTGTAGATATCTGAGCTTGGTCTCATGAGGCCGAGTTTTGAAACCCCAAAATCGGTGACCTTAATATGTCCTGCTGATGATATCAGGAGGCTGTGAAAGAAAGAAATGGTGTCAGACCCAAGTAATTACCCATAGACTGTATAAAAATTATAATTTTTTTCCCCTTTATTATACTACTGGGGTCACTTACTTGCCAGGCTTCAGGTCTCTGTGCACCACACCATAACTGTGCAGGTATTCCACGGCAAGAACCGTTTCCGCAATGTACATACGGGCCAGGGGGACTGGTAAAGGACCACAGCGCTTTATAAGACTGGCACAGTCTCCTCCTATAGAAGAAAGCAAATATGAGAGGTGAGGGTTTGTTTCAATGTAAATTACACATGATGAGGGTGAATATGAAATAAGTGGAAATATTGGGACAAGATGGCCTATATAGAGATATACTGTGTAATGTAGAGAGTATACTGTATACTACATGTAGCCATCCATGTGGGCACATTATGGTCATATATAGGTGCTAGGATTAAACAGACGTGGGCTGGATATAGATACAATGGATGTGTCCTACCTGGTACATACTCCATGACCATACACAGATGAAGTTTTGTAGGAAAAGAGCAGAACATGGAGGCCACAAAGGGACAATCGGCGAATGCTGAGATGTCCCTCTCCAGAAAGGCCAATTCAAGTCTCTTTGGCATTTTCAGGTTCTCCTTGTCCATTGTCTTCATAGCACAAATCTGGTTTGTGTCTTTATGGCGCACTAAGTGGACGGCCCTGGAGAGGAAGAAAATCCATGATTTATTACAAATTCTTATTAACAGTCCATCTATAGACCTCATCAAATGATCTCCTGTACTAATGGTTAATACTAGATGTGAGGCCATCACTATAAATCCATGTCTAGAAATGCATAAAATAATACTCCATAAATGATTATCAATGGAGGGTCCACATCCACGTCACATCCTAACTGACCTGACAGATAAATGTGGACAGTGATGTGGACTCCTAATTTCTCTATGGGAATATTACATGGGCAGGACACCGAGGCATCATCATAAGGAGCCCTGGGAAATAAATATTATACCAAAGTAAAGCTCACCCAAAGGCTCCACTGCTGATCAGTTTGATCGGTTTATAGTCGCTCTTACAAGGATTTCTCACTGGGTTCAATGATCCGATCAAGGCCTAAAAAGGAATAAGAAATGACATTAAGACAGAAAATGCAGGAGAATAAAAGCTCAAGATGCAGGAACGTCTCTCTTCTATATTATGTCCCCGCTGATTACACTGTAGAGAACGTGATACAAGCCGGACCCTCCACAGACCCCATTATATTATAAAGGGAAATCCCCCATACACATAAATCAATACTGCAGGGAAGGATAAGGGACATCACACAGAGGGGGCAGGAAGAATAACGCCATTATCACACATAATATGTCTGATCTACATGACGAACAGTGATATCCCATTATCATATGGGATATAATATGGGATGTATAATTCACACCCGTCATCTGATGATATACAGACGTCCCCCTGATACTTACACTGGCAGATTCCTGGATGATCTCTGGTGTCTCACATATTCCACCATCAGTATTTGCCGGCACAGTTATTCCTAAAATAATGAAGAAACGTCATTTATTAAATGTCTATATCAGCACTTAATAACCAGAAGAAAAGGAAGCAAAAAAGTCAAATATCAAAAAACATAACAAATTTTATTGATTAATCAGAACAATTCATGATAAAAAAAATAATAATAGAATGTCAGACACAGAGAACGCTCTCTCTTTCAAACCAAGAACAACTGATCAAAATCACTTCAAAACCTATTCATAATCGTATTCATACAAGTTTGTGTCTGTTTAGAATGTAGAAGATATAGGAACAATCTGTAGTCCTCAAAATAAATAAGACTAATAGAAAAGAGAAACCTTCACAGTCTGGGAGGGTGGGGAGCAAGACCCCGACATGTGTTTCGCATAGGCTTCTTCCAAGGGGTATTGAAGAAGTTTTGCGTAGGCTTCTTCCAGGGGGTGTGGAAGAAGGCTAGATGAAACGCGCATCAGGGGCTCACTCCCCACCCTCCCAGACCATGCAGGTTTCTCCTATTTATTTGCTTATTTATTTATCCAGAGGATGAAGAATAAATCAACATATTCTTTGCTGTTCTCAATAACGTAATATTGGAATGTAAAATATTAGATGATCGTTTTACCTTCTATCAGATCGGATTTTGGCCCTGGCTGACTGTTATCAGGGTCAGCAACATTTAAGTTTTGCCCCTCTGCGGAGTCGCCTTTTGATGTTTCCTGATGGATATAAGATATACAATTAATATAACATTTCTCAAACACTAGATTACCATATATATAAAGCGAGAAGGATTAAACCTGGATTTACTTGACAAGTTCAGTATTGGACGGACAATTCACGGCCGCTCTATCAAGCATATTTACATTAATATTTAAGGGACTTGTATCTACAACTGTTCTCTAATAACTTCTATCAGAACTGCAGCATTTACAAGGAGGAAGATTGTGATGATGGAGTGAGACAGAGGTAGAAATACAAGCTCCGCACCGCTGAGTGCAGACTATCACCAGAGAGGATGGAGCCGCAGAGACAGGCCGCCATAGAATATCCTGTGTCTGCCTGGAGCGGAGAGGGGAAGGCCTCTACTATCATAAATCTGACCTTCTGCTATATGACTGGTAATCTGGAGAAGATCAGACAACAAGGACATGAGATGTAGAAGATGATGGATCCTTACCAGGCGCTCCAGTGAGTAGGCCGGATACTCCAGTACATACAGGACATTTTGGGCCAGTTGTTTAAAAAAGGCCAATTCTCCACTTTGGGATTTTTCTTCAGCCTATAAAGATGAAAATTAACAAGAAATGAAAATAATGAATAAAATTCATGAACATATATGGTATTGCCACGTTTGTTAAAGTCTGATCTGTTAAGATAGGTGTTTGGTATCAATAAAAAACTGAGTTCACTTCGCAAAAAAAGGCTTTACTTAGTCCTATCAACAGAAAAATTACAATGTTATGGGTCTCTGAATATAGTGACACAAAGAACCATTTCATCTCAATTGGAATTTTTTTCCCCTTGTTTCAATACAATGTATGGTAAATAGGATGGAGCCATTGAAAGCTGCAATTCATCCCAAAAAAACAAGCCCTCATATGTCTATGCCAATGTAGAAATAACAAAGTTATGGCTCTTGAAAGAAAGTGAGGAAAAAATGAGAGCGGAAAAAATGAAAAATTTTGTGGTCCATAAAGGGATAACCAATCCTATTCCCTCCTCCCTCCGCATCCAGGACCTTCCCACCCCTAATTCAACTAACCCTTTAGATCCACCCTCTCCTTTGTCATGTAGCCTGATTGCCCTGTTTTGACTCCAGGCTATTCTTATCTGGGTATTTGGCACAGGTTAAACTTAAACTTGTATTCCATTATTATTTTCCATTATTATTATATAAAATTTGTGCAGATTGTCTGCTACTTACCTGCTGTACTAATGTCCAGATGTTCTTCTGTAAATGCTCAAGATATTCTGAGCTTATACAACCTTGGTGGTATTTGGTCAGGCAATCTCTCACAAGCTCCATAACCAGCCGGTAAGTGAAGCTGAGGACGCCATCGGGTAGTGGTAGCACAAAGTCAGGGTCATAGGTGGTAAGAATCCCCTGGAGTAGTGCTAACACCTGAAGTCTGTCTGGAGGAATTCCAGACATTTCAAGTAATCCAAGCGCGGTCAGTATATGACTAGCTATATGGCTTATCACACCAACAGCAATGACACCGGAATGTCAAAGTGACAACAGGAGTGTAAACACTTGTAGAAGTAGTGATGGTTAATTGTGATGTCATAATGGAATCTTGTGTTCTAATCTTAAAGGGGCATCTTACCTTATAAGGAAGTTGCCTTGCAACTCTTAAGTAGGCAACAATATAGGCTCAGCATCAGTACCAGATGCAGACAAGGAGGAAAGCGCTATGGGTGCTTTACTCTTCTAAACAGTTAGTCTTTTTATGTAAGATAAATTAGTTGTATCTGTTATACACAATAAAAATTATAGCGTTTTGTATCAATAAGAAATTCAGATTCCAGTGCTAACAGAAATATCTTTCTGTGGGAACAGGGCATGTGGGGCTAGGGCTGCATCCAACCCTGGCATATGAAGCACGCTGGCCCATGTTGCTCTGCCACAACCACTTCCAAAAATGGGGGTCTTTATTACAAATATGACCCTGCCTACCAATGGAGAAAATCAAAATTTACTACTCTCAATAATACCAATTTTTAAGGGTGGCCAATCAGGTCTCTTTATAATATTAATAATAAACACCATATAATAATAATAGTGCCCCTCTGGTTCTCCTTATAATATTAAAGGGAATCTGACAGTAGCATCAACCCTCCTAAGCCATCTATATGGGCATTTAGGTCATAGAAAGATGAAGAAACCAATACCTTGATATCTGCCATCTGATGTCTTATTCCATAGAAATCCACATTTTGCTTTATATGTAAATGAGCTGTTAAGATCTATGGGCCAGACATAGATCTCCCTGAGAATCTGCATCCAGAGCTTACTTTCTATGGAACAGGTAGTTACCAGTGTGGTACATGTAGATCAGGAGTGTAGACGGTCAGTCATTACATGTCTCACACTGGAAATGACTCCTTTCATTAAAAATAATCTCTGGAGGCAGATTCTCATGGAGATCTATGTCCGGCCTATAGATCTTAACAGCTCATTTACATATTAAGAAAAAAGTGGATTTCTCTGATTAAGACATTCATCAAATCGTGGCTATCAAGGCATCACTCTATTCAACTTTCTATGACCTGCATCTTTATGTAGACGGCTTATGAGGGTTGATCTTACTGACAGTTTCCCTTTAATAGTGTGGCTCGGACCTCCTTATAATAATAGTGTCCCTTATGGGCCTCCTTATAATAATGATAATAATAGTGACTACCTGTTCTTTTTTATTAAATTAAAAATAATAATGCTCCCTCGGGCCTCTTTATAATAGTAATAATAATATTAATGATAAAAATATTAGATGACCCCACACGGTTTAGGGAAAGTGTCACTGAATGCAGAAGCCGGGTCTAAGCTCCTAATAAACACTACCCACCTCCTGCCCTGCTGTGTTATTACAGGCTTTATTCCCCTTCAAGCCTAAGCAGCAGAATGCCGGTATCTCCTCTTACTGCTCCATTACACCTGCTGTCAGTAATGCAAAGTGTCTGGGCCCTGTTTTAAAGCCTCTTGTTAACCCCCTCCCACCATGTATCTGTAGCATCAGCGTCTCTGCCCCCTGCCAGGCAAAGACGCCGTCCCCCTTACCGCCGCGGTCCTGCTCCGGTGTCTTCCGGCCTCCCTGCAGCGGCTGCTGGTATACGCAGCTTCCCTGGCTCTGTGTTTAGGGTGCGCGCGCGCTCCCTCCCTCTTAAAGGGGCAGCGCGAGCCGTCCTAAAAAGTCCCCGGCCAATGGCCGGAGGATTTTCTCTATAAAAGGCACCTCCTCCAATATGGAGGTGCTCGTGCAAGGTTGTTGCTTTGTTATACTTGCTTTGCTTCAGCCCTCAGGTCTCTGCAAGTCAGTCCTGTCCGCCAGTCTGTTCTTCAGTACAGTCCGCCAGTCTGACTACTTTTCAGCCCGACAGTCTGCCTACAGTCCAGCCCGCTAATCTGTCTATGGGCTTTGCCCGCCTGCTTACCTGGAAGCACCTGTTTGATACCTGCCGTGCCCGCCAGCCTACTTACCTGAAGCACCTGCCTGTTACCTACTGTGCCCGCCAGCCTGCTTACCTGGAAGCACCAGCGTGTTACCGGCCGTGCCCGCTTGCCTGCTTACCTGGAAGCACCTGCCTGTTACCTGTTGTGCCCGCCAGCTTGCCCACCCAGAGCACCCGTCTGGCTATCAGCCGAATCAGCCTGCCTGTCGACCCGAACCACCCGTCAGCCTGCCTGCCGTGCTCATCCGCTGTACCGGTCAGTTCCAGCCTTCTGTCTCGTGGGAGTCACCTGCTCTCATACAAGGTCGGTGCCACAGTGGCACCTGGTCCCTGTGCTCAGTCCATCCCTGGTTCACGGAGTCGACTGAACCGCCGTGCGACCTTGGTCTGGCCGAGTAGATACTTAGTCACGCCCCTCTGGTCCCTCCTTGCACCACAGAACAGAGGTTCCACCACCCAGATCCGTAACAGTTTGCACGGGCCATGGAACCCGGTGGCCCCCAGACTCCTTCGCTTTCTGACCTGTACCAGGAGGTTTCTCATCAGAGATTCCAGCAGGAAACTATCCTGACTTACCTGCGGCCTGTCAACTCCTGCCTGGACACGTTGTCCATCCCACCTGTGTCCGTCTCGAGCTGAACGGCACCCGCTCCGGCGGCGCCTCAGCCTATTTGTGCCATGACATCCGCCCCTGGTCCCCGGCTCTCTGCGTCTCACATTTTGGTGGTGACCCCGTCTTATGCCGGGGTTTTCTAAACCAATGCACGCTGCACTTTGAACTCCTGGCACATCAGTTTCCCTCCGACCGGGGCAAGGTGGCGTTCATCATGTCTCACCTCACCGGGGAAGCATTGGCATAGCCAAACCCAGTATGGGAGAGAGGAGATCCCCTTGTGTCCGATCTTCCGGCTTTCCTCACTGCCTTCCGGAAGGTCTTCGATGAGCCCGGACGAAAGACTTCTACTGCCTCCTCTCTTCTCCGTCTCCACCAAGGGAGTCTCACTGTGGGCCAGTATGCCATACATTTCTGCACTCTCGCATCTGAGCTTGCCTGGAACAACGAGGCCCTTTTGTCCACCTTCTGGAAGGGTATTTCCGGACGGATCAAGGACGATCTATCCCGTTGGGACATTCCTTCCATCCTGGACGACCTGGTGTCACTAGCTACCCGGATTGACATCCGTTTCTTGGAACGAGTTAAGGTGACAACCCGGGAGAGAAGATTTCCTCGTCTCCCTCCTGTGTTCCAGAAACCTGCCTCCCAACCAGCAATTCCCCGGGCACGCTCGCCCGAACCCATGCAGATTCACCAGACCAAGATGGTCAAGTCTCGCCAAGAGATGTTCCGAGCCAAGGGGAGCTGCTTCTACTGTGGCAGTAAGGAGCTTCTGATCCGTTCCTGTCCGGTGAAGAAGGGAAACTCCAGTGTCTAGGATCGCTCGGAGAGGTCATCCTAGGCAAGAGTAAATCCTCTGCGTCCTTGACTCTATCCATTTCTATTTCCAGTGGTGAGATCCGCTTCTTTGAGACCGCCCACCTGGATTCCGGAGCCGCTGGGAATCTCATATCTCAGGCCCTTGTGGAGCAGTATCAAATTCCCACTAAACGTCTGGCCGAACCATTGGCAGTCGCTTCCGTGGATGGGAGACTCCTTCTGCAGACCATCTTGCTCGTCACAGAGCCTGTAACCCTTCAGGTGGGAATGCTGCACTCGGAGACGATCTCCTTTCATGTGCTATATGGACTTTCTCACTCCCTTTTGCTAGGTCTACCCTGGCTACAGAGACATGAACCTGTCCTGAATTGGCGATCTGCTGAGGTGCTCCGTTGGGGGCAGGATTGCCATGAGACTTGCCTGGTTCCGGTTCGTCCGGCTCAACCTCCGTCTACTCCGGCTAATCTACCTGGTCTGCTGGCACCCTACTGGTCCTATGCGGACGTCTTCGACAAGAAGGAAGCTGAGACACTACCACCTCATAGGCCGTACGATTTCCCTATCGACCTGGTACCCGGTGCTTCTCCTTCCCGCGGGCGTATCTACCCCTTGTTGCTGGCTGAGACCCTAGCCATGTCTGAGTACATCGAGGAGAATCTTGCAAGGGGATTCATCCAGAAATCTACTTCCCCGGCTGGAGCAGGATTCTTCTTCGTTAAAAAGAAAGACGGCTCGCTTCGGACGTGTATTGACTACAGGGGTCTTAACCAGATTACCATCAAGAATAAGTACCCCCTGCCTCTAATCTCGGAGCTGTTTGACCGCCTTAAAGGCGCAAGGAGCTTCACCAAGCTCAATCTTCGTGGGGTGTACAATTTGGTCTGGATCCGCCAGGGAGACGAGTGGAAGATGGCATTCAACACCCGGGATGGTCACTATGAATACTGCATGATGCCCTTTGGTCTCTGTAATGCCCCAGCCGTCTTCCAGGAGCTGGTTAACGACATCTTCCGTGATCTCTTGTATTCTTGCGTAGTGGTGTACCTGGACGATATCTTGGTCTTCTCTCCGGATCTGCCCACACACCGAAGGAATGTACATCAGGTTCTGCTAAGGCTCCGGCAGAATCGTCTCTACTCAAAACTTGAGAAATGTCTCTTCGAGCAGACTTCCCTTCCATTCCTGGGATATATTATTTCCGAGACTGGTCTTCGGATGGACCCCGAGAAGGTTTCTGCCGTCTTAAAATGGCCCCGACCGGAGGGGTTGAAGGCGATTCAGCCATTCCTGGGCTTCGCAAATTATTACCGCCTCTTCATCCCTCATTTCTCCTTTCAGACCGCTCCCATCTCCGCGCTCACCCTTAAGGGAGCAAATCCCAAGGAATGGACTTCCGAAGCGGAGGAGGCCTTCGTCTCCCTAAAACAAGCTTTCTCCTCCGCCTCTGTGCTGCACCATCTGGATTGCAACAAGCAGTTCTTCCTGTAGGTTGATGCTTCCTCCTCCGGAGCCGGAGCGGTGCTCACCCAGAAATACTCCATCCTGGAGAATGGTAACCTGTGGCTTCTTCTCCAAGCTCTTCTCCTCATCCGGGCGCAACTACTCCATACAGGGTCGGACTGGGGTGCCTAGGGCCCACCAGGGGAACTGACTCTGGGGGCCCACATTACAGCCCACCATAAACGGTTTTATTACTTGTTATGCTTTTCTATAATGTACTATAATTAATTGATTGGCCGCGCTGTGGAGCACCAAGCGGCAGGACTTTGTTCGAACAGTCATTCCATACTGCCAGAGTCTCTATAATGGTAACTTGTCACCTTGAAAAACGCTATTTATCTGCAGATATAGGGGTAATCTGCAGGTAAATAGGGTTTAAAGCCTGGTTAGACGGCTTATTGGAAAAGCATTGGCTACACGGAGAAAATTACATTTTATTCTCCCTGCCGCCACTCGCTTCCTGTCAGAGGGTCGGTGCAAGGAGGGAGACAATACAGTCACCGTGAACTACAAAGTGAGGGTGCTGCAATAACGTCCAGCACCTTGATTGTGACATCTTCCATGGAGGCCAACCTCAGGCTGAGCTTCATTGAATGACTAACATGGCAGCAGCACCTGGCAACTAGTGCTGAGCGAGCATGGTCAGATAAGGTGTGATCCCAGCATGCTTGGGTGTTATCTGAGTATCTTGTAGTGCTCTGTTACTATGCTCGAGTCCCCGGGGTAGCATGTTTTGCGGTAGTAGACAGGCGCAACACATGCAAGAATTGCAGGTTTGTTAGGTAATCCCTGCATGTGTTGCTTCTGTCTACCGCCGCAAAACATGTTACCGCAGGGACTCGAGCATATTAGCAGAGCACTACAAGATACTCGGATAACACCCGAGCATGCTGGGATCACACCTTATCCGACCACACTCACTCAGCACTAGTTGCCAGGTGCTGCTGCCATGTTAGTCATTCAATGAAGCTTAGCCTGAGGTTGGGCTCCATGGAAGTGTCACAATGAAGGTGCCGGACGTTATTGCAGCACGCTCACTTTGTAGTTCTCGGTGACTGTAATGTCTCTTATCCGACCACGCTCACTCAGCACTACTGGAAACCGAACAGCAACCTGCAACTGCGTCACAGGGGCTGAAGGGAACAGGTGACTGCATGCACCGGGCATTGTGCTATCTAAATGCCGCTGTCAGTGATTGAAAAGGGCACTTAAATACTCAAAACAGCAGCAATCAAGGCGAGCTCTGATCACTGCTGTTACAGGCAGACGCCGGCTATGTAACACAGCCGACATCTGCCCGGTATGGAGCAGGCTCAGCTCCTGAACCCGCTCCATACAAGCACATCCCAATGGTGACAGTTATGACAAGGTTAGCAAATTTCACTTGTCTGTTCCTAAATGTGGAAAGACAAATGGAATTCCCTAACACATGTGAAAGAGACCTAATAGATTTAGTAAAGGTGCCTCAAGCATATGAATGTTATTACACACCACAATGCACAGTTACATACACGCATCTTACAAAATACATACTATTCCAGATACGCAGACGCGCACAAACACATCAGTACATGAATACATCATCTGAACCACCACCATTTGTAATGTCAGGTCAGCCCCATATATCTTTGTATCGCATAAACCTACAACTCCCAGTATGTAATTAACAATAGAGATACTGGGAGTTATCAGTCATCATCAGACTGCGGACCATACAGGAACCACAGTACTGATGAGACACAGGCAGGATCACAAATGAACATTTATGACGCGCCCCCTGGGCCAGTGTTGTTTGGGGGATACCCGGAGCCGGATCAGATGGGGGTTGTAGTCTCCGAGTGGCGGTGACCCGGTCCGTGCCCAGGGTGTCAAGCTCAGTGTGTGGCAGTCCTACAGATGTTGCTGGATATTCTTTAGTGTCGACTACGCCACCCGTTGATTTGCGGTCACTACGGCCGCCGCTGCAGCAGGGTCCGCTGAGGCTGGTGGTGTGTGTGCAGCTCAGGTAGTATAACCCCCAACGGGAGGGGTATAGCCTCAGGGGGTCAGTTGTAGAGGGTGGTGGTTGTGGTGGTGCAGTGAGAGTGGTAATAAGACTCCGAGTCGGGCTGTGCAGTTCAGGGTTTTACTTACTGCTTTTGTGTTGGTCACTCCGGCCTTGAGTGACCACCCGAGCCGTGCTGCGTCCACCAGGTCCTGGACTCGGCCAACCCCCAGGTGATTCTGGAGCGTGGTCCTGAGCTCCCTTTCTGACTTGTCCTTCTCTCTGGCCTTCCCCACCAGGGATCCACCTAAGTCCGGCTCCCTCGGGCCTCTTGTTGGTAAACCCTTGTCTCTGGGTTCCCTGACCCTATTCTTGGTCTGCCTTCCGGGTGGATTTAGTAGGTGGTCGTGGCAGATCCTGCCCACGACCTCCGGTCTCTGGCTGAGGATTAGTGCCCTCCACCAGCTTGGGATCCGGTACCCTTGTGCCAACTCTTCACCCTCTGGTCTAATTTTGGGATCTTGGAGTTCTCTCTTCTCCCCCTCTGGGTCCTTCTTTCTCGTCTCTCTCTCTGGGCCTTGGAGCTGGCTGAGCTTCTCTGCTCTGCTCCTCAGGTTACACTCTGACAGACTGACCAAACCTCTACAAAAGACCCTGTCCTAAGATGGTGCCCACCTTATATACTCCCTCTATGTGTGAGCTCAGGTGACCAGCACCCAATGAGCTCCTAGCACTACCCAGACTGCTCCCCCTATCTGCCCCTACACTACTGGGATGTTCCACCCCCCTCCCACTCCAGCCAGGGACAGACACTGTCGTACCTGCACATTTCTCTAGTGGGAGTACCATTGGTCTGTCCCCCGGAAATGGGATGTGTGTAGTGCATGCAGCCTACTGAGCTCAGTTCCACACTCCATCCTTACCCGGGAGTGGAATACCACACCTCTGGCTGAGGTGCAATACCCCTGTAGCAGCCGAATCCTCAGGGTGCTACATTCCCCCCTGGTAAATCACAGCACGTCCTCGGGCTGTTAAAGATAAAAACATCCAAAACATACAATTATTTTTCATAAACATCAACATATAAACATATAAAACATCATATATATCATCAGCAATAAAACGTTTTCATAAATAACATTCTTGTAAACATTCCTGTCTCTGGTTCCTCCGGTCACGGTGCAACTTGTGACCGGGTAAAGTGCGACAGTCTCTTGAAGAAAAATGGTTTTCCCATAAAACCAGTAGGGGGCGCTTTAGGAAGCGCAACTATATACAAAGGGGATATGGCCGCTCTCAGTCCTCGGCCAGGTATTAGGAACTAGGGACACACGGGTATCAGTTCACACTTTGTCCCAACGGGGAACATATTTTAAATAAGTAACAGTTCTTGGTACCCCGACGGGCAACTTTATACAGTCTCTCTCTACCGTACTTCAACGACGGCGTCCTCCTGCTTTTTCTTTGGATTTAGACCCGTCCGGGTCCTCCTGCTCCTCCTCACACCGCAGCTCCTCCTCCGTCAGGCGATGCACATGGAGGGCGTAGGGTCCTTTGGCACACTTGTGCCGGGTGAAGGTGACCTCGTCCCCTACATACAGGTCACGACCTCTGTGTCCCTCCGGCAGATGGCTTTCTACGTCTCTGCGGGTTACAAGGACGTCGCCGGGGGTATGATGGTCTCTAATGAAGCCCCACCCATGCTGCATGTTGAATTTTATCACAGTCCCGGTGGAAGGGGGACCATGAGCTGCACGGGGATTCCTCCTGGTCCGGCTCTTCTGCTCCGCGCTTCTTATCTGCATCTGCTGTTCCCGGACCCGCCTCTCTCTCCGCTCCCTCTCGAAGACCTCGAGCTGCTGGCGGCAGCACTCTGCACGCTCCGCTGCGGCCGCCCGAGTCTCCTGAGTGAACCCCATGAGGTCTTCTCCAGTGGGGTCCCACTCAAACTGTGCCTCCTCCAGCGGGGGCGAGGTCCTCTTTACGGGCTTCGGAGCCGGAATCAGGGGCTCGCACATGGTCCTTGCCTTTTGGAGTTCCAGCTGAATATACTCCTGGGGCCATATGAAGGGCTGCCCATCCGGGCACGTATGCTGGGCGAATAGATCTTCACCCAGGTGCGGCACTCTAGATGTTGAGGGCGCGTTGATGGTAGCGGCGCCCGGGTTAACCAGGCCTTGCGACCAGGCCTGGGGCACCTTAAAGGCAAAGGGCACCGTAAGAACGGCGGCGCCCTGGGTTATTCGGCCCTGCGACCAGGCCGGTGGCTCCGCGGAGGTAGGGGGCGCTGTTGGAATTGCGGCGCCCGGGTGTACTAGGCCTCGCGACCAGGCCGGTGGTATTTCCTGCTTGGCCACGCTCGAGGTCGAGGCGTGTGACGTCACAGGGGTCGCGGCCGTGGTTTCCGGTTGAGGCCTAGTCGGCGGCGGTGACGATGCAGCGACGGGCACGGCAGGGGGAACTTCGGGCTCTGCGACGGGGAGCTGGGGCAGGCACGCGGTTTCCCGGCTCGGGGTAGAGACGTCCCCTTTACCTGCCTCCATCCGTTCAGCTCCCTTCTCGGCGCCGTCTCCGGCCTTGAGTCCTCCTGCACCATCCTCAGAGGCGGTCTGTCTCCTCGTCTCGGGTGGCGTGCTCCGCTGTCGGGTTTCGGTCTGCTGGGCCATCTCTCGGCTCCACTCCGCCAACGTCTCTCGCTGTACCCGGGCCATCCTCCGTGCGAGGCCCTCCAGCGCAGTCTGTGCACACTCCCGGTCTCAGGGGAGCTGTGCCAGGACCTCCACTAGGCCTAGTGGGGTTGTGGCTTGTAGCAGGCTCCTGACCACTGGGTCGGTGCTGCCTGACTCTCCCTCCATCTCCGGGTAGGCTTTCTCTGGACTCCTCTCCAGACTTCTTGTCTCCGGGTGCGCTCTCTCCAGACTGCTCCAGGCGACACCCATCTTCGTTCTCTTGTTCTGTCACCGCCCACATTGAGGGTGGTCCCGGGGCAACTTTGTGATTGTCAGTTCCAGGGGCAGTTCTCTTACGCTGATGGACACTTCCAGCATCACAGTCTCTGTTGGTGGGCGCGGTTTCCGCTTTTGGCGCCATTCTTCGACCTGGCCCACGATGGGAGGTGACCTCTTGCCACCCTCTGGCACGCCCATAATGGCGTCCGCTCTTCCAAGGCGGGAAATCTTTGGAAATGGCGGGAATCGTCTCCCTGTGGCGGGAAACTCCATGGATGGCGGGAAAAAGCTGCAAATGGCGGACAACCGGCGGGAAACGACCTGTGATGGGGTCCGTTGGCGGGGACCCTCCGGAACCGGCGGGAGACTTCTTTTTAAGGTAACGGTGTACTTTTCTTCAGGCACGCAGTACCCGGTTGTTGCGGGCACGTTATCCTGCCGACTACGCCAAAGTTGACGCGCCCCCTGGGCCAGTGTTGTTTGGGGGATACCCGGAGCCGGATCAGATGGGGGTTGTAGTCTCCGAGTGGCGGTGACCCGGTCCGTGCCCAGGGTGTCAAGCTCAGTGTGTGGCAGTCCTACAGATGTTGCTGGATGTTCTTTAGTGTCGACTACGCCACCCGTTGATTTGCGGTCACTACGGCCGCCGCTGCAGCAGGGTCCGCTGAGGCTGGTGGTGTGTGTGCAGCTCAGGTAGTATAACCCCCAACGGGAGGGGTATAGCCTCAGGGGGTCAGTTGTAGAGGGTGGTGGTTGTGGTGGTGCAGTGAGAGTGGTAATAAGACTCCGAGTCGGGCTGTGCAGTTCAGGGTTTTACTTACTGCTTTTGTGTTGGTCACTCCGGCCTTGAGTGACCACCCGAGCCGTGCTGCGTCCACCAGGTCCTGGACTCGGCCAACCCCCAGGTGATTCTGGAGCGTGGTCCTGAGCTCCCTTTCTGACTTGTCCTTCTCTCTGGCCTTCCCCACCAGGGATCCACCTAAGTCCGGCTCCCTCGGGCCTCTTGTTGGTAAACCCTTGTCTCTGGGTTCCCTGACCCTATTCTTGGTCTGCCTTCCGGGTGGATTTAGTGGGTGGTCGTGGCAGATCCTGCCCACGACCTCCGGTCTCTGGCTGAGGATTAGTGCCCTCCACCAGCTTGGGATCCGGTACCCTTGTGCCAACTCTTCACCCTCTGGTCTAATTTTGGGATCTTGGAGTTCTCTCTTCTCCCCCTCTGGGTCCTTCTTTCTCCTCTCTCTCTCTGGGCCTTGGAGCTGGCTGAGCTTCTCTGCTCTGCTCCTCAGGTTACACTCTGACAGACTGACCAAACCTCTACAAAAGACCCTGTCCTAAGATGGTGCCCACCTTATATACTCCCTCTATGTGTGAGCTCAGGTGACCAGCACCCAATGAGCTCCTAGCACTACCCAGACTGCTCCCCCTATCTGCCCCTACACTACTGGGATGTTCCACCCCCCTCCCACTCCAGCCAGGGACAGACACTGTCGTACCTGCACATTTCTCTAGTGGGAGTACCATTGGTCTGTCCCCCGGAAATGGGATGTGTGTAGTGCATGCAGCCTACTGAGCTCAGTTCCACACTCCATCCTTACCCGGGAGTGGAATACCACACCTCTGGCTGAGGTGCAATACCCCTGTAGCAGCCGAATCCTCAGGGTGCTACATTTACATCCAGGGATCTTACCTGAGACGTCTTCTCTGATTAGAGTTGTTCTCTTTCTTTTCTTCCTCTTGTCCAGTCTCCATGATGAGTTTTCTCATCCACATCTCGTCTCTGCAGACTTCCATCTTCTCCGGTCTTCTGCAGCACATCCCCACACGATGCCCTTAAAGATTATAATGCTCCTGAATAAAAATATCTACACTGAGCCCCTGAATAAACCTAACTCTTACAATGCTCCCTGCACAAAACATGACATACACTCTACCCCTCTTGTGGTACCTGCTCTCCACACTGTCCTCTCCTTACCATACTGGGCCCCCTATTCACATTGTCCTCTCACACTGTGTCCCCGCTATACTGCCCAGTCTCTATACTGTGCCCCTTCATCACACTCCCCCTTCCTCAGCATACTGTTCCCCCCTTTCTGTGCCCTCACACTGTTTCCCCCATACTGCCGAATCTCCATTCCTTCCCCCACACTACCTAGTCTCTGTGCTGTGTTACCTCACACTTTTCTCCCTCCATACTGTCTCCTCACACTATTCCCCCACTCTCCATACTGTTTCCTCACACTATTCCCCCACTCTCCATACTGTTTCCTCACACATCCCCCTTCCCCATTCTGTTCCTGCACTCATTCCCACCCCTCCTCTGGTTCACCATACTGTTTCTTCACACATCTCCCCATTCTGTCTCCTAAAA
Organism: Phyllobates terribilis; assembly: GCF_046119375.1. Lineage (NCBI taxonomy): Eukaryota > Metazoa > Chordata > Amphibia > Anura > Dendrobatidae > Phyllobates > Phyllobates terribilis. The sequence continues at coordinate 59,328,027 of NW_027362763.1, forward strand.
TTTCTCTCCCATCTCTTCCCCAAATATAATAAATCTTCGGAAGAGCACACAGACATGCAGAAGCGCACTTATACACACGAAAACAAGAGCACACAGACACATACTAAGGGCTCTTTCACACTTGAGTACATGCGATGACAGTTTCCACACATACCAGAGACATTGGTACACATAGACCCATTCAAATGAATGTTTTTACCTGCAACACCTCCCGCAAAATGTCCCGCACACTGATGACAGCGCTCAGCGGCAGCAGGGTCAATGATGAGAGTAGTAGTCTACTCCCGCCGTGTCCAACTGTAAAAATAGGAATAAAATTAAAAAAAACTTATACTCACCTCTCCTAAGTGTCACCCGCTGTAATCTGTGCGAGCGCTCACGCCGAGGAGAACGACTCCTGCAGCGAGTGGGCCCTGGAGCTACACAACAAGGGATGCCCTATTAATCACTGAGCGCAGCTCCGGGGCCCGCTTGCTGCAGGAGTCATTCTCCTCGGCGTGACCGCTCGCACGGATTACAGTGGGTGACACCTAGGAGAGGTGAGTAAAAAGATTTTTTTATTTTATTCCTATTTTTATAGTTGGACACGGCAGGAATAGACTACTACTCTTATCATTGACCCTGCTGATCGCAGCGCCGGCAGGGATCTATGATGAGGGCAGCGCTCAGCACCCGGCTCTTGGGAACAGCGCTAACTGTACACTGATTCCCAAGCGCTGGTACGTGTCACACGGATGACACAATAGTGGACACGGATATCTCCAGTACCGTAAATATCAGGATATGTGAAAGAGCCCTAATATACACACACAGATACACATGCTCACAGAAATGGGGACACGTGCACACGCAGGCAAGCACTCACAGAAATGCACACGCAGTCATGCTCAGACATACTCAGACAATCACACACAAAAATGCAGACTCACAGGGAAGCACGCACACACGTGTGAAGACACAAATACACACGTAGACATGCAGGCACTCAAATACATACACACAAACACATGCAGGCATACACTGTACACACACGCATGCAGGCATATACACACACACTGTACACACATGCAGCCATATACACACACACTGTACACACATGCAGGCATTTACACACACACTGTACACACATGCAGGCATTTACACACACACTGTACACACATGCAGGCAGGTTGGAACGGCTCCCCACAGGTGGAGCAGTCCCCAGGGCAGTGTAGAATAGATGATGGTGATGCGGGTGCTTGTGGTGCAGGAGAGATGGCGCAGCGGAAATAACTGACGGAGGCAGCGGAGTGCAGTCATCCGAGTTTACTCACAGTTATGTTCAAGTTCCTCAGGTACACTGTATGGGTGTCAGCCTCCCGCGTTGCGCTGCGTCTACCAGATGAGGGGTCCAGCACTTTTTCTCAAGTATATCAGGAGCGCTTAACGGAACCCCGCTTTCCTTATGTTCCTTACTAGACCAACTTCCCGGGCTGCGTCTTCTCCCTCCTGCCCTGCGCTTCCCCACACACAGTCCCAATCGGGTTCTCTGAAGTCCCTCTGGGCAACCTGGAGTTCCCGGACCTACTTGATGCCCTTCACGGTGACTAGGGTGAGGCTGTGGCAACTGCACCATGGAAGTGCAGAAGCCTCCAGTTTTCCAGCCGAGACCTGGAGTAACACGGCTGGTCCAAGGCCCGGTTCCCTTCTTGGGGCCTGATCCCTCTGACACTTGGCAGACTCTGGCATACGGGTGCCATCCTGCACTCACCGTACCCCCTGGGATCCCTTATGTTAACGGAGCCTTTCTCCTCTGCTCCCCTCCTGGGCCTCTATTACTAGGCCCCTTTCTGGAGCAGAGCTCCTGAAGAGACTCTGCTCCCCTCCTCTACTTTCACTGAATCACACTCACTCTCACTCCTGCCACCCTAAAATGGCTTCACTTTATATACCTCCTATCATGGTGCTCCCCACCTCTACATCCTCCACCCTTACCCAATACTGGTTCCCCCTCTCTTTGGTTCCACCCACTCCAGCCAGGGACAGGGCTCAGCAGAAACACAGTGCATCTTGCCCTTCCAGCCGGCCTGGAGTAGTGTAGAGTTGAATGCGGGTGTTGGGTGTTCCGGGAAGCACTCCCTCCTTAAATGAGAGAAGGACACACCACACCTCTGGGTGAGGTGCAGAACATATAGACGCACAAGCAGGCATATACACACCCGCACCCGCAGGCATATACACGCACCCGCAGGCATATACACGCACCCGCAGGCATATACATTGTAAGGCAGCGCTAGTCATCATGCTGGGGGACACTCGCTTCACCGAGTCAACTAAAGCACACATTGTTATGCACACGCCCGGACTGACTGGCATGTGCGTGTTTAGTGATCCCACTGGACCATGAACCGGAGAGTGCCTGGAGGGGAGTAACTAAGTATCTACCCAATCCGACCAAGGTCGCACGACGGCTAGCGACGCCAGTGCACCAGGGAGGAACTGAGCAGAGGGACCAGGTGCTACTCCAAGTCAGACCCCGCACACAGCTGTTGACCCACACAGGAGAATACAGGAACAGGCAGGTTAGGCTGGAACACTGACTGGTGGGTATAGGCAGGCACGGCTGGTATGCAGACAGGCGGGCATTGGTAAGCATGACTGGTAGGCAGGCAGGGGGTACTGGCAAGCATGGCTGGAGTGCCGACAGGGAGGCACTAGCAGGTTGGAGCACAGACTGGATAAGGTCCAGTACAGACTGGGACTCAGGAACAGTACCGCAGATGCGGTAGACAAGCAAAGCAGAGCGAGAACCGCCTGGAGCGGTGAGCAAAGGCAGAGCAGAGCGAGAATCGCCTGGAGCGGTGAGCAAAGGCAAAGCAGAGCGAGAACCGCCTGGAGCGGTGAGCAAAGGCAGAGCAGAGCGACAACTGCCTGGAGCGGTGAGCAAAGGCAGAGCAGAATGAGAACTGCCTGGAGCGGTGAGCAAGGCAGAGCAGAGCGAGAACCGCCGGAGCGGTGAGCAAGGCAGAGCAGGCAAGAACCGCCGGAGCAGTGAGCAAGGCAGAGCAGGCAAAAACCTCCGGAGCGGTGAGCAAGGCAGAGCAGGCAAGAACCGCCAGAGTGGTGAGCAAGGCAGAGCAGGCAAGAACCGCCAGAGTGGTGAGCAAAGGCAGAGCAGAGGGGACAGGGCTCTGTTCACATGGAACAGACAGGAAGGGAAAGGCAGAACCAGATACACACAAGATACTTGCAATGAAGTAGCGAGTGGATGCTAAACTCCCGAACGGAAGTACAGCGACAACGAGTAGGAGTTAGGTGGAGGTTCAGACTCTGCAGAAAAAGGGAAGGTACGGACATAGAGAAACAGGAAGCAGGTTAGGAGACAGTTCAGACATCAACTGTTACTGCAACAAATACAGGAACGAGCCAAGGTAAAGCCAAGTGCTGGTTCAGACAATGCAGGAGAAAGGGAAGGTACGGACATAGGGAGAAACAGGAAGCAGGTTAGGAGACAGTTCAGACAGGAACTGTTACTGCAGCGGTATACAGGAGCGAGTCTGGGTATGCGGCCCCCAGAGGGCGGGACGAACAGGCTAGGAGCATGTTCAGACAGGCCTGGAAATACAGCCTCCAGGAAGGCAGACAGGCAGGCAAGAAAACACAGAATAGGACCTGGCACATTCAGAGTAAGACAGTACACTGAACGATAGCGTTGCTCAGGCACCAGCTTCCAGGTGAAGCTGGTTTAAATATCCAGTGACGGACAGCAATAGGCTGAGGACGCATTAGGGGTGTGCCCACAGCAGCTACAAGAAGCAGGAAGAGATCGGGCCCCGCCCTTAAGCAGCCAGAACAGAGGCAAGCAGACAGCATGGAAAGAAGCCAGGCTAGCAGACTGGACTGGTGATCAAGTTTGCGATCTTGCATAGTGGGGGATGGAGCACTATGCAAGAACGCCACCAGGTATGTTACACACATGCAACGCCTTTCTGGTATTTCACAATCCAGCAGTTTATTATTTATCATAAACCGCTCATAACCGAGTCCATCTCAGTGGCTCGCCGACATATTACACATATAATGTCCAAGAGCCTTTCCAGTGACAGATATGTCCACTTGGCTCCAGATACAGCCTTCAGCAAGGTAACAATATAAATGTCCACATCAAGCAGTGTTTTTACCTTTGCCGGGTTTTAGCTGTGGCTTTACGGCTTCCCAGATAGGGGTCTCCAGCCCTCGTACCTTCAAAGGCTACTGGTATTTTTTACACATAACATCCAGCCTCTGCATTCCAGCACTCTTGCCTTCCAAGCCTCTAGCCCTCCAAAGCTACTGGCATCTCTTACACACAAGGATCCAGCCTCTGCCTTTCAGGCTTCACCAGGCTTCACACTCTCATGGCGTCCCGCACATGGGGAACTGGCCTCACGCCTTTTACACCCTGTTTCAAAAGCACAAAGATTTATATATCCTCCAGTGCACACACAGGACCTGTGCTGATGTCACAGTCATGTGATCAGACCTTCTGTGTGCACAGGACCTGTGCTGATGTCACAGTCATGTGATCAGTCACCTGAGGGGGAGGTACATGGTCAGCCAAAACACACCCTGGACCATTACAGTAATGCCACCAGCTGCTGTATTACAGCACACAGACAATGCAGGAGAAAGGGAAGGTACGGACATAGGTAGAAACAGGAAGCAGGTTAGGAGACAGTTCAGACAGGAATTGTTACTGCAGTGGTATACAGGAGCGAGTCTGGGTATGCGGCCCCAAGAGGGAGGGACGAACAGGCTAGGAGCATGTTCAGACAGGCCTGGAAATACAGCCTCCAGGAAGGCAGACAGGCAGGCAAGAAAACACAGAATAGGACCTGGCACATTCAGAGTAAGACAGCACACTGAACGATAGCGTTGCTCAGGCACCAGCTTCCAGGTGAAGCTGGTTTAAATATCCAGTGACGGACAGCAATAGGCTGAGGACGCATTAGGGGTGTGCCCACAGCAGCTACAAGAAGCAGGAAGAGATCGGGCCCCGCCCTTAAGCAGCCAGAACAGAGGCTAGCAGACAGCATGGAAAGAAGCCAGGCTAGCAGACTGGACTGGTGATCAAGTTTGCGATCTTGCATAGTGGGGGATGGAGCACTATGCAAGAACGCCACCAGGTATGTTACAGTACCCCCCCTTTAAGCCCCCTCTTCTTCAAGTCTGCAAGGGTGTTCTGCAGAGAATTTGGAGGCCAATCCTTCTCTTCAAGAGGACTACCTCTTCTGTCCACCAGAGGAAACGAACCTGGTCTCGTTATCTTGGTAGCTAGGATGCTTCCTCCCATCAAGCCATCCTTAGCAACAGAAGAAATGGGTGAAATACCGGGAACAGCACACAGAAAAGTCTCTCTCCATTTACTATCAGATAGCACCCCGGTGAATTCAGGAGACAACTGGAGGTCCTCCGGCTGGTTGGAGGGGTGCAGAGACTCAGGGGTAACCATAGCTTGGTATAGCACTTGGTCCTGCTCATTGGATGAAGTGGGCAAAGCACCAGGTATAGAGTGTAAGAAAGTCTTTGTTCATTTTCTATCAGCTAGCATCCCGGAGGGTTCAGGAGACAACTGGAGGTCCTCCGCCTGGTTGGAGGGGTGCGGAGACTCGCTGGTAACCACTGATTTGAGGTACCTGTTGACAAGCTCACTGGACGGAGCGGGCGAAGTATCGGGCAACGGGTTTAGGAAAGTCTCTCTCCATTTGCCATCAGGTGGTATCCCGGAGGATTCAGGAGGCAACTGGAGGTTCTCCGCCTGGTCAGAGAGGTGCAGAGACTTGGAAGTGTCCTCCGCCTCGATGGACGTATCGCCAGATTCATTAAAGATGGAGAGTTCCTGCCTGGGGACCATCTTCAGTCTGGTTTCTGGGTGGGCAGTCTCTTCGGGCAGGAGAACTGGTGAGCTACCCACACACATCACCCATCGGGGCTGCTCCGGGACACTGGGAAGGGCAGCTTCAGCAGAGTCCCCAGGATTGGGTCGTCGAAGACCATTAGAAAGGCCACCAGAAAGGCCTGCAGGTCAAAGATGATAGGATCCCTTGCTTCCCATAGGGGGGTGATCCATTTAAAGGCATCACCCGCTAGGTAGGACATCATAAATCCCACTTTAACCCGATCGGTGAGAAAATAGTGAGCATAGAACTGGAACTGCAGCATGCATTGCTCCACAAATGCACAACTACGTTTTGGGTTCCCATAGTACCGTGGTGGATCCGCAGGATAGAGTGCCGATAGCTCCATTTGTACTGGTGCGTAATACGCCTGGGCCATAGCTAGAGAAAAAAAAATTTTTATTTATTTTTAATGCACGTATTCGCTGGACACGGATTCAAAATGTCTGAGAGCGAAGGGCCGTGGGGCTCAACGGGAACCATGGCCTGAGCAAACTGTTATGCACACGCCCGGACTGACTGGCGTGTGCGTGTTTAGTGATCCCACTGGACCATGAACCAGAGAGTGCCTGGAGTGGCGTAACTAAGTATCTACCCGATCCGACCAAGGTCGCACAATGGCTAACGACGCCAGTGCACCAGGGAGGAACCGAGCAGAGGGACCAAGTGCTACTCCAAGTCAGACGCCGGACACGACTGTTGACCCACACCGGAGAATACAGGAACAGGCAGGTTAGGCTGGCACACTGACTGGTGGGAATAGGCAGGCACGTCTGGTATGCAGACAGGCGGGCACTGGTAAGCATGACTGGTATGCAGGCAGGGGGTACTGGCAAGCATGGCTGGAGTGCCGACAGGGAGGCACTAGCAGGTTGGAGCACAGACTGGATAAGGTCCAGTACAGACTGGGACTCAGGAACAGAACCGCAGATGCGATAGACAAGCAGAGCAGGGCGAGACCGCCTGGAGCGGTGAGCAAAGGCAGAGCAGAGCGACACCGCCTGGAGCGGTGAGCAAAGGCAGAGCAGAGCGAGACTGCCTGGAGCGATGAGCAAAGGCAGAGCAGAGCGAGACCGCCTGGAGCGGTGAGAAAAGGCAGAGCAGAGCGAGACCGCCTGGAGCGGTGAGCAAAGGCAGAGCAGAGCGAGACCCCCTGGAGCAGTGAGCAAAGGCAGAGCAGAGAGAGACCGCCTGGAGCGGTGAACAAAGGCAGAGCAGAGCGAGACCCCCTGGAGCGGTGAGCAAAGGCAGAGCAGAGCGAGACAGCCTGGAGCGGTGAACAAAGGCAGAGCAGAGCGAGACCCCCTGGAGCGGTGAGCAAAGGCAGAGCAGAGCGAGACCGCCTGGAGTGGTGAGCAAAGGCAGAGCAGAGCGAGACCGCCTGGAGCGGTGAGCAAAGGCAGAGCAGAGCGAGACCTCCTGGAGCAGTGAGCAAAGGCAGAGCAGAGCGAGACCTCCTGGAGTGGTGAGCAAAGGCAGAGCAGAGCGAGACCGCCTGGAGCGGTGAGCAAAGGCAGAGCAGAGCGAGACCTCCTGGAGCAGTGAGCAAAGGCAGAGCAGAGCGAGACCTCCTGGAGCAGTGAGCAAAGGCAGAGCAGAGGGAGGCCGCCTGGAGCGGTGAGCAAAGGCAGAGCAGAGCGAGACCGCCTGGAGCGGTGAACAAAGGCAGAGCAGAGCGAGACCCCCTGGAGCGGTGAGCAAAGGCAGAGCAGAGCGAGACCGCCTGGAGTGGTGAGCAAAGGCAGAGCAGAGCGAGACCGCCTGGAGTGGTGAGCAAAGGCAGAGCAGAGCGAGACCGCCTGGAGCGGTGAGCAAAGGCAGAGCAGAGCGAGACCGCCTGGAGCGGTGAGCAAAGGCAGAGCAGAGCGAGACCGCCTGGAGCGGTGAGCAAAGGCAGAGCAGAGCGAGACCGCCTGGAGCGGTGAGCAAAGGCAGAGCAGAGCGAGACTGCCTGGAGCGGTGAGCAAAGTCAGAGCAGAGCGAGACCGCCTGGAGCGGTGAGCAAAGTCAGAGCAGAGTGAGACCGCCTGCATCGGTGAGCAAAGGCAGAGCAGAGCGAGACTGCCTGGAGCGGCGAGGAAAGGCAGAGCAGAGTGAGACCGCCTGGAGCGGTGAGCAAGGCAGTGCAGTCAAGAACCGCCAGAGCGGTGAGCAAGGCAGAGCAGTCAAGAACCGCCAGAGCGGTGAGCAAGGCAGAGCAGTCAAGAACCGCCAGAGCGGTGAGCAAGGCAGAGCAGTCAAGAACCGCCAGAGCGGTGAGCAAGCAGAGCAGTCAAGAACCGCCAGAGCGGTGAGCAAGGCAGAGCAGGCAAGAACCGCCAGAGCGGTGAGCAAGGTAGGGCAGGCAAGAACCGCCAGAGCGGTGAGCAAAGGCAGAGCAGAGGGGACAGGGCTCTGTTCACACGGAACAGACAGGAAGGGAAAGGCAGAACCAGATACACACAAGATACTTGAAATGAAGTAGCGAGTGAAATCTAAACTCACAAATGGAAATACAGCGACAACGAGTAGGAGTTAGGTGCAGGTTCAAACTCTGCAGAAAAAGGGAAGGTACGGACATAGAGAAACAGGAAGCAGGTTAGGAGACAGTTCAGACAGGAACTGTTACTGCAACAAATACAGGAACGAGCCAAGGTAAAGCCAAGTGCTGGTTCAGACAATGCAGGAGAAAGGGAAGGTACAGACATAGGGAGAAACAGGAAGCAGGTTAGGAGACAGTTCAGACAGGAACTGTTACTGCAGTGGGATACAGGAGCGAGTCTGGGTATGCGGCCCCCAGAGGGCGGGACGAACAGGCTAGGAGCGTGTTCAGACAGGTCTGGAAATACAGCCTACAGGAAGGCAGACAGGCAGGCAAGAAAACACAGAATAGGACCTGGCACATTCAGAGTAAGACAGCACACTGAACGATAGCGTTGCTCAGGCACCAGCTTCCAGGTGAAGCTGATTTAAATATTCAGTGACGGACAGCAATAGGCTGAGGACGCATTAGGGGTGTGTGTCACGCTGTCTCTGTATACTGGAGGTAGGGGGCCTAAGCTGACCCTAAGCTGGGGCCCTGACTAATCCCTCTACCTGGAGGTACTGTTAAAGGTTCAGAGGTCCAGGCCGCCAGCGTAACCCCTACCTCCTGAGGATCCCTGCACCTCAGTAATCTAGTCCTGAGAAGGACCCCGATCACAACAATAGGGGACAGGAAATAATATGCCAACACTCAGTACTTAGACGAACGAGACAGTACAAGGGTCAAACCAAAAGCCTCCTTGCATACAAAAACTACACCACAACTACAGAGGGAACACCAACGGGAAAGGAGATAAATGATAAAGCGAGGAAGGGAAAAGCCACACCAAATACACTTAGCTTAGAACTCCAAAATACCACGATCCGCTCTGTTAGTCTGTATGAAATGCTTTCACCGACACTTCCCTAACAGACTGGCAGGCATATGAAGGAGTCCTACTACTGCAGCATTGATTGCAGCTGGGCGAGGCTGAACCTCATCTAGCACAGAGAGAGAGAGTTAACTCCCTCACTGCCGAAAAACACAAAACACCAAAATCTCAGCTGCGAGAAGTCAGGCTGTGTAATCGTGACGATCTTCGTGGCGACACACCCGTGACAGTACCCCCCCTTCTACGAGGGGCCTCCGGACCCTCAGGGCCAGGTTTATCCGGGTGAGTCGTGTGGAAGGCCCGAACTAATCGGTCTGCGTTAATATCCGACGCAGGAACCCACATCCTCTCCTCAGGACCATACCCCTTCCAATGAACCAGGTACTGAAGGGACCGGCGATTAAAGCGTGAATCGATGACCTTCGATACCTGGAACTCCAAGTTACCATTGACCACCACAGGAGGGGGAGGTAAAGGTGACGGTATCACCGGCGCCACATACCTCTTAAGCAACGATCTGTGGAACACGTTGTGAATTTTAAACGTAGGGGGGAGGTCAAGACGGAATGCCACCGGATTAATTATAGAACTGATCCTGTACGGCCCGATGAACCTGGGACCCAGTTTCCAGGAGGGAACCTTAAGTTTTATATTCCTGGTAGACAACCATACCCGATCGTTCACACTTAGGTCCGGACCAGACACTCTCCTCCTATCAGCCATACGTTTGTATCGGTTCCCCATAGTATTCAGATTCTTCAGCACCCCTCTCCATACTGAAGCGAGTGATGAGGAAAATCGTTCCTCCTCAGGAACCCCCGAAGAGCCCCCCCTACTGAAAGTACAAAACTGGGGGTGAAAACCATATGCCCTAAAAAACCGGGACTTACCAGTGGACTCGCTCCGCCTATTATTAAGAGCAAACTCTGCCAGAGGTAAGAAAGAAGCCCAGTCCTCCTGGTTCTCTGACACAAAACACCGGAGATATGTCTCCAAGCTCTGGTTCATACGTTCCGTCTGACCATTGGTCTGAGGATGAAAAGCCGATGAGAACGATAAATGCATCCCTCGCCGTGTACAAAATGCCTTCCAGAATTTGGACACAAACTGAGACCCCCGATCTGACACCACATCGGAGGGTACCCCGTGAAGCCTCACAATCTCCCCAATGAACACCTGCGCAAGAGTTTTAGAATTAGGAAGAGCAGGAAGAGCGATAAAATGTGCCATCTTGCTGAACCTGTCCACTACAACGAGTATGACCGTTGAGTCCAAGGACGCTCCGGGATCTTCAAAGGTAAGAGGGCCCCAGACGGACGGGTATGTGGGGTCTTAGAGCGCGCACAAACCCCACAGGACGCAACAAAAGTTACCACCTCCTTATGTAAGTTAGGCCACCAAAACCGACGCGAGAGGAGATCCACAGTTGCTTTACTCCCTGGGTGTCCTGCCAAAGCTGAGTTATGGTGTGCCTCGATCACCTTTTGTCGTAGCTGATCTGGAACAAACAGTCTCCCTGGAGGTCCAACAGGGGCATCCCCCTGAGCCTCCAATACCTCCTCCTCAAGCTCAGAGCATACTGCCGACACCACCACCCCCTCTTGAAGGATAGGAACCGGATCATCCGTATTTCCGGCCCCAGGGAAACTACGAGATAAGGCACCCGCCTTCACATTTTTTGACCCAGGACGATATGTAACAACAAAATTAAACCTGGTAAAAAACAAAGACCACCTGGCTTGTCTGGGATTCAGACGTTTTGCGGACTCCAGATAAAGCAGGTTCTTGTGATTGGTGATGACGGTGACCGGATGGACTGCCCCCTCTAAAAAATGGCGCCACTCCTCAAAAGATAACTTAATGGCCAAGAGTTCCCTATTGCCGACATCGTAATTCCTCTCAGCGGACGACAATTTTTTAGAGAAAAAGGCGCACGGATGCCACTTACCAGGGGACGAACCTTGTGACAATACTGCTCCCACCCCTACCTCGGAAGCGTCTACCTCTACAATGAATGGCTGTGACGCATCAGGTTGAATGAGTATGGGTGCCGAGGCAAAACATTTTTTCAAGGAGGAGAAAGCTTGACAAGCCTTGTCAGACCACCTAGAAAAATCTGTCCCCTTTTTTGTCATGTCTGTGAGAGGTTTAACCATGGACGAGAAATTACGAATGAACTTCCGGTACTAATTAGCAAACCCCAGGAAACGTTGTAGTGCCTTAAGATTCTCTGGCAGATCCCACTCAAGAACTGCCCGCACTTTCCCAGGGTCCATACGAAAACCGGACGCTGAAACCAGGAAGCCTAAAAACTGGAGTTCCTGTACAGCGAACACACACTTTTCCCATTTGGCATACAGTTTATTATCCCGCAAGATCTGTAACACCTGCCTAACGTGCTCCTGATGAGACACCAGATCAGGCGAGTAAATTAAGATATCATCCAGATATATGACAACAAACTGTCCCACCAGGCGGCGAAAAATGTCATTAACAAAGTGTTGGAACACCGCCGGGGCATTAGTCAGACCAAATGGCATGACAAGGTTCTCATAATGCCCCTCCGGAGTGTTAAACGCCGTCTTCCACTCATCCCCCTCCTTCATCCTAATCAGATTGTACGCCCCCCTGAGATCCAACTTAGAGAACCATTTGGCGCCCACGATCTGATTAAAGAGATTGGGAATAAGTGGGAGCGGATACGGATCTCGGACCGTTATCCGATTAAGTTCACGGAAATCCAGGCAAGGGCGTAGGCCTCCATCTTTCTTCTTCACAAAGAAGAACCCCGCGGCCACCGGTGAAGATGAAGGTCTAATATGCCCCTTAGCCAGACTTTCAGAAATATAATCCTTCATGGCCTGCCTCTCAGGACCAGAAAGGTTATACAACCTAGCTTTAGGTAACTTGGCCTCAGGGAGCAGTTTTACAGAACAGTCATACTCGCGATGAGGAGGTAGTTCCTGACACCCTTTCTCCGAGAATACATCCTCAAAGTCCGCCAGAAACGGAGGTAAGAACCTAGGAGTAACCGCACCAATGACCGTATTCATGCAGTTTTTATTACAGAATTTATTCCATTGGCTTATCTCTCTAGATTGCCAATTAATAACCGGGTTATGCTTAGTTAACCAAGGAAGGCCCAACACTATAGGAGTGGGAAGACCCTCCAACACGTAGCAAGACAACAGTTCTTTATGTATCGCCCCCACTTGAAGTTTTACGTTATGCACAGCTTGCAAAAAACTTCCCTGACCGAGGGGCCTGGCATCGATCGAGAATATGGGGATGGGTTTAGCCAACTCACTCAATCGCATACCTTGAACCCGGGCAAACCGAGCGTCCACCAGATTAGCCCCGGCCCCACTATCCAGAAGAACAGATATCCTCTCAGTTCTCGTACCCACCACCACCTCCGCCGGTACAAGAAACTGAGATAAACCTAGGGACGAAATACCTACTCCCAGATTGCCGTCCACCACACAACCTGGGATCAACAGTTTTCCGACGACTCTTCACTCTGCAAGGGACGGGATGGACAGCCCCCAATAAAATGTCCCTCTCTCCCGCAGAAGAAACACCTTCCTGTCTTATGGCGCACCACCGGTCCCCTCCCCCGAAATGATGTCCCTCCTAATTGCATAGGCTCCTCTGCACGGACCAGGGGACCCTCCATATAAGGAACCCTTGTAGAAGGTGGAGTCATCACAGGGGGCGGAGTTGCCCCGCACCTCTCCCGAAGCCGTCTGTCAATGCGAATAGCAAGGGCCATAGCGGCTTCCAGTGACGCGGGAGGGTCATACTGAGCCAACACATCCTTTAATTTGTCAGATAACCCTTGACAAAACTGGCTCCTAAGAACTGGGTCATTCCACTGGGTGTCCGTGGCCCACCTACGGAACTCCGAACAGAATTCCTCCGCCGGACGATCTCCCTGCTGGATCCTACGTAACTTAGATTCAGCAAGGGAGATCCGATCCGAGTCATCATATACGAGACCCAGAGCTGCAAAAAACCTATCCACTGACTGGAGAGCTGGGGAGCCTGGGGGAAGATAGAACGCCCAAGATTGTGGGTCCCCTTGTAGGAGCGAGATGACAATTCCCACCCTTTGTTCTTCACTCCCCGACGACCGAGGCCGCAGCCGAAAGTACAACTTGCATGCCTCCCGGAAAACAAAAAACTTGTCCCGCCCCCCAGTGAACCTGTCAGGGAGAGCTATTTTAGGTTCTGGTCCGACTTGCCCCTGGGGATACAAAACCTTGGACCTAACGTCCGCCAGCTCCATGGACAAACTCCGCAACTGCCGAGCTAGACTGGCTACTGGATCCATGGTAGCTGGAGAGAATCTTAGTGGGTCGGTGAAAATGTCACGCTGTCTCTGTATACTGGAGGTAGGGGGCCTAAGCTGACCCTAAGCTGGGGCCCTGACTAATCCCTCTACCTGGAGGTACTGTTAAAGGTACAGAGGTCCAGGCCGCCAGCGTAACCCCTACCTCCTGAGGATCCCTGCACCTCAGTAATTTAGTCCTGAGAAGGACCCCGATCACAACAATAGGGGACAGGAAATAATATGCCAACACTCAGTACTTAGATGAACGAGACAGTACAAGGGTCAAACCAAAAACCTCCTTGCATACAAAAACTACACCACAACTACAGAGGGAACACCAACGGGAAAGGAGATAAATGATAAAGCGAGGAAGGGAAAAGCCACACCAAATACACTTAGCTTAGAACTCCAAAATACCACGATCCGCTCTGTTAGTCTGTATGAAATGCTTTCACCTAACAGACTGGCAGGCATATGAAGGAGTCCTACTACTGCAGCATTGATTGCAGCTGGGCGAGGCTGAACCTCATCTAGCACAGAGAGAGAGAGTTAACTCCCTCACTGCCGAAAAACACAAAACACCAAAATCTCAGCTGCGAGAAGTCAGGCTGTGTAATCGTGACGATCTTCGTGGCGACACACCCGTGACAGTGTGCCCACAGCAGCTACAAGAAGCAGGAAGAGATCGGGCCCCGCCCTTAAGCAGCCAGAACAGAGGCAAGCAGACAGCATGGAAAGAAGCCAGGCTAGCAGACTGGACTGGTGATCAAGTTTGCGATCTTGCATAGTGGGGGATGGAGCACTATGCAAGAACGCCACCAGGTATGTTACACACATGCAACGCCTTTCTGGTATTTCACAATCCAGCAGTTTATTATTTATCATAAACCGCTCATAACCGAGTCCATCTCAGTGGCTCGCCGACATATTACACATATAATGTGCAAGAGCCTTTCCAGTGACAGATATGTCCACTTGGCTCCAGATACAGCCTTCAGCAAGGTAACAATATAAATGTCCACATCAAGCAGTGTTTTTACCTTTGCCGGGTTTTAGCTGTGGCTTTACGGCTTCCCAGATGGGGGTCTCCAGCCCTCGTACCTTCAAAGGCTACTGGTATTTTTTCACACATAACATCCAGCCTCTGCCTTCCAGCACTCTTGCCCTCCAAGGCTACTGGCATCTCTTACACACAAGGATCCAGCCTCTGCCTTTCAGGCTTCACCAGGCTTCACACTCTCATGGCGTCCCGCACATGGGGAACTGGCCTCACGCCTTTTACACCCTGTTTCAAAAGCACAAAGATTTATATATCCTCCAGTGCACACACAGGACCTGTGCTGATGTCACAGTCATGTGATCAGACATTCTGTGTGCACAGGACCTGTGCTGATGTCACAGTCATGTGATCAGTCACCTGAGGGGGAGGTACATGGCCAGCCAAAACACACCCTGGACCATTACAGTAATGCCGCCAGCTGCTGCATTACAGCACACACACACACACGCAGGCATATACACATACGCAGGCATATACACATTCGCAGGCATATACACACACACGCAGGCATATACACGCACTTGCAGGCATATACACACACCCGCAGGCATATACACACTCACGCAGGCATATACACACACACGCAGGCATATACACACACATGCAGGCATATACACACACACGCAGGCATATACACACACACACAGGCATATACACACACACACAGGCATATACACACACACATGCAGGCATATGACTGCAGCCTTGTTTCCAATTCCAGGCCAGGTTGGAGTGTTGAACTGTAGAGGACGGTCACCGTCCACATATCCAGCCCCGGAGCCGGTATAAAAAAGCCCAGAGTCAGAGCAGGAAAGAAGGGGGGGTGCGCCGGTGCCGGTGCCACCACCCGGTCGGGAGCCGGTATTACTACAGGGGAGCAGGCCAGGGCAGATATGGAGCTGGGATGGGACCATATCAGAGGCCCGGGAGCAGGGAGAGCAGAGCGAGACGTTGGGTTCGGTGGTGCCAGAGTATCATAGGACGGCCCCGGAGCAGAGAGAAAGCACTGCAGAGCGCGGCCGCGGCATATCAGAGGCCAGAAGAGAGTGGCGTCAATGTCACCTGACACCACACCACAGTCTGCCAGCCAGCGGGAAAGCAGAGCACAGTGCGTGTCACCGCCCAGAAAGAATCCATCCTCTTAGTGTCAGGGACTCACGTGGTAAGCATACTGCATGCACGTCACTGCAGGCCCGCTGTCACCAATGAATGTGCCGTGCGCGTGACGCGAACCCCTGGGCCGTGAAGTACCCAATGCCAGGCCGGTGGATGCTGGGGGAATTGTCACAGTGGCGGTGACCCGGTCCTTGACCCAGGGCGGTCAATAAAAAGGGTTTATGTATAGGGGTTTTATAGAGTTCGTGATGCCACTTGTGGAATGTGGCTAAGGGAGCCGCCGCTGCGGAGCAGTCCTCTGAAGCTGATGTTACTGCAGCAGGGATGGTGTGGCTCTCCACAGGAAGAGCTAGCTCCAGGGCAGTGTAGTTGATGTTGGTTGTGCTGGGTGTTGTAGTGCAGGGTTTGATGGCGCAGCAAGAAACACAGAGGCAAGGAAGTGCAGTCCTCAGGGTCTTTACTCACGGTTATTGCAGTCCAAGTTACAGACGTCAAAGTAACTTCCCGTGCCGTGCTGCGTTTACTCAGTGAGGGGCTCAGTCCACCTCCAGTTAACTCTGGAGTACATAGCAGGACCCCCTTCTGTGTCTTCTCTCTGGCTGTCTCCCTGAACCTCATACCAAGTGTCCCAGTCCAGTACCTGCGGGCCTTGGCGGGCGACGTCTGTTCCATCCCCTGGGTCCTCTATAGCTACCTTCCTGGTGAGACTGGTATGGACTGTTGGCTACAGGACATGAAATACAGCAGCCTCCGGTTTCTAGTTAAGACGTACAGTCTTCCGCTAGCTGAGGGACCGGTCCCCTGTGTGCAGCCTGACCCTTCCGACTCCCAGTAGATGCGGGAGCACGGGTGGCATTCAGCATGGCCCGTACCCCTAGGGTCCTTTCCTCTGGTTCCTGGAGCCTTCCTGCTCCCTCTCCTCTCTTCTCTCCAACTTGGGCCTCACTGTCTAGGCCCGCCTCTGGAGCAGAGCTCCAACAGAGACTCTGCTCCTGTCACTTTCCTCCTCTGACTAGTCTCTCTTTCTAAGATGGCTTCTCTACTTATATTTTCCTTCTATGTGCTCCCCTTAACTACTTCCTCCACCCACACCCACTATGTGGTTCCCCCTCTCTGGGTTCCCCCCACTCCAGCCAGGAAAGGGGCTCAGCAAGAAGCAGAGGCATCTTGCCCCTCCTGCTGGCCTGGAGATGTGTGTGTTGGATGCAGGTGTTAGGGTCCTGAGCTGTACTCCTTCCTTACCTGAGAGTGAGATGCCACATCTCTGGCTGAGATGCAACACCTCTGTGGTGACCGAACCCTCAGGGGCGCCACACGCGCGATGCTACATTTGATTCAGCCACGCTTTTAAAGGGCCCACACTTTTAAAGGGCCCCCGCCACCAATTTTCTCACTCTCATATCTGGGCCCACCAGGAAATTTCCCGATTTCCCGCCAGGCCAGACCGACCCTGACTCCATAGGAGATCATGAGCTGCTTGCCATCAAATTTGCGCTGGAGGAGTGGCGCTACCTGCTGGAAGGGGCTCTGCACCCGGTGATCATCTACACAGATCACAAAAACCTGGCCTATTTACAAAACGCCCAGAGACTCAATACGGGTCAGGCCCAGTGGTCTCTGTTCTTTGCCAGTAAGTGTAGGGATAGTCCAGGCGGAAAGGAAAATAAAGCGGGAAATGTACTGTATTACTGAAGCTAGAAACGGCGGGTGCTGTGCCTGATACTGCGTGTGCCAATCTGATGTCCTTGAACTGTCCAGTAAACTTTTGTTGGTTAAAATGAATTGGATGTGCACTGAGTTGTGTACGGCTGTTCCTAAATATGGATTTAATGCCCCAAAGTTGTAGTCTACCTGATTATGTTTGCACAATGTTAATATTTTACTTTGCAGATAACGTACATTAGAATTCAGTACATACACACGTGGTCAAAATTGTTGATACTCCTCGTTTAATGATAGAAAAACCCACATTGGTCACAGAAATAACTTGAATCTGACAAAAATAATAATAAATTATAAATCTATGAAAATGAACAAAATGACAGTCAGACATTGCTTTTCTGCTTCCACAGAATTTAAAAAAAAATGAAACTCATGAAATAGACCTGGACAGAAATGATGGTACCCCTGAAAATAATGTGACAAAAGGGACATGCTAAATCAAGTTATGTCCACTAATTAGCATCACCGGTGTCTACAATCTTGTAATCAGTTAGTGGGCCTGTATATAGGGCTACAGATACTCACTGTGCTGTTTGGTGACATGGTGTGTACCACACTCAACATGGACCAGAGGAAGCAAAGGAAAGAGTTGTCTCAGGAGATTAGAAACAAAATTAGAGACAAGCATGTTAAGGGTAAAGGTTATAAGACAATCTCAAAGCAGCTTGATGTTCTTGTGACTACAGTTGCACATATTATTCATAAATGTAAGATCCATGGGACTGTAGCCAACCTCCCTGGACGTGGCCGCAGGAGGAAAATTGATGACAAATCAAAGACGGATAATACGAATGGTAACAAAAGAGCCCAGGATAACTTCTAAAGAGATTAAAGTTGAACTTCAAGCTCAAGGAACATCAGTGTCAAATCGCACCATCCGTCGTTGTTTGATCCAAAGTGGACTTCATGGCAGACGACCAAGGAGAACACCATTGTTGAAAAAAAAAATCATAAAAAAGCCAGACTGGAATTTGCCAAGCTACATGTTGACAAGCCACGAAGCTTCTGGGAGAATGTCCTATGGACAGATGAGACAAAAATGGAGATTTTTGGCAAGGCACATCAGCTCTATGTTCAGAGACGGAAAAATGAAGCATATCAAGAAAAGAACACTGTCCCTACTGTGAAACATGGAGGAGGCTCTGTTATGTTCTGGGGATGGTTTGCTGCATCTGGTACAGGGTGTCTTGAATCTGTGCAGGGTATCTCAAGACTATCAAGGGATTCTAGAGAGAAATGTGCTGCCCAGTGTCAGAAAGCTTGGTCTCAGTCGCAGGTCATGGGTCTTGCAACAGGATAATGACCCAAAACACACAGCTAAAAACACCCAAGAATGGCTAAGAGGAAAACATTGGACTATTCTGAAGTGACCTTCTATGAGCCCTGACTTAAATCCTATTGAGCATCTTTGGAAAGAGCTGAAACATGCCGTCTGGAAAAGGCATCCTTCAACCACGAGACAACTGGAGCAATTTGCTCATGAGGAGCGGCCAAAATACCTGTCGAGAGGTGCTGAAGTCTCATTGACAGTTACAGGAATCGTGTGATTGCAGTGATTGCCTCAAAAGGTTGTTCAACAAAATATTAAGTTAAGAAGAAGAAGAACCATCATTTCTGTCCAGGCCGATTTCATGAGTTGAATTTTTTTTTAAATTCTGTGGAAGCAGAAAAGCAATGTCTGACTTTCATTTGTTCATTTCAAAGATTTTAATTTATTATTACTAATAACTATTTTCAGTCTGTCTTGCAGTTTCCTATAGCTTGTAACATGTCATAGATATAATTACATATATCTTTTCCCCATGCACTTGCACTTTAGTCTATTTACATGTACGCATGTTCCATATACTTATTATGTACTACAGTATTTGACATTATATGGATATACTATGTATACTGTATATCCATTTTATGTATCATCACTAATTTTATTATTCCTGCACTTTCTTTACTTTTCTATCATTAATAAATAGGTTTTCCTATAATTCAGTCTCACTCCTGTGCACTTATTTTTTATTATTCTTTATTTTTTATTTATTATTTTTTCACTTTCAATATGGGACGTCTAGCACTTATATATCAATATGGTGATATAATATTTTTATTTGTGTATTCTTCTGAGTGTACATCCTCCTTTTTCCCCTCATTGATGGCATATGTCCACTTTATCACTGGGGTTCTGTTTATATAATATCACTTCTATCTTTTATCCCCATTTGGTTATTAATTATCTAATGATTTGCACTGTTTTCATTCTCATACACCTTTCTATGATTATATTGACTCGCCCAGGGGGGATATAGGGGAGACTCGGTACCCGGGCCTTAACCTTCTGTGGGATGTCACAGCAGTCGACTCCCGGGCCCGTACCCTGGGGTCTCTCTTTAAAACGGGTTTTGTTAACAGTTTTGTCTCGTGATGCCACCTGTCAGGGGGAATGATGGACACGCACACAGGGGGTTCGCTTCAGTACCTTTACTGGTGTTGACGGCAGGTACAGTCCAGGGTACTTGATAGGAAGGGTGCACTTCTGGATTCTCCCCAGTGAGTGGGTATAAGGCCTCCTGATCTGTTTCTTCCTTCCTCTAAAGCTTCTGGCCAGCCTGGAACTAGGCCTAGCTTTTATGCTGTTTCACTCTCTCACCTGTCTGCTTGTAGTAGAACTTTTCTTTGGCTACCACTATCCCTGGACACTGGGGCCTTCGTGGTTCCTAGTTCTGTAAAATGATGATAGCTTCAGGTGAACCAGGGGTCTGGAATCCTCCTGGTATGCCGGTTGTCCCTACTGGGTATAGAGGACCCTGTAAGCGTGGACACTGTGTCCGGCTTGTGTCCTGGGGTGAGCTTCAGATGCTCCCCTGCCCCCTTAACTCCTCTCTCCTTGCCTCGGCCACACTCGGGGCCCTCAACACAGCAGCAGACGTGCTGCTTCTTCACTGCTCTAAAGTGTCAGCACACTCTCTCTACCTAACTCCACCCTCCAGTATATATATCCCTAACAGGGCTCCCTCTGGTGGTATGAGGTAGAAGGGTGGAGGTGTCTGTGTGTAGTAAGGGCCTCTTGTGGAGAAGTCCGTCCATGCATCCTTTTGGGTGGTGTGGTACCTGTGGTAGCAGGGTGCCACAATATCAAGGGACGACCATCGTGACACTTCCTTGCTTCCTTTATGACTGAAGTATTGATTAATGACTCTATGCTGGGGAGATCTTATGATGTGCTTATCCTTACTTGGATTTGGTGCATCTCTTTCCATACTGCGGTTAGCTTTCCTGTGGTGTGCGCTTTCGGTTGCGGGCCGAATTAGGTTGCCATGGTGACGTGTCCTCCAACGTCACTTCTCCCCTCATCAAGGGCTGACGCGTCGGCCGATGGCGGGGCCCGGTGACGTGGTACGCTGCTGCCGCTTCTTCCGTTCTGTTGCGGCTTCCAGAAGCGCCGATGCAGCCACACATGAGTACACTGAGCAAGGCCCAATATAAGGGAGCTTCCCTACCCCCTGTATATCCTTCCCCCAAAGAAGCGGAATGGGAAACGCACGTTGGGGTTGTCCTTTTTCTCACAGTCACCAGGTTGTATTGCCTCTTCCCTCCACTCCCTATATACCTGTCGTGTTATGATGTCTTATGTCTGCTTTATGTTGAATGGATCTCTCTTGACATTAGTCTATATTGCATTTTAACCAGCACTCAGCTATATGTCTTCTCGCCATAACTCCTGGTCTTCCTAGGGTTTTTGTGGTAGTGTTACCATATTGAGTTTTAATCTTTTTTGCTTCAAGGTTATATACAGCACTATCTATGGACTTTGTTTCCTCATATATATTGCATGCAACACTTTATAGCCCCTACTGATAGTTTATTCACTTGACAGGTTTTCATACCGTTGAGTTTATTTGTGTGACTCTATACCTTGGGTCCTCACTATCACTAATTGCTGTATTATTATTATTTTTTCTATTGCATGTGACACTTTACAGATATTTTCTGATTGATTGGATAGGCCTTCTATGCCTCTATATTATCCTTGTATGTGCTGATACCTATTACCGCGCTCATACTCTCGGTCATACTCCCAACCTACTGACTGTGGGATCCTTCTATTTACTTCTCCTTTTTTAGTACTGTGTTTTTTACTGACTGTTTTAATGAATTTAACCGCTTCCCGACCGCCAACTGTACATAAACGTCGGCGTTGCCTGGGCTCTGTGCAGCGCTGACGTTTATGAACGGTCGGCGGTCCCGCAGCCCTCAGGACCCCCAGGGTCCTGCAATTGCTGCGGTTGTGGTTCAGAGCGACAGCTCTGACAGGGGACCTCATCAGGACCTGATTGGTTCAGGTCCCAATGATGTTAACCCTTTCCTATCTTCAATACGCCGCGATCTATAGTGATCGCAGCATATAGAAGATAGTGAGAGGAGAGGGGGTTGTCCACTTACCTCTCCGACGGCCCCCTGATGCCTTCCAGGACCTGCCATTGTTATGGCAGCTGGAGGTCACATGACCGCCTCCAGATCATCCATATATGTTGTCATGCTAGGCTCAGTTTGCAGCTGAAGCCTAGCAGGAGACATACAGTGTGAAACTGTCAGCAAACTTCTCATGCAATGAAATACATGTCTATTACGTTGCATGAGAACAATGATTAGAAAAATAAAAATTAATGTCCCATACAGGACTAATTAAAAATGTAAAAAAAAATGTTTTCAAACTGTTAAAAAAAAACACAAAATAAATAAAAATAAATAAATAAAATATTAAAACAATAAATCCGTATATTTATGCAAAAACAAAAGAGTACACATATTTGGTATCGTCGCGTCTGAAACAACCCGATCTATAAAACTGTCACACTAAATAACTCCTTCTGTGCACACTGTAATAAAAATAAATAAAAAACGGAGCAAAAAACTATGCTTTTTCATCATATCGCCAAAGAAAAAGTGGAAAAAAATTAGATCAAAGGTAAAATGGAAATAAAAATGGTACCACTGAAAACATCATCTTGTTCCGCAAAAAAAAATCTGCCATACAGCTTCATCAGCCAAAAAATAAAAAAGTTATAGCTCTCAGAATAAAGTGATGCAGAAAAAATATTTTTTCTATAAAATAGTTTTATTGTGTAAAAGCGCCAAAATATAAAAAAATACATTAAGTGTAGTATCGCTGTAAACGTACTGACCCGAAGAATAATGCTGCCTTATCACTTTTACCACACGCGGAACGGCATAAAAAAAACTCAAAAAACAATTCCTGAATTGTTGGTGTTTGTTAATTTTACCTCCCAAAAAACATTTTTTTGTGGTAAAAATACAATTATGTTTTCTTCACTGCCCAATGGTATAATGTAAAAATTAAAAAATACTCACTACTTCCCTAGATGAATTCCTTGAGAGGTGTAGTTTACAAAATGGGGTCACTTGTGGGGGTTTCTGCTGTTTCGGCATGTCAGCGACTCTTCAAATGTGACATGGTGTCTGCAACCTATCCCAGCCAAAATAGCGCTCCTTTCTCTTCCGAACCCTGCCGTACACCAAAGCAGTGGTTTTCCCCCACATATGGGGTATCGGAGTACTCAGGAGAAATTGCACAACAAATTTAATGGTGCAATTTCTCCTGTTATCCTTATGATAATGCAAAATTAGGGGATGAAAAACATTTTTTGTGGGAAAAATGTGAAAATTTTATTTTTACGGCTCAATATTATAAACTTCTGTGAAGCACCTGGGGCTGCAAGGTGCTCACCACACATCTAGATAAGTTCGCTAAGGGGTCTAGATTGCAAAATGGTGTTATTTGTGGGGGGTTTCCACTGTTTAGGCACATCAGGGGCTCCCCAAATGCAACATGGCGTCCGCTAATTATTCAAGCAAATTTTACATTCAAAAAGTCAAATGGCGCTCCTTACCTTCCAAACCCTGCCGTGCGCCCCAACAGTGGTTTTCCTCCACATATGGGGTATCGACGTGTTCAGGACAAATTGCACAACAAATTTCATGGTGCAATTTATCCTGTTACCCTTATGATAATGCAAAATTAAGGGATGAAAAACGTTTTTGAGGGAAAAATGTGAAAATTTTATTTTGACAGCTCAATATTATAAACTTCTGTGAAGCACCTGGGAGTGCAAGGTGCTCACCACACATCTAGATAAGTTCCCTAAGGGCTCTAGTTTCCAAAATGGGGTCACTTGTGGGGGGTTTCCACTGTTTAGGCACATCAGAAGCTCTCCAAACGCAACATGGCGTCTGCTAATTATTCAAACAAATTTTACCTTCAAAAAGTCTAATGGCGCTCCTTCCCTTCCGAACCCTGCCGGGCGCCCAAACAGTGGTTTTCCCTCACATATGGGGTATCAGCACGCTAATGAGAAATTGCACTACAAATTGTGTAGTCCATTTTTTCCTGTTACCCTTGTGAAAATAAAAAAAATTGGGTCTAAAGTAACATTTTTGTGAAAAAAAGTTAAATGTTCATTGTTTTCTTCCACATTCCGAAAATTCCCGTGAAACACCTGAAGGGTTAATAAACTTGCAGTTTTTAGAATGGTGTCACTTTTGGGTGTTTTCTGTCATAAAGGCCCCTCAAAGTCACTTCAAATAAGATGTGGTCCCTAAAAAAATGTTTTTATAAATTTTGTTGGAAAAATGAGAAATCGCTGGTCAACTTTTAACCCTTATAGCTTCCTAAGAAAAAAAATTTTGGTTCCAAAATTATGCTGATGTAAAGTAGACATGTGGGAAATGTTATTTATTAACTATTTTGTGTGACATATCTCTCTCATTTAAGGGCATGAAAATTCAAAGTTTGAAAATTGCAAAATTTTCAAAATTTTCACCAAATTTCCAATTTTTTCACAAATAAACGCAAGTGATATTGATGAAATTTTACCACTATCATGAAGTACAAGATGTCACGAAAAAACAGTCTCAGAATCAGGGGAATCCGTTGAAGCGTTGCAGAGTAATTACTTCATAAAGTGACAGTGGTCAGAATTGAAAAAATTGGCCCGGTCACGAAGGCAAAAACAGGCTCTGGCGCGAAGTGGTTAAATAAATATTGATTTTATTGGCATCTGTGCTTCATTTATCTTGATTGGATTGCTTTAAGACTGAAGTATTGTATTTAATAGACCCCTTTACGCCTTTGGATTAAAATGTGAGTTGTGCAAAGTACTTATGCAAAAGACATGTAAATTATACTTGTGACGAATGCAAACAGTAAATTTAGCACCGTGAACCTTATTTACCATTTTATATAGAAAAACTGAACTTTTTTTTTTTCTTAAATATATTTACATACAGTTTGATGTGATTAGAGATAGTTTACAGTTATATAAAGATTATTTTTTTTATGTGCAAATGTGCAATATGCATGAATACTGCAATAAGGCCATGTAACATTTTTTGATACAAAAAAAAATAAAAATTAAGTTTTTGATTTAATTTTTCATTTGTTTATGGACAACCATGCTCACATACAGTATAATAATGCAACAGGTATTCAAATAAAACACTTAAATTAGCTAAAAATCAAGACTTTAATATGTCCGGTCAAAAATGACCAGAACATTATAAGTGTATAGTAGACCCGAACAGAACAACAGGGTTAAGTCAAAAAAAATTTGAGCAACTCGGAATTTGTTTTACATTTTTTAGACTTTTTAAGTTTGGCTGCAGTGGCACAGAGAACGCGGACTCAGTGGTACAATAAAACAAGTTGTTTATTAACTATTTACAAAATTATTCAATTATATATCAGTGACAATACAGACAGTGTAGAGCGACCTCTGCGCTCTCTCTCTGTCTCGTGCTTGTGGTCACCGTCTGGCCCTGTTTCTGGGCCTGGTTATCTGAACGATGCCCTATAAAATATCAAACCCAGCGCTACAGCACTAAGAAGTATGACACCAATAGCTTAGTTGTCGACTATATATCCTTGATTTTCCCTGATACAGGTAACCACTGTCTGTTAAGCTCACTAAACCTTGCGTGGCTCGGTTATACTCCTACTGAGCTTCAGACCAAGAACATATACTGAGTACAATTACCACTGTAACATCAATATTCACATAAAGTATATGCAACATACATCGTTATATGAATATTGGTATAAATGCACACTAACCTATAATAGTTAAAGATACAATGGACTGTCAGCCAATAGTGTCTGGGTCGAATCAGTATGGGCCTCCGTCAACCCGCTCTATTTTCCAATGGCAGTCGCCACCCCAGACCCTAACAGGTGCCCACACTACACTTTCCTGCAAGGATGAAAGTCTCACACTGTGGGCCACAGTCAATTTCTTCTACCACAGACCTTCTGTCCTTACCTCCAATTTCCAGAGAGACAACTCATGCTCCCTTCTGCTCACATAACCGAATTTCTGTCCTTCCAATTGGGTCTACGCTCACACGACGATTTCCATTTCTGCAATAGGGTCTGCGCTATCTGCTATCTTTAGCCTCGACAATCAGGATTTGCTAGCTTCTGTAAGGACTCTGCACTAGTGTTGAGCCACCCCCGTAGTGTTCTAGTTCGGTTCGGTTCGTCGAACACCCGTGTGTTCGCCGAACTGTTCGTCGAACTGTTCGTCGAACACCTTCGAACACCGTTAAAACCAATGGCAGGCAAACAAAAACACATAGAAACACATAGAAAACACCTTCAAAGGTGTCCAAAAGCTGACAAACTGCTCAGAAGACACAACTAACACATGGAAAAGTGACAAGTACATATAGTCATGCGAAAAGAAAAGAGGTGGAGGAGTAAAAGGAGGGGGAGACACAGATATAGGCATGTCATGCCCTTCTAAAATCCAAAAAGTGAGAAGCCGACACGTTCAGTCCGCTCCTGCCCGTGCCACCTCCGTGTCGCTGGGTTTGTGCCAGAGCCGCGGTGGACCCTGACGGCCAGCCCCCCTCTCCCAATACTGGTGCCTGTCCGCTGATGGGTCGAGCGAGCCCCCCTGTGGTGGAGGCAGCTCTAAGCTTTTTAATTTAAATTGTCTCTCTAATTTGAATGAATACACTTTAAAAAGCTTTTATAAGGATCGAGCTCGGCTGTCCACCGCAAGGCATCCTACTGCCAGTCCCAGCCCCTATGCCTTGGGGTGCCTCCTGATGCTCTTCACTGAGTATCCCGTGGTCCCGAAGCATTTCCTTTGAAAAAATTAAGTGTCCAAACTACAGGTGGTGTAGCTTGCTTAACAGCCGGGATAATCCGCTGACTAGCAGACACTGCTACTAGGCAAATTTGTAATTAGATACTCTCGTTGTATGCTGAGAAAGCATTCCATAGAGTCTCCTGGCACGCCATATATGATTCTCTTAAAAAGCTTGGGGTAGGGGTCTAGGGGACCCTTTTATAGCCAAAATCACGGCCATGTATCACAATACGTCACCTAGGCTGAAGATAAATGGAACTGTAGTACCCTGAGGGCTCGGTTGCTACAGAGGTATTGCACCTCACCCAGAGGTGTGATATCTCACTCTCAGGTAAGGATGGAGTGTGGATCAGGACCCGACACCTGCATGCATTACACCACATTGCCGTGGGGCAGGGCGACCAATATGCCCCTGAGATAGGCACGACAGTCCCTGTCCCTGGCTGGAGTGGGGGGAGGGAACACTGAGGAAGGGGAACCCTGTAGTGCAGGAGCAGGGAGGAAGCAGTTCCTGGGTGCATTGAGAAGGGAGTATAAAAGGTGGGCACCATCTTAGTTCAGTGCAGAGAAGTCTGAGCTGAAGTGGCAGGGAGCAGGGGCTCTGCATGAGCTCTGCTCCGGAGGCGGGCCTAGTAACAGAGGCCCAGGCCTGGAAGAGGGAGAAGGAAGGAAGAGGAGCGGAGAAGGCTCCAGGAACGAGGAACGAAGGGATCCCAGGGGTGCGGACGGGCGAGTCGCCATCGCACGCCCGAATCCACCTGCGTGGAGGGGTCAGGCCAAAGGGGGAGACCGGTCCCCGAAACTAGTGGAGGCAGGAAACGACCCTCAGCTAGAAACCGGAGGCTGTGACATTTTATGTGGCGCAGCCCCTCGCTACACCCGCTAGGAAGGCACCACATAGGGTCAGGGAAACTGGCGCCAAGTTTACCAAGAGGAGGCCCAAGGCAGCCGGACAGAAGGGTTGGTAAGAAAGGCCAGACAAAGGATACACAAAGGGGGTCCTGTGAAGCGCTCCAAAGTTATCTGGGAGTTGTCTGAGCCCCTCACCTGGTGAGCACAGTACGACGTGGGCAGCCGTTACCTGCAGACGTGGTCTGGATAATAAGAACTGTGAGTAAAGGCCCTGGACTGCATCACTGACTCCGTGTCGTTACTGCTGCTGCCCTGCACCATCACCCCCATCCTCCGCATACACTGCCCTGAGGCTATACTCCTCCCGTGGGGAGTTATGCTACGCTCTGCTGCACCCACAACACCAGCCTCAGCGGTCTGCCCTGCAGCGGCGGTTCACTCTGACCGCAATCCACGGGTGGCGTAGTCGGACATTTAAACATCAAAACCACATAAATAGTTCCGCCACTGGTTTGACCGCCCTGAGCCACGGAACCGGGTCGCCGCCACGGAGACTACAACCACCAGCATCCACCAAAAAGGGTCCGGCTCCGGGTGTCCCAAGGCCCAGGGGGTGCATCAGAACATTTTCATCACCTTTCACAATCACCAATGGGACAAGGCAGGGATGTCCTCTGTCCCCTCTCTTATACATCCTAGTGACGGAGCACCTGCTCTCATCAATTCGCCATAACCCCAATATTAGGTGGATTGAGGTGGGAGGCACCGAGTACAAGTGCTCTCTATTTGCTGATGATGTCCTAGTATATATCACTCAATCACATATATCCATCCATGCTGTTATGGCTGAAATAGATCACTTTGTTACATGGTCAAATTTTAAAATCAATGCAGCGAAGTCTGAGGCCCTCGATGTCTCCCTCCCCAAATCCATACAGGATTCCATCCAGTCCAACTTTCCCTTTGCCTGGCCCTCACAGGGTATCAAATACTTAGGAATTCCTATTCATAGAGACCTCTCTGCCAAAATGGGAAAGAAAAAGGATGTGTCGGCTGCTGAGAAGCAACAAATTGTGGAGTGTTTAGGTCAAGGCATGACTACAATCAACATTGTGCGATGATCAGGATGAAGTGTCTTGGCAATCAAGAAGTATGTAGCTGATTCACAGTACACACGTGTGCGTGCTGATAAGGGCAAATTGAGGACTCTTTCCTACAGGCAATTACGTCAGGTTAAAAGAGCAGCGGCAAAAAAGCCTTGTCATAGCAGCAGACAAGTTTTTGAAGCTGCTGGTGCCTCCAACGTCCCCCGAACAATAAGATGCAGGGTCCTTCAGAGGTTTGCAGCTGTGCATACGCCATCCTGTCGACCTCCTCTATCCACTTCACACAAGCAGAAACGGCTCCAGTGGGCCAAACATTACATGAAGACTGATTTCAAAACTGTTTTGTTCACGGATGAGTGCCGTGCAGCGCTCGATGGTCCAGATGGGTGGAGTGGAGGATGGCTGGTTGATGGACACCCCATGCAAACACGGCTACAGCGCCAACAAGGAGGAGGTGGAGTAATGTTTTGGGCTGGAATCATGGGGAGAGAGATTGTCGGCCCCTTTAGGATCCCTGAAGGGGTAAAGATGAACTCCATAATGTATGTGGATTTTCTCAAACAGCACTTCCTGCCATGGTTGAAGAAGAAGAACCGTGTATTCCACAGCAAGATCATTTTTATGCATGATAATGCACCATCTCATGCTGCACATAAAACATCTGCATCTCTGGCTGATATGGGCATAAAAGGGGACAAACTTATGGTGTGACCCCCGTGCTCCCCTGACCTCTACCCCATTCAGAACCTCTGGAGCATCATCAAAAGGAGTGTCTATGATGGCGGGAGGCAGTTCACATCTAAGCAACAGCTCTGGGAGGGTATTCTGTCCTCATGCAAAACAATTGAAGCAGAAACCATCCAAAACCTGACAAATTCAATGGGCGAGAGAGTTCAGAAGCTCCTTTCGAACAAGGGGTCCTATGTGAAAATGTAACATCACCTAGAATAAAGTTTTGAGTTGAAAACTGTTTGAATTCAGTTTCTAATAACCTGCTAATGCTTATAATTTCAAAAATGACCATTTTTTGGTCTTTATTAAAATGAAAAGGTTGAACGAAAAGTTTGGGGGATCTAAGAGTGTGGCAACCCAGTAGTCATGATTACTTCGAATTCTGACAATATGAGGGTCATGTTGCAGGTAGTGCAGCAAGAAGGCACTTATGTGTCTTGCGCATCTCGGAGCCCCAAAATTATTTTCCGGGCTAGATGCAGCTAAAAATTATTATTAATTTTAAATCTGGTGGAGCTTAGTATAGATGGCCTAATAGGATCAGTGCTGCACACTGCTACAAAGCCCAAATTATTTTCCAGCCAAGATACAGATAAACATGATTATTAATTTTAAATATGGTGGAGCTTATTATACATGGCCTAATAGAATCAGTGCTGCACACTGCTACAAAGCCCAAATTATTTTCCAGCCAAGATACAGATAAACATGATTAGTAATTTGAAAGCTTAAAACGGTTGGTGAGGTGATTTTAACCAATCATCAAGCTTTTACTCTCCCCAGGATGACACAGGGGTAGAAAAGTCGTTTCGGATCCATGATTTGTTCATCTTTATGAACGTGAGTCTGTCTACATTATCAGTGGAGAGCCGCGTGCGCTTATCTGTCAGCACACCACCAGCAGCGCTGAACACACGTTCAGACAGAACGCTGGCTGCGGGGCATGACAAGATCTCCAAGGCGTAAGTGGCTAGCTCCGGCCATTTATCCAGATTGGAAGCCCAAAAAGAGCAAGGGTCCAGTGACACAGTCATGGCTTCAATGTTTACTTGGAGATACTCCTGTACCATCGTCTCTAGGCGTTGACTATGTGTCAGACTTCTTGTCTCCTGTGGCCTTGCAAAGGATGGGCTAAAAAAGTGGTGAAATGATTCCGCAAAATTGATGTTACCAGCAGATACTGTGGTTCTGTTACGGTTTGAGTGCTGAACACTCGACGGTCCCACGGTTGGCAAGTTGGAACTATGAGATTCACTACGTGCACCACTGGTGTTTTGTGGAAAAGCACATGTAACATTCTGCAACAGTCTCTGCTGATACTCCTGCATGCGTGCATCCCTTTCTATGGCAGGAATAATTTCTGCAAATTTACTTTTGTACCGGGTATCTAACAGTGTGGCAACCCAGTAGTCAGGATTATTTCTAATTCTCACAATTCGAGGGTCATGTTGCAGGTAGTGCAGCAAGAAGGCACTCATGTGTGTTGCGCATCAAGGAGCACCAAGTCCCTGTTGTGTTGGTGGCGAGGTAACAATCATGCTTCCTTCCTCTGTCCTCTTCCCCCAACCTCGCACAACAGAAATGTGATCAAGGTCTCCCTCATCTGATGAGTCTTCCATCAGTTCGTCCTCCACTTCTTCCTGGACTCCTGCACCTTCCTCACTAGTTTGGCTGCTACCATGCGCCCTAGTAAAACCATCTCCCCCACCCTCACATGCCTGCCGCCTTGGTGCTGCCGACCGTCTGGACCTTGCAGATGTTAGCCCTTCCGCATACAACTCCTCCTCCTCTACTTCCTCCACCTCCTCTTGTGCCACCACCTGACTCCGAATTCTGTTTAACATGTGCTCCAGCATGTAAATCACCGGAATAGTCATGCTGAT
The DNA here is from genome assembly GCF_046119375.1 of Phyllobates terribilis. Taxonomy (NCBI): domain Eukaryota; kingdom Metazoa; phylum Chordata; class Amphibia; order Anura; family Dendrobatidae; genus Phyllobates; species Phyllobates terribilis. Next base: position 59,359,305 of record NW_027362763.1, read on the forward strand.
AATGGCATCGTCAGCACTAAACATCTTCGTCGCCATTTCAAAACTGTGCAGAAGGGTGCATAGGTCCCTGATCTGAGACCACTCCTCCAGCGTGATTTGCCCCACCTCTGGATCTCGTTGGCCCAGGCTATACGTCAGAACGTATTGCACCAGGGCTTGTCGGTGCTGCCACAGTCGCTGCAACATGTGCAGAGTTGAATTCCACCGGGTAGGCACATCGCATTTTAGCCGGTGAAGTGGCAGGCCCAACGACTTCTGTAGAGATGTAAGTCGCTGAGCTGCGGGATGCGAACGGCGGAAGTGAGCACACAGCGACCGTGCCCTCTGCAGAAGGCCATCTAGTCCGGGATAGTGGGCTAAAAATTGCTGGACAACCAGGTTCAACACGTGAGTCATACAAGGCACGTGTGTGACATTGCCCCGGCGAAGGGCCGCACCCAGGTTTGCAGCATTGTCGCACACGGCCTTCCCTGGTTTCAGGTCCAGTGGAGACAACCATTCATGAAATTGGTTCTCCAGAGCTGACCACAACTCCTCAGCTGTGTGACTCACATTTCCCAGACATTTCAAAGTAAAAACCACCTGATGACGTTGAGCCCTACTGCCAGCATAGAAAGGAGGTGTGCAGGATCCCTTCTGCGCAGTTAGAAAGCTTGTGGCATGACCAGACAGGCTTTGGGTGCAGGTGGAGGACCGAGAGGGGGTTGAGGAGGCAGAAGCAGTGGAGGAACTTTGACATAAAGAGGATTGACGCACAACTCGTGGGGACGGCAAGACTTGGACAGCAGCCCCTTGTCCTGCTGTCACCATAGTTACCCAGTGCCCAGTCAGCGACATGTAACGCCCCTGTCCATGCCTACTGGTCCAAGTGTCTGTGGTGAAATGCACCCTGTCACACACAGAGTTTCTCAAAGAAGCGGTGATGTTGTGTGCGACATGCTGGTGGAGCGCAGGCACACCTTTCTTTGAGAAGTAGTGCCGACTGGGCATCTGGTACTGGGGCACTGCGACGGACATAAGGTCTCGAAAATCCTCTGTGTCCACCAGGCGGAAAGGCAGCATTTCTGTAGCCAAGAGCTTGCAGATGGTGAAATTCAACCTCTTAGCTTTCTCATGGCTAGGAGGAAATGGTCTTTTACTTGTCCACATCTGAGGGACCGAGGGCTGGCTATTGTGCTTAGACGGGGTTGATAAGGGTGTCCCCGGCAAACTGCCGGTCTGTGAGGAAGATGCAGGCGGACATGTTAGGTTGCCTTGATCCAAAGGTGGTGCTATCGATGTCGGACAGCGCTCAACACCAGCTGGTGTTACCACTTCCAAAGAAAATGATGACCTGCCAATCACGCTGGCTGTTGCGGGTAAAGAGGTGGCAGGTCTGCGCCCCAAAACAGGTGTGACTGCTGTCCCCCCAGTCACAGAGGATGAAGAGGCCGCGGATGCACAAGATATGGCAGACGGTGGTTGGCCCGGCCGGCTAGGCCGCATTGTAGCACAGTGAGCTTCCCACTGCAACTTATGCTTCATGTCCATGTGCCGGTTCATGCATGAAGTACTCAAACTATGTATTTTTTGGCCTCTACTTAGCTTTTGCTGACAAATGTTACAGATAACACGAGTTGGGTCATCTTTATCGATCTGAAAAAATGCCCAGGCTATGCAAGGCTTAGCACCCATGCGACCTGAAGAGCCACCACGACTTGTGGTGAGAGGCAGAGTTGTGTTTGAGGATGCAGTTGTTGACGTGCTTCCAGTACTACGTCTCTGTCCAGGAAGGCGCAACCTGACCTCGTCGTCACTAGCATCCTCCTCCACCTCCTCTGCTGACCTCATCGACTGGCTGACTGTGGGTTGACAGTAAGTGGGATCTCCAACCTCATCATCATCACCCTGTGCGTTATCACACCCGTCGTCCTCAGAGCCAACCTGTTCCTGCCCTGACAAAAAACTAAAGTTGTCGCTCCAATCAGGTATTTGAGTCTCATCATCGTCTTCCTCATTGTCTCCACCAACAGGAGTTACAGTTTGGGAATGAGGGTCTACATTATGGTCAGAACCTTCTGCGTCTGGTCCTGGATCCGACTCATAAAGATTCTGGGCATAGGTGCAGATCATTTCCTCGTCTGGATTCACAGAAGCGCTGGAGTCGACCTCTGATTCCCAGGCTATAGTATGAGTAAACAGCTCTGCAGACTCAACCATCTGTTCTACCTCATACTCAGACGGGCAGCTGGAGATTTGGGAGCTGTGAGGAAGCAAGTGCGATTGGGGTGACACCTTTGAGGACTGGAGTATTTGTGATGTTGAAGTTGATGTGGAGGAGAGCCCACTTAAAGGAGCACTTGATATCCGTTGAAGCACCTGCTGTTTTTGTGCCTCATCTGAAATTTGTAGCGATTGGCGTGGCCGTAAGAAAGGGATCTTATCACATTGTCCGCTAAAAGAAGTAGACATTTTAGTTTGGCTGGAAGATGGTCTTTCTTCTGCAGATGTTACTGTTGCTTTAACACCTACCCCACGGACACAACCTTTTTTCCCCTTCTCAACATGCCTATTCCCCTTTCCACCAGCAGCAGGCCTTTTTCCACTCATTTTGGGGCTTAACTAATTCACAACTCTGGAGTTGTTTGCACAAAAAAACAATGGATGGGAACCGAGCAGAGCTGAGTGGCCAAACTGTGGTATTAGGCCAAAACTATTGGCTGGGTTAGATGCAGAAAAAAATTATATTCAATTTGCAACCTGATGGAGGTCAGTATAGATGGACTAATAGAACAAGTCCCACACACAGCTAGAAGCCCAAATATTTTTTCAGAGGTAGATGCAGAAAAAATATATATTCAGTTTGCAACCTGATGGAGGTCAGTATAGATGGACTAATAGAGAAAGTCCCACACACTGCTAGAAGGCCAAATATTTTTTCAGAGCTAGATGCAGATAAAAATTATTTTTAATTTGCAACCTGATGGAGGTCAGTATAGATGGACTAATAGAGAAAGTCCCACACACTGCTAGAAGGCCAAATATTTTTTCAGAGCTAGATGCAGATAAAAATTATTTTTAATTTGCAACCTGATGGAGGTCAGTATAGATGGACTAATAGAGAAAGTCCCACACACTGCTAGAAGGCCAAATATTTTTTCAGAGCTAGATGCAGAAAAAAATTATATTCAATTTGCAACCTGATGGAGGTCAGTATAGATGGACTAATAGAACAAGTCCCACACACAGCTAGAAGGCCAAATATTTTTTCAGAGCTAGATGCAGATAAAAATTATTTTTAATTTGCAACCTGATGGAGGTCAGTATAGATGGACTAATAGAGAAAGTCCCACACACTGCTAGAAGGCCAAATATTTTTTCAGAGCTAGATGCAGATAAAAATTATTTTTAATTTTCAAACTGATGGAGGTCAGTATAGATGGACTAATAGAGAAAGTCCCACACACTACTAGAAGGCCAAATATTTTTTCAGAGCTAGATGCAGATAAAAATTATTTTTAATTTGCAACCTGATGGAGGTCAGTATAGATGGACTAATAGAGAAAGTCCCACACACTGCTAGAAGGCCAAATATTTTTTCAGAGCTAGATGCAGACAAAAAATTATATTCAGTTTGCAACCTTATGGAGGTCAGTATAGATGGACTAATAGAACAAGTCCCACACACTGCTAGAAGCCCAAATATTTTTTCAGAGCTAGATGCAGAAAAAAATTATATTCAATTTGCAACCTGATGGAGGTCAGTATAGATGGACTAATAGAATGATGCTATGCCCAAAAGATTTTACTTCACTAGGTGCAGTAAAAAAAATGGTATTCTATACACAGGTGGTGTAGCTTGCAACACAGATAGGCTACTCCACTGACTAACACACTCTGCAATAGGCCAAAAAGGATTAGCTTTGCTAGATTCAGCCAAATGCTGTGAAAAAAACTTGCACAGCACTGGCACAGACCTGCCTGGCAAAAACTGATAGGAACTGATGTAACCTAGTCCTGAAAAGGACTGCAATTACAATCAGTCTTTACTCCCACAATCTATGTATTTAAGAGCACAGACCTGCCTGATAAAAGTCGTAGGAAATGCTGTAACCTAGTCCTTAAAAGGACTGCAATCACAACTATTCCCTACTCCCAAGCTATCTGTAGATTTGTGCGAAAATTGGCTTGAAATTAACAAGGTATAGCGCACACAGCAACAGCGGTGCCGTCTAACACGCAGCTGCAGCAGTGAGAAAATGGTGGCGACGGGGAAAATGGCTTGGTCTTATAGGGCAAGGACATGTCACATACACTGCCAATGACACATGCCCTTGCTTGTGTGAAAAAAAGCACTTCGCTCCGTGTGTGCGCTGCTGATAGGCTGACAGATTGCACCTCCCCACTGTAAATGCGGGAAAGAGAAAAAAAAATAGAGATCTTCATTATTCCTGCAGAGATCCATCCCCTGCCCCTTCCCCCACCCCGCTGCAAATTGCGTATTAACATTAATTTTCATCATTACTGAGAAAAAATCCAGTTATGATTTTGGTGCACGAACAGTTATCGAACATAACCTCGAACAGCCGAATTTTTCTCAAATCGTTCGTGTTCGCCAAACGGCTCGAACACCGCCCAAAACAGCTCGAATTTGAGATTGGCGAACAGTTCGAGTCGAACAACGCTCATCTCTACTCTGCACCCCTTGCTTAATCCACTTCCAATACTGATCTTATGTTTCTGGACACACTCATCACCTACGTCAGCCCTAGCTACCACAGGTGACTTGTTACAAGTCAGGACGACGACTGACTTCCTGGCCTGACCCCTGTGGCTTTTGTATTTTTCTGCTGCAGATCACATGTCCCCTGTGCACCTAGCTCAGCTTTCCTCTCAATCAGCCTGCCTTCTGTCCCTTGGTTCCAATACACTTTCTGGTTCCTACACCTATAGTCACTGATCACTACATGGCAGCATCTGCCCACAAATACCTTACAGCTCATTTCTATTATATGAGTCACTCACTCTCCTTACATTACTCCACTCTTTAAACTCACCATTACTTGGATGAGAAAGGTTATTTATGCTCTAGATGCTCTTTGGCAGTGGTCTTAGAGTCGCCAACAACCAAACACACTCCTGTGTCTGCTGTATTACATACTGCCATATGAAATCATCTTCCACATACCTCCTGGGTGAAACACCAGCGTTGGTACATTCAGATCTGTGAAGTCCCTCCTGACCTGTCTCTTCTGGGACACTCAGGCCCTGAGACACTCTTCCTGTGATTTTGACCTCTAGCCTACCCTCTAAGCTAGCCCTGGTCATTCTCTCTTCATCAGACACACGTGGCTGTAGCATGTAAGGGTGCCGCACTCTCTCTGGTGTGACGTCTTCTCCTTTCGGGGTGCACTCTCCTTGTCACTCGATGAGGAACAGCCTCCCACGTGTAGTCCAATTTTCCCCAAGGTTGCTTCACTTGAACCAAAACTCGATTCTCCAGCTGTAATGGTGCCTCCTGCACAGGAGTTACTACAGGATGCCTTTTCCCCTGGGGCTTCTGTACAATCTTAAGTTTCAGTGTCTCTAACCGATGTTGGTGTTTCCAAACCAAAGTTGTGGTGTTTATCTTCGTACTATCTTCCTCTGGATCAAGCTCTAGCTCAGTAACCTTACGGCTGTTACGTCCAAACAGCAACGTGTAAGGCGTGTACCCTGTCGTGGCATGAACCTGGTTATTGTACAACTAGACCAGTTCTGGTAGAAATTCAGGCCATTTCATCTTCCTGTGTCACGGTGTAGGGGAATGATGGTGAGGAAATAGCAGATACGGGCTGGGTGAGCAGGGAAAACTAATCTGTCCCTAGACTGGGAAACCTGAATAGCCCTGACCCCGAAGGTATCTCTGATGGTGAGAAGGTTCGGGTCTCCAGCCTAAGCCCTAACTCCTTCACAAGCCCTGCACTAATTCCCCTAATCTCCCTCCTCAGAACAAAGGTACAGCAATCTCAAAGGAAAGGACTTCAGCGGCACAAACAAACAGGACTGCACAGCACGGCTTCCACGTATAGAGTGAAACTCTATCAGCTGCACCACGTAGTGGAAGGAGAGGCTACTTAAAGGCTAAGGGGAGTAGACTCACACAGAAACTCACATCCACCAGGACATGGCAATAGAATTGGCATTAACCAATGCAGTACAAGAGGGAATTTCACAGTTTAAGTTACAGCGGCATCTAGAATAGACCGCAGATACACAGCGCTAGACAGCGTGTGACATCCTGTCATCTTCTTGTTGTCCTCCACAATTCTCAGAATGTAGATAAAGTTATGTTGAAACGTTCATAGTCCCCATTTCCCTGTGGGTGCTAGGGTGTAGTTCTGGAATTCTCAATGTTGTACAGTTGATGCAATTCATCCATGACTTTTCCATGAAAACAGGCTCCTAGCTCAGAGTGAACTCTTTTTGGACACCCATATACCCACATGAAGTCATGACAGATGGCACAGGCCGCTGACTCGGTTGTTTGATTCCCGGTGGGAGTCATGACTGCAAACTTTTTAAATGATCCATCATCACCAGACAGTACAAACAACCATTATGGGAGCGGCTGATCATAAGATAGTCCACCATCAGCACTTCCAATGGGAAAGAAATCCTCTTCACCTATATAGATGTTCTGTGTTTAGGGGGTTTAGTCATCTCACCCTGATGGGATTTCCGGTAATCTTCTTTCACCATTCGATTTACTTGTGGCCAATACAGAAACCGCTGTAGCCATTGGAAAGTTCTCTCTGTTCTGAAGTGGGTATCACTCTCATGGGCTTCCTTCTTCACTCTGGGCTTCATTCCTTGTGAAATCATTAGCAGATTACAATGAGGCAATCTGGGCTACCGCCCAGGGCCAAAGGCTCCGGGGTCCTTTGGCCATATTGTCCTCATTATACTGTTTTTTTTCACCACTGTCGACGGTGCACATCTCCGGACAGGTAGCTTTCCTAAAGCTCAGCTGCCAGCAATTCACAATGGTTTACTGGCATCTACAAGGCTATGTGTGTATGTACTCTTAGGAATAACAGAATCTTTGGTCCTTTCCTCCACTTTTGGCTGAGGTTTAGAGGATTAATCGGAGACATAGAACCGCTGTTTTCCACTTTGGAATCCAACCCTTCAGATATATGGTATATGATGTATAGTATTGATATACCAAAAATATCAGTAATAATCAATTAAATTCTAAAAGACATTAATCAATTTAAAATTTGTATTTATTTAGTTTAATTAAATCTTGCATGGAAGGATGAAGACGTGTTCTTGGAGAAGCCTTCAACTTTAGCAGGTGTTTCTTGCTGGTCAGGAGGCCATGGGTAGATGGTTCAAATCCTTCCATACAGGTACAGCATTGATGGTGGACATGCTGTAGTTTCTTCAGGGCGCTAGATGTGGGGGTTTTCTGTCCTCGAGATGTCTAAGGTGCCCTGGTGACAGCAGGCAATAATGCAGATTCCTCTGACAGCGCGAGCAGCCCTGGATAATCCACGCCGGCAAGATGATATCATCCGGCGGAAGATGGAACCTATGACAAAAGATGTAAAACTAATGTAAGTAATGGGACTCCATATTAGAGGGTACTACTGTGGTGTCACTGTGGGAGAACTTTAGAGGAATCTCATATCACAGAGGGCAGGGATCTTTGCCAGTCATCATACATGTGACAATCCCACCACTGACAGATAACATCTGCTCCACATGACTTCTTCTCACTGACATACAACATGGAGATTATTGTCACACTTACCTCGCCTACTTTCCCCCTCTTCTACTTTCTCTGTTTTTTCTTGTCTTCTCAGTTTTAGAAAATATTTTCTTTTATTCTGAACTGGAGATTCTAATCAAAAAGTAAGAAAAAAATATTAATTATAAACTTCTAAAATATTTTCTTTGTATCTATAAAGAGTTATGCAACTGATTAATATGCACCTGTAGCATTTCTTTGTGCCGCCATGTGGTGTCTCCAAGGAACTATATCCCCTTATTATCATGACATTACTTGCAGCAAGCCACTGTGTTATTATATAATCAGTTAGATAATAATTCAATGCAACTTTAAAGAGGACCCATCACTAGATCAAAAGTGTCTGAGATTCACTATTATCTTATGTCTGCTGCTTCCCCGAGTATTCTGATATTTGTTGTGCTAAAATCCACCCTATGGTTGTAGAGATATGGGCATTTATATTTAGTGCTAATTTTTATGGTCTTTTCCAAGGGGGCATGGCTCACAATTTTATATTGCAGAGCAACCTAAAGACACGCCCCAGAGGATCCTGTGAGCACCGCCCTCTTGGAAAAGACGATAAAAATTAGCACTAAATAAGACCCGTAACTCAATAAACGGAATACTCAGGGGAGCAACGGGAATAAAGTAAGTAATTTTTGGAGCCTTCATGTGCTGATTCACATTATAATTTTGGATTATAGGCTATAATTGGATGGCCTATAAACCTGTACATACCTGACAATGAGAACGAGGATGACTCATTGTTTTTAGCAATGAAACACTGATTGTCTCCATTCGTTTTGGAAAAGGAAGACTCTTTCTGCCTGTTTGGTAGAAGAAAGACCAGTAAATTAAAAGTAAAAACAATAGAAAAAATAAAGAACACCTGTTTGTGAGGCCAATTAGGACAACAAAGAGGGGATACCCTGCCCAGGCACTCAACCAGTAATATTGGCCTGAAATGAGCTGGAAATGAATGGCTGGTCACAATGATCAACTGTTATTGCAGTGTTATCACAAGCCAGACGCACAGAGGGGTGGTGGATGCTGGATTTAGATTTGTGTTACTCGTGTCTTGTATTTGGTTCTGAACATATATCAGAACTAAATCTCATAATAATAATAATCTACTCACATGTCTGAGTGTTTTTCACTGTTCTCTTGGGAACACTGTGGAGGTGACATAGGCTCTACATTGGTCATCATCCCGGTATTGGTGATATTTAGCTAAAACACACGGAGAAAAATAAATTGACTTGTTTTTAAGCATTTTTGTAATTATAGGTTTTAGACATATTAGTAGCCACATACTTACTTTAGAAAACCTTTGATAAGATGATAGAAAGTTTTTTATTTCTGGCCAGTCATTGTCCTCTTTTTTGTCCACCTCATCTGAATTCATGTGTCTGCTACAACGAGCTACAAAGTACAAGTGTTATCAGAGATAATTAGTATAAGACCCGGTCAGACAGTCACCCTGTTATCACTAATAATGATGAGAACTTATTTTCACATAAAATGAAAGACAAGACACAAAGCAGTTTTCTGCAGATGACGTCTCATTTTACTTACTGATAAAGTAGCGGGTGTCCTCATCTGACTTTAGCTCAGGAACGAACATGGGCTTCTGACTTAGAAGGTTGTCAAAGTCTAAGTGATGCAGAAATGGATGCATTTTGATCTCATTTGCTCCTCCTAGAAAAGGAAGACAAGAAAGAAAGTGATACAGTCATTTTTAGAGAAACTGCTCCATATCGGTACAGTTTATGTTAACCTGAACTGAAGATGTAACAGCAGACATGAAGGAAATGTACTGAAAGTCACAGCATAAAAATGGGGAATGAATAAGTAGGTAGATTACTGAACCTCATGGACACAACCATTTGTCTGGTCACAGAGGTGTAATAAGTCATAATACTATTATAATATTACCTGTCCCAAGTCTATCTGCTGGATCTTTTCTGAGCAGCTGAGTGATGATGTCCTGAGCATCGGGTGGACTAGAGTATTTATGATATGTCCAAATTAATTCATCTGTTATATAAAAAGCAAATATTATAGGAAATGAAACGTTTTCATTTATTTTCGTAAAAGATGTCCTTAATAAGGCTAGAAATTGAACCAAAAAAACAATGAAACCAAATAACAGTGACATCACAAGCATTCAGATTATTTTACTTACCCTCAAGGACACTGCGTAAAATATCTCTTTTTAAAGTCCCTCTAAATGGTGTACGTCCAAAAAGAAATTTATGTAGGGTGATCCCTACTGACCACCAATCAACGGGCCTTCCATAGCCTTTCCTTTGGATAATTTCTGGGGCCATGTAACTAAGGATGCCAAAAATCTGGAAACCAACAGAAGAATGAGATGATGATCAATAAATATAATTGCGTCAAATAACATCAGTGCAAACGTTTTATAGAGAAATTGTCAGAGGAGAAAGATGAAATCTGTAAAGTGCAAGATCTTGTAAGTAAAGCCTACCTCTTCATCAAGGAACTCGCTGGTGATGTCCTCAGTTGAAGCCTTGTAGATATCTGAGCTTGGTCTCATGAGGCCGAGTTTTGAAACCCCAAAATCGGTGACCTTAATATGTCCTGTTGATGATATCAGGAGGCTGTGAAAGAAAGAAATGGTGTCAGACCCAAGTAATTACCCATAGACTGTATAAAAACTATAATTTTTTTTCCCCTTTATTATACTACTGGGGTCACTTACTTGCCAGGCTTCAGGTCTCTGTGCACCACACCATAACTGTGCAGGTATTCCACGGCAAGAACCGTTTCCGCAATGTACATACGGGCCAGGGGGACTGGTAAAGGACCCCAGCGCTTTATAAGACTGGCACAGTCTCCTCCTATAGGAGAAAGCAAATAGGAGAGGTGAGGGTTTGTTTCAATGTAAATTACACATGATGAGGGTGAATATGAAATAAGTGGAAATATTGGGACAAGATGGCCTATATAGAGATATACTGTGTAATGTAGAGCGTATACTGTATACTACATGTAGCCATCCATGTGGGCACATTATGGTCATATATAGGTGCTGGATTAAACAGACGTGGGCTGGATATAGATACAATGGATGTGTCCTACCTGGTACATACTCCATGACCATACACAGATGAAGTTTTGTAGGAAAAGAGCAGAACATGGAGGCCACAAAGGGACAATCGGCGAATGCTGAGATGTCCCTCTCCAGAAAGGCCAATTCAAGTCTCTTTGGCATTTTCAGGTTCTCCTTGTCCATTGTCTTCATAGCACAAATCTGGTTTGTGTCTTTATGGCGCACTAAGTGGACGGCCCTGGAGAGGAAGAAAATCCATGATTTATTACAAATTCTTATTAACAGTCCATCTATAGACCTCATCAAATGATCTCCTGTACTAATGGTTAATACTAGATGTGAGGCCATCACTATAAATCCATGTCTAGAAATGCATAAAATAATACTCCATAAATGATTATCAATGGAGGGTCCACATCCACGTCACATCCTAACTGACCTGACAGATAAATGTGGACAGTGATGTGGACTCCTAATTTTTCTATGGGAATATTACATGGGCAGGACACCGAGGCATCATCATAAGGAGCCCTGGGAAATAAATATTATACCAAAGTAAAGCTCACCCAAAGGCTCCACTGCTGATCAGTTTGATCGGTTTATAGTCGCTCTTACAAGGATTTCTCACTGGGTTCAATGATCCGATCAAGGCCTAAAAAGGAATAAGAAATGACATTAAGACAGAAAATGCAGGAGAATAAAAGCTCAAGATGCAGGAACGTCTCTCTTCTATATTATGTCCCCGCTGATTACACTGTAGAGAACGTGATACAAGCCGGACCCTCCACAGACCCCATTATATTATAAAGGGAAATCCCCCATACACATAAATCAATACTGCAGGGAAGGATAAGGGACATCACACAGAGGGGGCAGGAAGAATAACGCCATTATCACACATAATATGTCTGATCTACATGACGAACAGTGATATCCCATTATCATATGGGATATAATATGGGATGTATAATTCACACCCGTCATCTGATGATATACAGACGTCCCCCTGATACTTACACTGGCAGATTCCTGGATGATCTCTGGTGTCTCACATATTCCACCATCAGTATTTGCCGGCACAGTTATTCCTAAAATAATGAAGAAACGTCATTTATTAAATGTCTATATCAGCACTTAATAACCAGAAGAAAAGGAAGCAAAAAAGTCAAATATCAAAAAACATAACAAATTTTATTGATTAATCAGAACAATTCATGATAAAAAAAATAATAATAGAATGTCAGACACAGAGAACGCTCTCTCTTTCAAACCAAGAACAACTGATCAAAATCACTTCAAAACCTATTCATAATCGTATTCATACAAGTTTGTGTCTGTTTAGAATGTAGAAGATATAGGAACAATCTGTAGTCCTCAAAATAAATAAGACTAATAGAAAAGAGAAACCTTCACAGTCTGGGAGGGTGGGGAGCAAGACCCCGACATGTGTTTCGCATAGGCTTCTTCCAAGGGGTATTGAAGAAGTTTTGCGTAGCCTTCTTCCAGGGGGTGTGGAAGAAGCCTAGATGAAACGCGCATCAGGGGCTCACTCCCCACCCTCCCAGACCATGCAGGTTTCTCCTATTTATTTGCTTATTTATTTATCCAGAGGATGAAGAATAAATCCACATATTCTTTGCCGTTTTCAATAACGTAATATTGGAATGTAAAATATTAGATGATCGTTTTACCTTCTATCAGATCGGATTTTGGCCCTGGCTGACTGTTATCAGGGTCAGCAACATTTAAGTTTTGCCCCTCTGCGGAGTCGCCTTTTGATGTTTCCTGATGGATATAAGATATACAATTAATATAACATTTCTCAAACACTAGATTACCATATATATAAAGCGAGAAGGATTAAACCTGGATTTACTTGACAAGTTCAGTATTGGACGGACAATTCACGGCCGCTCTATCAAGCAAATTTACATTAATATTTTAGGGACTTGTATCTACAACTGTTCTCTAATAACTTCTATCAGAACTGCAGCATTTACAAGGAGGAAGATTGTGATGATGGAGTGAGACAGAAGTAGAAATACAAGCTCCGCACCGCTGAGTACAGACTATCACCACAGAGGATGGAGCCGCAGAGACAGGCCGCCATAGAATATCCTGTGTCTGCCTGGAGCGGAGAGGGGAAGGCCTCTACCATCATAAATCTGACCTTCTGCTATATGACTGGTAATCTGGAGAAGATCAGACAACAAGGACATGAGATGTAGAAGATGATGGATCCTTACCAGGCGCTCCAGTGAGTAGGCCGGATACTCCAGTACATACAGGACATTTTGGGCCAGTTGTTTAAAAAAGGCCAATTCTCCACTTTGGGATTTTTCTTCAGCCTATAAAGATGAAAATTAACAAGAAATGAAAATAATAAATAAAATTCATGAACATATATGGTATTGCCACGTTTGTTAAAGTCTGATCTGTTAAGATAGGTGTTTGGTATCAATAAACAACTGAGTTCACTTCGCAAAAAAAGGCTTTACTTAGTCCTATCAACAGAAAAATTACAATGTTATGGGTCTCTGAATATAGTGACACAAAGAACCATTTCATCTCAATTGGAATTTTTTTCCCCTTGTTTCAATACAATGTATGGTAAATAGGATGGAGCCATTGAAAGCTGCAATTCATCCCAAAAAAACAAGCCCTCATATGTCTATGCCAATGTAGAAATAACAAAGTTATGGCTCTTGAAAGAAAGTGAGGAAAAAATGAGAGCGGAAAAAATGAAAAATTTTGTGGTCCATAAAGGGTTAACCAATCCTATTCCCTCCTCCCTCCGCATCCAGGACCTTCCCACCCCTAATTCAACTAACCCTTTAGATCCCACCCTCTCCTTTGTCATGTAGCCTGATTGCCCTGTTTTGACTCCAGGCTATTCTTATCTGGGTATTTGGCACAGGTTAAACTTAAACTTGTATTCCATTATTATTTTCCATTATTATTATATAAAATTTGTGCAGATTGTCTGCTACTTACCTGCTGTACTAATGTCCAGATGTTCTTCTGTAAATGCTCAAGATATTCTGAGCTTATACAACCTTGGTGGTATTTGGTCAGGCAATCTCTCACAAGCTCCATAACCAGCCGGTAAGTGAAGCTGAGGACGCCATCGGGTAGTGGTAGCACAAAGTCAGGGTCATAGGTGGTAAGAATCCCCTGGAGTAGTGCTAACTCCTGAAGTCTGTCTGGAGGAATTCCAGACATTTCAAGTAATCCAAGCGCGGTCAGTATATGACTAGCTATATGGCTTATCACACCAACAGCAATGACACCGGAATGTCAAAGTGACAACAGGAGTGTAAACACTTGTAGAAGTAGTGATGGTTAATTGTGATGTCATAATGGAATCTTGTGTTCTAATCTTAAAGGGGCATCTTACCTTATAAGGAAGTTGCCTTGCAACTCTTAAGTAGGCAACAATATAGGCTCAGCATCAGTACCAGATGCAGACAAGGAGGAAAGCGCTATGGGTGCTTTACTCTTCTAAACAGTTAGTCTTTTTATGTAAGATAAATTAGTTATATCTGTTATACACAATAAAAATTATAGCGTTTTGTATCAATAAGAAATTCAGATTCCAGTGCTAACAGAAATATCTTTCTGTGGGAACAGGGCATGTGGGGCTGGGGCTGCATCCAACCCTGGCATATGAAGCACGCTGGCCCATGTTGCTCTGCCACAACCACTTCCAAAAATGGGGGTCTTTATTACAAATATGACCCTGCCTACCAATGGAGAAAATCAAAATTTACTACTCTCAATAATACCAATTTTTAAGGGTGGCCAATCAGGTCTCTTTATAATATTAATAATAACCACCATATAATAATAATAGTGCCCCTCTGGTTCTCCTTATAATATTAAAGGGAATCTGACAGTAGCATCAACCCTCCTAAGCCATCTATATGGGCATTTAGGTCATAGAAAGATGAAGAAACCGATACCTTGATATCTGCCATCTGATGTCTTATTCCATAGAAATCCACATTTTGCTTTATATGTAAATGAGCTGTTAAGATCTATGGGCCAGACATAGATCTCCCTGAGAATCTGCATCCAGAGCTTACTTTCTATGGAACAGGTAGTTACCAGTGTGGTACATGTAGATCAGGAGTGTAGACGGTCAGTCATTACATGTCTCACACTGGAAATGACTCCTTTCATTAAAAATAATCTCTGGAGGCAGATTCTCATGGAGATCTATGTCCGGCCTATAGATCTTAACAGCTCATTTACATATTAAGAAAAAAGTGGATTTCTCTGATTAAGACATTCATCAAATCGTGGCTATCAAGGCATCACTCTATTCAACTTTCTATGACCTGCATCTTTATGTAGACGGCTTATGAGGGTTGATCTTACTGACAGTTTCCCTTTAATAGTGTGGCTCGGACCTCCTTATAATAATAGTGTCCCTTATGGGCCTCCTTATAATAATGATAATAATAGTGACTACCTGTTCTTTTTTATTAAATTAAAAATAATAATGCTCCCTCGGGCCTCTTTATAATAGTAATAATAATATTAATGATAAAAATATTAGATGACCCCACACGGTTTAGGGAAAGTGTCACTGAATGCAGAAGCCGGGTCTAAGCTCCTAATAAACACTACCCACCTCCTGCCCTGCTGTGTTATTACAGGCTTTATTCCCCTTCAAGCCTAAGCAGCAGAATGCCGGTATCTCCTCTTACTGCTCCATTTCACCTGCTGTCAGTAATGCAAAGTGTCTGGGCCCTGTTTTAAAGCCTCTTGTTAACCCCCTCCCACCATGTATCTGTAGCATCAGCGTCTCTGCCCCCTGCCAGGCAAAGACGCCGTCCCCCTTACCGCCGCGGTCCTGCTCCGCTGTCTTCCGGCCTCCCTGCAGCGGCTGCTGGTACACGCAGCTTCCCCGGCTCTGTGCTTAGGGTGCGCGCGTGCTCCCTCCCTCTTAAAGGGGCAGCGCGAGCCGTCCTAAAAAGTCCCCGGCCAATGGCCGGAGGACTTTCTCTATAAAAGGCACCTCCTCCAATATGGAGGTACCCGTGCAAGGTTGTTGCTTTGTTATACTTGCTTTGCTTCAGCCCTCAGGTCCTCTGCAAGTCAGTCCTGTCCGCCAGTCTGTTCTTCAGTACAGTCCGCCAGTCTGACTACTTTTCAGCCCGACAGTCTGCCTACAGTCCAGCCCGCTAATCTGTCTATGGGCTTTGCCCGCCTGCTTACCTGGAAGCACCTGTTTGATACCTGCCGTGCCCGCCAGCCTACTTACCTGAAGCACCTGCCTGTTACCTACTGTGCCCGCCAGCCTGCTTACCTGGAAGCACCAGCGTGTTACCTGCCGTGCCCGCTTGCCTGCTTACCTGGAAGCACCTGCCTGTTACCTGTTGTGCCCGCCAGCTTGCCCACCCAGAGCACCCGTCTGGCTATCAGCCGAATCAGCCTGCCTGTCGACCCGAACCACCCGTCAGCCTGCCTGCCGTGCTCATCCGCTGTACCGGTCAGTTCCAGCCTTCTGTCTCGTGGGAGTCACCTGCTCTCATACAAAGTCGGTGCCACAGTGGCACCTGGTCCCTGTGCTCAGTCCATCCCTGGTTCACGGAGTCGACTGAACCGCCATGCGACCTTGGTCTGGCCGAGTAGATACTTAGTCACGCCCCTCTGGTCCCTCCTTGCACCGCAGAACAGAGGTTCCACCACCCAGATCCGTAACAGTTTGCACGGGCCATGGAACCCGGTGGCCCCCAGACTCCTTCGCTTTCTGACCTGTACCAGGAGGTTTCTCATCAG
Organism: Phyllobates terribilis; assembly: GCF_046119375.1. Lineage (NCBI taxonomy): Eukaryota > Metazoa > Chordata > Amphibia > Anura > Dendrobatidae > Phyllobates > Phyllobates terribilis. Next base: position 59,375,924 of record NW_027362763.1, read on the forward strand.
AGATCCCAGCAGGAAACTATCCTGACTTACCTGCGGCCTGTCAACTCCCGCCTGGACACGTTGTCCATCCCACCTGTGTCCGTCTCGAGCCGAACGTCACCCGCTCCGGCGGCGCCTCAGCCTATTTGTGCCATGACATCCGCCCCTGGTCCCCGGCTCTCTGCGTCTCACATTTTGGTGGTGACCCCGTCTTATGCCGGGGTTTTCTAAACCAATGCACGCTGCACTTTGAACTCCTGGCACATCAGTTTCCCTCCGACCGGGGCAAGGTGGCGTTCATCATGTCTCACCTCACCGGGGAAGCATTGGCATAGCCAAACCCAGTATGGGAGAGAGGAGATCCCCTTGTGTCCGATCTTCCGGCTTTCCTCACTGCCTTCCGGAAGGTCTTCGATGAGCCCGGACGAAAGACTTCTACTGCCTCCTCTCTTCTCCGTCTCCACCAAGGGAGTCTCACTGTGGGCCAGTATGCCATACATTTCTGCACTCTCGCATCTGAGCTTGCCTGGAACAACGAGGCCCTTTTGTCCACCTTCTGGAAGGGTCTTTCCGGACGGATCAAGGACGATCTATCCCGTTGGGACATTCCTTCCATCCTGGACGACCTGGTGTCACTAGCTACCCGGATTGACATCCGTTTCTTGGAACGAGTTAAGGTGACAACCCGGGAGAGAAGATTTCCTCGTCTCCCTCCTGTGTTCCAGAAACCTGCCTCCCAACCAGCAATTCCCCGGGCACGCTCGCCCGAACCCATGCAGATTCACCAGACCAAGATGGTCAAGTCTCGCCAAGAGATGTTCCGAGCCAAGGGGAGCTGCTTCTACTGTGGCAGTAAGGAGCTTCTGATCCGTTCCTGTCCGGTGAAGAAGGGAAACTCCAGTGTCTAGGATCGCTCGGAGAGGTCATCCTAGGCAAGAGTAAATCCTCTGCGTCGTTGACTCTATCCATTTCTATTTCCAGTGGTGAGATCCGCTTCTTTGAGACCGCCCACCTGGATTCCGGAGCCGCTGGGAATCTCATATCTCAGGCCCTTGTGGAGCAGTATGAAATTCCCACTAAACGTCTGGCCGAACCATTGGCAGTCGCTTCCGTGGATGGGAGACTCCTTCTGCAGACCATCTTGCTCGTCACAGAGCCTGTAACCCTTCAGGTGGGAATGCTGCACTCGGAGACGATCTCCTTTCATGTGCTATATGGACTTTCTCACTCCCTTTTGCTAGGTCTACCCTGGCTACAGAGACATGAACCTGTCCTGAATTAGCGATCTGCTGAGGTGCTCCGTTGGGGGCAGGATTGCCATGAGACTTGCCTGGTTCCGGTTCGTCCGGCTCAACCTCCGTCTACTCCGGCTAATCTACCTGGTCTGCTGGCACCCTACTGGTCCTATGCGGACGTCTTCGACAAGAAGGAAGCTGAGACACTACCACCTCATAGGCCGTACGATTTCCCTATCGACCTGGTACCCGGTGCTTCTCCTTCCCGCGGGCGTATCTACCCCTTGTCGCTGGCTGAGACCCTAGCCATGTCTGAGTACATCGAGGAGAATCTTGCAAGGGGATTCATCCAGAAATCTACTTCCCCGGCTGGAGCAGGATTCTTCTTCGTTAAAAAGAAAGACGGCTCGCTTCGGACGTGTATTGACTACAGGGGTCTTAACCAGATTACCATCAAGAATAAGTACCCCCTGCCTCTAATCTCGGAGCTGTTTGACCGCCTTAAAGGCGCAAGGGGCTTCACCAAGCTCAATCTTCGTGGGGTGTACAATTTGGTCTGGATCCGCCAGGGAGACGAGTGGAAGATGGCATTCAACACCCAGGATGGTCACTATGAATACTGCATGATGCCCTTTGGTCTCTGTAATGCCCCAGCCGTCTTCCAGGAGCTGGTTAACGACATCTTCCGTGATCTCTTGTATTCTTGCGTAGTGGTGTACCTGGACGATATCTTGGTCTTCTCTCCGGATCTGCCCACACACCGAAGGAATGTACATCAGGTTCTGCTAAGGCTCCGGCAGAATCGTCTCTACTCAAAACTTGAGAAATGTCTCTTCGAGCAGACTTCCCTTCCATTCCTGGGATATATTATTTCCGAGACTGGTCTTCGGATGGACCCCGAGAAGGTTTCTGCCGTCTTAAAATGGCCCCGACCGGAGGGGTTGAAGGCGATTCAGCCATTCCTGGGCTTCGCAAATTATTACCGCCTCTTCATTCCTCATTTCTCCTTTCAGACCGCTCCCATCTCCGCGCTCACCCATAAGGGAGCAAATCCCAAGGAATGGACTTCCGAAGCGGAGGAGGCCTTCGTCTCCCTAAAACAAGCTTTCTCCTCCGCCTCTGTGCTGCACCGTCTGGATTGCAACAAGCAGTTCTTCCTGTAGGTTGATGCTTCCTCCTCCGGAGCCGGAGCGGTGCTCACCCAGAAATACTCCATCCTGGAGAATGGTAACCTGTGGCTTCTTCTCCAAGCTCTTCTCCTCATCCGGGCGCAACTACTCCATACAGGGTCGGACTGGGGTGCCTAGGGCCCACCAGGGGAACTGACTCTGGGGGCCCACATTACAGCCCACCATAAACGGTTTTATTACTTGTTATGCTTTTCTATAATGTACTATAATTAATTGATTGGCCGCGCTGTGGAGCACCAAGCGGCAGGACTTTGTTCGAACAGTCATTCCATATTGCCAGAGTCTCTATAATGGTAACTTGTCACCTTGAAAAACGCTATTTATCTGCAGATATAGGGGTAATCTGCAGGTAAATAGGGTTTAAAGCCTGGTTAGACGGCTTATTGGAAAAGCATTGGCTACACGGAGAAAATTACATTTTATTCTCCCTGCCGCCACTCGCTTCCTGTCAGAGGGTCGGTGCAAGGAGGGAGACATTACAGTCACCGTGAACTACAAAGTGAGGGTGCTGCAATAACGTCCGGCACCTTGATTGTGACATCTTCCATGGAGGCCAACCTCAGGCTGAGCTTCATTGAATGACTAACATGGCAGCAGCACCTGGCAACTAGTGCTGAGCGAGCATGGTCAGATAAGGTGTGATCCCAGCATGCTTGGGTGTTATCTGAGTATCTTGTAGTGCTCTGTTACTATGCTCGAGTCCCCGGGGTAGCATGTTTTGCGGTAGTAGACAGGCGCAACACATGCAAGAATTGCAGTTTGTTAGGTAATCCCTGCATGTGTTGCTTCTGTCTACCGCCGCAAAACATGTTACCGCAGGGACTCGAGCATATTAGCAGAGCACTACAAGATACTCGGATAACACCCGAGCATGCTGGGATCACACCTTATCCGACCACACTCACTCAGCACTAGTTGCCAGGTGCTGCTGCCATGTTAGTCATTCAATGAAGCTTAGCCTGAGGTTGGGCTCCATGGAAGTGTCACAATGAAGGTGCCGGACGTTATTGCAGCACGCTCACTTTGTAGTTCTCGGTGACTGTAATGTCTCTTATCCGACCACGCTCACTCAGCACTACTGGAAACCGAACAGCAACCTGCAACTGCGTCACAGGGGCTGAAGGGAACAGGTGACTGCATGCACCGGGCATTGTGCTATCTAAATGCCGCTGTCAGTGATTGAAAAGGGCACTTAAATACTCAAAACAGCAGCAATCAAGGCGAGCTCTGATCACTGCTGTTACAGGCAGACGCCGGCTATGTAACACAGCCGACATCTGCCCGGTATGGAGCAGGCTCAGCTCCTGAACCCGCTCCATACAAGCACATCCCAATGGTGACAGTTATGACAAGGTTAGCAAATTTCACTTGTCTGTTCCTAAATGTGGAAAGACAAATGGAATTCCCTAACACATGTGAAAGAGACCTAATAGATTTAGTAAAGGTGCCTCAAGCATATGAATGTTATTACACACCACAATGCACAGTTACATACACGCATCTTACAAAATACATACTATTCCAGATACGCAGACGTGCACAAACACATCAGTACATGAATACATCATCTGAACCACCACCATTTGTAATGTCAGGTCAGCCCCATATATCTTTGTATCGCATAAACCTACAACTCCCAGTATGTAATTAACAATAGAGATACTGGGAGTTATCAGTCATCATCAGACTGCGGACCATACAGGAACCACAGTACTGATGAGACACAGGCAGGATCACAAATGAACATTTACATCCAGGGATCTTACCTGAGACGTCTTCTCTGATTAGAGTCGTTCTCTTTCTTTTCTTCCTCTTGTCCAGTCTCCATGATGAGTTTTCTCATCCACAGCTCGTCTCTGCAGACTTCCATCTTCTCCGGTCTTCTGCAGCACATCCCCACACGATGCCCTTAAAGATTATAATGCTCCTGAATAAAAATATCTACACTGAGCCCCTGAATAAACCTAACTCTTACAATGCTCCCTGCACAAAACATGACATACACTCTACCCCTCTTGTGGTACCTGCTCTCCACACTCTCCTCTCCTTACCATACTGGGCCCCCTGTTCACATTGTCCTCTCACACTGTGTCCCTGCTATACTGCCCAGTCTCTATACTGTGCCCCTTCATCACACTCCCCCTTCCTCAGCATACTGTTCCCCCCTTTCTGTGCCCTCACACTGTTTCCCCTATACTGCCGAATCTCCATTCCTTCCCCCACACTACCTAGTCTCTGTGCTGTGTTACCTCACACTTTTCTCCCTCCATACTGTCTCCTCACACTATTCCCCCACTCTCCATACTGTTTCCTCACACTATTCCCCCACTCTCCATACTGTTTCCTCACACATCCCCCTTCCCCATTCTGTTCCTGCACTCATTCCCACCCCTCCTCTGGTTCACCATACTGTTTCTTCACACATCTCCCCATTCTGTCTCCTAAAATTTCTCTCCCATCTCTTCCCCAAATATAATAAATCTTCGGAAGAGCACACAGACATGCTGAAGCGCACTTATACACACGAAAACAAGAGCACACAGACACATACTAAGGGCTCTTTCACACTTGAGTACATGCGATGACAGTTTCCACACATACCAGAGACATTGGTACACATAGACCCATTCAAATGAATGTTTTTACCTGCAACACCTCCCGCAAAATGTCCCGCACACTGATGACAGCGCTCAGCGGCAGCAGGGTCAATGATGAGAGTAGTAGTCTACTCCCGCCGTGTCCAACTGTAAAAATAGGAATAAAATTAAAAAAAAACTTATACTCACCTCTCCTAAGTGTCACCCGCTGTAATCTGTGCGAGCGCTCACGCCGAGGAGAACGACTCCTGCAGCGAGTGGGCCCTGGAGCTACACAACAAGGGGTGCCCTATTAATCACTGAGCGCAGCTCCGGGGCCCGCTTGCTGCAGGAGTCATTCTCCTCGGCGTGACCGCTCGCACGGATTACAGTGGGTGACACCTAGGAGAGGTGAGTAAAAAGATTTTTTTATTTTATTCCTATTTTTATAGTTGGACACGGCAGGAGTAGACTACTACTCTTATCATTGACCCTGCTGATCGCAGCGCCGGCAGGGATCTATGATGAAGGCAGCGCTCAGCACCAGGCTCTTGGGAACAGCGCTAACTGTACACTGATTCCCAAGCGCTGGTACGTGTCACACGGATGACACAATAGTGGACACGGATATCTCCAGTACCGTAAATATCAGGATATGTGAAAGAGCCCTAATATACACACACAGATACACATGCTCACAGAAATGGGGACACGTGCACACGCAGGCAAGCACTCACAGAAATGCACACGCAGTCATGCTCAGACATACTCAGACAATCACACACAAAAATGCAGACTCACAGGGAAGCACGCACACACGTGTGAAGACACAAATACACACGTAGACATGCAGGCACTCAAATACATACACACAAACACATGCAGGCATACACTGTACACACACGCATGCAGGCATATACACACACACTGTACACACATGCAGCCATATACACACACACTGTACACACATGCAGGCATTTACACACACACTGTACACACATGCAGGCAGGTTGGCACGGCTCCCCACAGGTGGAGCAGTCCCCAGGGCAGTGTAGAATAGATGATGGTGATGCGGGTGCTTGTGGTGCAGGAGAGATGGCGCAGCGGAAATAACTGACGGAGGCAGCGGAGTGCAGTCATCCGAGTTTACTCACAGTTATGTTCAAGTTCCTCAGGTACACTGTATGGGTGTCAGCCTCCCGCGTTGCGCTGCGTCTACCAGATGAGGGGTCCAGCACTTTTTCTCAAGTATATCAGGAGCGCTTAACGGAACCCCGCTTTCCTTATGTTCCTTACTAGACCAACTTCCCGGGCTGGGTCTTCTCCCTCCTGCCCTGCGCTTCCCCACACACAGTCCCAATCGGGTTCTCTGAAGTCCCTCTGGGCAACCTGGAGTTCCCGGACCTACTTGATGCCCTTCACGGTGACTAGGGTGAGGCTGTGGCAACTGCACCATGGAAGTGCAGAAGCCTCCAGTTTTCCAGCCGAGACCTGGAGTAACACGGCTGGTCCAAGGCCCGGTTCCCTTCTTGGGGCCTGATCCCTCTGACACTTGGCAGACTCGGGCATACGGGTGCCATCCTGCACTCACCGTACCCCCTGGGATCCCTTATGTTAACGGAGCCTTTCTCCTCTGCTCCCCTCCTGGGCCTCTATTACTAGGCCCCTTTCTGGAGCAGAGCTCCTGAAGAGACTCTGCTCCCCTCCTCTACTTTCACTGAATCACACTCACTCTCACTCCTGCCACCCTAAAATGGCTTCACTTTATATACCTCCTATCATGGTGCTCCCCACCTCTACATCCTCCACCCTTACCCAATACTGGTTCCCCCTCTCTTTGGTTCCACCCACTCCAGCCAGGGACAGGGCTCAGCAGAAACACAGTGCATCTTGCCCTTCCAGCCGGCCTGGAGTAGTGTAGAGTTGAATGCGGGTGTTGGGTGTTCCGGGAAGCACTCCCTCCTTAAATGAGAGAAGGACACCACACCTCTGGGTGAGGTGCAGAACATATAGACGCACCCGCAGGCATATACACACCCGCACCCGCAGGCATATACACGCACCCGCAGGCATATACACGCACCCGCAGGCATATACATTGTAAGGCAGCGCTAGTCATCATGCTGGGGGACACTCGCTTCACCGAGTCAACTAAAGCAAACATTGTTATGCACACGCCCGGACTGACTGGCATGTGCGTGTTTAGTGATCCCACTGGACCATGAACCGGAGAGTGCCTGGAGGGGAGTAACTAAGTATCTACCCAATCCGACCAAGGTCGCACGACGGCTAGCGACGCCAGTGAACCAGGGAGGAACCGAGCAGAGGGACCAGGTGCTACTCCAAGTCAGGTCCCGCACACAGCTGTTGACCCACACAGGAGAATACAGGAACAGGCAGGTTAGGCTGGAACACTGACTGGTGGGTATAGGCAGGCACGGCTGGTATGCAGACAGGCGGGCATTGGTAAGCATGACTGGTATGCAGGCAGGGGGTACTGGCAAGCATGGCTGGAGTGCCGACAGGGAGGCACTAGCAGGTTGGAGCACAGACTGGATAAGGTCCAGTACAGACTGGGACTCAGGAACAGAACCGCAGATGCGGTAGACAAGCAAAGCAGAGCGAGAACCGCCTGGAGCGGTGAGCAAAGGCAGAGCAGAGCGAGAATCGCCTGGAGCGGTGAGCAAAGGCAAAGCAGAGCGAGAACCGCCTGGAGCGGTGAGCAAAGGCAGAGCAGAGCCACAACTGCCTGGAGCGGTGAGCAAAGGCAGAGCAGAATGAGAACTGCCTGGAGCGGTGAGTAAGGCAGAGCAGAGCGAGAACCGCCGGAGCGGTGAGCAAGGCAGAGCAGGCAAGAACCGCCGGAGCAGTGAGCAAGGCAGAGCAGGCAAAAATCTCCGGAGCGGTGAGCAAGGCAGAGCAGGCAAGAACCGCCAGAGTGGTGAGCAAGGCAGAGCAGGCAAGAACCGCCAGAGTGGTGAGCAAAGGCAGAGCAGAGGGGACAGGGCTCTGTTCACACGGAACAGACAGGAAGGGAAAGGCAGAACCAGATACACACAAGATACTTGCAATGAAGTAGCGAGTGGATGCTAAACTCCCGAACGGAAGTACAGCGACAACGAGTAGGAGTTAGGTGGAGGTTCAGACTCTGCAGAAAAAGGGAAGGTACGGACATAGAGAAACAGGAAGCAGGTTAGGAGACAGTTCAGACATCAACTGTTACTGCAACAAATACAGGAACGAGCCAAGGTAAAGCCAAGTGCTGGTTCAGACAATGCAGGAGAAAGGGAAGGTACGGACATAGGGAGAAACAGGAAGCAGGTTAGGAGACAGTTCAGACAGGAACTGTTACTGCAGCAGTATACAGGAGCAAGTCTGGGTATGCGGCCCCCAGAGGGCGGGACGAACAGGCTAGGAGCATGTTCAGACAGGCCTGGAAATACAGCCTCCAGGAAGGCAGACAGGCAGGCAAGAAAACACAGAATAGGACCTGGCACATTCAGAGTAAGACAGTACACTGAACGATAGCGTTGCTCAGGCACCAGCTTCCAGGTGAAGCTGGTTTAAATATCCAGTGACGGACAGCAATAGGCTGAGGACGCATTAGGGGTGTGCCCACAGCAGCTACAAGAAGCAGGAAGAGATCGGGCCCCGCCCTTAAGCAGCCAGAACAGAGGCAAGCAGACAGCATGGAAAGAAGCCAGGCTAGCAGACTGGACTGGTGATCAAGTTTGCGATCTTGCATAGTGGGGGATGGAGCACTATGCAAGAACGCCACCAGGTATGTTACACACATGCAACGCCTTTCTGGTATTTCACAATCCAGCAGTTTATTATTTATCATAAACCGCTCATAACCGAGTCCATCTCAGTGGCTCGCCGACATATTACACATATAATGTCCAAGAGCCTTTCCAGTGACAGATATGTCCACTTGGCTCCAGATACAGCCTTCAGCAAGGTAACAATATAAATGTCCACATCAAGCAGTGTTTTTACCTTTGCCGGGTTTTAGCTGTGGCTTTACGGCTTCCCAGATAGGGGTCTCCAGCCCTCGTACCTTCAAAGGCTAGTGGTATTTTTTCACACATAACATCCAGCCTCTGCATTCCAGCACTCTTGCCTTCCAAGCCTCTAGCCCTCCAAAGCTACTGGCATCTCTTACACACAAGGATCCAGCCTCTGCCTTTCAGGCTTCACCAGGCTTCACACTCTCATGGCGTCCCGCACATGGGGAACTGGCCTCACGCCTTTTACACCCTGTTTCAAAAGCACAAAGATTTATATATCCTCCAGTGCACACACAGGACCTGTGCTGATGTCACAGTCATGTGATCAGACCTTCTGTGTGCACAGGACCTGTGCTGATGTCACAGTCATGTGATCAGTCACCTGAGGGGGAGGTACATGGTCAGCCAAAACACACCCTGGACCATTAAAGTAATGCCACCAGCTGCTGCATTACAGCACACAGACAATGCAGGAGAAAGGGAAGGTACGGACATAGGTAGAAACAGGAAGCAGGTTAGGAGACAGTTCAGACAGGAATTGTTACTGCAGTGGTATACAGGAGCGAGTCTGGGTATGCGGCCCCAAGAGGGAGGGACGAACAGGCTAGGAGCATGTTCAGACAGGCCTGGAAATACAGCCTACAGGAAGGCAGACAGGCAGGCAAGAAAGCACAGAATAGGACCTGGCACATTCAGAGTAAGACAGTACACTGAACGATAGCGTTGCTCAGGCACCAGCTTCCAGGTGAAGCTGGTTTAAATATCCAGTGACGGACAGCAATAGGCTGAGGACGCATTAGGGGTGTGCCCACAGCAGCTACAAGAAGCAGGAAGAGATCGGGCGCCGCCCTTAAGCAGCCAGAACAGAGGCTAGCAGACAGCATGGAAAGAAGCCAGGCTAGCAGACTGGACTGGTGATCAAGTTTGCGATCTTGCATAGTGGGGGATGGAGCACTATGCAAGAACGCCACCAGGTATGTTACAGTACCCCCCCTTTACGCCCCCTCTTCTTCAAGCCTGCAAGGGTGTTCTGCAGAGAATTTGGAGGCCAATCCTTCTCTTCAAGAGGACTACCTCTTCTGTCCACCAGAGGAAACGAACCTGGTCTCGTTATCTTGGTAGCTAGGATGCTTCCTCCCATCAAGCCATCCTTAGCAACAGAAGAAATGGGTGAAATACCGGGAACAGCACACAGAAAAGTCTCTCTCCATTTACTATAAGATAGCACCCCGGTGAATTCAGGAGACAACTGGAGGTCATCCGGCTGGTTGGAGGGGTGCAGAGACTCAGGGGTAACCATAGCTTGGTATAGCACTTGGTCCTGCTCATTGGATGAAGTGGGCAAAGCACCAGGTATAGAGTGTAAGAAAGTCTTTGTTCATTTTCTATCAGCTAGCATCCCGGAGGGTTCAGGAGACAACTGGAGGTCCTCCGCCTGGTTGGAGGGGTGCGGAGACTCGCTGGTAACCACTGATTTGAGGTACCTGTTGACAAGCTCACTGGACGGAGCGGGCGAAGTATCGGGCACCGGGTTTAGGAAAGTCTCTCTCCATTTGCCATCAGGTGGTATCCCGGAGGATTCAGGAGGCAACAGGAGGTTCTCCGCCTCGTCAGAGAGGTGCAGAGACTTGGAAGTATCCTCCGCCTCAATGGACGTATCGCCAGATTCATTAAAGATGGAGAGTTCCTGCCTGGGGACCATCTTCAGTCTGGTTTCTGGGTGGGCAGTCTCTTCGGGCAGGAGAACTGGTGAGCTACCCACACACATCACCCATCGGGGCTTCTCCGGGACACTGGGAAGGGCAGCTTCAGCAGAGTCCCCAGGATTGGGTCGTCGAAGACCATTAGAAATGCCACCAGAAAGGCCTGCAGTTCAAAGACGATAGGATCCCTTGCTTCCCATAGGGGGGTGATCCATTTAAAGGCATCACCCGCTAGGCAGGACATCATAAATCCCACTTTAACCCGATCGGTGGGAAAATAGTGAGCATAGAACTGGAACTGCAGCATGCATTGCTCCACAAATGCACAACTACGTTTTGGGTTCCCATAGTACCGTGGTGGATCCGCAGGATAGAGTGCCGATAGCTCCATTTGGACTGGTGCGTAATACGCCTGGGCCATAGCTAGAGAAAAAAAATTTTTTATTTATTTTTAATGCACGTATTCGCTGGACACGGATTCAAAATGTTTGAGAGCGAAGGGCCGTGGGGCTCAACGGGAACCATGGCCTGAGCAAACTGTTATGCACACGCCCGGACTGACTGGCGTGTGCGTGTTTAGTGATCCCACTGGACCATGAACCAGAGAGTGCCTGGAGTGGCGTAACTAAGTATCTACCCGATCCGACCAAGGTCGCACAATGGCTAACGACGCCAGTGCACCAGGGAGGAACCGAGCAGAGGGACCAAGTGCTACTCCAAGTCAGACGCCGGACACGACTGTTGACCCACACCGGAGAATACAGGAACAGGCAGGTTAGGCTGGCACACTGACTGGTGGGTATAGGCAGGCACGTCTGGTATGCAGACAGGCGGGCACTGGTAAGCATGACTGGTATGCAGGCAGGGGGTACTGGCAAGCATGGCTGGAGTGCCGACAGGGAGGCACTAGCAGGTTGGAGCACAGACTGGATAAGGTCCAGTACAGACTGGGACTCAGGAACAGAACCGCAGATGCGATAGACAAGCAGAGCAGGGCGAGACCGCCTGGAGCGGTGAGCAAAGGCAGAGCAGAGGGAGACCGCCTGGAGCGGTGAGCAAAGGCAGAGCAGAGCGACACCGCCTGGAGCGGTGAGCAAAGGCAGAGCAGAGCGAGACTGCCTGGAGCGATGAGCAAAGGCAGAGCAGAGCGAGACCGCCTGGAGCGGTGAGCAAAGGCAGAGCAGAGCGAGACCGCCTGGAGCGGTGAGCAAAGGCAGAGCAGAGCGAAACCCCCTGGAGCAGTGAGCAAAGGCAGAGCAGAGAGAGACCGCCTGGAGCGGTGAACAAAGGCAGAGCAGAGCGAGACCCCCTGGAGCGGTGAGCAAAGGCAGAGCAGAGCGAGACAGCCTGGAGCGGTGAACAAAGGCAGAGCAGAGCGAGACCCCCTGGAGCGGTGAACAAAGGCAGAGCAGAGCGATACCGCCTGGAGTGGTGAGCAAAGGCAGAGCAGAGCGAGACCGCCTGGAGCGGTGAGCAAAGGCAGAGCAGAGCGAGACCGCCTGGAGCGGTGAGCAAAGGCAGAGCAGAGCGAGACCGCCTGGAGCGGTGAGCAAAGGCAGAGCAGAGCGAGACCGCCTGGAGCGGTGAGCAAAGTCAGAGCAGAGCGAGACCGCCTGGAGCGGTGAGCAAAGTCAGAGCAGAGTGAGACCGCCTGCATCGGTGAGCAAAGGCAGAGCAGAGCGAGACTGCCTGGAGCGGCGAGGAAAGGCAGAGCAGAGTGAGACCGCCTGGAGCGGTGAGCAAGGCAGAGAAGTCAAGAACCGCCAGAGCGGTGAGCAAGGCAGAGCAGTCAAGAACCGCCAGAGCGGTGAGCAAGGCAGAGCAGTCAAGAACCGCCAGAGCGGTGAGCAAGCAGAGCAGTCAAGAACCGCCAGAGCGGTGAGCAAGGCAGAGCAGGCAAGAACCGCCAGAGCGGTGAGCAAGGCAGGGCAGGCAAGAACCGCCAGAGCGGTGAGCAAAGGCAGAGCAGAGGGGACAGGGCTCTGTTCACACGGAACAGACAGGAAGGGAAAGGCAGAACCAGATACACACAAGATACTTGCAATGAAGTAGCGAGTGAAATCTAAACTCACAAATGGAAATACAGCGACAACGAGTAGGAGTTAGGTGCAGGTTCAAACTCTGCAGAAAAAGGGAAGGTACGGACATAGAGAAAGAGGAAGCAGGTTAGGAGACAGTTCAGACAGGAATTGTTACTGCAACAAATACAGGAACGAGCCAAGGTAAAGCCAAGTGCTGGTTCAGACAATGCAGGAGAAAGGGAAGGTACAGACATATGGAGAAACAGGAAGCAGGTTAGGAGACAGTTCAGACAGGAACTGTTACTGCAGTGGGATACAGGAGCGAGTCTGGGTATGCGGCCCCCAGAGGGCGGGACGAACAGGCTAGGAGCGTGTTCAGACAGGTCTGGAAATACAGCCTACAGGAAGGCAGACAGGCAGGCAAGAAAACACAGAATAGGACCTGGCACATTCAGAGTAAGACAGCACACTGAATGATAGCGTTGCTCAGGCACCAGCTTCCAGGTGAAGCTGATTTAAATATCCAGTGACGGACAGCAATAGGCTGAGGACGCATTAGGGGTGTGTGTCACGCTGTCTCTGTATACTGGAGGTAGGGGGCCTAAGCTGACCCTAAGCTGGGGCCCTGACTAATCCCTCTACCTGGAGGTACTGTTAAAGGTACAGAGGTCCAGGCCGCCAGCGTAACCCCTACCTCCTGAGGATCCCTGCACCTCAGTAATCTAGTCCTGAGAAGGACCCCGATCACAACAATAGGGGACAGGAAATAATATGCCAACACTCAGTACTTAGACGAACGAGACAGTACAAGGGTCAAACCAAAAGCCTCCTTGCATACAAAAACTACACCACAACTACAGAGGGAACACCAACGGGAAAGGAGATAAATGATAAAGCGAGGAAGGGAAAAGCCACACCAAATACACTTAGCTTAGAACTCCAAAATACCACGATCCGCTCTGTTAGTCTGTATGAAATGCTTTCACCGACACTTCCCTAACAGACTGGCAGGCATATGAAGGAGTCCTACTACTGCAGCATTGATTGCAGCTGGGCGAGGCTGAACCTCATCTAGCACAGAGAGAGAGAGTTAACTCCCTCACTGCCGAAAAACACAAAACACCAAAATCTCAGCTGCGAGAAGTCAGGCTGTGTAATCGTGACGATCTTCGTGGCGACACACCCGTGACAGTACCCCCCCTTCTACGAGGGGCCTCCGGACCCTCAGGGCCAGGTTTATCCGGGTGAGTCGTGTGGAAGGCCCGAACTAATCGGTCTGCGTTAATATCCGACGCAGGAACCCACATCCTCTCCTCAGGACCATACCCCTTCCAATGAACCAGGTACTGAAGGGACCGGCGATGAATGCGTGAATCGATGACCTTCGATACCTGGAACTCCAAGTTACCATTGACCACCACAGGAGGGGGAGGTAAAGGTGACGGTATCACCGGCGCCACATACCTCTTAAGCAACGATCTGTGGAACACGTTGTGAATTTTAAACGTAGGGGGGAGGTCAAGATGGAATACCACCGGATTAATTATAGAACTGATCCTGTACGGCCCGATGAACCTGGGACCCAGTTTACAGGAGGGAACCTTAAGTTTTATATTCCTGGTAGACAACCATACCCGATCGTTCACACTTAGGTCCGGACCAGACACTCTCCTCCTATCAGCCATACGTTTGTATCGGTTCCCCATAGTATTCAGATTCTTCAGCACCCCTCTCCATACTGAAGCGAGTGATGAGGAAAATCGTTCCTCCTCAGGAACCCCCGAAGAGCCCCCCCTACTGAAAGTACAAAACTGGGGGTGAAAACCATATGCCCCAAAAAACCGGGACTTACCAGTGGACTCGCTCCGCCTATTATTAAGAGCAAACTCTGCCAGAGGTAAGAAAGAAGCCCAGTCCTCCTGGTTCTCTGACACAAAACACCGGAGATATGTCTCCAAGCTCTGGTTCATACGTTCCGTCTGACCATTGGTCTGAGGATGAAAAGCCGATGAGAACGATAAATGCATCCCTCGCCGTGTACAAAATGCCTTCCAGAATTTGGACACAAACTGAGACCCCCGATCTGACACCACATCGGAGGGTACCCCGTGAAGCCTCACAATCTCCCCAAATGAACACCTGCACAAGAGTTTTAGAATTAGGAAGAGCAGGAAGAGCGAAAAAATGTGCCATCTTGCTGAACCTGTCCACTACAACGAGTATGACCGTTTTACCCGAAGACGGCGGGAGGTCCGTAATAAAGTCCATAGACAGATGAGTCCAAGGACGCTCCGGGATCTTCAAAGGTAAGAGGGCCCCAGACGGACGGGTATGTGGGGTCTTAGAGCGCGCACAAACCCCACAGGACGCAACAAAAGTTACCACCTCCTTATGTAAGTTAGGCCACCAAAACCGACGCGAGAGGAGATCCACAGTTGCTTTACTCCCTGGGTGTCCTGCCAAAGCTGAGTTATGGTGTGCCTCGATCACCTTTTGTCGTAGCTGATCTGGAACAAACAGTCTCCCTGGAGGTCCAACAGGGGCATCCCCCTGAGCCTCCAATACCTCCTCCTCAAGCTCAGAGCATACTGCTGACACCACCACCCCCTCTTGAAGGATAGGAACCGGATCATCCGTATTTCCGGCCCCAGGGAAACTACGAGATAAGGCATCCGCCTTCACATTTTTTGACCCAGGACGATATGTAACAACAAAATTAAACCTGGTAAAAAACAAAGACCACCTGGCTTGTCTGGGATTCAGACGTTTTGCGGACTCCAGATAAAGCAGGTTCTTGTGATTGGTGATGACGGTGACCGGATGGACTGCCCCCTCTAAAAAATGGCGCCACTCCTCAAAAGCTAACTTAATGGCCAAGAGTTCCCTATTGCCGACATCGTAATTCCTCTCAGCGGACGACAATTTTTTAGAGAAAAAGGCGCACGGATGCCACTTACCAGGGGACGAACCTTGTGACAATACTGCTCCCACCCCTACCTCGGAAGCGTCTACCTCTACAATGAATGGCTGTGACGCATCAGGTTGAATGAGTATGGGTGCCGAGGCAAAACATTTTTTCAAGGAGGAGAAAGCTTGACAAGCCTTGTCAGACCACCTAGAAAAATCTGTCCCCTTTTTTGTCATGTCTGTGAGAGGTTTAACCATGGACGAGAAATTACGAATGAACTTCCGGTAATAATTAGCAAACCCCAGGAAACGTTGTAGTGCCTTAAGATTCTCTGGCAGATCCCACTCAAGAACTGCCCGCACTTTCCCAGGGTCCATACGAAAACCGGACGCTGAAACCAGGAAGCCTAAAAACTGGAGTTCCTGTACAGCGAACACACACTTTTCCCATTTGGCATACAGTTTATTATCCCGCAAGATCTGTAGCACCTGCCTAACGTGCTCCTGATGAGACACCAGATCAGGCGAGTAAATTAAGATATCATCCAGATATATGACAACAAACTGTCCCACCAGGCGGCGAAAAATGTCATTAACAAAGTGTTGGAACACCGCCGGGGCATTAGTCAGACCGAATGGCATGACAAGGTTCTCATAATGCCCCTCCGGAGTGTTAAACGCCGTCTTCCACTCATCCCCCTCCTTCATCCTAATCAGATTGTACGCCCCCCTGAGATCCAACTTAGAGAACCATTTGGCGCCCACGATCTGATTAAAGAGATAGGGAATAAGTGGGAGCGGATACGGATCTCGGACCGTTATCCGATTAAGTTCACGGAAATCCAGGCAAGGGCGTAGGCCTCCATCTTTCTTCTTCACAAAGAAGAACCCCGCGGCCACCGGTGAAGATGAAGGTCTAATATGCCCCTTAGCCAGACTTTCAGAAATATAATCCTTCATGGCCTGCCTCTCAGGACCAGAAAGGTTATACAACCTAGCTTTAGGTAACTTGGCCTCAGGGAGCAGTTTTACAGAACAGTCATACTCGCGATGAGGAGGTAGTTCCTGACACCCTTTCTCCGAGAATACATCCTCAAAGTCCGCCAGAAACGGAGGTAAGAACCTAGGAGTAACCGCACCAATGACCGTATTCATGCAGTTTTTATTACAGAATTTACTCCATTGGCTTATCTCTCTAGATTGCCAATTAATAACCGGGTTATGCTTAGTTAACCAAGGAAGGCCCAACACTATAGGAGTGGGAAGACCCTCCAACACGTAGCAAGACAACAGTTCTTTATGTATCGCCCCCACTTGAAGTTTTACGTTATGCACAGCTTGCAAAAAACTTCCCTGACCGAGGGGCCTGGCATCGATCGAGAATATGGGGATGGGTTTAGCCAACTCACTCAATCGCATACCTTGAACCCGGGCAAACCGAGCGTCCACCAGATTAGCCCCGGCCCCACTATCCAGAAGAACAGATATCCTCTCAGTTCTCGTACCCACCACCACCTCCGCCGGTACAAGAAACTGAGATAAACCTAGGGACGAAATACCTACTCCCAGATTGCCGTCCACCACACAACCTGGGATCAACAGTTTTCCGACGACTCTTCACTCTGCAAGGGACGGGATGGACAGCCCCCAATAAAATGTCCCTCTCTCCCGCAGAAGAAACACCTTCCTGTCTTATGGCGCACCACCGGTCCCCTCCCCCGAAATGATGTCCCTCCTAATTGCATAGGCTCCTCTGCACGGACCAGGGGACCCTCCATATAAGGAACCCTTGTAGAAGGTGGAGTCATCACAGGGGGCGGAGTTGCCCCGCACCTCTCCCGAAGCCGTCTGTCAATGCGAATAGCAAGGGCCATAGCGGCTTCCAGTGACGCGGGAGGGTCATACTGAGCCAACACATCCTTTAATTTGTCAGATAACCCTTGACAAAACTGGCTCCTAAGAACTGGGTCATTCCACTGGGTGTCCGTGGCCCACCTACGGAACTCCGAACAGAATTCCTCCGCCGGACGATCTCCCTGCTGGATCCTACGTAACTTAGATTCAGCAAGGGAGATCCGATCCGAGTCATCATATACGAGACCCAGAGCTGCAAAAAACCTATCCACTGACTGGAGAGCTGGGGAGCCTGGGGGAAGAGAGAACGCCCAAGATTGTGGGTCCCCTTGTAGGAGCGAGATGACAATTCCCACCCTTTGTTCTTCACTCCCCGACGACCGAGGCCGCAGCCGAAAGTACAACTTGCATGCCTCCCGGAAAACAAAAAACTTGTCCCGCCCCCCAGTGAACCTGTCAGGGAGAGCTACTTTAGGTTCTGGTCCGACTTGCTCCTGGGGATACAAAACCTTGGACCTAACGTCCGACAGCTCCATGGACAAACTCCGCAACTGCCGAGCTAGACTGGCTACTGGATCCATGGTAGCTGGAGAGAATCTTAGTGGGTCGGTGAAAATGTCACGCTGTCTCTGTATACTGGAGGTAGGGGGCCTAAGCTGACCCTAAGCTGGGGCCCTGACTAATCCCTCTACCTGGAGGTACTGTTAAAGGTACAGAGGTCCAGGCCGCCAGCGTAACCCCTACCTCCTGAGGATCCCTGCACCTCAGTAATCTAGTCCTGAGAAGGACCCCGATCACAACAATAGGGGACAGGAAATAATATGCCAACACTCAGTACTTAGATGAACGAGACAGTACAAGGGTCAAACCAAAAACCTCCTTGCATACAAAAACTACACCACAACTACAGAGGGAACACCAACGGGAAAGGAGATAAATGATAAAGCGAGGAAGGGAAAAGCCACACCAAATACACTTAGCTTAGAACTCCAAAATACCACGATCCGCTCTGTTAGTTTGTATGAAATGCTTTCACCGACACTTCCCTAACAGACTGGCAGGCATATGAAGGAGTCCTACTACTGCAGCATTGATTGCAGCTGGGCGAGGCTGAACCTCATCTAGCACAGAGAGAGAGAGTTAACTCCCTCACTGCCGAAAAACACAAAACACCAAAATCTCAGCTGCGAGAAGTCAGGCTGTGTAATCGTGACGATCTTCGTGGCGACACACCCGTGACAGTGTGCCCACAGCAGCTACAAGAAGCAGGAAGAGATCGGGCCCCGCCCTTAAGCAGCCAGAACAGAGGCAAGCAGACAGCATGGAAAGAAGCCAGGCTAGCAGACTGGACTGGTGATCAAGTTTGCGATCTTGCATAGTGGGGGATGGAGCACTATGCAAGAACGCCACCAGGTATGTTACACACATGCAACGCCTTTCTGGTATTTCACAATCCAGCAGTTTATTATTTATCATAAACCGCTCATAACCGAGTCCATCTCAGTGGCTCGCCGACATATTACACATATAATGTCCAAGAGCCTTTCCAGTGACAGATATGTCCACTTGGCTCCAGATACAGCCTTCAGCAAGGTAACAATATAAATGTCCACATCAAGCAGTGTTTTTACCTTTGCCGGGTTTTAGCTGTGGCTTTACGGCTTCCCAGATGGGGGTCTCCAGCCCTCGTACCTTCAAAGGCTACTGGTATTTTTTCACACATAACATCCAGCCTCTGCCTTCCAGCACTCTTGCCCTCCAAGGCTACTGGCATCTCTTACACACAAGGATCCAGCCTCTGCCTTTCAGGCTTCACCAGGCTTCACACTCTCATGGCGTCCCGCACATGGGGAAATGGCCTCACTCCTTTTACACCCTGTTTCAAAAGCACAAAGATTTATATATCCTCCAGTGCACACACAGGACCTGTGCTGATGTCACAGTCATGTGATCAGACATTCTGTGTGCACAGGACCTGTGCTGATGTCACAGTCATGTGATCAGTCACCTGAGGGGGAGGTACATGGCCAGCCAAAACACACCCTGGACCATTACAGTAATGCCGCCAGCTGCTGCATTACAGCACACACACACACGCAGGCATATACACATTCGCAGGCATATACACACACACGCAGGCATATACACATTTGCAGGCATATACACACACACGCAGGCATATACACGCACTTGCAGGCATATACACACACCCGCAGGCATATACACACTCACGCAGGCATATACACACACACGCAGGCATATACACACACATGCAGGCATATACACACACACGCAGGCATATACACACACACACAGGCATATACACACACACACAGGCATATACACACACACATGCAGGCATATGACTGCAGCCTTGTTTCCAATTCCAGGCCAGGTTGCAGTATTGAACTGTAGAGGACGGTCACCGTCCACATATCCAGCCCCGGAGCCGGTATAAAAAAGCCCAGAGTCAGAGCAGGAAAGAAGGGGGGGTGCGCCGGTGCCGGTGCCACCACCCGGTCGGGAGCCGGTATTACTACAGGGGAGCAGGCCAGGGCAGATATGGAGCTGGGATGGGACCATATCAGAGGCCCGGGAGCAGGGAGAGCAGAGCGAGACGTCGGGTTCGGTGGTGCCAGAGTATCATAGGACGGCCCCGGAGCAGAGAGAAAGCACTGCAGAGCGCGGCAGCGGCATATCAGAGGCCAGAAGAGAGTGGCGTCAATGTCACCTGACACCACACCACAGTCTGCCAGCCAGCGGGAAAGCAGAGCACAGTGCGTGTCACCGCCCAGAAAGAATCCATCCTCTTAGTGTCAGGGACTCACGTGGTAAGCATACTGCATGCACGTCACTGCAGGCCCGCTGTCACCAATGAATGTGCCGTGCGCGTGACGCGAACCCCTGGGCCGTGAGGTACCCAATGCCAGGCCGGTGGATGCTGGGGGAATTGTCACAGTGTCGGTGACCCGGTCCTTGACCCAGGGCGGTCAATAAAAAGGGTTTATGTATAGGGGTTTTATAGAGTTCGTGATGCCACTTGTGGAATGTGGCTAAGGGAGCCGCCGCTGCGGAGCAGTCCTCTGAAGCTGATGTTACTGCAGCAGGGATGGTGTGGCTCTCCACAGGAAGAGCTAGCTCCAGGGCAGTGTAGTTGATGTTGGTTGTGCTGGGTGTTGTAGTGCAGGGTTTGATGGCGCAGCAAGAAACACAGAGGCAAGGAAGTGCAGTCCTCAGGGTCTTTACTCACGGTTATTGCAGTCCAAGTTACAGACGTCAAAGTAACTTCCCGTGCCGTGCTGCGTTTACTCAGTGAGGGGCTCAGTCCACCTCCAGTTAACTCTGGAGTACATAGCAGGACCCCCTTCTGTGTCTTCTCTCTGGCTGTCTCCCTGAACCTCATACCAAGTGTCCCAGTCCAGTACCTGCGGGCCTTGGCGGGCGACGTCTGTTCCATCCCCTGGGTCCTCTATAGCTACCTTCCTGGTGAGACTGGTATGGACTGTTGGCTACAGGACATGAAATACAGCAGCCTCCGGTTTCTAGTTAAGACGTACAGTCCGGTCCCCTGTGTGCAGCCTGACCCTTCCGACTCCCAGTAGATGCGGGAGCACGGGTGGCATTCAGCATGGCCCGTACCCCTAGGGTCCTTTCCTCTGGTTCCTGGAGCCTTCCTGCTCCCTCTCCTCTCTTCTCTCCAACTTGGGCCTCACTGTCTAGGCCCGCCTCTGGAGCAGAGCTCCAACAGAGACTCTGCTCCTGTCACTTTCCTCCTCTGACTAGTCTCTCTTTCTAAGATGGCTTCTCTACTTATATTTTCCTTCTATGTGCTCCCCTTAACTACTTCCTCCACCCACACCCACTATGTGGTTCCCCCTCTCTGGGTTCCCCCCACTCCAGCCAGGAAAGGGGCTCAGCAAGAAGCAGAGGCATCTTGCCCCTCCTGCTGGCCTGGAGATGTGTGTGTTGGATGCAGGTGTTAGGGTCCTGAGCTGTACTCCTTCCTTACCTGAGAGTGAGATGCCACATCTCTGGCTGAGATGCAACACCTCTGTGGTGACCGAACCCTCAGGGGCGCCACACGCGCGATGCTACATTTGATTCAGCCACGCTTTTAAAGGGCCCACACTTTTAAAGGGCCCCCGCCACCAATTTTCTCACTCTCATATCTGGGCCCACCAGGAAATTTCCCGATTTCCCGCCAGGCCAGACCGACCCTGACTCCATAGGAGATCATGAGCTGCTTGCCATCAAATTTGCGCTGGAGGAGTGGCGCTACCTGCTGGAAGGGGCTCTGCACCCGGTGATCATCTACACAGATCACAAAAACCTGGCCTATTTACAAAACGCCCAGAGACTCAATATGCGTCAGGCCCAGTGGTCTCTGTTCTTTGCCAGTAAGTGTAGGGATAGTCCAGGCGGAAAGGAAAATAAAGCGGGAAATGTACTGTATTACTGAAGCTAGAAACGGCGGGTGCTGTGCCTGATACTGCGTGTGCCAATCTGATGTCCTTGAACTGTCCAGTAAACTTTTGTTGGTTAAAATGAATTGGATGTGCACTGAGTTGTGTACGGCTGTTCCTAAATATGGATTTAATGCCCCAAAGTTGTAGTCTACCTGATGATGTTTGCACAATGTTAATATTTTACTTTGCAGATAACGTACATTAGAATTCAGTACATACACACGTGGTCAAAATTGTTGATACTCCTCGTTTAATGATAGAAAAACCCACAATGGTCACAGAAATAACTTGAATCTGACAAAAATAATAATAAATTATAAATCTATGAAAATGAACAAAATGAAAGTCAGACATTGCTTTTCTGCTTCCACAGAATTTAAAAAAAAATGAAACTCATGAAATAGACCTGGAGAGAAATGATGGTACCCCTGAAAATAATGTGACAAAAGGGACATGCTAAATCAAGTTATGTCCACTAATTAGCATCACCGGTGTCTACAATCTTGTAATCAGTTAGTGGGCCTGTATATAGGGCTACAGATACTCACTGTGCTGTTTGGTGACATGGTGTGTACCACACTCAACATGGACCAGAGGAAGCAAAGGAAAGAGTTGTCTCAGGAGATTAGAAACAAAATTAGAGACAAGCATGTTAAGGTTAAAGGTTATAAAACAATCTCCAAGCAGCTTGATGTTCTTGTGACTACAGTTGCACATATTATTCATAAATGTAAGATCCATGGGACTGTAGCCAACCTCCCTGGACGTAGCCGCAGGAGGAAAATTGATGACAAATCAAAGAGACGGATAATACGAATGGTAACAAAAGAGCCCAGGATAACTTCTAAAGAGATTAAAGTTGAACTTCAAGCTCAAGGAACATCAGTGTCAAATCGCACCATCCGTCGTTGTTTGATCCAAAGTGGACTTCATGGGAGACGACCAAGGAGAACACCATTGTTGAAAAAAAAAAATCATAAAAAAGCCAGACTGTAATTTGCCAAGCTACATGTTGACAAGCCACAATGCTTCTGGGAGAATGTCCTATGGACAGATGAGACAAAAATGGAGATTTTTGGCAAGGCACATCAGCTCTATGTTCAGAGACGGAAAAATGAAGCATATCAAGAAAAGAACACTGTCCCTACTGTGAAACATGGAGTAGGCTCTGTTATGTTCTGGGGATGGTTTGCTGCATTTGGCACAGGGTGTCTTGAATCTGTGCAGGGTACAATGAGATCTCAAGACTATCAAGGGATTCTAGAGAGAAATGTGCTGCCCAGTGTCAGAAAGCTTGGTCTCAGTCGCAGGTCATGGGTCTTGCAACAGGATAATGACCCAAAACAAACAGCTAAAAACACCCAAGAATGGCTAAGAGGAAAACACTGGACTATTCTGAAGTGGCTTCTATGAGCCCTGACCTAAATCCTATTGAGCATCTTTGGAAAGAGCTGAAACATGCCGTCTGGAAAAGGCATCCTTCAACCACGAGACAACTGGAGCAATTTGCTCATGAGGAGTGGGCCAAAATACCTGTCGAGAGTTGCAGAAGTCTCATTGACAGTTACAGGAATCGTTTGATTGCAGTGATTGCCTCAAAAGGTTGTTCTACAAAATATTAAGTTAAGAAGAAGAACCATCATTTCTGTCCGGGCCGATTTCATGAGGTTAATTTTTTTTTAAATTCTGTGGAAGCAGAAAAGCAATGTCTGACTTTCATTTGTTCATTTCAAAGATTTTAATTTATTATTACTAATAACTATTTTCAGTCTGTCTTGCAGTTTCCTATAGCTTGTAACATGTCATAGATATAATTACATATATCTTTTCCCCCATGCTCTTGCACTTTAGTCTATTTACATGTACGCATGTTCCATATACTTATTATGTACTACAGTATTTGACATTATATGGATCTACTATGTATACTGTATATCCATTTGATGTATCATCACTAATTTTATTATTCCTGCACTTTCTTTACTTTTCTATCATTAATAAATAGGTTTTCCTATAATTCAGTCTCACTCCTGTGCACTTATTTTTTATTATTATTTATTTTTTATTTATTATTTTTTCACTTTCAATATGGGACGTCTAGCACTTATATATCAATATGGTGATATAATATTTTTATTTGTGTATTCTTCTGAGTGTACATCCTCCTTTTTCCCCTCATTGATGGCATATGTCCACTTTATCACTGGGGTTCTGTTTATATAATATCACTTCTATCTTTTATCCCCATTTGGTTATTAATTATCTAATGATTTGCACTGTTTTCATTCTCATACACCTTTCTATGATTATATTGACTCGCCCAGGGTGGATATAGGGGAGACTCGGTACCCGGGCCTTAACCTTCTGTGGGATGTCACAGCAGTCGACTCCCGGGCCCGTACCCTGGGGTCTCTCTTTAAAACGGGTTTTGTTAACAGTTTTGTCTCGTGATGCCACCTGTCAGGGGGAATGACGGACACACACACAGGGGGTTCGCTTCAGTACCTTTACTGGTGTTGACGGCAGGTACAGTCCAGGGTACTTGATAGGAAGGGTGCACTTCTGGATTCTCCCCAGTGAGTGGGTATAAGGCCTCCTGATCTGTTTCTTCCTTTCTCTAAAGCTTCTGGCCAGCCTGGAACTAGGCCTAGCTTTTATGCTGTTTCACTCTCTCACCTGTCTGCTTGTAGTAGAACTTTTCTTTGGCTACCACTATCCCTGGACACTGGGGCCTTCGTGGTTCCTATTTCTGTAAAATGATGATAGCTTCAGGTGAACCAGGGGTCTGGAATCCTCCTGGTATGCCGGTTGTCCCTACTGGGTATAGAGGACCCTGTAAGCGTGGACACTGTGTCCGGCTTGTGTCCTGGGGTGAGCTTCAGATGCTCCCCTGCCCCCTTAACTCCTCTCTCCTTGCCTCGGCCACACTCGGGGCCCTCAACACAGCAGCAGACGTGCTGCTTCTTCACTGCTCTAAAGTGTCAGCACACTCTCTCTACCTAACTCCACCCTCCAGTATATATATCCCTAACAGGGCTCCCTCTGGTGGTATGAGGTGGAAGGGTGGAGGTGTCTGTGTGTAGTAAGGGCCTCTTGTGGAGAAGTCCGTCCATGCATCCTTTTGGGTGGTGTGGTACCTGTGGTAGCAGGGTGCCACAATATCAAGGGATGACCATCGTGACACTTCCTTGCTTCCTTTATGACTGAAGTATTGATTAATGACTCTATG
The DNA here is from genome assembly GCF_046119375.1 of Phyllobates terribilis. NCBI lineage: Eukaryota > Metazoa > Chordata > Amphibia > Anura > Dendrobatidae > Phyllobates > Phyllobates terribilis. The sequence continues at coordinate 59,401,094 of NW_027362763.1, forward strand.
CTCGGGAGATCTTATGATGTGCTTATCCTTACTTGGATTTGGTGCATCTCTTTCCATACTGCGGTTAGCTTTCCCGTGGTGTGCGCTTTCGGTTGCGGGCCGAATTAGGTTGCCGTGGTGACGTGTCCTCCAACGTCACTTCTCCCCTCATCCCGGGCTGACGCGTCAGCCGATGGCGGGGCCCGGTGACGTGGTACGCTGCTGCCGCTTCTTCCGTTCTGTTGCGGCTTCCAGAAGCGCCGATGCAGCCACACATGAGTACACTGAGCAAGGCCAAATATAAGGGAGCTTCCCTACCCCCTGTATATCCTTCCCCCAAAGAAGCGGAACGGGAAACGCGCGTTGGGGTTGTCCTTTTTCTCACAGTCACCAGGTTGTATTGCCTCTTCCCTCCACTCCCTATATACCTGTCGTGTTATGATGTCTTATGTCTGCTTTATGTTGAATGGATCTCTCTTGACATTAGTCTATATTGCATTTTAACCAGCACTCAGCTATATGTCTTCTCGCCATAACTCCTGGTCTTCCTAGGGTTTTTGTGGTAGTGTTACCATATTGAGTTTTAATCTTTTTTGCTTCAAGGTTATATACAGCACTATCTATGGACTTTGTTTCCTCATATATATTGCATGCAACACTTTATAGCCCCTACTGATAGTTTATTCACTTGACAGGTTTTCATACCGTTGAGTTTATTTGTGTGACTCTATACCTTGGGTCCTCACTATCACTAATTGCTGTATTATTATTATTTTTTCTATTGCATGTGACACTTTACAGATATTTTCTGATTGATTGGATAGGCCTTCTATGCCTCTATATTATCCTTGTATGTGCTGATACCTATTACCTCGCTCATACTCTCGGTCATACTCCCAACCTACTGACTGTGGGATCCTTCTATTTACTTCTCCTTTTTTAGTACTGTGTTTTTTACTGACTGTTTTAATGAATTTAACCGCTTCCCGACCGCCCACTGTACATAAACGTCGGCGTTGCCTGGGCTCTGTGCAGCGCTGACGTTTATGAACGGTCGGCGGTCCCGCAGCCCTCAGGACCCCCAGGGTCCTGCAATTGCTGCGGTTGTGGTTCAGAGCGACAGCTCTGACAGGGGACCTCATCAGGACCTGATTGGTTCAGGTCCCAATGATGTTAACCCTTTCCTATCTTCAATACGCCGCGATCTATAGTGATCGCAGCATATAGAAGATAGTGAGAGGAGAGGGGGTTGTCCACTTACCTCTCCGACGGCCCCCTGATGCCTTCCAGGACCTGCCGTTGTTATGGCAGCTGGAGGTCACATGACCGCCTCCAGATCATCCATATATGTTGTCATGCTAGGCTCAGTTTGCAGCTGAAGCCTAGCAGGAGACAGACAGTGTGAAACTGTCAGCAAACTTCTCATGCAATGTAATACATGTCTATTACGTTGCATGAGAACAGTGATTAGAAAAATAACAATTAATGTCCCATACAGGACTAATTAAAAATGTAAAAAAAATGTTTTCAAACTGTTAAAAAAAATCACAAAATAAATAAAAATAAATAAATAAAATATTAAACCAATAAATCCGCATATTTATGCAAAAACAAAATAAGTACACATATTTGGTATCGCCGCGTCTGAAACAACCCGATCTATAAAACTGTCACACTAATTAACTCCTTATGTGCACACTGTAATAAAAATAAATAAAAAATGGAGCAAAAAACTATACTTTTTCATCATATCGCCAAACAAAAAGTGGAAAAAAATGCGATCAAAAAGCAATATGGAAATAAAAATTGTACCGCTGAAAACATAATCTTGTTCCGCAAATAAAAGCCGCCATACAGCTTCATCAGCCAAAAAATAAAAAAGTTATAGCTCTCAGAATAAAGCGATGCAGAAAAAATATTTTTCTATAAAATAGTTTTATTGTGTAAAAGCGCGAAAACATAAAAAAAATACGGTAAGTGTAGTATCGCTGTAAACGTACTGACCCGAGGAATAATGCTGCCTGATCACTTTTACCACACGCAGAACGGCATAAAAAAAACCTCAAAAAACAATTCCTGAATTGTTGGTTTTCTTTAATTTTACCTCCGAAAAAAACGGAATGGAAAGCGATCAAAAAATGTCACCTACCCAAAAATGGTACCAATAAAAATGTCAACTCGTCCCGCAAAAGAACAAGCCATGACTTGACTCTGTCGGCCGAAATATGGAAAAATTATAGCTCTCAAAATATGGCGATGGAAAAACTAGATTTTGCAAAAAAAAGCGTCTCTTAGTGTGTGACAGCTGTCAGTCATAAAAATCCGATATAAATCTGGTATCTCTGTAATCACACCGACTCGAAGAATAAAGTAATCTCATCACTTATACCGCACGAGGAACGGCGTAAAAAATAAATAAAACCAATTCTTCACCTGCTACTGATTTGTTTATTATGTGTCCCAAAGATCGCAGTAAGGCTCTGCTCACATTTATCCTGCGCTCTGCGCTGAGCACTTACGGCAGAGTTTCCGTGTAAATCTCTGAAATACGTGATTCAGACGGAACCCATGACGGAAGATTCCCTGTAATGAGGCAGATATAGGCCACTGTGGATGCCGTCTGGCCTGTAATCCCATGGTGTCATTTTTTTTAGGCGTGCATAAAAGTGCGGTTGGCCACAGTTTTGTGCACTTCTGAAAAAAAGGACACCGCTAAACAGAGGCCAGACGGAGTCCACAGTAACTCTGCTGCCTCATTATAGTGAATGGATCCCGCAGGGGTTTCATCTGAATTACATCACTTGGAAATTTAGATGGAAACCCCGATGTAAGTGCTCAGCCTAGAGCACCGGATAAATGTTACGTAAAATGTTCCCAATAAAAGCTTCAACTCGGTCCTCAAAAAAAGCTAGTCCCCACTCAGGTCCGTCATCTGTTAAACATATAAGGGACTTCCAAGTTACTGGTAGCAGAAAGGCTCTGGAAAAGCAAAATGGCCCTTGCCCCTTAAAAGAAATTCAGAAAATTTTGTGCTCCCAAATCCAAATGCCTATTCTACAATAATTTGTTCTCCAATTGTCAAGTAGCGCTCCGTCCCTCCCAGATCTCGCCGTATGGCTGAGCGGTACGATACAGCCACATATGGGGTATTGCCACTTTTAGAAGAAATTGTGTGACACATTTCGGCACCATTTTTACCCATTGCCCTGTGTGAAAATGTAAAATCTGAGGGTAAAACATTTTTTTGTGGTAAAAATACAATTATGTTTTCTTCACTGCCCAATGGTATAAATTTAAAAATTTAAAAACACTCACTACTTCCCTAGATGAATTCCTTGAGAGGTGTAGTTTACAAAATGGGGTCACTTGTGGGGGTTTCTGCTGTTTCGGCATGTCAGCGACTCTTCAAATGTGACATGGTGTCTGCAACCTATCCCAGCCAACATAGCGCTCGTTTCTCTTCCGAACTCTGCCGTACACCAAAGCAGTGGTTTTCCCCCACATATGGGGTATCAGCGTGTTCAGGAGAAATTGCACAAATGTCATGGTGCAATTTCTCCTGTTATCCTTATGATAATGCAAAATTAGGGGATGAAAAACATTTTTTGTGGGAAAAATGTGAAAATTTTATTTTTACGGCTCAATATTATAAACTTCTGTGAAGCACCTGGGGGTGCAAGGTGCTCACCACACATGTAGATAAGTTCCCTAAGGGGTCTAGTTTCCAAAATGGTGTCACTTGTGGGGGGGTTCCACTGTTTAGGCACATCAGTGGCTCTACAAATGCAACATGGCATCCGCTAATTATTCAAACAAATTTCAAATTTTACTTTCAAAAAGTCTAATGGCGCTCCTTCCCTTCCGAACCCTGCCGGGCGCCCAAACAGTGGTTTTCCCTCACATATGGGGTATCAGCGCGCTAATGAGAAATTGCACTACAAATTGTGTATTCCATTTCTTCCTGTTACCCTTGAGAAAATAAAAAAATTGGGTCTAAAGTAACATTTTTGTGAAAAAAAGTTAAATGTTTATTGTTTTCTTCCACATTCCAAAAATTCCCGTGAAACACCTGAAGGGTTAATAAACTTCTTGAATGTGGTTTTGAGCACCTTGAGGGGTGCAGTTTTTAGAATGGTGTCACTTTGGGGTATTTTCTGTCATAAAGGCCCCTCAAAGTCACTTCAAATAAGATGTGGTCCCTAAACAAATGTTTTTGTAAATTTTGTTGGAAAAATGAGAAATCGCTGGTCAACTTTTAACCCTTATAGCTTCCTAACAAAAAAAAAATGTGTTTCCAAAATTGTGCTGTTGTAAAGTAGACATGTGGGAAATGTTATTTATTAACTATTTTGTGTGACATATCTCTCTGATTTAAGGGCATGAAAATTCAAAGTTTGAAAATTGCGAAATTTTCAAAATTTCCACCAAATTTCCAATTTTTTCACAAATAAACGCAAGTGATATTGAAGAAATTTTACCACTATCATGAAGTACAATATGTCTCGAAAAAACATTCTCAGAATCAGGGGAATCCGTTGAAGCGTTTCAGAGTAATTACTTCATAAAGTGACAGTGGACTGAATTGAAAAAATTGGCCCGGTCATGAAGGCAAAAACAGGCTCTGGCGCGAAGTGGTTAAATAAATATTGATTTTATTGGCATCTGTGCTTCATTTATCTTGATTGGATTGCTTTAATACTGAAGTATTGTATTTAATAGACCCCTTTACGCCTTTGGATTAAAATGTGATATGTTGCAGTTGTGCAAAGTACTCATGCAAAAGACATGTAAATTATACTTGTGACGAATGCAAACAGTAAATTTAGCACCGTGAACCTTATTTACCATTTTATATAGAAAAAAATGAACTTTTTTTTTTTTTAAATATATTTACATACAGTTTGATGTGATTAGTGATAGTTTACAGTTATATAAAGATTATTTTTTTTATGTGCAAATGTGCAATATGCATGAATATTGCAATAAGGCCATGTAACATTTTTTGATACAAAAAAAAAACAAAAATTAAGTTTTTGATTTAATTTTTCATTTGCTTATGGACAACCATGCTCACATACAGTATAATAATGCAACAGTTATTCAAATAAAACACTTAAATTATCTAAAAATCAAGACTTTAATATGTCCGGTCAAAAATGACCGGAACATTATAAGTGTATAGTAGACCCGAACAGAACAGCAGGGTTAAGTCAAAAAAAATTTGAGCAACTCGGAATTTGTTTTACATTTTTTAGACTTTTTAAGTTTGGATGCAGTGGCACAGAGAACGCGGACTCAGTGGTACAATAAAACAAGTTGTTTATTAACTATTTACAAAATTATTCAATTATATATCAATGACAATACAGACCGTGTAGAGCGATCTCTGCGCTCTCTCTCTGTCTCGTGCTTGTGGTCACCGTCTAGCCCTGTTTCTGGGCCTGGTTACCTGAACGATGCCCTATAAAATATCAAACCCAGCGCTACAGCACTAAGAAGTATGACACCAATAGCTTAGTTGTCGACTATATATCCTTGATTTTCCCTGATACAGGTAACCACTCTCTGTTAAGCTCACTAAACCTTGCGGGGCTCGGTTATACTCCTACTGAGCTTCAGACCAAGAACATATACTGAGTACAATTACCACTGTAACATCAATATTCACATAAAGTATATGCAACATACATCGTTGTATGAATATTGGTATAAATGCACACTAACCTATAATAGTTAAAGATACACTGGACTGTCAACCAATAGTGTCTGGGTCGAATCAGTATGGGCCTCCGTCAACCCGCTCTATTTTCCAATGGCAGTCGCCACCCCAGACCCTAACAGGTGCCCACACTACACTTTCCTGCAAGGATGAAAGTCTCACACTGTGGGCCACAGTCAATTTCTTCTACCACAGACCTTCTGTCCTTGCCTCCAATTTCCAGAGAGACAACTCATGCTCCCTTCTGCTCACATAACCGAATTTCTGTCCTTCCAATTGGGTCCGAATTTCCATTTCTGCAATAGGGTCTGCGCTATCTGCTATCTTTAGCCTCGACAATCAGGATCTCCTAGCCTCTGTAAGGACTCTGCACCCCTTGCTTAATCCACTTGCAATACTGATCTTGTGTTTCTGGACATACTCATCACCTACGTCAGGCCTATCTTGTTACAAGTCGGGTGACGACTGACTTCCTGGCCTGACCCCTGTGGCTTTTGTATTTTTCTGCTGCAGATCACATGTCCCCTGTGCACCTAGCTCTGCTTTCCTCTCATTCAGCCTGCCTTCTGTCCCATGGTTCCAATACCCTTTCAGGTTCCTACACCTATAGTCTCTGATCACTAGATGGCAGCATTTGCCCACAAATACCTTACAGCTCATTTCTATTATATGAGTCACTCACTCTCCTTACATTCCTCCACTCTTTAAACTCACCATTGGATGAGAAATGTTACTTATGCTCTAGATACTCCTTGGCGGTGGTCTCAGAGTCGCCAATATTCAAACACACTCCTGTGTGTGCTGTATTACATACTGCCATGTGAAGTCATCTTCCGCATACCTCCTGGGTGAAACACCAGCGTTGGTACATTCAGATCTGTGAGGTCCCTCCTGACCTGTCTCTTCTGGGACACTCAGGCCCTGAGACACTCTTCCTGTGATTTTGACCTCTAGCCTACCCTCTAAGCCAGCCCCGGTCATTCTCTCTTCATCAGACACATGTGGCGGTAGCATGTAAGGGTGCCGCACTCTCTCTGGTGTGACGTCTTCTCCTTTCGGGGTGTACTCTCCTTGTCACTCGATGAGGAACAGCCTCCCATGTGTAGTCCAATTTTCCCCTAGGGTGCTTCAATTGAACCAAAACTCGATTCCCCAGCTGTAATGGTGACTCCTGCACAGGGGTTACTACAGGATGCCTTTTCCCCTGGGGCTTCTGTACAATCTTAAGTCTCAGGGGAGGAGTCCAGGGGAGGAGTCCTGAGGAGATAATTTGCATATTCCCACTGCATTTTGGGGTAAGTGAAGAGTCTCCGCGAGCTCAAAGAACACTGGATTTTGGCTGTTGGAGCTGAAAAGAGGACATCGGTAAACCAGGGGAGGAGTCCTGAGGAGATAATTTGCATATTCCCACTGCATTTTGGGGTAAGTGAAGAGTCTCCGCGAGCTCAAAGAACACTGGATTTTGGCTGTTGGAGCTGAAAAGAGGACATCGGTAAACAGCGTGCCTACCGGCACGTGCATTTTGAAGCTTTTTTTTTAAGCTTTTTTCACTGTTTTCAGAACATTAACAATAAGAACATGGAAGAGTCCAGGAGCCATTTGGTGAGCTGCATATCCTGCTACATGTTCACAGACTTGCCAGTGGAAAAGCCAAACTTCACATGCCAGAAATGCAAGCTTGTGTCCCTGTTGGAGGAAAAGTTGCGAAATCTAGAAGAGAGGTTAACTACCTTGAAAATCATTAAGGAAGGTGAAGAGTTCTTAGACAGAGCAGAATTATCTCTTCATGATTCAGAAAGAGAAGAAATTCGAACTGCACCTGACGAAACAGAGGAATGGAAGCATGTGACCCAGAGAAGCAGGAGGATCGAGAGGCAGTCAGCACCCATACTGCTCAGGAACCAGTACCAGGCTCTCACGCAGGAGAACCATGAAGAAATACAGCAAAATAAGACTTTGCCAGCAATGAATAACCTTGTAAGCCCTCAGAATCCTCCTGGATGGAGAAAGAAGAATGTTGTGAAGAAAAAACGGAGAGTGGTGGTCATGGGGGATTCCCTGTTAAGAGGAACAGAGGCCGCTATCTGCAGACCAGACATAACCTCAAGAGAAATGTGCTGTCTTCCAGGAGCAAAAATTAAAGATGTGTCTGACAGGATATCAAGACTCTTCAGACCTACAGATCACTACCCATTCCTGCTAATACATGTGGGGACAAATGACACCGCAGGAAAGGACCTGGAAACCATCTGCAGTGACTTTGAAGACTTAGGCAAGAAAGTGAAAGAATTGGGAGCGCAGGTGGTCTTCTCATCCATCCTCCCAGTGGATGGCCATGGAACAATGAGGTGGAATAAGATTCTACAGGTGAACAACTGGCTACGTCGATGGTGCCGTCAACAAGGATTTGGATTTCTGGATCACGGAATGAATTACCTATGCGATGGACTACTTGCTAGAGATGGGGTGCACCTTACGAAGACTGGAAAACATGTATTTGGAAGTCGCCTTGCTACACTCATCAGAAGAGCTTTAAACTAGAACAATGTGGGAAGGGAAGCAAAAGGCCAGAAAAAGCCATACAGCTGACAAATACTATTGAGATCTCTGCTACTGGAAGTGGAAAGGAAGAACAAAGACAAAAAAATCTAAATAATAAAAATATGGGAGGAAGAGAAACCAATCACAAACTAAAATGTTTTTATACAAATGCACAAAGCATGGGCAACAAACAAGGAGAATTGGATCTACTAATGCAGGAAAAGGAATATGATGTCATCGGAATCACTGAAACTTGGTGGGACGATACACATGATTGGAATAAAAGGCTAAAAGGATACAACTTATTTGCAAGAAACAGACTTGATAAACGAGGAGGAGGTGTTGCATTGTATGTTAGAAAAGCGTATATCTGCACAGAGATTGAAGCTTCAGAGACTGGGAGTTCTGTGGAAACTGTTTGGGTAAGAATACAAGGAGAGAACAACGGAAAGGACACCATTGTAGGCATTTACTACAGGCCACCTGGGCAAGCTGAAGATATGGATGAACTCTTTATGTATCAAATGACCAAGTTCTCCAAAAAATATGACGTAGTGGTCATGGGAGATTTCAACTATCCAGACATTTGTTGGGAATCTCTCTCAAGTAAAACTAACAGGTCAAGCAAATTCTTATCCTCTCTTGCTGACAACTTTATCTTCCAAAAGGTAGGGGAGAAAACAAGGGGATCTGCTACTTTGGATCTAATCCTTATAAACAGGGAGGAAATGGTTGAGGAGGTAAAGGTGGCTGGGACCCTAGGAGGCAGCGATCATGCTATTATAGAATTTTGGATAACTAGAGGAGGAAGACATGTGAAGACTCAAACTTCAAGGTTAGATTTTAGAAAGGCAGATTTTAAGAGACTCAGAAAGAGAATAGGAGGGATCCAATGGCTAGATGTCCTTAAGGACAAAAATGTCCAGGAAGGATGGGAAATTTTTAAAAATGAGATTCTCAAAGCACAATCGTTAACAATCCTGAAAAGTAGGAAGAATGGGAAGCATTTAAGGAAACCAGGATGGATGAACACAGAACTTAAACACATGCTAAAAAGAAAGAAAGAAATGTTTATTAAATGGAAAGAGGGAGGCATATCTAAAGAAGATTATAATGCAGTCTGCAGATCCTGTAGGGCACGTATCAGGTTAGCTAAAGCTGACAATGAATTAAGGCTTGCAAGAGATGTCAAAAGCAATAAAAAAGGATTTTGGGGGTATGTCAAAAGTAAAAGAAAAGTCAAAGATGCTATAGGATTTTTACAGGATGAAAATGGAGAAATGGTAAGAGAGGATGTTGAGAAGGCCGAACTTTTTAATTCCTATTTTGCATCTGTTTTCTCTCAGAAAGAAAATGTAACATCAACTGATCTTCACTGTCCTTTTAAAGGAATAGAGGAATCCAAGTTATCTGTAAACAGAAAGATTGTGAGGGAATATTTAGCTAACATAAATGAGTTCAAGTCTCCAGGTCCAGATGAATTACACCCCAGAGTACTGAAGGAGATCATAGAAGAAATTTTAGAACCACTCTCCATAATCTTTGAAAATTCTTGGAGAACAGGAGAAGTCCCAGAAGACTGGAGAAGAGCAAATGTTGTTCCTATCTTCAAAAAGGGGAAGAAGGTGGACCCAGGGAACTATAGGCCGGTGAGTCTGACTTCTATACCAGGAAAAATCTTTGAACAAATTATTAAACAACATGTATGTAAGTACATGGATAAGAATGAAGTGATTAACCAGAGTCAGCATGGGTTTGTAACTAACAAGTCATGTCAGACTAACTTAATTTCCTTCTATGACAGAATCACTGACTGGGTGGATCAGGGAATTGCTGTAGATATAGTATATCTTGACTTCAGCAAAGCATTTGACAAAGTATCTCACACCATCCTTATTGAAAAAATGACCAAGTATGCAATGGACCAGGCAACTGTTAGGTGGATTCATAACTGGCTTAGTGATCGGACTCAAAGGGTGGTTGTAAATGGCTTCACATCCAGCTGGATGAATGTCTCAAGTGGGGTACCACAGGGCTCCGTCCTGGGACCTGTATTGTTCAACATCTTTATCAATGATTTAGATGAAGGAATTGACGGTAAACTGATTAAATTTGCTGATGACACAAAGCTAGGAGGGATAGCTAATACTAGAGAAGAGAGAAAGAGGATTCAAAAAGACCTAAATAAACTGGAGCAGTGGGCAGCAACCAACAGAATGGTTTTTAACAGGGAAAAATGCAAAGTACTACATCTGGGCAATAAAAATGAAAAAAGCATATACAGAATGGGAGGAATAGAGCTAACCAACAGTACATGTGAAAAAGACTTAGGTATACTAATAGATCATAGACTGAACATGAGTCAACAGTGTGATGCAGCAGCAAAAAAGGCAAATACAATTCTGGGATGTATTAACAGAAGCATACAGTCTAGATCACGTGAAGTCATTATCGGTCTTTACTCCTCTTTGGTCAGACCTCATCTGGAATACTGTGTACAGTTTTGGGCACCACATTTTAAAAAAGACATAGACAAACTGGAGCAAGTTCAGAGAAGAGTGACCAGAATGGTGACTGGTCTGCAAACCATGTCCTATGAGGAACGGTTGCAGGATTTGGGAATGTTTAGCTTGCAAAAAAGAAGACTGAGAGGAGACTTAATAGCTGTCTACAAATATGTCAAGGGCTGTCACATTGTAGAAGGATCATCTTTATTCTCATTTGCACAAGGAAAGACTAGAAGCAATGGGATGAAACTAAATGGGAGGAGACACAGATTAGATATTAGAAAAAACTTTTTGACAGTTAGGGTGATTAATGAGTGGAACAGGCTGCCACGAGAGGTGGTGAGTTCCCCTTCAATGGACGTCTTCAAACAGAGGCTGGACAGACATCTGTCTGAGATGATCTAGTGAATCCTGCTTTGAGCAGGGGGTTGGACCAGATGACCCAGGAGGTCCCTTCCAACTCTACCATTCTATGATTCTATGATTCTATGATTCAGTGTCTCTAACCGATGTTGGTGTTTCCAAACCAAAGTTGTGGTGTTTATCTTCGTACTATCTTCCTCTGCATCAAGCTCTAGCTCAGTAACCTTACGGCTGTTACGTCCAAACAGCAACGTGTAAGGTGTGTACCCTGTCGTGGCATGAACCTGGTTATTGTACAACTAGACCAGTTCTGGTACAAATTCAGGCCATTTCATCTTCCTGTGTCACGGTGTAGGGGAATGCTGGTGAGGAAATAGCAGATACGGGCTGGGTGAGCAGGGAAAACTAATCTGTCCCTAGACTGGGAACCCTGAATAGCCCTGACCCCGAAGGTATCTCTGATGGTGAGAAGGTTCGGGTCTCCACCCTAAGCCCTAGCTCCTTCACAAGCCCTGCACTAATTCCCCTAATCTCCCTCCTCAGAACAAAGGTACAGCAATCTCAAAGGAAAGACTTCAGCGGCACAAACAAACAGGACTGCACAGCACGGCTTCCACGTATAGAGTGAAACTCTATCAGCTGCACCACGTAGTGGAAGGAGAGGCTACTTAAAGGCTAAGGGGAGTAGACTCACACAGAAACTCACATCCACCAGGACATGGCAATAGAATTGGCATTAACCAATGCAGTACAAGAGGGAATTTCACAGTTTAAGTTACAGCGGCATCTAGAATAAACCGCAGATACACAGCGCTAGACAGCGTGTGACATCCTGTCATCTTCTTGTTGTCCTCCACAATTCTCAGAATGTAGATAAAGTTATGTTGAAACATTCACAGTCCCCATTTCCCTGTGGGTGCTAGGGTGTAGTTCTGGAATTCTCAATGTTGTACTGTTGGTGCAATTCATCCATGACTTTTCCATGAAAACAGGCTCCTAGCTCAGAGTGAATTCTTTTTGGACACCCGTATACCCACATGAAGTCAGGACAGATGGCACAGGCCGCTGACTCGGCTGTTTGATTCCCGGTGGGAGTCATGACTGCAAACTTTTTAAAATGATCCATCATCACCAGACAGTACAAACAACCATTATCGGAGCGGCTGATCATAAGATAGTCCACCATCAGTAATTCCAAAGGGAAAGAAATCCTCTTCACCTATATAGATGTTCTGTGTTTAGGGGGTTTAGTCATCTCACCCTGATGGGATTTCTGGTAATCTTCTTTCACCACTCGATTTACTTGTGGCCAATACAGAAACCGTTGTAGCCATTGGAAAGTTCTCTCTGTTCTGAAGTGGGTATCACTCTCATGGGCTTCCTTCTTCACTCTGGGCTTCATTCCTTGTGAAATCATTAGCAGATTACAATGAGGCAATCTGGGCTACCGCCCAGGGCCAAAGGCTCCGGGGTCCTTTGGCCATATTGTCCTCATTATAATGCTTTTTTTCACCACTGTCGGCAGTGCACATCTCCGGACAGGTAGCTTTCCTAAAGCTCAGCTGCCAGCAATTCACAATGGTTTACTGGCATCTACAAGGCTATGTGTGTATGTACTCTTAGGAATAACAGAATTTTTGGTCCTCTCCTCCACTTTTGGCTGAGGTTTAGAGGATTAATCGGAGACATAGAACCGCTGTTCTCCACTTTGGAATCCAACCCTTCAGATATATGGTATAGGATGTATAGTATTGATATACCAAAAATATCAGTAATAATCAATTAAATTCTAAAAGACATTAATCAATTTAAAATTTGTATTTATTTAGTTTAATTAAATCTTGCATGGAAGGATGAAGACGTGTTCTTGGAGAAGCCTTCAACTTTAGCAGGTGTTTCTTGCTGATCAGGAGGCCACGGGTAGATGGTTCAAATCCTTCCATACAGGTACAGCATTGATGGTGGACATGCTGTAGTTTCTTCAGGGCGCTAGATGTGGGGGTTTTCTGTCCTCGAGATGTCTAAGGTGCCCTGGTGACAGCAGGCAATAATGCAGCTTCCTCTGACAGCGCGAGCAGCTCTGGATAATCCACGCCGGCAGGATGATATCATCCGGCGGAAGATGGAACCTATGAGAAAAGATGTAAAACTAATGTAAGTAATGGGACTCCATATTAGAGGGTACTACTGTGGTGTCACTGTGGGAGAACGTTAGAGGAATCTCATCACACAGAGGGCAGGGATCTTTGCCAGTCATCATACATGTGACAATCCCACCACTGACAGATAACATCTGCTCCACATGACTTCTTCTCACTGACATCATACAACATGGAGATTATTTCAAACTTACCTCGCCTACTTTCCCCCTCTTCTACTTTCTCTGTTTTTTCTTGTCTTCTCAGTTTTAGAAAATATTTTCTTTTCTTCTGAACTGGAGATTCTAATCAAAAAGTCAGAAAAAAATATTAATTATAAACTTCTAAAATATTTTCTTTGTATCTATATAGAGTTATGCAACTGATTAATATGCACCTGTAGCATTTCTGTGTGCCGCCATGTGGTGTCTCCAAGGAACTATGTCCCCTTATTATCATGACATTACTTGCAGCAAGCCACTTCCCCGAGTATTCTGATATTTGTTTTGCTAAAATCCACCCTATGGTTGTAGAGATATGGGCATTTATATTTAGTGCTAATTTTTATGGTCTTTTCCAAGGGGGCATGGCTCACAATTTTATATTGCAGAGCAACCTAAAGACACACCCCAGAGGATCCTGTGAGCACCGCGCTCTTGGAAAAGACGATAAAAATTAGCACTAAATAAGACCCGTAACTCAAAAAACGGAATACTCAGGGGAGCAACGGGAATAAAGTAAGTAATTTTTGGAGCCTTCATATGCTGATTAACATTATAATTTTGGATTATAGGCTATAATTGGATGGCCTATAAACCCGTACATACCTGACAATGAGGACGAGGATGAATCGTTTTTAGCAGTGAAACACAGATTTTCTCCATTAGTTTTGGAAGAGGAAGACTCTTTCTGCCTGTTTGGTAGAAGAAAGACCAGTAAATTAAAAGTAAAAACAATAGAAAAAAATGAAGAACACCTGTTTGTGAGGCCAATTAGGACAACATAGAGGGCATACCCTGCCCAGGCCCTCAACTAGTAATATTGGCCTGAAATGAGCTGGAAATGAATGGCTGGTCATAATGATCAACTGTTATTGCATTGTTATCACAAGCCAGATGCACAGAGGGGTGGTGGATGCTTGATTTAGATTTGTGTTACTCGTGTCTTGTATTTGGTTCTGAACATATATCAGAACTAAATCTCATAATAATAATAATTTACTCACATGTCTGAGTGTTTTTCACTGTTCTCTTGGGAACACTGTGGAGGTGACATAGGCTCTACATTGGTCATCATCCCGGTATTGGTAATATTTAGCTAAAACACACGGAGAAAAATAAATTGATTTATTTTTAAGCATTTTTGTAATTATAGGTTTTAGATATATTATTAGCCACCAACTTACTTTAGAAAACCTTTGATAAGATGATAGAAAGTTTTTTATTTCAGGCCAGTCATTGTCCTCTCTTGTGTCCGCCTCATCTGAATTAATGTGTCTGCTACAACGAGCTGCAAAGTACAAGTGTTATCAGAGATAATTAGTATAAGACCCCGTCAGACAGTCACCGTGTTATCACTAATAATGATGAGAACTTATTTTCACATAAAATGAAAGACAAGACACAAAACAGTTTTCTGCAGATGACGTCTCATTTTACTTACTGATAAAGTAGCGGGTGTCCTCATCTGACTTTAGCTCAGGAACGAACAGGGGCTTCTGACTTAGAAGGTTGTCAAAGTCTAAGTGATGCAGAAATGGATGCATTTTGATCTCATTTGCTCCTCCTGGAAAAGGAAGACAAGAAAGAAAGTGATACAGTCACTTTTAGAGAAACTGCTCCATATCGGTACAGTTTATGTTAACCTGAACTGAAGATGTAACAGCAGACATGCAAGAAATGTACTGAAAGTCACAGCATGAAAAATGGGGAATGGATAAGTAGGTAGATTACTGAACCTCATGGACACAACCATGTGTCTGGTCACAGAGGTGTAATAAGTCATAATACTATTATAATATTACCTGTCCCAAGTCTATCTGCTGGATCTTTTCTGAGCAGCTGAGTGATGATGTCCTGAGCATCGGGTGGACTAGAGTATTTATGATATGTCCAAATTAATTTATCTGTTATATAAAAAGAAAATATTACAGGAAATGAAACGTTTTCATTTATTTTCATAAAAAATTTCCTTAATAAGGCTAGAAATTAAACCAGAAAACCAATGAAACCAAATAACAGTGACATCACAAGCATTCAGATTATTTTACTTACCCTCAAGGACACTGCGTAAAATATCTCTTTTTAAAGTCCCTCTAAATGGTGTACGTCCAAAAAGAAATTTATGTAGGGTGATCCCTACTGACCACCAATCAACGGGCCTTCCATAGCCTTTCCTTTGGATAATTTCTGGGGCCATGTAACTAAGGGTGCCAAAAGTCTGGAAACCAACAGAAGAATGAGATGATGATCAATAAATATAATTGCGTCAAATAACATCAGTGCAAACGTTTTATAGAGAAATTGTCAGAGAAGGAGAAAGAGATGAAATCTGTAAAGTACAAGATTTTGTAAGTAAAGCCTACCTCTTCATCAAGGAACTCGCTGGTGATGTCCTCAGTTGAAGCCTTGTAGATATCTGAGCTTGGTCTCATGAGGCCGAGTTTTGAAACCCCAAAATCGGTGACCTTAATATGTCCTGTTGATGATATCAGGAGGCTGTGAAAGAAAGAAATGGTGTCAGACCCAAATAATTACCCATAGACTGTGTAAAAACTATAATTTTTTTTACCCTTTATTATACTACTGGGGTCACTTACTTGCCAGGCTTCAGGTCTCTGTGCACCACACCATAACTGTGCAGGTATTCCACAGCAAGAACCGTTTCCGCAATGTACATACGGGCCAGGAGGACAGGTAAAGGACCACAGCGCTTTATAAGACTGGCACAGTCTCCTCCTATAGGAGAAAGCAAATATGAGAGGTGAGGGTTTGTTTCAATGTAAATTACACATGATGAGGGTGAATATGAAATAAGTGGAAATATTGGGACAAGATGGCCTATATAGAGATATACTGTGTAATGTAGAGCGTATACTGTATACTACATGTAGCCATCCATGTGGGCACATTATGGTCATATATAGGAGCTAGGATTAAGCAGACGTGGGCTGGATATAGATACAATGGATGTGTCCTACCTGGTACATACTCCATGACCATACACAGATGAAGTTTAGTAGGAAAAGAGCAGAACATGGAGGCCACGAAGGGACAATCGGCGAATGCTGAGATGTCCCTCTCCAGAAAGGCCAATTCAAGTCTCTTTGGCTTTTTCAGGTTCTCCTTGTCCATTGTCTTCATAGCACAAATCTGGTTTGTGTCTTTATGGCGCACTAAGTGGACGGCCCTGGAGAGGAAGAAAATCCATGATTTATTACAAATTCTTATTAACAGTCCATCTATAGACCTCATCAAACGATCTCCTGTACTAATGGTAAAAACTAGATGTGAGGCCATCACTATAAATCCATGTCTAGAAATGCATAAAATAATACTCCATAAATGATTATCAATGGAGGGTCCACATCCACGTCACATCCTAACTGACCTGACAGATAGATGTGGACAGTGATGTGGACTCCTAATTTCTCTATGGGAATATTACATGGGCAGGACACCAAGGCATCATCATAAGGAGCCCTGGGAAATAAATATTATACCAAAGTAAAGCTCACCCAAAGGCTCCACTGCTGATCAGTTTGATCGGTTTATAGTCGCTCTTACAAGGATTTCTCACTGGGTTCAATGATCCGATCAAGGCCTAAAAAGTAATAAGAAATGACATTAAGACAGAAAATGCAGGAGAATAAAAGCTCAAGATACAGGAACGTCTCTCTTCTATATTATGTCCCCGCTGATTACACTGTAGAGAACGTGATACAAGCCGGACCCTCCACAGACCCCATTATATTATAAAGGGAAATCCCCCATACACATAAATCAATACTGCAGGGAAGGATAAGGGACATCACACAGAGGGGGCAGGAAGAATAACGCCATTATCACACATAATATGTCTGATCTACATGACGAACAGTGATATCCCATTATCATATGGGATATAATATGGCATGTATAATTCACACCCGTCATCTGATGATATACAGACGTCCCCCTGATACTTACACTGGCAGATTCCTGGATGATCTCTGGTGTCTCACATATTCCACCATCAGTATTTGCCGGCACAGTTATTCCTAAAATAATGAAGAAACGTCATTTATTAAATGTCTATATCAGCACTTAATAACCAGAAGAAATGGAAGCAAAAAAGTCAAATATCAAAAAACATAACAAATGTTATTGATTAATCAGAACAATTCATGATAAAAAAAATAATAAGAGAATGTCAGACACAGAGAATCACTTCAAAACCTATTCATAATCGTATTCATACAAGTTTGTGTCTGTTTAGAATGTAGAAGATATAGGAACAATCTGTAGTCCTCAAAATAAATAAGACTAATAGAAAAGAGAAACCTTCACAGTCTGGGAGGGTGGGGAGCAAGACCCCGACATGTGTTTCGCATAGGCTTCTTCCAAGGGGTATTGAAGAAGTTTTGCGTAGGCTTCTTCCAGGGGGTGTGGAAGAAGCCTAGATGAAACGCGCATCAGGGGCTCACTCCCCACCCTCCCAGACCATGCAGGTTTCTCCTATTTATTTGCTTATTTATTTATACAGAGGATGAAGAATAAATCCACATATTCTTTACCGTTCTCAATAACGTAATATTTGAATGTAAAATATTAGATGATCGTTTTACCTTCTATCAGATCGGATTTTGGCCCTGGCTGACTGTTATCAGGGTCAGCAACATTTAGGTTTTGCCCCTCTGCAGAGTCGCCTTTTGATGTTTCCTGATGGATATAAGATATACAATTAATATAACATTTCTCAAACACTAGATTACCACATATATAAAGCGGGAAGGATTAAACCTGGATTTACTTGACAAGTTCAGTATTGGACGGACAATTCACGGCCGCTCTATCAAGCAAATTTACATTAATATTTAAGGGAATTTCTATCAGAACTGCAGCATTTACAAGGAGGAAGATTGTGATGATGGAGTGAGACAGAAGTAGAAATACAAGCTCCGCACCGCTGAGTACAGACTGTCACCACAGAGGATGGAGCCGCAGAGACAGGCCGCCATAGAATATCCTGTGTCTGCCTGGAGCGGAGAGGGGAAGGTCTCTACCATCATAAATCTGACCTTCTGCTATATGACTGGTAATCTGGAGAAGATCAGACAACAAGGACATGAGATGTAGAAGATGATGGATCCTTACCAGGCGCTCCAGTGAGTAGGCCGGATACTCCAGTACATACAGGACATTTTGGGCCAGTTGTTTAAAAAAGGCCAATTCTCCACTTTGGGATTTTTCTTCAGCCTATAAAGATGAAAATTAATAAGAAATGAAAATAATCAATAAAATTCATGAACATATATGATATTGCCACGTTGGTTAAAGTCTGATCTGATAGGTGTTTGGTATCAATAAAAAACTGAGTTCACTTCGCAAAAAAAGGCTTTACTTAGTCCTATCAACAGAAAAATTACAATGTTATGGGTCTCTGAATATAGTGACACAAAGAACCATTTCATCTCAATTGGAATTTTTTTCCCCTTGTTTCAATACAATGTATGGTAAATAGGATGGAGCCATTGAAAGCTGCAACTCATCCCAAAAAAACAAGCCCTCACATGTCTATGCCAATGGAGAAATAAAGTTATGGCTCTTGAAAGAAAGTGAGGAAAAAATGAGAGCGGAAAAATGAAAAATTTTGTGGTCCATAAAGGGTTAACCAATCCTATTCCCTCCTCCCCCCGCATCCAGGACCTTCCCACCCCTAATTCAACTAACCCTTTAGATCCCACCCTTTGTCATGTAGCCTGATTGCCCTGTTTTGACTCCAGGCTATTATTATCTGGGTATTTGGCACAGGTTAAACTTAAACTTGTATTCCATTATTATTTTCCATTATTATTATATATAATTTGTGCAGATTGTCTGCTACTTACCTGCTGTACTAATGTCCAGATGTTCTTCTGTAAATGCTCAAGATATTCTGAGCTTATACAACCTTGGTGGTATTTGGTCAGGCAATCTCTCACAAGCTCCATAACCAGCCGGTAAGTGAAGCTGAGGACGCCATCGGGTAGTGGTAGCACAAAGTGAAGGTCATAGGTGGTAAGAATCCCCTGGAGTAGTGCTAACACCTGAAGTCTGTCTGGAGGAATTCCAGACATTTCAAGTAATCCAAGCGCGGTCAGTATATGACTAGCTATATGGCTTATCACACCAACAGCAATGACACCGGAATGTCAAAGTGACAACAGGAGTGTAAACACTTGTAGAAGTAGTGATGGTTAATTGTGATGTCATAATGGAATCGTGTGTTCTAATCTTAAAGGGGCATCTTACATTATAAGGAAGTTGCCTTGCAACTCTTAAGTAGGCAACAATATAGGCTCAGCATCAGAACCAGATGCAGACAAGGAGGAAAGCGCTATGGGTGCTTTACTCTTCTAAACAGTTAGAGTCTTTTTATGTAAGATAAATTAGTTATATCTGTTATACACAATAAAAATTATAGTGTTTTGTATCAATAAGAAATTCAGATTTCAGTGCTAACAGAAATATCTTTCTGTGGGAACAGGGCATGTGGGGCTGGGGCTGCATCCAACCCTGGCATATGAAGCACGCTGGCCCATGTTGCTCTGCCACAACCACTTCCAAAAATGGGGGTCTTTATTTCAAATATGACCCTGTCTACCAATGGAGAAAATCAAAATTTACTACTCTCAATAATACCAATTTTTAAGGGTGGCCAATCAGGTCTCTTTATAATATTAATAATAACCACCATATAATAATAGTAGTGCCCCTCTGGTTCTCCTTATAATATTAAAGGGAATCTGACAGTAGCATCAACCCTCCTAAGCCATCTATATGGGCATTTAGGTCATAGAAAGTTGAAGAAACCGATACCTTGATATCTGCCATCTGATGTCTTATTCCATAGAAATCCACATTTTGCTTTATATGTAAATGAGCTGTTAAGATCTATGGGCCGGACATAGATCTCCCTGAGAATCTGCATCCAGAGCTTACTTTCAATGGAACAGGTAGTTACCAGTGTGGTACATGTAGATCAGGAGTGTAGACGGTCAGTCATTACATGTCTCACACTGGAAATGCCTCCTTTCATTAAAAATAATCTCTGGAGGCAGATTCTCAGGGAGATCTATGTCCGGCCTATAGATCTTAACAGCTCATTTACATATTAAGAAAAAAGTGGATTTCTCTGATTAAGACATTCATCAAATCGTGGCTATCAAGGCATCACTCTATTCAACTTTCTATGACCTGCATCTTTATGTAGACGGCTTATAAGGGTTGATCTTACTGACAGTTTCCCTTTAATAGTGTGGTTCGGACCTCCTTATAATAATAGTGCCCCTTATGGGCCTCCTTATAATAATGCTAATAATAGTGACTACCTGTTCTTTTTTATTAAATTAAAAATAATAATGCTCTCTCGGGCCTCTTTATAATAGTAATAATAATATTAATGATAAAAATATTAGATGACCCCACACGGTTTAGGGAAAGTGTCACTGAATGCAGAAGCCGGGTCTAAGCTCCTAATAAACACTACCCACCTCCTGCCCTGCTGTGTTATTACAGGCTTTATTCCCCTTCAAGCCTAAGCATCAGAATGCCGGTGTCTCCTCTTACTGCTCCATTTCACCTGCTGTCAGTAATGCAAAGTGTCTGGGCCCTGTTTTAAAGCCTCTTGTTAACCCCCTCCCACCATGTATCTGTAGCATCAGCGTCTCTGCCCCCTGCCAGGCAAAGACGCCGTCCCCCTTACCGCCGCGGTCCTGCTCCGGTGTCTTCCGGCCTCCCTGCAGCGGCTGCTGGTACACGCAGCTTCCCTGGCTCTGTACTTAGGGTGCGCGCGCTTCCTCCCTCTTAAAGGGGGAGCGCGAGCCGTCCTAAAAAGTCCCCGGCCAATGGCCGGAGGACTTTCTCTATAAAAGGCACCTCCTCCAATATGGAGGTGCCTGTGCAAGGTTGTTGCTTTGTTATACTTGCTTTGCTTCAGCCCTCAGGTCCTCTGCAAGTCAGTCCTGTCCGCCAGTCTGTTCTTCAGTACAGTCCGCCAGTCTGACTACTTTTCAGCCTGACAGTCTGCCTACAGTCCAGTCCGCTAATCTGTCTATGGGCTTTACCCGCCTGCTTACCTGGAAGCACCTGCTTGTTACCTGCCGTGCCCGCCAGCCTACTTACCTGAAGCACCTGCCTGTTACCTACTGTGCCCGCCAGCCTGCTTACCTGGAAGCACCAGCCTGTTACAGGCTGTGCCCGCTTGCCTGCTTACCTGGAAGCACCTGCCTGTTACCTGTTGTGCCCGCCAGCTTGCCCACCCGGAGCACCCGTCTGGCTATCAGCCGAATCAGCCTGCCTGTCGGCCCTAACCACCCGTCAGCCTGCCTGCCGTGCTCATCCACTGTACCGGTCAGTTCCAGCCTTCTGTCTCGTGGGAGTCACCTGCTCTCATACAAGGTCGGTCCCACAGTGGCACCTGGTCCCTGTGCTCAGTCCCTCCCTGGTTCACGGAGTCGACTGAGCCGCCGTGCGACCTTGGTCTGGCCGAGTAGATACTTAGTCACGCCCCTCTGGTCCCTCCTTGCACCGCAGAACAGAGGTTCCACCACCCGGATCCGTAACAGTTTGCATGGGCCATGGAACCCGGTGGCCCCCAGACTCCTTCGCTTTCTGACCTGTACCAGGAGGTTTCTCATCAGAGATCCCAGCAGGAAACTATCCTGACTTACCTGCGGTCTGTCAACTCCCGCCTGGACACGTTGTCCATCCCACCTGTGTCCGTCTCGAGCCGAACGGCACCCGCTCCGGCGGCGCCTCAGCCTATTTGTGCCATGACTTCCGCCCCTGGTCCCCGGCTCTCTGCGCCTCACATTTTGGTGGTGACCCCGTCTTATGTCGGGGTTTTCTAAACCAATGCACGCTGCACTTTGAACTCCTGGCACATCAGTTTCCCTCCGACCGGGGCAAGGTGGCGTTCATCATGTCTCACCTCACCGGGGAAGCATTGGCATGGCTAAACCCACTATGGGAGAGAGGAGATCCCCTTGTGTCCGACCTTCCAGCTTTCCTCACTGCCTTCCGGAAGGTCTTCGATGAGCCCGGACGAAAGACTTCTACTGCCTCCTCTCTTCTCCGTCTCCACCAAGGGAGTCTCACCGTGGGCCAGTATGCCATATATTTCTGCACTCTCGCATCTGAGCTTGCCTGGAACCACGAGGCCCTTTTGTCTGCCTTCTGGGAGGGTCTTTCCGGACGGATCAAGGACGAGCTATCCCATCGGGACATTCCTTCCACCCTGGACGACCTGGTGTCACTAGCTACCCGGATTGACATCCGTTTCTTGGAACGAGTTAAGGAGACAACCCGGGAGAGAAGATTTCCTCGTCTCGCTCCTGTGTTCCAGAAACCTGCCTCCCAACCAGCAATTCCCCGGGCACGCTCGCCCGAACCCATGCAGAACTCAAGAGAATACCAAGAGTGTGCAAAGCAGTCATCAAAGCAAAAGGTGGCTACTTTGAAGAACCTAGAATATAAGACATATTTTCAGTTGTTTCACACTTTTTTGTTAAGTATATAATTCCACATGTGTTAAATCATAGTTTTTATGTCTTCAGTGTGAATGTACAATTTTCATAGTCATGAAAATATAGAAAAATCTTAAAATGAGAAGGTGTGTCCAAACTTTTGGTCTGTACTGTATATTGCATGCAATACTTTATAGCCTCTACTGATAGTTTATTCACTTGACAGGTTTTCATACCGCTGAGTTTATTGGTGTGACTCTATACCTTGGGTCCTCACTATCACTAATTGCTGTATTATTATTATTATTTTTTCTATTGCATGTGACACTTTACAGATTTTTTATGATTGATTGGATAGGCCTTCTATGCCTCTATATTATCCTTGTATGTGCTGATACCTATTACCTCGCTCATACTCTCGGTCATACTCCCAACCTACTGACTGTGGGATCCTTCTATTTACTTCTCCTTTTTTAGTACTGTGTTTTTTACTGACTGTTCTAATGAATTTAACCGCTTTCCGACCGCCCACTGTACATAAACGTCGGCGCTGCCTCGGCTCTGTGCAGCGCCGACGTTTATGAACGGTCGGCGGTCCCGCAGCCCTCAGGACCCTTAGGGTCCTGCAAGTGCTACGGTTGCAGCTCAGCGCGACAGCTCTGACAGGGGACATCATCGGGACCTGATTGGATCAAGTCCCAATGATGTTAACCCTTTCCTATCTTCTATATGCCGCGATCTATAGTGATCGCAGCATATAGAAGATAGTGAGAGGAGAGGGGGTCGTCCACTTACCTCTCTGACGGCCCCCTGATGCCTTCCAGGACCTGCCATTGTTATGGCAGCTGGAGGTCACATGACTGCCTCCAGATCTGCCATATATGGTGTCCTGCTAGACTCAGTCTGCAGCTGAAGCCTAGCAGGACTCAGACAGTGTGTCAGCAAACTTCTCATGTAATGTAATACATAGTGATTAGAAAAATAAAAATTAATGTCCTATACAGGACTAAGTAATAATGTAAAAAAAAGTCTAAAAAATGTTTTCAAACTGTTAAAAAAAATCACAAAATAAATAAAAATAAATAAATAAAATATTAAACCAATAAATCCGTATATTTCTGCAAAAACAAAAAGAGTACACATATTTGGTATTGCCGCGTCCGAAACAACCCAATCTATAAAACTGTCACACAAATTAACTCCTTCTGTGCACACTGTAATAAAAATAAATAAAAAACGGAGCAAAAAACTATGCTTTTTCATCATATCGCCAAACAAAAAGTGGAAAAAAATGCGATCAAAAAGCAAAATGGAAATAAAAATGGTACCGCTGAAAACGTCATCTTGTTCCGCAAAAAAAAAGCCACCATACAGCTTCATAAGCCAAAAAATAAAAAAGTTATAGCTCTCAGAATAAAGCGATGCAGAAAAAATATTTTTTCTATAAAATTATTTTATTGTGTAAAAGCACCAAAACATAAAAAAATACAGTAAGTGTAGTATCTCTGTAAACGTACTGACCCGAAGAATAATGCTGCCTTATCACTTTTACCACACGCAGAACGGCATAAAAAAAAACTCAAAAAACAATTCCTGAATTGTTGGTTTTTGTTAATTTTACCTCCCAAAAAACGGAATAGAAAGCGATCAAAAAATGTCACGTACCCAAGAATGGAACCAATAAAAATGTCAACTCGTCCCGCAAAAAACAAGCCATCACATGGCTCTGTCAGCCGAAATATGGAAAAATTATAGCTCTCAAAATATGGCGATGCAAAAACTAGATTTTGCAAAAAAGCGTCTCTTAGTGTGTGACAGCTGTCAGTCATAAAAACCTGATATAAATCTGGTATCTCTGTAATCGCACCGACCCGAAGAATAAAGTAATCTCATCACTTATACCGCACGAGGAACGGCGTAAAAAATTAATAAAACCAATTCTTCACCTGCTACTGATTTGTTTATTATGTCTCCTAAAGATCGCAGTAATGCTCTGCTCACATTTATCCTGCTCTCTGCGCTGAGCACTTACACCAGAGTTTCCATGTAAATCTCTGAAATATGTGATTCAGACAGAACCCATGACGGAAGATTCCCTGTAATGAGGCAGATATAGGCTCTGTGGATGCCGTCTGGCCTGTGATCCCATGGTGTCATTTTTTTTAGGCGTGCATAAAAGTGCGGTTGGCCACAGTTTTGTGCACTTCTGAAAAAAAGGACACCGCTAAGCAGAGGCCAGACGGAGTCCAGAATAACTCTGCTGCCTCATTACAGTGAATGGATCCCGCAGGGGTTTCATCTGAATTACATCACTTGGAAATTTAGATGGAAACCCCGATGTAAGTGCTCAGCATAGAGCGCCGGATAAATGTTACGTAAAATGTTCCCAATAAAAGCTTCAACTCAGTCCTCAAAAAAGCTAGTCCCAACTCAGGTCCGTTATCTGTTAAAAATATAAGGGTCTTCCAAGTTACTGGTAGCAGAAAGGCTCTGGAAAAGCGAAATGGCCCTTGCCCCCCAAAAGAAATTCAGAAAATTTTGTGCTCCCAAATCTAAATGCCTATTCTACAATAATTTGTTCTCCAATTGTCAAATAGCGCTACGTCCCTCCCAGATCTCACCGTATGGCTGAGCGGTACGATACAGCCACATATGGGGTATTGCCACTTTTAGTAGAAATTGTGTGACACATTTCGGCACCATTTTTACCCATTGCCCTGTGTGAAAATGTAAAATCTGAGGATAAAACATTTTTTTGTGGTAAAAATACAATTATGTTTTCTTCACTGCCTAATCCACTGACTGGGTGGATCAGGGAAATGCTGTAGATATAGTATATCTTGACTTCAGCAAAGCATTTGACAAAGTATCTCACACCATCCTTATTGAAAAAATGACCAAGTATGCAATGGACCAGGCAACTGTTAGGTGGATTCATAACTGGCTTAGTGATCGGACTCAAAGGGTGGTTGTAAATGGCTTCACATCCAGCTGGATGATTGTCTCAAGTGGGGTACCACAGGGCTCCGTCCTGGGACCTGTATTGTTCAACATCTTTATCAATGATTTAGATGAAGGAATTGAGGGTAAACTGATTAAATTTGCTGATGACACAAAGCTAGGAGGGATAGCTAATACTAGAGAAGAGAGAGAGAGGATTCAAAAAGACCTAAATAAACTGGAGCAGTGGGCAGCAACCAACAGAATGGTTTTTAACAGGGAAAAATGCAAAGTACTACATCTGGGCAATAAAAATGAAAAAAGCATTTACAGAATGGGAGGAATAGAGCTAAGCAACAGTACATGTGAAAAAGACTTAGGTATACTAATAGATCATAGACTGAACATGAGTCAACAGTGTGATGCAGCAGCAAAAAAGGCAAATACAATTCTGGGATGTATTAACAGAAGCATACAGTCTAGATCACGTGAAGTCATTTTCGGTCTTTACTCCTCTTTGGTCAGACCTCATCTGGAATACTGTGTACAGTTTTGGGCACCACATTTTAAAAAAGACATAGACAAACTGGAGCAAGTTCAGAGAAGAGCGACCAGAATGGTGACTGGTCTGCAAACCATGTCCTATGAGAAACGGTTGCAGGATTTGGGAATGTTTAGCTTGCAAAAAAGAAGACTGAGAGGAGACTTAATAGCTGTCTACAAATATGTCAAGGGCTGTCACATTGTAGAAGGATCATCTTTATTCTCATTTGCACAAGGAAAGACTAGAAGCAATGGGATGAAACTAAATGGGAGGAGACACAGATTAGATATTAGAAAAAACTTTTTGACAGTTAGGGTGATTAATGAGTGGAACAGGCTGCCACGAGAGGTGGTGAGTTCCCCTTCAATGGACGTCTTCAAACAGAGGCTGGACAGACATCTGTCTGAGATGATTTAGTGAATCCTGCTTTGAGCAGGGGGTTGGACCAGATGACCCAGGAGGTCCCTTCCAACTCTACCATTCTATGATTCTATGATAATGGTATAAATGTAAAAATTAAAAAATACTCACTACTTCCCTAGATGAATTCCTTGAGAGGTATAGTTTACAAAATGGGGTCACTTGTGGGGGATTCTGCTGTTTTGGCATGTCAGCGAATCTTCAAATGTGACATGGTGTCTGCAACCTATCCCAGCCAACATAGCGCTCGTTTCTCTTCCGAACTCTGCCGTACACCAAAGCAGTGGTTTTCCCCCACATATGCGGTATCGGCGTACTCAGGAGAAATTGCACAACAAATTTCATGGTGCAATTTCTCCTATTACCCTTATGATAATGCAAAATTAGGGGATGAAAAACATTTTTTGTGGGAAAAATGTGAAAATTTTATTTTTACGGCTCAACATTATAAACTTCTGTGAAGCACCTGGAGGTGCAAGGTGCTCACCACACATCTAGATTAGTTTCCTAAGGGGTCTAGTTTCCAAAATGGTGTCACTTGTGGGGGGTTTCCACTGTTTAGGTACATCAGGAGCTCTCCAAAAGCAACATGGCGTCTGCTAATTATTCAAACAAATTTTTCTTTCAAAAAGTCTAATGGCGCCCCTTCCCTTCCGAAGGCTGCAGTGCGCCCAAACAGTGGTTTTCCCTCACATATGGGGTATCAGCGCGCTAATGAGAAATTGCACTACAAATTGTGTATTCCATTTTTTCCTGTTACCCTTGTGAAAATAAAAAAATTGGGTCTAAAGTAACATTTTTGTGAAAAAAAGTTAAATGTTCATTGTTTTCTTCCACATTCCAAAAATTCCCGTGAAACACCTGAAGGGTTAATAAACTTCTTGAATGTGGTTTTGAGCACCTTGAGGGGTGCAGTTTTTAGAATGGTGTCACTTTTGGGTATTTTCTGTTATAAAGGCCCCTCAAAGTGACTTCAAATAAGATGTGGTCCCTAAAAAAATGGTTTTGTAAATTTTGTTGGAAAAATGAGAAATCGCTTGTCAAATTTTAACCCTTATAGCTTCCTAACAAAAAAAAATTTTGATTCCAAAATTGTGCTGATGTAAAGTAGACATGTGGGAAATGTTATTTTTTAACTATTTTGTGTGACATATCTCTCTCATTTAAGGGCACGAAAATTCAAAATTTGAAAATTGCAAAATTTTCAAAATTTTCACCAAATTCATGATTTTTTCACAAATAAACGCAAGTGATATCGAAGAAATTTTACCACTATCATGAAGTACAATATGTCACGAAAAAAGAGTCTCAGAATCAGGGGAATCCGTTGAAGCGTTGCAGAGTAATTACTTCATAAAGTGACAGTGGTCAGAATTGAAAAAATTGGCCCGGTCACGAAGGCAAAAACAGGCTCTGGGGCGAAGTGGTTAAATAAATATTGATTTTATTGGCATCTGTGCTTCATTTATCTTGATTGGATTGCTTTAATACTGAAGTATTGCATTTAAATAGCATTTTAAATATATTTACATACAGTTTGATGTGATTAGTGATAGTTTACAGTTATATAAAGATTATTTTTTTATGTGCAAATGTGCAATATGCATGAATATTGCAATAAGGCCATGTAACATTTTTTGATACAAAAAAAACTAAAAATTAAGTTTTTGATGTAATTTTCATTTGTTTATGGACAACCATGCTCACATACAGTATAATAATGCAACAGGTATTCAAATAAAACACTTAAATTAGCTAAAAATAAAAACCTTAATATGTCCGGTCAAAAATGACCGGAACATTATAAGTGTATAGTAGACCCGAACAGAACAGTTAAGTCGAAAAAAATTTGACCAACTCAGAATTTGTTTTACATTTTTTAGACTTTTTAAGTTTGGCTGCAGTGGCACAGAGAACGCGGACTCAGTGGTACAATAAAACAAGTTGTTTATTAACTATTTACAAAATTATTCAATTATATATCAATGACAATACAGACAGTGTAGAGCGATCTCTGCGCTCTCTCTCTGTCTCGTGCTTGTGGTCACCGTCTGGCCCTGTTTCTGGGCCTGGTTATCTGAACGATGCCCTATAAAATATCAAACCCAGCGCTACAGCACTAAGAAGTATGACACCAATAGCTTAGTTGTCGACTATATATCCTTGATTTTCCCTGATACAGGTAACCACTGTCTGTTAAGCTCACTAAACCTTGCGTGGCTCGGTTATACTCCTACTGAGCTTCACACCAAGAACATATACTGAGTACAATTACCACTGTAACATCAATATTCACATAAAGTATATGCAACATACATCGTTGTATGAATATTGGTATAAATGCACACTAACCTATAATAGTTAAAGATACACTGGACTGTCAGCCAATAGTGTCTGGGTCGAATCAGTATGGGCCTCCGTCAACCCGCTCTATTTTCCAATGGCAGTCGCCACCCCAGACCCTAACAGGTGCCCACACTACACTTTCCTGCAAGGATGAAAGTCTCACACTGTGGGCCACAGTCAATTTCTTCTACCACAGACCTTCTGTCCTTGCCTCCAATTTCCAGAGAGACAACTCATGCTCCCTTCTGCTCACATAACCGAATTTCTGTCCTTCCAATTGGGTCTACGCTCACACGACCGAATTTCCATTTCTGCAATAGGGTCTGCGCTATCTGCTCTCTTTAGCCTCGACAATCAGGATTTGCTAGCCTCTGTAAGGACTCTGCACCCCTTGCTTAATCCACTTCCAATACTGATCTTGTGTTTCTGGACACACTCATCACCTACGTCAGCCCTAGCTACCACAGGTGACTTGTTACAAGTCGGGACGACGACTGACTTCCTGGCCTGACCCCTGTGGCTTTTGTATTTTTCTGCTGCAGATCACATGTCCCCTGTGCACCTAGCTCAGCTTTCCTCTCAATCAGCCTGCCTTTTGTCCCTTGGTTCCAATACCCTTTCAGGTTCCTACACCTATAGTCTCTGATCACTACATGGCAGCATCTGCCCACAAATACCTTACAGCTCATTTCTATTATATGAGTCACTCACTCTCCTTACATTCCTCCACTCTTTAAACTCACCATTACTTGGATGAGAAAGGTTACTTATGCTCTAGACGCTCTTTGGCAGTGGTCCTAGAGTCGCCAATATCCAAACACACTCCTGTGTCTGCTGTATTACATACTGCCATATGAAATCATCTTCCGCATACCTCCTGGGTGAAACACCAGCGTTGGTACATTCAGATCTGTGAAGTCCCTCCTGACATGTCTCTTCTGGGACATTCAGGCCCTGAAACACTCTTCCTGTGATTTTGACCTCTAGCCTACCCTCTAAGCTAGCCCCGGTCATTCTCTCTTCATCAGACACACACGTGGCTGTAGCATGTAAGGGTGCCGCACTCTCTCTGGTGTGACGTCTTCTCCTTTCGGGGTGCACTCTCCTTGTCACTCGATGAGGAACAGCCTCCCACGTGTAGTCCAATTTTCCCCAAGGGTGCTTCACTTGAACCAAAACTCGATTCCCCAGCTGTAATGGTGACTCCTACACAGGAGTTACTACAGGATGCCTTTTCCCCTGGGGCTTCTGTACAATCTTAAGTCTCAGTGTCTCTAACCGATGTTGGTGTTTCCAAACCAAAGTTGTGGTGTTTATCTTCGTACTATCTTCCTCTGGATCAAGCTCTAGCTCAGTAACCTTACGGCTGTTACGTCCAAACAGCAACGTGTAAGGCGTGTACCCTGTCATGGCATGAACCTGGTTATTGTACAACTAGACCAGTTCTGGTACAAATTCAGGCCATTTCATCTTCCTGTGTCACGGTGTAGGGGAATGCTGGTGAGGAAATAGCAGATACGGGCTGGGTGAGCAGGGAAAACTAACCTGTCCCTAGACTGGGAACCCTGAATAGCCCTGACCCCGAAGGTATCTCTGATGGTGAGAAGGTTCGGGTCTCCACCCTAAGCCCTAACTCCTTCACAAGCCCTGCACTAATTCCCCTAATCTCCCTCCTCAGAACAAAGGTACAGCAATCTCAAAGGAAAGGACTTCAGCGGCACAAACAGGACTGCACAGCACGGCTTCCACGTATAGAGTGAAACTCTATCAGCTGCACCACGTAGTGGAAGGAGAGGCTACTTAAAGGCTAAGGGGAGTAGACTCACACAGAAACTCACATCCACCAGGACATGGCAATAGAATTGGCATTAACCCATGCAGTACAAAAGGGAATTTCACAGTTTACGTTACAGCGGCATCTAGAATAGACCGCAGATACATAGCGCTAGACAGCGTGTGACATCCTGTCATCTTCCTGTTGTCCTCCACAATTCTCAGAATGTAGATAAAGTTATGTTGAAATGTTCACAGTCCCCATTTCCCTGTGGGTGCTAGGGTGTAGTTCTGGAATTCTCAATGTTGTACAGTTGATGCAATTCATCCATGACTTTTCCATGAAAACAGGCTCCTAGCTCAGAGTGAACTCTTTTTGGACATCCATATACCCACATGAATTGATGACAGATGGCACAGGCCGCTGACTCGGCTGTTTGATTCCCGGTGGGAGTCATGACTGCAAACTTTTTAAATGATCCATCATCACCAGACAGTACAAACAACCATTATGGGAGCGGCTGATCATAAGATAGTCCACCATCAGCACTTCCAATGGGAAAGAAATCCTCTTCACCTATATAGATGTTCTGTGTTTAGGGGGTTTAGTCATCTCACCTTGATGGGATTTCCGGTAATCTTCTTTCACCACTCGATTTACTTGTGGCCAATACAGAAACCGCTGTAGCCATTGGAAAGTTCTCTCTGTTCTGAAGTGGGTATCACTCTCATGGGCTTCCTTCTTCACTCTGGGCTTCATTCCTTGTGAAATCATTAGCAGATTACAATGAGGCAATCTGGGCTACCGCCCAGGGCCAAAGGCTCCGGGGTCCTTTGGCCATAATGTCCTCATTATAATGTTTTTTTTCACCACTGTCGGCGGTGCACATCTCCGGACAGGTAGCTTTCCTAAAGCTCAGCTGCCAGCAATTCACAATGGTTTACTGGCATCTACAAGGCTATGTGTGTATGTACTCTTAGGAATAACAGAATCTTTGATCCTCTCCTCCACTTTTGGCTGAGGTTTAGAGGATTAATCGGAGACATAGAACCGATGTTCTCCACTTTGGAATCCAACCCTTCAGATATATGGTATATGATGTATAGTATTGATATACCAAAAATATCAGTAATAATCAATTAAATTCTAAAAGACATTAATCAATTTAAAATTTGTATTTATTTAGTTTAATTAAATCTTGCATGGAAGGATGAAGACGTGTTCTTGGAGAAGCCTTCAACTTTAGCAGGTGTTTCTTGCTGATCAGGAGGCCACGGGTAGATGGTTCAAATCCTTCCATACAGGTACAGCATTGATGGTGGACATGCTGTAGTTTCTTCAGGGCGCTAGATGTGGGGGTTTTCTGTCCTCGAGATGTCTAAGGTGCCCTGGTGACAGCAAGCAAAAATGCAGCTTCCTCTGACAGCGCGAGCAGCCCTGGATAATCCACGCCGGCAGGATGATATCATCCGGCGGAAGATGGAACCTATGAGAAAAGATGTAAAACTAATGTAAGTAACGGGACTCCATATTAGAGGGTACTACTGTGGTGTCACTGTGGGAGAACGTTAGAGGAATCTCATCACACAGAGGGCAGGGATCTTTGCCAGTCATCATACATGTGACAATCCCACCACTGACAGATAACATCTGCTCCATATGACTTCTTCTCACTGACATCATACAACATGGAGATTATTGTCACACTTACCTCGCCTACTTTCCCCCTCTTCTACTTCCTCTGTTTTTTCTTGTCTTCTCAGTTTTAGAAAATATTTTCTTTTCTTCTGAACTGGAGATTCTAATCAAAAAGTCAGAAAAAAATATTAATTATAAACTTCTAAAATATTTTCTTTATATCTATATAGAGTTATGCAACTGATTAATATGCACCTGTAGCATTTCTGTGTGCCGCCATGTGGTGTCTCCAAGGAACTATGCCACCTTATTATCATGACATTACTTGCAGCAAGCCACTGTGTTATTATATAATCAGTTAGATAATAATTCAATGCAACTTTAAAGAGGACCTGTCACTAGATCAAAAGTGTCTGAGATTCACTATTATCTTATGTCTGCTGCTTCCCCGAGTATTCTGATATTTGTTTTGCTAAAATCCACCCTATGGTTGTAGAGATATGGGGATTTATATTTAGTGCTAATTTTTATGGTCTTTTCCAAGGGGGCATGGCTCACAATTTTATATTGCAGAGCAACCTAAAGACACACCCCAGAGGATCCTGTGAGCACCGCCCTCTTGGAAAAGACGATAAAAATTAGCACTAAATAAGACCCGTAACTCAAAAAACTGAATACTCAGGGGAGCAAAGGGAATAAAGTAAGTAATTTTTGGATCCTTCATGTGCTGATTCACATTATAATTTTGGATTATAGGCTATAATTGGATGGCCTATAAACCCGTACATACCTGACAATGAGGACGAGGATGACTCGTTGTTTTTAGCAGTAAAACACTGATTGTCTCCATTAGTTTTGGAAGAGGAAGACTCTTTCTGCCTGTTTGGTAGAAGAAAGACCAGTAAATTAAAAGTAAAAACAATAGAAAAAATTAAGAACACCTGTTTGTGAGGCCAATTAGGACAACATAGAGGCGATACCCTGCCCAGGCCCTCAACTAGTAATATTGGCCTGAAATGAGCTGGAAATGAATGGCTGGTCATAATGATCAACTGTTATTGCATTGTTATCACAAGCCAGATGCACAGAGGGGTGGTGGATGCTGGATTTAGATTTGTGTTACTCGTGTCTTGTATTTGGTTCTCAACATATATCAGAACTAAATCTCATAATAATAATAATAATCTACTCACATGTCTGAGTGTTTTTCACTGTTCTCTTGGGAACACTGTGGAGGTGACATAGGCTCTACAATGGTCATCATCCCAGTATTGGTGATATTTAGCTAAAACACACGGAGAAAAATAAATTGATTTATTTTTAAGAATTTTTGTAATTAGAGGTTTTAGACATATTAGTAGCCACATACTTACTTTAGAAAACCTTTGATAAGATGATACAAAGTTTTTTATTTCTGGCCAGTCATTGTCCTCTCTTGTGTCCGCCTCATCTGAATTCCTGTGTCTGCTACAACGAGCTACAAAGTACAAGTGTTATCAGAGATAATTAGTATAAGACCCGGTCAGACAGTCACCCTGTTATCACTAATAATGATGAGAACTTATTTTCACATAAAATGAAAGACAAGACTCAAAGCAGTTTTCTGCAGATGACGTCTCATTTTACTTACTGATAAAGTAGCGGGTGTCCTCATCTGACTTTAGCTCAGGAATGAACAGGGGCTTCTGACTTAGAAGGTTGTCAAAGTCTAACTGATGCAGAAATGGATGCATTTTGATCTCATTTGCTCCTCCTGGAAAAGGAAGACAAGAAAGAAAGTGATGCAGTCATTTTTAGAGAAACTGCTCCATATTGGTACAGTTTATGTTAACCTGAACTGAAGATGTAACAGCAGACATGAAGGAAATGTACTGAAAGTCACAGCATAAAAATGGGGAATGAATAAGTAGGTAGATTACTGAACCTCATGGACACAACCATTTGTCTGGTCACAGAGGTGTAATAAGTCATAATACTATTATAATATTACCTGTCCCAAGTCTATCTGCTAGATCTTTTCTGAGCAGCTGAGTGATGATGTCCTGAGCATCGGGTGGACTAGAGTATTTATGATATGTCCAAATTAATTTATCTGTTATATAAAAAGCAAATATTACAGGAAATGAAACGTTTTCATTTATTTTCATAAAAAATGTCCTTAATAAGGCTAGAAATTAAACCAAAAAAACAATGAAACCAAATAACAGTGGTATCACAAGCATTCAGATTATTTTACTTACCCTCAAGGACACTGCGTAAAATATCTCTTTTTAAAGTCCCTTTAAATGGTGTACGTCCGAAAAGAAATTTATGTAGGGTGATCCCTACTGACCACCAATCAACGGGCCTTCCATAGCCTTTCCTTTGGATAATTTCTGGGGCCATGTAACTAGCGGTGCCAAAAGTCTGGAAACCAACAGAAGAATGAGATGATGATCAATAAATATAATTGCGTCAAATAACATCAGTGCAAACGTTTTATAGAGAAATTGTCAGAGAAGGAGAAAGAGATGAAATCTGTAAAGTGCAAGATCTTGTAAGTAAAGCCTACCTTTTCATCAAGGAACTCGCTGGTGATGTCCTCAGTTGAAGCCTTGTAGATATCTGAGCTTGGTCTCATGAGGCCGAGTTTTGAAACCCCAAAATCGGTGACCTTAATATGTCCTGCTGATGATATCAGGAGGCTGTGAAAGAAAGAAATGGTGTCAGACCCAAGTAATTACCCATAGACTGTATAAAAATTATAATTTTTTTCCCCTTTATTATACTACTGGGGTCACTTACTTGCCAGGCTTCAGGTCTCTGTGCACCACACCATAACTGTGCAGGTATTCCACGGCAAGAACCGTTTCCGCAATGTACATACGGGCCAGGGGGACTGGTAAAGGACCCCAGCGCTTTATAAGACTGGCACAGTCTCCTCCTATAGGAGAAAGCAAATAGGAGAGGTGAGGGTTTGTTTCAATGTAAATTACACATGATGAGGGTGAATATGAAATAAGTGGAAATATTGGGACAAGATGGCCTATATAGAGATATACTGTGTAATGTAGAGCGTATACTGTATACTACATGTAGCCATCCATGTGGGCACATTATGGTCATATATAGGTGCTAGGATTAAACAGACGTGGGCTGGATATAGATACAATGGATGTGTCCTACCTGGTACATACTCCATGACCATACACAGATGAAGCTTTGTAGGAAAAGAGCAGAACATGGAGGCCACAAAGGGACAATCGGCGAATGCTGAGATGTCCCTCTCCAGAAAGGCCAATTCAAGTCTCTTTGGCATTTTCAGGTTCTCCTTGTCCATTGTCTTCATAGCACAAATCTGGTTTGTGTCTTTATGGCGCACTAAGTGGACGGCCCTGGAGAGGAAGAAAATCCATGATTTATTACAAATTCTTATTAACAGTCCATCTATAGACCTCATCAAATGATCTCCTGTACTAATGGTTAATACTAGATGTGAGGCCATCACTAGAAATCCATGTCTAGAAATGCATAAAATAATACTCCATAAATGATTATCAATGGAGGGTCCACATCCACGTCACATCCTAACTGACCTGACAGATAGATGTGGACAGTGATGTGGACTCCTAATTTCTCTATGGGAATATTACATGGGCAGGACACCGAGGCATCATCATAAGGAGCCCTGGGAAATAAATATTATACCAAAGTAAAGCTCACCCAAAGGCTCCACTGCTGATCAGTTTGATCGGTTTATAGTCGCTCTTACAAGGATTTCTCACTGGGTTCAATGATCTGATCAAGGCCTAAAAAGGAATAAGAAATGACATTAAGACAGAAAATGCAGGAGAATAAAAGCTCAAGATGCAGGAACGTCTCTCTTCTATATTATGTCCCCGCTGATTACACTGTAGAGAACGTGATACAAGCCGGACCCTCCACAGACCCCATTATATTATAAAGGGAAATCCCCCATACACATAAATCAATACTGCAGGGAAGGATAAGGGACATCACACAGAGGGGGCAGGAAGAATAACGCCATTATCACACATAATATGTCTGATCTACATGACGAACAGTGATATTCCATTGTCATATGGGATATAATATGGGATGTATAATTCACACCCGTCATCTGATGATATACAGACGTCCCTCTGATACTTACACTGGCAGATTCCTGGATGATCTCTGGTGTCTCACATATTCCACCATCAGTATTTGCCGGCACAGTTATTCCTAAAATAATGAAGAAACGTCATTTATTAAATGTCTATATCAGCACTTAATAACCAGAAGAAAAGGAAGCAAAAAAGTCAAATATCAAAAAACATAACAAATTTTATTGATTAATCAGAACAATTCATGATAAAAAAAATAATAAGAGAATATCAGACACAGAGAACGCTCTCTCTTTCAAACCAAGAACAACTGATCAAAATCACTTCAAAACCTATTCATAATCGTATTCATACAAGTTTGTGTCTGTTTAGAATGTAGAAGATATAGGAACAATCTGTAGTCCTCAAAATAAATAAGACTAATAGAAAAGAGAAACCTTCACAGTCTGGGAGGGTGGGGAGCAAGACCCCGACATGTGTTTCGCATAGGCTTCTTCCAAGGTGTATTGGAGAAGTTTTGCGTAGGCTTCTTCCAGGGGGTGTGGAAGAAGCCTAGATGAAACGCGCATCAGGGGCTCACTCCCCACCCTCCCAGACCATGCAGGTTTCTCCTATTTATTTGCTTATTTATTTATACAGAGGATGAAGAATAAATCCACATATTCTTTGCCGTTCTCAATAACGTAATATTTGAATGTAAAATATTAGATGATCGTTTTACCTTCTATCAGATCGGATTTTGGCCCTGGCTGACTGTTATCAGGGTCAGCAACATTTAGGTTTTGCCCCTCTGTGGAGTCGCCTTTTGATGTTTTCTGATGGATATAAGATATACAATTAATATAACATTTCTCAAACACTAGATTACCACATATATAAAGCGGGAAGGATTAAACCTGGATTTACTTGACAAGTTCAGTATTGGACGAACAATTCACGGCCGCTCTATCAAGCAAATTTACATTAATATCCTGTGTTTGCCTGGAGCGGAGAGAGGAAGGCCTCTACCGTCATAAATCTGACCTTCTGCTATATGACTGGTAATCTGGAGAAGATGAGACAACAAGGACATGAGATGTAGAAGATGATGGATCCTTACCAGGCGCTCCAGTGAGTAGGCCGGATACTCCAGTACATACAGGACATTTTGGGCCAGTTGTTTAAAAAAGGCCAATTCTCCACTTTGGGATTTTTCTTCAGCCTATAAAGATGAAAATTAACAAGAAATGCAAATAATCAATAAAATTCATGAACATATATGGTATTGCCACGTTTGTTAAAGTCTGATCTGTTAAGATAGGTGTTTGGTATCAATAAAAAACTGAGTTCACTTCGCAAAAAAAGGCTTTACTTAGTCCTATCAACAGAAAAATTACAATGTTATGGGTCTCTGAATATAGTGACACAAAGAACCATTTCATCTCAATTGGAATTTTTTTCCCCTTGTTTCAATACAATGTATGGTAAATAGGATGGAGCCATTGAAAGCTGCAACTCATCCCAAAAAAACAAGCCCTCATATGTCTATGCCAATGGAGAAATAACAAAGTTATGGCTCTTGAAAGAAAGTGAGGAAAAAATGAGAGCGGAAAAATGAAAAATTTTGTGGTCCATAAAGGGTTAACCAATCCTATTCCCTCCTCCCTCCGCATCCAGGACCTTCCCACCCCTAATTCAACTAACCTTTTAGATCCCACCCTTTGTCATGTAGCCTGATTGCCCTGTTTTGACTCCAGGCTATTCTTATCTGGGTATTTGGCACAGGTTAAACTTAAACTTGTATTCCATTATTATTTTCCATTATTATTATTATATATAATTTGTGCAGATTGTCTGCTACTTACCTGCTGTACTAATGTCCAGATGTTCTTCTGTAAATGCTCAAGATATTCTGAGCTTATACAACCTTGGTGGTATTTGGTCAGGCAATCTCTCACAAGCTCCATAACCAGCCGGTAAGTGAAGCTGAGGACGCCATCGGGTAGTGGTAGCACAAAGTGAAGGTCATAGGTGGTAAGAATCCCCTGGAGTAGTGCTAACACCTGAAGTCTGTCTGGAGGAATTCCAGACATTTCAAGTAATCCAAGCGCGGTCAGTATATGACTAGCTATATGGCTTATCACACCAACAGCAATGACACCGGAATGTCAAAGTGACAACAGGAGTGTAAACACTTGTAGAAGTAGTGATGGTTAATTGTGATGTCATAATGGAATCTTGTGTTCTAATCTTAAAGGGGCATCTTACCTTATAAGGAAGTTGCCTTGCAACTCTTAAGTAGGCAACAATATAGGCTCAGCATCAGTACCAGATGCAGACAAGGAGGAAAGCGCTATGGGTGCTTTACTCTTCTAAACAGTTAGAGTCTTTTTATGTAAGATAAATTAGTTATATCTGTTATACACAATAAAAATTATAGCGTTTTGTATCAATAAGAAATTCAGATTCCAGTGCTAACAGAAATATCTTTCTGTGGGAACAGGGCATGTGGGGCTGGGGCTGCATCCAACCCTGGCATATGAAGCACGCTGGCCCATGTTGCAACCGCTTCCAAAAATGGGGGTCTTTATTACAAATATGACCCTGTCTACCAATGGAGAAAATCAAACTTTACTACTCTCAATAATACCAATTTTTAAGGGTGGCCAATCAGGTCTCTTTATAATATTAATAATAACCACCATATAATAATAATAGTGCCCCTCTGGTTCTCCTTATAATATTAAAGGGAATCTGACAGTAGCATCAACCCTCCTAAGCCATCTATATGGGCATTTAGGTCATAGAAAGTTGAAGAAACCGATACCTTGATATCTGCCATCTGATGTCTTATTCCATAGAAATCCACATTTTGCTTTATATGTAAATTAGCTGTTAAGATCTATGGGCCGGACATAGATCTCCCTGAGAATCTGCATCCAGAGCTTACTTTCAATGGAACAGGTAGTTACCAGTGTGGTACATGTAGATCAGGAGTGTAGACGGTCAGTCATTACATGTCTCACACTGGAAATGACTCCTTTCATTAAAAATAATCTCTGGAGGCAGATTCTCAGGGAGATCTATGTCCGGTCTATAGATCTTAACAGCTCATTTACATATTAAGAAAAAAGTGGATTTCTCTGATTAAGACATTCATCAAATCGTGGCTATCAAGGCATCACTCTATTCAACTTTCTATGACCTGCATCTTTATGTAGACGGCTTATGAGGGTTGATCTTACTGACAGTTTCCCTTTAATAGTGTGGCTCGGACCTCCTTATAATAATAGTGCCCCTTATGGGCCTCCTTATAATAATGATAATAATAGTGACTACCTGTTCTTTTTTATTAAATTAAAAATAATAATGCTCCCTCGGGCCTCTTTATAATAGTAATAATAATATTAATGATAAAAATATTAGATGACCCCACACGGTTTAGGGAAAGTGTCACTGAATGCAGAAGCCGGGTCTAAGCTCCTAATAAACACTACCCACCTCCTGCCCTGCTGTGTTATTACAGGCTTTATTCCCCTTCAAGCCTAAGCAGCAGAATGCCGGTATCTCCTCTTACTGCTCCATTTCACCTGCTGTCAGTAATGCAAAGTGTCTGGGCCCTGTTTTAAAGCCTCTTGTTAACCCCCTCCCACCATGTATCTGTAGCATCAGCGTCTCTGCCCCCTGCCAGGCAAAGACGCCGTCCCCCTTACCGCCGCGGTCCTGCTCCGGTGTCTTCCGGCCTCCCTGCAGCGGCTGCTGGTACACGCAGCTTCCCTGGTTCTGTGCTTAGGGTGCGCGCGCGCTCCCTCCCTCTTAAAGGGGCAGCGCGAGCCGTCCTAAAAAGTCCCCGGCCAATGGCCGGAGGACTTTCTCTATGAAAGGCACCTCCTCCAATATGGAGGTGCCCGTGCAAGGTTGTTGCTTTGTTATACTTGCTTTGCTTCAGCCCTCAGGTCCTCTGCAAGTCAGTCCTGTCCGCCAGTCTGTTCTTCAGTACAGTCCGCCAGTCTGACTACTTTTCAGCCCGACAGTCTGCCTACAGTCCAGCCTGCTAATCTGTCTATGGGCTTTGCCCGCCTGCTTACCTGGAAGCACCTGTTTGTTACCTGCCGTGCCCGCCAGCCTACTTACCTGAAGCACCTGCCTGTTACCTACTGTGCCCGCCAGCCTGC
This sequence comes from Phyllobates terribilis, assembly GCF_046119375.1. Lineage (NCBI taxonomy): Eukaryota > Metazoa > Chordata > Amphibia > Anura > Dendrobatidae > Phyllobates > Phyllobates terribilis. The sequence goes on from NW_027362763.1 coordinate 59,441,969, forward strand.
TTACCTGGAAGCACCAGCGTGTTACCGGCCGTGCCTGCTTGCCTGCTTGCCTGGAAGCACCTGCCTGTTACCTGTTGTGCCCGCCAGCTTGCCCACCCGGAGCACCCGTCTGGCTATCAGCCGAATCAGCCTGCCTGTCAACCCGAACCACCAGTCAGCCCGCCTGCCGTGCTCATCCGCTGTACCGGTCAATTCCAGCCTTCTGTCTCGTGGGAGTCACCTGCTCTCATACAAGGTCGGTGCCACAGTGGCACCTGGTCCCTGTGCTCAGTCCCTCCCTGGTTCACGGAGTCGACTGAACCGCCGTGCGACCTTGGTCTGGCCGAGTAGATACTTAGTCACGCCCCTCTGGTCCCTCCTTGCACCGCAGAACAGAGGTTCCACCACCCAGATCCGTAACAGTTTGCACGGGCCATGGAACCCGGTGGCCCCCAGACTCCATCGCTTTCTGACCTGTACCAGGAGGTTTCTCATCAGAGATCCCAGCAGGAAACTATCCTGACTTACCTGCGGCCTGTCAACACCCACCTGGACACGTTGTCCATCCCACCTGTGTCCGTCTCGAGCCGAACGGCACCCGCTCCGGCGGCGCCTCAGCCTATTTGTGCCATGACATCCGCCCCTGGTCCCCGGCTCTCTGCGCCTCACGTTTTGGTGGTGACCCCGTCTTATGCCGGCATTTTCTAAACCAATGCACGCTGCACTTTGAACTCCTGGCACATCAGTTTCCCTCCGACCGGGGCAAGGTGGCGTTCATCATGTCTCACCTCACCGGGGAAGCATTGGCATGGCTAAACCCACTATGGGAGAGAGGAGATCCCCTTGTGTCCGATCTTCCGGTTTTCCTCACTGCCTTCCGGAAGGTCTTCAATGAACCCGGACGAAAGACTTCTACTGCCTCCTCTCTTCTCCGTCTCCACCAAGGGAGTCTCACCGTGGGCCAGTATGCCATACATTTCTGCACTCTCGCATCTGAGCTTGCCTGGAACAATGAGGCCCTTTTGTCCACCTTCTGGGAGGGTCTTTCCGGACGGATCAAGGACGAGCTATCCCGTCGGGACATTCCTTCCACCCTGGACGACCACCTGGTGTCACTAGCTACCCGGATTGACATCCGTTTCTTGGAACGAGTTAAGGAGACAACCCGGGAGAGAAGATTTCCTCGTCTCGCTCCTGCGTTCCAGAAACCTGCCTCCCAACCAGCAATTCCCCGGGCACGCTCGCCCGAACCCATGCAGATTCACCAGACCAAGATGGTCAAGTCTCGCCAAGAGATGTTCCGAGCCAAGGGGTGTTGCTTCTACTGTGGCAGTAAGGAGCTTCTGATCCGTTCCTGTCTGGTGAAGCCGGGAAGCTCCAGTGTCTAGGACCGCTCGGAGAGGTCATCCTAGGCAAGAGTAAATCCTCTGCGTCCTTGACTCTATCCATTTCTATTTCCAGTGGTGAGATCCGCTTCTTTGAGACCGCCCACCTGGATTCCGGAGCCGCTGGGAATCTCATTTCTCAGGCCCTTGTGGAGCAGTATCAAATTCCCACTAAACATCTGGCCGAACCATTGGCAGTCGCTTCTGTGGATGGGAGACTCCTTCTGCAGACCATCTTGCTCGTCACAGAGCCTGTAACCCTTCAGGTGGGAATGCTGCATTCAGAGACAATCTCCTTTCATGTGCTATCTGGACTTTCTCACTCCCTTTTGCTAGGTCTACCCTGGCTACAGAGACATGAACCCGTCCTGAATTGGCGATCTGGTGAGGTGCTCCGTTGGGGGCAGGATTGCCATGAGACTTGCCTGGTTCCGGTTCGTCCGGCTCCACCTCCGTCTACTCCGGCTAATCTACCTGGTCTGCTGGCACCCTACTGGTCCTATGCGGACGTCTTCGACAAGAAGGAAGCTGAGACACTACCACCTCATAGGCCGTATGATTGCCCTATCGACCTGGTACCCGGTGCTTCTCCTTCCCGTATCTACCCCTTGTCGCTGGCTGAGACCCTAGCCATGTCTGAGTACATCGAGGAGAATCTCAGAAATCTACTTCCCCGGCTGGAGCAGGATTCTTCTTCGTTAAAAAGAAAGACGGCTCGCTTCGGCCGTGTATTGACTACAGGGGTCTTAACCAGATTACCATCAAGAATAAGTACCCCCTGCCTCTAATCTCAGAGCTGTTTGACCGCCTTAAAGGCGCAAGGGTCTTCACCAAGCTCAATCTTCGTGGGGTGTACAATTTGGTCTGGATCCGCCAGGGAGACGAGTGGAAGACGGCATTCAACACCCGGGACGGTCACTATGAATACCGCGTGATGCCCTTTGGTCTCTGTAATGCCCCAGCCGTCTTCCAGGAGCTGGTTAACGACATCTTCCGTGATCTCTTGTATTCTTGCGTAGTAGTGTACCTGGACGATATCTTGGTCTTCTCTCCGGATCTGCTCACACACCGGAGGAATGTACATCAGGTTCTGCTAAGGCTCCGGCAGAATCGTCTCGACTCAAAACTTGAGAAATGTCTCTTCGAGCAGACTTCCCTTCCGTTCCTGGGATATATTATTTCCGAGACTGGTCTTCGGATGGACCCCGAGAAGATTTCTGCCGTCTTAAAATGGCCCCGACCGGAGGGGTTGAAGGTGATTCAGCGATTCCTGGGCTTCGCAAATTATTACCGCTTCTTCATCCCTCATTTCTCCTTTCAGACCGCTCCCATCTCCACGCTCACCCGTAAGGGAGCAAATCCCAAGGAATGGACTTCCGAAGCAGAGGAGGCCTTCGTCTCCCTAAAACAAGCTTTCTCCTCCGCCTCTGTGCTGCACCGTCTGGATTGCAACAAGCAGTTCTTCTTGGAGGTTGATGATTCCTCCTCCAGAGCCGGAGCTGTGCTCACCCAAATTCATGATTTTTTCACAAATAAACGCAAGTGATATCGAAGAAATTTTACCACTATCATGAAGTATAATATGTCACGAAAAAAGAGTCTCAGAATCAGGGGAATCCGTTGAAGCGTTCCAGAGTAATTACTTCATAAAGTGACAGTGGTCAGAATTGAAAAAATTGGCCCGGTCACGAAGGCAAAAACAGGCTCTGGGGCGAAGTGGTTAAATAAATATTGATTTTATTGGCATCTGTGCTTCATTTATCTTGATTGGATTGCTTTAATACTGAAGTATTGCATTTAAATAGCATTTTAAATATATTTACATACAGTTTGATGTGATTAGTGATAGTTTACAGTTATATAAAGATTATTTTTTTATGTGCAAATGTGCAATATGCATGAATATTGCAATAAGGCCATGTAACATTTTTTGATACAAAAAAAACTAAAAATTAAGTTTTTGATGTAATTTTCATTTGTTTATGGACAACCATGTTCACATACAGTATAATAATGCAACAGTTATTCAAATAAAACACTTAAATTAGCTAAAAATAAAAACCTTAATATGTCCGGTCAAAAATGACCAGAACATTATAAGTGTATAGTAGACCCGAACAGAACAGCAGGGTTAAGTCGAAAAAAATTTGACCAACTCAGAATTTGTTTTACATTTTTTAGACTTTTTAAGTTTGGCTGCAGTGACACAGAGAACGCGGACTCAGTGGTACAATAAAACAAGTTGTTTATTAACTATTTACAAAATGATTCAATTATATATCAATGACAATACAGACAGTGTAGAGCGATCTCTGCGCTCTCTCTCTGTCTCGTGCTTGTGGTCACCGTCTGGCCCTGTTTCTGGGCCTGGTTATCTGAACGATGCCCTATAAAATATCAAACCCAGCGCTACAGCACTAAGAAGTATGACACCAATAGCTTAGTTGTCGACTATATATCCTTGATTTTCCCTGATACAGGTAACCACTGTCTGTTAAGCTCACTAAACCTTGCGTGGCTCGGTTATACTCCTACTGAGCTTCACACCAAGAACATATACTGAGTACAATTACCACTGTAACATCAATATTCACATAAAGTATATGCAACATACATCGTTGTATGAATATTGGTATAAATGCACACTAACCTATAATAGTTAAAGATACACTGGACTGTCAGCCAATAGTGTCTGGGTCGAATCAGTATGGGCCTCCGTCAACCCGCTCTATTTTCCAATGGCAGTCGCCACCCCAGACCCTAACAGGTGCCCACACTACACTTTCCTGCAAGGATGAAAGTCTCACACTGTGGGCCACAGTCAATTTCTTCTACCACAGACCTTCTGTCCTTGCCTCCAATTTCCAGAGAGACAACTCATGCTCCCTTCTGCTCACATAACCGAATTTCTGTCCTTCCAATTGGGTCTACGCTCACACGACCGAATTTCCATTTCTGCAATAGGGTCTGCGCTATCTGCTCTCTTTAGCCTCGACAATCAGGATTTGCTAGCCTCTGTAAGGACTCTGCACCCCTTGCTTAATCCACTTCCAATACTGATCTTGTGTTTCTGGACACACTCATCACCTACGTCAGCCCTAGCTACCACAGGTGACTTGTTACAAGTCGGGACGACGACTGACTTCCTGGCCTGACCCCTGTGGCTTTTGTATTTTTCTACTGCAGATCACATGTCCCCTGTGCACCTAGCTCAGCTTTCCTCTCAATCAGCCTGCCTTTTGTCCCTTGGTTCCAATACCCTTTCAGGTTCCTACACCTATAGTCTCTGATCACTACATGGCAGCATCTGCCCACAAATACCTTACAGCTCATTTCTATTATATGAGTCACTCACTCTCCTTACATTCCTCCACTCTTTAAACTCACCATTACTTGGATGAGAAAGGTTACTTATGCTCTAGACGCTCTTTGGCAGTGGTCCTTGAGTCGCCAATATCCAAACACACTCCTGTGTCTGCTGTATTACATACTGCCATATGAAATCATCTTCCGCATACCTCCTGGGTGAAACACCAGCGTTGGTACATTCAGATCTGTGAAGTCCCTCCTGACATGTCTCTTCTGGGACATTCAGGCCCTGAAACACTCTTCCTGTGATTTTGACCTCTAGCCTACCCTCTAAGCTAGCCCCGGTCATTCTCTCTTCATCAGACACACACGTGGCTGTAGCATGTAAGGGTGCCGCACTCTCTCTGGTGTGACGTCTTCTCCTTTCGGGGTGCACTCTCCTTGTCACTCGATGAGGAACAGCCTCCCACGTGTAGTCCAATTTTCCCCAAGGGTGCTTCACTTGAACCAAAACTCGATTCCCCAGCTGTAATGGTGCCTCCTGCACAGGAGTTACTACAGGATGCCTTTTCCCCTGGGGCTTCTGTACAATCTTAAGTCTCAGTGTCTCTAACCGATGTTGGTGTTTCCAAACCAAAGTTGTGGTGTTTATCTTCGTACTATCTTCCTCTGGATCAAGCTCTAGCTCAGTAACCTTACGGCTGTTACGTCCAAACAGCAACATGTAAGGCGTGTACCCTGTCGTGGCATGAACCTGGTTATTGTACAACTAGACCAGTTCTGGTACAAATTCAGGCCATTTCATCTTCCTGTGTCACGGTGTAGGGGAATGCTGGTGAGGAAATAGCAGATACGGGCTGGGTGAGCAGGGAAAACTAACCTGTCCCTAGACTGGGAACCCTGAATAGCCCTGACCCCGAAGGTATCTCTGATGGTGAGAAGGTTCAGGTCTCCACCCTAAGCCCTAACTCCTTCACAAGCCCTGCACTAATTCCCCTAATCTCCCTCCTCAGAACAAAGGTACAGCAATCTCAAAGGAAAGGACTTCAGCGGCACAAACAGGACTGCACAGCACGGCTTCCACGTATAGAGTGAAACTCTATCAGCTGCACCACGTAGTGGAAGGAGAGGCTACTTAAAGGCTAAGGGGAGTAGACTCACACAGAAACTCACATCCACCAGGACATGGCAATAGAATTGGCATTAACCCATGCAGTACAAGAGGGAATTTCACAGTTTACGTTACAGCGGCATCTAGAATAGACCGCAGATACACAGCGCTAGACAGCGTGTGACATCCTGTCATCTTCCTGTTGTCCTCCACAATTCTCAGAATGTAGATAAAGTTATGTTGAAACGTTCACAGTCCCCATTTCCCTGTGGGTGCTAGGGTGTAGTTCTGGAATTCTCAATGTTGTACAGTTGATGCAATTCATCCATGACTTTTCCATGAAAACAGGCTCCTAGCTCAGAGTGAACTCTTTTTGGACATCCATATACCCACATGAAGTGATGACAGATGGCACAGGCCGCTGACTCGGCTGTTTGATTCCCGGTGGGAGTCATGACTGCAAACTTTTTAAATGATCCATCATCACCAGACAGTACAAACAACCATTATGGGAGCGGCTGATCATAAGATAGTCCACCATCAGCACTTCCAATGGGAAAGAAATCCTCTTCACCTATATAGATGTTCTGTGTTTAGGGGGTTTAGTCATCTCACCTTGATGGGATTTCCGGTAATCTTCTTTCACCACTCGATTTACTTGTGGCCAATACAGAAACCGCTGTAGCCATTGGAAAGTTCTCTCTGTTCTGAAGTGGGTATCACTCTCATGGGCTTCCTTCTTCACTCTGGGCTTCATTCCTTGTGAAATCATTAGCAGATTACAATGAGGCAATCTGGGCTACCGCCCAGGGCCAAAGGCTCCGGGGTCCTTTGGCCATAATGTCCTCATTATAATGTTTTTTTTCACCACTGTTGGCGGTGCACATCTCCGGACAGGTAGCTTTCCTAAAGCTCAGCTGCCAGCAATTCACAATGGTTTACTGGCATCTACAAGGCTATGTGTGTATGTACTCTTAGGAATAACAGAATCTTTGATCCTCTCCTCCACTTTTGGCTGAGGTTTAGAGGATTAATCGGAGACATAGAACCGCTGTTCTCCACTTTGGAATCCAACCCTTCAGATATATGGTATATGATGTATAGTATTGATATACCAAAATTATCAGTAATAATCAATTAAATTCTAAAAGACATTAATCAATTTAAAATTTGTATTTATTTAGTTTAATTAAATCTTGCATGGAAGGATGAAGACGTGTTCTTGGAGAAGCCTTCAACTTTAGCAGGTGTTTCTTGCTGGTCAGGAGGCCACGGGTAGATGGTTCAAATCCTTCCATACAGGTACAGCATTGATGGTGGACATGCTGTAGTTTCTTCAGGGCGCTAGATGTGGGGGTTTTCTGTCCTCGAGATGTCTAAGGTGCCCTGGTGACAGCAAGCAAAAATGCAGCTTCCTCTGACAGCGCGAGCAGCCCTGGATAATCCACGCCGGCAGGATGATATCATCCGGCGGAAGATGGAACCTATGAGAAAAGATGTAAAACTAATGTAAGTAATGGGACTCCATATTAGAGGGTACTACTGTGGTGTCACTGTGGGAGAACGTTAGAGGAATCTCATCACACAGAGGGCAGGGATCTTTGCCAGTCATCATACATGTGACAATCCCACCACTGACAGATAACATCTGCTCCACATGACTTCTTCTCACTGACATCATACAACATGGAGATTATTGTCACACTTACCTCGCCTACTTTCACCCTCTTCTACTTTCTCTGTTTTTTCTTGTCTTCTCAGTTTTAGAAAATATTTTCTTTTCTTCTGAACTGGAGATTCTAATCAAAAAGTCAGAAAAAAATATTAATTATAAACTTCTAAAATATTTTCTTTATATCTATATAGAGTTATGCAACTGATTAATATGCACCTGTAGCATTTCTGTGTGCCGCCATGTGGTGTCTCCAAGGAACTATGCCACCTTATTATCATGACATTACTTGCAGCAAGCCACTGTGTTATTATATAATCAGTTAGATAATAATTCAATGCAACTTTAAAGAGGACCTGTCACTAGATCAAAAGTGTCTGAGATTCACTATTATCTTATGTCTGCTGCTTCCCCGAGTATTCTGATATTTGTTTTGCTAAAATCCACCCTATGGTTGTAGAGATATGGGGATTTATATTTAGTGCTAATTTTTATGGTCTTTTCCAAGGGGGCATGGCTCACAATTTTATATTGCAGAGCAACCTAAAGACACACCCCAGAGGATCCTGTGAGCACCGCCCTCTTGGAAAAGACGATAAAAATTAGCACTAAATAAGACCCGTAACTCAAAAAACTGAATACTCAGGGGAGCAACGGGAATAAAGTAAGTGATTTTTGGATCCTTCATGTGCTGATTCACATTATAATTTTGGATTATAGGCTATAATTGGATGGCCTATAAACCCGTACATACCTGACAATGAGGACGAGGATGACTCGTTGTTTTTAGCAGTAAAACACTGATTGTCTCCATTAGTTTTGGAAGAGGAAGACTCTTTCTGCCTGTTTGGTAGAAGAAAGACCAGTAAATTAAAAGTAAAAACAATAGAAAAAATTAAGAACACCTGTTTGTGAGGCCAATTAGGACAACATAGAGGGGATACCCTGCCCAGGCCCTCAACTAGTAATATTGGCCTGAAATGAGCTGGAAATGAATGGCTGGTCATAATGATCAACTGATATTGCATTGTTATCACAAGCCAGATGCACAGAGGGGTGGTGGATGCTGGATTTAGATTTGTGTTACTCGTGTCTTGTATTTGGTTCTCAACATATATCAGAACTAAATCTCATAATAATAATAATAATCTACTCACATGTCTGAGTGTTTTTCTCTGTTCTCTTGGGAACACTGTGGAGGTGACATAGGCTCTACATTGGTCATCATCCCAGTATTGGTGATATTTAGCTAAAACACACGGAGAAAAATAAATTGATTTATTTTTAAGAATTTTTGTAATTAGAGGTTTTAGACATATTAGTAGCCACATACTTACTTTAGAAAACCTTTGATAAGATGATACAAAGTTTTTTATTTCTGGCCAGTCATTGTCCTCTCTTGTGTCCACCTCATCTGAATTCCTGTGTCTGCTACAACGAGCTACAAAGTACAAGTGTTATCAGAGATAATTAGTATAAGACCCGGTCAGACAGTCACCCTGTTATCACTAATAATGATGAGAACTTATTTTCACATAAAATGAAAGACAAGACTCAAAGCAGTTTTCTGCAGATGACGTCTCATTTTACTTACTGATAAAGTAGCGGGTGTCCTCATCTGACTTTAGCTCAGGAATGAACAGGGGCTTCTGACTTAGAAGGTTGTCAAAGTCTAACTGATGCAGAAATGGATGCATTTTGATCTCATTTGCTCCTCCTGGAAAAGGAAGACAAGAAAGAAAGTGATGCAGTCATTTTTAGAGAAACTGCTCCATATTGGTACAGTTTATGTTAACCTGAACTGAAGATGTAACAGCAGACATGAAGGAAATGTACTGAAAGTCACAGCATAAAAATGGGGAATGAATAAGTAGGTAGATTACTGAACCTCATGGACACAACCATTTGTCTGGTCACAGAGGTGTAATAAGTCATAATACTATTATAATATTACCTGTCCCAAGTCTATCTGCTGGATCTTTTCTGAGCAGCTGAGTGATGATGTCCTGAGCATCGGGTGGACTAGAGTATTTATGATATGTCCAAATTAATTTATCTGTTATATAAAAAGCAAATATTACAGGAAATGAAACGTTTTCATTTATTTTCATAAAAAATGTCCTTAATAAGGCTAGAAATTAAACCAAAAAAACAATGAAACCAAATAACAGTGGTATCACAAGCATTCAGATTATTTTACTTACCCTCAAGGACACTGCGTAAAATATCTCTTTTTAAAGTCCCTTTAAATGGTGTACGTCCAAAAAGAAATTTATGTAGGGTGATCCCTACTGACCACCAATCAACGGGCCTTCCATAGCCTTTCCTTTGGATAATTTCTGGGGCCATGTAACTAAGGGTGCCAAAAGTCTGGAAACCAACAGAAGAATGAGATGATGATCAATAAATATAATTGCGTCAAATAACATCAGTGCAAACGTTTTATAGAGAAATTGTCCGAAAAGGAGAAAGAGTTGAAATCTGTAAAGTGCAAGATCTTGTAAGTAAAGCCTACCTCTTCATCAAGGAACTCGCTGGTGATGTCCTCAGTTGAAGCCTTGTAGATATCTGAGCTTGGTCTCATGAGGCCGAGTTTTGAAACCCCAAAATCGGTGACCTTAATATGTCCTGCTGATGATATCAGGAGGCTGTGAAAGAAAGAAATGGTGTCAGACCCAAGTAATTACCCATAGACTGTATAAAAATTATAATTTTTTTCCCCTTTATTATACTACTGGGGTCACTTACTTGCCAGGCTTCAGGTCTCTGTGCACCACACCATAACTGTGCAGGTATTCCACGGCAAGAACCGTTTCCGCAATGTACATACGGGCCAGGGGGACTGGTAAAGGACCACAGCGCTTTATAAGACTGGCACAGTCTCCTCCTATAGGAGAAAGCAAATAGGAGAGGTGAGGGTTTGTTTCAAAGTAAATTACACATGATGAGGGTGAATATGAAATAAGTGGAAATATTGGGACAAGATGGCCTATATAGAGATATACTGTGTAATGTAGAGTGTATACTACATGTAGCCATCCATGTGGGCACATTATGGTCATATATAGGTGCTTGGATTAAACAGACGTGGGCTGGATATAGATACAATGGATGTGTCCTACCTGGTACATACTCCATGACCATACACAGATGAAGCTTTGTAGGAAAAGAGCAGAACATGGAGGCCACAAAGGGACAATCGGCGAATGCTGAGATGTCCCTCTCCAGAAAGGCCAATTCAAGTCTCTTTGGCATTTTCAGGCTCTCCTTGTCCATTGTCTTCATAGCACAAATCTGGTTTGTGTCTTTATGGCGCACTAAGTGGACGGCCCTGGAGAGGAAGAAAATCCATGATTTATTACAAATTCTTATTAACAGTCCATCTATAGACCTCATCAAATGATCTCCTGTACTAATGGTTAATACTAGATGTGAGGCCATCACTAGAAATCCATGTCTAGAAATGCATAAAATAATACTCCATAAATGATTATCAATGGAGGGTCCACATCCACGTCACATCCTAACTGACCTGACAGAGCGATGTGGACAGTGATGTGGACTCCTAATTTCTCTATGGGAATATTACATGGGCAGGACACCGAGGCATCATCATAAGGAGCCCTGGGAAATAAATATTATACCAAAGTAAAGCTCACCCAAAGGCTCCACTGCTGATCAGTTTGATCGGTTTATAGTCGCTCTTACAAGGATTTCTCACTGGGTTCAATGATCCGATCAAGGCCTAAAAAGGAATAAGAAATGACATTAAGACAGAAAATGCAGGAGAATAAAAGCTCAAGATGCAGGAACGTCTCTCTTCTATATTATGTCCCCGCTGATTACACTGTAGAGAACGTGATACAAGCCGGACCCTCCACAGACCCCATTATATTATAAAGGGAAATCCCCCATACACATAAATCAATACTGCAGGGAAGGATAAGGGACATCACACAGAGGGGGCAGGAAGAATAACGCCATTATCACACATAATATGTCTGATCTACATGACGAACAGTGATATTCCATTGTCATATGGGATATAATATGGGATGTATAATTCACACCCGTCATCTGATGATATACAGACGTCCCTCTGATACTTACACTGGCAGATTCCTGGTTGATCTCTGGTGTCTCACATATTCCACCATCAGTATTTGCCGGCACAGTTATTCCTAAAATAATGAAGAAACGTCATTTATTAAATGTCTATATCAGCACTTAATAACCAGAAGAAAAGGAAGCAAAAAAGTCAAATATGAAAAAAATAACAAATTTTATTGATTAATCAGAACAATTCATGATAAAAAAAATAATAAGAGAATGTGAGACACAGAGAACGCTCTCTCTTTCAAACCAAGAACAACTGATCAAAATCACTTCAAAACCTATTCATAATCGTATTCATACAAGTTTGTGTCTGTTTAGAATGTAGAAGATATAGGAACAATCTGTAGTCCTCAAAATAAATAAGACTAATAGAAAAGAGAAACCTTCACAGTCTGGGAGGGTGGGGAGCAAGACCCCGACATGTGTTTCGCATAGGCTTCTTCCAAGGTGTATTGGAGAAGTTTTGCGTAGGCTTCTTCCAGGGAGTGTGGAAGAAGCCTAGATGAAACGCGCATCAGGGGCTCACTCCCCACCCTCCCAGACCATGCAGGTTTCTCCTATTTATTTGCTTATTTATTTATACAGAGGATGAAGAATAAATCCACATATTCTTTGCCGTTCTCAATAACGTAATATTTGAATGTAAAATATTAGATGATCGTTTTACCTTCTATCAGATCGGATTTTGGCCCTGGCTGACTGTTATCAGGGTCAACAACATTTAGGTTTTGCCCCTCTGTGGAGTCGCCTTTTGATGTTTTCTGATGGATATAAGATATACAATTAATATAACATTTCTCAAACACTAGATTACCACATATATAAAGCGGGAAGGATTAAACCTGGATTTACTTGACAAGTTCAGTATTGGACGAACAATTCACGGCCGCTCTATCAAGCAAATTTACATTAATATCCTGTGTTTGCCTGGAGCGGAGAGAGGAAGGCCTCTACCATCATAAATCTGACCTTCTGCTATATGACTGGTAATCTGGAGAAGATGAGACAACAAGGACATGAGATGTAGAAGATGATGGATCCTTACCAGGCGCTCCAGTGAGTAGGCCGGATACTCCAGTACATACAGGACATTTTGGGCCAGTTGTTTAAAAAAGGCCAATTCTCCACTTTGGGACTTTTCTTCAGCCTATAAAGATGAAAATTAACAAGAAATGCAAATAATCAATAAAATTCATGAACATATATGGTATTGCCACGTTTGTTAAAGTCTGATCTGTTAAGATAGGTGTTTGGTATCAATAAAAAACTGAGTTCACTTCGCAAAAAAAGGCTTTACTTAGTCCTATCAACAGAAAAATTACAATGTTATGGGTCTCTGAATATAGTGACACAAAGAACCATTTCATCTCAATTGGAATTTTTTTCCCCTTGTTTCAATACAATGTATGGTAAATAGGATGGAGCCATTGAAAGCTGCAACTCATCCCAAAAAAACAAGCCCTCATATGTCTATGCCAATGGAGAAATAACAAAGTTATGGCTCTTGAAAGAAAGTGAGGAAAAAATGAGAGCGGAAAAATGAAAAATTTTGTGGTCCATAAAGGGTTAACCAATCCTATTCCCTCCTCCCTCCGCATCCAGGACCTTCCCACCCCTAATTCAACTAACCTTTTAGATCCCACCCTTTGTCATGTAGCCTGATTGCCCTGTTTTGACTCCAGGCTATTCTTATCTGGGTATTTGGCACAGGTTAAACTTAAACTTGTATTCCATTATTATTTTCCATTATTATTATTATATATAATTTGTGCAGATTGTCTGCTACTTACCTGCTGTACTAATGTCCAGATGTTCTTCTGTAAATGCTCAAGATATTCTGAGCTTATACAACCTTGGTGGTATTTGGTCAGGCAATCTCTCACAAGCTCCATAACCAGCCGGTAAGTGAAGCTGAGGACGCCATCGGGTAGTGGTAGCACAAAGTGAAGGTCATAGGTGGTAAGAATCCCCTGGAGTAGTGCTAACACCTGAAGTCTGTCTGGAGGAATTCCAGACATTTCAAGTAATCCAAGCGCGGTCAGTATATGACTAGCTATATGGCTTATCACACCAACAGCAATGACACCGGAATGTCAAAGTGACAACAGGAGTGTAAACACTTGTAGAAGTAGTGATGGTTAATTGTGATGTCATAATGGAATCTTGTGTTCTAATCTTAAAGGGGCATCTTACCTTATAAGGAAGTTGCCTTGCAACTCTTAAGTAGGCAACAATATAGGCTCAGCATCAGTACCAGATGCAGACAAGGAGGAAAGCGCTATGGGTGCTTTACTCTTCTAAACAGTTAGAGTCTTTTTATGTAAGATAAATTAGTTATATCTGTTATACACAATAAAAATTATAGCGTTTTGTATCAATAAGAAATTCAGATTCCAGTGCTAACAGAAATATCTTTCTGTGGGAACAGGGCATGTGGGGCTGGGGCTGCATCCAACCCTGGCATATGAAGCACGCTGGCCCATGTTGCAACCGCTTCCAAAAATGGGGGTCTTTATTACAAATATGACCCTGTCTACCAATGGAGAAAATCAAAATTTACTACTCTCAATAATACCAATTTTTAAGGGTGGCCAATCAGGTCTCTTTATAATATTAATAATAACCACCATATAATAATAATAGTGCCCCTCTGGTTCTCCTTATAATATTAAAGGGAATCTGACAGTAGCATCAACCCTCCTAAGCCATCTATATGGGCATTTAGGTCATAGAAAGTTGAAGAAACCGATACCTTGATATCTGCCATCTGATGTCTTATTCCATAGAAATCCACATTTTGCTTTATATGTAAATGAGCTGTTAAGATCTATGGGCCGGACATAGATCTCCCTGAGAATCTGCATCCAGAGCTTACTTTCAATGGAACAGGTAGTTACCAGTGTGGTACATGTAGATCAGGAGTGTAGACGGTCAGTCATTACATGTCTCACACTGGAAATGACTCCTTTCATTAAAAATAATCTCTGGAGGCAGATTCTCAGGGAGATCTATGTCCGGTCTATAGATCTTAACAGCTCATTTACATATTAAGAAAAAAGTGGATTTCTCTGATTAAGACATTCATCAAATCGTGGCTATCAAGGCATCACTCTATTCAACTTTCTATGACCTGCATCTTTATGTAGACGGCTTATGAGGGTTGATCTTACTGACAGTTTCCCTTTAATAGTGTGGCTCGGACCTCCTTATAATAATAGTGCCCCTTATGGGCCTCCTTATAATAATGATAATAATAGTGACTACCTGTTCTTTTTTATTAAATTAAAAATAATAATGCTCTCTCGGGCCTCTTTATAATAGTAATAATAATATTAATGATAAAAATATTAGATGACCCCACACGGTTTAGGGAAAGTGTCACTGAATGCAGAAGCCGGGTCTAAGCTCCTAATAAACACTACCCACCTCCTGCCCTGCTGTGTTATTACAGGCTTTATTCCCCTTCAAGCCTAAGCAGCAGAATGCCGGTATCTCCTCTTACTGCTCCATTTCACCTGCTGTCAGTAATGCAAAGTGTCTGGGCCCTGTTTTAAAGCCTCTTGTTAACCCCCTCCCACCATGTATCTGTAGCATCAGCGTCTCTGCCCCCTGCCAGGCAAAGACGCCATCCCCCTTACCGCCGCGGTCCTGCTCCGGTGTCTTCCGGCCTCCCTGCAGCGGCTGCTGGTACACGCAGCTTCCCTGGTTCTGTGCTTAGGGTGCGCGCGCGCTCCCTCCCTCTTAAAGGGGCAGCGCGAGCCGTCCTAAAAAGTCCCCGGCCAATGGCCGGAGGACTTTCTCTATGAAAGGCACCTCCTCCAATATGGAGGTGCCCGTGCAAGGTTGTTGCTTTGTTATACTTGCTTTGCTTCAGCCCTCAGGTCCTCTGCAAGTCAGTCCTGTCCGCCAGTCTGTTCTTCAGTACAGTCCGCCAGTCTGACTACTTTTCAGCCCGACAGTCTGCCTACAGTCCAGCCTGCTAATCTGTCTATGGGCTTTGCCCGCCTGCTTACCTGGAAGCACCTGTTTGTTACCTGCCGTGCCCGCCAGCCTACTTACCTGAAGCACCTGCCTGTTACCTACTGTGCCCGCCAGCCTGCTTACCTGGAAGCACCAGCGTGTTACCGGCCGTGCCTGCTTGCCTGCTTACCTGGAAGCACCTGCCTGTTACCTGTTGTGCCCGCCAGCTTGCCCACCCGGAGCACCCGTCTGGCTATCAGCCGAATCAGCCTGCCTGTCGACCCGAACCACCAGTCAGCCCGCCTGCCGTGCTCATCCGCTGTACCGGTCAATTCCAGCCTTCTTTCTCGTGGGAGTCACCTGCTCTCATACAAGGTCGGTGCCACAGTGGCACCTGGTCCCTGTGCTCAGTCCCTCCCTGGTTCACGGAGTCGACTGAACCGCCGTGCGACCTTGGTCTGGCCGAGTAGATACTTAGTCACGCCCCTCTGGTCCCTCCTTGCACCGCAGAACAGAGGTTCCACCACCCAGATCCGTAACAGTTTGCACGTGCCATGGAACCCGGTGGCCCCCAGACTCCATCGCTTTCTGACCTGTACCAGGAGGTTTCTCATCAGAGATCCCAGCAGGAAACTATCCTGACTTACCTGCGGCCTGTCAACACCCACCTGGACACGTTGTCCATCCCACCTGTGTCCGTCTCGAGCCGAACGGCACCCGCTCCGGCGGCGCCTCAGCCTATTTGTGCCATGACATCCGCCCCTGGTCCCCGGCTCTCTGCGCCTCACGTTTTGGTGGTGACCCCGTCTTATGCCGGCATTTTCTAAACCAATGCACGCTGCACTTTGAACTCCTGGCACATCAGTTTCCCTCCGACCGGGGCAAGGTGGCGTTCATCATGTCTCACCTCACCGGGGAAGCATTGGCATGGCTAAACCCACTATGGGAGAGAGGAGATCCCCTTGTGTCCGATCTTCCGGCTTTCCTCACTGCCTTCCGGAAGGTCTTCAATGAACCCGGACGAAAGACTTCTACTGCCTCCTCTCTTCTCCGTCTCCACCAAGGGAGTCTCACCGTGGGCCAGTATGCCATACATTTCTGCACTCTCGCATCTGAGCTTGCCTGGAACAATGAGGCCCTTTTGTCCACCTTCTGGGAGGGTCTTTCCGGACGGATCAAGAACGAGCTATCCCGTCGGGACATTCCTTCCACCCTGGACGACCTGGTGTCACTAGCTACCCGGATTGACATCCGTTTCTTGGAACGAGTTAAGGAGACAACCCGGGAGAGAAGATTTCCTCGTCTCGCTCCTGCGTTCCAGAAACCTGCCTCCCAACCAGCAATTCCCCGGGCACGCTCGCCCGAACCCATGCAGATTCACCAGACCAAGATGGTCAAGTCTCGCCAAGAGATGTTCCGAGCCAAGGGGAGCTGCTTCTACTGTGGCAGTAAGGAGCTTCTGATCCGTTCCTGTCTGGTGAAGCCGGGAAGCTCCAGTGTCTAGGACCGCTCGGAGAGGTCATCCTAGGCAAGAGTAAATCCTCTGCGTCCTTGACTCTATCCATTTCTATTTCCAGTGGTGAGATCCGCTTCTTTGAGACCGCCCACCTGGATTCCGGAGCCGCTGGGAATCTCATTTCTCAGGCCCTTGTGGAGCAGTATCAAATTCCCACTAAACATCTGGCCGAACCATTGGCAGTCGCTTCTGTGGATGGGAGACTCCTTCTGCAGACCATCTTGCTCGTCACAGAGCCTGTAACCCTTCAGGTGGGAATGCTGCATTCAGAGACAATCTCCTTTCATGTGCTATCTGGACTTTCTCACTCCCTTTTGCTAGGTCTACCCTGGCTACAGAGACATGAACCCGTCCTGAATTGGCGATCTGGTGAGGTGCTCCGTTGGGGGCAGGATTGCCATGAGACTTGCCTGGTTCCGGTTCGTCCGGCTCCACCTCCGTCTACTCCGGCTAATCTACCTGGTCTGCTGGCACCCTACTGGTCCTATGCGGACGTCTTCGACAAGAAGGAAGCTGAGACACTACCACCTCATAGGCCGTATGATTGCCCTATCGACCTGGTACCCGGTGCTTCTCCTTCCCGTATCTACCCCTTGTCGCTGGCTGAGACCCTAGCCATGTCTGAGTACATCGAGGAGAATCTCAGAAATCTACTTCCCCGGCTGGAGCAGGATTCTTCTTCGTTAAAAAGAAAGACGGCTCGCTTCGGTCGTGTATTGACTACAGGGGTCTTAACCAGATTACCATCAAGAATAAGTACCCCCTGCCTCTAATCTCAGAGCTGTTTGACCGCCTTAAAGGCGCAAGGGTCTTCACCAAGCTCAATCTTCGTGGGGTGTACAATTTGGTCTGGATCCGCCAGGGAGACGAGTGGAAGACGGCATTCAACACCCGGGACGGTCACTATGAATACCGCGTGATGCCCTTTGGTCTCTGTAATGCCCCAGCCGTCTTCCAGGAGCTGGTTAACGACATCTTCCGTGATCTCTTGTATTCTTGCGTAGTAGTGTACCTGGACGATATCTTGGTCTTCTCTCCGGATCTGCTCACACACCGGAGGAATGTACATCAGGTTCTGCTAAGGCTCCGGCAGAATCGTCTCGACTCAAAACTTGAGAAATGTCTCTTCGAGCAGACTTCCCTTCCGTTCCTGGGATATATTATTTCCGAGACTGGTCTTCGGATGGACCCCGAGAAGATTTCTGCCGTCTTAAAATGGCCCCGACCGGAGGGGTTGAAGGTGATTCAGCGATTCCTGGGCTTCGCAAATTATTACCGCTTCTTCATCCCTCATTTCTCCTTTCAGACCGCTCCCATCTCCACGCTCACCCGTAAGGGAGCAAATCCCAAGGAATGGACTTCCGAAGCAGAGGAGGCCTTCGTCTCCCTAAAACAAGCTTTCTCCTCCGCCTCTGTGCTGCACCGTCTGGATTGCAACAAGCAGTTCTTCTTGGAGGTTGATGATTCCTCCTCCGGAGCCGGAGCTGTGCTCACCCAGAAATCCCCATCTGGGAGAATGGTAACCTGTGGCTTCTTCTCCAAGCTCTTCTCCTCATCCGAGCGCAACTACTCCATACAGGGTCGAACTGGGGTGCCTAGGGCCCACCAGGGGAACTGACTCTGGGGGCCCACATTACAGCCCACCATAAACGGTTTTATTACTTGTTATGCTTTTCTATAATGTACTATAATTAATTGATTGGCCGCGCTGTGGCGCACCAAGCGGCAGGACTTTGTTCGATCAGTCATTCCGTACTGCTAAAGTCTCTTTAATGGTAACTTGTCACCTTGAAAAAGGCTATTTATCTGCAGATATAGGGGTAATCTGCAGGTAAATAGGGTTTAAAGCATTGGCTACACGGAGAAAATTACATTTTATTCTCCCTGCCGCCACTCGCTTCCTGTCATAGGGTCGGTGCAACACATGCAGGAATTGCCGGTTTGTTAGGTAATCCCTGCATGTGTTGCTTCTGTCTACCGCCGCAAAACATGTTACCGCAGGGACTCGTGCATATTAGCAGAGCACTACAAGATACTCGGATAACACCCGAGCATGCTGGGATCACACCTTATCCGACCACACTCACTCAGCACTAATTGACAGGTGCTGCTGCCATGTTAGTCATTCAATGAAGCTCAGCCTGAGGTTGGCCTCCATGGAAGTGTCACAATCAAGGTGCCGGACGTTATTGCAGCACGCTCACTTTGTAGTTCTCGGTGACTGTAATGTCTCTTATCTGACCACACTCACTCAGCACTACTGGCAAACCATCAGCAACCTGCAACTGCGTCACAGGGGGCTGAAGGGAACAGGTGACTGCATGCACCGGGCATTGTGCTATCTAAATGCCGCTGTTAGTGATTGACAAGGGCACTTAAATACTCAAAACAGCAGCAATCAAGGCGAGCTCTGATCACTGCTGTTACAGGCAGCCGCCGGCTATGTAACACAGCCGACATCTGCCCGGTATGGAGCAGGTTCAGCTCCTGAACCCGCTCCATACAAGCACATCCCAATGGTGACAGTTATGACAAGGTTAGCAAATTTCACTTGTCTGTTCCTAAATGTGGAAAGACAAATAGAATTCCCTAACACATGTGAAAGAGACCTAATAGATTTAGTAAAGGTGCCTCAAGCATATGAATGTTATTACACACCACAATGCACAGTTACATACACGCATCTTACAAAAATACATATTATTCCAGATACGCAGACGCACACAAACACATCAGTACATGAATACATCATCTGAACCACCACCATTTGTAATGTCAGGTCAGCCCCATATATCTTTGTATCGCATAAACCTACAACTCCCAGTATGTAATTAACAATAGAGATACTGGGAGTTATCAGTCATCATCAGACTGCGGACCATACAGGAACCACAGTACTGATGAGACACAGGCAGGATCACAAATGAACATTTACATCCAGGTATCTTACCTTAGACGTCTTCTCTGATTAGAGTCGTTCTCTTTCTTTTCTTCCTCTTGTCCAGACTCCATGATGACTTTTCTCATCCACAGTTCCTCTCTGCAGACTTCCATCTTCTCCGGTCTTCTGCAGCACATCCCCACACGATGCCCTTAAAGATACAGTGTCATTATAATGCTCCTGAATAAAAATATCTACACTGAGCCCCTGAATAAACCTAACTCTTACAATGCTCCCTGCCCAAAATATGACATACACTCTACCCCTCTTATTGTACCTGCTCTCCACACTGTCTTCTCCTTACCATACTGGGCCCCCTGTTCACATTGTCCTCTCACACTGTGTCCCCCCTATACTGCCCAGTCTCTATACTGTGCCCCTTCATCACACTCCCCCTCCTCAGCATACTGTTCCCCCCTTTCTGTGCCCTCACACTATTTCCCCCATACTGCCGCATCTCCATTTCTTCCCCCACACTACCTAGTCTCTGTGCTGTGTCACCTCACACTTTTCTCCCTCCATACTGTCTCCTCACACTATTCCCCCACTCTCCATACTGTTTCCTCACACATTCCCCTTCTCCATTCTGTTCCTGCACTCATTCCCACCCCTCCTCTGGTTCACCATACTGTTTTGTCACACATCTCCCCATTCTGTCTCCTAAAATTTCTCTCCCATCTCTCCCCAAATATAATAAATCTTCGGAAGAGCACACAGACATGCAGAAGGGTGCTTACACACATGAAAACAAGTGCACACAGACACATACTAAGGGCTCTTTCACACTTGAGTACATGCGATGACAGTTTCCACACATACCAAAGACATTGGTACACATAGACCCATTCAAATGAATGTTTTACCTGCTGCACCTCCCGCAAAATGTCCCGCACACTGATGACAGCGCTCTTCCCAAGCACCGGGTGCTGAGCGCTGCCCTCATCATAGATCCCTGCGGGCGCTGCGATCAGCAGCAGCAGGGTCAATGATGAGAGTAGTAGTCTACTCCCGCCGTGTCCAACTGTAAAAATAGGAATAAAATAAAAAAATCCTTATACTCACCTCTCCTAAGTGTCACCCGCTGTAATCCGTGTGAGCTCTCACGCCGACGAGAACGACTCCTGCAGCGAGTGGGCCCTGGAGCTGCGCTCTGCAAGGTGTGCCCTGTCAATCACTGAGCGCAGCTCCAGGGCCCGGTTCCCTTCTTGCGGCCTGATCCCTCTGACACTTGGCAGACTCGGGCATACGGGTGCCATCCTGCACTCACCGTACCCCCTGGGATCCCTTATGTTAATGGAGCCTTTCTCCTCTGCTCCCCTCCTAGGCCTCTATTACTAGGCCCCTTTATGGAGCAGAGCTCCTGAAGAGACTCTGCTCCCCTCCTCTCCTTTCACTGAATCACACTCACTCTCTCTCCTGCCACCCTAAGATGGCTTCACTTTATATACCTCCTATCATGGTGATCCCCTCCTCTACATCCTCCACTCTTACCCACTACTGGTTCCCCCTCTCTTTGGTTCCACCCACTCCAGCCAGGGACAGGGCTCAGCAGAAACACAGTGCATCTTGCCCTTCCAGCCGGCCTGGAGTAGTGTAGTGTTGAATGCGGGTGTTGGGGTTCCAGGCTGCACTCCCTCCTTACCTGAGAGAAGGAGACACCACACCTCTGGCTGAGGTGCAGAAACTCTGTGGCGACTGAACCCTCAGGGGCGCCACATATAGACGCACCCGCAGGCATATACACACCCACACACGCAGGCATATACACACACATGCAGGCATATACACGCACACGCAGGCATATACACGCACACGCAGGCATATACACGCACACGCAGGCATATACATGCACCCGCAGGCATATACACGCACACGCAGGCATATACACACACACGCAGGCATATACACGCACCCGCAGGCACATAGACACACATGCAGGCATATACACACACACACACGCAGGCATATACACACACACGCAGGCATATACACTGTAAGGCAGCGCTAGTCATCATGCTGGGGGACACTCGCTTCACCGAGTCAACTAAAGCACACATGCAACGCCTTTCTGGTATTTCACAATCCAGCAGTTTTTTATTTATCATAAATCGCTCATAACCGAGTCCATCTCAGCGGCTCGCCGACATATTACACATATAGTGTCCAAGAGCCTTTCCAGTGAAAGATATGTCCACTTGGCTCCAGATACAGCCTTCAGCAAGGTAACAATATAAATGTCCACATCAAGCAGTGTTTTTACCTTTGCCGGGTTTTAGCTGTGGCTTTACGGCTTCCCAGGTGGGGGTCTCCAGCCCTCGTACCTTCAAAGGCTACTGGTATGTTTTCACACATAACATCCAGCCTCTGCCTTCCAGCACTCTTGCCTTCCAAGCCCCTTGCCCTCCAAGGCTACTGGCATCTCTTACACACAAGGATCCAGCCTCTGCCTTTCAGGCTTCACTAGGCTTCACACTCTCATGGTGTCCCACACATTGGGGAACAGGCCTCACGCCTTTCACACCCTGTTTCAAAAGCACCAAGATTTATATATCCTCCAGTGCACACACAGGACCTGTGCTGATGTCACAGTCATGTGATCAGACCTTCTGTGTGCACAGGACCTGGGCTGAGGTCACAGTTATGTGATCAGTCACACCCTGGACCATTACAGTAATGCCGCAAGCCACTGCATTACAACACACACACACACGCAGGCATATGCACACACACACAGGCATATACACACACGCAGGCATATACACACACACACACACACACACAGGCATATACACACAAATGCAGGCATATATACACACACGCAGGCATATACACACACACAGGCATATACACACACACGCAGGCATATACACACACACGCAGGCATATACACACACGCAGGGATATACACACACACGCAGGCATATACACACACACGCAGGCACATACATGCACCTGCAGGCATATACACACACATGCAGGCATATACACACACACAAACACAGGCATATACACACACGCAGGCATATACACACACACGCAGGGATATACACACACACACGCAGGCATATACACACACATGGAGGCATATACACACACACACAGGCATATACACACACACACACGCAGGCATATGACTGCAGCCTTGTTTCCAATTCCAGGCCAGGTTGGAGAGTTGAACTGTAGAGGACAGTCACCGTCCACATATCCAGCCCCGGAGCCGGTATAAAAAAGCCCAGAGTCAGAGCAGGAGAGAAGATGGGGGTGTGCCGATGCCACCACCCGGTCGGGAGCCGGTATTACTACAGGGGAGCAGGCCAGGGCAGATATGGAGCCGGGATGGGACCGTATCAGAAGCCCGGGAGCAGGGAGAGTAGAGCAAGACGTCGGGTTCGGTGGTGCCAGCGTATCATAGGACGGCCCAGGAGCAGAGAGAAAGCACTGCAGAGCGCGGCCGCGGCGTATCAGAGGCCAGAAGAGAGTGGCGTCAAAGTCACCTGACACCACACCACAGTCTGCCAGCCAGCGGGAAAGCAGAGCGCAGTGCGTGTCACCGCCCAGAAAGAATCCATCCTCTTAGTGTCAGGGACTCACGTGGAAAGTATGCTGCATGCACGTCACTGCAGGCCTGCTGTCACCAATGAATGTGCCGTGCGCGTGACGCGCCCCCTGGGCCGTGGGGTACCCGGTGCCGGGCCGGTGGATGCTGGGGGAATTGTCACAGTGGCAGTAACCCGGTCCGTGACCCAGGGCGGTCAATAAAAAGGGGTTATGTATAGGGGATTTATAGAGTTTGTGATGCCACTTGTGGAATGCGGCTAAGGGAGCCGCAGCTGCGGAGCAGTCCTCTGAAGCTGATGTTACTGCAGCAGGGATGGTGTGGCTCTCCACAGGAAGAGCTAGCTCAAGGGCAGTGTAGTTGATGTTGGTTGTGCTGGGTATTGTAGTGCAGGGTTTGAGAAACACAGAGGCAAGGAAGTGCAGTCCTCAGGGTCTTTACTCACGGTTATTGCAGTCCAAGTTACAGACGTCAAAGTAACTTCCCGTGCCGTGCTGCGTTTACTCAGTGAGGGGCTCAGTCCACCCCCAGTTAACTCCGGAGTACATAGCAGGACCCCCTTCTGTGTCTTCTCTCTGGCTGTCTCCCTGAACCTCATACCAAGTGTCCCAGTCCAGTACCTGCGGGCCTTGGCGAGCGACGTCTGTTCCATCCCCTGGGTCCTCTATAGCTACCTTCCTGGTGAGACTGGTATGGACTGTTGGCTACAGGACATGAAATACTGCAGCCTCCGGTTTCTAGTTAAGACGTACAGTCTTCTGCTAGCTGAGGGACCGGTCCTCTTTATGCAGCCTCACCCCTCCACCTCCCGGTAGATGCAGGCGCACGGGTGGCCTTCTGCACGGCCTGTACCCCTAGGGTCCTTTCCTCTGGTTCCTGGAGCCTTCCTGCTCCCTCTCCTCTCTTCTCTCCTTCCTCTCCAACTTGGGCCTCACTGTCTAGGCCCGCCTCTGGAGCAGAGCTCCAACAGAGACTCTGTTCCTGTAACTTTCCTCCTCTGACTAGTCTCTCTTTCTAAGATGGCTTCTCTACTTATATCTTCCTTCTATGTGCTCCCCTTGACTACTTCCTCCACCCACACCCACTATGTGGTTCCCCCTCTCTGGGATCCCCCCACTCCAGCCAGGAAAGGGGCTCAGCAAGAAGCAGAGGCATCTTTCCCCTCCTGCTGGCCTGGAGTGGTATGTGTTGGATGCAGGTGTTAGGGTCCTGAGTTGTACTCCTTCCTTACCTGAGAGTGAGATGCCACATCTCTGGCTGAGATGCAACACCTCTGTGGTGACCGAACCCTCAGGGACGCCACACGCGCGACGCTACATTTGATTCAGCCACGCTTTTAAAGGGCCCACACTTTTAAAGGGCCCCCGCCACCAATTTTCTCACTCTCATATCTGGGCCCACCGGGAAATTTTCCGATTTCCCGCCAGGCCAGACCGACCGTGACTCCATAGGAGATCATGAGCTGCTTGCCATCAAATTTGCGCTGGAGGAGTGGCGCTACCTGCTGGAAGGGGCTCTGCACCCGGTGATCATCTACACAGATCACAAAAACCTGGCCTATTTACAAAACGCCCAGAGACTCAATACGCGTCAGGCCCAGTGGTCTCTGTTCTTTGCCAGTAAGTGTAGGGATAGTCCAAGCGGAAAGGAAAACAAAGCGGAAAATGTACTGTATTACTGAAGCTAGAAACGGAGGGTGCTGTGCCTGATACTGCATGTGCCAATCGGATGTCCTTGAACTGTCCAGTAAACTTTTGTTGGTTAAAATGAATTGGATGTGCACTAAGTTGTGTACGGCTGTTCCTAAATATGGATTTAATGCCCCAAAGTTGTAGTCTACCTGATGATGTTTGCACAATGTTAATATTTTACTTTGCAGATAACGTACATTAGAATTCAGTACATACACACGTGGTCAAAATTGTTGGTACCCCTCGTTTAATGAAAGAAAAACCCACAATGGTCACAGAAATAACTTGAATCTGACATAAATAATAATAAATTATAAATCTATGAAAATGAACAAAATGAAAGTCAGACATTGCTTTTTAATCCTGCTTCCACAGAATTTAACAAAAAAATGAAACTCATGAAATAGACCTGGAGAGAAATGATGGTACCCCTGAAAATAATGTGACAAAAGGGACATGCTAAATCAAGTTGTGTCCACTAATTAGCATCACCGGTGTCTACAATCTTGTAATCAGTTAGTGGGCCTGTATATAGGGCTACAGATACTCACTGTGCTGTTTGGTGACATGGTGTGTACCACACTCAACATGGACCAGAGGAAGCAAAGGAAAGAGTTGTCTCAGGAGATTAGAAACAAAATTAGAGACAAGCATGTTAAGGTTAAAGGTTATAAGACAATCTCCAAGCAGCTTGATTTTCCTGTGACTACAGTTGCACATATTATTCAGAAATGTAAGATCCATGGGACTGTAGCCAACCTCCCTGGACGTGGCCGCAGGAGGAAAATTGATGACAAATCAAAGAGACGGATAATACGAATGGTAACAAAAGAGCCCAGGATAACTTCTAAAGAGATTAAAGGTGAACTTCAAGCTCAAGGAACATCAGTGTCAAATCGCACCATCCGTCGTTGTTTGATCCAAAGTGGACTTCATGGGAGACGACCAAGGTGAACACCATTGTTGAAAAAAAAATCATAAAAAAGCCAGACTAGAATTTGCCAAACTACATGTTGACAAGCCACAAAGCTTCTGGGAGAATGTCCTATGGACAGATGAGACACAAATGGAAGTTTTTGGCAAGGCACATCAGCTCTATGTTCAGAGACGGAAAAATGAAGCATATCAAGAAAAGAACACTGTCCCTACTGTGAAACATGGAGGAGGCTCTGTTATGTTCTGGGGATGGTTTGCTGCATTTGGCACAGGGTGTCTTGAATCTGTACAGGGTACAATGAGATCTCAAGACTATCAAGGGATTCTAGAGAGAAATGTGCTGCCCAGTGTCAGAAAGCTTGGTCTCAGTCGCAGGTCATGGGTCTTGCAACAGGATAATGACCCAAAACACACAGCTAAAAACAAACAAGAATGGCTAAGAGGAAAACATTGGACTATTCTGAAGTGACCTTCTATGAGCCCTGACCTAAATCCTATTGAGCATCTTTGGAAAGAGCTGAAACATGCCGTCTGGAAAAGGCATCCTTCAACCACGAGACAGCTGGAGCAGTTTGCTCATGAGGAGTGGGCAAAATGCCTGTCGAGAGTTGCAGAAGTCTCATTGACAGTTACAGGAATCGAGTGATTGCAGTGATTGCCTCAAAAGGTTGTTCAACAAAATATTAAGTTAAGAAGAAGAACCATCATTTCTGTCCAGGCTGATTTCATGAGTTTAATTTTTTTTTTAATTCTGTGGAAGCAGAAAAGCAATGTCTGACTTTCATTTGGTCATTTCAAAGATTTTAATTTATTATTACTAATAACTATTTTCAATCTGTCTTGGAGTTTCCTATAGCTTGTAACATGTCATAGATATAATTACATATATCTTTTCCCCCATGCTCTTGCACTTTAGTCTATTTACGTGTACGCACGTTCCATATACTTATTGTGTATTACAGTATTTGACATTATATGGATCTACTATGTATACTGTATATCCATTTGATGTATCATCACTAATTTTATTATTCCTGCACTTTCTTTACTTTTCTATCATTAACCCCTTAACTCCCGAGGGTGGTTTGCACGTTAATGACCAGGCCAATTTTTAAAATTCTGACCACTGTCAATTTATGAGGTAATTACTCTGGAACGCTTCAACGGATCCCCCTGATTCTGAGATTGCTTTTTCGTGACATATTGTACTTCATGATTTTGGTAAAATTTCGTCGATATCACTTGTGTTTATTTGTGAAAAAAATGGAAATTTGGTGAAAATTTTGAAAATTTAGCAATTTTCAAAATTTGAAGTTTTATGCGCTTAAATCAGAGAGATATGTCACACAAAATACTTAATAAATAACATTTTCCACATGTCTACTTTACATCAGCACAATTTTGGAACCAAATTTTTTTTTTGTTATGGAGCTATAAGGG
Organism: Phyllobates terribilis; assembly: GCF_046119375.1. NCBI lineage: Eukaryota > Metazoa > Chordata > Amphibia > Anura > Dendrobatidae > Phyllobates > Phyllobates terribilis. The sequence goes on from NW_027362763.1 coordinate 59,469,581, forward strand.
TTAAAAGTTGACCAGCGATTTCTCATTTTTCCAACAAAATTTACAAAACCATATTTTTAGGGACCACATCACATTTTAAGTCACTTTGAGGGGTCTTTATGACAGAAAATACCCAAAAGTGACACCATTCTAAAAACTGCACCCCTCAAGGAGCTCAAAACCACATTCAAGAACTTTATTAACCCTTTAGGTGCTTCACAGGAATTTTTGGAATGTGGAAGAAAAAAATGAACATTTAACTTTTTTCACAAAAATGTTACTTTAGACCCAATTTTTTTATTTTCACAGGGGTAACAAGAAATTATGGTCCCCAAAATTTGTTGTGCAATTTCCCCTGGGCACGCAGATACCCCATATGTGGGGAAAAAACACTGTTTGGGCGCACGGCAGGGCACGGAAGGGAAAGAGCGCCATTTGACTTTTTGATTGTAAAATTTGCTTGAATAATTAGCGGACGCCATGTTGCGTTTGGAGGGCCCCTCATGTGCCTAAACATTAGAGCTCCCCCACAAGTGACCCCATTTTGGAAACTAGACCACCCAGGGCACTTGTGGGGGAGCTCCAATGTTTGGGAACACAGGGGCTCTCCAAACGCAACATGGTGTCCGCTTACAATTTGAGCCGATTTTCCATTCAATTTGTTAGCGGACACCATGTTGCATTTGGAGAGTCCCTGTGTGCCCAAACATTGGAGCTCCCCACAAGTGACCCCATTTTGGAAACTAGACCACCCAGGGCACCTATCTAGATCCATAGTGAGCACTTGGAACCCCCAGGTGCTTCACAAATTGATTAGTAAAAATGAAAAAGTGAAAAAAAACAACACTTTTTCATTTTTATGAATCAATTTGTGAAGCACCTGGGGGTTCCAAGTGCTCATTATGCATCTAGATAGGTGCCTTGGGGATCTAGTTTCCAAAATGGGGTCACTTGTGGGGGAGCTCCAATGTTTGGGCACACAGGGACTCTCCAAATGCAACATGGTGTCCGCTAAAAAATTGAATGGAAAATCGGCTCAAATTGTTAGCGGACACCATGTTGCGTTTGGAGAGCACCTGTGTGCCCAAACATTGGATCTCCCCCACAAGTGACCCCATTTTGGAAACTAGACCCCCCCAAGGCACCTATCTAGATGCATAGTGAGCACTTGGAACCCCCAGGTGCTTCACAAATTGATTCATAAAAATGAAAAAGTGAAAAAAAAAACACTTTTTCATTTTTATGAATCAATTTGTGAAACACCTGGGGGTTCCAAGTGCTCACTATGCATCTAGATAGGTGCCTTTGGGGGTCTAGTTTCCAAAATGGGGTCACTTGTGGGGGAGCTCCAATGTTTGGGCACACAGGGGCTCTCCAAACGCAACATGGTGTCCGCTAACAATTTGAGCCGATTTTCCATTCAATTTGTTAGCGGACACCATGTTGCATTTGGAGAGCCCCTGTGTGGCCAAACATTGGAGCTCCCCCACAAGTGACCCCATTTTGGAAACTAAACCCCCCAAGGCACCTATCTAGATGCATAATGAGCACTTGGAACCCCCAGGTGCTTCACAAATTGATTCATAAAAATGAAAAAGTGTTTTTTTTTTCACTTTTTCATTTTTACAAATCAATTTGTGAAGCACCTGGGGGTTCCAAGTGCTCACTATGCATCTAGATAAGTGCCTTGGGGGGTCTAGTTTCCAAAATGGGGTCACTTGTGGAAGAGCTCCAATGTTTGGGCACACAGGGGCTCTCCAAATGCAACATGGTGTCCGCTAACAATTTGAGCCGATTTTCCATTCTATTTGTTAGCGGACACCATGTTGCATTTGGAGAGTCCCTGTGTGCCCAAACATTGGAGCTCCCCCACAAGTGACCCCATTTTGGAAACTAGAGCCCCCAAGGCACCTATCTAGATGCATAATGAGCACTTGGAACCCCCAGGTGCTGCACAAATTGATTCGTAAAAATGAAAAAGTGTTTTTTTTTTCACTTTTTCATTTTTACAAATCAATTTGTGAAGCACCTTGGGGTTCCAAGTGCTCTCTATGCATCTAGATAGGTGCCTTGGGTGGTCTATTTTCCAAAATGGGGTCACATGTGGGGGAGCTCCAATGTTTAGTCACACAGGGCCTCTCCAAACGCGACATGGTTCCAATTTGTTAGCTGACCCCATGTCGCATTTGGAGAGCTCCTGTGTGCCTAAACATTGGAGCTCCCCCACAAATGACCCCATTTTGGAAACTAGACCACCCAAGGCACCTATCTATATGCATAGTGAGCACTTGGAACCCCCAGGTGCTTCACAAATTGATTCGTAAAAATGAAAAAGTTTTTTTTTTTCCACTTTTTCATTTTTACGAATCAATTTGTGAAGCACCTGGGGGTTCCAAGTGCTCATTATGCATCTAGATAGGTGCCTTGGGTGGTCTAGTTTCCAAAATGGGGTCACTTGTGGGGGAGCTCCAAAGTTTAGGCACGCAGGAGCTCTCCAAACGCAACATGGCGTCAGCTAACAATTTGAGCCGCATTTCCATTCAATTTGTTAGCGGACACCATGTCGCGTTTGTAGAGCCCCTGATGTGCCTAAACAGTGGAGCTCCCCCACAAGTGACCGCATTTTGGAAACTATACCCCTCAAGGATTTTATTAAGGTGTATAGTGAACATTTTGAACCCAGAGGTACGACACAGAATTTGATAACATTAGGTCATCATATTGAATAAGTTGTCATTAGTCTTGAGCGCAAGTGCTCGCTACTTGAGTTTGCATCGGGTACTCAGGTATGCACCATGTACTGCGTGTGCTCGAGTGACATGCTCGAGTCTCCGCCCGGATGTTTCACGGTTATTAGACACCTAAAACAAAACATGCGGGGATCGCTCGTGCATGGCAGGCAATCCCCGCAAAGTTTTTCGGGCCGTGAAGCATATGGGGCGGAGACTCGAGCATGTCACTCAAATACCCACGATACTCAATGCATACCAGAACACCCGATGCAAACTCAAGTAGAGAGCACTTGCGCTCAACACTAGTCGCCATATCGTCATCTTTTTTTCTTACTTTTGAAAAAAATCCCAACCCCATCACAACCCTAACCCCAACCCCAGCCCTAACCGTAGCACAACCCTAACCGTAGCACAACCCTAACCCTAGCACAACCCTAACCCTAGCACAACCCTAACCTGAGAGTTTATTTTTTACGCCGTTCCTCATGCGGTATAAGTGATTAGACGACCTTATTCTTCGGGTCGGTGAGACTACAGCGATACCAGAATCATATGGGGTTTTTATGACTGACAGCTGTCACACACTAAAAGACACATTTTTTGTAAAATCTAGTTTTTGCAACGCCATATTTTGAGAGCTATAATTTTTCCAGATTTTGGCAGACAGTCATTTGATGGCTTGTTTTTTGCGGGATGAGTTGACGCTGTTATTGGTGCCATTTTCAGGCACGTGACATTTTTTGATCGCTTTCTATTCCAATTTTTGGGAGGCAGAATAAACAAAAACCAACAATTCAGGAATTGTTTTTTTGTTTTTTTTTTATTCTGTTCCGCGTGTGGTAAAATTGATAAGGTAGCTTTATTCTTCGGGTCAGTACGTTTACAGCGGTACCACATTTATATCATATTTCTATGTTTTGCACTTTTACATAATATAAGCAATTTTATAGAAAAAAAATATTTTTTAGCATAGCTTTATTCTGAGAGCTATAACTTTTTTATTTTTTGGCTGATGGAGCTGTATGGCAGCTTGTTTTTTGCGGGACGAGATGACGTTTTCAGCGGTACCATTTTTGTTTATATTTGTATTTTTGATCGCGTGTTATTCTATTTTTTGTTTGGCAGTATGGTGATAAAGCATTGTTTTTTGCTTCGTTTTTTATTTTTATTTTTTACCGTGTTCACTGAAGGGGTTAACTAGTGGGACAGTTTTATAGGTCAGGTTGTTCCGGACGCGGTGATACCAAATATGTGTACTTTTATTGGTTTTTTTTGTTTTTTTTTATAATAATATTTATTGATGGGTACATTATATTTTTATTTTTGGTGGATTATATTTTTTATTTTTTTTTTATATTTTTACAATTTTTTTTTTTTTTTTCACTTTCTGATAGTTTTTATACTTTTTTACTTTGTCCCACTATGGGACTTTCACTTTTTTTTCTCTGATCGCCTGCATGGCACAGGAATGCAGCACCATCCCTGTGCCATGCAGGCTGTCAGTGCTGGACAGGGAGAAGATTGTTTGGAGATGCACTGCGCATGTCCAAAAAATCTTCCTGCTGTCTGGTGACCCAGATGTTGTCATGACGACATCGGGTCATCATGGCAACATCCTGGAAGCCACGGCAGACAGCGCTGGAAGCCAGAAGAGGAGGTGAGTATCTGCGATCACCTCCCCTTGCCACCGCAATGCTGCGATCGATTTCGATTGCAGCATCGCGGGGGTTAATGTGCTGGGAGCGGTGCGTGATAGTACCGGGTGTCAGCTGTGATAATCAGCTGACAGCCGGCGGCGATCGCGCCCGCACAACCTGACACGCACACAGGGGGTTCGCTTCAGTACCTTTACTGGTGTTGACAGCAGGTACAGTCCAGGGTACTTGATAGGAAGGGTGCACTTCTGGACTCTCCCCAGTGAGCGGGTATAAGGCCTCCTGATCCGTTTCTTCCTTCCTCTAAAGCTTCTGGCCAACCTGGAACTAGGCCTAGCTTTTATGCTGTTTCACTCTCTCACCTGTCTGCTTGTAGTAGAACTTTTCTTTGGCTACCACTATCCCTGGACGCTGGGGCCTTCGTGGTTCCTAGTTCTGTAAAATGATGGTAGCTTCAGGTGAACCAGGGGTCTGGAATCCTCCTGGTATGCCGGTTGTCCCTACTGAGTATAGAGGACCCTATAGGCGCGTACCCGGTGTCCGGCTTGTGTCCTGGGGTGAGCTTCAGATGCTCCTCTGCCCCCTTAACTCCTCTCTCCTCTCTCCTTGCCTCGGCCACACTCGGGGCCCTCAACACTGCAGCAGACGTGCTGCTTCTTCACTGCTCTAAAGTGTCAGCACACTCTCTCTACCTAACTCCACCCTCCGGTATATATATGCCTAACAGGGCTCCCTCTGGTGGTATGAGGTGGAGAGGTGGAAGGGTGGAGGTGTCTGTGTGTAGTAAGGGCCTCTTGTGGAGAAGTCCGTCCATGCACCCTTTTGGGTCCTGTGGTACCTGTAGTAGCAGGGTGCCACATTCCCCCCTAGTACAACTCAGTACTCGAGGACTGAAGCATTTCTGCAAAACTGGTAACAACAACAATTACGATAACAATAACACATAGAAAATTTTCAAAGTTACAGTGTGTCCCTTAACAAGGTGTCCATCTCACTGGTGAAGGTGCAACATGAGCAGCATGAGGGACCTGCCTGAAAACCCTAAACGTAGGCCCTGGGCGTGGCTACAGAGCATAAGTGATCCAGGTGGTGGACCACGTCTTCGGCCACGCCAAACGGGTTTTTGTTCAGTGGTCTTTGACATAAAACCAATAGGGGGCACTTTAATAAGTGCAACTATTTACAAGGGACAGTTCTTTGGTTATTCACCGTCCATAACCTACAGTCTTTATACCCTCACGGGTAACTAAATGCACACATGTATTTTTCAGTTCACACACTGACTAGCTCAGGGGAATGTGGATGACTCGGTACCCTGGCCTTTAGCCTGGACTTAGGGATGTCGCGGTGGTCGGCTCCCGGGCCCGTACCCTGGGGTCCCTCTTTAAAAAGGCGTTGGTGTTTTGTGAAATTTATAAAAGAGTTCGTGACGCCACCTGTGGCTTCTGGTGAGGATCACCAGCGCTGCGCAGTTCACTGAGGCTGGCGATAAGGAAGCTCGATGGTATAGCTCCCCACAGGTGGAGCTAGGCCTCAGGGCAGTGTATGATGGGGAATGCAGGACAGGCGAGACCGAGCCGGGTCAGAGCAAGAACAGGGACAGACACGATAGTCACTTCAGTACCTCTTACTGATGGAAATTCAGGCACGTCCCGGAGCACTGTAGGGTGAAGGGTGCATGTCAGGATCCTCCCCAATGAGCGGGTTTTTGGGTCTCCTGTTTCTTGCCTCTGCGTAGTAAGTTTCGGACCTGCCTGGAGCTAGGCCTAACTCTGTCTCTGTCCTGCGCTGGCTGACCTTGTGGTAGGGCCTTTTCTTGGATTACACGCTTCCAACTTACGGGGCCTATGTGTCTCCTGGCTCTGGTACGTATCAGCACTTTAGGGATCCTGGGACTTGTAGTTCTCCAGGGATTCCGGTTATATCTTACTGGGTCGTGGAGATCCCGGTAAGCTTCGGTCCCGGTGTCCGGCAACAGCTTCGGGGTGAGCCAATTAAGCTCCTCTGCCCCCTATGTACTAACTGTCTCCACTCGCCGTTGGCCTACTCGGTCCCTCGCTAGGCTACTCACACTAACGGCAGAGTGCCGTACTTCACCGATCTTATGGCGCCGGCACACCTAAGCTCACTTCTCTGAGCTACGACTCAACTGAACTCAACTCTGTATTCAGATTTGCACTAACTGAACTCTCCAGAGGAACTGCTGAATCACTGAGCTCCACTGCAGACTGACCTGTTTCTGTGTATCACTCTGCAGGAAATAAACTGCCTGGCTCCACCTTCCTTATTTATCTATCCCTTTCCGGCTCCCTCTGGTAGTCTGAGGTGGAAGGTGGAGATGTGTGAATGGTTATGGGGGCCTCTTGTGGAGGAATCCTTCAATACACCCTTCTAGGATCTGTGATACCAAGCACAGCTGGGCATCACATTCCCCCCTAGTTAAACTCAGCACTCCCGGGCTGAAGTACATTTTATAAAAACATAACAATAGTAAACATAAGCAATACAGGAACAATCTTCCCTTTATGGGAGGCACGAATCTTAAACGTTACATAACAAAACTTAAACAGATACAAAGTGTCCTCAGAATCCAAGTCTCCTTTGGTGAGGTTCCCAGCAAGGATGTCCATCTCACAAGGTAGAGTACTTGGTGGTTTTGAGGGACCTGTCCTAAACCCTCTACGTAGGCCCTGGGGTGGCTGCAGGGCATGAAGAACCCGAGTTGGACCTCCAAAAGAGCCACTCCAGACAGGTTTTTCTTCTGAGGTCACCTAAAGGGGCACTCCAGGGAGTGCAATTATATACAATAAGAGTTTTTGGGCTGCACACAGTCCTCAGCCACGCAGTTCATTATGTATGCAATAAAGAAATTAATAGGAAAAAGCACAAAAATAGACAATTAATTCAGTACATTACAATTTAATATACAATACCCCAGGGGTAACTATCTACACTCTCAGAAATTTTTACCATCTACTGAGTGTACCTAACAGGAGGTTTACCTCTCGTGCTACGTACTGATCTACGTAATACTGGTATGCGTGGGGTGTCAGTATCTGTATTCTCAGTTACTCTACCAGTTCTACGTGTAACCATGTTGTAAAACTGCCTTAACCTCTCTCTTGGACTGTCAAGTCTACCATTGGCTGGGCCCTCTTGCTCTGCTCCTATCGGGGATCCTTCATCCGGGGATACTTCTTGAGCTGGCTCTTCTGCAGCACTTACAGGTTCAACTTGCTGTGGAGGGTTTTCTGGCTGTTCATAGAATTGGAGTACAGGAATGATTACTGCACCTCCTATTTGGGGCCAATCAGCTGGGAAGTCTCCTAGGTCAGTATGGATCACTGCTTCTTTAGGTTCTTCCTGGATTGTGAGAGGCTCTTTTTCTTGGGGTTTCAGTAAGTCTGGACACAACTTTAGGTGGTCCCTGGACACTGTTGCAGATGTTTTTCCTCCATCTCGACTGATTATGCATGTCTTCTTGTTGTCAAATCTTGACGGTAACACAGTGTAGGGTTCTTTTTCCCACTGGTCATCAAGTTTATGGTTGCGTCTTTTTCTTTTTAATACTGTTTCACCATGTGTGAAAGTTTCTGCGGGTGCGTTTTTATTGTATTGAACTTCCTGCTTTTCTCTCACCCGAGTAAGACTGTCCTCGACACAAGCTTGTACTCTTCTGTACTGCTCTTGTCTGGTCTTGTCCCAGTCTTCAGTGGTCATATCAGCTTCAGGCTCAACAACACCAAGCTCCAGATCCATGGGCAGCTATCCTGGCCTTGCCCGCATGAGATACGCCGGAGTACAATTGGTGGAACTCAATGGTATATGATTATACAGATCCACTAAGTCAGGTAGTAGGTCTGGCCACTGGTTTCTCTCCTCAAGTGGTATGGTCTTTAGCAGGTCGATGATGATGTTGTTCATCTTTTCGCAGAGACCGTTGGTTTGTGGATGGTACGGTGTAGTTCTGATCTTTTTACAACCATACAAATGGCAGAACTCCTTGAACAACTCAGCCTCAAAGGCCGGGCCTTGGTCCGTCAGCACCTGCTCAGGGTAACCATGGGGTCTACAGAAATATGCTTGGAACGTCTTTGCTGCTGTCTCTGCCGTCAGGTCTTTGACGGGGGCGACCACCAGGAAACGTGAGCAGTGATCTACCATGGTCAGAGCATAAGAGTATCCTGACCTGCTGGGGGACAACTTGACATGGTCCAGGGCCACGATCTCTAGGGGATGAGTCATCTTGATAGGTTGCAGGGGTGCCTTCTGGCTGCTGAAGTCTTTTCTTCTTAGGCCACAGGGTCCACAGTCCCGGCACCACCTCTCAATGGAGCTGCGCATTCCTACCCAGTAGAATCGACATTTCAGCAGGGTCTCTAGCTTTTTCCAGCCAAAGTGCCCCGCCTGATCGTGGTAAGCTTCTAATACCATTTGGATGTCTGTCTTCGGGACCACTATCTGCCATACCATCTCATGGGTTTTTGGATTGACGTACCTCCGGCACAGCTTCTCAAGGTAGATAAACAGCCGGCTTCTCTCGTTCCACAGCTGCTTTGTTTGCAGAGACGCATCCTTCTCCAGGGAGGCACCTTCTTGGGTTATCAGCTGTTTTATGCAGCTGACAACCGGGTCGCTGTCCTGGGTCTCTTGCCAGCTGTGGTGAGGCAGGGGGTTTAATGTCTTTCCACGTGGCCTCCTGGAGGCTCTCTGCTCATGGATCATCCCATTCCGATGAAAGGCAGGTAGCTCAATCTCTTCCAGGTCATCCACTTCTTCTTCCGTGTATGACTGGTGAGGCATCCTAGACAGGGCATCGGCGTTGGCGTTCTTGTGGCCCGCCCGGTATTTGATTGTAAATTGGTAGTTTGACAGCCGAGCCATCCATCGTTGTTCCTGTGCCCCCAGCTTAGCTGTTTCAAGGTGGGTCAAGGGGTTGTTATCAGTAAAGGCAGTGAATTTGCTGGAGGCCAGGTAGTGCTTGAACCTTTCAGTGATGGCCCAGACCAAGGCCAGGAACTCCAACTTAAAGCTGCTATAGTTCTCCGGGTTCCTCTCAGTCGGGCAGAGCTTCCTGCTTGCGTATGTGATCGCTTTCTCTTGGCCATTCTGCTTCTGACTTAGAACAGCGCCCAGACCTTCGTTGCTGGCATCTGTATACAGCAGGACCGGTTGGCTGTAGCCAGGGTAGGCTAGGATATCATCACCTGTCAGGATCTCCTTCATCTCCTGAAATGACTCTGCTTGCTCCTTACCCCAGTGGAAAGGGGGATTTTTGCCTTTAGGGGCTGCCCTACCAGGAGGTCTTGCAGAGGAGCTGCTTTCTTAGTGTAGTCCTTTATGAACCTCCGGTAGTATCCTACTAGTCCCAAGAACTGACACACCTCCTTGAGGTTCTTTGGCTCCCGCCACTTCTGGATGGCAGTGACTTTCTCCGGGTCTGGTGCTACCCCTTCTAGACTGACAATGTGCCCCAGGTACTGTACCTTTCTCTTGAGAAGGTGGCACTTTGAGGGCTTCAACTTCATCCCATACCAGGACAGTGACTCAAATACCTCTGCCAGGTGTTTTAAGTGGTCCTCGTACGTTCTGGAATACACTATTACGTCATCCAGGTAAAGTAACACTGTCTCGAAGTTGCGGTGTCCCAGGCAGCAGTCCATCAATCTCTGGAACGTTCCGGGGGCATTGCAGAGTCCAAATGGCATACTGTTGAACTCGCAGAGTCCCATCGGGGTGGTGAAGGCCGTCTTCTCCCGATCCTCCTCAGCCACAGCTACTTGCCAGTTACCACTAGTGAGGTCAAGGGTGGAAAAGTAATTTGCAGACTTTAAGACAGCTAGGGACTCCTCTATGCGTGGTAAAGGGTACGCGATTTACTTGACGGTAATCTACACACATTCTCATGCTACTGTCCTTCTTCCTAACTAGCACTAGGGGAGCTGCCCAGGGACTACAACTATCCCTTACTACTCCCGCCTTCCTCATGTCATGCAGCATTTCTTTTGCCTTCTGGTAGTGAGCTGGGGGTATAGGCCTATAACCTTCTTTGATTGGGGAATGGTTGCCTGTGGGGATATGACGTTGAACCCCCTTAACCCTCCCGAAGTCAAGTGGATGTTTACTGAACACCTGCGAGTATTCTTGAACCACCCGGTGGACACCCTGTTTTTGATGGGCAGGAGTGGTGTCTGTCCCAACATGGAGCTGTTGACACCAATCCTCCACCTGGGTTGCAGGGTCATTATCCTCTACTTCATCTGGTGAGGTTAAGGACTCCGCCTCATGAATGCAGTTGTTATTGACAGCATGTAATTTGGCAACAGTGGCATAACGTGGCAGTTTGACCTCATCTTCCCCTAAGTTGAGAAGACGGACGGGCACCCTCCCATTACGTACATCTACCACTCTCCTGGCGGTTAAGAGCGTGGGTCTGTGCTCAGAGCAAAGGGGTTCTACTACCGCCTGGTAGCTCTGTCCTCTAAGACCTATGGCAGCTCTACACCAGATGAGCATTTCACTCATTGGAGGGATAACAATGGGTATGGGGTCTGTTACCCGCACGTTACAGATTTCACCGTCTATTAACCTCACTTGCTGTTGATACATCAGGACTCGGATCTCCCTCTGCAGTGCCCTCCTCTGTCTCGGCCTGGCAGTGTCGGCGATCTGTTGCAGTAAGATTAGTCTCTACTACAATTAGCCCCTGGTCCTTCAGCTCCGCTCTCCCCACCTTTACAGTCACATTCTTAACCCTGAGTAGGTTAAGGGGGAGTCCATTTGAGGCATATACTGATAGATTTGGAGCTGGCGGACGTAGGTCGTCCATGGACCAGAACCTCTTATAGAGGACGTCAGGCATGATGGTTACCTGAGATCCTGTGTCCAGCAGGGCATGCGTCAGGATCCCATCCAGTACAATGGACAGGAAAGGTCTTCCTCCGACGAACCTGTTGTACCAGTCTGATGGGCCTGGTGAGTTTACTCCTGGTTGTCGGCCCTCGGACCCAGGGTTTTCTCGTTTAAAGGACAATTCTGGGCGATGTGTCCGGTCTTGCGGCAGCGGTAGCAGGCAGGGTCCTTCCGTGGACGGCGCTGGTCAGTGGTCCTTAGCGAGAGCGGTGTTGGCCTCCTCCTCCTCCTCATCCAGGGGACATCCTCAGGGCTATCGGCCAACAGGATCTTCCCTCCTTCCTCGGGCTCTGTCCGCAGCTGCAGAGCACTCAGCACGGTAGTCAGAGTTTTGCTCAACTGACGCACCTCAGAGCGCAGACTGTCCAGTTCTTTAGGGGACGTTGCTGGGACCTTGGCTTCAGCAGCCACTGGGGAAAAGGTGGGTGTTGCAGGCACTGGGGTAGCCCCACCCTGGTAACGTTGGATGGCATTTGTTTCCAGGGGCTGCAGTCCTTTTATAGCCATGTCCTTGAGATTGTCAAAGGTGGCATCTGGATGATCCAGGGACCACCAACGCACAGTCCTGCTCTCCTCTGGAGACCTCAGTCCCCGGACAAACTGTTCCTTCAGCATCTTGTTCTCATTTTCAACGCTGGTTGGACTAACCTGATTCAGAGCCCGCAGGGCCCCTTGGAGACGCCAGGCGTAGTCCCGAACATTGTCCTCCGGTTGTTGGGAACAGCTGTTAAACCTCATCCGGAGGTCCGCCTCAGTAAGGTCCTCAAATACAGTCTGTAGTTTTTGAAATATTGCGGACACTGACTCCTGGTCTGCGGCCGACCATGTTTACACTTCCCGCTCCGCAGCACCGGTCAGTTGTCCTAATACAATGGCAGCTCTTTGTTTGCCGGTCATGGAGTACATGTCCAAGATACCACATACAGTACAGACCAAAAGTTTGGACACACCTTCTCATTTAAAGATTTTTCTGTATTTTCATGACTATTCAAATTGTACATTCACACTGAAGGCATCAAAACTATGAATTAACACATGTGGATTTATATACTTAACAAAAAAGTGTGAAACAACTGAAAATATGTCTTATATTCTAGGTTCTTCAAAGTAGCCACCTTTTACTTTGATGACTGCTTTGCACACTCTTGGCATTCTCTTGATGAACTTCAAGAGGTAGTCACCGGAAATGGTTTTCACTTCACAGGTGTGCCCTGTCAGGTTTAATAAGTGGGATTTCTTGCCTTATAAATGGGGTTGGGACCATCAGTTGTGTTGTGCAGAAGTCAGGTGGATACACAGCTGATAGTCCTACTGAATAGACTTAGAATTTGTATTATGGCAAGAAAAAGCAGCTAAGTAAAGAAAAACGAGTGGCCATCATTACTTTAAGAAAAATTGGGAAAACTTTGAAAGTGTCCCCAAGTGCAGTTGCAAAAACTATCAAGCGCTACAAAGAAACTGGCTCACATGAGGACCGCCCCAGGAAAGGAGGACCAAGAGTCACCTCTGCTTCCGAGGATAACTTTATCCGAGTCACCATCCTCAGAAATCGCAGGTTAACAGCAGCTCAGATTAGAGACCAGGTCAATGCCACACAGAGTTCTAGCAGCAGACACATCTCTACAACAACTGTTAAGAGGAGACTTTGTGCAGCAGGCCCTCATGGTAAAATAGCTCCTAGGAAACCACTGCTAAGGACAGGCAACAATCAGAAGAGACTTGTTTGGGCTAAAGAACACAAGGAATGGACATTAGACCAGTGGAAATCTGTGCTTTGCTTTGATGAGTCCAAATTTGAGATCTTTGGTTCCAACCACCGTGTCTTTGTGCGACGCAGAAAAGGTGAACGGATGGACTCTACATGCCTGGTTCCCACCGTGAAGCATGGAGGAGGAGGTGTGATGGTGTGGGGGTGCTTTGCTGGTGACACTGTTGTGGATTTATTCAAAATTTAAGGCATACTGAACCAGCATGGCGACCACAGCATCTTGCAGCGGCATGCTTTTCCATCCGGTTTGCGTTTAGTTAGACCATCATTTATTTTTCAACAGGACAATGACCCCAAACACACCTCCAGGCTGTGTAAGGGCTATTTGACCAAGAGGGAGAGTGATGGGGTGCTACGCCAGATGACCTGGCCTCCACAGTCACCAGACCTGAACATAATCAAGATGGTTTGGGGTGAGCTGGACTGCAGAGTGAAGGCAAAAGGGCAAACAAGTGCTAAGCATCTCTGGGAACTCCTTCAAGATTGCTGAAAGACCATTTCCGGTGACTACCTCTTGAAGCTCATCAAGAGAATGCCAAGAGTGTGCAAAGCAGTCATCAAAGCAAAAGGTGGCTACATTGAAGAACCTAGAATATAAGACAAATTTTCAGTTGTTTCACACTTTTTGTTAAGTATATAATTCCACATGTGGTAATTCATAGTTTTGATGCCTTCAGTGTGAATGTACAATTTTCATAGTCATGAAAATATGAAAAATCGTTAAATGAGAAGGTGTGTCCAAACTTTTGGTCTGTACTGTATCTTCCATTTGAATCCAGACAGGGTATCCGGCTTGCCGTTGTACTGGGGGAGCCACTTTGCTCCAGGAATGTACGGTAAAGTCATGGGAATGACAGGTGTTATAGACGCTGCTGGTGGAGCGGCGGCTTCGGCCTGCTCATCATCGGGCGCGGGCTGAACCTCAGGGACGTTGGCCGGCATATCGGCGTTCTGCTGTTGCTCGTCGGACATCTTGGCGCCCCCCTAGTTAACCGTGGCCTACCTTCTGGTTTTTCTTCCGGTAGGCCGCAGCTCCGCAGGTGACGGTCAGCTTCATGACCTTGAGTCGCTTGCGTCCTACGTCAGCGCGTTCAGCGACGCTCCTTACAGGACCTGGCGCTTCTCGCTTTGACGTTGAGGCATGGGGCGTGTCCGGGGCTTCAAGCTCTTTTGCAGGTACGCCCCTTATTTTACCACGGTTACACCCTTCTTCTCGCTCAATGGCCCAACAATGGCGGCAACCTTCACCACAACTTTACGTACACAGTTCAGAATAAAGGCGCACAGTACCCTGTGGCAACGGGCACAACACTCTGTCGTTGCAGCGGGCACGCAATCCTGTTCGTGATGCCAGGAAAGAAGTTGACTAGCCCAGGGGAATGGGGATGACTCGGTACCCGGGCCTTTAGCCTGGCCTTAGGGAAGTCGTGGTGGTCGGCTCCCGGGCCCGTACCCTGGGGTCCCTCTTTAAAAAGGCATTGGTGTTTTGTGAAATTTATAAAAGAGTTTGTGACGCCACCTGTGGCTTCTGGTGAGGATCACCAGCGCTGCGCAGTCCACTAAGGCCGGCGATAAGGCAGCTCGATGGTATAGCTCCCCACAGGTGGAGCTAGGCCTCAGGGCAGTGTATGACGGGGAATGCAGGACAGGCGAGACCGAGCTGGGTCAGAGCAAGAACAGGGACAGACACGATAGTCACTTCAGTACCTTTTACTGATGGAAATTCAGGCACGTCCCGGAGCACTGTAAGGTGAAGGGTGCATGTCAGGATCCTCCCCAATGAGCGGGTTTTTGGGCCTCCTGTTTCTTGCCTCTGCGTAGTAAGTTTCTGACCTGCCTGGAGCTAGGCCTAACTTTGTCTCTGTCCTGCGCTGGCTGATCTTGTGGTAGGGCCTTTTCTTGGATTACACGCTCCCGACTTACGGAGCCTATGTGTCTCCTGGCTCTGGTACGTATCAGCACTTTAGGGATCCTGGGACTTGTAGTTCTCCAGGGATTCCGGTTATATCTTACTGGGTCGTGGAGATCCCGGTAAACTTCGGACCCGGTGTCCGGCAACTGCTTCGGGGTGAGACAATTAAGCTCCTCTGCCCCCTATGTACTAACTCTCTCCACTCGCCTTCGGCCTACTAGGGCCCTCGCTAGGCTACTCACACTAACGGCAGAGTGCATTACTTCACCGATCTTATGGCGCCGGCACACCTAAGCTCACTTCTCTGAGCTACGACTCAACTGAACTCAACTCTGTATTCAGATTTGCACTAACTGAACTCTCCAGAGGAACTGCTGAATCACTGAGCTCCACTGCAGACTGACCTGTTTCTGTGTCTCACTCTGCAGGAACTAAACTGCCTGGCTCCACCTTCCTTATTTATCTATCCCTTTCCGGCTCCCTCTGGTGGTCTGAGGTGGAAGGTGGAGATGTGTGAATGGTTATGGGGGCCTCTTGTGGAGGAATCCTTCAATACACCCTTCTAGGATCTGTGATACCAAGCACAGCTGGGCGTCACAACACAAAAACAAATTTTAAATTTTCCTTCTGTACCCTTACGGGTAACTATTTGCACTGTAGGCATTTTGTACCTTATTCCCTATACCTGGTAGGTATTTGGCCTTGTGTGCTGTGTGTGGATCTACGTAGCACTGGGGTGATACTGGTGTCTGTGCATGCACTATCCGCTAACCTATCAGGTGTACGTGCGGGTAAGTTATAGAACTGCCTCAACATCTCTATAGGACTGGCAAGTGCACTGTTTACTGAACCCTCAGGTTCTGCTTCAACTGGTGATCCTCCTCTTACTTAGGACTCTTCCTGTTCCTGAGCAGGTTCTTCTAGGGTGCTCACAGGCTCTTCTTGTGGTGGAGGTTCTTCTGGTGGCTGACAGAAGTGTATCACTGGTATGATAACTGCTCCATCGAGTTGAGGCCAGTCTGCAAGGAAGTCTCCTAGAACTGTATGAACTACATCTTCCTTGGGTTTTTCCGGTATTATAAGAGGTACTTCTTCCTCCTGTGTCTTCAGTAGACCTGAGCACAATTTCAAGTGGTCTCTTGAGACTATTGTGGTTGTCCTACCTCCATCCTTGCTGATCAGGCAGGTTTTGGTGTTGTCAAATCTGGAATTTAACACGGTGTAGGACTCTCTTTCCCACTGGTCATCGAGCTTGTGACCTCTTCTTTTCCGCTTTAGCACTATTTCTCCTGGTGCCAAGGGTTCTGCTGGTGCATGCTTGTTATACTGGCCTTCTTGTCTTTCCCTGACTTTGTTTAGGTTGTCTTCAACACAGGCATGTACTCTCCTGTACTGCTCTTGACAATTTGTGTCCCAGTCTTCAGTGGACATATCCACAGCAGGTTCTACCACACCGAGATCCAGGTCCATGGGCAATTTTCCAGGTCTTGCTCTCATGAGGTACGCTGGGGTACAATTAGTAGAACTCACAGGTATGTGGTTATACAGGTCCACTAGGTCAGGTAGCTTTTACTGGCCACTGGTTCCTCTCCTCCAAAGGTAGGGTTTTTAACAGGTCAATGACGATGTTATTCATTTTCTCGCACATACCATTGGTTTGAGGATGATACGGTGTAGTCCAGATCTTCTTGCATCCGTACAGGGACAGAATTCTTTAAACAGCTTCAAAGGCAGGGCCTTGATCTGTTAGCACCTTGTCCGGGTATTCATGGGGCCTGCAGAAGTAGGCTTGAAACGTTCTTGCTGCAGTTTCTGCTGTCAGATCCTTGACAGGGGCCACAACCAGGAACCGGGAATAGTGATCCACCATGGTCAGGGCATAGGAATAGCCTGATCTGCTGGGTGACAGTTTGATGTGATCCAGAGCGACAATCTCCAGGGGTTGGGTTCTTTTGATGGACTGCAAGGGTGCTTTCTGACTTCCGTAGTCCTTCCTTCTGAGGCTACAGGGCCCACAATTCCGGCACCACCTTTCTATGGAACTCCGCATTCCAACCCAATAGAACCGGTCCTTCAGCAGGGTTTCCAGCTTCTTCCAGCCAAAGTGACCTGCTTGGTCATGGTAGGCTTCTAGCACCATCTGGATATCCGTCCTGAGTATTACAATCTGCCACACCATTTCATGGGTTCTGGGGTTGACATACCTTCTGCACAACTTTTCTCTGTAGATGAACAGCCGGCTTCTCTCATTCCATAGGTGTTTGGCTTGTGAAGGAGCATCCTTCTCCAGGTGAGAACCTTCTTGGGTTATCAGTCCTTTGATGAGGCTGACAACCAGATCACTGTCCTGGGTCTCCTTCCTGCTGTGATGAGGTAAATGGTTTAGCGTCTTACCATGACGTCTTCTGGAGGTGTGTTGCTCGTGGACCATTCCATTTCTGTGGAAAGCAGGTAATTCAATTTCTTCTAGGTCATCCACTTCATCCTCAGTGTCCGATTGGTGGGACATTCTTGACAGGGCATCAGCATTAGTGTTCTTGTGACCTGCCCGGTACTTGATTGTGAACTGGTAATTCGACAATTTGACCACCCAATGCTGTTCCATGGCTCCCAACCTGGCTGTCTCCAGGTGTATCAAGGGGTTATTATCGGTAAAGGCTGTAAATTTAGTTGAAGCTAGGTAATGTTTGAATCTTTTAGTGATAGCCCAGACCAAGGCCAGGAACTCCAGCTTAAAGGAACTGTAATTCTCTGGGTTCCTCTCAGTAGGGCGAAGCTTCCTACTGGCATAGGCAATTACCTTTTCTCTGTCGTTTTGCTTCTGGGACAACACAGCTCCCAGTCCCTCGTTGCTGGCATCTGTGTATAACAGGAAGGGTTGGCTGTAGTCGGGGTAAGCCTGGATCTCCTCCCCGTTTAGAGTCTCCTTCATCAATGCAAAGGACTCAGTCTGTTCTTTGCCCCACTGGAATGGGGGACTTTTACCTCTTTTGGACTGTCCTACTAGGAGATCTTGTACTGCCTTTTTGGTGTAGTCCTTAATGAACCTCCTGTAGTACCCGACCAGTCCCAGAAATTGATGTACTTCTTTGATGTTCCTTGGTTCAGGCCACTTCTGGATGGCAGTGACCTTCTCTGGGTCTGGTGCTACCCCCTCTGAGCTGACTATGTGTCCCAGGTACTGAACCTTCCGTTTGAGCAGGTGGCACTTGGAAGGTTTTAGTTTCATCCCATACCGGGACAATGCCTCAAATACCTCCACCAGGTGCTTTAGATGGTCTTCATACGTCCTCGAGTACACGATAACGTCATCCAGGTATAGCAGCACTGTCTCGAAGTTCCTGTGTCCCAAGCAACACTCCATCAACCTCTGAAACGTTCTGGGTGCGTTGCAGAGTTCAAACGGCATGCTCTTGAATTTTCATAATCCCATCGGGGTGGTGAAGGCTGTCTTCTCCCGGTCTTCCTCAGTGACAGAAACTTGCCAGTACCCGCTAGTGAGATCCAATGTAGAGAAATAATTGGCAGATTTCAGTGCAGCCAGGGATTCCTCTATACGGGGCAAAAGGTATGCATCTTTATGTGTTATTCGATTAATTTGTCTATAATCTACACACACCCTCATGCTACCGTCCTTCTTTCTGACCAGGACCAGGGGAGCTGTCGAGGGGCTACAGCTATCCCTTACTACCCCTGCCTTTTTCATGTCATGCAACATTTCTTTTGCTTTTTGGTAGTGTGCTGGTGGTATGGGTCTGTAATGCTCCTTAATGGGTGGATGGTTACCTATGGGTATGTGGTGTTGTACCCCTTTGACCCTTCCAAAATCAAGTGGGTGTTTACTAAACACCTGTTCGTATTCCTGAACCACTCTGTAAACACCGTGTTTTTGATGGACAGGAGTGGCGTCAGTTCCAACATGGAGCTGTTGACACCATTCCTCCAGCTGGGTTTCGGAGTCATTGTCTTCCACCGTATCTGGTGGGGTCAAGGATTCCATGGTGTGTATGGCATTATTATTCACAGTATACAGTCTGGCAACAGTGGCGTATCTTGGCAATTTGACTTCCTCCTCCCCACAATTTAGGAGGCGTACGGTTACCCTCCCATTGCGCACATCAACTACCCCTCTAGCAGTTAGGAGTCTAGGTCTGTGCTCTGAGTTTACAGGCTCTACTACCGCCTGGTAGTTCTGTCCCTTGAGACCTATTGCTGCCTTACACCAAATCAGCATTTCACTCATTGGGGGAATCACAATGGGTATCGGGTCTGTCACCCGTACATTACCAATCTCACCACCTGTTAGCTTTACCTGCTGCTGGTACAGGAGGGCTCGAATCTCTCTCTGGAGCACCTTCCTCTGCCCTGGTCTGGCGGTGTCAGCAATCTGTTGGAGTAAAAACAACACTTCTCCCAGTTACCAACAACATTTGTGCCAAGTATCATATATGGGTTTGTATCACCAGGGTTAGACTCTATTACAATCAGTCCTTGGTCCTTTAGTTCCACCCTTCCCACCTTCACTGTCACGTCCTTAATCCCGACTAGGTTCAGAGGAAGGCTATTGGAGGCATACACAGAGAGGTTTGGGGCTGGCGGGCGGAGTTCATCTATGGACCTTTTGTAAAGAATGTCAGGTATGATGGTTACCTGTGACCCGGTGTCTAGTAGTGCAGGTGTTGCGATGCCGTCCAGCACAATGGACAGGAAAGGCCTTCCTCCTACAAACCGGTCGTACCAGCTCGATGGGCCTGGTTGATCTACTCCTGGGTGTCGGCCCTTGGCCCCAGGGTTTGCCCATTCAAAGGACAGATCAGTGTGGTGTGGCCTGCCTTGTGGCAACGGTAGCAGATGAGTTCTCCTGGAGGGAGAACTCGTTTGTCCTCCTTTTTCTTCTCATCCAGGGGACATCCTCAGGACTTTCGGCGAGTAGGATCCTTGCTTCCGGCTCGGGCTCCGTCTGTAGCTGCAGGGCGCTCAGGACAGTGGCCAGGGTTTTACTTAGATGAAGGGGCAGTGAGTGCTGTGGGCATTGGGGTGGCCCCACCCTGGTAACGCTGGATAGCAGTATCTGATGTTTCCAGGGGCTGAAGGCCTTTAATAGCCATGTCCTTCAGGGCGTCAAAGGTGGCATTTGGATGATCTAAGGCCCACCACCGTACAGTTCTGCTCTCTTCCTGGGACCTTAACCCCCGGATGAATTGTTCTATCAGCATTTTGTCTTCTTCATGCATGCTGACTGGGCTAATCTGTTTCAGGGCCCGCAGGGCCTCTTGTAAACCCCAGGCATAGTCCCGGATGCTGTCCTCAGGTTTCTGGGTACAGTGGTAGAACCTCATCCGAAGATCTGTCTCAGTGTGGTTTTCAAAGACAGTTTGCAGCCTCTTAAATATAATAGATGCTGATTCCTGGTCTGCGGCCGGCCAGGTTTCAACTTCCCGCTCTGCAGCACCAGTCAATTGTCCCAGCACAACAGCAGCTCTCTGTTTCGTGATGCCAGGAAGAATGTGACTCGCCCATGGGGCATGTAGGGGAGACTCGGTGCCCGGGCCTTGACCTTCTGTGGGATGTCACGGCAGTCGGCTCCCGGGCCCATACCCTGGGGTCACTCTTTAAAAGACCTCCGGGGGTGATGGGATGGCAGCTGGGATGTTTCTGCTCCCCACAGGCGGAGCGGGCCCCCGGGGCAGGCTTGATGGAAGGGATGCAGGTGAGAGGTGGCCCGGTCGGGTCAGGGGGAATGACGGACACGCACACAGGGGGTTCGCTTCAGTACCTTTACTGGTGTTGATGGCAGGTACAGTCCAAGGTACTTGATAGGAAGGGTGCACTTCTGGACTCTCCCCAGTGAATGGGTATAAGGCCTCCTGATCCGTTTATTCCTTCCTCTAAAGCTTCTGGCCAGCCTGGAACTAGGCCTAGCTTTTATGCTGTTTCACTCTCTCACCTGTCTGCTTGTAGTAGAACTTTTCTTTGGCTACCTCTATCCCTGGATGCTGGGGCCTTCATGGTTCCTAGTTCTGTAAATTGATGGTAGCTTCAAGTGGGCCAGGGGTCTGGAATCCTCCTGGTATGCCGGTTGTTCCTACTGGGTATAGAGGACCCTGTAAGCACAGACCCGGTGTCCGGCTTGTGTCCTGGGGTGAGCTTCAGATGCTCCCCTGCCCCCTTAACTCCTCTCTCCTCTCTCTTTGCCTCGGCCACACTCGGGGCCCTCAACACAGCAGCAGACGTGCTGCTTCTTCACTGCTCTAAAGTGTCAGCACACTCTCTCTACCTAACTCCACCCTCCAGTATATATATCTGCGGCGCCCCGAGGGTTCAGTCGCTACAGAGGTATTGCATCTCACCCAGAGGTGTGATATCTCACTTCCAGGTAAGGATGGAGTGTGGCTCAGGACCCTAACACCCACATGCACTACACTACATTTCCGGGGGACAGGGCGACAATGCTCCCAAGAGTGAGCACAACTGCCCCTGTCCCTGGCTGGAGTGGGGGGAGTGAACACCTAGGAAGGGGGAACCCGGTAGTGTGTGGGTGGGGAGAGTAGATCCCGGGTGCACTGTATAGGGGAGTATATATGGTGGGCACCATCTTAGAGTCAGGGAGTAGAAGGTGAGAGAGAGCAGAGAGAGAAGGAGGCTGGGAGCAGGGGCTCTGCATGGGCTCTGCTTCGCAGGCAGGCCAAGTCTCAAGGCCTGAACCTGGAGGAGAAGGAAAGAAGGGAGAGGAATTGAGGAGGCTCCAGGAGTGGAGTGAAGGGACCCCAGGGGTGCGGACCGGCCAGCCACCAACGCACGCCCGCCGCTACCAGAGTAGGGGGGTCAGGCCAAGAAAGGGAACCGGATCCCTCATCTAGTGGAGGAGAGCAACTACCCTCAGCTAGTAACCAGAGGCCGTGGCATTGTACGTGCACGGCCCCTCACTACACCTGTTAGGAAGGCACCATATAGGACCCAGGGAAACGGAACATACGTTTGCCCGCCAAGATCCGAGGCAGCTGGACAGAAACGTGGTCAATTGTGGTGTACGAAAGGCCAGAAAAAGGACACACGAAGGGGGTCCTGAAAAGCCTTCCAAAGGTACCTGGGAGTTGGCCGAGCCCCTCACCTGGTGAGCACAGCACGACGTGGGCAGCCATTACCTGCAGAAGTGGCTTGGAGTGTAAAACTGTAAGTAAAGACCCTGGACTGCATCACTGGACTCTGACTCATTACTGTTGCTCCTGCGCACCATCACCCCCACCATCTGCACTCACTGCCCTGAGGCTATACTCCTCCCGTGGGGAGTTATACTGCCCTCTGCTGCGTACACAACATCAGCCTCAGCGGTTTGCCTGCAGCGACGGTTCTCAGTGACCGCAATCCACGGGTTGCATAGTCGGAATTTTAAACATTACAAAACCAAAGAAACAGATCCGCCACTGGTTTGACCACCCTGAGCCACGGGACCAAACCCCTGACATTACGCAGAGACCCGGCTCCGGGTTTCCCCTACACACACAGCCCAGGGGGCGCGTCATATCCCTAACAGGGCTCCCTCTGGTGGTATGAGGTGGAAGGGTGGAGGTGTCTGTGTGTAGTAAGGGCCTCTTGTGGAGAATGCATCCTTTTGGGTCCTGTGGTACCTGTAGTAGCAGGGTGCCACAATATCAAGAGACGACCATCATGACACTTCCTTGTTTCCTTTATGATCTATGATGTGCTTATCCTTACTTAGATTTGGTGCATCTCTTTTCATACTGCGGTTAGCTTTCCCGTGGTTGCGGGCCGAATTAGGTTGCCGTGGTGACGCGTCCTCCAACGTCACTTCTCCCCTCCTCCCGGGCTGACGCTTCGGCCGGTTGGCGGGGCCTGGTGACGTGGTACGCTGCTGCCACTACTGCCGTTCTGTTGCGGCTTCCAGAAGCGCCGATGCAGCCACATGTGAGTACACTGAGCACGGCCCAATATAAGGAAGCTTCCCTACCACCTATGTATCCCCCCAAAGAAGCGGAATGCGAAACGCGCGTTGGGGTTGTCCTTTTTCTCACAGTCACCAGGTTGTATTGCCTCTTCCCTCCACTCCCTATATACCTGCCGTGTTATGATGTCTTATGTCTGCTTTATGTTGAATGGATCTCTCTTGACACTAGTCTATATTGCATTTTAACCAGCACTCAGCTATATGTCTTCTCCCCATAACTCCTGGTCTTCCTAGGGTTTTTGTGGTAGTGTTACCATATTGAGTTTTATACTTTTTTGCTTCAAGGTTATATACAGCACTATCTATGGACTTTGTTTCCTCATATATATTGCATGCAACACTTTATAGCCTCTACTGATAGTTTATTCACTTCACAGGTCTTCATACCGTTGAGTTTATTTGTGTGACTCTATACCTTGGGTCCTCACTATCACTAATTGCTGTATTATTATTATTTTTTCTATTGCATGTGACACTTTACAGATTTTTTTCTGATTGATTGGATAGGCCTTCTATGCCTCTATATTATCCTTGTATGTGCTGATACCTATTACCTCGCTCATACTCTCGGTCATACTCCCAACCTACTGACTGTGGGATCCTTCTATTTACTTCTCCTTTTCTAGTACTGTGTTTTTTGCTGACTGTTTTAATGAATTTAACCGCTTCCCGACCGCCCACTGTACATAAACGTCGGCGCTGCCTGGGCTCTGTGCAGCGCCGACGTTTATGAACGGTCGGTGGTCCCGCAGCCCTCAGGACCCTCAGGGTCCTGCAAGTTCTGCGGTTGTGGTTCCTATCCTTTCCTATCTTCTATATGCTGCGATCTATAGTGATCGCAGCATATAGAAGATAGTGAGAGGAGAGGGGGTCGTCCACTTACCTCTCCGACAGCCCCCTGATGCCTTCCAGGACCTGCCGTTGTTATGGCAGCTGGAGGTCACATGACCGCCTCCAGATCTGCCATATATGGTGTCCTGCTAAGCTCAGTCTGCTGCTGAAGCCTAGCAGGAGACAGACAGTGTGAAACTGTCAGCAAATTTCTCATGCAATGTAATACATGTCTATTACATTGCATGAGAACAGTGATTAGAAAAAGAAAAATTAATGTCCCATACCGGACTAAGTAAAAATGTAAAAAAAATGTTTTCAAACTGTTAAAAAAATCACAAAATAAATTAAAATAAATAAATAAAATATTAAACCAATAAATCCGTATATTTATGCAAAAACAAAAAGAGTACACATATTTGGTATCGCCGCATCTGAAACAACCCGATCTATAAAACTGTCACACTAATTAACTCCTTCTGTGCACACCATAATAAAAATAAATAAAAAACGGAGCAAAAAACTATGCTTTTTCATCATATCGCCAAACAAAAAGTGGAAAAAAATGCGATCAAAAAGCAAAATGGAAATAAAAATGGTACCGCTGAAAACGTCATCTTGTTCCGCAAAAAAAAAGCCACCATACAGCTCCATCAGCCGAAAAATAAAAAAGTTATAGCTCTCAGAATAAAGCGATGCAGAAAAAATATTTTTTCTATAAAATAGTTTTATTGTGTATATGCGCCAAAACATGAAAAAATATACAGTAAGTGTAGTATCACTGTAAATGTACTGACCCAAAGAATAATGCTGCCTTATCATTTTTACCACACGCAGAACGGCATAAAAAACCTCAAAAAACAATTCCTGAATTGTTGGTTTTCCTTAATTTTACCCCCCAAAAAAACGGAATAGAAAGCGATCAAAAAATGTCACGTACCCAAAAATGGTACCAATAAAATGTCAACTCATCCTGCAAAAATCAAGCCGTCACATGACTCTGTCGACCGAAATATGGAAAAATTATAGCTCTCAAAATATGGCAATGCAAAAACTAGATTTTGCAAAAAAAAGCATCTCTTAGTGTGTGACAGCTGTCAGTCATAAAAACCCAATTTAAATCTGGTATCTCTGTAATCGCACCGACCCAAAGAATAAAGTAATCTCATCACTTATACCGCACGAGGAACGGCGTAAAAAATAAATAAAACCAATTCTTCACCTGCTACTGATTTGTTTATTATGTCTCCCAAAGATCGCAGTAAGGCTCTGCTCACATTTATCCTGCGCTCTGCGCTGAGCACTTACACCAGAGATTCCATGTAAATATCTGAAATACGTGATTCAGACGGAACCCATAACGGAAGATTCCCTGTAATGAGGCAGATATAGGCACTGTGGATGCCATCTGGCCTGTGATCCCACGGTGTCATTTTTTTTAGGCGTGCATAAAAGTGCGGTTGGCCACAGTTTTGTGCACTTCTGAAAGAAAGGACACCGCTAAACAGAGGCCAGACGGAGTCCAGAGTAACTCTGCTGCCTCATTACAGTGAATGGATCCGGCAGGGGTTTCATCTGAATTACATCACTTGGAAATTTAGATGGAAACCCCGATGTAAGTGCTCAGCCTCGAGCGCCGGATAAATGTTATGTAAAATGTTCCCAATAAAAGCTTCAACTCGGTCCTCAAAAAAAGCTAGTCCCCACTCAGGTCCGTCATCTGTTAAAAATATAAGGGACTTCCAAGTTACTGGTAGCAGAAAGGCTCTGGAAAAGCGAAATGGCCCTTGCCCCCCAAAAGAAATTCAGAAAATTTTGTGCTCCCAAATCCAAATGCCTATTCTACAATAATTTGTTCTCCAATTGTCAAATAGCGCTCCGTCCCCCCCAGATCTCGCCGTATGGCTGAGCGGTACGATACAGCCACATATGGGGTATTGCCACTTTTACAAGAAATTGTGTGACACATTTCGGCATCATTTTTACCCATTGCCCTGTGTGAAAATGTAAAATCTGAGGGTAAAACATTATTTTGCGGTAAAAATACAATTATGTTTTCTTCACTGCCCAATGGTATAAATTTAAAAATTAAAAAATACTCACTACTTCCCTAGATGAATTCCTTGAGAGGTGTAGTTTACAAAATGGGGTCACATGTGGGGGTTTCTGCTGTTTCGGCATGTCAGAGACTCTTCAAATGTAACATGGTGTCTGCAAGCTATCCCAGCCAACATAGTGCTCCTTTCTCTTCCGAACTCTGCCGTACACCAAAGCAGTGGTTTTCCCCCACATGTGGGGTATCGGCGTACTCAGGAGAAATTGTACAACAAATTTCATGGTGCAATTTCTCCTGTTATCCTTATGATAATGCAAAATTAGGGGATGAAAAACATTTTTTGTGGGAAAAATGTGAAAATTTTATTTTTACGGCTCAATATTATAAACTTCTGTGAAGCACCTGGGGGTGCAAGGTGCTCACCACACATCTAGATAAGTTTCCTAAGGGGTCTAGTTTCCAAAATGGTGTTACTTGTGGGGGATTTCCACTGTTTAGGCACATCAGGGGCTCCCCAAATGCAACATGGCGTCTGCTAATTATTCAAACAAATTTTACTTTCAAAAAGTGTAATGGCGCTCCTTCCCTTCCAAGCCCTGCAGTGCGCCCAAACAGTGGTTTTCCCTCACATATGGGGGTATCAGCGCGCTAATGAGAAATTGCACTACAAACTGTGTAGTTCATTTTTTCCTGTTACCCCTGTGAAAATAAAAAAATTGGGTCTAAAGTAACATTTTTGTGAAAAAAAAGTTAAATATTCATTGTTTTCTTCCACTTTCCAAAAATTCCCATGAAACACCTGAAGGGTTAATAAGCTTCTTGAATGTGGTTTTGAGCACCTTGAGGGGTGCAGTTTTTAGAATGGTGTCACTTTTGGGTATTTTCTGTCATAAAGGTCCCTCAAAGTCACTTCAAATGTGATGTGGTCCCTAAAAAAATGTTTTTGTAAATTTTGTTGGAAAAATGAGAAATTGCTGGTCAACTTTTAACCCTTATAGCTCCCTAACAAAAAAAATTTTGGTTCCAAAATTGTGCTGATGTAAAGCAGACATGAGGGAAATGATATTTATTAACGATTTTGTGTGACATATCTCTCTGATTTAAGGGCATGAAAATTCAAAGTTTGAAAATTGCAAAATTTTCACCAAATTTCCGATTTTTTCACAAATAAACGCAAGTGATATCGAAGAAATTTTACCAATATCATGAAGTACAAGATGTCACGAAAAAACAGTCTCAGAATCAGGGGAATCCGTTGAAGCGTTCCAGAGTAATTACTTCATAAAGTGACAGTGGTCAGAATTGAAAAAATTGGCCTGGTCACAATAGCAAAAACAGGCTCTGGGGCGAAGTGGTTAAATAAATATTGATTTTATTGGCATCTGTGCTTCATTTATCTTGATTGGATTGCTTTAATACTGAAGTATTGTATTTAATAGACCCCTTTACGCCTTTAGATTAAAATGTGATATGTTGCAGTTGTGCAAAGCACTTATGCAAAAGACATGTAAATTATACTTGTGACGAATGCAAACAGTAAATTTAGCACCGTGAACCTTATTTACCATTTGATATAGAAAAAAATGAACTTTTTTTTTTTTAAATATATTTACATACAGTTTGATGTGATTAGTGATAGTTTACAGTTATATAAAGATTATTTTTTTATGTGCAAATGTGCAATATGCATGAATATTGCAATAAGGCCATGTAACATTTTTTGATACAAAAAAAAAATAAAAATTAAGTTTTTGATTTAATTTTTCATTTATTTATGGACAACCATGTTCACATACAGCATAATAATGCAACAGGTATTCAAAAAAAACACTTAAATTAGCTAAAAATCAAGACTTTAATATGTCCGGTCAAAAATGACCAGAACATTATAAGTGTATAGTAGACCCGAACAGAACAGTGGGGTTAAGTCAAAAAAAATTTGAGCAACTCGGAATTTATTTTACATTTTTTAGACTTTTTAAGTTTGGCTGCAGTGGCACAGAGAACGCGGACTCAGAGGTACAATAAAACAAGTTGTTTATTAACTATTTACAAAATTATTCAATGATATATCAATGACAATACAGACAGTGTAGAGCGATCTCTGCGCTCTCTCTCTGTCTCGTGCTTGTGGTCACCGTCTGGCCCTGTTTCTGGGCCTGGTTATCTGAACGATGCCCTATAAAATATCAAACCCAGCACTACAGCACTAAGAAGTATGACACCAATAGCTTAGTTGTCGACTATATATCCTTGATTTTCCCTGATACAGGTAACCACTGTCTGTTAAGCTCACTAAACCTTGCGTGGCTCGGTTATACTCCTACTGAGCTTCACACCAAGAACATATACTGAGTACAATTACCACTGTAACATCAATATTCACATAAAGTATATGCAACATACATCGTTGTATGAATATTGGTATAAATGCACACTAACCTATAATAAAGATACACTGGACTGTAAGGCAATACTGTCTGGGTCGAATCAGTATGGGCCTCCGTCAACCCGCTCTATTTTCCAATGGCAGTCGCCACCCCAGACCCTAACAGGTGCCCACACTACACTTTCCTGCAAGGATGAAAGTCTCACATTGTGGGCCACAGTCAATTTCTTCTACCACAGACCTTCTGTCCTTGCCTCCAATTTCCAGAGAGACAACTCATGCTCCCTTCTGCTCACATAACCGAATTTCTGTCCTTCCAATTGGGTCTACGGTCACACGTCCGAATTTCCATTTCTGCAATAGGGTCTGTGCAATCTGCTATCTTTAGCCTCGACAATCAGGATCTCCTAGCCTCTGTAAGGACTCTGCACCCCTTGCTTAATCCACTTCCAATACTGATCTTGTGTTTCTGGACACATTCATCACCTACGTCAGGCCTATCTCCCACAGGTGACTTGTTACAAGTCGGGGCGACGACTGACTTCCTGGCCTGACCCCTGTGGCTTTTGTATTTTTCTGCTGCAGATCACATGTCCCCTGTGCACGTAGCTCAGCTTTCCTCTCAATCAGCCTGCCTTCTGTCCCTTGGTTCCAATACCCTTTCAGGTTCCTACACCTATAGTCTCTGATCACTACATGACAGCATCTGCCCACAAATACCTTACAGCTCATTTCTGTTATATGAGTCACTCACTCTCCTTACATTCCTCCACTCTTTAAACTTACCTTTACTTGGATCAGAAAGGTTACTTATGCTCTAGACGCTCCTTGGCCTCAGAGTCGCCAATATCCAAACACACTCCTGTGTCTGCTGCATTACATACTGCCATATGAAATCATCTTCCGCATACCTCCTGGGTGAAACACCAGCGTTGGTACATTCAGATCTGTGAAGTCCCTCCTGACCTGTCTCTTCTGGGACACTTAGGCCCTGAAACACTCTTCCTGTGATTTTGACCTCTAGCCTACCCTCTAAGCTAGCCCCGGTCATTCTCTCTTCATCAGACACACGTGGCTGTAGCATGTAAGGGTGCCGCACTCTCTCTGGTGCGACGTTTTCTCCTTTCGGGGTGTACTCTCCTTGTCACTCGATGAGGAACAGCCTCCCACATGTAGTCCAATTTTCACTTGAACCAAAACTCGATTCCCCAGCTGTAATGGTGTCTCCTGCACAGGAGTTACTACAGGATGCCTTTTCCCCTGGGGCTTCTGTATAATCTTAAGTCTCAGTGTCTCTAACTGATGTTGGTGTTTCCACACCAAAGTTGTGGTGTTTATCTTCGTACTATCTTCCTCTGGATCAAGCTCTAGCTCAGTAACCTTACGGCTGTTACGTCCAAACAGCAACGTGTAAGGCGTGTACCCTGTCGTGGCATGAACCTGGTTACTATACAACTAGACCAGTTCTGGTACAAATTCAGGCCATTTCATCTTCCTGTGTCACGGTGTAGGGGAATGCTGGTGAGTAGTGTTGAGCCACCCCCGTAGTGTTCGAGTTCGGTTCAGTTCGTCGAACACCCGTATGTTCGTCGAACACCTTCGAACACCGTTAAAACCAATGGCAGGCAAACAAAAACACATAGAAACACATAGAAAACACATAGAAAACACTTCAAAGGTGTCCAAAAGGTGACAAACTGCTCAGAAGACACAATTAACACATGGAAAAGTAACAAGTACATATAGTCATGCGAAAAGAAAAGAGGTGGAGGAGTAAAAGGAGGGGGAGACACAGATATAGGCATGTCATGCCCTTCTAAAACCAAAAAAGTGCGAAGCCGACACGGCCAGTCCGTTCCTGCCCATGCGACCTCCGTGTTGCCGGGTTTGTGCCAGAGCCGCGGTGGACCCTAACGGCCAGCCCCCCTCTCCCAATACTGGTGCCTGTCCACTGGTGGGTCGAGACCCCCGCGGTGGAGGCAGGTCTAAGCTCTGTAATTTAAATTGTCTCTCTAATTTGAATGAGTACACTTTAAATCCTTTTACAAGGATCTATTGGAGGGCAAGTCTCATGCCAGCAGCCGCGGTAATTCCAGCTCCAGTAGCGTCCACTAAAGCTGCTGCAGTTAAAAAGCTTTTATAAGGATCGAGCTTGGCGGTCCACGGCAAGGCGTCCTACCGCCAGTCCCAGCCCCTGTGTCCTGGGGTGCCTCCCCGATGCTCTTCACTGAGTGTCCAGGGGGCCCGAACCATTTCCTTTGAAAAAATTAAGTGCCCAAACTACAGGTGGTGTAGCTTGCTTAACAGCTGGGTTAATCAGCTGACTAGCAGACACTGCTACTAGGCCCAAAGTATTGCTTGGGCTAGATGCAGTTAAAAATTTGTAATTAGATACTCTCGTTGGATGCTGAGAAAGCATTCCATAGATTCTCCTGGCACGCCATATATTATTCTCTTAAAAAGCTTGGGGTAGGGGACCCTTTTATAGCCAAAATAATGACCCTGTATCGCAATCCGTCAGCTAGGCTGAAGATAAATGGAACATTATCATCACCTTTCATAATCACCAATGGGACAAGGCAGGGATGTCCTCTGTCCCCTCTCTTATACATCCTAGTGACGAAGCACCTGCTCTCATCAATTCACGATAACCCCAATATTAGGGGGATTGAGGTGGGAGGCACCGAGTACAAGTGCTCTGCATTTGCTGATGATGTCCTAGTATATATCACTCAACCACATATATCCATCACTGCTGTTATGGCTGAAATAGATCACTTTGGTACATGGTCAAATTTTAAAATCAATGCAGCGAAGTCTGAGGCCCTCGATGTCTCCCTCCCCAAATCCATACAGGATTCCATCCAGTCCAACTTTCCCTTTGCCTGGCCCTCACAGGGTATCAAATACTTAGGAATTCGTATTCATAGAGACCTCTCCCATCTATTTTATCTTAATTTTGGGCCCTTTATTGAACAACTCCATAGAGATCTTACTTCTTGGCCGGTGAAGGATTTTTCCTGGTTCGGCAGAATAAATATACTAAAAATGAACGTCCTACCTAAACTCTTATACCTCTTCCAAACCATTCCCGTGGTAATTCCCTCAAATTTTTGGAAAAGACTACGCAGTAGCTTTTGCAGATTTATCTAGGCAAGTGGGCGTCCACGCATTCGGGGGGACGTTCTGATCAGACACAAACAAAAGGGGGGCCTTAGCCTTCCGGATTGTAGAAGGTATTACATGGCAGCAGTACACGCTAGAATCCTGGACTTCTTCCATCATTCGGAGGGGAAATTGTGGGTCAAAGTAGCTCAATCCATTTGTCCTAAAGCTCTTACCACTCTCCCATGGTGCGCCCATTTAATTGTCCCCTCTCTTGGCCTCATGTCATATAGTACTTATGCCGCTGCTTTGGCTTTGAGATCCCAAAAAAAAAGCTTATCCTTAATCGACCCCCAGGGCCCCTTGCTCCCGATTTCAGATAATCCAGATTTCCCACCAGGACTATCTGCAAATAGATTTCTCGGTTCAAATAAATCCCATCCGATATTCTTTTCTCATGTCATCTCCAACACTTCGCTGCTCCCCCTCGATGACTTGTTACAGGGAAGAGCCACTTCCCCGAAGGCTAATTTTGAATATAGCCAGTTACAACACTTCTATTCAACTGTGAAGAAGCGCACACATCTTCATAGAGATCTCACAAACTTTGAAAAATTTAGCCTATCATTGTCACCCCCTACACACTCCATCTCCCTACTGTATAATCTCCTCATTGCCCATGTAACTGACAATAGGCTAGGATTCTGCGGTGCATGGGAAAGGGAACTGGGGAAGACCTTCTCTGACTCACAATGGGATAAATGTTTCTTCCTAACACATAAAACCTCAATAGGGTCCAAAGCTCAGGAAACCTCCTTCAAAATTATCTCTAGATGGTACCGGGTACCAGCAGTCCTTCATAGATGGTATCCAGTGGTCTCAGATAGATGTTGGAGATGTGGGGAGGGGGAAGGGACAATGTCACACATATGGTGGGCATGCCCTATAATAAATGCATTTTGGGCAAAGGTGGTTCCCATGATTGAGAAAATAACTGGTTTGACTATCCCTAATACGCCAGAAGCCCTCCTTTTATCAATGTTACCAATAAGTAAACGTAGTTATAAAAGGTCATCAATAGGCTACCTAATACAGGCGGCTAAGAATGTCATTCCACGACACAGGAAAAGCAGAGACACACCCACTGTGGAGGAATGGTTTGCGGAGATCTCCCTCCTTAATAGGATGGAGCATCTGATTGCCATCTCACCGACTGATGTTGATAGATACTGTGTGATTTGGAGGGATTGGATTGATTTGCAAAACTCTGACGCCTACCATCTAGCCCCCAACTAAAGTTATCTGTGATGGCGGCACAACAATGATCATAATCGCACTCTATTGATTGGTGGTCTGCCGTGGTCCGCTCCCTCTCTCTCTGTTTTTCATATGGACAAATACATGTTTGATCTGGATATTTGGGTGAAAACCCTCCCTGTACCCCCCAATGTACTGTCGTTATGCATAGATTTACAGTTATACTACAGCTATAAAAAAACTTGAATTTGAAAAAAAAAAATGTAATTAGATCTACAGGCGGTGGCTACTCTGCTGACTAGCAGACACTGAAGCTTTGGAGCAGACCTCTGATTCCCAGGCTATAGTATGAGTAAACAGCTCTTCAGACTCAACCATCTGTGTTACCCCAAGCCATAGTGTATGTAGTTTCTCACGGTTAAAAGGGGGGGAGAGACCCGACCCATCTGGAATTGACGATGGCAACGTCATGTAAAACACAGCAAGGGGACTCCAAAAAGAGTCTCCATTTTTTCCCAAAATTGTGGCACAGACACCACTTAAGTGGCATCAATTGCCCCAGAGTTGCTTAAAAAGGTTGGTGAGGTGATTTTAACAAATCCTCAAGCTTTTACTCTCCCCAGGATGACACAGGGGTAGAAACGTCCTTGCGGATCCATGATTTGTTCATCTTTATGAACGTGAGTCTGTCTACATTGTCAGTGGACAGCCGCGTGCGCTTATCTGTCAGCACACCACCAGCAGCGCTGAACACAAGTTCAGAGAGAACAAAAATTATTATTAATTTGAAAGCTGGTGGAGCTTAGTATAGATGGCCTAATAGAATGAGTACCACACACTGCTACTAAGCCCAAAATTATTTTCCAGGCAAGATGCAGCTAAAAATGGTTAGTAATTTGAAAGCTGGTGGAGCTTAGTATAGATGGCCTAATAGAATGAGTTCCACACACTGCTACAGGCCCAAAATTATTTTCCAGGCAAGATGCAGCTAAAAATTATTAGTAATTTGAAAGCTGGTGGAGCTTAGTATAGATGGCCTAATAGAATGAGTACCACACACTGCTACAGGCCCAAAATTATTTTCCAGGCAAGATGCAGCTAAAAATTATTAGTATTTTGAAAGCTGGTGGAGCTTAGTATAGATGGCCTAATGGAATGAGTACCACACACTGCTACTATGCCCAAAATTATTTTCCAGGCAAGATGCAGCTAAAAATTATTAGTAATTTGAAAGCTGGTGGAGCTTAGTATAGATGGCCTAATAGAATGAGTAGCACACACTGCTAATATGCCCAAAATTATTTTCCAGGCAAGATGCAGCTAAAAATTATTAGTAATTTGAAAGCTGGTGGAGCTTAGTATAGATGGCCTAAAAAAATGAGTACCACACACTGCTAATATGCCCAAAATTATTTTACAGGCAAGATGCAGCTAAAAATTATTAGTAATTTGAAAGCTGGTGGAGCTTAGTATAGATGGCGTAATAGAATGAGTACCACACACTGCTACTATGCCAAAAATTATTTTCCAGGCAAGATGCAGCTAAAAATTATTAGTAATTTGAAAGCTGGTGGAGCTTAGTATAGATGGCCTAATAGAATGAGTACCACACACTGCTAATATGCCCAAAATTATTTTACAGGCAAGAGGCAGCTAAAAATTATTAGTAATCTGAAAGCTGGTGGAGCTTAGTATAGATGGCCTAATAGAATGAGTACCACACACTGCTAATATGCCCAAAAGGTTTTACTTGGCAAGGTGCAGTAAAAAATTTGTATTACATACACAGGTGGTGTAGCTTGCAACACAGATAGGCTACTCCACTAACACACACTGCAAGAGGCCCAAAAGGATTTGCTTAGCTAGATTTAGCCAAATGCTGTGAAAAACACTTGCACAGCACTAAAACAGACCTGCCTGGCAAAAAGTGATAGGAACTGATGTAACCTAGCCCTCAAAAGGGCTGCAATTACAACTAGTCACTACTCCCAACCTATCTGTCGATTTAAGAGCACAGACCTGCCTGCTAAAAGTGCTAGGAACTGCTGTAACCTAGCCCTCAAAAGGGCTGCAATTACAACTAGTCCCTACTCCCAACCTATCTGTCTATTTAAGAGCACAGACCTGCCAGCTAAAAGTCGTAGGAAATGCTGTAACCTAGCCCTCAAAAGGGCTGCAATTAGAACTAGTCCCTACTCCCAAGCTGTCTATTTCAGATAAAATTAGCTTGCAATTCACACAGTTATACTGTATAGCGCGCACACAGCAGCAGCGGTGCCGTCTAACACTCAGCTGCACCAGTGAGAAAATGGTGGCGACGGGGAAAATGGCTGGGTCTTATAGGGCAAGGACATGTGACATACACTGCCAATGACACATGCCCTTGCTTGTGTGAAAAAAAGCAGTTCGCTCCGTGTGTGCGCTGCTGATAGGCTGACATATTGCACCTCCCCACTGTAAATGCGGGAAAGAGAAAAAAAAATGGAGATCTTCATTATTCCTGCAGAGATCCATCCCCTGCCCCTCCCCCCACCCCGCTGTACACTCAAACTGCGTATTAACATTAATTTTCATCATTACTGTGAAAAAATCCAGTTACGATTTTGGTGCAAGCACAGTTATCGAACATAACCTTGAACAGCCGGATTTTTTTCAAATCGTTCGGGTTCATCGAACAGCTCGAACACCGCCCAAAACAGCTCGAATTTGAGATTGGCGAACAGTTCGATTCGAACACCACTCATCTCTAGTCAAATCACCATCCTGGACCTAACAAAAGGGTACTGGCAAATTCTCCTGTCTCCAAGTGCCAAGGAGAAGACTGCCTTCTCTACACCCAACAGTTTTTTTCAGTACACCAGGGTGCCGTTCGGTCGGCAGGGGGCCCCAGCTACCTTCCAGAGGGCCATGGACCGGATTCTAGCCTTGCACAAGAAGTACGCTGCCGCTTATCTAGACGACATCGTGATCTTCAGCCCAGATTGGGAAAGTCACCTACAGAAGGTCCAGGCGGTTCTGGATACGCTGAGGAAGGCTGGCTTTACCATAAATCCGAAGTAGCGCGCTATTGGAAAAGACAAGGCAAAATACTTGGGTTACATTGTCGGAAGGGGCGAAATAAAGCCGCAAGTGAAGAAGGTGAAAGTTGTCCGCAACTGGCCTCCGAAAAACAGATTCGAGCATTTCTAGGACTTGTGGGATATTATAGGTGATTTATCCCAAATTTCTCCATGATAGCCGCACCCCTGACCAACCTGCTTAAAGGTAAGAAGACGGCAATGGTCAAATTGTCTTCTGAGGCGGAAATGGCGTTCAATTAATTGAAGCTCGCTCTGTGTAAGCAGCCGGTTTTGATTGCAACTGACTTCAATAAGGAGTTCATAGTCCAGACGGACGCCTTGGAGATCAGAGTAGGAGACGTGTTGTCTCAAGAAGTAAACGGGGAGGAACATCCGATTCTATATCTAAGCAGAAAATTTTTCTGTCTGTGAAAAAAACTATGCTATTGTGGAAAAAAAGTGCTTGGCCATAAAATGAGCAGTTGACACCCTGAGGTACTACCTATTAGGCCGGAAGTTCAGGTTAGTGTCAGACCATGCACCCCTGAGATGGATGAGGGAAAGGATGGGGAAGAATGCCCGGGTGACTAGGTGGTTTCTAATGCTCCAGGACTTTAGTTTTTCGGTGGAGCACAGGCCAGGGAAACTACTTGGCAACATAAATGCCCTGTCCAGACTTCCATGTTTAGCAAGTGAAGATGCCAAAACCCCCGGCTTTGGGCAGAGGGGGGAGGATATGTGACAAAGTCACTGGCAGAGTGCTGGAGGAGAGACATGTTTCATTGAGGCTATTAGCTTCAGTGATGTGAAACACGGAAGTCTTCTCATGCATGGTAGGTGCAGAGAGGGTTTATCAGCCATATTTAAAAGGGCATGTTTATGAGAACAACTATAGAGTGGGTGGGAGGTTGTTCTACATATCTCCATCTCAGGGTATGGTCTAGGGTTTAAATACATGGCCTGCTGAGGCATTAGAGGATCAGTATCTGGAGAGACTTGCTCCAGAGAGGCACTTGCATGTGTTGTGCTGAACCGTGTGTGGTTAACCCTGAGTGGCTGTACCCAGGCTGATATACGGACTGTGCAGAATCTTTGTATTTTGTTTTGCCGA
Source organism: Phyllobates terribilis (assembly GCF_046119375.1). Taxonomy (NCBI): domain Eukaryota; kingdom Metazoa; phylum Chordata; class Amphibia; order Anura; family Dendrobatidae; genus Phyllobates; species Phyllobates terribilis. Next base: position 59,506,313 of record NW_027362763.1, read on the forward strand.
ATGGGCTGTGTTTACTTTTTGAACTCTGGTTTATGATGTTTTAATAAACCAATCTGAAGCTTAAAGAGACAGTGTTCCTTATCTACCTCCGTGTATAGTCGAGCAAGCCGCTTTACCACAATATGTACAGCCGGTATAACCTGGGTATCTCCTGTATATAATTATATATGTACAGCTGGTATAACCAGGACATCTTCTTTATAGAATTATATATGTACAGTTGGTATAACCTGGATATCTCCTGTATATAATTATATATGTACAGCTGGTATAACCTGGATATCTCCTGTATATAATTATATATGTACAGCTGGTATAACCTGGGCATCTCCTGTATATAATTATATATGTACAGCTGGTATAACCTGGGTATCTCCTGTATATAATTATATATGTACAGCTGGTATAACCTGGGCATCTTCTGTATAAAATTATATATTGCAGGCAAGATCCCCAGGACGCGTCACAGCTGTGAACAGACTGCATGTCCTGGGTGAAGGTGGCTGTGAGGATGGAACAGCGGTCAGACAAAATGGAGGCGCTGATCAAGCACCTGTTCCAAAGCCAACACCAGCAGCACCAACAGCACCTGCAACAGCTGCAGCAGCATTGGGTTAAGCAACAGCTGGCACAGCAGGAGACAAGTAAGCTGCTGATGCAACAGAAACGACAACAGCAGCAACAGATTGATTTACTCAGAGGCGGATCGTGGCACGGCAGCAGCTCTGACCCCAATGTCAGCTGTTGAAGGCAGTGCAGAGACCCTTGCAGAAGATGACCCCAGGTGATGAAATAGAGGCCTTTTTAACTGTTTTTGAAAGGGTCGCCAATAGTTAGAAACTCCCGCCAGAGCAGTGGGCGGAAGTTCTGGCGCCATACTTAACGGAGGAGCCACAAAAGGCCTACTATGATTTGGCCTTACAGGATGCCAAAAAATATGAAAAACTGAAAACAGAAATTTTGGCGCGCTTGGGGTGACAATGTCTGTCAGGGCACAACGGGTCCATCGGTGGGCATATCACCGTGACAAATCCCCCCGCTCCCAAATGTTTGATCTATTGCAGCTTATCCAAAAGTGGTAAAATCCGGAGTCCTCTACCCCAGCGCGGATGGTGGAGCAAGTTGTAATGGACCAGTTCGTGCACTCCCTTCCGAGCCCGATGCAGACTTGGGTTGTCCAGGGAGATCTGCGGAACACCGATGACTTGGTCAGACTGGTCGAAAGGTATCAGGGGGTCAACGGGTCCTTGGGAAGGCAACCCACTCCATATTGGGGGTGGATGTTAAAAAGGGAGTGGGAAGTCCAAAGTCCAAGGGGACAGCAGAGGCCATGCCAAGGCCCTCATCGGGGGCTGAAATTTCTTGGAGATGTGACGGTCCAGGTCATATAGCAGCCCATAGTCTCAGGTCCACCGAGCAAATGGACTGTAGCATGGGACGCCGGTGTTCGTTCTACGTATATCCAGCTTGCAGTATGGACTGTCCACCCAGCAAGGGGCGCCAAGCTTGTCCTGTCAAAGTGAATGGCCTGCAAATGACTGGACTACTAGACTCATAGACTCAGGAAGTTTGGTGACCTTCGAGAGGGCCAACCTCCCTCTCCAATTGATCCCTGGAAGAAGATGGGCGTCTCCTGCATTCACAGGGATGCTAAAGACTATCCGGTGGCCAGAGTGGTCATTGAGACGGCCCGAGGTATTGAGTCCCATAAGGTCAGCGTGGTCCCGGATTTATGGCACCCAACTATCATAGGCCAGAATTTTGTGTTGCTTTGCGACTTGTAGGGAAGGGGCAGAGACCTTGATTGCTCGGGTAAGAAACAGGTTGGCCTTAAAAAAGTCTCACCATCTGCAGAGTCTGACGGGTTTTCCTTCTGTGTAATGGGAAAATAGGAGAAAGTAGTATTCCCTGAGGTAGACATTTCTGAGATAGGGGTGACCAGAGAAAATTTTGGGTTCTCCCAACATAGGGACCTATCTCTAAAAGAAGCATTCAGTAAGGTAACAGTGATAAACGGCATAGCACATGAGTCGGGGGCTGACACCATGTTTCCCTATTTCATGTTGAGTGGGGACTTATTGTACCAGGTTAATAAGGTGGGGAGGAGATAGTGGAGCAATTACTGGTACCAGCACCCTATAGACAAAGGGTGTTGGATAGAGCCCATTCACAGGTGACCATCTGGGGGTGGACAAAACTCAAGAACGGGTCATGCGGAGGTACCATTAGCCAAGATATCACTGGGAAATCCTAAGATATTGCAAGTCCTGTCCCACCTGCAAGTTAATCGCTACCACCTCACCCTTCCAAAAATCTTCTCATGCCGATATCAGTCAAGGCAGGGCAACAGCGGGATCCCGTTGAACCTCCATGTGGGCTGAACAAGCCAGAAGGGAACACACCTTTGTCAGCCACAGTTTGGATTAGTACAGTTTAATTAATTTAGTGATGCATATGTGTCACCCCAGGCCTGGATTCCACAAATATTAAAGGCTGTGTCTGAGAGCAGGAGGGAGGTTCCCTGGTCAGGGACCATTAGCATGCAGCACCTCCTGTCCCAGGCCAGTAGGGGGAGCAGGCTGCCCCTATAAAAGCTGGAACTGGGGCAGGGTTAGAGAGACCAGAACCCACTTCTGAAGTGACCAGAAGGGTTCTTTAGAGGAAGGGATACGGTCAGCAGCAGCTGAGGAGTCCGTGAAGCAGAGGAGAGACTACAAGCCAGGGACAGAGGCGACGAGAGCCAGTCCTGGCTGAGAGAAACACACAACCGGACATTGGGGTCCGAGGCTGTCAGGGTTGCAAGCCCAGCAGCAGAGAACCAACCCGTGAGGGATTTCAGGTCCCTTGGCCTAAGAAGCCTGGAGGCTCCGCCACACAGAGGGACCAGTACAGCAAGGAAAAGCTACAGGTACCTAAGGCCCGAGTCGCAAGCCATACAGGCAAAGTACACGGCCAGCTCAGGGACGTGGGCTATTACACCACGAAAAGGGGGATAGTCAGCAAGAGCATAGAGAGAGAACGGAGGGCTTCACACTCACCCTGACCAATGGGGCTCACCCGAATGCTCTCAGACACCCAGGCCCACTCCTAACCGGTACTCCTTTTGGGTCAGTAATAACATCTGCAATAAAGACCCTGGACTGTTTGAAGCGGACTCTGAACTCTTACTATTGTGGCCTGCACTATCACCCCCAGCATTCACCTACACTGCCCTGAGGCTACACTCATCCCGTGGGGAGTTATCCTATCCCTGTGCTGCACACCAACACCAGCCTCAGCGGTCTGCCTCGCAGCAGCGGTCATCCCTGACCGCAATCCACGGGTGGCGTAGTCGGACATTCACAAATCTATAAATAGACTAGCATAGCATTTGGTCTGACCACCCTGAGCCACGGGATCGGGTTGCCACTACTACTCCCAGCATCGCACAGAAGCCCGGTTCTGGGTGCCCCATGGCCCAGGGGGCGAGTCACGTACAAGTACAAAATAAACATTGGCTGACCAAGGTGTCAGAATGAACAATAGGTGGTCAGCCAATGTTTACCCTCTACGCATCACTAATTAAACTGTAATAATCCAAACTGTGGCAGACAAAGGTGTGAAATCTAACAATGCCTGAGCAATGCAATGGCGGACCAAAGTGTGAAAGTAAGTGCCATTGGTGACCAAGACAAGATGGTAAACGAGAAAATCTCAAAAATAATTTTTTTTTCACATACTGCTGTACTTGCTGTTTTTCACTAAAAACGCTGCAAAACCTGATGGCTATGTTCACATTAATTCCCTATATAATGGCCGCCAGCCTTTTCCCTCTTCCCTATTTCTACAGTCCATATTTTTTTCCTTTCCAAACATGTACCGAAATCAGATCCAAGGACAAAGCTGGGTGGAGTAAGATGGCCGCCGGCGGAGGCTTTCCATGGATTGGTTGGTCTGGGTGTACTGGGAGGAGCCTGACTCCCTGTGTAGTCAATGGATAGACCAGCCTGGGGGGCGGTGCGTAATTTATCACGTGACCAAGCTTGGCCATTCCAGTGTGTATAGAAAGACTGAAGGGTAGAGGCGGGAGCTATATATGAGAGGCGTGGTCAAGAAACTGGGCGGGGCCTTTATCGGGAGGGCAGGCAGGCGGGGAGTATGGGGACAATTTTGGGGGGCGGGATTATTCCTTAATATATTATGTTATGGGCGTGGTGTTTTGGTGGTTTTATCCACCCCGAGCTTTGTCACTGAAGTAAAGTGAGCGCTAACTCTTAGCGTAGAGGCGTGGTCAGTATGGTGAGTGACACTTGGTGTGGGCGGAGTCAGCATCGTGAGTGGCGGGATAGCGGGAAAGCGGTAAATACGGATCCCGGGGTAGGGCCGGCGGAGCAGGATGGCGGCCGCCGGGGGGATCGGCTGGCTGGCGGCGGTGTCCCTGGTGCTGTACCTGGCGGAGCGGGCGGCGGGTGAGTGTGATTCAGCGCCGCTGCTCCCGGCACTCACTGAGCGGAGTGGAGGACTGGGGACGACTCGTGCACAACTTAGTTTTGCATGGAATATCCCTTTAAATGAAGGGGTCCTCTGCAGTTGGGGGGGTCTCAGGACCCCTGTAGTAATGATAATGTCCGAGCTGATCACTGATTGGTGCAAAATCTATTTCTGCCGTTTGTTTATAAGACCTCTGCTGCTGTCAGTGAATGGAAACCTCTCCTGGACCCCCCAGTATCAGTGTAGGCCTGTGACCCAGCTCTCCTGGACCCCCAGTATCAGTGTAGGGCTGTGACCCAGCTCTCCTGGACCCCCAGTATCAGTGTAGGGCTGTGACCCAGCTCTCCTGGACCCCCAGTATCAGTGTAGGGCTGTGACCCAGCTCTCCTGGACCCCCAGTATCAGTGTAGGGCTGTGACCCAGCTCTCCTGGACCCCCAGTATCAGTGTAGGGCTGTGACCCAGCTCTCCTGGACCCCCAGTATCAGTGTAGGGCTGTGACCCAGCTCTCCTGGACCCCCAGTATCAGTGTAGGGCTGTGACCCAGCTCTCCTGGACCCCCAGTATCAGTGTAGGGCTGTGACCCAGCTCTCCTGGACCCCCAGTATCAGTGTAGGGCTGTGACCCAGCTCTCCTGGACCCCCAGTATCAGTGTAGGGCTGTGACCCAGCTCTCCTGGACCCCCAGTATCAGTGTAGGGCTGTGACCCAGCTCTCCTGGACCCCCAGTATCAGTGTAGGGCTGTGACCCAGCTCTCCTGGACCCCCAGTATCAGTGTAGGGCTGTGACCCAGCTCTCCTGGACCCCCAGTATCAGTGTAGGACTGTGACCCAGCTCTCCTAGACCCCGAGTATCAGTGTAGGGCTGTGACCCAGCTCTCCTGGACCCCGAGTATCAGTGTAGGGCTGTGACCCAGCTCTCCTGGACCCCCAGTGTCAGTGCAGGGGTGTGACCCAGCTCTCCTGGACCCCCCCCAGTGTCAGTGCAGGGGTGTGACCCAGCTCTCCTGGACCCCCCCCCAGTGTCAGTGCAGGGGTGTGACCCAGCTCTCCTGGACCCCCCCCCCAGTGTCAGTGCAGGGGTGTGACCCAGCTCTCCTGGACCCCCCCTCCAGTGTCAGTGCAGGGGTGTGACCCAGCTCTCCTGGACCCCCCCCCCCCAGTGTCAGTGCAGGGGTGTGACCCAGCTCTCCTGGACCCCCCCCCCCCAGTGTCAGTGCAGGGGTGTGACCCAGCTCTCCTGGACCCCCCCCAGTGTCAGTGCAGGGGTGTGACCCAGCTCTCCTGGACCCCCCCCCAGTGTCAGTGCAGGGGTGTGACCCAGCTCTCCTGGACCCCCCCCCCCCAGTGTCAGTGCAGGGGTGTGACCCAGCTCTCCTGGACCCCCCCCCAGTGTCAGTGCAGGGGTGTGACCCAGCTCTCCTGGACCCCCCAGTGTCAGTGCAGGGGTGTGACTGGCTCTTCCAAGTGCAGATGTAGCCAATAAAAAAGTGTTTAATACAATGTAAAATCAGCAGGAAAGTGAAGGGCCCCAATCACTGGGGATAATGGGAGTTGTAGTACTTAGGGTTTCTTGTTGCTCCGCGCTCAGTGCACACAGCAGTTTCCAGGCACATCTCCTCTTTCATGGCCTCCAGCAGCAGCATCGGATCAGGTGTTCTGACCTCTCTGTGGAGACACGTCTGATACATAATAGATGAGAGCGGATTTATTATCTACTGGTCCGGGATAAAGTGACACGTCCTGAGGTCACCAGACGGGGACACTGCACTCACAGGGAATATACTAGGAGGGCAGTATTATAGTAGTTATATTCTTGTACATAGGGGGCAGTATTATAGTAGTTATATTCTTGTACATGGGAGCAGTATTATAGTAGTTATATTCTTGTACATAGGAGGCAGTATTATAGTAGTTATATTCTTGTATATAGGGGGCAGTATCATAGTAGTTATATTCTTGTATATAGGGGGCAGTATCATAGTAGTTATATTCTTGTATATAGGGGGCAGTATTATAGTAGTTATATTCTTGTACATAGGGGGCAGTATTATAGTAGTTATATTCTTGTACATAGGGGGCAGTATTATAGTAGTTATATTCTTGTACATGGGAGCAGTATTATAGTAGTTATATTCTTGTACATAGGAGGCAGTATTATAGTAGTTATATTCTTGTATATAGGGGGCAGTATCATAGTAGTTATATTCTTGTATATAGGGGGCAGTATCATAGTAGTTATATTCTTGTATATAGGGGGCAGTATTATAGTAGTTATATTCTTGTACATAGGGGGCAGTATTATAGTAGTTATATTCTTGTACATAGGGGGCAGTATTATAGTAGTTATATTCTTGTACATAGGGGGCAGTATTATAGTAGTTATATTCTTGTACATAGGGGGCAGTATTATAGTAGTTATATTCTTGTACATAGGGGGCAGTATTATAGTAGTTATATTCTTGTACATAGGGGGCAGTATTATAGTAGTTATATTCTTGTACATAGGGGGCAGTATTATAGTAGTTATATTCTTGTACATAGGGGGCAGTATTATAGTAGTTATATTCTTGTACATAGGGGGCAGTATTATAGTAGTTATATTCTTGTACATAGGGGCAGTATTATAGTAGATATATTCTTGTACATAGGAGGCAGTATTATAGTAGTTATATTCTTGTACATAGGAGGCAGTATTATAGTAGTTATATTCTTGTACATAGGAGGCAGTATTATAGTAGTTATATTCTTGTACATAGGAGGCAGTATTATAGTAGTTATATTCTTGTACATAGGAGGCAGTATTATAGTAGTTATATTCTTGTACATAGGAGGCAGTATTATAGTAGTTATATTCTTGTACATAGGAGGCAGTATTATAGTAGTTATATTCTTGTACATAGGAGGCAGTATTATAGTAGTTATATTCTTGTACATAGGAGGCAGTATTATAGTAGTTATATTCTTGTACGTAGGAGGCAGTATTATAGTAGTTATATTCTTGTACATAGGAGCAGTATTATAGTAGTTATATTCTTGTACATAGGGGCAGTATTATAGCAGTTATATTCTTGTACATAGGAGCAGTATTATAGTAGTTATATTCTTGACCTAGGGACAGTATTATAGTAGTTATATTCTTGTACATAGGGGCAGTATTATAGTAGTTATATTCTTGTACATAGGGAGCAGTATTATAGTAGTTATATTCTTGTACATAGGGAGCAGTATTATAGTAGTTATATTCTTGTACATAGGGAGCAGTATTATAGTAGTTATATTCTTGTACATAGGGAGCAGTATTATAGTAGTTATATTCTTGTACATAGGGAGCAGTATTATAGTAGTTATATTCTTGTACATAGGGAGCAGTATTATAGTAGTTATATTCTTGTACATAGGGGGCAGTATTATAGTAGTTATATTCTTGTACATAGGGGGCAGTATTATAGTAGTTATATTCTTGTACATAGGGGGCAGTATTATAGTAGTTATATTCTTGTACATAGGGGGCAGTATTATAGTAGTTATATTCTTGTACATAGGGGGCAGTATTATAGTAGTTATATTCTTGTACATAGGGGGCAGTATTATAGTAGTTATATTCTTGTACATAGGGGCAGTATTATAGTAGATATATTCTTGTACATAGGAGGCAGTATTATAGTAGTTATATTCTTGTACATAGGAGGCAGTATTATAGTAGTTATATTCTTGTACATAGGAGGCAGTATTATAGTAGTTATATTCTTGTACATAGGAGGCAGTATTATAGTAGTTATATTCTTGTACATAGGAGGCAGTATTATAGTAGTTATATTCTTGTACATAGGAGGCAGTATTATAGTAGTTATATTCTTGTACGTAGGAGCAGTATTATAGTAGTTATATTCTTGTACATAGGGGCAGTATTATAGCAGTTATATTCTTGTACATAGGGGCAGTATTATAGTAGTTATATTCTTGTACATAGGGGCAGTATTATAGCAGTTATATTCTTGTACATAGGGGGCAGTATTATAGTAGTTATATTCTTGTACATAGGGGGCAGTATTATAGTAGTTATTGTAACGGGTCTGGGAGGTGGAACCTCTGAGCAACTATACAAAAGGGCAGTCCTTGTAAGGAAGTGGGTGGCTCCCAGGGAAGGCGGGCAGGCAGTCACGGCTAGTGACGGGGACAGTCTCTGGGTAAGAGGGCAGGAGGTCACGGCAAGTGACGGGGACAGTCTCTGGGTAAGAGGGCAGGAGGTCACGGCAAGTGACGGCTGAGCCTCCAGGTAGGCTAGCAGGCAGGTAGCAGGTGGACGCTCCCAGGTGAGCGGGTAAGAGTCTCTGGACAGGCAGGTGGTCACAGCAAGTGATGGCTGAGCCTCCAGGTAAGCTAGCAGGCAGGTAGCAGGTGAGCGGGTAAGAGTCTCTGGACAGGCAGGTGGTCACAGCAAGTGACGGCTGAGCCTCCAGGTAGGCTAGCAGGCAGGTGAGCGGGTAAGAGTCTCTGGACAGGCAGGTGGTCACAGCACGTGACGGCAGGGCCTCCAGGTAGGCTAGCAGGCAGGTAGCAGGTGAGCGCTCCCAGGTGAGCGGGCAGACAGGTCCATAGACAGACTGGCAGGGCTGGTAGGCAGACTGTCGGACCGCAGGAATGTCAGCAGAAAGACACGTATCAAGCAGGAAACTGACAGGTAACTGGCAGGTATCTGGTAACGGGACCTGAGGGCTGAAGCAGAGTGATAGGCTATGCAACAACATTGCTCGAGCACCTCCATTTTGGAGGAGGTGCCTTATATATGTAGAGATCCTCCAGCCATTGGCCTGGGACTCCTTAGGACGGCGCGCGGCCCCTTTAAGAGAGGGGGAGCGCGCGCCCTAAGCACAGTGGCCGGGAAGGAGCGCGCGCCGCCAGCAGAGCGGGAGGAAGTCGCCGGGCGCGGAGCGGAGAGGTGAGGGGAACAGCGGAGGCAGGGACGCCGACGCTACAGTACCCCCCCCCCCCCTTTATGCCCCCCCTTTTTTAGGCCAGACAGAAATTTATCAAGGATGAGAGGGGCATGGATGTTCTCCCGGGGCTCCCACGTTCTCTCCTCAGGACCAAACCCCTTCCAATCTACTAGAAAAAATGTCTTTCCTCTTACCCTTTTGGTGGCCAGAATGTTCTCTACCTCAAACTCGTTTTCAGCAGAAACCGGAGCAGGGGGCGTACCTGTAGACTTGGAAAAAGAGTTAAGTATCACGGGTTTGAGGAGAGATACATGGAAGGAGTTAGGGATCCGCAAGTTGGCCGGGAGTTTCAATTTATAGGCCACCAGGTTGATTTGTTTGATAACTTCCAGTGGGCCGATGAACCGAGGCCCTAACTTGTAGGAAGGAATCTTGAGCCGGACATACTTAGACGGAATTGTGGAGGATCCAGGCGTTTTTTGTCAGCGTGTTTTTTCATCCGCTCGGACGACTGAAGGAGTGCGGATCGGGTACTCTCCCAAATGGAGGAAAATTCACTAACGAGAGATTGCGCAGCCGGATTGTCCACCGAGGTGGAGACGGGAAATGGGATCCGAGGATGCTGACCGAAGACTACAAAAAACGGGGATTTGGAGGAAGATTCGCTCTCGTGGTTATTGTAAGAGAATTCGGCCCATGGTAATAGATCCACCCAGTCTGAATGGTGGGCATTAACGAAGTGTCGGAGGTAACTGGTCAGGATCTGATTGATCCGCTCCACTTGACCATTGGACTGTGGGTGGTAAGCGGAGGAGAAGTCCAGGGTGACGTCTAGCAGCTTACATGTGGCTCTCCAGAAGCGTGAGGTGAACTGAACCCCACGATCCGACAAAATGTGGAGGGGCAGGCCATGGAGACGGAAGATGTGGCAGATAAAGTCTTTAGCCAGCTCGGGTGCAGACGGGAGGCCCGGCAGGGGAATGAAGTGAGCCATCTTGGAAAAGCGGTCAGCGACCACCCAAATGACCGTACAACCGGCAGAGACAGGGAGATCTGTTATAAAGTCCATAGCTATATGCTGCCACTGGGCAGCAGGTACTGGAAGAGGAAGGAGGCGACCGGCTGGCAGGTGTCTCGGAACCTTGTTGCGGGCTCAGGACACACAGGCTGAAACAAAGTCTATTACGTCCTTGTGCAGGGTAGGCCACCAGTAGTGCCGGGTAATAAGCTGGAGGGTCTTTTTCTGACCGGCGTGGCCAACTAGCCTAGACGAGTGACCCCAGTGTAGGACCTTCTCCCGATCAGGTACAGTTACGAACGTCTTACGGGGAGGGAGACTATTTAGATTCACGGGGGCCACCTGCATTACTCTGGCGGGATCAATGATGTGCTTAGGTTCCTCCTCTAGATCAGACACCAGGAAGGATCGGGACAAGGCGTCAGCTTTGATATTTTTGTCTGCCGGGCGAAAATGAAGAACGAAATCAAAGCGAGCAAAAAACAAGGACCACCGGGCTTGGCGCGGGTTAAGTCTCTGGGCACTCTGGAGGTAAGCCAACTTCTTGTGGTCCGTGTAAATTATTACCGGGTGAAGAGCCCCCTCGAGCAGGTAACGCCACTCCTCCAGTGCCAGCTTAATGGCCAATAACTCTCGGTCTCCTATAGAATAGTTGCGTTCAGAAGAGGAGAAGAGTTTGGAGAAGAAGCCGCAAGTTACCATTCTTCCGGAAGGCAACTTTTGGGTAAGTACCGCTCCGGCTCCAGAGGAGGAGGCATCAACTTCCAGGAAGAATTGTTTGTTGCCGTCCGGACGATGCAGCACCGGGGCGGAAGAGAAAGCCTGTTTTAAGGAAAGAAAGGCTTCCTCTGCTTCGGGCGGCCATTCTCTGGGATTAGTACCCTTACGGGTGAGCGCAGAGATTGGGGCAGTCCGGGAAGAGAAGTGCGGTATGAAGAGGCGGTAGTAGTTGGCGAAGCCCAGGAACCGCTGAATAGCCTTCAACCCCTCTGGTCGAGGCCACTTCTGGATGGCAGACAGTTTCTCAGGATCCATTCGTAGGCCGGTCTGAGAGATTATGTAGCCCAAAAACGGAAGCGAGGTCTGCTCAAAGAGGCACTTCTCTTATTTAGCGTAGAGGTGGTTCTGCCTGAGCCTGAGCAGAACCTGACGAACATCCCTCCGGTGAGTGAGAAGATCCGGAGAGAAGACCAAGATGTCGTCCAGGTACACCACTACGCAGGAGTAGAGAAGGTCCCGGAAGATGTCATTGACCAACTCTTGAAAGACGGCGGGAGCGTTACAGAGACCGAAGGGCATTACCAGGTATTCATAGTGGCTGTCCCGGGTGTTGAATGCCGTCTTCCATTCATTCCCCTGACGGATACGGACCAGGTTATAGGCCCCACGGAAGTCCAGCTTGGTGAAGATCCTAGCCCCCCTGAGACGGTCAAATAATTCCGGAATGAGCGGAAGGGGGTATTTATTCTTCACCTTGATCTGGTTAAGGCCTCTATAGTCTATACAGGGACGGAGTGAGCCGTCCTTCTTTTTAACAAAGAAGAAGCCTGCTCCCGCCGGGGAGGTATATTTCCGGATAAATCCCCGGGCCAGATTCTCCTCAATATATTCTGACATGGACCGGGTCTCAGCAGCGGATAAAGGGTAAATACGCCCACGGGGAGGAGTAGCGCCGGGTATCAGGTCGATTGGGCAGTCGTATGGTCTATGAGGGGGTAGTGTCTCTGCCTCCTTTTTATTAAAGACGTCCGCATAAGACCAATAGGGAACCGGAAGACCAGGTAGATTGGCTGGGGTAGGAGAAGGACGGACAGGATGGACGGGAACTAAACAAGTCTTATGGCAGTCCTGTCCCCAGCGAAGGACTTCTCAGGTCTGCCAATCAAGCACGGGTGCATGTCTCTGAAGCCAAGGTAGGCCTAGCAAGAGGGCGTGAGAGAGTCCAGGCAGAACATGAAAGAAGATGCTCTCTGAGTGCAGCATTCCCACCTGCAGAGTTATGGATTTGGTGATGAGTTGGATGGGATGTGGTAAGAGGCCCCCATCCACGGGAGCGACAGATAAGGGTACAGCCAGAGGTTTGGTCGGAATGCGGTATTTCTCTACCAGGGACTGAGAAATGAGATTTCCGGCAGCTCCAGAGTCAAGTTGGGCTAGTTCAAAATAACGGTTCTCCCCGCAGATGACAGAGACCGACAGCAACAGAGATGGAGAGGGTTTACTCTTGTCTAGGACGACCTCTCTGAGCGATCCTAGACACAGGCGTTTCCCGACCTCTCCGGGCAGGAACGGATCCGGTGCTCCTTACTGCCACAGTAGAAGCAGCTCCCCTCGGCTCAGCGTAACTCTTGACTGGATTTGACCATCTTGGTCTAGTCGAACTGCATAGGCTCGGGTGAGTGCGCCGGGGGAGTAGCAGGAGAAGTGACGGGTCTCTGAAAGGTAGGGGCCAGACTGTCGGACCGCAGGAATGTCAGCAGAAAGACACGTATCAAGCAAGAAACTGACAGGTAACTGGCAGGTATCTGATAACGGGACCTGAGGGCTGAAGCAGAGTGATAGGCTATGCAACAACATTGCTCGGGCACCTCCATTTTGGAGGAGGTGCCTTATATATGGAGAGATCCTCCGGCCATTGGCCTGGGACTGCTTAGGACGGCGTGCGCGGCCCCTTTAAGAGAGGGGGAGCGCGCGCGCCCTAAGCACAGTAGCCGGGAAAGAGCGCGCGCTGCCAGCAGAGCGGGAGGAAGACGCCGGGCACGGAGAGGTGAGGGGAACAGCGTCCCTGCCTAGCAGGAGGCAGGGACGCCGACGCTACAGTTATACTCTTGTACATAGGAGCAGTATTATAGTAGTTATATTCTTGTACATAGAGGGCAGTATTATAGTAGTTATATTCTTGTACATAGGGGCAGTATTATAGTAGTTATATTCTTGTACATAGGAGCAGTATTATAGTAGTTATATTCTTGTACATAGGAACAGTATTATAGTAGTTATAGTCTTATACATAGGGGCAGTATTATAGTAGTTATATTCTTGTACATAGGGGGCAGTATTATAGTAGTTATATTCTTGTACATAGGGGGCAGTATTATACTAGTTATATTCTTGTACAAAGGGGGCAGTATTATAGTAGTTATATTCTTGTACATAGGGGGCAGTATTATAGTAGTTATATTCTTGTACATAGGGGGCAGTATTATAGTAGTTATATTCTTGTACATAGGGGGCAGTATTATAGTACTTCTTGTACATAGGGAGCAGTATTATAGTAGTTATATTCTTGTACACAGGGGGAAGTATTATACTAGTTATATTCTTGTACATAGGGAGCAGTATTATAGTAGTTATATTCTTGTACATAGGAGCAGTATTATAGTAGTTATATTCTTGTACACAGGGGGAAGTATTATACTAGTTATATTCTTGTACAAAGGGGGCAGTATTATAGTAGTTATATTCTTCTACTTAGGAGCAGTATTATAGTAGTTATATTCTTGTACATAGGGAGCAGTATTATAGTAGTTATATTCTTGTACATAGGGAGCAGTATTATAGTAGTTATATTCTTGTACATAGGAGCAGTATTATAGTAGTTATATTCTTGTACATAGGGAGCAGTATTATAGTAGTTATATTCTTGTACATAGGGAGCAGTATTATAGTAGTTATATTCTTGTACATAGGGAGCAGTATTATAGTAGTTATATTCTTGCACATAGGAGCAGTATTATAGTAGTTATATTCTTGTACATAGGAGCAGTATTATAGTAGTTATATTCTTGTACATAGGGGCAGTATTATAGTAGTTATATTCTTGTACATAGGGGCAGTATTATAGTAGTTATATTCTTGTACATAGAGGGCAGTATTATAGTAGTTATATTCTTGTACATAGGAGCAGTATTATAGTAGTTATATTCTTGTACATAGGAACAGTATTATAGTAGTTATATTCTTATACATAGGGGCAGTATTATAGTAGTTATATTCTTGTACATAGGGGGCAGTATTATAGTAGTTATATTCTTGTACATAGGGGGCAGTATTATAGTAGTTATATTCTTGTACATAGGGGGCAGTATTATACTAGTTATATTCTTGTACAAAGGGGGCAGTATTATAGTAGTTATATTCTTGTACATAGGGGGCAGTATTATAGTAGTTATATTCTTGTACATAGGGGGCAGTATTATAGTACTTATATTCTTGTACATAGGGAGCAGTATTATAGTAGTTATTCTTGTACACAGGGGGAAGTATTATACTAGTTATATTCTTGTACAAAGGGGGCAGTATTATAGTAGTTATATTCTTCTACTTAGGAGCAGTATTATAGTAGTTATATTCTTGTACATAGGGAGCAGTATTATAGTAGTTATATTCTTGTACATAGGGAGCAGTATTATAGTAGTTATATTCTTGTACATAGGAGCAGTATTATAGTAGTTATATTCTTGTACATAGGGAGCAGTGTTATAGTAGTTATATTCTTGTACATAGGGAGCAGTATTATAGTAGTTATATTCTTGTACATAGGGAGCAGTATTATAGTAGTTATATTCTTGCACCTAGGGAGCAGTATTATAGTAGTTATATTCTTGCACATAGGGAGCAGTATTATAGTAGTTATATTCTTGTACATAGGAGCAGTATTATAGTAGTTATTTTCTTGTACATAGGGGCAGTATTATAGTAGTTATTTTCTTGTACATAGGGGCAGTATTATAGTAGTTATATTCTTGTACATAGGAGCAGTATTATAGTAGTTATATTCTTGTACACAGGGGCAGTATTATAGTAGTTATATTCTTGTACATAGGAGCAGTATTATAGTAGTTATATTCTTGTACACAGGGGCAGTATTATAGTAGTTATATTCTTGTACATAGGGGCAGTATTATAGTAGTTATATTCTTGTACATAGGGGCAGTATTATAGTAGTTATATTCTTGTACATAGGGGCAGTATTATAATAGTTATATTCTTGTACATAGGGGCAGTATTATAGTAGTTATATTCTTGTACATAGGGAGCAGTATCATAATAGTTATATTCTTGTACATAGGGGCAGTATTATAGTAGTTATATTCTTGTACATAGGAGGCAGTATTATAGTAGTTATATTCTTGTACATAGGAGCAGTATTATAGTAGTTATATTCTTGTACATAGGAGCAGTATTATAGTAGTTATATTCTTGTACATAGTGTGCAGTATTATAGTAGTTATATTCTTGTACATAGTGTGCAGTATTATAGTAGTTATATTCTTGTACATAGGGGGCAGTATTATAGTAGTTATATTCTTGTACATAGGGGGCAGTATTATAGTAGTTATATTCTTGTACATAAGGAGCAGTATTATAGTAGTTATATTCTTGTACATAGGGAGCAGTATTATAGTAGTTATATTCTTGTACATAGGGAGCAGTATTATAGTAGTTATATTCTTGTACATAGGGAGCAGTATTATAGTAGTTATATTCTTGTACATAGGGAGCAGTATTATAGTAGTTATATTCTTGTACATAGGGAGCAGTATTATAGTAGTTATATTCTTGTACATAGGGAGCAGTATTATAGTAGTTATATTCTTGTACATAGGGGCAGTATTATAGTAGTTATATTCTTGTACATAGGGGCAGTATTATAGTAGTTATTTTCTTGTACATAGGGGCAGTATTATAGCAGTTATATTCTTGTACATAGGGGCAGTTTTATAGTAGTTATTTTCTTGTACATAGGGGCAGTATTATAGTAGTTATATTCTTGTACATAGGGGCAGTATTATAGTAGTTATATTCTTGTACATAGGGAGCAGTATCATAATAGTTATATTCTTGTACATAGGGGCTGTATTAACGTTGGATGTTGTGTTTTCTCGGCAGAGTGTGCGGCGGTTGCTCACTACTTCGTCTCTGCGCAGTTCCTGTGGTCGGGGTGGACGCTCGGTTTGCTCCTTCCTGGATGTGTGATACAGGCGATCAGTTTGCTCTGGTTTCGGGCTGATGGGCACCAGCATTGCTTCCTCCTAGGTCTTGCTCACGTCTTGCAGCTTGGGATCCTGAAAAGGTATCTGTGATGCTAGAGCTGGATGCCGGGGTCCTCATGGGCTGGATGGGTTCTGAGGCTGTAAAAGTGGAGGAGACACCAAAAATGTTCCGGAGGAACCAAATAGAAGCACAGAGACGATACAAATTTCTGACAGGAAAAATGCAGCACGAGCTAAAATATCACCTGTCCAGAATCATGGATTTCTTTTATTTGCTGCTTTCCTTCACACAGACGTAATATTGCAGGCTGCCTGCAGCCACCACCAGGGGGAGCTCACTGCAGACAGATTCCTTGTGGAGTGCGGAGCTGTAGACACAGTGAGCTCCCTCTAGTGGTGACTGCAGGCAGCGGTACTTTGATACTGAATTGTAGGATAGTTGATGTAGTTTTATCGCATAGTGGAACAAAAATAAATGTTAAAATGTAGAAAATTGTGATGGATGTGAGAATATTGTTGTTTGTTGTTAGAAAGTAGGATCTCCGGCCGTTGTAAGGGTAGGGGGTCCGGGGTCTCCGCTCCTCATTAGCTTCTCTTTCCTTACAGACACGTGGATTCTCTTCGACTTGTTCTCAGGGAAAAAGGTGAAAGTGCAAACGAGGAGCAGGATCTGGTGGTGAAGCAGGGAGACCTGTCGCTCCTCCGGCTGCTAGAAGTCTTACTACAGGCGCTGCCCCTGCTGCTGCTACAGACGTATATCTACATGACCCTGCAGCACACCGACGTCTACGCAGGTTAGTGATCTCCTGGAGGAGCCCCTCATAGACCATTTTTTAGGTGATCCTTTTCTTGCTCCTTTCATTAGGGGGAGCCCTCCATATTCCCTTCTTTTAGATGAAACAATTCTTGTTGCTTCCACTAAAGGGAGTTCTTCATATTCCCTTCTTTCGATTATACAATTCTAGCTGCCACCACTAGGTGGAGCCCTTCATATCCCTCTCTTTAGATGCAATTCTTGCTGATTCCACTAGGGTGGGGGGCTTCATATTCCATTTTTTAGATGTTGCCATTCTAGCTACCACCGCTAGGGGGAGTCCTCCTTGATCCCTTCTTTACATGATACAATTCTAACTGTCACCACTAGGTGGAGCACTTCATATTCCCTTTTTTTAGATGCAGTTCTTACTACTTCCACTGGGGATGGGGGGGGCTCATATTCCCTTCTTTAGATGTTGCCATTCTAGCTTCCATCTGTAGGGGGAGCAGCCCTCCATATTCCCTTCTCTAGATGATGCAATTATTGCTGTCGCCACTAGGTGGAGCCCTCCATAGTCCCTTCTCTACATGATGCAATTATTGCTGTCACCACTAGGTGGAGCCCTCCATAGTCCCTTCTCTACATGATGCAATTATTGCTGTCACCACTAGGTGGAGCCCTCCATATTCCCTTCTTTAGATGATGCAATTATTGCTGTCACCAGTAGGTGGAGCCCTCCATAGTCCCTTCTTTAGATGATGCAATTATTGCTGTCACCACTAGGTGGAGCCCTCCATAGTGCCCTTTTTAGATGATGCAATTGTTGCTGTCACCACTAGGTGGAGCCCTCCATATTCCCTTTTTTAGATGATGCAATTGTTGCTGTCACCACTAGGTGGAGCCCTCCATATTCCCTTTTTAGATGATGCAATTGTTGCTGTCACCACTAGGTGGAGCCCTCCATATTCCCTTTTTTAGATGATGCAATTGTTGCTGTCACCACTAGGTGGAGCCCTCCATAGTTCCTTCTTTAGATGATGCAATTGTTGCTGTCACCACTAGGTAGAGCCCTCCATATTCCCTTCACTAGATGATGCAATAATTGCTGTCACCACTAGTTGGAGCCCTTCATATTCCCTTCTTTAGATGATGCAATTATTGCTGTCACCAGTAGGTGGAGCCCTCCATAGTCCCTTCTTTAGATGATGCAATTATTGCTGTCACCACTAGGTGGAGCCCTCCTTATTCCCTTCACTAGATGATGCAATTATTGCTGTCACCACTAGGGGGAGCCCTCCATATTCCCTTCACTAGATGATGCAATTATTGCTGTCACCACTAGTTGGAGCCCTTCATATTCCCTTCTTTAGATGATGCAATTATTGCTGTCACCAGTAAGTGGAGCCCTCTAGAGTCCCTTCTTTAGATGATGCAATTATTGCTGTCACCCCTAGGTGGAGCCCTCCATATTCCCTTTTTTAGATGATGCAATTATTGCTGTCACCACTAGGTGGAGCCCTCCATAGTCCCTTTTTAGATGATGCAGTTATTGCTGTCACCACTAGGTGGAGCCCTCCATAGTCCCTTCTTTAGATGATGCAATTATTGCTGTCACCACTAGTGGGGGGGCCTCCATATTCCCTTCTCTAGATGATGCAATTGTTGCTGTCACCACTAGGGGGAGCCCTCCATATTCCCTTCACTAGATGATGCAATTATTGCTGTCACCACTAGGTGGAGCCCTCCATATTCCCTTCTCTAGATGATACAATTATTGCTGTCACCACTAGGGGGAGCCCTCCATATTCCCTTCACTATATGATGCAATTATTGCTGTCACCACTATGTGGAGCCCTCCATATTCCCTTCTCTAGATGATACAATTATTGCTGGCACCACTATGTGGAGCCCTCCATATTCCCTTTTTTAGATGATGCAATTATTGCTGTCACCACTAGTTGGAGCCCTCCATATTCCCTTCTTTAGATGATGCAATTGTTGCTGTGACCACTAGGTGGAGCCCTCCATATTCCCTTTTTTAGATGATGCAATTGTTGCTGTCACCACTAGGTGGCGCCCTCCATATTCCCTTCTCTAGATGATGCAATTGTTGCTGTCACCACTAGGTGGAGCCCTCCATATTCCCTTCTTTAGATGATGCAATTGTTCCTGTCACCACTAGTTAGAGCCCTCCATATTCCCTTCTTTAGATGATACAATTATTGCTTTCACCACTAGGTGGGGCCCTCCATATTCCCTTCGCTAAATGATGCAATTATTGCTGTCACCACTAGTTAGAGCCCTCCATATTCCCTTCTTTAGATGATAAAATTATTGCTTTCACCACTAGGTGGAGCCCTCCATATTCCCTTCGCTAAATGATGCAATTATTGCTGTCACCAGTAGGTGGAGCCCTCCATATTCCCTTCACTAGATGATGCAATTATTGCTGTCACCACTAGGTGGAGCCCTCCATATTCCCTTCTCTAGATGATACAATTATTGCTGTCACCACTAGGTGGAGCCCTCCATATTCCTTTCACTAGATGATGCAATTATTGCTCTCACCACTAGGTGGAGCCCTCCATAGTCCTTCTTTAGATGATGCAATTATTGCTGTCACCGCTAGGGGGAGCCCTCCATATTCCCTTTTTAGATGATGCAATTATTGCTGTCACCACTAGGTGGAGCCCTCCATATTCCCTTCTCTAGAGATGCAATTGTTGTTGTCACCACTAGGTGGAGCCCTCCATAGTCCCTTCTTTAGATGATGCAATTGTTGCTGTGACCACTAGGTGGAGCCCTCAATATTCCCTTCACTAGATGATGCAATTATTGCTGTCACCACTAGTTAGAGCCCTCCATATTCCCTTCTTTAGATGATACAATTATTGCTTTCACCACTAGGTGGAGCCCTCCATATTCCCTTCGCTAAATGATGCAATTATTGCTGTCACCAGTAGGTGGAGCCCTCCATATTCCCTTCACTAGATGATGCAATTATTGCTGTCACCACTAGGTGGAGCCCTCCATATTCCTTTCACTAGATGATGCAATTATTGCTGTCACCACTAGGTGGAGCCCTCCATAGTCCCTTCTTTAGATGATGCAATTATTGCTGTCACCACTAGGGGGAGCCCTCCATATTCCCTTTTTAGATGATGCAAATATTGCTGTCACCACTAGGTGGAGCCCTCCATATTCCCTTCTCTAGATGATGAAATTGTTGCTGTCACCACTAGGTCGAGCCCTCCATAGTCCCTTCTTTAGATGATACAATTATTTCTGTCACCACTAGGGGGAGCCCTCCGTACTCCCTTCACTAGATGATACAATTATTGCTTTCACCACTAGGTGGAGCCCTCCATATTCCCTTTTTTAGATGATGCAATTGTTGCTGTCACCACTAGATGGAGCCCTCCATATTCCCTTCTCTAGATGATACAATTATTGCTGTCACCACTAGGGGGAGCCCTCCGTACTCCCTTCACTAGATGATGCAGTTATTGCTGTCACCACTAGGTGGAGCCCTCCATATTCCCTTCTTCAGATGATAGAATTATTACTTTCACCACTAGGTGGATCCCTCCATATTCTAGTTAGAGCCCTCCATAGTCCCTTCTTTAGATGATGCAATTGTTGCTGTCACCACTAGGTGGAGCCCTCCATAGTCCCTTCTTTAGATGATGCAATTATTGCTGTCACCACTAGGTGGAGCCCTCCATATTCCCTTCACTAGATGATACAATTATTGCTGTCACCACTAGGTGGAGCCCTCCATAGTCCCTTCTTTAGATGATGCAATTATTGCTGTCACCACTAGGGGGAGCCCTCCATATTCCCTTTTTAGTTGATGCAATTATTGCTGTCACCACTAGGTGGAGCCCTCCATATTCCCTTCACTAGATGATGCAATTATTGCTGTCACCACTAGGTGGAGCCCTCCATATTCCCTTCCCTAGATGATGCAATTGTTGGTGTCACCACTAGGTGGAGCCCTCCATATTCCTTTCACTAGATGATGCAATTATTGCTGTCACCACTAGGTGGAGCCCTCCATATTCCCTTCCCTAGATGATGCAATTGTTGGTGTCACCACTAGGTGGAGCCCTCCATATTCCTTTCACTAGATGATGCAATTATTGCTGTCATCACTAGGGGAGCCCTCCATATTCCCTTTTTAGATGATGCAATTATTGCTGTCACCACTAGGTGGAGCCCTCCATATTCCCTTCTCTAGATGATGCAATTGTTGCTGTCACCACTAGGTGGAGCCCTCCATAGTCCCTTCTTTAGATGATACAATTATTTCTGTCACCACTAGGGGGAGCCCTCCGTACTACCTTCACTAGATGATGCAGTTATTGCTGTCACCACTAGGTGGAGCCCTCCATATTCCCTTCTTTAGATGATACAATTATTGCTTTCACCACTAGGTGGAGCCCTCCTTATTCCCTTCACTAGATGATGCAATTATTGCTGTCACCACTAGGTGGAGCCCTCCATATTCCCTTCTCTAGATGATGAAATTGTTGCTGTCACCACTAGGTGGAGCCCTCCATATTCCCTTTTTAGATGATGCAATTATTGCTGTCACCACTAGGTGGAGCCCTCCATATTCCCTTCTCTAGATGATGCAATTGTTGCTGTCACCACTAGGTGGAGCCCTCCATATTCCCTTCTCTAGATGATACAATTATTGCTGTCACCACTAGGTGGAGCCCTCCATATTCCCTTCTCTAGATGATACAATTATTGCTGTCACCACTAGGTGGAGCCCTCCATAGTCCCTTCACTAGATGATGCAATTATTGCTGTCACCACTAGGTGGAGCCCTCCATATTCCCTTCTCTAGATGATACAATTATTGCTGTCACCACTAGGTGGAGCCCTCCATAGTCCCTTCTTTAGATGATGCAATTATTGCTGTCACCACTAGGTGGAGTCCTCCATAGTCCCTTCACTAGATGATGCAATTATTGCTGTCACCACTAGGTGGAGCCCTCCATATTCCCTTCACAAGATGATGCAATTATTGATGTCACCACTAGGGGGAGCCCTCCATATTCCCTTCTCTAGATGATACAATTATTGATGTCACCACTAGGTGGAGCCCTCCATATTCCCTTCACTAGATGATGCAATTATTGCTGTCACCACTAGGTGGAACCCTCCATATTCCCTTCACTAGATGATGCAATTATTGCTGTCACCACTAGGGGGAGCCCTCTATATTCCCTTCTCTAGATGATACAATTATTGCTGTCACCACTAGGTGGAGCCCTCCATAGTCCCTTCTTTAGATGATACAATTATTTCTGTCACCACTAGGGGGAGCCCTCCATATTCCCTTCACTAGATGATGCAATTATTGCTGTCACCACTAGGTGGAGCCCTCCATAGTCCCTTCTTTAGATGATGCAATTATTGCTGTCACCACTAGGGGGAGCCCTCCATATTCCCTTCTCTAGATGATGCAATTGTTGCTGTCACCACTAGGTGGAGCCCTCCATAGTCCCTTCTTTAGATGATACAATTATTTCTGTCACCACTAGGGGGAGCCCTCCGTACTACCTTCACTAGATGATGCAGTTATTGCTGTCACCACTAGGTGGAGCCCTCCATATTCCCTTCTTTAGATGATACAATTATTGCTTTCACCACTAGGTGGAGCCCTCCTTATTCCCTTCACTAGATGATGAAATTGTTGCTGTCACCACTAGGTGGAGCCCTCCATATTCCCTTCTCTAGATGATGAAATTGTTGCTGTCACCACTAGGTGGAGCCCTCCATATTCCCTTTTTAGATGATGCAATTATTGCTGTCACCACTAGGTGGAGCCCTCCATATTCCCTTCTCTAGATGATGCAATTGTTGCTGTCACCACTAGGTGGAGCCCTCCATATTCCCTTCTCTAGATGATACAATTATTGCTGTCACCACTAGGTGGAGCCCTCCATATTCCCTTCTCTAGATGATACAATTATTGCTGTCACCACTAGGTGGAGCCCTCCATAGTCCCTTCACTAGATGATGCAATTATTGCTGTCACCACTAGGTGGAGCCCTCCATATTCCCTTCTCTAGATGATACAATTATTGCTGTCACCACTAGGTGGAGCCCTCCATAGTCCCTTCTTTAGATGATGCAATTATTGCTGTCACCACTAGGTGGAGTCCTCCATAGTCCCTTCACTAGATGATGCAATTATTGCTGTCACCACTAGGTGGAGCCCTCCATATTCCCTTCACAAGATGATGCAATTATTGATGTCACCACTAGGGGGAGCCCTCCATATTCCCTTCTCTAGATGATACAATTATTGATGTCACCACTAGGTGGAGCCCTCCATATTCCCTTCACTAGATGATGCAATTATTGCTGTCACCACTAGGTGGAACCCTCCATATTCCCTTCACTAGATGATGCAATTATTGCTGTCACCACTAGGGGGAGCCCTCTATATTCCCTTCTCTAGATGATACAATTATTGCTGTCACCACTAGGTGGAGCCCTCCATAGTCCCTTCTTTAGATGATACAATTATTTCTGTCACCACTAGGGGGAGCCCTCCATATTCCCTTCACTAGATGATGCAATTATTGCTGTCACCACTAGGTGGAGCCCTCCATAGTCCCTTCTTTAGATGATGCAATTATTGCTGTCACCACTAGGGGGAGCCCTCCATATTCCCTTCACAAGATGATGCAATTATTGGTGTCACCACTAGGGGGAGCCCTCCATATTCCCTTCTCTAGATGATACAATTATTGCTGGCACCACTATGTGGAGCCCTCCATATTCCCTTTTTTAGATGATGCAGTTATTGCTGTCACCACTAGTTGGAGCCCTCCATATTCCCTTCTTTAGATGATGCAATTGTTGCTGTGACCACTAGGTGGAGCCCTCCATATTCCCTTTTTTAGATGATGCAATTGTTGCTGTCACCACTAGGTGGAGCCCTCCATATTCCCTTTTTAGATGATGCAATTATTGCTGTCACCACTAGGTGGAGCCCTCCATATTCCCTTCTCTAGATGATGCAATTGTTGCTGTCACCACTAGGTGGAGCCCTCCATATTCCCTTTTTAGATGATGCAATTATTGCTGTCACCACTAGGTGGAGCCCTCCATAGTCCCTTCATTAGATGATTCAATTGTTGCTGTCACGACTAGGTGGAGCCCTCCATATTCCCTTCTCTAGATGATACAATTATTGCTGTCACCACTAGGTGGAGCCCTCCTTATTTCCTTCACTAGATGATGCAATTATTGCTGTCACCACTAGGTGGAGCCCTCCATATTCCCTTCTCTAGATGATGCAATTATTGCTGTCACCACTAGTTAGAGCCCTCCATATTCCCTTCTTTAGATGATACAATTATTGCTTTCACCACTAGGTGGAGCCCTCCATATTCCCTTCGCTAAATGATGCAATTATTGCTGTCAACAGTAGGTGGAGCCCTCCATATTCCCTTCACTAGATGATGCAATTATAGCTGTCACCACTAGGTGGAGCCCTCCATATTCCTTTCCCTAGATGATGCAATTATTGCTGTCACCACTAGGGGGAGCCCTCCATATTCCCTTTTTAGATGATGCAAATATTGCTGTCACCACTAGGTGGAGCCCTCCTTATTCCCTTCTCTAGATGATGAAATTGTTGCTGTCACCACTAGGTCGAGCCCTCCATAGTCCCTTCTTTAGATGATACAATTATTTCTGTCACCACTAGGGGGAGCCCTCCGTACTCCCTTCACTAGATGATACAATTATTGCTTTCACCACTAGGTGGAGCCCTCCATATTCCCTTCACTAGATGATGCAATTATTCCTGTCACCACTAGTTGGAGCCCTTCATATTCCCTTCTTTAGATGATGCAATTATTGCTGTCACCCCTAGGTGGAGCCCTCCATATTCCCTTTTTTAGATGATGCAATTGTTGCTGTCACCACTAGATGGAGCCCTCCATATTCCCTTCTCTAGATGATACAATTATTGCTGTCACCACTAGGGGGAGCCTCCGTACTCCCTTCACTAGATGATGCAGTTATTGCTGTCACCACTAGGTGGAGCCCTCCATATTCCCTTCTTCAGATGATACAATTATTACTTTCACCACTAGGTGGATCCCTCCATATTCTAGTTAGAGCCCTCCATAGTCCCTTCTTTAGATAATGCAATTGTTGCTGTCACCACTAGGTGGAGCCCTCCATAGTCCCTTCTTTAGATAATGCAATTGTTGCTGTCACCACTAGGTGGAGCCCTCCATAGTCCCTTCTTTAGATGATGCAATTATTGCTGTCACCACTAGGTGGAGCCCTCCATATTCCCTTCACTAGATGATACAATTATTGCTATCACCACTAGGTGGAGCCCTCCATAGTCCCTTCTTTAGATGATGCAATTATTGCTGTCACCACTAGGGGGAGCCCTCCATATTCCCTTTTTAGTTGATGCAATTATTGCTGTCACCACTAGGTGGAGCCCTCCATATTCCCTTCACTAGATGATGCAATTATTGCTGTCACCACTAGGTGGAGCCCTCCATATTCCCTTCCCTAGATGATGCAATTGTTGGTGTCACCACTAGGTGGAGCCCTCCATATTCCTTTCACTAGATGATGCAATTATTGCTGTCACCACTAGGGGAGCCCTCCATAGTCCCTTCTTTAGATGATACAATTATTTCTGTCACCACTAGGGGGAGCCCTCCGTACTCCCTTCACTAGATGATGCAGTTATTGCTGTCACCACTAGGTGGAGCCCTCCATATTCCCTTCTTTAGATGATACAATTATTGCTTTCACCACTAGGTGGAGCCCTCCATATTCCCTTCACTAGATGATGCAATTATTGCTGTCACCACTAGGTGAAGCCCTCCATAGTCCCTTCATTAGATGATTCAATTGTTGCTGTCACGACTAGGTGGAGCCCTCCATATTCCCTTCTCTAGATGATACAATTATTGCTGTCACCACTAGGTGGAGCCCTCCTTATTTCCTTCACTAGATGATGCAATTATTGCTGTCACCACTGGTGGAGCCCTCCATATTCCCTTCTTTAGATGATGCAATTGTTGCTGTCATCACTAGGTGGAGCCCTCCATATTCCCTTCTCTAGATGATACAAATATTGCTGTCACCACTAGGTGGAGCCCTCCATATTCCCTTCTCTAGATGATACAATTATTGCTGTCACTACTAGGTGGAGCCCTCCATAGTCCCTTCACTAGATGATGCAATTATTGCTGTCACCACTAGGTGGAGCCCTCCATATTCCCTTCTCTAGATGATACAATTATTGCTGTCACCACTAGGTGGAGCCCTCCATAGTCCCTTCTTTAGATGATGCAATTATTGCTGTCACCACTAGGTGGAGTCCTCCATAGTCCCTTCACTAGATGATGCAATTATTGCTGTCACCACTAGGTGGAGCCCTCCATATTCCCTTCACAAGATGATGCAATTATTGATGTCACCACTAGGGGGAGCCCTCCATATTCCCTTCTCTAGATGATACAATTATTGCTGTCACCACTAGGTGGAGCCCTCCATATTCCCTTCACTAGATGATGCAATTATTGCTGTCACCACTAGGTGGAGCCCTCCATATTCCCTTCACTAGATGATGCAGTTATTGCTGTCACCACTAGGGGGAGCCCTCTATATTCCCTTCTCTAGATGATACAATTATTGCTGTCACCACTAGGTGGAGCCCTCCATAGTCCCTTCTTTAGATGATACAATTATTTCTGTCACCACTAGGGGGAGCCCTCCATATTCCCTTCACTAGATGATGCAATTATTGCTGTCACCACTAGGTGGAGCCCTCCATAGTCCCTTCTTTAGATGATGCAATTGTTGCTGTCACCACTAGGGGGAGCCCTCCATATTCCCTTTTTAGATGATGCAATTATTGCTGTCACCACTAGGTGGAGCCCTCCATATTCCCTTCTCTAGATGATGCAATTGTTGCTGTCACCACTTGGTGAAGCCCTCCATAGTCCCTTCTTTAGATGATGCAATTGTTGCTGTCACAACTATGTGGAGCCCTCCATATTCCCTTCTCTAGATGATACAATTATTGCTGTCACCACTAGGTGGAGCCCTCCTTATTCCCTTCACTAGATGATGCAATTATTGCTGTCACCACTAGGTGGAGCCCTCCATAGTCCCTTCTTTAGATGATGCAATTGTTGCTGTCACCACTAGGTGGAGCCCTCCATATTCCCTTCACTAGATGATACAATTATTGCTGTCACCACTAGGTGGAGCCCTCCATAGTCCCTTCTTTAGATGATGCAATTATTGCTGTCACCACTAGGGGGAGCCCTCCATAGTCCCTTCACTAGATGATGCAATTATTGCTGTCACCACTAGGTGGAGCCCTCCATATTCCCTTCTCTAGATGATACAATTATTGCTGTCACCACTAGGTGGAGCCCTCCATATTCCCTTCTCTAGATGATACAATTATTGCTGTCACCACTAGGTGGAGCCCTCCATAGTCCCTTCTTTAGATGATGCAATTATTGCTGTCACCACTAGGTGGAGTCCTCCATAGTCCCTTCACTAGATGATGCAATTATTGCTGTCACCACTAGGTGGAGCCCTCCATATTCCCTTCACAAGATGATGCAATTATTGATGTCACCACTAGGGGGAGCCCTCCATATTCCCTTCTCTAGATGATACAATTACTGCTGTCACCACTAGGTGGAGCCCTCCATATTCCCTTCACTAGATGATGCAATTATTGCTGTCACCACTAGGTGGAGCCCTCCATATTCCCTTCACTAGATGATGCAATTATTGCTGTCACCACTAGGGGGAGCCCTCTATATTCCCTTCTCTAGATGATACAATTATTGCTGTCACCACTAGGTGGAGCCCTCCATAGTCCCTTCTTTAGATGATACAATTATTTCTCTCACCACTAGGGGGAGCCCTCCATATTCCCTTCACTAGATGATGCAATTATTGCTGTCACCACTAGGTGGAGCCCTCCATAGTCCCTTCTTTAGATGATGCAATTGTTGCTGTCACCACTAGGGGGAGCCCTCCATATTCCCTTTTTAGATGATGCAATTATTGCTGTCACCACTAGGTGGAGCCCTCCATATTCCCTTCTCTAGATGATGCAATTGTTGCTGTCACCACTTGGTGAAGCCCTCCATAGTCCCTTCTTTAGATGATGCAATTGTTGCTGTCACAACTAGGTGGAGCCCTCCATATTCCCTTCTCTAGATGATACAATTATTGCTGTCACCACTAGGTGGAGCCCTCCTTATTCCCTTCACTAGATGATGCAATTATTGCTGTCACCACTAGGTGGAGCCCTCCATAGTCCCTTCTTTAGATGATGCAATTGTTGCTGTCACCACTAGGTGGAGCCCTCCATATTCCCTTCACTAGATGATACAATTATTGCTGTCACCACTAGGTGGAGCCCTCCATAGTCCCTTCTTTAGATGATGCAATTATTGCTGTCACCACTAGGGGGAGCCCTCCATATTCCCTTCACAAGATGATGCAATTATTGATGTCACCACTAGGGGGAGCCCTCCATATTCCCTTCTCTAGATGATACAATTATTGCTGGCACCACTATGTGGAGCCCTCCATATTCCCTTTTTTAGATGATGCAATTATTGCTGTCACCACTAGTTGGAGCCCTCCATATTCCCTTCTTTAGATGATGCAATTATTGCTGTCACCACTAGGTGGAGCCCTCCATATTCCCTTTTTAGATGATGCAATTATTGCTGTCACCATTAGGTGGAGCCCTCCATATTCCCTTCTCTAGATGATGCAATTGTTACTGTCACCACTAGGTGGAGCCCTCCATATTCCCTTTTTAGATGATGCAATTATTGCTGTCACCACTAGGTGGAGCCCTCCATAGTTCCTTCTTTAGATGATGCAATTGTTGCTGTCACCACTAGGTGGAGCCCTCCATATTCCCTTCTTTAGATGATGCAATTGTTCCTGTCACCACTAGGTGGAGCCCTCCATATTCCCTTCTCTAGATGATGCAATTATTGCTGTCACCACTAGTTAGAGCCCTCCATATTCCCTTCTTTAGATGATGCAATTATTGCTGTCACCACTAGGTGGAGCCCTCCATATTCCCTTCTCTAGATGATGCAATTGTTGCTGTCACCACTAGGTGGAGCCCTCCATATTCCCTTTTTAGATGATGCAATTATTGCTGTCACCACTAGGTGGAGCCCTCCATAGTCCCTTCTTTAGATGATGCAATTGTTGCTGTCACCACTAGGTGGAGCCCTCCATATTCCCTTCTTTAGATGATGCAATTGTTCCTGTCACCACTAGGTGGAGCCCTCCATATTCCCTTCTCTAGATGATGCAATTATTGCTGTCACCACTAGTTAGAGCCCTCCATATTCCCTTTTTAGATGATGCAATTATTGCTGTCACCACTAGGTGGAGCCCTCCATATTCCCTTCTTTAGATGATGCAATTGTTCCTGTCACCACTAGGTGGAGCCCTCCATATTCCCTTCTCTAGATGATGCAATTATTGCTGTCACCACTAGTTAGAGCCCTCCATATTCCCTTCTTTAGATGATGCAATTATTGCTGTCACCACTAGGTGGAGCCCTCCATATTCCCTTCTTTAGATGATGCAATTGTTCCTGTCACCACTAGGTGGAGCCCTCCATATTACCTTCGCTAAATGATGCAATTATTGCTGTCACCAGTAGGTGGAGCCCTCCATATTCCCTTCACTAGATGATGCAATTATAGCTGTCACCACTAGGTGGAGCCCTCCATATTCCTTTCACTAGATGATGCAATTTTTGCTGTCACCACTAGGTGGAGCCCTCCATAGTCCCTTCTTTAGATGATGCAATTATTGCTGTCACCACTAGGGGGAGCCCTCCATATTCCCTTTTTAGATGATGCAAATATTGCTGTCACCACTAGGTGGAGCCCTCCATATTCCCTTCTCTAGATGATGAAATTGTTGCTGTCACCACTAGGTCGAGCCCTCCATACTCCCTTCACTAGATGATACAATTATTGCTTTCACCACTAGGTGGAGCCCTCCATATTCCCTTCACTAGATGATGCAATTATTCCTGTCACCACTAGTTGGAGCCCTTCATATTCCCTTCTTTAGATGATGCAATTATTGCTGTCACCAGTAGGTGTAGCCCTCCATATTCCCTTCTCTAGATGATGCAATTATTGCTGTCACCCCTAGGTGGAGCCCTCCATATTCCCTTTTTTAGATGATGCAATTGTTGCTGTCACCACTAGATGGATCCCTCCATATTCCTTTCTCTAGATGATACAATTATTGCTGTCACCACTAGGGGGAGCCCTCCGTACTCCCTTCACTAGATGATGCAGTTATTGCTGTCACCACTAGGTGGAGCCCTCCATATTCCCTTCTTCAGATGATACAATTATTACTTTCACCACTAGGTGGATCCCTCCATATTCTAGTTAGAGCCCTCCATAGTCCCTTCTTTAGATGATGCAATTGTTGCTGTCACCACTAGGTGGAGCCCTCCATAGTCCCTTCTTTAGATGATGCAATTATTGCTGTCACCACTAGGTGGAGCCCTCCATATTCCCTTCACTAGATAATACAATTATTGCTATCACCACTAGGTGGAGCCCTCCATAGTCCCTTCTTTAGATGATGCAATTATTGCTGTCACCACTAGGGGGAGCCCTCCATATTCCCTTTTTAGTTGATGCAATTATTGCTGTCACCACTAGGTGGAGCCCTCCATATTCCCTTCACTAGATGATGCAATTATTGCTGTCACCACTAGGTGGAGCCCTCCATATTCCTTTCACTAGATGATGCAATTATTGCTGTCACCACTAGGGAAGCCCTCCATATTCCCTTTTTAGATGATGCAATTATTGCTGTCACCACTAGGTGGAGCCCTCCATATTCCCTTCTCTAGATGATGCAATTGTTGCTGTCACCACTAGGTGGAGCCCTCCATAGTCCCTTCTTTAGATGATACAATTATTTCTGTCACCACTAGGGGGAGCCCTCCGTACTCCCTTCACTAGATGATGCAGTTATTGCTGTCACCACTAGGTGGAGCCCTCCATATTCCCTTCACTAGATGATGCAATTATTGCTGTCACCACTAGGTGAAGCCCTCCATAGTCCCTTCATTAGATGATTCAATTGTTGCTGTCACGACTAGGTGGAGCCCTCCATATTCCCTTCTCTAGATGATACAATTATTGCTGTCACCACTAGGTGGAGCCCTCCTTATTCCCTTCACTAGATGATGCAATTATTGCTGTCACCACTAGGTGGAGCCCTCCATATTCCCTTCTCTAGATGATGAAATTGTTGCTGTCACCACTAGGTGGAGCCCTCCATAGTCCCTTCTTTAGATGATGCAATTGTTGCTGTCATCACTAGGTGGAGCCCTCCATATTCCCTTCTCTAGATGATACAATTATTGCTGTCACCACTAGGTGGAGCCCTCCATATTCCCTTCTCTAGATGATACAATTATTGCTGTCACTACTAGGTGGAGCCCTCCATAGTCCCTTCACTAGATGATGCAATTATTGCTGTCACCACTAGGTGGAGCCCTCCATATTCCCTTCTCTAGATGATACAATTATTGCTGTCACCACTAGGTGGAGCCCTCCATAGTCCCTTCTTTAGATGATGCAATTATTGCTGTCACCACTAGGTGGAGTCCTCCATAGTCCCTTCACTAGATGATGCAATTATTGTTGTCACCACTAGGTGGAGCCCTCCATATTCCCTTCACAAGATGATGCAATTATTGATGTCACCACTAGGGGGAGCCCTCCATATTCCCTTCTCTAGATGATACAATTATTGCTGTCACCACTAGGTGGAGCCCTCCATATTCCCTTCACTAGATGATGCAATTATTGCTGTCACCACTAGGTGGAGCCCTCCATATTCCCTTCACTAGATGATGCAATTATTGCTGTCACCACTAGGGGGAGCCCTCTATATTCCCTTCTCTAGATGATACAATTATTGCTGTCACCACTAGGTGGAGCCCTCCATAGTCCCTTCTTTAGATGATACAATTATTTCTGTCACCACTAGGGGGAGCCCTCCATATTCCCTTCACTAGATGATGCAATTATTGCTCTCACCACTAGGTGGAGCCCTCCATAGTCCCTTCTTTAGATGATGCAATTATTGCTGTCACCACTAGGGGGAGCCCTCCATATTCCCTTTTTAGATGATGCAATTATTGCTGTCACCACTAGGTGGAGCCCTCCATATTCCCTTCTCTAGATGATGCAATTGTTGCTGTCACCACTTGGTGTAGCCCTCCATAGTCCCTTCTTTAGATGATGCAATTGTTGCTGTCACAACTAGGTGGAGCCCTCCATATTCCCTTCTCTAGATGATACAATTATTGCTGTCACCACTAGGTGGAGCCCTCCTTATTCACTTCACTAGATGATGCAATTATTGCTGTCACCACTAGGTGGAGCCCTCCATAGTCCCTTCTTTAGATGATGCAATTGTTGCTGTCACCACTAGGTGGAGCCCTCCATATTCCCTTCTTTAGATGATACAATTATTGCTTTCACCACTAGGTGGAGCCCTCCATATTCCCTTCACTAGATGATGCAATTATTGCTGTCACCACTAGGTGAAGCCCTCCATAGTCTCTTCATTAGATGATTCAATTGTTGCTGTCACGACTAGGTGGAGCCCTCCATATTCCCTTCTCTAGATGATACAATTATTGCTGTCACCACTAGGTGGAGCCCTCCTTATTCCCTTCACTAGATGATGCAATTATTGCTGTCACCACTAGGTGGAGCCCTCCATAGTCCCTTCTTTAGATGATGCAATTGTTGCTGTCACCACTAGGTGGGGCCCTCCATATTCCCTTCTTTAGATGATGCAATTGTTCCTGTCACCACTAGGTGGAGCCCTCCATATTCCCTTCTCTAGATGATGCAATTATTGCTGTCACCACTAGTTAGAGCCCTCCATGTTCCCTTCTTTAGATGATACAATTATTGCTTTCACCACTAGGTGGAGCCCTCAATATTCCCTTCGCTAAATGATGCAATTATTGCTGTCACCACTAGGTGGAGCCCTCCATATTCCCTTCACTAGATGATGCAATTATTGCTGTCACCACTAGGTGGAGCCCTCCATAGTCCCTTCTTTAGATGATGAAATTATTGCTGTCACCACTAGGGGGAGCCCTTCATATTCCCTTTTTAGATGATGCAAATATTGCTGTCACCACTAGGTGGAGCCCTCCATATTCCCTTCTCTAGATGATGA
The DNA here is from genome assembly GCF_046119375.1 of Phyllobates terribilis. Taxonomy (NCBI): domain Eukaryota; kingdom Metazoa; phylum Chordata; class Amphibia; order Anura; family Dendrobatidae; genus Phyllobates; species Phyllobates terribilis. The sequence goes on from NW_027362763.1 coordinate 59,539,800, forward strand.
AATTGTTGCTGTCACCACTAGGTCGAGCCCTCCATAGTCCCTTCTTTAGATGATACAATTGTTTCTGTCACCACTAGGGGGAGCCCTCCGTACTCCCTTCACTAAATGATACAATTATTGCTTTCACCACTAGTTGGAGCCCTCCATATTCCCTTCACTAGATGATGCAATTATTGCTGTCACCACTAGTTGGAGCCCTTCATATTCCCTTCTTTAGATGATGCAATTATTGCTGTCACCAGTAGGTGTAGCCCTCCATATTCCCTTCTCTAGATGATGCAATTATTGCTGTCACCCCTAGGTGGAGCCCTCCATATTCCCTTTTTTAGATGATGCAATTGTTGCTGTCACCACTAGGTGGAGCCCTCCATATTCCCTTCTCTAGATGATACAATTATTGCTGTCACCACTAGGGGGAGCCCTCCGTACTCCCTTCACTAGATGATGCAGTTATTGCTGTCACCACTAGGTGGAGCCCTCCATATTCCCTTCTTCAGATGATACAATTATTACTTTCACCACTAGGTGGATCCCTCCATATTCTAGTTAGAGCCCTCCATAGTCCCTTCTTTAGATGATGCAATTGTTGCTGTCACCACTAGGTGGAGCCCTCCATAGTCCCTTCTTTAGATGATGCAATTATTGCTGTCACCACTAGGTGGAGCCCTCCATATTCCCTTCACTAGATGATACAATTATTGCTGTCACCACTAGGTGGAGCCCTCCATAGTCCCTTCTTTAGATGATGCAATTATTGCTGTCACCACTAGGGGGAGCCCTCCATATTCCCTTTTTAGTTGATGCAATTATTGCTGTCACCACTAGGTGGAGCCCTCCATATTCCCTTCACTAGATGATGCAATTATTGCTGTCACCACTAGGTGGAGCCCTCCATATTCCCTTCCCTAGATGATGCAATTGTTGGTGTCACCACTAGGTGGAGCCCTCCATATTCCTTTCACTAGATGATGCAATTATTGCTGTCACCACTAGGGGAGCCCTCCATATTCCCTTTTTAGATGATGCAATTATTGCTGTCACCACTAGGTGGAGCCCTCCATATCCCCTTCTCTAGATGATGCAATTGTTGCTGTCACCACTAGGTGGAGCCCTCCATAGTCCCTTCTTTAGATGATACAATTATTTCTGTCACCACTAGGGGGAGCCCTCCGTACTCCCTTCACTAGATGATGCAGTTATTGCTGTCACCACTAGGTGGAGCCCTCCATATTCCCTTCTTTAGATGATACAATTATTGCTTTCACCACTAGGTGGAGCCTTTCATATTCCCTTCACTAGATGATGCAATTATTGCTGTCACCACTAGGTGAAGCCCTCCATAGTCCCTTCATTAGATGATTCAATTGTTGCTGTCACGACTAGGTAGAGCCCTCCATATTCCCTTCTCTAGATGATACAATTATTGCTGTCACCACTAGGTGGAGCCCTCCATATTCCCTTCTCTAGATGATGAAATTGTTGCTGTCACCACTAGGTGGAGCCCTCCATAGTCCCTTCTTTAGATGATGCAATTGTTGCTGTCACCACTAGGTGGAGCCCTCCATATTCCCTTCTCTAGATGATACAATTATTGCTGTCACCACTAGGTGGAGCCCTCCATATTCCCTTCTCTAGATGATACAATTATTGCTGTCACCACTAGGTGGAGCCCTCCATAGTCCCTTCACTAGATGATGCAATTATTGCTGTCACCACTAGGTGGAGCCCTCCATAATCCCTTCTTTAGATGATGCAATTATTGCTGTCACCACTAGGTGGAGTCCTCCATAGTCCCTTCTTTAGATGATGCAATTATTGCTGTCACCACTAGGTGGAGTCCTCCATAGTCCCTTCACTAGATGATGCAATTATTGCTGTCACCACTAGGTGGAGCCCTCCATATTCCCTTCCCTAGATGATGCAATTGTTGGTGTCACCACTAGGTGGAGCCCTCCATATTCCTTTCACTAGATGATGCAATTATTGCTGTCACCACTAGGGGAGCCCTCCATATTCCCTTTTTAGATGATGTAATTATTGCTGTCACCACTAGGTGGAGCCCTCCATATTCCCTTCTCTAGATGATGCAATTGTTGCTGTCACCACTAGGTGGAGCCCTCCATAGTCCCTTCTTTAGATGATACAATTATTTCTGTCACCATTAGGGGGAGCCCTCCGTACTCCCTTCACTAGATGATGCAGTTATTGCTGTCACCACTAGGTGGAGCCCTCCTTATTCCCTTCACTAGATGATGCAATTATTGCTGTCACCACTAGGTGGAGCCCTCCATATTCCCTTCTCTAGATGATGAAATTGTTGCTGTCACCACTAGGTGGAGCCCTCCATAGTCCCTTCTTTAGATGATGCAATTGTTGCTGTCACCACTAGATGGAGCCCTCCATATTCCCTTCTCTAGATACAATTATTGCTGTCACCACTAGGTGGAGCCCTCCATATTCCCTTCTCTAGATGATACAATTATTGCTGTCACCACTAGGTGGAGCCCTCCATAGTCCCTTCACTAGATGATGCAATTATTGCTGTCACCACTAGGTGGAGCCCTCCATAATCCCTTCTTTAGATGATGCAATTATTGCTGTCACCACTAGGTGGAGTCCTCCATAGTCCCTTCTTTAGATGATGCAATTATTGCTGTCACCACTAGGTGGAGTCCTCCATAGTCCCTTCACTAGATGATGCAATTATTGCTGTCACCACTAGGTGGAGCCCTCCATAGTCCCTTCACAAGATGATGCAATTATTGCTGTCACCACTAGGTGGAGCCCTCCATATTCCCTTCACTAGATGATGCAATTATTGCTGTCACCACTAGGGGGAGCCCTCTATATTCCCTTCTCTAGATGATACAATTATTGCTGTCACCACTAGGTGGAGCTCTCCATAGTCCCTTCTTTAGATGATATAATTATTTCTGTCACCACTAGGGGGAGCCCTCCAAATTCCCTTCACTAGATGATGCAATTATTGCTGTCACCACTAGGTGGAGCCCTCCATAGTCCCTTCTTTAGATGATGCAATTATTGCTGTCACCACTAGGGGGAGCCCTCTATATTCCCTTCTCTAGATGATGCAATTATTGCTGTCACCACTAGGTGGAGCCCTCCATAGTCCCTTCTTTAGATGATACAATTATTTCTGTCACCACTAGGGGGAGCCCTTCAAATTCCCTTCACTAGATGATGCAATTATTGCTGTCACCACTAGGGGGAGCCCTCCATATTCCCTTTTTAGATGATGCAATTATTGCTGTCACCACTAGGGGGAGCCCTCCATATTCCCTTTTTAGATGATGCAATTATTGCTGTCACCACTAGGGGGAGCCCTCTATATTCCCTTCTCTAGATGATGCAATTATTGCTGTCACCACTAGGTGGAGCCCTCCATAGTCCCTTCTTTAGATGATACAATTATTTCTGTCACCACTAGGGGGAGCCCTTCAAATTCCTTTCACTAGATGATGCAATTATTGCTGTCACCACTAGGGGGAGCCCTCCATATTCCCTTTTTAGATGATGCAATTATTGCTATCACCACTAGGGGGAGCCCTCTATATTCCCTTCTCTAGATGATGCAATTATTGCTGTCACCACTAGGTGGAGCCCTCCATAGTCCCTTCTTTAGATGATACAATTATTTCTGTCACCACTAGGGGGAGCCCTCCATATTCCCTTCACTAGGTGATGCAATTATTGCTGTCACCACTAGGTGGAGCCCTCCATAGTCCCTTCTTTAGATGATGCAATTATTGCTGTCACCACTAGGGGGAGCCCTCCATATTCCCTTTTTAGATGATGCAATTATTGCTGTCACCACTAGGTGGAGCCCTCCATATTCCCTTCTCTAGATCAGTGGTCCCCAACCTTTTTTGCACCAGGGACCGGCTTGAAGCAAGATCATTTTTCCATGGCCCAACAAGGAGGGGGTGGGGTGGGTGGGGCTTTGGTCATATGGGGGCGGGGTAATGGAGGGATTTGGAGTTTAGTGCATACTTATCATATAGTGTAGACCAGGTCCCCGCCAGGAGCCCCACATAATGTGCTGTGCCAGGAGCCGCATCACTGAGGCCCCATCACGCCCTGCAGCAGGACAGGGCAGCTGTCCTGACAGCTGCTGTTCAGCTGCATTTACTTCATCCCAGGGGCGGACACAGACTGTAGTGGGCCCCTGTGCAAGAAATTTTTGGGGGCCCCCCCCCGCCCTTCATAAGGCAACAAAGTTATGTAAACATAACCCCCCCATGTGCATCTCTCACCCCTCCATGTGCAGCTCACCCCCGTGCATCTCTCATCCCCCCCCCCCGTGCATCTCTCATCCCCCCCCGTGCATCTCTCATCCCCCTCCGTGCATCTCTCACCCCCCCGTGCATCTCTCATCCACCCCCCGTGCATCTCTCATCCACCCCCCGTGCATCTCTCATCCACCCCCCGTGCATCTCTCATCCCCCCCGTGCATCTCTCACCCCCCCATGTGCAGCTCACCCCCGTGCATCTCTCCTCCCCCCCCCCCGTGCATCTCTCATCCCCCCCCCCGTGCATCTCTCATCCCCCCCCCCGTGCATCTCTCATCCCCCCCCCCGTGCATCTCTCATCCACCCCCCGTGCATCTCTCATCCACCCCCCGTGCATCTCTCATCCACCCCCCGTGCATCTCTCATCCACCCCCCGTGCATCTCTCATCCACCCCCCGTGCATCTCTCATCCCCCCCGTGCATCTCTCACCCCCCCATGTGCAGCTCACCCCCGTGCATCTCTCCTCCCCCCCCCCCGTGCATCTCTCATCCCCCCCCCCCGTGCATCTCTCATCCCCCCCCCCGTGCATCTCTCATCCACCCCCCGTGCATCTCTCATCCACCCCCCGTGCATCTCTCATCCACCCCCCGTGCATCTCTCCTCCCCCCCCCCCGTGCATCTCTCATCCCCCCCCCCGTGCATCTCTCATCCCCCCCCCGTGCATCTCTCATCCACCCCCTGTGCATCTCTCATCCACCCCCCGTGCATCTCTCATCCCCCCCGTGCATCTCTCACCCCCCCCCCCCGTGCATCTCTCATCCCCCCCCGTGCATCTCTCATCCCCCCCCCCGTGCATCTCTCATCCCCCCCCCGTGCATCTCTCATCCCCCCCCCCGTGCATCTCTCATCCCCCCCCCGTGCATCTCTCATCCCCCCCCCGTGCATCTCTCACCCCCCCGTGCATCTCTCATCCACCCCCCGTGCATCTCTCATCCACCCCCCGTGCATCTCTCATCCCCCCCGTGCATCTCTCACCCCCCCATGTGCAGCTCACCCCCGTGCATCTCTCCTCCCCCCCCCCGTGCATCTCTCATCCCCCCCCCGTGCATCTCTCATCCCCCCCCGTGCATCTCTCATCCACCCCCCGTGCATCTCTCATCCCCCCCGTGCATCTCTCACCCCCCCGTGCATCTCTCACCCCCCCCGTGCATCTCTCATCCCCCCCCCCGTGCATCTCTCATCCCCCCCCCCGTGCATCTCTCATCTCCCCCCCGTGCATCTCTCATCTCCCCCCCGTGCATCTCTCATCCCCCCCGTGCATCTCTCATCCACCCCCCGTGCATCTCTCATCCCCCCCGTGCATCTCTCACCCCCCCATGTGCAGCTCACCCCCGTGCATCTCTCCTCCCCCCCCCGTGCATCTCTCATCCACCCCCCGTGCATCTCTCATCCCCCCCCCGTGCATCTCTCATCCCCCCCCCGTGCATCTCTCATCCCCCCCGTGCATCTCTCATCCACCCCCCGTGCATCTCTCATCCACCCCCCGTGCATCTCTCATCCCCCCCGTGCATCTCTCACCCCCCCATGTGCAGCTCACCCCCGTGCATCTCTCCTCCCCCCCCCGTGCATCTCTCATCCACCCCCCGTGCATCTCTCATCCCCCCCCCGTGCATCTCTCATCCCCCCCCCGTGCATCTCTCATCCCCCCCGTGCATCTCTCATCCACCCCCCGTGCATCTCTCATCCACCCCCCGTGCATCTCTCATCCCCCCCGTGCATCTCTCACCCCCCCATGTGCAGCTCACCCCCGTGCATCTCTCCTCCCCCCCCCGTGCATCTCTCATCCACCCCCCGTGCATCTCTCATCCCCCCCCCGTGCATCTCTCATCCCCCCCCCGTGCATCTCTCATCCACCCCCCGTACATCTCTCATCCCCCCCGTGCATCTCTCACCCACCCCCCGTGCATCTCTCATCCACCCCCCGTGCATCTCTCACCCACCCCCCGTGCATCTCTCATCCACCCCCCGTGCATCTCTCATCTCTCCCCTCCCCCCATGTGCATCTCTCATCTCTCCCCTCCCCCCATGTGCATCTCTCATCTCTCCCCTCCCCCCCATGTGGATCTCTCATCTCTCCCCTCCCCCCCATGTGCATCTCTCATCTCTCCCCTCCCCCCATGTGGATCTCTCATCTCTCCCCTCCCCCATGTGCATCTCTCATCTCTCCCCTCCCCCCATGTGCATCTCCCATTCCCCCCACTCCTAGTTAATTGTATTTTAAAAAAAATAAAACTTGTTATACTTACCCCCATGCGATCCCTGCAGAATCCTGGCGCTCGTCCAAATCGCTGACACCAGGTTCTCCTGACTTCCGGCCATGTGACGGCGCCGTCACATGACCGGAAGTCAGGGGAATCATGAAGGTGCTGCCGCAGCAGCGCAGCGCTAAGATGTCCCGGACCCAGCGCTTAGCATGCGGCCGGGGGCCCCATGAGGAGAGAGACGCACAAGAGGGGGGCTCCGAGGGGGCTCCTACCGACCGGGCCCCATACTGGAGTCAGGGCAGTCATGCCCTGATGGCGGCCCTGCTGGAGGCTGGAGGGGCCCCCTCTCCCCGCGGACCGGCTGAAAAACCCCAACGGCCCGGTCCTGGTCCGCGGACCGGCGGTTGGGGACCTCTGCTCTAGATGATGCAATTGTTGCTGTCACAACTAGGTGGAGCCCTCCATATTCCCTTCTCTAGATGATACAATTATTGCTGTCACCACTAGGTGGAGCCCTCCTTATTCCCTTCACTAGATGATGCAATTATTGCTGTCACCACTAGGTGGAGCCCTCCATATTCCCTTCTCTAGATGATACAATTATTGCTGTCACCACTAGGTGGAGCCCTCCTTATTCCTTTCACTAGATGATGCAATTATTGCTGTCACCACTAGGTGGAGCCCTCCATAGTCCCTTCTTTAGATGATGCAATTGTTGCTGTCACCACTAGGTGGAGCCCTCCATATTCCCTTCTTTAGTTTAGATGATACAATTATTGCTGTCACCACTAGGTGGAGCCCTCCATAGTCCCTTCTTTAGATGATGCAATTATTGCTGTCACCACTAGGGGGAGCCCTCCATATTCCCTTTTTAGTTGATGCAATTATTGCTGTCACCACTAGGTGGAGCCCTCCATATTCCCTTCACTAGATGATACAATTATTGCTGTCACCACTAGGTGGAGCCCTCCATAGTCCCTTCACTAGATGATGCAATTATTGCTGTCACCACTAGGTGGAGCCCTCCATAGTTCCTTCCCTAGATGATGCAATTGTTGGTGTCACCACTAGGTGGAGCCCTCCATATTCCCTTCTTTAGATGATGCAATTATTGCTGTCACCACTAGGTGGAGCCCTCCTTAGTCCATTCACTAGATGATGCAATTGTTGGTGTCACCACTAGGTGGAGCCCTCCATATTCCCTTCTTTAGATGATGCAATTATTGCTGTCACCACTAGGTGGAGCCCTCCTTAGTCCATTCACTAGATGATGCAATTGTTGGTGTCACCACTAGGTGGAGCCCTCCATATTCCCTTCTTTAGATGATGCAATTATTGCTGTCACCACTAGGTGGAGCCCTCCTTAGTCCATTCACTAGATGATGCAATTGTTGCTGTCACCACTAGGTGGAGCCCTCCATATTCCCTTCTTTAGATGATGCAATTATTGCTGTCACCACTAGGTGGAGCCCTCCTTATTCCATTCACTAGATGATGCAATTGTTGCTGTCACCACTAGGTGGAGCCCTCCATATTCCCTTCACTAGATGATGCAATTATTGCTGTTACCACTAGGTGGAGCCCTCCATAGTGCCTTCTTTTGATGTTGCCATTCTAGCTTCCACCACTAGGGGGATCTTTCTGCATACAGAGTTACTAAGTTCAGTAGAAGCTGTATATAGCTGTATACCTTCAGCTGCAGGTTATTACTGGGTTACTGGACTCCTAAACACAAGTTGTAATAGTTGCTGGTGTTTGTGTTGCAGTGAGCTGCGCCCTGCTGTGCCTCCTGTCCCTGTCCTGGGCGCTGGTCTCCTTCAGTCACTTCCTCTGTCTCCTGAGGCCGGGGCACCTCTGCTTACCCTGGGCATCGGTGTTGTGCCAGCTCCTGTGGAGGATGGGTATGATCGGCACCCGGGTGATGGCGCTCGTCGTGTTTGCTAGAGTTTATCACTTCTGGGTGTTCGCTGTAGGAGGTGAGGGCTGATTTTATATATATATAAAAAAAAAAAAATACTCTGTGCTGCTGTCCCCACCTCGTATCACTACCCCCACCCAAATCACATTAATAGAGGATGAGAGACAGATCAGTAGACTCCTCTCCTGAAATCCTCTGCGCTGCTGATCTCCAGCTTGTCCTCATTGCCCTCCTTACAGCACGTCACTGCTGCGCACTCGTCTCCTGAAATGCTCTGTGCTGCAGTGTCTCTGTGTGTGTCATGTCTTCCTTGTCTCCGGCAGGCGCTCACTGGCTGGTGATGTCCTTCTGGCTGGTGGCTCAGCAGACTGACGTTATCTCCACGCCGTGTTATTGGAGACTCTTCAATATCCTCCTCGGCGCGGTCTACACCTTCTGCTTTATTAACGTCCGGGACGGACCCTCCCGCTATCGCGTGGCCATCTTCTACGTGGTGAGGAGCCGTCATCTCTGCCCGGAGTCTGCGGAAAAGCAGATTCATGGAGAAAGTTTTATGAAAATTCCAAAACTTTCTAATAACTTTTTTTTTTTTTTGTTTACTTTTCTAATTATTTAGTGTGTAAGATCTCTGCTGTCAGTGAGCAGGGACCTGGAGACCCCCATCCATATAATATACCTTGTGGGTGGGCGACACCTTCACCCATTCCCCTCCTCAGTTATCCAGAGAGGACGGGCACTATAAAACATTAAGACTATGTGCACACCATGCAGAAATGCTCCGGATTTTTCCTGAGCGTTTCTGCATCTCCCCTGGCAGAAAAAACACATGCGGATTGTGCATGCGGATTGTGCATGCGGATTGTGCATGTGTTCATCCTGCCAGGGACAAGCGGATGTGAGTGTTCTCCACATGCAACCGGCATGGATTTATATACTGTGACCGTAAAGAATGATAAAAAAAATAAATATTATACTTACCTTCTGATGGCCCCCGGTGTCTTGATTCGCTCGTCTTCACTTGCCGGCAGATCGCGGTAGACTGAAGGACCTGCCGTCACATGACTAAATGACGTCAGCGCAGGTCCTTCAGTCTACCGCGATCTGCCGGCAAGTGAAGACGAGCGAATCAAGACACCGGGGGCCATCAGAAGGTAAGTATAATATTTATTTTATTCTTTTTTTACAGATTTTTTAATGGTACCTGGGTGTGGATGAAACTCTCCTCTCCTCTCCACCCGGGTACCATCCGCACATTAGAACGCGTGGATTCCGCATCTACATATACAGTGATGCGTAATCCATGCGGTCTAATGCAAGTCAATGGCGGCGAAGACGCAGCACTTCCGCAAAATAATTGGTAGTGCTGCGTTTTTTTCCGCTATGATAATCCGCAGCGGAAATTTCCGCAGCATGTGCACAGCACATGCGGATTATCATTGGGGAACAAGGCAGGCCTTCTACCATACGTTTAAGCGTTTCTGCAGCGGAATTGCTGCTGCAGAAACGCTTAAAAAAAGCATAGTGGGCACACAGCCTAACCCCTTTCCAACCCTTGCCGTATTAGTACGCACATTTGCGTACCCCCGGTTCAGTGAGGTCTCCGGCGCTGAGCCCGCACTGAACCGAGCACATGTCAGCTGATTCTTACAACTGACATGTGCCCACAACAGCCGCGGGTGGATCGCGATGTTAACATGTTAAATGCCGGTGTCAATCTTCGACAGCGGCATTTAACGCGCGCTTCCGGGTTGCGCGTCATAAGCCCCGCCCATCGGCGACCCCGTCACGTGATCGCGGGTCACCGATGGGTGGGCATGACAACCCAGGGTCTGCAGCAGACGCCTGTAGTTGTCATGATCTCGTCGCTATGAGTGCCACCTAGTGGTCGGCGCTCATAGCACAGGACCATTTCTGCTATATGCAGGGGATCTGCTGATCCCCTGTATGTAGCAGAGACGATCAGACAACTGCTGCTTCTAGTCTCCTATGGAGACTATAGAAGCATGCAGTAAGTGAAAAAAAAAAAGTTTTTAAAAATATAAAAAAAATATAAAAGTTTAAATCACCCCTCCTTTCGCCCCATTCAAAATGAAATATAAAAAAAAAAAACACGTACACATATTTGGTATCGCCGCGTTCAGAATCGCCCGATCTATCAATATAAAAAAAGAATTAATCCGATCGGTAAACGGCGTAACGAGAAAAAAATTCTAAATGCCAGAATTACGTTTTTTGGTCGCCGCAAAATTGCAATAAAATGCAATAACGGGCGATCAAAACATCGGATCTACCCCAAAATGTTATCAATAAAAACGTAAGCCCGACGCGCAAAAAATAAGCCCTCACCCGGCCCCAGATCCCGAAAAATGGAGACGCTACAGGTCTTAGAAAATGGCGCTATTTTTTTTTTTAGGTTTTTTTTTTACCAAATTTTGGAAAAAAATGTCACCACTTAAATATAAAATAACCTATACATGTTTGGTGTCTACGAACTTGTAATGACCTGGAGAATAAGAATGGCAAGTCAGTTTTAGCATTCAGTGAACGTGGTAAAAAAATAAATAAAAAACAACTGTGGTATTGCACTTTTTTTGCAATTTTACCGCACTTGGAATTTTTTTCCCGTTTTCCTGTACACGATATGGTAAAACTAGTAATGGCGTTGAAAAGTACAACTTGTCCCGCAAAAAATAAGCCCTCAGACGGCCATATTGTCCAAAAAATAAAGACGCTATGGCTCTGGGAACAAGGGGAGCAAAAACGACAAAACCCAAGGTCGCGAAGGGGTTAAGGATGGGGCCCGGTTTGCAACAATTTTATTTAAAAAAATTGTATGTTTTATTTTTTTACTCTGTTGCATAAATAACAGTTCCCCTTATTCTGCTGTTAGGATGATACCACCATGTCAGATTTATGTTTTTGTTTTTCTTATTATACCGATACCCATACGATTTTGGAGTTAATGCCCTTTTTGTTTTTTTTTATTTTGCATTTTTTTCTTTTCTTTTTTGGGAGGTGACAAAAACAACAAACAAATTTGACCCTTTTTTTTTTTTTTTTATCCTATTTTAGTTGTATATTTGGAGGCAATTATTATATATATATATATATATATATATATATATTATAGTGGGTGTTTTTTTTAACCTCATTAGTACATTTTTTTTTCTTTGTGGCTTCAAAGCATATTCTTGTTTTCCTTTTATTATTTTCCTTTTATTGTTACACTATTAGGGGCTTGATCACGCGATCCCTGATGGCTCACGTCCTCTGCTCTTCTTCTCTGTATAATATTCCTGCCTGCCGTCATTTTCCTGACCGGCTGCCGTACCTGGTGGATCTGGGGCCATTTTTAGGCCTCTGGCTGAAGTACTAAGGAGTCTCCTGAGCGTCCGTCCTAAAACCACTAAACTTGTTTGAAAGACGAGGACTTTTTTTTTTCCTCTTAAATGGGTGCGTTCAGCTTTAAAAACAATCTTCTGCAAGTGGGTTTCATTAAAAACGTTGCACCGTTTCTTTTCTGTAGCCTATGCGTTGCATTGACTATTGCTGGTTGCAGAAAGGAGTTAACTGAGAATCTGTCAGTGAGTCCGTTTTGGTTATTTCTTCAACTCCTCTGGGCTGATTTATAGCCGCAAACCGTAACAAAGTTGCACTGAACTTTCGACGTGGTTACATAAATGGCAGCAGAGGCTCAGAAAAGTAAGAAAAAAAAAAAGCTAAAAATTCTCCCTCAGAGCCAGCTCACTGACTTATTCTCAGTTACCTCATTCTGAAGCCAGCAATAGAGAGTGCAGCATGGAGGCTATAGGAGGGGGAATGATGCAACATTTTTAATGAAACCCAATTGCAAAAATTATTTTTAAAAGTTTTAAAAAATTATTAAAAAAAAAAAAAAAACTTTTTAAATCACCAAAAAATGATTGCCGCCGTCCTTTGTGTCGTCCCTATAGATCATGTTGTTGGAAAACTGCATCCTGCTGCTGCTGGCCACAGACTTCCTGCAGGGGGCGGCGTGGAGCACGGTGAAGCTGTCGGTGGCCGTCCTGTCCGGGTTTCTCATCGGTGAGTGAGTAGATGGGCTCGGCAGAGGCGCGCGCCATCGCGGTCCTGCTCTCCATAGACGCCGGTCATAGACGGGAGCACAAAGCTTTGTTTCATGCTTTTTCTTGACTGTGTAATTGTAGATAATTTCTAGAATTAATGGCGGCAGCGGCGTGACGAATGATCATTTTCACGTTCCGCCGTGGATTTACTGCAGTCGTCTCTGCTTTATGCTCGGCCCATTCATTGTGCTGGGAAACCATCAGCAAGCAGCTGTCTCTTCTTATTGTCTGGCTGTGAGCAGGGATTTCCCATTGGGTGGTGCCAGCTCCTGGCAGACAGAGAATGGCGGATCTCTGTAATGCTCTGCTGTGACTACTAGGGGTAAGGGGAGGCTCCGCTGTGTTCAGTGACGGGGTGCCGCTGTGATTAGTGGGGGAATGATGCTGTGCTGTGATTACTGGGGGTAAGGGGAGGTCCTACTGTGTGCAGTGATGGATGGAAGATGAAGGGGGACTGCTGTGACTAATAAGGGGGCTCTGCTGGGAAAGGTGCTTCCATTGCTGTGACGACACGTGATTGGGGAATAAGGGGCTCAATACTGGACTGATGGAAGGATCTCCGGGAGCGCTAATGGTCCACAAGTTAGGGGGTGCAACATGCCTGCGCTGTGACTACTGGGGTGAAGGGAAAAGGGATTCCATTTCTGTGCCTACTGGGGTACAGGAAAGCCCTGCTGTGTGCATAGCTGGAAGTTGAAGGGGTTCTGCTGTGACTACTGAGGGGGAAGGGTGATCTGAAGGGAAAAAGGATTCCATTGCTTTGACTACTAGGGGTAAAGGGAAGCCCTGCTGTGTACATTGAAGGAGGGTGAAGGGGTTCTGCATTAACTACTGGGGGGGGGAAGGGTGCTCTGAAGGGGAAAAATGATTCCATTGCTGTGCCTACTGGGGGTAAAGGAAAGCCCTGCTGTGTGCAGCAATGGTAGATGAAAGGATTCTGCTGTGAATACTGAGGGAAAAGGGATTCCATTGCTGTGACTACTGGGGGGTGGGTAAAGGAAACTACGGTTATATGCAGTGATGGGAGGTGAAAAGATACTGCTGTTGAACTGGGCTCTCAAGGGAAAAGGGATTCCGTTGCTGTGACTACTGGGGGTAAAGGAAAGCCCTGCTGTATGCAGTGATGCAAGGTGATTGGGTACTGCTATAACTACTGGATATAAGGGAGCTCTTAAGGGAAAAATAATTCCATTGCTGTGACTACTGGGGGTAAAAGGAGGCCCTGCTGTGGAAGGTAAAGGGATTCTGCTGTAACTACTGGGGGTAGGGTTCTCTGAAGGGGGAAAAAGGATTCCATTGCTGTGACTACTGGGGGTGGGTAGAGGAAAGCAATATTGTGTGTAGTGATGGAAGGTGAAAAGATACTGCTGGGGAAATTGGGTTCTCAAGGGAAAAGGGATTCCATTGCTGTGACTACTGGGGGTAAATGAAAGCCCTGCCGTATGCAGTGATGAAAGGTAATTGGGTACTGCTGTGACTATTCCATTGCTGTGATTACTGAGGAAATGTAGGAAGTTACTGCTGTGACTATTGGGGATAAGGGGACCACAGTTGTTTGCAGATAATCTGACAATTTAGATACTTATTTTTTTATTATTATTATTAATTTTGTTGTAATTTCCTCTCTCTTGTGCTTTTCAGGCTGTGCTGCCTTAATCATTTATTACACCCTTCTGCACCCCAAATCGACAGAAATCTCTCAGAGCTTCAAAAAACCTGGATCTGGCCTCCACTGCAGGGACGAGGAGTCTCCTTACTCCTTCAAATGGTGGCATAAGACTTCTCAGAAAGAGGCGGTGGACGATGCATTTCCTGGAGAAAACTTGACAGACCGGGAAAAGGTCGATCAGGAAGATCTTCCGTGGAGGAAGGTCGCTGAAAAACAGCATCGCCTCCTGCTCCTGAAGCTAGCCATGAAGACCGGAAACCTGTCAAAAATCAACGCGGCCTTTGGTGAAGGTGGCATCGGAGACCTCTTCTGTCTTCAAGGGGCAGGAGATGCCCAGCATCCTCTGGTGAAGAGCGGAAGTGTTTCAGGAGGCCACATCAAAAGCGGGTTCTTGATGTCTGAGTCGTGGTCTTTGGGCAAAACACCGGTAGACGGTGGTCAAGGACACAAGTATGGACCTCAAGGATCTTCCACTTATGATAGCCTTCATGATGGTGTGGTTGGTAATGAGCCTCCTGGTGTTGGCTCTGGCAAGTCCTCAGAGGTGGCCAACGCTTGCTCTCCAAGCAACGGCATGATTGGAAGCGGCACATTGTACTTCAGTGCCCATACGGATGGTATGATGCCATCCGGCAACGGCACAGTGTGCGTTCTAGAGGTCCCCATGAAAGCCCCGATGGACACCCCCATAAAAGACCTAGAACCGGTGGAAAGCAAAGATCTCCAAGTCATGTGCGTCAGCCCCATTCTCAGCCTGGCCACCAATAGTAACTTCCACCGGAGCGTGGCAGAAGACGTGGGAAGTCTGTGTGAAGAGTCCGAGATGACCAACGATGACTCTGGCATTACCGAGCCTTCAAGAACAAAAGGCTTCCATCTGTTATCTACCGGGGTTCTGCCTCCTGCCGTTAAGGGAAGACTCTTCCAAGAAGAACAACCTTGCTTCACGTCAACTCCGAAACCTCAAGCTTCGGCAGTAGATGTAGGACCACGGGAAGAGACCAAAGCCAGGAGAAGACTCGAGCATGTGATCTCAAGAACTTAGGTCCTACGTGACCTCTTCTGGAGAAAATGGTGGTCTCTAGATGGGACCATATGAGATGGGTACGTTATATGGTACTTGATGGATCCCATCGCCGAAACAAAGGAGACCCATTAATATAGATAGTATGGACGGTAAACGCTGCGTCCCCCGGCACGTCATTAACCAAGATCAGTATTTGAAGATTTCCATGTGAGGTGTAGCCCCCCGCCCATCCAAGTTGTTTCTTCATCTCACCACCAAACTCCTCCTCAACATAAGTCCTTTTACAAGATCGTACGTTGGGATATATGTGTATGCCCATTGCTATCCTATGTCGTAAATTGAAAAACATGGCTTCCTTCTTAAAAAAAAAAAAAAAAAAAACAGCGCCGCCCTTGTCCACAGGTTGCTTGTGGTAGTGCAGCTCAACCCCATTTAATTTTAGAATTGTGCTGCAATACCTGACACAACCTGATTTTAGGGGTGGTGCTGTTTTGGAAGAAAAAAAAAAAAGTGGCCATGGTTCTTCTATATAGTTATTTCTTTGGGTTTAGAGGGTGTTAAAGGGAATTTTGCATAACATTCAAGTGGGCATGGCCATGAGACTGATACATGATAAACCAGATGCTGCACTTTAAATAGGAGAGCTATATGATGACCCGAAAATAATGGGGGGTACACGGGCTCCTGAATTGGGGGTAAACTACCCCAAGAGTAGGATGATGGAAGCCCACCTGAACTCTGAGTTGGGGGGTTTATTCAATATACTGCCCCTTAGTAAAGACCTGAGCTGCAGTACCACATACAACCTGTAATCAGGTGTGATGTTGTTTTTTTTTTGGAGAAAACCAATTTTTTTGCAAATTCAAGACTGGCCCTTTAAGGACTGTTTGTGTGAAACATTGGATTAAACTGTAGAACGTTGATGACTCCACCCCTTCTCTATCGGTTACGGTACAAGAAGAACCCAAAATGTTTTATCAACTTCTTCAGGGGGCAATGTAACATCCCAGAGTCCCACAGATGCAACTTAAAGGGGTTGTCCACCTTTTTAAAGGGACAATATTTTTTTTTTTTCTTAAATGCATGTATTTGGGGCTAAAAATGATTTTTATAATTGGGTTCCATTAAAAATGTTGCACCGTTTTCTTTCTGCAGCCTCTGTGTTTGCAGAATGAGGTAACTGAGGATCAGTCAGTGAGCTCTTTCTTTTAGTCTTGAGTAAAAGCTTTAAAAATATATAATTTTTTTTTTTTTATTAGCTGATTTTATGACCACGGTCCGCATCAAAGTTGAATATGCAGGAAAACAAAGAGCCCAGAAAAGCCAAACTGCAAAATATTAATAATAATTTATTATAATAAAGGTCTAATGCAAAAATAAAACAACAACATTTTTTAGCTCCAAATGAATGGAAATAAGTTAAAAAAAAAAAATAAATAAATAAATATATGAACCTCTGCCCTAGTTCAGACCGGAATCTTCTGCCTCCTAATCCGGAACCATCCTACGATCTGGAATTTTTGATTTATTATATTGGTTATTATCTGAAGAAATGAGTCCGGGCTCCCAAAATAACGGTTCTGTCTTATCCTTCTCATAATCAGGGAAAATCGGATCATTTATTAATCGTGCCGGATTATTGGACTTTAATATATACAGTAACTAAAGTTTGGAAATCCCGCTCATGGGTGTCGGCGCCACCTTAAGGTCATATATAGGTCTAAATATATCTGATCTATTTCCAGTAATCCGGCCGCCCCTTACATGCTGGATTATTGGACTTCTCCTGTATATCTCATGCATACGTTATACTGAACGGAGGGCGACGCCTGGAACTGAATCTGCGGCTTATTACATTTAATAGCGGTCTTAATAATTTATTAATATATTTTGTAGCCTCTATAGCTTTTATATACATTTCTATATATTAATGTCAAGTATTTATTTAACCCTGCGTTCTCACATTTCCTCTTATTGAATGATATCACTGCGGTACTAAAGTCTCCTCGCATCCCATGATGCTTTGCTGTGCCGCAGGAACTTGTGCTTCATGTTTGTACGACTGATACACGGTTCATGTAGTCGTATTCTGAGCGTAATATACAGTGTGTGACCGAATATACAGACTGTACGGCCGCAATAATGCTTAGAGATGGTACTAAGGGGGGGGCAGGTTTAAAGGGGTAGGCCCTGCTTTAAATGACTCCTTTTTAACATATTCTGTTGCTTGGGGGCAATACCCCCCGGTATTGAAAAGAAAATGGTCCTCAAGCAATTTTATTTTCCCCATTATTTTTTTTTTTAAGTAGGTTCCCTCTAATGTATACATTACATAATGGGGGGTCCACAATGGTAAATACCTCCACCTTCCATGAAGCACTGGATGTTGGGGAAGACAGGAGGATTACCTCCTAAATGGGGAGTGGCGCCCGAGGACCACCTCCTAAATGGGGAGTGGCGCCCGAGGACCACCTCCTAAATGGGGAGTGGCGCCCGAGGACCACCTCCTAAATGGGGAGTGGCGCCCGAGGACCACCTCCTAAATGGGGAGTGGCGCCCGAGGACCACCTCCTAAATGGGGAGTGGCGCCCGAGGACCACCTCCTAAATGGGGAGTGGCGCCCGAGGACCACCTCCTAAATGGGGAGTGGCGCCCGAGGACCACCTCCTAAATGGGGAGTGGCGCCCGAGGACCACCTCCTAAATGGGGAGTGGCGCCCGAGGACCACCTCCTAAATGGGGAGTGGCGCCCGAGGACCACCTCCTAAATGGGGAGTGGCGCCCGAGGACCACCTCCTAAATGGGGAGTTCCGCCCGAGGACCACCTCCTAAATGGGGAGTTCCTCTATGTTGGGTACAACCTTAGAACCACCACTAAAGAGGGGGTGGCACCTGAGGACCACCTTCAAATGAGATTTATATACATGTATGTTTGGGGTCCTTGAGCTTAGGAGAAACCTGAGAACCACTTCTAAAAAGGTGGTTGCGCTGCACAAGGTTTATGTACATATGTCTTAAGGGTCCCGATAGTACGCTGCTGAAATGCCTTAGTTACAGTCATGGCCGAAAGTGTTGGCACCCTTGAAATTGTTGCAGAAAATGAAGTATTTCTCCCAGAAAATTATTGCACTTATACATGTTTGGTTCTACACATGTTTATTTCCTTTTGTGTGTATTGGAACAACCATAAAAAAAAAAAACTGAGAAAAAGGCAAATTGGATATAATTTCACAAAAAACTCCAAAAATGGGCCGGACAAAATTGTTGTCCCCCTCAGCTTAATATTTGGTTGCGCCCTTTGGAATAAATATCTACAATCAATCGCTTCCTATAACCATCAGCTTCTTACACCTCTCAGCTGGAATCCTGGACTCTTCTTACAATCTGCTCCAGGTCTCTCATATCTGAAGACATCTTCTCTTCACAGCAATGTTAAGATCTCTCCACAGGTGTCAATGGGATTTAGATCCGGACTCATTACTGCCATTTCAGACTTCTCTAGCGCTTTGTTTCCACACATTTCTGGGGGCTTCTTGAAGTATGTTTGGGGTCATGGTCCTGCTGGAAGACTTATGACCTAGGACGCAAACCCAGCTTTCTGACACTGGGCACTACATTGTGACCCGAAATCCTTTCTTCAGATTTCATGATGCCTTGCACACAGTCAAGGCACCCACTGCCAGTGGCAGCAAAACAACCCCAAAACATCTTTGAACCTCCACCATATTTGACTGAAGGTACTGTGTTCTTCTCTTTGTAGGCTTCATTCTGTTTTCGGTAAACAGTAGAATGATGTGCTTTACCAAAAAGCTTTATCTTGGTCTCATCCGTCCACAAGATGCTTTCCCAGAAGGATTTTGGCTTACGTAGATTTTGGCAAACTGCAGTCTAGCTTTTTCATGTTTCTCTGTCAGCAGTGGGGTCCTCTTCGGTCTCCTGCCATAGCATTTCATTTCATTCAGATGTTGATGGATAGTTTGCGCTGACATTGATGCACCCTGAGCCTGCAGGACAGCTTGAATTTCTTTGGAACTTGATTGGGGCTGCTTATCCACCATCTGGACTAACCTTTCATCAATGTTTCTCTGCTGTCCACAACCAGGGAGATTAACTACAGAGCCATGGGTTGTAAACTTCTTGATTATGTTGCGCGCCGTGGACAAAGAAACATCAAGATCTCTTGAGATGGACTTGAATGTAACCTTGATATTGTTAAACAATTTTGGTTCTCAAGTCCTCAGACCGTTCTCTTCTCCTCTCTCTGTTCTCCATGCTTTGTGTGGCACACACAGACACAATGCAAAGATTGAGTCAACTTCTTCTCTTTTTATCTGTTTTTTTGGTGTGATTTTCATATTGTCCACATATGTTACTTGCCACAGGTGAGTGTGAACGAGCATCACATGCTTGAAACTAAGTTGTTTGTTTTGTCCTGTTCTTTGTTTTGGGTTGTTCCAATACACACAATGGAAATAAACGTGTGCAATCACAATAATTTTCTCGGCGAAATACTTCATTTTCTGGAACAATTTGAAGGGTGCTGACACTTTTGGCCATGACTATGTATGTTCTTATATGTATGATACGGAGGGTCCGCTCTAAATATTTTAGTGACCGGATGTATCTTTTGACTGTTACTAATATGGTATGATAAGACTTTTGTATCTCTTTCTATATGAAATAAAGATCATGGTTACACCGTGTGCGGCTCTGATTACGTCGTCCGAGGGTTTTCTTATAGAAAGGGGATTGTCCGGGATTATAAAACATGGCTGTTTTGCTCTAGAAACAATGTCATGCCTGAGTGGCTGTGGCGCTCCACTGAAGAGAAGTGGGCTGAGCTGCAGTACCACACACAACCTGTAGACTAGTGTGGCGTTGTGTTTGAAGGAAAGCAGCGATGTTTTATGAATCCTAGAACATTCCTTTTAAGGTCCATGTTGGAGAAACATATCAAACTAACAGGAAAGTGTCCTCTCCTTTCTCACACTGCTACTAAACTAAAAAGGTTCTCCTTTAAAACTCAACCAACTCCTTAAAGTTCTATTTTTGTATTACTGTCTACCTATACACAGGATCCACCATCGACAGCAGAAGATGTCACAATTAGTCACCTCCACAATCACTGATGACACCGGATCCACCATTCACAATAGATGTCACAGATCACCTCCTCCTCCTACTGTACAATGACGACTGATAGCACCTCTATATACAGTAGATAACACAGGATCCACAATAGGTGATGTCACAGCTCACCTCCTCCTCCTGTACAATGATTGATAACACCTCTATATACAGTAGATAACACAGAATCCACCATTCATAATAGGTGATGTCACAGCTCACCTCCTCCTCCTGTACCATGACTGATAAAACCGCTATATACAGTAGATAACACAGGATCCACCATTCACAATAGGTGATGTCACAGCTCACCTCCTCCTGTACAATGATTGATAACTCCTCTATATACAGTAGATAACCCAGGATCCACCATTTACAATAGGTGATGTCACAGCTCACCTCCTCCTCCTGTACAATGACTGATAACACCTCTATATACAGTAGATAACAGGATCCACCATTCACAATAGGTGATGTCACAGCTCACCTCCTCCTGTACAATGATTGATAACTCCTCTATATACAGTAGATAACCCAGGATCCACCATTTACAATAGGTGATGTCACAGCTCACCTCCTCCTCCTGTACAATGACTGATAACACCTCTATATACAGTAGATAACAGGATCCACCATTCACAATAGGTGATGTCACAGCTCACCTCCTCCTGTACAATGATTGATAACTCCTCTATATACAGTAGATAACCCAGGATCCACCATTTACAATAGGTGATGTCACAGCTCACCTCCTCCTGTACAATGATTGATAACTCCTCCTATATACAGTAGATAACCCAGGATCCACCATTTGCAATAGGTGATGTCACAGCTCACCTCCTCCTCCCCCTCCTGTACATGTAAATGGTTATTTTATTTCCAGCTTTTATACAGTTTTGTTTTGTTTGTTTTTTAATCCCGGAAACCTCTTAAAATCCTCGGCTGTGGCCAATGCCTGCGATATAAGACGAATGGACCAATCACAACAAGATCAGCACACACCTGAAACGCTCTGTGCTGCTGGTAGCACTGCCTCTATCAGTCTTCATCCTCTCATTTGACTTTATATCCTTCATTACATCATGGCAACCCCATATGTCTCTGAAGGGAAAGTCTCCAGCTTCAAAAAATGTAATATCCAGAAGATGTGACCCTCTTGAAAATATCTATGTCGTCATTACTTACCTCCTTCTCCAGCAGGATCACTGGGTACAGCGACCATGTCAGGTTAGAGCTCGCGGATGGGCTGCAGCGGTCACCTGCGTGAATCCATGATGTCATCATTGTAGCCTTAGGTTTGGATCAACAGTGAGGCAGCTTGGGAACTACTGGAATTAATGAGTGATTTATTACTTTCAGTCAAACCTTTGGGGTGTTACATTTTAAAATCCCATTTAAATACATTTTTTTTTTTTTATGGGGGTTTTACAGAACTGAACTGCAGACCCAAAAGACGGCCATGCCAGTGCCTTATCGAAAAGTACAATAAACCCTTTCTCCTCCAGGTTGGATACAAGGCAGTTTCTGGTTGGCTTTTGATGCAGCAGACTGGCATTGAGCGCTATAATGTTTCTCCATTGCGGAAACCTCCCTATAGCGACACATTGAGGAATTAGCAGGTAAAATTTTATACCCCAAAATATCTAAACCTTCCACTTCTCAGCACTCTGTAGCATTTTTAAAAGGGTTGTCCATCTGTTGGGCCCTCAGAACAGGTTGGATGCTTGTCTAATAGAGCGGAGACTGGCCGGTGGTGTAGGACGGCTTCAAGGTAAACCACTCCCCTGCAGACGTTTTTCTTTTTTCAGCAGGAGACTTCTAGTCCTGGCAATGCCCCCTGGGAAAAATATATGCAAATATTAGTGATGTACAATCCATTATTTTGATAGGTGATGGCAACCAATGGGTGATCCGCTCTGCTCCTATCCTACAAACAAGGGGCTGGAGATTAAAGCAAGGATCCTGGAAATGGGATGGCATCAAATATGCACCCAGGTGGTTAGGGGGGCTGCCAAAACTAGAACCAGTGTTACGCTTTAATGAGGAGCCCTCTCACCTCTATGAGGAGCCCTCTCACCTCTGAGGAGCCCGCTCACCTCTATGAGGAGCCCTCTCACCTCTGAGGAGCCCTCTCACCTCTATGAGGAGCCCTCTCACCTCTGAGGAGCCCTCTCACCTCTATGAGGAGCCCTCTCACCTCTGAGGAGCCCTCTCACCTCTGAGGAGCCCTCTCACCACTATGAGGAGCCCTCTCACCTCTATGAGGCTCCCTCTCACCTCTATGAGGAGCCCTCTCACCTCTATGAGGAGCCCTCTCACCTCTGAGGAGCCCTCTCACCTCTATGAGGCGCCCTCTCACCTCTATGAGGAGCCCTCTCACCTCTGAGGAGCCCTCTCACCTCTATGAGGCGCCCTCTCACCTCTATGAGGAGCCCTCTCACCTCTGAGGAGCCCTCTCACCTCTATGAGGAGCCCTCTCACCTCTATGAGGAGCCCTCTCACCTCTGAGGAGCCCTCTCACCTCTGAGGAGCCCTCTCACCTCTATGAGGAACCCTCTCACCTCTGAGGAGCCCTCTCACCTCTGTGTACAATTAGTTGTGAAAATTTGATATGGGGGGGAGTAAAGGAAATGGCTTTCCCAGAAAGGTAAGTACTGCGCAGATCGTCACCGGCCAGCACAGATATCCGGCCCCCAAAAAAAAGTAATTCTGCTGATACAGGGATCCGTTCTGACGGGATTACATTGTACTTTATCACACGTTGTCATTTTATTCCTGTTTATGTTACGGATCGCCTGTTGTAATCCCAAAAACTGATGACGGGAAATTGATTCAGCAGATATTCATCCAGCGAAGAGTGATGAGCAGCACATTACTGATACCGGGGGATGAAGGAGCCATGTATCTTATAAGTCAAAATACAAAACAGCACTAAAGTGAAAGCCCCGGCTTCAGTATCTACATAATATAATATATAGTATCCCCACTCTCTACTAATACTTATGTTCCTAACAGGAAACCATCAACAAGTTGTCGATCAATCTGAATTTCTCATTTGGTGCCTTTTGTTTTTTACTACTATCATAGTTGTTATATTCTTGTACATAGGGGGCAGTATTATAGTAGTTATATTCTTGTACATAGGAGCAGTATTATAGTAGTTATATTCTTGTACATAGGAGCAGTATTATAGTAGTTATATTCTTCTACATAGGAGCAGTATTATAGTAGTTATATTCTTGTACATAGGGAGCAGTATTATAGTAGTTATATTCTTGTACATAGGAGCAGTATTATAGTAGTTATATTCTTCTACATAGGAGCAGTATTATAGTAGTTATATTCCTGTACATAGGGGCAGTAAAATAGTAGTTATATTCTTGTACATAGGGGGCAGTATTATAGTAGTTATATTCTTGTACATAGGGGCAGTATTATAGTAGTTATATTCTTGTACATAGGGGGCAGTATTATAGTAGTTATATTCTTGTACATAGGGGGCAGTATTATAGTAGTAATATTCTTGTACATAGGGGGCAGTATTATAGTAGTAATATTCTTGTACATAGGAGGCAGTATTATAGTAGTTATATTCTTGCACATAGGAGCAGTATTATAGTAGTTATATTCTTGTACATAGGGGCAGTATTATAGTAGTTATATTCTTGCACATAGGAGGCAGTATTATAGTAGTTATATTCTTGCACATAGGAGGCAGTATTATAGCAGATATATTCTTGTACATAGGGGCAATATTATAGCACTTATATTCTTGTACATAGGGGCAGTATTATAGCAGTTATATTCTTGCACATAGGAGCAGTATTATAGC
This sequence comes from Phyllobates terribilis, assembly GCF_046119375.1. Lineage (NCBI taxonomy): Eukaryota > Metazoa > Chordata > Amphibia > Anura > Dendrobatidae > Phyllobates > Phyllobates terribilis. The sequence goes on from NW_027362763.1 coordinate 59,563,993, forward strand.
AGTTATATTCCTGTACATATGGGCAGTATTATAGTAGTTATATTCTTGTACATAGGGGCAGTATTATAGCAGTTATATTCTTGTACATAGGGGCAGTATTATAGCAGTTATATTCTTGCACATAGGGGACAGTATTATAGTAGTTATATTCTTGTACATAGGAGCAGTATCATAGTTGTTATATTCTTGTACATAGGGGGCAGTATTATAGTAGTTATATTCTTGTACATAGGAGCAGTATTATAGTAGTTATATTCTTGTACATAGCAGTATTATAGTAGTTATATTCTTCAACATAGGAGCAGTATTATAGTAGTTATATTCTTGTACATAGGGAGCAGTATTATAGTAGTTATATTCTTGTACATAGGAGCAGTATTATAGTAGTTATATTCTTCTACATAGGAGCAGTATTATAGTAGTTATATTCCTGTACATAGGGGCAGTAAAATAGTAGTTATATTCTTGTACATAGGGGGCAGTATTATAGTAGTTATATTCTTGTACATAGGGGCAGTATTATAGTAGTTATATTCTTGTACATAGGGGGCAGTATTATAGTAGTTATATTCTTGTACATAGGGGGCAGTATTATAGTAGTAATATTCTTGTACATAGGAGGCAGTATTATAGTAGCTATATTCTTGCACATAGGAGCAGTATTATAGTAGTTATATTCTTGTACATAGGGGCAGTATTATAGTAGTTATATTCTTGCACATAGGAGGCAGTATTATAGTAGTTATATTCTTGCACATAGGAGGCAGTATTATAGCAGTTATATTCTTGTACATAGGGGCAGTATTATAGCACTTATATTCTTGTACATAGGGGCAGTATTATAGCAGTTATATTCTTGCACATAGGAGCAGTATTATAGCAGTTATATTCCTGTACATATGGGCAGTATTATAGTAGTTATATTCTTGTACATAGGGGCAGTATTATAGCAGTTATATTCTTGTACATAGGGGCAGTATTATAGCAGTTATATTCTTGTACATAGGGGCAGTATTATAGCAGTTATATTCTTGCACATAGGGGACAGTATTATAGTAGTTATATTCTTGTACATAGGAGCAGTATTATAGTAGTTATATTCTTGTACATAGGGGGCAGTATTATAGTAGTTATATTCTTGTACATAGGAGCAGTATTATAGTAGTTATATTCTTGCACATAGGGGACAGTATTATAGTAGTTATATTCTTGTACATAGGAGCAGTATTATAGTAGTTATATTCTTGTACATAGGGGGCAGTATTATAGTAGTTATATTCGTGTATATAGGGGGCAGTATTATAGTAGTTATATTCTTGTACATAGGGGCAGTATTATAGTAATTATATTCTTGTACATAGGAGCAGTATTAGAGTAGTTATATTCTTGTTCATAGGGGCAGTATTATAGTAGTTATATTCTTGTACATAGGGGCAGTATTATAGTAGTTATATTCTTGTACATAGGGAGCAGTATTATAGTAGTTATATTCTTGTACATAGGGGGCAGTATTATAGTAGTTATATTCTTGCACATAGGAGCAGTATTATAGTAGTTATATTCTTGTACATAGGAGCAGTATTATAGTAGTTATATTCTTGTACATAGGGCAGTATTATAGTAGTTATATTCTTGTACATAGGGGGAAGTATTATAGTAGTTATATTCTTGTACATAGGAGCATTATTATAGTAGTTATATTCTTGTACATAGGGGGCAGTATTATAGTAGTTATATTCTTGTACATAGGGGGCAGTATTATAGTAGTTATATTCTTGTACATAGGGGGAAGTATTATAGTAGTTATATTCTTCTACATAGGAGCATTATTATAGTAGTTATATTCTTGTACATAGGGGGCAGTATTATAGTAGTTATATTCTTGTACATAGGGGGCAGTATTATAGCAGTTATATTCCTGTACATATGGGCAGTATTATAGTAGTTATATTCTTGTACATAAGAGCAGTATTATAGTAGTTATATTCTTGTACATAGGGGGCAGTATTATAGTAGTTATATTCTTGTACATAGGAGCAGTATTATAGTAGTTATATTCTTGCACATAGGGGACAGTATTATAGTAGTTATATTCTTATACATAGGAGCAGTATTATAGTAGTTATATTCTTGCACATAGGGGACAGTATTATAGTAGTTATATTCTTGTACATAGGTGCAGTATTATAGTAGTTATATTCTTGCACATAGGAGGCAGTATTATAGTAGTTATATTCTTGCACATAGGAGGCAGTATTATAGCAGTTATATTCTTGTACATAGGGGCAGTATTATAGCACTTATATTCTTGTACATAGGGGCAGTATTATAGCAGTTATATTCTTGCACATAGGAGCAGTATTATAGCAGTTATATTCCTGTACATATGGGCAGTATTATAGTAGTTATATTCTTGTACATAGGGGCAGTATTATAGCAGTTATATTCTTGTACATAGGGGCAGTATTATAGCAGTTATATTCTTGCACATAGGGGACAGTATTATAGTAGTTATATTCTTGTACATAGGAGCAGTATTGTAGTAGTTATATTCTTGTACATAGGGGGCAGTATTATAGTAGTTATATTCTTGTACATAGGAGCAGTATTATAGTAGTTATATTCTTGCACATAGGGGACAGTATTATAGTAGTTATATTCTTGTACATAGGAGCAGTATTATAGTAGTTATATTCTTGCACATAGGGGACAGTATTATAGTAGTTATATTCTTGTACATAGGAGCAGTATTATAGTAGTTATATTCTTGTACATAGGGGGCAGTATTATAGTAGTTATATTCTTGTATATAGGGGGCAGTATTATAGTAGTTATATTCTTGTACATAGGGGCAGTATTATAGTAGTTATATTCTTGTACATAGGAGCAGTATTATAGTAGTTATATTCTTGTACATAGGAGCAGTATTATAGTAGTTATATTCTTGTTCATAGGGGCAGTATTATAGTAGTTATATTCTTGTACATAGGGGCAGTATTATAGTAGTTATATTCTTGTACATAGGGAGCAGTATTATAGTAGTTATATTCTTGTACATAGGGGGCAGTATTATAGTAGTTATATTCTTGCACATAGGAGCAGTATTATAGTAGTTATATTCTTGTACATAGGAGCAGTATTATAGTAGTTATATTCTTGTACATAGGGCAGTATTATAGTAGTTATATTCTTGTACATAGGGGGAAGTATTATAGTAGTTATATTCTTGTACATAGGAGCATTATTATAGTAGTTATATTCTTGTACATAGGGGGCAGTATTATAGTAGTTATATTCTTGTACATAGGGGGCAGTATTATAGTAGTTATATTCTTGTACATAGGGGGAAGTATTATAGTAATTATATTCTTCTACATAGGAGCATTATTATAGTAGTTATATTCTTGTACATAGGGGGCAGTATTATAGTAGTTATATTCTTGTACATAGGGGGCAGTATTATAGCAGTTATATTCCTGTACATATGGGCAGTATTATAGTAGTTATATTCTTGTACATAGGGGCAGTATTATAGCAGTTATATTCTTGTACATAGGGGCAGTATTATAGCAGTTATATTCTTGCACATAGGGGACAGTATTATAGTAGTTAAATTCTTGTACATAGGAGCAGTATTATAGTAGTTATATTCTTGTACATAGGGGGCAGTATTATAGTAGTTATATTCTTGTACATAGGAGCAGTATTATAGTAGTTATATTCTTGCACATAGGGGACAGTATTATAGTAGTTATATTCTTGTACATAGGAGCAGTATTATAGTAGTTATATTCTTGCACATAGGGGACAGTATTATAGTAGTTATATTCTTGTACATAGGGGCAGTATTATAGTAGTTATATTCTTCTACATAGGGGGCAGTATTATAGTAGTTTTATTCTTGTATATAGGGGGCAGTATTATAGTAGTTATATTCTTGTACATAGGGGCAGTATTATAGTAGTTATATTCTTGTACATAGGAGCAGTATTATAGTAGTTATATTCTTGTACATAGGAGCAGTATTATAGTAGTTATATTCTTGTACATAGGAGCAGTATTATAGTAGTTATATTCTTGTACATAGAGGGCAGCATTATAGTAGTTATATTCTTGTACATAGGAGCAGTATTATAGTAGTTATATTCTTGTACATAGGAGCAGTATTATAGTAGTTATATTCTTGTACATAGGGGGCAGCATTATAGTAGTTATATTCTTGTACATAGGAGCAGTATTATAGTAGTTATATTCTTGTTCATAGGGGCAGTATTATAGTAGTTATATTCTTGTACATAGGGGCAGTATTATAGTAGTTATATTCTTGTACATAGGGAGCAGTATTATAGTAGTTATATTCTTGTACATAGGGGGCAGTATTATAGTAGTTATATTCTTGCACATAGGAGCAGTATTATAGTAGTTATATTCTTGTACATAGGAGCATTATTATAGTAGTTATATTCTTGTACATAGGGGGCAGTATTATAGTAGTTATATTCTTGTACATAGGGGGCAGTATTATAGTAGTTATATTCTTGTAAATAGGAGCAGTATTATAGTAGTTATATTCCTCTACATAGGGGCAGTAAAATAGTAGTTATATTCTTGTACATAGGGGGCAGTATTATAGTAGTTATATTCTTGTACATAGGGGCAGTATTATAGTAGTTATATTCTTGTACATAGGGGGCAGTATTATAGTAGTTATATTTTTGTACATAGGGGGCAGTATTATAGTAGTAATATTCTTGTACATAGGAGGCAGTATTATAGTAGTTATATTCTTGCACATAGGAGCAGTATTATAGTAGTTATATTCTTGTACATAGGGGCAGTATTATAGTAGTTATATTCTTGCACATAGGAGGCAGTATTATAGTAGTTATATTCTTGCACATAGGGGCAGTATTATAGCACTTATATTCTTGTACATAGGGGCAGTATTATAGCAGTTATATTCTTGCACATAGGAGCATTATTATAGCAGTTATATTCCTGTACATATGGGCAGTATTATAGCAGTTATATTCCTGTACATATGGGCAGTATTATAGCAGTTATATTCTTGTACATAGGGGCAGTATTATAGCAGTTATATTCTTGTACATAGGGGCAGTATTATAGCAGTTATATTCTTGCACATAGGGGACAGTATTATAGTAGTTATATTCTTGTACATAGGAGCAGTATTATAGTAGTTATATTCTTGTACATAGGGGGCAGTATTATAGTAGTTATATTCTTGTACATAGGAGCAGTATTATAGTAGTTATATTCTTGCACATAGGGGACAGTATTATAGTAGTTATATTCTTGTACATAGGAGCAGTATTATAGTAGTTATATTCTTGCACATAGGGGACAGTATTATAGTAGTTATATTCTTGTACATAGGAGCAGTATTATAGTAGTTATATTCTTGTACATAGGGGGCAGTATTATAGTAGTTATATTCTTGTATATAGGGGGCAGTATTATAGTAGTTATATTCTTGTACATAGGGGCAGTATTATAGTAGTTATATTCTTGTACATAGGAGCAGTATTATAGTAGTTATATTCTTGTACATAGGAGCAGTATTATAGTAGTTATATTCTTGTACATAGGAGCAGTATTATAGTAGTTATATTCTTGTACATAGGGGGCAGTATTATAGTAGTTATATTCTTGTACATAGGAGCAGTATTATAGTAGTTATATTCTTGTTCATAGGGGCAGTATTATAGTAGTTATATTCTCGTACATAGGGGCAGTATTATAGTAGTTATATTCTTGTACATAGGGAGCAGTATTATAGTAGTTATATTCTTGTACATAGGGGGCAGTATTGTAGTAGTTATATTCTTGCACATAGGAGCAGTATTATAGTAGTTATATTCTTGTACATAGGAGCAGTATTATAGTAGTTATATTCTTGTACATAGGGCAGTATTATAGTAGTTATATTCTTGTACATAGGGGGAAGTATTATAGTAGTTATATTCTTGTACATAGGAGCATTATTATAGTAGTTATATTCTTGTACATAGGGGGCAGTATTATAGTAGTTATATTCTTGTACATAGGGGCAGTATTATAATAGTTATATTCTTGTACATAGGGGGAAGTATTATAGTAGTTATATTCTTGTACATAGGAGCATTATTATAGTAGTTATATTCTTGTACATAGGGGGCAGTATTATAGTAGTTATATTCTTGTACATAGGGGGCAGTATTATAGCAGTTATATTCCTGTACATATGGGCAGTATTATAGCAGTTATATTCTTGTACATAGGGGCAGTATTATAGCAGTTATATTCTTGCACATAGGGGACAGTATTATAGTAGTTATATTCTTGTACATAGGAGCAGTATTATAGTAGTTATATTCTTGTACATAGGGGGCAGTATTATAGTAGTTATATTCTTGTACATAGGAGCAGTATTATAGTAGTTATATTCTTGCACATAGGGGACAGTATTATAGTAGTTATATTCTTGTACATAGGAGCAGTATTATAGTAGTTATATTCTTGCACATAGGGGACAGTATTATAGTAGTTATATTCTTGTACATAGGAGAAGTATTATAGTAGTTATATTCTTGTACATAGGGGGCAGTATTATAGTAGTTATATTCTTGTATATAGGGGCAGTATTATAGTAGTTATATTCTTGTACATAGGGGCAGTATTATAGTAGTTATATTCTTGTACATAGGAGCAGTATTATAGTAGTCATATTCTTGTACATAGGAGCAGTATTATAGTAGTTATATTCTTGTACATAGGAGCAGTATTATAGTAGTTATATTCTTGTACATAGGGGGCAGCATTATAGTAGTTATATTCTTGTACATAGGAGCAGTATTATAGTAGTTATATTCTTGTTCATAGGGGCAGTATTATAGTAGTTATATTCTTGTACATAGGGGCAGTATTATAGTAGTTATATTCTTGTACATAGGGGGCAGTATTATAGTAGTTATATTCTTGCACATAGGAGCAGTATTATAGTAGTTATATTCTTGTACATAGGAGCAGTATTATAGTAGTTATATTCTTGTACATAGGAGCAGTATTATAGTAGTTATATTCTTGTACATAGGGGGAAGAATTATAGTAGTTATATTCTTGTACATAGCAGCATTATTATAGTAGTTATATTCTTGTACATAGGGGGCAGTATTATAGTAGTTATATTCTTGTACATAGGGGGCAGTATTATAGTAGTTATATTCTTGTAAATAGGAGCAGTATTATAGTAGTTATATTCTTGTACATAGGGGCAGTATTATAGTAGTTATATTCTTGTACATAGGGGGCAGTATTATAGTAGTTATATTCTTGTACATAGGGGGCAGTATTATAGTAGTAATATTCTTGTACATAGGAGGCAGTATTATAGTAGTTATATTCTTGCACATAGGAGCAGTATTATAGTAGTTATATTCTTGTACATAGGGGCAGTATTATAGTAATTATAATCTTGCACATAGGAGGCAGTATTATAGTAGTTATATTCTTGTAAATAGGAGCAGTATTATAGTAGTTATATTCTTGTACATAGGGGCAGTATTATAGTAGTTATATTCTTGTACATAGGGGGCAGTATTATAGTAGTTATATTCTTGTACATAGGGGGCAGTATTATAGTAGTAATATTCTTGTACATAGGAGGCAGTTTTATAGTAGTTATATTCTTGCACATAGGAGCAGTATTATAGTAGTTATATTCTTGTTCATAGGGGCAGTATTATAGTAGTTATATTCTTGTACATAGAGGCAGTATTATAGTAGTTATATTCTTGTACACAGGGAGCAGTATTATAGTAGTTATATTCTTGTACACAGGGAGCAGTATTATAGTAGTTATATTCTTGTACATAGGGGGCAGTATTATAGTAGTTATATTCTTGTACATAGGGGGCAGTATTATAGTAGTTAAATTCTTGTACATAGGAGCAGTATTATAGTAGTTATATTCTTGTACATAGGAGCAGTATTATAGTAGTTATATTCTTGCACATAGGAACAGTATTATAGTAGTTATATTCTTGCACATAGGGGCAGTATTATAGTAGTTATATTCCTGTACATAGGGGCAGTAAAATAGTAGTTATATTCTTGTACATAGGGGGCAGTATTATAGTAGTTATATTCTTGTACATAGGGGCAGTATTATAGTAGTTATATTCTTGTACATAGGGGGCAGTATTATAGTAGTTATATTTTTGTACATAGGGGGCAGTATTATAGTAGTAATATTCTTGTACATAGGAGGCAGTATTATAGTAGTTATATTCTTGCACATAGGAGCAGTATTATAGTAGTTATATTCTTGTACATAGGGGCAGTATTATAGTAGTTATATTCTTGCACATAGGAGGCAGTATTATAGTAGTTATATTCTTGCACATAGGGGCAGTATTATAGCACTTATATTCTTGTACATAGGGGCAGTATTATAGCAGTTATATTCTTGCACATAGGAGCAGTATTATAGCAGTTATATTCCTGTACATATGGGCAGTATTATAGCAGTTATATTCCTGTACATATGGGCAGTATTATAGTAGTTATATTCTTGTACATAGGGGCAGTATTATAGCAGTTATATTCTTGTACATAGGGGCAGTATTATAGCAGTTATATTCTTGCACATAGGGGACAGTATTATAGTAGTTATATTCTTGTACATAGGAGCAGTATTATAGTAGTTATATTCTTGTACATAGGGGGCAGTATTATAGTAGTTATATTCTTGTACATAGGAGCAGTATTATAGTAGTTATATTCTTGCACATAGGGGACAGTATTATAGTAGTTATATTCTTGTACATAGGAGCAGTATTATAGTAGTTATATTCTTGCACATAGGGGACAGTATTATAGTAGTTATATTCTTGTACATAGGGGGCAGTATTATAGTAGTTATATTCTTGTATATAGGGGGCAGTATTATAGTAGTTATATTCTTGTACATAGGGGCAGTATTATAGTAGTTATATTCTTGTACATAGGAGCAGTATTATAGTAGTTATATTCTTGTACATAGGAGCAGTATTATAGTAGTTATATTCTTGTACATAGGAGCAGTATTATAGTAGTTATATTCTTGTACATAGGGGGCAGTATTATAGTAGTTATATTCTTGTACATAGGAGCAGTATTATAGTAGTTATATTCTTGTTCATAGGGGCAGTATTATAGTAGTTATATTCTCGTACATAGGGGCAGTATTATAGTAGTTATATTCTTGTACATAGGGAGCAGTATTATAGTAGTTATATTCTTGTACATAGGGGGCAGTATTGTAGTAGTTATATTCTTGCACATAGGAGCAGTATTATAGTAGTTATATTCTTGTACATAGGAGCAGTATTATAGTAGTTATATTCTTGTACATAGGGCAGTATTATAGTAGTTATATTCTTGTACATAGGGGGAAGTATTATAGTAGTTATATTCTTGTACATAGGAGCATTATTATAGTAGTTATATTCTTGTACATAGGGGGCAGTATTATAGTAGTTATATTCTTGTACATAGGGGCAGTATTATAATAGTTATATTCTTGTACATAGGGGGAAGTATTATAGTAGTTATATTCTTGTACATAGGAGCATTATTATAGTAGTTATATTCTTGTACATAGGGGGCAGTATTATAGTAGTTATATTCTTGTACATAGGGGGCAGTATTATAGCAGTTATATTCCTGTACATATGGGCAGTATTATAGCAGTTATATTCTTGTACATAGGGGCAGTATTATAGCAGTTATATTCTTGCACATAGGGGACAGTATTATAGTAGTTATATTCTTGTACATAGGAGCAGTATTATAGTAGTTATATTCTTGTACATAGGGGGCAGTATTATAGTAGTTATATTCTTGTACATAGGAGCAGTATTATAGTAGTTATATTCTTGCACATAGGGGACAGTATTATAGTAGTTATATTCTTGTACATAGGAGCAGTATTATAGTAGTTATATTCTTGCACATAGGGGACAGTATTATAGTAGTTATATTCTTGTACATAGGAGAAGTATTATAGTAGTTATATTCTTGTACATAGGGGGCAGTATTATAGTAGTTATATTCTTGTATATAGGGGGCAGTATTATAGTAGTTATATTCTTGTACATAGGGGCAGTATTATAGTAGTTATATTCTTGTACATAGGAGCAGTATTATAGTAGTCATATTCTTGTACATAGGAGCAGTATTATAGTAGTTATATTCTTGTACATAGGAGCAGTATTATAGTAGTTATATTCTTGTACATAGGGGGCAGCATTATAGTAGTTATATTCTTGTACATAGGAGCAGTATTATAGTAGTTATATTCTTGTTCATAGGGGCAGTATTATAGTAGTTATATTCTTGTACATAGGGGCAGTATTATAGTAGTTATATTCTTGTACATAGGGGGCAGTATTATAGTAGTTATATTCTTGCACATAGGAGCAGTATTATAGTAGTTATATTCTTGTACATAGGAGCAGTATTATAGTAGTTATATTCTTGTACATAGGAGCAGTATTATAGTAGTTATATTCTTGTACATAGGGCAGTATTATAGTAGTTATATTCTTGTACATAGGGGGAAGAATTATAGTAGTTATATTCTTGTACATAGCAGCATTATTATAGTAGTTATATTCTTGTACATAGGGGGCAGTATTATAGTAGTTATATTCTTGTACATAGGGGGCAGTATTATAGTAGTTATATTCTTGTAAATAGGAGCAGTATTATAGTAGTTATATTCTTGTACATAGGGGCAGTATTATAGTAGTTATATTCTTGTACATAGGGGGCAGTATTATAGTAGTTATATTCTTGTACATAGGGGGCAGTATTATAGTAGTAATATTCTTGTACATAGGAGGCAGTATTATAGTAGTTATATTCTTGCACATAGGAGCAGTATTATAGTAGTTATATTCTTGTACATAGGGGCAGTATTATAGTAGTTATATTCTTGCACATAGGAGGCAGTATTATAGTAGTTATATTCTTGTAAATAGGAGCAGTATTATAGTAGTTATATTCTTGTACATAGGGGCAGTATTATAGTAGTTATATTCTTGTACATAGGGGGCAGTATTATAGTAGTTATATTCTTGTACATGGGGGGCAGTATTATAGTAGTAATATTCTTGTACATAGGAGGCAGTTTTATAGTAGTTATATTCTTGCACATAGGAGCAGTATTATAGTAGTTATATTCTTGTTCATAGGGGCAGTATTATAGTAGTTATATTCTTGTACATAGGGGCAGTATTATAGTAGTTATATTCTTGTACATAGGGAGCAGTATTATAGTAGTTATATTCTTGTACATAGGGGGCAGTATTATAGTAGTTATATTCTTGCACATAGGAGCAGTATTATAGTAGTTATATTCTTGTACATAGGAGCAGTATTATAGTAGTTATATTCTTGTACATAGGAGCAGTATTATAGTAGTTATATTCTTGTACATAGGGCAGTATTATAGTAGTTATATTCTTGTACATAGGGGGAAGAATTATAGTAGTTATATTCTTGTACATAGGAGCATTATTATAGTAGTTATATTCTTGTACATAGGGGGCAGTATTATAGTAGTTATATTCTTGTACATAGGGGGCAGTATTATAGTAGTTATATTGTTGTAAATAGGAGCAGTATTATAGTAGTTATATTCTTGTACATAGGGGCAGTATTATAGTAGTTATATTCTTGTACACAGGGAGCAGTATTATAGTAGTTATATTCTTGTACACAGGGAGCAGTATTATAGTAGTTATATTCTTGTACATAGGGGGCAGTATTATAGTAGTTATATTCTTGTACATAGGGGGCAGTATTATAGTAGTTATATTCTTGTACATAGGAGCAGTATTATAGTAGTTATATTCTTGTACATAGGAGCAGTATTATAGCAGTTATATTCTTGCACATAGGAACAGTATTATAGTAGTTATATTCTTGCACATAGGGGCAGTATTATAGTAGTTATATTCCTGTACATAGGGGCAGTAAAATAGTAGTTATATTCTTGTACATAGGGGGCAGTATTATAGTAGTTATATTCTTGTACATAGGGGCAGTATTATAGTAGTTATATTCTTGTACATAGGGGGCAGTATTATAGTAGTTATATTTTTGTACATAGGGGGCAGTATTATAGTAGTAATATTCTTGTACATAGGAGGCAGTATTATAGTAGTTATATTCTTGTACATAGGAGGCAGTATTATAGTAGTTATATTCTTGCACATAGGAGCAGTATTATAGTAGTTATATTCTTGTACATAGGGGCAGTATTATAGTAGTTATATTCTTGCACATAGGAGGCAGTATTATAGTAGTTATATTCTTGCACATAGGAGGCAGTATTATAGCAGTTATATTCTTGTACATAGGGGCAGTATTATAGCACTTATATTCTTGTACATAGGGGCAGTATTATAGCACTTATATTCTTGCACATAGGAGCAGTATTATAGCAGTTATATTCCTGTACATATGGGCAGTATTATAGCAGTTATATTCCTGTACATATGGGCAGTATTATAGTAGTTATATTCTTGTACATAGGGGCAGTATTATAGCAGTTATATTCTTGTTCATAGGGGCAGTATTATAGTAGTTATATTCTTGTACATAGGGGCAGTATTATAGTAGTTATATTCTTGTACATAGGGAGCAGTATTATAGTAGTTATATTCTTGTTCATAGGGGGCATTATTATAGTAGTTATATTCTTGCACATAGGAGCAGTATTATAGTAGTTATATTCTTGTACATAGGAGCAGTATTATAGTAGTTATATTCTTGCACATAGGGGACAGTATTATAGCAGTTATATTCTTGTACATAGGAGAAGTATTATGGTAGTTATATTCTTGTACATAGGGGGCAGTATTATAGTAGTTATATTCTTGTATATAGGGGGCAGTATTATAGTAGTTATATTCTTGTACATAGGGGCAGTATTATAGTAGTTATATTCTTGTACATAGGAGCAGTATTATAGTAGTCATATTCTTGTACATAGGAGCAGTATTATAGTAGTTATATTCTTGTACATAGGAGCAGTATTATAGTAGTTATATTCTTGTACATAGGGGGCAGCATTATAGTAGTTATATTCTTGTACATAGGAGCAGTATTATAGTAGTTATATTCTTGTTCATAGGGGCAGTATTATAGTAGTTATATTCTTGTACATAGGGGCAGTATTATAGTAGTTATATTCTTGTACATAGGGGGCAGTATTATAGTAGTTATATTCTTGCACATAGGAGCACTATTATAGTAGTTATATTCTTGTACATAGGAGCAGTATTATAGTAGTTATATTCTTGTACATAGGAGCAGTATTATAGTAGTTATATTCTTGTACATAGGGCAGTATTATAGTAGTTATATTCTTGTACATAGGGGGAAGAATTATAGTAGTTATATTCTTGTACATAGCAGCATTATTATAGTAGTTATATTCTTGTACATAGGGGGCAGTATTATAGTAGTTATATTCTTGTACATAGGGGGCAGTATTATAGTAGTTATATTCTTGTAAATAGGAGCAGTATTATAGTAGTTATATTCTTGTACATAGGGGCAGTATTATAGTAGTTATATTCTTGTACATAGGGGGCAGTATTATAGTAGTTATATTCTTGTACATAGGGGGCAGTATTATAGTAGTAATATTCTTGTACATAGGAGGCAGTATTATAGTAGTTATATTCTTGCACATAGGAGCAGTATTATAGTAGTTATATTCTTGTACATAGGGGCAGTATTATAGTAGTTATATTCTTGCACATAGGAGGCAGTATTATAGTAGTTATATTCTTGTAAATAGGAGCAGTATTATAGTAGTTATATTCTTGTACATAGGGGCAGTATTATAGTAGTTATATTCTTGTACATAGGGGGCAGTATTATAGTAGTTATATTCTTGTACATAGGGGGCAGTATTATAGTAGTAATATTCTTGTACATAGGAGGCAGTTTTATAGTAGTTATATTCTTGCACATAGGAGTAGTATTATAGTAGTTATATTCTTGTTCATAGGGGCAGTATTATAGTAGTTATATTCTTGTACATAGGGGCAGTATTATAGTAGTTATATTCTTGTACATAGGGAGCAGTATTATAGTAGTTATATTCTTGTACATAGGGGGCAGTATTATAGTAGTTATATTCTTGCACATAGGAGCAGTATTATAGTAGTTATATTCTTATACATAGGAGCAGTATTATAGTAGTTATATTCTTGTACATAGGAGCAGTATTATAGTAGTTATATTCTTGTACATAGGGCAGTATTATAGTAGTTATATTCTTGTACATAGGGGGAAGAATTATAGTAGTTATATTCTTGTACATAGGAGCATTATTATAGTAGTTATATTCTTGTACATAGGGGGCAGTATTATAGTAGTTATATTCTTGTACATAGGGGGCAGTATTATAGTAGTTATATTCTTGTAAATAGGAGCAGTATTATAGTAGTTATATTCTTGTACATAGGGGCAGTATTATAGTAGTTATATTCTTGTACACAGGGAGCAGTATTATAGTAGTTATATTCTTGTACACAGGGAGCAGTATTATAGTAGTTATATTCTTGTACATAGGGGGCAGTATTATAGTAGTTATATTCTTGTACATAGGGGGCAGTATTATAGTAGTTATATTCTTGTACATAGGAGCAGTATTATAGTAGTTATATTCTTGTACATAGGAGCAGTATTATAGTAGTTATATTCTTGCACATAGGAACAGTATTATAGTAGTTATATTCTTGCACATAGGGGCAGTATTATAGTAGTTATATTCCTGTACATAGGGGCAGTAAAATAGTAGTTATATTCTTGTACATAGGGGGCAGTATTATAGTAGTTATATTCTTGTACATAGGGGCAGTATTATAGTAGTTATATTCTTGTACATAGGGGGCAGTATTATAGTAGTTATATTTTTGTACATAGGGGGCAGTATTATAGTAGTAATATTCTTGTACATAGGAGGCAGTATTATAGTAGTTATATTCTTGTACATAGGAGGCAGTATTATAGTAGTTATATTCTTGCACATAGGAGCAGTATTATAGTAGTTATATTCTTGTACATAGGGGCAGTATTATAGTAGTTATATTCTTGCACATAGGAGGCAGTATTATAGTAGTTATATTCTTGCACATAGTTGGCAGTATTATAGCAGTTATATTCTTGTACATAGGGGCAGTATTATAGCACTTATATTCTTGTACATAGGGGCAGTATTATAGCAGTTATATTCTTGCACATAGGAGCAGTATTATAGCAGTTATATTCCTGTACATATGGGCAGTATTATAGCAGTTATATTCCTGTACATATGGGCAGTATTATAGTAGTTATATTCTTGTACATAGGGGCAGTATTATAGCAGTTATATTCTTGTTCATAGGGGCAGTATTATAGTAGTTATATTCTTGTACATAGGGGCAGTATTATAGTAGTTATATTCTTGTACATAGGGAGCAGTATTATAGTAGTTATATTCTTGTACATAGGAGCAGTATTATAGTAGTTATATTCTTGTACATAGGGGGCAGCATTATAGTAGTTATATTCTTGTACATAGGAGCAGTATTATAGTAGTTATATTCTTGTTCATAGGGGCAGTATTATAGTAGTTATATTCTTGTACATAGGGGCAGTATTATAGTAGTTATATTCTTGTACATAGGGGGCAGTATTATAGTAGTTATATTCTTGCACATAGGAGCAGTATTATAGTAGTTATATTCTTGTACATAGGAGCAGTATTATAGTAGTTATATTCTTGTACATAGGAGCAGTATTATAGTAGTTATATTCTTGTACATAGGGCAGTATTATAGTAGTTATATTCTTGTACATAGGGGGAAGAATTATAGTAGTTATATTCTTGTACATAGCAGCATTATTATAGTAGTTATATTCTTGTACATAGGGGGCAGTATTATAGTAGTTATATTCTTGTACATAGGGGGCAGTATTATAGTAGTAATATTCT
This sequence comes from Phyllobates terribilis, assembly GCF_046119375.1. Taxonomy (NCBI): domain Eukaryota; kingdom Metazoa; phylum Chordata; class Amphibia; order Anura; family Dendrobatidae; genus Phyllobates; species Phyllobates terribilis. The sequence continues at coordinate 59,580,032 of NW_027362763.1, forward strand.
TGTACATAGGAGGCAGTATTATAGTAGTTATATTCTTGCACATAGGAGCAGTATTATAGTAGTTATATTCTTGTACATAGGGGCAGTATTATAGTAGTTATATTCTTGCACATAGAAGGCAGTATTATAGTAGTTATATTCTTGTAAATAGGAGCAGTATTATAGTAGTTATATTCTTGTACATAGGGGCAGTATTATAGTAGTTATATTCTTGTACATAGGGGGCAGTATTATAGTAGTTATATTCTTGTACATAGGGGGCAGTATTATAGTAGTAATATTCTTGTACATAGGAGGCAGTTTTATAGTAGTTATATTCTTGCACATAGGAGCAGTATTATAGTAGTTATATTCTTGTTCATAGGGGCAGTATTATAGTAGTTATATTCTTGTACATAGGGGCAGTATTATAGTAGTTATATTCTTGTACATAGGGAGCAGTATTATAGTAGTTATATTCTTGTACATAGGGGGCAGTATTATAGTAGTTATATTCTTGCACATAGGAGCAGTATTATAGTAGTTATATTCTTGTACATAGGAGCAGTATTATAGTAGTTATATTCTTGTACATAGGAGCAGTATTATAGTAGTTATATTCTTGTACATAGGGCAGTATTATAGTAGTTATATTCTTGTACATAGGGGGAAGAATTATAGTAGTTATATTCTTGTACATAGGAGCATTATTATAGTAGTTATATTCTTGTACATAGGGGGCAGTATTATAGTAGTTATATTCTTGTACATAGGGGGCAGTATTATAGTAGTTATATTCTTGTAAATAGGAGCAGTATTATAGTAGTTATATTCTTGTACATAGGGGCAGTATTATAGTAGTTATATTCTTGTACACAGGGAGCAGTATTATAGTAGTTATATTCTTGTACACAGGGAGCAGTATTATAGTAGTTATATTCTTGTACATAGGGGGCAGTATTATAGTAGTTATATTCTTGTACATAGGGGGCAGTATTATAGTAGTTATATTCTTGTACATAGGAGCAGTATTATAGTAGTTATATTCTTGTACATAGGAGCAGTATTATAGTAGTTATATTCTTGCACATAGGAACAGTATTATAGTAGTTATATTCTTGCACATAGGGGCAGTATTATAGTAGTTATATTCCTGTACATAGGGGCAGTAAAATAGTAGTTATATTCTTGTACATAGGGGGCAGTATTATAGTAGTTATATTCTTGTACATAGGGGCAGTATTATAGTAGTTATATTCTTGTACATAGGGGGCAGTATTATAGTAGTTATATTTTTGTACATAGGGGGCAGTATTATAGTAGTAATATTCTTGTACATAGGAGGCAGTATTATAGTAGTTATATTCTTGTACATAGGAGGCAGTATTATAGTAGTTATATTCTTGCACATAGGAGCAGTATTATAGTAGTTATATTCTTGTACATAGGGGCAGTATTATAGTAGTTATATTCTTGCACATAGGAGGCAGTATTATAGTAGTTATATTCTTGCACATAGTTGGCAGTATTATAGCAGTTATATTCTTGTACATAGGGGCAGTATTATAGCACTTATATTCTTGTACATAGGGGCAGTATTATAGCAGTTATATTCTTGCACATAGGAGCAGTATTATAGCAGTTATATTCCTGTACATATGGGCAGTATTATAGCAGTTATATTCCTGTACATATGGGCAGTATTATAGTAGTTATATTCTTGTACATAGGGGCATTATTATAGCAGTTATATTCTTGTTCATAGGGGCAGTATTATAGTAGTTATATTCTTGTACATAGGGGCAGTATTATAGTAGTTATATTCTTGTACATAGGGAGCAGTATTATAGTAGTTATATTCTTGTACATAGGGGGCAGTATTATAGTAGTTATATTCTTGCACATAGGAGCAGTATTATAGTAGTTATATTCTTGTACATAGGAGCAGTATTATAGTAGTTATATTCTTGTACATAGGGCAGTATTATAGTAGTTATATTCTTGTACATAGGGGGAAGTATTATAGTAGTTATATTCTTGTACATAGGGGGCAGTATTATAGTAGTTATATTCTTGCACATAGGAGCAGTATTATAGTAGTTATATTCTTGTACATAGGAGCAGTATTATAGTAGTTATATTCTTGTACATAGGAGCAGTATTATAGTAGTTATATTCTTGTACATAGGGCAGTATTATAGTAGTTATATTCTTGTACATAGGGGGAAGAATTATAGTAGTTATATTCTTGTACATAGGAGCATTATTATAGTAGTTATATTCTTGTACATAGGGGGCAGTATTATAGTAGTTATATTCTTGTACATAGGGGGCAGTATTATAGTAGTTATATTCTTGTACATAGGGGCAGTATTATAGTAGTTATATTCTTGTACACAGGGAGCAGTATTATAGTAGTTATATTCTTGTACATAGGGGGCAGTATTATAGTAGTTATATTCTTGTACATAGGGGGCAGTATTATAGTAGTTATATTCTTGTACATAGGAGCAGTATTATAGTAGTTATATTCTTGTACATAGGAGCAGTATTATAGTAGTTATATTCTTGCACATAGGAACAGTATTATAGTAGTTATATTCTTGCACATAGGGGCAGTATTATAGTAGTTATATTCTTGTACATAGGGGGCAGTATTATAGTAGTTATATTCTTGTACATAGGGGCAGTATTATAGTAGTTATATTCTTGTACATAGGGGGCAGTATTATAGTAGTTATATTTTTGTACATAGGGGGCAGTATTATAGTAGTAATATTCTTGTACATAGGAGGCAGTATTATAGTAGTAATATTCTTGTACATAGGAGGCAGTATTATAGTAGTTATATTCTTGTACATAGGAGGCAGTATTATAGTAGTTATATTCTTGCACATAGGAGCAGTATTATAGTAGTTATATTCTTGTACATAGGGGCAGTATTATAGTAGTTATATTCTTGCACATAGGAGGCAGTATTATAGTGGTTATATTCTTGCACATAGGAGGCAGTATTATAGCGGTTATATTCTTGTACATAGGGGCAGTATTATAGCACTTATATTCTTGTACATAGGGGCAGTATTATAGCAGTTATATTCTTGCACATAGGAGCAGTATTATAGCAGTTATATTCCTGTACATATGGGCAGTATTATAGCAGTTATATTCCTGTACATATGGGCAGTATTATAGTAGTTATATTCTTGTACATAGGGGCAGTATTATAGCAGTTATATTCTTGTTCATAGGGGCAGTATTATAGTAGTTATATTCTTGTACATAGGGGCAGTATTATAGTAGTTATATTCTTGTACATAGGGAGCAGTATTATAGTAGTTATATTCTTGTACATAGGGGGCAGTATTATAGTAGTTATATTCTTGCACATAGGAGCAGTATTATAGTAGTTATATTCTTGTACATAGGAGCAGTATTATAGTAGTTATATTCTTGTACATAGGGCAGTATTATAGTAGTTATATTCTTGTACATAGGGGGAAGTATTATAGTAGTTATATTCTTGTACATAGGGGGGCAGTATTATAGTAGTTATATTCTTGCACATAGGAGCAGTATTATAGTAGTTATATTCTTGTACATAGGAGCAGTATTATAGTAGTTATATTCTTGTACATAGGAGCAGTATTATAGTAGTTATATTCTTGTACATAGGGCAGTATTATAGTAGTTATATTCTTGTACATAGGGGGAAGAATTATAGTAGTTATATTCTTGTACATAGGAGCATTATTATAGTAGTTATATTCTTGTACATAGGGGGCAGTATTATAGTAGTTATATTCTTGTACATAGGGGGCAGTATTATAGTAGTTATATTCTTGTACATAGGGGCAGTATTATAGTAGTTATATTCTTGTACACAGGGAGCAGTATTATAGTAGTTATATTCTTGTACATAGGGGGCAGTATTATAGTAGTTATATTCTTGTACATAGGGGGCAGTATTATAGTAGTTATATTCTTGTACATAGGAGCAGTATTATAGTAGTTATATTCTTGTACATAGGAGCAGTATTATAGTAGTTATATTCTTGCACATAGGAACAGTATTATAGTAGTTATATTCTTGCACATAGGGGCAGTATTATAGTAGTTATATTCTTGTACATAGGGGGCAGTATTATAGTAGTTATATTCTTGTACATAGGGGCAGTATTATAGTAGTTATATTCTTGTACATAGGGGGCAGTATTATAGTAGTTATATTTTTGTACATAGGGGGCAGTATTATAGTAGTAATATTCTTGTACATAGGAGGCAGTATTATAGTAGTAATATTCTTGTACATAGGAGGCAGTATTATAGTAGTTATATTCTTGTACATAGGAGGCAGTATTATAGTAGTTATATTCTTGCACATAGGAGCAGTATTATAGTAGTTATATTCTTGTACATAGGGGCAGTATTATAGTAGTTATATTCTTGCACATAGGAGGCAGTATTATAGTGGTTATATTCTTGCACATAGGAGGCAGTATTATAGCGGTTATATTCTTGTACATAGGGGCAGTATTATAGCACTTATATTCTTGTACATAGGGGCAGTATTATAGCAGTTATATTCTTGCACATAGGAGCAGTATTATAGCAGTTATATTCCTGTACATATGGGCAGTATTATAGCAGTTATATTCCTGTACATATGGGCAGTATTATAGTAGTTATATTCTTGTACATAGGGGCAGTATTATAGTAGTTATATTCTTGTACATAGGGAGCAGTATTATAGTAGTTATATTCTTGTACATAGGGGGCAGTATTATAGTAGTTATATTCTTGCACATAGGAGCAGTATTATAGTAGTTATATTCTTGTACATAGGAGCAGTATTATAGTAGTTATATTCTTGTACATAGGGCAGTATTATAGTAGTTATATTCTTGTACATAGGGGGAAGTATTATAGTAGTTATATTCTTGTACATAGGAGCATTATTATAGTAGTTATATTCTTGTACATAGGGGCAGTATTATAGTAGTTATATTCTTGTACATAGGGGCAGTATTATAGTTATATTCTTGTACATAGGGGGAAGTATTATAGTAGTTATATTCTTGTACATAGGAGCATTATTATAGTAGTTATATTCTTGTACATAGGGGGCAGTATTATAGTAGTTATATTCTTGTACATAGGGGGCAGTATTATAGCAGTTATATTCTTGTACATAGGGGGCAGTATTATAGCAGTTATATTCCTGTACATATGGGCAGTATTATAGTAGTTATATTCTTGTACATAGGGGCAGTATTATAGCAGTTATATTCTTGTACATAGGGGCAGTATTATAGCAGTTATATTCTTGCACATAGGGGACAGTATTATAGTAGTTATATTCTTGTACATAGGAGCAGTATTATAGTAGTTATATTCTTGTACATAGGGGGCAGTATTATAGTAGTTATATTCTTGTACATAGGAGCAGTATTATAGTAGTTATATTCTTGCACATAGGGGACAGTATTATAGTAGTTATATTCTTGTACATAGGAGCAGTATTATAGTAGTTATATTCTTGCACATAGGGGACAGTATTATAGTAGTTACATTCTTGTACATAGGAGCAGTATTATAGTAGTTATATTCTTTTACATAGGGGGCAGTATTATAGTAGTTATATTCTTGTACATAGGGGGCAGTATTATAGTAGTTATATTCTTGTATATAGGGGGCAGTATTATAGTAGTTATATTCTTGTACATAGGGGCAGTATTATAGTAGTTATATTCTTGTACATAGGAGCAGTATTATAGTAGTTATATTCTTGTACATAGGAGCAGTATTATAGTAGTTATATTCTTGTACATAGGAGCAGTATTATAGTAGTTATATCCTTGTACATAGGGGGCAGCATTATAGTAGTTATATTCTTGTACATAGGAGCAGTATTATAGTAGTTATATTCTTCTTCATAGGGGCAGTATTATAGTAGTTATATTCTTGTACATAGGGGCAGTATTATAGTAGTTATATTCTTGTACATAGGGAGCAGTATTATAGTAGTTATATTCTTGTACATAGGGGGCAGTATTATAGTAGTTATATTCTTGCACATAGGAGCAGTATTATAGTAGTTATATTCTTGTACATAGGAGCAGTATTATAGTAGTTATATTCTTGTACATAGGGCAGTATTATAGTAGTTATATTCTTGTACATAGGGGGAAGAATTATAGTAGTTATATTCTTGTACATAGGGGCAGTGTTATAGCAGTTATATTCTTGCACATAGGAGCAGTATTATAGCAGTTATATTCCTGTACATATGGGCAGTATTATAGTAGTTATATTCTTGTACATAGGGGCAGTATTATAGCAGTTATATTCTTGTACATAGGGGGCAGTATTATAGTAGTTATATTCTTGTAAATAGGAGCAGTATTATAGTAGTTATATTCTTGTACATAGGGGCAGTATTATAGTAGTTATATTCTTGTACATAGGGGGCAGTATTATAGTAGTTATATTCTTGTACATAGGGGGCAGTATTATAGTAGTAATATTCTTGTACATAGGAGGCAGTATTATAGTAGTTATATTCTTGCACATAGGAGCAGTATTATAGTAGTTATATTCTTGTACATAGGGGCAGTATTATAGTAGTTATATTCTTGCACATAGGAGGCAGTATTATAGTAGTTATATTCTTGCACATAGGAGGCAGTATTATAGCAGTTATATTCTTGTACATAGGGGCAGTATTATAGCACTTATATTCTTGTACATAGGGGCAGTATTATAGCAGTTATATTCTTGCACATAGGAGCAGTATTATAGCAGTTATATTCCTGTACATATGGGCAGTATTATAGTAGTTATATTCTTGTACATAGGGGCAGTATTATAGCAGTTATATTCTTGTACATAGGGGCAGTATTATAGCAGTTATATTCTTGCACATAGGGGACAGTATGATAGTAGTTATATTCTTGTACATAGGAGCAGTATTATAGTAGTTATATTCTTGTACATAGGGGGCAGTATTATAGTAGTTATATTCTTGTACATAGGAGCAGTATTATAGTAGTTATATTCTTGCACATAGGGGACAGTATTATAGTAGTTATATTCTTGTACATAGCAGCAGTATTATAGTAGTTATATTCTTGCACATAGGGGACAGTATTATAGTAGTTATATTCTTGTACATAGGAGCAGTATTATAGTAGTTATATTCTTGTACATAGGGGGCAGTATTATAGTAGTTATATTCTTGTATATAGGGGGCAGTATTATAGTAGTTATATTCTTGTACATAGGGGCAGTATTATAGTAGTTATATTCTTGTACATAGGGGCAGTATTATAGTAGTTATATTCTTGTACATAGGAGCAGTATTATAGTAGTTATATTCTTGTTCATAGGGGCAGTATTATAGTAGTTATATTCTTGTACATAGGGGCAGTATTATAGTAGTTATATTCTTGTACATAGGGAGCAGTATTATAGTAGTTATATTCTTGTACATAGGGGGCAGTATTATAGTAGTTATATTCTTGCACATAGGAGCAGTATTATAGTAGTTATATTCTTGTACATAGGAGCAGTATTATAGTAGTTATATTCTTGTACATAGGGCAGTATTATAGTAGTTATATTCTTGTACATAGGGGGAAGTATTATAGTAGTTATATTCTTGTACATAGGAGCATTATTATAGTAGTTATATTCTTGTACATAGGGGCAGTATTATAGTAGTTATATTCTTGTACATAGGGGCAGTATTATAGTTATATTCTTGTACATAGGGGGAAGTATTATAGTAGTTATATTCTTGTACATAGGAGCATTATTATAGTAGTTATATTCTTGTACATAGGGGGCAGTATTATAGTAGTTATATTCTTGTACATAGGGGGCAGTATTATAGCAGTTATATTCTTGTACATAGGGGGCAGTATTATAGCAGTTATATTCCTGTACATATGGGCAGTATTATAGTAGTTATATTCTTGTACATAGGGGCAGTATTATAGCAGTTATATTCTTGTACATAGGGGCAGTATTATAGCAGTTATATTCTTGCACATAGGGGACAGTATTATAGTAGTTATATTCTTGTACATAGGAGCAGTATTATAGTAGTTATATTCTTGTACATAGGGGGCAGTATTATAGTAGTTATATTCTTGTACATAGGAGCAGTATTATAGTAGTTATATTCTTGCACATAGGGGACAGTATTATAGTAGTTATATTCTTGTACATAGGAGCAGTATTATAGTAGTTATATTCTTGCACATAGGGGACAGTATTATAGTAGTTATATTCTTGTACATAGGAGCAGTATTATAGTAGTTATATTCTTTTACATAGGGGGCAGTATTATAGTAGTTATATTCTTGTACATAGGGGGCAGTATTATAGTAGTTATATTCTTGTATATAGGGGGCAGTATTATAGTAGTTATATTCTTGTACATAGGGGCAGTATTATAGTAGTTATATTCTTGTACATAGGAGCAGTATTATAGTAGTTATATTCTTGTACATAGGAGCAGTATTATAGTAGTTATATTCTTGTACATAGGAGCAGTATTATAGTAGTTATATCCTTGTACATAGGGGGCAGCATTATAGTAGTTATATTCTTGTACATAGGAGCAGTATTATAGTATTTATATTCTTCTTCATAGGGGCAGTATTATAGTAGTTATATTCTTGTACATAGGGGCAGTATTATAGTAGTTATATTCTTGTACATAGGGAGCAGTATTATAGTAGTTATATTCTTGTACATAGGGGGCAGTATTATAGTAGTTATATTCTTGCACATAGGAGCAGTATTATAGTAGTTATATTCTTGTACATAGGAGCAGTATTATAGTAGTTATATTCTTGTACATAGGGCAGTATTATAGTAGTTATATTCTTGTACATAGGGGGAAGAATTATAGTAGTTATATTCTTGTACATAGGGGCAGTGTTATAGCAGTTATATTCTTGCACATAGGAGCAGTATTATAGCAGTTATATTCCTGTACATATGGGCAGTATTATAGCAGTTATATTCTTGTACATAGGGGCAGTATTATAGCAGTTATATTCTTGTACATAGGGGCAGTATTATAGCAGTTATATTCTTGCACATAGGGGACAGTATTATAGTAGTTATATTCTTGTACATAGGAGCAGTATTATAGTAGTTATATTCTTGTACATAGGGGGCAGTATTATAGTAGTTATATTCTTGTACATAGGAGCAGTATTATAGTAGTTATATTCTTGCACATAGGGGACAGTATTATAGTAGTTATATTCTTGTACATAGGAGCAGTATTATAGTAGTTATATTCTTGCACATAGGGGACAGTATTATAGTAGTTATATTCTTGTACATAGGAGCAGTATTATAGTAGTTATATTCTTGTACATAGGGGGCAGTATTATAGTAGTTATATTCTTGTATATAGGGGGCAGTATTATAGTAGTTATATTCTTGTACATAGGGGCAGTATTATAGTAGTTATATTCTTGTACATAGGAGCAGTATTATAGTAGTTATATTCTTGTACATAGGAGCAGTATTATAGTAGTTATATTCTTGTACATAGGAGCAGTATTATAGTAGTTATATTCTTGTACATAGGGGGCAGCATTATAGTAGTTATATTCTTGTACATAGGAGCAGTATTATAGTAGTTATATTCTTGTTCATAGGGGCAGTATTATAGTAGTTATATTCTTGTACATAGGGGCAGTATTATAGTAGTTATATTCTTGTACATAGGGAGCAGTATTATAGTAGTTATATTCTTGTACATAGGGGGCAGTATTATAGTAGTTATATTCTTGTACATAGGGGGCAGTATTATAGTAGTAATATTCTTGTACATAGGGGCAGTATTATAGCAGTTATATTCTTGCACATAGGAGCAGTATTATAGCAGTTATATTCCTGTACATATGGGCAGTATTATAGTAGTTATATTCTTGTACATAGGGGCAGTATTATAGCAGTTATATTCTTGTACATAGGGGCAGTATTATAGCAGTTATATTCTTGCACATAGGGGACAGTATTATAGTAGTTATATTCTTGTACATAGGAGCAGTATTATAGTAGTTATATTCTTGTACATAGGGGGCAGTATTATAGTAGTTATATTCTTGTACATATTAGCAGTATTATAGTAGTTATATTCTTGCACATAGGGGACAGTATTATAGTAGTTATATTCTTGTACATAGGAGCAGTATAATAGTAGTTATATTCTTGCACATAGGAGACAGTATTATAGTAGTTATATTCTTGTACATAGGAGCAGTATTATAGTAGTTATATTCTTGTACATAGGGGGCAGTATTATAGTAGTTATATTCTTGTATATAGGGGCAGTATTATAGTAGTTATATTCTTGTACATAGGGGAAGTGTTATAGTAGTTATATTCTTGTACATAAGAGCAGTATTATAGTAGTTATATTCTTGTACATAGGAGCAGTATTATAGTAGTTATATTCTTGTACATAGGGGGCAGTATTATAATAGTTATATTCTTGTACATAGCAGCAGTATTATAGTAGTTATATTCTTGTTCAAAGGGGCAGTATTATAGTAGTTATATTCTTGTACATAGGGGGCAGTATTATAGTAGTTATATTCTTGCACATAGGAGCAGTATTATAGTAGTTATATTCTTGTACATAGGAGCAGTATTATAGTAGTTATATTCTTGTACATAGGGCAGTATTATAGTAGTTATATTCTTGTACATAGGGGGAAGTATTATAGTAGTTATATTCTTGTACATAGGAGCATTATTATAGTAGTTATATTCTTGTACATAGGGGGCAGTATTATAGTAGTTATATTCTTGTACATAGGGGGCAGTATTATAGTAGTTATATTCTTGTACATAGGGGGCAGTATTATAGCAGTTATATTCTTGTACATAGGGGGCAGTATTATAGTAGTTATATTCTTGTACATAGGAGCATTATTATAGTAGTTATATTCTTGTACATAGGGGGCAGTATTATAGTAGTTATATTCTTGTACATAGGGGAAGTATTATAGCAGTTATATTCTTGTACATAGGGGCAGTATTATAGCAGTTATATTCTTGTACATAGGGGCAGTATTATAGCAGTTATATTCTTGCACATAGGAGCAGTATTATAGCAGTTATATTCTTGTACATAGGGGCGGTATTATAGCAGTTACATTCTTGTACATAGAGGCAGTATTATAGCAGTTATATTCTTGCACATAGGGGACAGTATTATAGTAGTTATATTCTTGTACATAGGAGCAGTATTATAGTAGTTATATTCTTGTTCATAGGGGCAGTATTATAGTAGTTATATTCTTGTACATAGGGGCAGTATTATAGTAGTTATATTCTTGCACATAGGAGCAGTATTAGAGTAGTTATATTCTTGTACATAGGGGCAGTATTATAGTAGTTATATTCTTGCACATAGGAGGCAGTATTATAGTAGTTATATTCTTGCACATAGGAGGCAGTATTATAGCAGTTATATTCTTGTACATAGGTGCAGTATTATAGCACTTATATTCTTGTACATAGGGGCAGTATTATAGCAGTTATATTCTTGCACATAGGAGCAGTATTATAGCAGTTATATTCCTGTACATATGGGCAGTATTATAGTAGTTATATTCTTGTACATAGGGGCAGTATTATAGCAGTTATATTCTTGTACATAGGGGCAGTATTATAGCAGTTATATTCTTGCACATAGGGGACAGTATTATAGTAGTTATATTCTTGTACATAGGAGCAGTATTATAGTAGTTATATTCTTGTACATAGGGGGCAGTATTATAGTAGTTATATTCTTGTACATAGGAGCAGTATTATAGTAGTTATATTCTTGCACATAGGGGACAGTATTATAGTAGTTATATTCTTGTACATAGGAGCAGTATTATAGTAGTTATATTCTTGCACATAGGGGACAGTATTATAGTAGTTATATTCTTGCACATAGGGGACAGTATTATAGTAGTTATATTCTTGTACATAGGAGCAGTATTATAGTAGTTATATTCTTGTATATAGGGGGCAGTATTATAGTAGCTATATTCTTGTACATAGGGGCAGTATTATAGTAGTTATATTCTTGTACATAGGAGCAGTATTATAGTAGTTATATTCTTGTACATAGGAGCAGTATTATAGTAGTTATATTCTTGTACATAGGAGCAGTATTATAGTAGTTATATTCTTGTACATAGGGGGCAGTATTATAGTAGTTATATTCTTGTACATAGGAGCAGTATTATAGTAGTTATATTCTTGTTCATAGGGGCAGTATTATAGTAGTTATATTCTTGTACATAGGGGCAGTATTATAGTAGTTATATTCTTGTACATAGGGAGCAGTATTATAGTAGTTATATTCTTGTACATAGGGGGTAGTATTATAGTAGTTATATTCTTGCACATAGGAGCAGTATTATAGTAGTTATATTCTTGTACATAGGAGCAGTATTATAGTAGTTATATTCTTGTACATAGGGCAGTATTATAGTAGTTATATTCTTGTACATAGGGGGAAGTATTATAGTAGTTATATTCTTGTACATAGGTGCATTATTATAGTAGTTATATTCTTGTACATAGGGGCAGTATTATAGTAGTTATATTCTTGTACATAGGGGGAAGTATTATAGTAGTTATATTCTTGTACATAGGAGCATTATTATAGTAGTTATATTCTTGTACATAGGGGGCAGTATTATAGTAGTTATATTCTTGTACATAGGGGGCAGTATTATAGTAGTTATATTCTTGTACATAGGGGGCAGTATTATAGCAGTTATATTCCTGTACATATGGGCAGTATTATAGTAGTTATATTCTTGTACATAGGGGCAGTATTATAGCAGTTATATTCTTGTACATAGGGGCAGTATTATAGCAGTTATATTCTTGCACATAGGGGACAGTATTATAGTAGTTATATTCTTGTACATAGGAGCAGTATTATAGTAGTTATATTCTTGTACATAGGGGGCAGTATTATAGTAGTTATATTCTTGTACATAGGAGCAGTATTATAGTAGTTATATTCTTGCACATAGGGGACAGTATTATAGCAGTTATATTCTTGTACATAGGAGCAGTATTATAGTAGTTATATTCTTGTACATAGGGGGAAGTATTATAGTAGTTATATTCTTGTATATAGGGGGCAGTATTATAGTAGTTATATTCTTGTACATAGGGGCAGTATTATAGTAGTTATATTCTTGTACATAGGAGCAGTATTATAGTAGTTATATTCTTGTACATAGGAGCAGTATTATATTAGTTATATTCTTGTACATAGGGGGCAGCATTATAGTAGTTATATTCTTGTACATAGGGGCAGTATTATAGTAGTTATATTCTTGTACATAGGGGCAGTATTATAGTAGTTATATTCTTGTACATAGGGAGCAGTATTATAGTAGTTATATTCTTGTACATAGGGGGCAGTATTATAGTAGTTATATTCTTGTACATAGGGGGCAGTATTATATTAGTTATATTCTTGCACATAGGAGCAGTATTATAGTAGTTATATTCTTGTACATAGGAGCAGTATTATAGTAGTTATATTCTTGTACATAGGAGCAGTATTATAGTAGTTATATTCTTGTACATAGGGCAGTATTATAGTAGTTATATTCTTGTACATAGGGGGAAGAATTATAGTAGTTATATTCTTGTACATAGGAGCATTATTATAGTAGTTATATTCTTGTACATAGGGGGCAGTATTATAATAGTTATATTCTTGTACATAGGGGGCAGTATTATAGTATTTATATTCTTGTAAATAGGAGCAGTATTATAGTAGTTATATTCTTGTACATAGGGGCAGTATTATAGTAGTTATATTCTTGTACACAGGGAGCTGTTATGTTCTGCTACCAAAGCTAAGGAAAGAGAGGAGATCTGTCCCTACTATAAGACTCAGCTGAATCCCTACGATGTAACAGGGAACCTGATCCTGCGATCAGACCTGCTAAAGTCCTAATCTAGTCTGTACGGAGACCTATAGATTTGGGGAGGGAATCCCTACAAGTACTAAGGACTGGGAGGAATATGGGACACCTCCTAACAGAAATAGCAGCAGACAGACGAACAAACAAAATAGATAGAACCTAGAGGTCCGTAGACCAAGCAAACTAACAGAGTTAGATACAGAGCACAGGCTAGCTAGAAAGTAGATATACAATGAAGTCCAGCAAAGCCAGAAGGGCGGAGCAGGATTAAATAGGCCAACAAGGTCATGTGACCAGCAAAGGAAAAAAAAACCTAACAGCAAGGTTCTAACAGTACCCCCCCTTCTAAGAGGATCCTCCGGATCCCCTAGGACCAGGCTTATCAGGAAATCTCCTGTGAAACGCTCTGATAAGTCTGGACGCGGAAACATCATCTGACCTCACCCAAGAGTTATCCTCGGGTCCGAAACCTTTCCAGGCCACAAGATACTGCAAACTACCTCTATACCGTCTAGAGTCAAGGATGCGAGAAATTTCATATTCCCCGTCCTCCACCACCGGAGGAACAGAGGCAGAGGCGTCACCATCCGACACAACAGCTTTTTTTAACAGAGAGACATGAAAGACCGGATTAATTCTCCAGGAGGTAGGAACCTCCAACCTAACAGCAGATTGGTTGACAACCTGAAGCACCTTAAAGGGCCCTACAAACTTGGGACCCAATTTCTTAGAAGGAATCCTCAACCGCAGATTCCTAGAGGACAACCAAACCATGTCACCAACAGCGAACAAAACCTCCTGTCGTTTCCTATCAAAGTAGTCTTTAGATTTTCTGTTGGCCTCCTGAAGATTACCACGCACATCCGTCCAAACTCTTTCCAAATCACCGGAAAAATTCTCCTCCTCAGGCACGGCAGATCCCAACTTGGAGAACGACCCAAACGACGGATGTCTCCCAGAACAACAAAAAAAAGGCGAACAACCAGCAGAAGAAGATGTATGATTGTTCAGAGCAAATTCGGCAAGTGGCAGAAACTCAGACCACCCCTCTTGATTGTCTGCCACAAAACGGTACGCAATCCTTACCCACTGCCATTGATTCCTGATCTGTTTAACCAGTTATTGGGGGCCAAGTGGTTCTCTAAAATTGACCTTAAGAGTAATATTCTTCAAAGGGGAGCCATCCACAGAAACCACAGCAATGGGGGATGATGCGGTTCAGTGGTCTTCTGAGGCCATTGAAGCTTTTGTGTATCTCAAGGAGAGGTTCACCTCTGCTCCCATCCTTATGCAGCCTGATGTTACTAGGCCGTTTTATGACCTTGTTGGCCTATTTAATCCTGCTCCGCCCTTCTGGCTTTGCTGGACTTCATTGTATATCTACTTTCTAGCTAGCCTGTGCTCTGTATCTAACTCTGTTAGTTTGCTTGGTCTACGGACCTCTAGGTTCTATCTATTTTGTTTGTTCGTCTGTCTGCTGCTATTTCTGTTAGGAGGTGTCCCATATTCCTCCCAGTCCTTAGTACTTGTAGGGATTCCCTCCCCAAATCTATAGGTCTCCGTACAGACTAGATTAGGACTTTAGCAGGTCTGATCGCAGGATCAGGTTCCCTGTTACATCGTAGGGATTCAGCTGAGTCTTATAGTAGGGACAGATCTCCTCTCTTTCCTTAGCTTTGGTAGCAGAACATAACAGTAAGTCCAGCCTGTAAATTCTCTAAGGAAAGAGAGGAGATCTGTCCCTACTATAAGACTCAGCTGAATCCCTACGATGTAACAGGGAACCTGATCCTGCGATCAGACCTGCTAAAGTCCTAATCTAGTCTGTACGGAGACCTATAGATTTGGGGAGGGAATCCCTACAAGTACTAAGGAGTGGGAGGAATATGGGACACCTCCTAACAGAAATAGCAGCAGACAGACGAACAAACAAAATAGATAGAACCTAGAGGTCCGTAGACCAAGCAAACTAACAGAGTTAGATACAGAGCACAGGCTAGCTAGAAAGTAGATATACAATGAAGTCCAGCAAAGCCAGAAGGGCGGAGCAGGATTAAATAGGCCAACAAGGTCATGTGACCAGCAAAGGAAAAAAAAACCTAACAGCAAGGTTCTAACAGGAGCAGTATTATAGTAGTTATATTCTTGTACACAGGGAGCAGTATTATAGTAGTTATATTCTTGTACATAGGGGGCAGTATTATAGTAGTTATATTCTTGTACATAGGGGGCAGTATTATAGTAGTTATATTCCTGTACATAGGGGCAGTATAATAGTAGTTATATTCTTGTACATAGGGGGCAGTATTATAGTAGTTATATTCTTGCACATAGGGGGCAGTATTATAGTAGTAATATTCTTGTACATAGGAGCAGTATTATAGTAGTTATATTCTTGTACATAGGGGGCAGTATTATAGTAGTTATATTCTTGTACATAGGAGGCAGTATTATAGTAGTTATATTCTTGCACATAGGAGCAGTATTATAGTAGTTATATTCTTGTACATAGGGGCACTATTATAGTAGTTATATTCTTGCACATAGGAGGAAGTATTATAGTAGTTATATTCTTGCACATAAGAGGCAGTATTATAGCAGTTATATTCTTGTACATAGGGGCAGTATTATAGCAGTTATATCCTTGTACATAGGGGCAGTATTATAGCAGTTATATTCTTGCACATAGGAGCAGTATTATAGCACTTATATTCTTGTACATAGGGGCAGTATTATTGCAGTTACATTCTTGTACATAGAGGCAGTATTATAGCAGTTATATTCTTGCACATAGGGGACAGTATTATAGTCAGGGGCGGAACTACCGCCCGTGCAGCCGGTTCATTGAACGGGGGCCCCGAGGGAGAGGGGGCCCCTCCAGCCTCCAGCAGGGCCGCCATCAGGGCATGTCTGCCCTGACTCCAGTGTGGGGCCCAGCCAGTAGGGGCCCCCTTGGAGCCCCGTTGGGGGCCCCCTCTTGTGAGTCTATCTCCTCATGGGGCCCCCGGCCCCATGCTAAGTGCCGGGTCCGGGACATCTCAGCGCTGCGCTCCTGCGGCAGCGCCTTCATGATTCCCCTGATTTCCGGTCATGTGACGGCGCCGTCACATGGCCGGAAGTCAGGAGAACCTGCTGTCAGCGATTTGGACGAGCGCCAGGATTCTGCAGGGATCGTATGGGGGTAAGTATAACAAGTTTTGTTTTTTTCAAAATACAATTTACTAGGAGTGGGGGGAATGGGAGGTGTGTGTGTGTGTGTGTGAGATAAGAGATGCACATGGGGGGAGGGGAGATGATAAAAGATGCACATGGGGTGGGGGGAGATGATAAAAGATGCACATGGGGTGGGGGGGATGAGAGAGGTGCACATGTAGGGGGAGGGGGATGAGAGAGGTGCACGTGGGGGGAGGGGGATGAGAGAGGTGCACGTGGGGGGGGATGATAAAAGATGCACATGGGGTGGGGGGGATGAGAGAGGTGCACATGGGGGGGATAAGAGTTGCACGTGGGGGGGGATAAGAGATGCACATGGGGGGTGAGAGATGCACATGGGGGGGGATGAGAGAGGGGCACATGGGGGGGATGAGAGATGCACATAGGGGGGATGAGAGATGCACATGGGGGGGATGAGAGATGCACATGGGGGGGTGAGAGATGCACATGGGGGGGATGAGAGATGCACATGGGGGGGATGAGAGATGCACATGGGGGGGATGAGAGATGCACATGGGGGGGATGAGAGATGCACATGGGGGGGGTGAGAGATGCACGGGGGGGATGAGAGATGCATCGGGGGGGTGAGCTGCACATGGGGGGGATGAGAGCTGCACATGGGGGGGGTTATGTTTACATAACTTTGTTGCCTTATGAAGCGCAGGGGGGGGGGGCCCCAAAAATTTCTTGCACAGGGGCCCACTACAGTCTGTGTCCGCCCCTGATTATAGTAGTTATATTCTTGTACATAGGAGCAGTATTATAGTAGTTATATTCTTGTACATAGGGGGCAGTATTATAGTAGTTATATTCTTGTACATAGGAGCAGTATTATATTAGTTATATTCTTGCACATAGGGGACAGTATTATAGTAGTTATATTCTTGTACATAGGAGCAGTATTATAGTAGTTATATTCTTGTACATAGGAGCAGTATTATAGTAGTTATATTCTTGTATATAGGGGGCAGTATTATAGTAGTTATATTCTTGTACATAGGGGCAGTATTATAGTAGTTATATTCTTGTACATAGGGGCAGTATTATAGTAGTTATATTCTTGTACATAGGGGCTGTATTATAGTAGTTATATTCTTGCACATAGGGGCAGTATTATAGTAGTTATATTCTTGTACATAGGGGGCAGTATTATAGTAGTTATATTCTTGTATATAGGGGGCAGTATTATAGTAGTTATATTCTTGTATATAGGGGGCAGTATTATAGTAGTTATATTCTTGTTCATAGGGGGAAGTATTATAGTAGTTATATTCTTGTACATAGGAGCATTATTATAGTAGTTATATTCTTGTACATAGGGGGCAGTATTATAGTAGTTATATTCTTGTACATAGGGGGCAGTATTATAGCAGTTATATTCCTGTACATATGGGCAGTATTATAGTAGTTATATTCTTGTACATAGGGGCAGTATTATAGCAGTTATATTCTTGTACATAGGGGCAGTATTATAGCAGTTATATTCTTGCACATAGGGGACAGTATTATAGTAGTTATATTCTTGTACATAGGAGCAGTATTATAGTAGTTATATTCTTGTACATAGGGGGCAGTATTATAGTAGTTATATTCTTGTACATAGGAGCAGTATTATAGTAGTTATATTCTTGCACATAGGGGACAGTATTATAGTAGTTATATTCTTGTACATAGGAGCAGTATTATAGTAGTTATATTCTTGCACATAGGGGACAGTATTATAGTAGTTATATTCTTGTACATAGGAGCAGTATTATAGTAGTTATATTCTTGTACATAGGGGGCAGTATTATAGTAGTTATATTCTTGTATATAGGGGGCAGTATTATAGTAGTTATATTCTTGTACATAGGGGCAGTATTATAGTAGTTATATTCTTGTACATAGGAGCAGTATTATAGTAGTTATATTCTTGTACATAGGAGCAGTATTATAGTAGTTATATTCTTGTACATAGGAGCAGTATTATAGTAGTTATATTCTTGTACATAGGGGGCAGCATTATAGTAGTTATATTCTTGTACATAGGAGCAGTATTATAGTAGTTATATTCTTGTTCATAGGGGCAGTATTATAGTAGTTATATTCTTGTACATAGGGGCAGTATTATAGTAGTTATATTCTTGTACATAGGGAGCAGTATTATAGTAGTTATATTCTTGTACATAGGGGGCAGTATTATAGTAGTTATATTCTTGTACATAGGGGGCAGTATTATAGTAGTAATATTCTTGTACATAGGGGCAGTATTATAGCAGTTATATTCTTGCACATAGGAGCAGTATTATAGCAGTTATATTCCTGTACATATGGGCAGTATTATAGTAGTTATATTCTTGTACATAGGGGCAGTATTATAGCAGTTATATTCTTGTACATAGGGGCAGTATTATAGCAGTTATATTCTTGCACATAGGGGACAGTATTATAGTAGTTATATTCTTGTACATAGGAGCAGTATTATAGTAGTTATATTCTTGTACATAGGGGGCAGTATTATAGTAGTTATATTCTTGTACATATTAGCAGTATTATAGTAGTTATATTCTTGCACATAGGGGACAGTATTATAGTAGTTATATTCTTGTACATAGGAGCAGTATAATAGTAGTTATATTCTTGCACATAGGAGACAGTATTATAGTAGTTATATTCTTGTACATAGGAGCAGTATTATAGTAGTTATATTCTTGTACATAGGGGGCAGTATTATAGTAGTTATATTCTTGTATATAGGGGCAGTATTATAGTAGTTATATTCTTGTACATAGGGGAAGTGTTATAGTAGTTATATTCTTGTACATAAGAGCAGTATTATAGTAGTTATATTCTTGTACATAGGAGCAGTATTATAGTAGTTATATTCTTGTACATAGGGGGCAGTATTATAATAGTTATATTCTTGTACATAGCAGCAGTATTATAGTAGTTATATTCTTGTTCAAAGGGGCAGTATTATAGTAGTTATATTCTTGTACATAGGGGGCAGTATTATAGTAGTTATATTCTTGCACATAGGAGCAGTATTATAGTAGTTATATTCTTGTACATAGGAGCAGTATTATAGTAGTTATATTCTTGTACATAGGGCAGTATTATAGTAGTTATATTCTTGTACATAGGGGGAAGTATTATAGTAGTTATATTCTTGTACATAGGAGCATTATTATAGTAGTTATATTCTTGTACATAGGGGGCAGTATTATAGTAGTTATATTCTTGTACATAGGGGGCAGTATTATAGTAGTTATATTCTTGTAGATAGGGGGCAGTATTATAGCAGTTATATTCTTGTACATAGGGGGCAGTATTATAGTAGTTATATTCTTGTACATAGGAGCATTATTATAGTAGTTATATTCTTGTACATAGGGGGCAGTATTATAGTAGTTATATTCTTGTACATAGGGGCAGTATTATAGCAGTTATATTCTTGTACATAGGGGCAGTATTATAGCAGTTATATTCTTGTACATAGGGGCAGTATTATAGCAGTTATATTCTTGCACATAGGAGCAGTATTATAGCAGTTATATTCTTGTACATAGGGGCGGTATTATAGCAGTTACATTCTTGTACATAGAGGCAGTATTATAGCAGTTATATTCTTGCACATAGGGGACAGTATTATAGTAGTTATATTCTTGTACATAGGAGCAGTATTATAGTAGTTATATTCTTGTTCATAGGGGCAGTATTATAGTAGTTATATTCTTGTACATAGGGGCAGTATTATAGTAGTTATATTCTTGCACATAGGAGCAGTATTAGAGTAGTTATATTCTTGTACATAGGGGCAGTATTATAGTAGTTATATTCTTGCACATAGGAGGCAGTATTATAGTAGTTATATTCTTGCACATAGGAGGCAGTATTATAGCAGTTATATTCTTGTACATAGGTGCAGTATTATAGCACTTATATTCTTGTACATAGGGGCAGTATTATAGCAGTTATATTCTTGCACATAGGAGCAGTATTATAGCAGTTATATTCCTGTACATATGGGCAGTATTATAGTAGTTATATTCTTGTACATAGGGGCAGTATTATAGCAGTTATATTCTTGTACATAGGGGCAGTATTATAGCAGTTATATTCTTGCACATAGGGGACAGTATTATAGTAGTTATATTCTTGTACATAGGAGCAGTATTATAGTAGTTATATTCTTGTACATAGGGGGCAGTATTATAGTAGTTATATTCTTGTACATAGGAGCAGTATTATAGTAGTTATATTCTTGCACATAGGGGACAGTATTATAGTAGTTATATTCTTGTACATAGGAGCAGTATTATAGTAGTTATATTCTTGCACATAGGGGACAGTATTATAGTAGTTATATTCTTGCACATAGGGGACAGTATTATAGTAGTTATATTCTTGTACATAGGAGCAGTATTATAGTAGTTATATTCTTGTATATAGGGGGCAGTATTATAGTAGCTATATTCTTGTACATAGGGGCAGTATTATAGTAGTTATATTCTTGTACATAGGAGCAGTATTATAGTAGTTATATTCTTGTACATAGGAGCAGTATTATAGTAGTTATATTCTTGTACATAGGAGCAGTATTATAGTAGTTATATTCTTGTACATAGGGGGCAGTATTATAGTAGTTATATTCTTGTACATAGGAGCAGTATTATAGTAGTTATATTCTTGTTCATAGGGGCAGTATTATAGTAGTTATATTCTTGTACATAGGGGCAGTATTATAGTAGTTATATTCTTGTACATAGGGAGCAGTATTATAGTAGTTATATTCTTGTACATAGGGGGTAGTATTATAGTAGTTATATTCTTGCACATAGGAGCAGTATTATAGTAGTTATATTCTTGTACATAGGAGCAGTATTATAGTAGTTATATTCTTGTACATAGGGCAGTATTATAGTAGTTATATTCTTGTACATAGGGGGAAGTATTATAGTAGTTATATTCTTGTACATAGGTGCATTATTATAGTAGTTATATTCTTGTACATAGGGGCAGTATTATAGTAGTTATATTCTTGTACATAGGGGGAAGTATTATAGTAGTTATATTCTTGTACATAGGAGCATTATTATAGTAGTTATATTCTTGTACATAGGGGGCAGTATTATAGTAGTTATATTCTTGTACATAGGGGGCAGTATTATAGTAGTTATATTCTTGTACATAGGGGGCAGTATTATAGCAGTTATATTCCTGTACATATGGGCAGTATTATAGTAGTTATATTCTTGTACATAGGGGCAGTATTATAGCAGTTATATTCTTGTACATAGGGGCAGTATTATAGCAGTTATATTCTTGCACATAGGGGACAGTATTATAGTAGTTATATTCTTGTACATAGGAGCAGTATTATAGTAGTTATATTCTTGTACATAGGGGGCAGTATTATAGTAGTTATATTCTTGTACATAGGAGCAGTATTATAGTAGTTATATTCTTGCACATAGGGGACAGTATTATAGCAGTTATATTCTTGTACATAGGAGCAGTATTATAGTAGTTATATTCTTGTACATAGGGGGAAGTATTATAGTAGTTATATTCTTGTATATAGGGGGCAGTATTATAGTAGTTATATTCTTGTACATAGGGGCAGTATTATAGTAGTTATATTCTTGTACATAGAAGCAGTATTATAGTAGTTATATTCTTGTACATAGGAGCAGTATTATATTAGTTATATTCTTGTACATAGGGGGCAGCATTATAGTAGTTATATTCTTGTACATAGGGGCAGTATTATAGTAGTTATATTCTTGTACATAGGGGCAGTATTATAGTAGTTATATTCTTGTACATAGGGAGCAGTATTATAGTAGTTATATTCTTGTACATAGGGGGCAGTATTATAGTAGTTATATTCTTGTACATAGGGGGCAGTATTATATTAGTTATATTCTTGCACATAGGAGCAGTATTATAGTAGTTATATTCTTGTACATAGGAGCAGTATTATAGTAGTTATATTCTTGTACATAGGAGCAGTATTATAGTAGTTATATTCTTGTACATAGGGCAGTATTATAGTAGTTATATTCTTGTACATAGGGGGAAGAATTATAGTAGTTATATTCTTGTACATAGGAGCATTATTATAGTAGTTATATTCTTGTACATAGGGGGCAGTATTATAATAGTTATATTCTTGTACATAGGGGGCAGTATTATAGTATTTATATTCTTGTAAATAGGAGCAGTATTATAGTAGTTATATTCTTGTACATAGGGGCAGTATTATAGTAGTTATATTCTTGTACACAGGGAGCTGTTATGTTCTGCTACCAAAGCTAAGGAAAGAGAGGAGATCTGTCCCTACTATAAGACTCAGCTGAATCCCTACGATGTAACAGGGAACCTGATCCTGCGATCAGACCTGCTAAAGTCCTAATCTAGTCTGTACGGAGACCTATAGATTTGGGGAGGGAATCCCTACAAGTACTAAGGACTGGGAGGAATATGGGACACCTCCTAACAGAAATAGCAGCAGACAGACGAACAAACAAAATAGATAGAACCTAGAGGTCCGTAGACCAAGCAAACTAACAGAGTTAGATACAGAGCACAGGCTAGCTAGAAAGTAGATATACAATGAAGTCCAGCAAAGCCAGAAGGGCGGAGCAGGATTAAATAGGCCAACAAGGTCATGTGACCAGCAAAGGAAAAAAAAACCTAACAGCAAGGTTCTAACAGTACCCCCCCTTCTAAGAGGATCCTCCGGATCCCCTAGGACCAGGCTTATCAGGAAATCTCCTGTGAAACGCTCTGATAAGTCTGGACGCGGAAACATCATCTGACCTCACCCAAGAGTTATCCTCGGGTCCGAAACCTTTCCAGGCCACAAGATACTGCAAACTACCTCTATACCGTCTAGAGTCAAGGATGCGAGAAATTTCATATTCCCCGTCCTCCACCACCGGAGGAACAGAGGCAGAGGCGTCACCATCCGACACAACAGCTTTTTTTAACAGAGAGACATGAAAGACCGGATTAATTCTCCAGGAGGTAGGAACCTCCAACCTAACAGCAGATTGGTTGACAACCTGAAGCACCTTAAAGGGCCCTACAAACTTGGGACCCAATTTCTTAGAAGGAATCCTCAACCGCAGATTCCTAGAGGACAACCAAACCATGTCACCAACAGCGAACAAAACCTCCTGTCGTTTCCTATCAAAGTAGTCTTTAGATTTTCTGTTGGCCTCCTGAAGATTACCACGCACATCCGTCCAAACTCTTTCCAAATCACCGGAAAAATTCTCCTCCTCAGGCACGGCAGATCCCAACTTGGAGAACGACCCAAACGACGGATGTCTCCCAGAACAACAAAAAAAAGGCGAACAACCAGCAGAAGAAGATGTATGATTGTTCAGAGCAAATTCGGCAAGTGGCAGAAACTCAGACCACCCCTCTTGATTGTCTGCCACAAAACGGTACGCAATCCTTACCCACTGCCATTGATTCCTGATCTGTTTAACCAGTTATTGGGGGCCAAGTGGTTCTCTAAAATTGACCTTAAGAGTAATATTCTTCAAAGGGGAGCCATCCACAGAAACCACAGCAATGGGGGATGATGCGGTTCAGTGGTCTTCTGAGGCCATTGAAGCTTTTGTGTATCTCAAGGAGAGGTTCACCTCTGCTCCCATCCTTATGCAGCCTGATGTTACTAGGCCGTTTTATGACCTTGTTGGCCTATTTAATCCTGCTCCGCCCTTCTGGCTTTGCTGGACTTCATTGTATATCTACTTTCTAGCTAGCCTGTGCTCTGTATCTAACTCTGTTAGTTTGCTTGGTCTACGGACCTCTAGGTTCTATCTATTTTGTTTGTTCGTCTGTCTGCTGCTATTTCTGTTAGGAGGTGTCCCATATTCCTCCCAGTCCTTAGTACTTGTAGGGATTCCCTCCCCAAATCTATAGGTCTCCGTACAGACTAGATTAGGACTTTAGCAGGTCTGATCGCAGGATCAGGTTCCCTGTTACATCGTAGGGATTCAGCTGAGTCTTATAGTAGGGACAGATCTCCTCTCTTTCCTTAGCTTTGGTAGCAGAACATAACAGTAAGTCCAGCCTGTAAATTCTCTAAGGAAAGAGAGGAGATCTGTCCCTACTATAAGACTCAGCTGAATCCCTACGATGTAACAGGGAACCTGATCCTGCGATCAGACCTGCTAAAGTCCTAATCTAGTCTGTACGGAGACCTATAGATTTGGGGAGGGAATCCCTACAAGTACTAAGGAGTGGGAGGAATATGGGACACCTCCTAACAGAAATAGCAGCAGACAGACGAACAAACAAAATAGATAGAACCTAGAGGTCCGTAGACCAAGCAAACTAACAGAGTTAGATACAGAGCACAGGCTAGCTAGAAAGTAGATATACAATGAAGTCCAGCAAAGCCAGAAGGGCGGAGCAGGATTAAATAGGCCAACAAGGTCATGTGACCAGCAAAGGAAAAAAAAACCTAACAGCAAGGTTCTAACAGGAGCAGTATTATAGTAGTTATATTCTTGTACACAGGGAGCAGTATTATAGTAGTTATATTCTTGTACATAGGGGGCAGTATTATAGTAGTTATATTCTTGTACATAGGGGGCAGTATTATAGTAGTTATATTCCTGTACATAGGGGCAGTATAATAGTAGTTATATTCTTGTACATAGGGGGCAGTATTATAGTAGTTATATTCTTGTACATAGGGGGCAGTATTATAGTAGTAATATTCTTGTACATAGGAGCAGTATTATAGTAGTTATATTCTTGTACATAGGGGGCAGTATTATAGTAGTTATATTCTTGTACATAGGAGGCAGTATTATAGTAGTTATATTCTTGCACATAGGAGCAGTATTATAGTAGTTATATTCTTGTACATAGGGGCACTATTATAGTAGTTATATTCTTGCACATAGGAGGAAGTATTATAGTAGTTATATTCTTGCACATAAGAGGCAGTATTATAGCAGTTATATTCTTGTACATAGGGGCAGTATTATAGCAGTTATATCCTTGTACATAGGGGCAGTATTATAGCAGTTATATTCTTGCACATAGGAGCAGTATTATAGCACTTATATTCTTGTACATAGGGGCAGTATTATTGCAGTTACATTCTTGTACATAGAGGCAGTATTATAGCAGTTATATTCTTGCACATAGGGGACAGTATTATAGTCAGGGGCGGAACTACCGCCCGTGCAGCCGGTTCATTGAACGGGGGCCCCGAGGGAGAGGGGGCCCCTCCAGCCTCCAGCAGGGCCGCCATCAGGGCATGTCTGCCCTGACTCCAGTGTGGGGCCCAGCCAGTAGGGGCCCCCTTGGAGCCCCGTTGGGGGCCCCCTCTTGTGAGTCTATCTCCTCATGGGGCCCCCGGCCCCATGCTAAGTGCCGGGTCCGGGACATCTCAGCGCTGCGCTCCTGCGGCAGCGCCTTCATGATTCCCCTGATTTCCGGTCATGTGACGGCGCCGTCACATGGCCGGAAGTCAGGAGAACCTGCTGTCAGCGATTTGGACGAGCGCCAGGATTCTGCAGGGATCGTATGGGGGTAAGTATAACAAGTTTTGTTTTTTTCAAAATACAATTTACTAGGAGTGGGGGGAATGGGAGGTGTGTGTGTGTGTGTGTGAGATAAGAGATGCACATGGGGGGAGGGGAGATGATAAAAGATGCACATGGGGTGGGGGGAGATGATAAAAGATGCACATGGGGTGGGGGGGATGAGAGAGGTGCACATGTAGGGGGAGGGGGATGAGAGAGGTGCACGTGGGGGGAGGGGGATGAGAGAGGTGCACGTGGGGGGGGATGATAAAAGATGCACATGGGGTGGGGGGGATGAGAGAGGTGCACATGGGGGGGATAAGAGTTGCACGTGGGGGGGGATAAGAGATGCACATGGGGGGTGAGAGATGCACATGGGGGGGGATGAGAGAGGGGCACATGGGGGGGATGAGAGATGCACATAGGGGGGATGAGAGATGCACATGGGGGGGATGAGAGATGCACATGGGGGGGTGAGAGATGCACATGGGGGGGATGAGAGATGCACATGGGGGGGATGAGAGATGCACATGGGGGGGATGAGAGATGCACATGGGGGGGATGAGAGATGCACATGGGGGGGGTGAGAGATTCACGGGGGGGATGAGAGATGCATCGGGGGGGTGAGCTGCACATGGGGGGGATGAGAGCTGCACATGGGGGGGGTTATGTTTACATAACTTTGTTGCCTTATGAAGCGCAGGGGGGGGGGGCCCCAAAAATTTCTTGCACAGGGGCCCACTACAGTCTGTGTCCGCCCCTGATTATAGTAGTTATATTCTTGTACATAGGAGCAGTATTATAGTAGTTATATTCTTGTACATAGGGGGCAGTATTATAGTAGTTATATTCTTGTACATAGGAGCAGTATTATATTAGTTATATTCTTGCACATAGGGGACAGTATTATAGTAGTTATATTCTTGTACATAGGAGCAGTATTATAGTAGTTATATTCTTGTACATAGGAGCAGTATTATAGTAGTTATATTCTTGTATATAGGGGGCAGTATTATAGTAGTTATATTCTTGTACATAGGGGCAGTATTATAGTAGTTATATTCTTGTACATAGGGGCAGTATTATAGTAGTTATATTCTTGTACATAGGGGCTGTATTATAGTAGTTATATTCTTGCACATAGGGGCAGTATTATAGTAGTTATATTCTTGTACATAGGGGGCAGTATTATAGTAGTTATATTCTTGTATATAGGGGGCAGTATTATAGTAGTTATATTCTTGTATATAGGGGGCAGTATTATAGTAGTTATATTCTTGTTCATAGGGGGAAGTATTATAGTAGTTATATTCTTGTACATAGGAGCATTATTATAGTAGTTATATTCTTGTACATAGGGGGCAGTATTATAGTAGTTATATTCTTGTACATAGGGGGCAGTATTATAGTAGTTATATTCTTGTACATAGGGGCAGTATTATAGTAGTTATATTCTTGTAAATAGGAGCAGTATTATAGTAGTTATATTCTTGTACATAGGGGCAGTATTATAGTAGTTATATTCTTGTACACAGGGAGCAGTATTATAGTAGTTATATTCTTGTACACATGGAGCAGTATTATAGTAGTTATATTCTTGTACATAGGGGGCAGTATTATAGTAGTTATATTCTTGTACATAGGGGGCAGTATTATAGTAGTTATATTCCTGTACATAGGAGCAGTATTATAGTAGTTATATTCTTGTACATAGGGGGCAGTATTATAGTAGTTATATTCTTGTACACAGGGAGCAGTATTATAGTAGTTATATTCTTGTAAATAGGAGCAGTATTATAGTAGTTATATTCTTGTACATAGCGGCAGTATTATAGTAGTTATATTCTTGTACATAGGAGCAGTATTATAGTAGTTATATTCTTGTAAATAGGAGCAGTATTATAGTAGTTATATTCTTGTACATAGGGGCAGTATTATAGTAGTTATATTCTTGTACACAGGGAGCAGTATTATAGTAGTTATATTCTTGTACACAGGGGGCAGTATTATAGTAGTTATATTCTTGTACACAGGGGGTAGTATTATAGTAGTTATATTCTTGTACATAGGGGGCAGTATTATAGTAGTTATATTCCTGTACATAGGAGCAGTATTATAGTAGTTATATTCTTGTACATAGGGGGCAGTATTATAGTAGTTATATTCTTGTACATAGGGGGCAGTATTATAGTAGCGATATTCTTGTAAATAGGAGCAGTATTATAGTAGTTATATTCTTGTACATAGGGGCAGTATTATAGTAGTTATATTCTTGTACACAGGGAGCAGTATTATAGTAGTTATATTCTTGTACATAGGGGGCAGTATTATAGTAGTTATATTCTTGTACATAGGGGGCAGTATTATAGTAGTTATATTCTTGTACATAGGGGGCAGTATTATAGTAGTTATATTCTTGTACATAGGGGGCAGTATTATAGTAGTTATATTCTTGTACATAGGGGGCAGTATTATAGTAGTAATATTCTTGTACATAGGGGGCAGTAGTATAGCAGTTATATTCTTGTACATAGGGGGCAGTATTATAGTAGTTATATTCTTGTACATAGGGGCAGTATTATAGTAGTTATATTCTTGTACATAGGGGGCAGTATTATAGTAGTTATATTCTTGTACATAGGGGGCAGTATTATAGCAGTTATATTCTTGTACATAGGGGCAGTATTATAGCAGCTATATTCTTGTACATAGGGGGCAGTATTATAGCAGTTATATTCTTGTACATAGGGGGCAGTATTATAGCAGTTATATTCTTGTACATAGGGGGCAGTATTATAGCAGTTATATTCTTGTACATAGGGGGCAGTATTATAGCAGTTATATTCTTGTACATAGGGGGCAGTATTATAGCAGTTATATTCTTGTACATAGGAGGCAGTATTATAGCAGTTATATTCTTGTACATAGGAGCAGTATTATAGTAGTTATGTTCTTGTACATAGGAGCAGTATTATAGCAGTTATATTCTTGTACATAGGAGGCAGTATTATAGCAGTTATATTCTTGTACATAGGGGCAGTAATATAGCAGTTATATTCTTGTACATAGGAGGCAGTATTATAGCAGTTATATTCTTGTACATAGGGGCAGTATTATAGCAGTTATATTCTTGTACATAGGAGGCAGTATTATAGCAGTTATATTCTTGTACATAGGAGGCAGTATTATAGTAGTTATATTATTGTACATAGGGGCAGTATTATAGTAGTTATATTCTTGTACATAGGAGCAGTATTATAGTAGTTATGTTCTTGTACATAGGAGCAGTATTATAGCAGTTATATTCTTGTACATAGGGGCAGTATTATAGCAGTTATATTCTTGTACATAGGGGCCGTATTATAGCAGTTATATTCTTGTACATAGGGGCAGTATTATAGCAGTTATATTCTTGTACATAGGGGCAGTATTATAGCAGTTATATTCTTGTACATAGGGGCAGTATTATAGTAGTTATATTTTTGTAAATAGGAGCAGTATTATAGCAGTTATATTCTTGTACACATGAGCAGTATTATAGTAGTTATATTCTTGTACATAGGGGCAGTATTGTAGTAGTTATATTTTTGTAAATAGGAGCAGTATTATAGCAGTTATATTCTTGTACACAGGAGCAGTATTATAGTAGTTATATTCTTGTACATAGGGGGCAGTATTATAGTAGTTATATTGTTGTACATAGGAGCAGTATTATAGTAGTTATATTCTTGTACATAGGGGCAGTATTATTGTAGTTATATTCTTGTACATAGGGGGGCAGTATTATTGTAGTTATATTCTTGTACATAGGAGCAGTATTATAGTAGTTATGTTCTTGTACATAGGAGCAGTATTATAGCAGTTATATTCTTGTACATAGGAGGCAGTATTATAGCAGTTATATTCTTGTACATAGGGGCAGTAATATAGCAGTTATATTCTTGTACATAGGAGGCAGTATTATAGCAGTTATATTCTTGTACATAGGGGCAGTATTATAGCAGTTATATTCTTGTACATAGGAGGCAGTATTATAGCAGTTATATTCTTGTACATAGGAGGCAGTATTATAGTAGTTATATTATTGTACATAGGGGCAGTATTATAGTAGTTATATTCTTGTACATAGGAGCAGTATTATAGTAGTTATGTTCTTGTACATAGGAGCAGTATTATAGCAGTTATATTCTTGTACATAGGGGCAGTATTATAGCAGTTATATTCTTGTACATAGGGGCCGTATTATAGCAGTTATATTCTTGTACATAGGGGCAGTATTATAGCAGTTATATTCTTGTACATAGGGGCAGTATTATAGCAGTTATATTCTTGTACATAGGGGCAGTATTATAGTAGTTATATTTTTGTAAATAGGAGCAGTATTATAGCAGTTATATTCTTGTACACATGAGCAGTATTATAGTAGTTATATTCTTGTACATAGGGGCAGTATTGTAGTAGTTATATTTTTGTAAATAGGAGCAGTATTATAGCAGTTATATTCTTGTACACAGGAGCAGTATTATAGTAGTTATATTCTTGTACATAGGGGGCAGTATTATAGTAGTTATATTGTTGTACATAGGAGCAGTATTATAGTAGTTATATTCTTGTACATAGGGGCAGTATTATTGTAGTTATATTCTTGTACATAGGGGGGCAGTATTATTGTAGTTATATTCTTGTACACAGGAGCAGTATTATAGTAGTTATATTCTTGTACATAGGAGCAGTATTATAGTAGTTATGTTCTTGTACATAGGAGCAGTATTATAGCAGTTATATTCTTGTACATAGGAGGCAGTATTATAGCAGTTATATTCTTGTACATAGGGGCAGTAATATAGCAGTTATATTCTTGTACATAGGAGGCAGTATTATAGCAGTTATATTCTTGTACATAGGGGCAGTATTATAGCAGTTATATTCTTGTACATAGGAGGCAGTATTATAGCAGTTATATTCTTGTACATAGGAGGCAGTATTATAGTAGTTATATTATTGTACATAGGGGCAGTATTATAGTAGTTATATTCTTGTACATAGGAGCAGTATTATAGTAGTTATGTTCTTGTACATAGGAGCAGTATTATAGCAGTTATATTCTTGTACATAGGGGCAGTATTATAGCAGTTATATTCTTGTACATAGGGGCCGTATTATAGCAGTTATATTCTTGTACATAGGGGCAGTATTATAGCAGTTATATTCTTGTACATAGGGGCAGTATTATAGCAGTTATATTCTTGTACATAGGGGCAGTATTATAGTAGTTATATTTTTGTAAATAGGAGCAGTATTATAGCAGTTATATTCTTGTACACATGAGCAGTATTATAGTAGTTATATTCTTGTACATAGGGGCAGTATTGTAGTAGTTATATTTTTGTAAATAGGAGCAGTATTATAGCAGTTATATTCTTGTACACAGGAGCAGTATTATAGTAGTTATATTCTTGTACATAGGGGGCAGTATTATAGTAGTTATATTGTTGTACATAGGAGCAGTATTATAGTAGTTATATTCTTGTACATAGGGGCAGTATTATTGTAGTTATATTCTTGTACATAGGGGGGCAGTATTATTGTAGTTATATTCTTGTACACAGGAGCAGTATTATAGTAGTTATATTCTTGTACATAGGGGCAGTATTATAGCAGTTATATTCTTGTACATAGGGGCAGCATTATAGCAGTTATATTTTTGTAAATAGGAGCAGTATTATAGTAGTTACGTTCTTGTACAAAATTAAAATCCACATGTTGGTGAAAAAAAAATAAAAAACATTCTTTGACATATATGGAATAAAATTTGAAGATTTTACCTATTCTTTGGATGGTGCCTATCAATTTTATTTTCTTGTACATCTTTTCTGGTGGTCCGCAGTATTGGTAAACCACATCCATCGCAAATAAAGGACCGATTGATCCATTGGGATTTGATATTTTTCTCTATATTTCCCATTTCTGGATCCTCAGTGATCGCCACCTTCGAGTCCTGTAATATTCGGAGAACATCTGTATCACTTGCTGACTGGCTGCGTACCTCTGTGGGTGGTGAACAATGTTTCCATTAATATCTGGGGAGTCTGGCCGAGCAGGATTCTAAAATGGTAAATTTAGCATTACAGTGTCATTCCTATCCCTAGGCAGCGCAAACAGATCTGTAACACAGAGGCGGAACCTCAGCGCAACGTGGATGGATCCACCAAGTTATAAACCCAGAGAGAAATATTCCATCTAGTGAGTGCACGTTAGGAGGGATAGAAATGTGCACAGTATTGTATATCTATCACCCAGATAATGTGCATCTCCTGTGTGTGCCTCCGCCAGAGACTGCCCCTATATACAGTGCCAGCCCACTGCACTCATAGCCGGCCAGGGTACATCCCTAGGACAGACACTCATTGTCTGAGCTTCTATGTATGGTGGATCCTGTGTTATATACTGTATATAGAGGTGTTATTAGTCATTGTACAGGAGGAGGAGGTGAGCTGTGACATCATCTATTGTGAATTGCGGATCCTGTGTTATCTACTTTATATAGAGGTATTATCAGTCATTGTACAGAAGGAGGAGGAGGTGAGCTGTGACATCACCTATTGTGATTGGTGGATCCTGTGTTATCAGTCATTCTACAGGAGGAGGTGAGCTGTGACATCTCTAATTGTGAATGGTGTATCGTGTTATCTACGTATACAGAGGCTTTATCCATCATTATATTCCTGCCTCTGATGATAAGGAAACTGCTGCTAACTCTTCCTGAAAGCACAGGAAGTAGATGTCTAAAACAGCCCTAGTGGTCAGTGTGAACATTGCAAGATTATTAATTTTCATTTTGGAATAAAGATCGTAATATGAGGGAAAAAAAAGTGGTCAACATTTTGTTAAAAATATTTGCAACAAAAAAACCTTTTGTCGGATGATACATTCTCATTATCAAAAGTCAGGTCTGGGGTGGTCTTCATTAGGACCCTGGCTGCCATTACAACCCTTTTGGCATCCTGAAATTGCATTGTTGTGGGGAGAGAATGAAGGGGTTATTATAAAGCCAAGATTGGAGTTATCTCCGATCCTGATCACTTCCAGTAATTCTGGAATTGCCTCTTAAGCGATTTTCCCTAGGTTGGAAAGTAGTAAATCACAAAATTGATGGGTTGTATAGGGTTAACTTGGAGAATTTCAGGTTTACTTTGCTTGACAAAGAGACTTAGAAAAATCTCCTGGTTCCTGCCAACACTTCCAGCTGTGTGTGCCCTGTGCCAGCTGTGAATGGCCCGCAACCCTCCCAGACCAGTGTAAACCTGCCTGAGACGTCAGAGACTCGCCGGGACACACGACATTTATACTGCGCTCTTCTCCCTCCAGACATCACGAATCTTCCCCAAGGAGCTAAAATCACCCCAGAAGTTTGTTTAAAAAGTTAAAGTTTTGTGATGGGAAAATAATATTCAGAAAAGTCGCGAGAAGTGAAACACAAACCGGGTTTTATGAATAGAAGCCGCCAATGTGTAACAGAAGCTTTTGTCACAAGGTCACATTTTTGGACATAATTTCTGTGATTTTTAACATTGTGTATACTTTGGGTGCAGCCAATGTACGTCAAGTACAGTAAATATCACAGTCTAACAAAGCAGGTCAGTAATTGTATCCTTGTTCCGGTAACTTTTCAGGAGGATTCATTATTGCATTCGCCCATTTTTTTTTTTAGTTTTTGTTGTTTTTCGGCTGGTTTTCATTTGCCCCATATTCTTCCTAAAATTTCTGCCTTTTTTTTTTTAAGTCTATTCTTTGTGTTCATTTGTTTTGTTCCATTTTTATATCCAGGATTTGAGATTTTGACTTTTGAAACTTTTTTTCATTGAAACTTTTCAAAACTTGCAAAAGTTCTGTTCTCCAGTCTCCCTTGCAGTGAATTTTTATATACACCTAGTTCATATGCATTTTTTTAAGTCCATTTTACTTATTTTTTTTTTGTTTTGTGCCAAAATCATCAAAATGGCGTATGCGGTTTTAAAATTTTGCGCAAAGTCAAAAAATGGCTTATATTTTTGTCTTATACCTTTTTTTTTTAGCTCAAAAAATCTGACCTTTTTGCTAAATGTCACAAAAATTGAGGGTGTTGGGGAAATTCTGGAGTACATAACTCCTTGGGTGGACCAGAGAACATTTCAAACTAATTTTGCAACTTTTTGAAAAGTTGTAATTGAAGAATCAGCCGAAAATATCCGGAAACCCTAAACTCTGCCCTAAGTGGTGAACCAAAAAAAAACACCAAACAAATAGGCCAATACATATAAAATGGAAAGACGAATAGGGTGGAGGGGATAAAAAAAAAAAAGAAGCAAAACACTAAAAACTCAAAAAAAAAAAAAGAAAAAAACAGGTCCAAATGCAATATTGAATTGGGACACTGGAATTTTTTTGCATAAATTTGGAGCCACCGCCTGAAATTAAAGGGATAATCATTTTTTGCAGTGCGGTGCGCCAATATCTCTCAACACTGATTATAATAGAAAATGTTACTTTTGGAGCTAAAAAAAAAGTTAAAAACAAAAATAAAGAGCATTTTTTTTTATTCTGTGCAAAATTTTTTAATAATTTGTGCCGTTATGAAATCCAAAATATTATTTTGTGATTCAGAACTTCCACGTTACACCAATATCATTTTGAAATAAAGAATTTTTATATTGATACGAAATATCATTTAGTGATAGAAATATTTTTTGTGACGGTCTCATGTGATACAGAATGTCACTTCGTGACAAATAAATATTTTGAAATATTTATTTTTTTTATGTGATGCGAATATCATCTTGTGAAAGTTTCAATTAGTGACAACTTGATTTCATTTTTATGATACACAAATATCATTTAGACACAGAATGTCATTTTTCAGTTGTCAACAGTGAAACACAATGCCCTGAAAAGTCTTCATCCCCCGTGAATTTTTCCACATTTATTCATGTTACACCCACAAACGTAAATATATTTTATTGGGATTTTATGTGATACCAACACAAATGAGCAAGTATTTGTGATGTGTATAGGAAAAGATACATGGTTTCTAAATATTTTTGTTACGCACAACGGTGGCGCAAGTGGATTTGTGGACCCACAGTGGGGGGTCTGCTTAGCAAGGGGCGCAGATAAGGGGCTGCCTGGTGTTCACTGGAGCTCCTGATGGTGGAGACAGATGGGGCTGCGGGTACCACTCCTAGGCAGTCCTGGTTACTGCAGCTGCTGACCCCAGGACTCAGGTTAGCTGACACAGATTAAGGGCACCATTCAGATTAATAAATTCTGGTTGATTCGGAGACTGGTTTTAGCAGACTGGGGGACGAGGTTTCAGGCACTGTCCGCACACGGACCAGAGGAGCAGGTTTACGCTCTGGCTGCACTCGCACAAGGGGAGCAGGTTTAGGCTCTGGCTGCACTCGCACAAGGGGAGCAGGCTCAGGCTGCAACGGACCAGAGAAGCAGGTTCAGGCCCTGGCCGCACTCGGACCAAGGGAGCAGGTTCAAGCACTGGCCGCACTCGGACCAGGGGAGCAAGTTTGAAAACAGGACTGGCCGCACAAGGACCAGGGGACAATGTTGAGGCCCTGGCTGCACTGGGAACAGGAGACTTCGGGAACAGAACTGGCCACACCAGGACCAGGGGACAATGTTCAAGCACTGGATGCACCAGGACCAGGGGACATCGGGAACAGGATTGGCCACACCTGGACCATGGGACAATGTTCAGGCACTGGCCACACCGCGACTAGTGGACTTCGGGAACACGGACTGGCCACACAAGGCCCAGGGTACAATGTTTAGGCATGGGCTACACTAGGACCAGGGGACTTTGGGAACAGGACACTGGCTGCACCAGGACCAGGGATTAGGGTTCAGGACCCTGGCCGCACCAGGACTAGGGGACCTAACAACTCACTAGTAGGAGAAACCAGACACTAATGAATGCTGCTGCTTTGACAACTCCCTAACAGGGGAGGGAGTCTTTTATACAAGATGCCTCCTCACAATTGGCTATGAGCCATTTTGCAGGTGTACTCCGATACTAAATGCCCCCCAGCTATTCGCTGGGGGCATTTTACTATGTGAGCGCTGCCCCTTGTAGGACGGGTGTCACATAATTAGTACATTGAGTCCACCTGGTTGTGATTCTTCTCAGTATAACTACAGCTGTTCTGTGAAGGCCTCAGAGGTTTGTGTGAGAACATCAGGGATCAAACAGCATCATGAAAACCAAGGAGCCCATCAGACAGGTCAGGGATAAAGTTGTGGAGAAGAGTAAAGCAGGGTTAGGTTATAAAATAAAAAAAAAAATAGCCCAAGCTCTGAACATCTCACACGAGCACTATTCAATCCATCATCCAAAAATGGAAGGAGTATGGTACAACTGCAAACTTACCAAAACATGGCCGTCCACCTAAATTGCCAACTCAGGAACTGACCCTTCATCTTTCCTGGCAGAAGATGGTGCTGATATTCAGTCACTATTTGCCTCTAACAGCCACACATGGAGTGGAGTTCCACCATTGGCTGTTAACCAGTTAAATGCTGCTGTCAATTATTTACAGCACGTGTGAAGACCCCATGTCACTCATGACAGTACTTCTGTGAATGCCACAAGCTTCTGTGATTGCATGTTCAAGTACCCTAAGGGGACTAAGAAATACAGTGAGAAGTAAAAAAAACACCAGAATTATGTTTTTTCGTCGGTCACAACACTGTAAAAACATGCAATAAGAGGCGATCAAAACATAATATCTACCCCAAAATGATATCAATAAAAACACCTGCTCAGGGCGCAGAAAATAAACCCTCATCCAGCGCCATCGACCAAAAATTTAAAATGTTATAAGGTCTCGAAAAAGGCGACACAGGCAAATTTTTATTTTAACTTTCCAAATGTTCTGTCGCCGCCTGAATGAAAAATTTTGTTGCATTGTTGGTATCTGTGTAGTTGCACTGACCTGGGGAATCCTATTGACAGATCGGTTTTACCGAATAGTGAACATGATACATAAAAAAAACCAAAAAAAAAATGATTTTTTTGCTGCAATCTTTCATTCCTAAGATTCTCTCGTCTCCTTCCATCCATAATTCAACTCGATGGAGCCTTGGGAGGTCCAGATAATGTGAGGACCTCCGACCTTACTAATAGATCACCTGTCCCAAAAAACTTGAAGTAACAGACAAGATTTAGGTGGAGAATTCCTTTAAATGTACAGTTATAGTGGTAACAGTCACAGAGGGGTGACAACGGCTTCTTAGTTTCATGAATGATGGTGAATTACAAACGAAGGATCGAAGAAATGTGATAAATATTACAAGTATCACCATTAATCACCATATGTAAAATACAGACTGGTAAGAAAAAGGGCGATACTACAAAAATCGTATCAAGTGCAACTATGCAAGTACGTGTGATCTACTTCCACCCCTGACCCCGCTGTGCGGAAAGTATTGGATTATTGGGGTTGCACTACCTCTGGAACTTGTACAATCTGGGGAATATGTTTGCATCTCTGTATATCCTGATTTACACAAGTAAAAAAAGAGTTTTCCATCAATGCACTGGCTATGAATGAATTGTTTCTTTAGGCCTTTTATCAGTGCCCCTATAATAGAGTCATAGTTATCTGATCAGAATGAGCACAGGCCGCTCCCTCTGTTTCACACCTGAATGCATTTTGTAGCAAATATACTGTGAGTAAGGAGTCTGCAGTAGACTTTAATCTGCAGTGCATTGCCTAAGTATATCATATCGCTTAAGTGTGCAAATATGAATTATACCAGAATTTAACCAAAAAGGAACTGAAGGTAACTGGAAACACAGTCACTGTAAATAACGTTTCTATTTGTTTCCACTCTCACCCCTATAATCCTTCACTTTTTACAACCCACCCCCCTAATCCCTACACCTAGTAATGAACTGGTTATTAGTG
Source organism: Phyllobates terribilis (assembly GCF_046119375.1). Classification (NCBI taxonomy): domain Eukaryota; kingdom Metazoa; phylum Chordata; class Amphibia; order Anura; family Dendrobatidae; genus Phyllobates; species Phyllobates terribilis. The sequence goes on from NW_027362763.1 coordinate 59,618,705, forward strand.
ATGAGCGAGCATGCTCGCTACTGCTTCGTGCTCGCTGAGTATTTCCGGGGTCGCTCGGCGGGAGCTCGGGTCTCCTCCCTGCATGCTTGGCGCTCTTTACAGAGCCAATGAACATGCAGGGATTGCCTGCCACTCACTGTAATGCCGCAGCCATGTTGGTTGTGGGCATTACAGTGATTGGCTGGCCGCACAGTGTCATCAGGTCTATATCAGACCCGGGACCCTATGCTCGTCACAGTCACTCCGGATCAGACAGTGTAGGGAGAGATTTTCTTGTTCTAGTTAGCGTAGGTGTACCAAACTACACTGCTCAAAAAAATAAAGGGAGCACTCAAATAACCCCTCCTAGATCTGAATGAATGAAATATTCTCATTGAATACTTTGTTCTGTACAAAGTTGAATGTGCTGACAACAAAATCACACAAAAATCATCAATGGAAATCACATTTATTAACCAATGGAGGCCTGGATTTGGAGTCACCCCCAAAATTAAAGTGGAAAAACACACTAAAGGCTGATCCAACTTTGATGTAATGTCCTTAAAACAAGTCACAATGAGGCTCAGTATTGTATGTGGCCTCCACGTGCCTGTATGACCTCCCTACAACGCCTGGGCATGCTCCTGATGAGGCTGAGTATTGTGTGTGGCCTCCATGTGCCTGTATGACCTCCCTACAACGCCTGGGCATGCTCCTGATGATGCTGAGTATTGTGTGTGGCCTCCACGTGCCTGTATGACCTCCCTACACTGCCTGGGCATGCTCCTGATGAGGCTGAGTATTGTGTGTGGCCTCCACGTGCCTGTATGACCTCCCTACAACGCCTGGGCATGCTCCTGATGAGGCTGAGTATTGTGTGTGGCCTCCATGTGCCTGTATGACCTCCCTACAACGCCTGGGCATGCTCCTGATGATGCTGAGTATTGTGTGTGGCCTCCACGTGCCTGTATGACCTCCCTACAACACCTGAGCATGCTCCTGATGAGGCTGAGTATTGTGTGTGGCCTCCATGTGCCTGTATGACCTCCCTACAACGCCTGGGCATGCTCCTGATGAGGCTCGGTATTGTGTGCGGCCTCCATGTGCCTGTATGACCCCCCTACAACGCCTGGGCATGCTCCTGATGAGACTGAGTATTGTGTGTGGCCTCCACGTGCCTGTATGACCCCCCTACAACGCCTGGGCATGCTCCTGATGAGGTTGAGTATTGTGTGTGGCCTCCACATGCCTGTATGACCTCCCTACAACGCCTGGGCATGCTCCTGATGAGGCTGAGTATTGTGTGTGGCCTCCACGTGCCTGCATGACCTCCCTACAACGCCTGGGCATGCTCCTGATGAGACTGAGTATTGTGTGTGGCCTCCACGTGCCTGTATGACCCCCCTACAACGCCTGGGCATGCTCCTGATGAGGTTGAGTATTGTGTGTGGCCTCCACATGCCTGTATGACCTCCCTACAACGCCTGGGCATGCTCCTGATGAGGCTGAGTATTGTGTGTGGCCTCCACGTGCCTGCATGACCTCCCTACAACGCCTGGGCATGCTCCTGATGAGACTGAGTATTGTGTGTGGCCTCCACGTGCCTGTATGACCCCCCTACAACGCCTGGGCATGCTCCTGATGAGGTTGAGTATTGTGTGTGGCCTCCACGTGCCTGTATGACCTCCCTACAACACCTGGGCATGCTCCTGATGAGGCCGAGTATTGTGTGTGGCCTCCACGTGCCTGTATGACCCCCCTACAACGCCTGGGCATGCTCCTGATGAGGTTGAGTATTGTGTGTGGCCTCCACGTGCCTGTATGACCCCCCTACAATGCCTGGGCATGCTCCTGATGAGACTGAGTATTGTGTGTGGCCTCCACGTGCCTGTATGACCCCCCTACAACGCCTGGGCATGCTCCTGATGAGGTTGAGTATTGTGTGTGGCCTCCACGTGCCTGTATGACCTCCCTACAACACCTGGGCATGCTCCTGATGAGGCTGAGTATTGTGTGTGGCCTCCACGTGCCTGTATGACCTCCCTACAATGCCTGGGCATGCTCCTGATGAGGCTGAGTATTGTGTGTGGCCTCCACGTGCCTGTATGACCTCCCTACAACGCCTGGGCATGCTCCTGATGAGGCTCAGTATCGTGTGTGGCCTCCACGTGCCTGTATGACCTCCCTACAACGCCTGGGCATGCTCCTGATGAGGCTGAGTATTGTGTGTAGCCTCCACGTGCCTGTATGACCTCCCTACAATGCCTGGGCATGCTCCTGATGAGGCTGAGTATTGTGTGTGGCCTCCACGTGCCTGTATGACCTCCCTACAACGCCTGGGCATACTCCTGATGAGGCTGAGTATTGTGTGTGGCCTCCACGTGCCTGTATGACCTCCCTACAACGCCTGGGCATGCTCCTGATGAGGCTGAGTATTGTGTGTGGCCTCCACGTGCCTGTATGACCTCCCTACAACGCCTGGGCATGCTCCTGATGAGGTTGCGGATGGTCTCCGGTGGGATCTCCTCCCAGACCTGGACTAAAGCATCCGCCAACTCCTGGATAGTCTGTGGTGCAACGTGACGTTGGTGGATGGAGCGAGACATGATGTCCCAGATGTGCTCAATCAGATTCAGGTCTGGGGAACGGGCGGCCAGTCCATAGCTTCAATGCCTTCATCTTGCAGGAACTGGTGACACACTCCAGCCACATGAGGTCTGGAATTGTCCTGCATTAGGAGGAACCCAGGGCCAACCGTACCAGCATATGGTCTCACAAGAGGTCTGAGGATCTCATCTCGGTACCTAATGGTGTGGCGCCCCTGAGGGTTCGACCGCCACAGGGATGCTGCACTTCTTTAATGGAGTGTAGTGTTCCTCCTCTGTGGTAAGGCCAGTGTAATAGTCGTGACCCAGCTTTGCATCCAACACCACACTTCTCCACCAGAGGGAGCTAGTATGCACTAGGTGCTGCTCCCCTGGTTACAGGGAGACTGGGGAACACAAAGTGGTAGGAACCAGTTAGAGGGTGAGGGTGGAGAACTTACAAGTTAGTTGCACTTTAGAATTCATATTTAATAAAAGCCATCTTTGATCTTGGTCTTTTGGCAGTCTGTCTGTCAAGTGGTCCTTCTGCTAATTAGTTAATTAGTTGGTCGTACTGTGCGGTCAAAATACTGTGTGTAATGTGACCTCCCTCCTGGAGCGCAGATCCTGTGTGGGCCTGCGCCGGTAAGGGACACAGCCCTCGTACCCTGGCCTTGGGACGAGAGGTAGGTTGCAGACAAGGAATGTCTCAACCCGGCCGAGGACCAGGATCAAGAAGGCCCGGGAGCTTTAGAGTTTAGCTCCCCAGCAAATGGGTCCCGGGGAGGATGCAGACGGAGCGGAGTACGCCACCTGTCCTCGCCTACCTGATCTATTCAGAGGGATTCCGGCTGCAAGAGGGGTACTGGCCCCCGACACCCGACCTTGCACTCCATGTCCCGGACGGGAAAGCCCGGTTAGGCCCTGAGGATCCCACTGGGCATCGGATGGAGAGGAATTGCCACCCGTGCCCTAGTCCTGAGAGGAGCTCAGAGGGAGACCCGGCCTATCTACACACGCACAGACAGGAAAGGGTGAAGTCTGTAGTGCAGGAACACTCTGGTGTAGGGTCGCTACCGAACACTGGACTTTCTCGGAGGTAGTCGGACCCCCGTCCCTGGTGGCCGCAGGACTCCGCGGGGAGCAGGGAGTCGCCTTCCCGCTGTCATCTCTGAGTGAGTAAAGCCTTGGAAGTTCACCCCTATGGCCTCCGGACTGTTCATTATGCGCCATACCATGCGACGCAGTGCCCGTACTCTCCGCACTACTACTCCCCCCCCCTCCATCCTGTCTGCCTGCCCTGAGGCCTTGCTCCGCCTGTGGGGAGCAGTGAGAACTTTGGCCGCCACGACACCAGGCCTCGGCGGACTGTAGCGGCGCTGGTGACCCTTCACCAGGCACCTCAGGTGGCGTAGTCTTTAAAATAAGCCACTCAACCAGGACGAGCCCACAACATCTTCCTTTTCATGTGACGGCCCTGAGCACAGGTCGGGTCCGGGCCACGGCTACATCCCATCTCTTCGTCACAGGGCCCGACACCGAGTCCCCCAACACCCAGGGTAAACTCAAGACTAAAAGGGCTCTTTCGAGAATTGAGGCGTCACAACCTGGCGTAGTCGGCAGGATCGCGTGCCCGCAGCAAAGGAAGAAGTGCCCATTGCTACCGGGTACTGTGTGCCTTACACCTTGGACTGTTGTTTTACACTTAAAATGGCGCCCGCCCAAGAAGAACAGATGCCATAGTGCTGTAAAAAGACTGTCTTTGAACGCCTCCCATCATGGGCTGGGCTCCCGCTTGGCGCCAAAAATGTGGACTGCCCCTTCCATCAGAGACTGTCTGCGGGGTAATGCCCGTCAAACTGGATGGGCTGAACGAAGGCGGGCCTGTCAGCATTCCGCCCAGGAACCGCCCCGAAAGAGGAGGAAGAAGAAAACAACAAGAAGCGACCATTGCAGTCGGAGCTTAGCAGTCAACAGAGGCAGACATGGATGCCTCTGGGGAGCAAGTCCACGCATCTACTGAACCCGGTTCAGGCCCTTCACCCGGCAGAGAGCAAGGCGGCAGCGTGTTGACCCCGGGAGATATTACATTTCTCCAGCAGGAAGCTCTGGAACTCCTAAGAAGGCAGAGAGAGGCCCAGGAGGCGGAGACGGCTGCGTGGCGGGAGGAGATGCTCTGCGTATCCGGGACCGCCGCCAAGAAGTAGAGGTCCCAGGACAAGTCGACTCGGTGACAGAGGTCGAGAGCGGCCCAGCGGCGGGTGAGTGTGCAACCCCTGCCCCGGCTGCAGAGCCTACCGTGACGATCCTGGACCTCGTGACGGAGTACCTAATTCCCCACGCCGTCACCTGGGAGGAGGCGTTGGCTCCAGAGCTGCAATCGGCAGCTGTGGGTGGGGACCTGCGATGCCGCCCAAACCCTGATACAGAGGTGCCTGAAGCTGCGGAGGAAACTACCGGCTCCAACCCGGACTGGTCCGCGTCTACAGAGGACTCGCAGCAACCCGTTCTAACCCCGCTACCCGCACCAGCAGTAACCTGGCCCGAGGCTGAGGAGTGGGCCTGGGAAAACCAGGGGGGCGACCTGATGGGCTTTCCCCGGGAGACCCGGGCTGAAGCGCGGAGGAGGAGCCAGTGGTGCAGCGACCAGATATTCCAGCTCGCACGGGAGCAGCGTCGGCGGGAGCAGCGCTGCGAGCGACTCGAGGTCAGGACCAAAGCTGCTAAAACTCGGGCGCGTCAGAAGGAGGCCACCTGTCCCAGTCCCTGGTACGAAGGCCAAGTCGTCCGTTTTCATCATGAGGCGGGGTGGGGGTTCATCCGGTGTCCCCAGTTCCAGGACGATGTATTCGTCAGCCGGCGAGACGTTGAGCCGCACCTCAAGAAGGGACACCCCGGTCGGAACCTCTTCCCGGGCGACACAGCGACTTTCTCTCGCCACCAGGGGGAGCGTGGGTGGTACGCCATGGACGTGCACAAAGTGTCCGGCAGCGACGCCACCCCGCACTCAGCCTTAGGGGACCGGCTAGCCTCCGTCGGGAGGAATGAGCCCTTTCCAAGAAGACAGCCCGAGGTTTAAAGCAGCCCCCGGCTGTTTCTGTTCTTGTTCACAAGTTTGAAAAGTTGACCTTTTTTTCTATTATGCCTAATTTTCTACCCGGTTTCTAGAGACACGTGTCCCTGCGAACTAGCAGACAGACTCTTTCCCCTTGTATATAGTTTGCATCTCTTTAGGTGCTCCATATTGGTTTTATACAAAACCGTGGATATTTTCTACCTCAAAACATCAGAAGGAAAACCTGAGGGTGGCTCTCCGGGAGGTCCAACTCGGGATATTCATGCCCTGCAGCCACCCCAGGGCCAACGTTGGGGGTTTAGGACAGGTCCCTCGCACTTCTGAACTGACTCTGCGTCTTTGCACCTTAACCTGTCTGTTTGCCTGCAATAATGTCTCTGGAAAATGCTAGCACTTTTATAATTTTATACTTTTGTATTTTTATACCTGTTATGCAACGTTTAAGAAATGTGCCTCCCATAAAGGGAAGATAGTTTTGTTATTATAAAAAGAAAATTTCCTGGCTGTTACTTCTTTTGCAGCCCGTGGACGTGCTGCGTTTTACCAGGGGGAAATGTGGCGCCCCTGAGGGTTCGACCGTCACAGGGATGCTGCACTTCTTTAATGGAGTGTAGTGTTCCTCCTATGAGGTAAGGCCAGTGTGATAGTCGTGACCCTGCTTTGCATCCAACACCACACTTCTCCACCAGAGGGAGCTAGTATGCACTAGGTGGTGCTCCCCTGGTTACAGGGAGACTGGGGAACACAAAGTGTTAGGAACCAGTTAGTGGGTGAGGGTGGAGAACTTACAAGTTAGTTGCACTTTAGAATTCATATTTAATAAAAAGCCATCTTTGATCTTGGTCTTTTGGCAGTCTGTCTGTCAAGTGGTCCTTCTGCTAATTAGTTAATTAGTTGGTCGTACTGTGCGGTCAAAATACTGTGTGTAATGTGACCGCCCTCTTGGAGCGCAGATCCTGTGTGGGCCTGCGCCGGTAAGGGACACAGCCCTCGTACCCTGGCCTTGGGACGAGAGGTAGGTTGCAGACAAGGAATGTTTCAACCCGGCCGAGGACCAGGATCAAGAAGGCCCGGGAGCTTTAGAGTTTAGCTCCCCAGCAAATGTGTCCCGGGGAGGATGCAGACGGAGCGGAGTACGCCACCTGTCCTCACCTACCTGATCTATTCAGAGTGATTCCGGCTGCAAGAGGGGTACTGGCCCCCGACACCCGACCTTGCACTCCATGTCCTGGACGGGAAAGCCCAGTTAGGCCCTGAGGATCCCACCGGGCATCGGATGGAGAGGAATTGCCACCCGTGCCCTAGTCCTAAGAGGAGCTCAGAGGGAGACCTGGCCTATCTACACACGCACAGACGGGAAAGGGTGAAGTCTGTAGTGCAGGAACACTCTGGTGTAGGGTCGCTACCGAGCACTGGACTTTCTCGGAGGTAGTCGGACCCCCGTCCCTGGTGGTCGCAGGACTCCGCGGGGAGCAGGGAGTCCCGCTGTCATCTCTAAGTGAGTAAAGCCTTGGAAGTTCACCCCTATGGCCTCCGGACTGTTCATTATGCGCCATACCATGCGACGCGGTGCCCGTACTCCCCACACTACTACTCCTTCCCCCTCCATCCTGTCTGCCTGCCTTGCTCCGCCTGTGGGGAGCAGTGAGAACTTTGGCCGCCACGACACCAGGCCTCGGCAGACTGTAGCGGCGCTGGTGACCCTTCACCAGGCACCACAGGTGGCGTAGTCGTTAAAATAAGCCACTCAACCCGGACGAGCCCACAACATCTTCCTTTTCATGTGATGGCCCTGAGCACGGGTCGGGTCCGGGCCACGGCTACATCCCATCTCTTCGTCACAGGGCCCGACACCGAGTCCCCCAACACCCAGGGTAAACTCAAGACTAAAAGGGCTCTTTCGAGAATTGAGGCGTCAAAATGGCAGTCAGGCTACCTCTGGCGAGCACATGGAGGGTTGTGTGGCCCTCCAAAGAAATCCCACCCCACACCATTACTGACCCACTGCCAAACCGGTCATGCTGAAGGATGTTGCAGGCAGAAGATCGCTCTCCACGGCATCTCCAGACTCTGTCACGTCTGTCACATGTGCTCAGTGTGAACCTGCTTTCATATGTGAAGAGCACAGGGCGCCAGTGGCGACTTTGCCAATCCTGGTGTTCTGTGGCAAATGCCAAGCGTCCTGCATGGTGTTGGGCTGTGACCACAACCCCAATCTGTGGACGTCGGGCCCTCATACCACCCTCATGGAGTCGGTTTCTAACCGTTTGTGCAGACACATGCACATTTGTGGCCTGCTGGAGGTCATTTTGCAGGGCTCTGGCAGTGCTCCTCCTTGCACAAAGGCGGAGGTAGCGGTCCTGCTGCTGGGTTGTTGCCCTCCTACGGTCCCCTCCACGTCTCCTGGTGTACTGGCCTCTCTCCTGGTAGCGCCTCCAGCCTCTGGACACTACGCTGACAGACACAGCAAACCTTCTTGCCACAGCTTGTTGTTACGGATCTGGGTGGTGGAACCTCTGTGCTGCAGTGCAAGGAGGGACCAGAGGGGCGTGACTAAATATCTACTCGGCCTGACCAAGGTCGCACGGAGGCTCAGTCGACTCCGTGAACCAGAGAGGGACCGAGCAGAGGGACGAGGTGCCACTCTGGGACCGACCTTGCTATGAGAGCAGGTGACTCCCACGGGTCAGAAGGCAGAACTGACCGGTACAGCGGAAGAGCACGGCAGGCAGGCTGATTGGTAGTCCAGGTAGTCAGGCAGGCTGATTCGGCTGATAGCCAGACAGGTGCTCCGGGTAGGCAAGCTGGCGGGCACAACTGGTAACAACAGGCAGGTGCTTCCAGGTAAGCAGGCTGGCAGGCACGGCAGGTAGCAGGCAGGTGCTTCCAGGTAAACAGGCGGGCAGAGCCCATAGACAGACTGGCGGACTGGAAAGTAGTCAGTGTAACATCCCTGGCGGCGTACTTGCATAGTGCACCACCTCCCACTATGCAAGAGCGCAATCTTACCTGTCTGTCCAGTCTGCTATTCCTGCTCCAGTGCATGCTGTGTGCATGTCCCTTGACTGTCTGCTTAGGGCGGCGGCCCGGTTACTTCCTGATTCTTATAGCGCTGTGGGCGCACCCCTAATGCGTCTCCAGCCTATTGCTGTGAGTCACTGGATATTTAAACCCCCTCCACCCAGTAGGAGGGACCTGAGCAACTCGTTCCTTCAGAGGGCTGCTTGCCTCTGATGTGCCAGGTCCTGTCTGAACTATCTCCTAGCCTGTTGTCTGTCCGCCTTCCTGGAGGCTGTATTTCCAGGCCAGTCTGAACACGCTCCTAGCCTGTTCGTCCTGCCATCTAGGGGCCGCATACTTAGATCTGTTATCTGTGTTTTCTTGCCTGTCTGTCCGCCTTCCTGGAGGCTGTATTTCCAGGCCAGTCTGAACACGCTCCTAGCCTGTTCGTCCAGCCTTCTAGGGGCCGCATACCTAGACCCGCTCCTGTATCTCGCTGCAGTGTCAGTTCTTGTCTGAACACTCTCCTAGCCTGTTACCTGTTTTTCTCTATGTCCGTACCTTCCCTTTTCCTGCAGAGTCTGAACCTGCACCTAACTCCTACTCGTTGTCACTGTACTTCCGTTTGTGAGTTTAGAGTCCACTCACTACTTCATTGCAAGTACCTTGTGTGTATCTGGTTCTGCCTTTCCCTTCCAGTCTGTTCCGTGTGAACAGAGCCCTGTCTCCTCTGCTCTGCCTTTGCTCACCGCTCCGGCGGTCTCGCCCTGCTCTGCCTTTGCTCACCGCTCCGGCGGTCTCGCCCTGCTCTGCCTTGCTCACCGCTCCGGCGGTCTCACCCTGCTCTGCCTTGCTCACCGCTCCGGCGGTCTCACCCTGCTCTGCCTTGCTCACCGCTCCGGCGGTTCCTGCCTGCTCTGCCTTGCTCACCGCTCCGGCGGTTCCTGCCTGCTCTGCCTTGCTCACCGCTCCGGCGGTTCCTGCCTGCTCTGCCTTGCTCACCGCTACGGCGGTTCCTGCCTGCTCTGCCTTGCTCACCGCTACGGCGGTTCCTGCCTGCTCTGCCTTGCTCACCGCTCCGACGGTTTCACTCTGCTCTGCCTTGCTCACCGCTCCGGCGGTTCCTCTCTGCTCCGCCTTGCTCACCGCTCCGGCGGTATCTCTCTGCTCTGTCTTGCCCACCGCTCCAGCGGTTCCTCTCTGCTCTGTTTGTCTACCGCATCTGCGGTTCCGTTCCTGAGTCTCAGTCTGTACTGGACCCTATCCAGTCTGCGCGCCAGCCGTGTTTGCCAGTACCTCCCCGTCTGTATGCCAGCCGTGCCTACCTATACCCACCAGTCTGTGTGCCAGCCTAACCTGCCTGTTCCTGTATTCCCCGGTGTGGGTCAACAGCCGTGTCCGGGGTCTGACCTGGAGTTGCACCTGGTCCCTCTGCTCGGTTCCTCCCTGGTGCACGGCATCGTTAGCTGGCGTGCGACCTTGGTCGGATCGGGTGGATACTTAGTTACGCCCCTCCAGGCACTCTCAGGTTCATGGCACAGTGGAATCACTAAATCACGCACACGCCAGTCAGTCCGGGCGTGTGCATAACAGTTTGCTTGGGCCATGGTTCCCGTTGAGCCCCACGGCCCTTCGCTCTCAGAGACATTTTCTGGCAAAAACGTGCACCAAGAAAAACAATTTTTGCAAGCTTATGTCCAGGCGATGTACGCACCAGCCCAAATGGAGCTTTCTGCAACTGTTCCTGCGGATCCGCCACGGTACTATGGGGATCCTAAACAAAGCCGTGCGATTGTGGAGCAATGCATGCTGCATTTCAAGTTCTACCCTCTCTATTTTCCTACCTATTGGGCTAAAGTGGCATTTATGATATCCTACCTAGCGTGTGATGCCTTGAAATGGATCACCCCCCTATGGGAAGCATGGGATTCTATCGTCCTTGACCTGCAGGCCTTCCTGGTGGCCATTCTAATGGTCTTCGATGACCCCAATCCTGAAGCCTATGCTAAAGCTTCCCTTCCCAATATCCCGGAGTAGCCCCGATGGGTAATGTGTGTGGGTAACTCACCAGTTCTCCAGCCTGAAGAGACTGCTGCCCACCCAGAATCCTCACAGGAAGACTACGCTCCACAGAATACTTCTCTTCCCAACCTCAAGAGGCAGTCCAGACGTGCTAGGCGTAGAGGCAAGACATCACGCCAGGTTCTGTCCTCCCAAAGACCTCCTGTTCCCCAGCCTGTAGAAGCAGCTACCCGCACGGAATCCATGGAGGTTGACCATGTTCGGCAGGCAAAGCAGAGGCCGGAACTCAGTCACGAAATCGGATTGCAGTCCCGCTGCGGTTGTTTGGGACCCCCTGACGGTTTTTGTCCAGTGAAGGTTGGAGAATCCCAAGACATTAGGCCTGCAGGAGAGGCTGCCCTGGGCGTTAGTGTTTCCTCTCCACAGATGACCATGGCTGTCTCCGTGGCAAGTAAAAGCCTCGGATTAATCGGAAGTTTCGGGCTTAAAGCCTTGAAGAGTCAGTGTCTGATTCCCGTCCAAAAATTCCAGAAGCCGGTTTGGACATTGTCAGCAGAAGGACGAGCCCTACTCAGAAGCAGTCAAAAGATGTCTGTACAAATTAAGATACAGATCGGAGCATTACACTTGAAAAAGCTTTCCTTTCAGGTGCTGAGTGGTTTACCCACAAGTCGTCCAGAGCCGAGAGATCTAGTGCCCGCTCAGGTCTGGAGACCTTGCATGGTGTATCTTGGGGGACTGTTAAGGTACAAGGGGTGTCCAGTCCCCATATCTTCAGGACAGTCAGCAATGTCTTCTTCTTCACCAGATCTGCTAGTCGCTGACTCGCTGTGCGCTGAAGTCTCTGAAGGAAGAGAAGCGGAGGCAATGTCCCCACACAGTCTCGACGATTGTACCAATGATCTGGCTTCAGGTACCGTCCCGCCTCACAGACATGTCATCTCTGAAACCAGTTTGAGGATGGTCCCAAAGCATGGACCCCCCCATCTCTAATAAATCTGGCCTTGTGTCCATTGAGGCGGTGGATACCCCCAAGTCTCTGCACCCCTCCAACCAGGCGGAGGACCTCCAGTTGCCTCCTGAATCCTCCAGGGTGCTACCTGATAACAAATGGAGAGAGACTTTCCTACACCCTGTACCTGATACCTCGCCTGCTTCATCTGACTCGCCCCCTGGGCCGTGGGGCACTCGGAGCCGGGCAACAGGGCAATAATGGGGGTAGTAGTGGCAACCCGGTCCGTGGCTCAGGGTGGTCAGACCAAATGTCGTGGCCGTCTATTTGTAGGGTTTTAAATGTCCGACTACGCCACCCGTGGATTGCGGTCAGGGTTAACCGCTGCTGCAGTGCAGACCGCTGGGGCAGATGTAGGTGTGCAGCACTAAGTAGTATAACACCCCACGGGAGGAGTGTGGCCCCATGGCAGTATATAGATGGATGATGGAGGGGATGATTCCGATCACAGTAGCCAGGAGACGGAGGCCTCTTAAACAGTTCAGGGTCTTTATTAGAACAGGTGAGACGACCCAAAAACAGTCCCGGCTAGGAGGGGGCCTGGATGTCTGAGAACAAGTGGGAAGCTGGCCCTGGTCAGGGTGAGAGTGAAGGCCTACCGTATTCTCTGCGCTCTTTCTGGCTATTTCCCTCCTGGTGGTGTAACAGCCCACGTTCCTGAGCTCGGCGTGTCTTCTCGCCCGTATGGCTTGAAACTTGGGTTCCTTTCTATTCTTGGCCTGGTGCAGCCTTGCTGGTCCCTTCTGCTGTGGCGGAACCTCCGGGCTTCTTAGGCCAAGGGACATACAATCCCCTGCGGACTGGTTATTTGCTGTAGGACTTGGAATCCTAACAGCCTCGGACACCAAAGTCCGGTAGTTCAGTTTCTCTCTCAGCCAGGACAGGCTCCCCTCGCCTTCCATCCCTGGCTTGTGGCTCCTCTACTGCCACTCGTCCTCCTCAGCCTCAGCTGAACTGGCTCTCCCTTCTCTGGGACACCTCTCACTCCAGAGACAGGTCGTCCAGAACTCTCTAACCCTGCCCCCAGCTCCAGCTTTTATAGGGGCAGCCTGCTCCCCCTACTGGCCTGGGACAGGAGGTGCTGCATGCTAATGGTTCCTGACCAGAGAACCTTCCCCTTGCTCTCAGACACAGCTTTATTATACATTAGTGGCATCCAGGCCAGGGTGACACATTCCCCCCTAGTAAAATTTAGTACTCCGGGACTAAACAAGAAACAAGAGTAATATGCATGACCATAAAAACATTATTAGGCAAGTAGAAGCAAACGACGCACAGGTTGAGTTCTTAAGGTCACAGTGTGGTCTGTGACCGGGTGTCCATTTCACCAACAACAACGGGCAGCTCTAACCAGGTGAGGGGTCTGCCATAGCCCCAAGTCTTTGACAGTCCTTGTTCCTTCCATTGGTTAGCTCCAAACATATTTACAGGAAAGTCTCGGTTACTCACAGTTCATAACCTGTTAGTCCATGTATTAACTGAAAGAAACTGAGAAAACGCATAGTTACTGGTCATGCAATTACATTTTAAACAATTCAACATTTTGCACGCTATTTACATTTGCTATCACACCCTACACTCTCCAGCAGGCTGGTACCTGCCCCTTAGTGCTCCGGGTTGACCTACGCAACCCACTGTCTGGTGGTGGTCGAACCTGGCTTTTCTCACAAGCGCTAGGGGCGCAGTCACTGGCTAGCTTTACAGGCAGGGCAGGCAGCTGTCTGCGGGTCCTTTGGCTTACCGCAGGCATGGCAGGCTCACTGTCAGCAGAGGGTTGACTCTCCTGGGCTGCTGGTACAGGCTCTACTGCCTCTGGGGCTGCTTGTTCTTCTTCACCTTCCTGCTCTAGTGTAGGTTGTTGCTGAATTGGTTGCAGGAAATGCAGGACGGGTACCACTATGGCATCGTTTATTCGAGTCCAGGACTGAGGGAACTCCCCAAGAACGGTGCTGATCATCTCTTCCTTGTCCTCTGCAGGTTCAAGGTCACTTTGATCCTCTTCTGCACTTTGTAGTTACTCGGGGCACCTTTTTAGGTGGTCTCTGGAGACGGTACTAGTGGTTTCTCCCTCATCCTTGGTGATCACGCACACCTTCGGGTTGTCGTGATCAGACTGCAGTACTGTGTAGGGTTCCCTTTCCCACTGGTCGTCCAGCTTGTGTAGCCTTCTCTTTCGCTTCAGGACCTGCTCACCAAGTTCTAGGGGACCAGCAGGGACATGTTGGTTGAAGAGTCTCTCTTGCCTTTCTCTCACCTGGGCCAGGCTCTTCTCCACACTCTCCTGTACCTTCTTGTACTGCAGTCACCTTTCCGTATCCCAGTCCGCATCTGGGGAGGTGTCCTCGGGTGTTAGGACTCCCATCACCAGGTCTATGGGCAGCTTACCTGGTCTGGCTCGCATCAGGTAAGCCGGGGTGCAGTTTGCAGCATTCACCGGGATATGGTTATATAAGTCTATCAGGTCCGGCAGTTTTTCTGGCCACAGGCTGCGTTCCTCCAGGGGCAACGTCTTCAGGAGATCAATGACTATATTGTTCATTTTCTCACACATCCCATTGGTTTGTGGGTGGTAAGGCGTTGTCCGAATCTTCTTACAGCCATAGAGGTTGCAGAACTCTTGGAAGATTTCAGCCTCGAACGCTGGACCCTGGTCTGTCAGGACCTGTTCCGGATACCCGTGTGGGCGGCAGAAGTGTTGTTGGAAGGCTCTGGCCACCGTTTGAGCTGTCAAGTCTTTTACAGGGACCACCACTAGAAATCGGGAATAGTGGTCCACGATTGTCAGGGCATAAACGTATCCTGACCGGCTTGGAGCCAATTTGACGTGGTCCAGAGCTACCAGCTCAAGAGGCTGCTTGGTGACGATGGGCCTCAAGGGTGTCTTCTGGCTGGTGCGGTCCTTCCTCCTTAGATTACAAGGGCCACAGTCTCTGCACCACTTCTCTACAGACCCCCTCTCATGCCAATCCAGAAGAACAGTCCTCTTAGCAGGAACTCCAGTTTCTTCCAGCCGAAGTGCCCCGCTCTGTCATGGTAAGCCTCCAGGACCATAGCTGCATCTCGCCTTGGGGCCACGACTTGCCAGGTCAGCTCGTGCGTCCGGTGGTTGATGAGTCTTCTGCACAGCTTACCTTCATAGAGGAACAGCCTGCTCTTCTCTTTCCATAGCTGCTTGGCTTCCTCTGGAGCATCTGGATCTAGACGGGCGTCTTCCCGGGTCAGCAGGTCTTTCGCCATGCCGATCGCAGGGTCACTATCTTGGGTCTCGGCCCAGCTGTGGTGAGGTAGGGGATTGATCATGATGGTAGTTAAGTCTTCCTCCTTCACGCGGTGGGAGTATTGAGTGGCTCCATACCGGTGAAACGCAGGGAGTTCTACCTCCTCCAGCTCTTCTGGGTCTTCGCCTCCGTCAGGTAAGTGAGGCATTCTTGATGGGGCATCAGCGTTGGCATTGGTTCTGCCTGCCTGGTACTTGATCGTGAAGTCATAATTCGAGAGTCGCGCCATCCACCGCTGCTCTAGGGCACCTAGTCTTGCATTGTCCAGGTGTGTCAACGGGTTGTTGTCCGTGTACACGGTGAACTTTGCGGAGGCAAGGTAATGCTTAAACCATTCTGTGGTGGCCCACACCACTGCCAAGAATTCTAGCTTGAAGGAGCTGTAATTCTCCGGGTTTCTTTCAGTGGGCCAAAAAACCAGGCAATGTGAACTGAGGTCTAAGATGGTAGACATGCAAGAAATAGGAGCATGTTCACACTAGCAAAAAAGAAATAAAACCTACAAAAGACAAAAATATATCTCATACCCTACCATCATTATATATAAATGTAAAGCTTTACATTTATATATAATGATGGTAGGGTATGAGATATATTTTTATTCTTTCAGTGGGCCTCAGCTTCTGGCTGGCATATGCGATCACCCTTTCTCTGCCCTGTTGGTTTTGTGACAGTACGGCTCCCAGCCCCACATTACTGGCGTCTGTGTGGAGGATAAAAGGCTGGTCATAATCTGGGTAGGCCAGGATCTCATCCCCCATGAGGGCCATCTTCAACTGGCGGAAGGACTCCTCTTCCGGCTTGTCCCACTTGAAGGGTGGCTTTTGACTTCTGGATTTGGATTGACCTATCAGGAGGTCCTGCATTCGAGCTGCCATCTTAGTGAACCCGGGGATGAACCTTCGGTAGTAGCCTACCAACCCGAGGAACTGCCTCACTTCCTTGATGTTTGAGGGGCTTGGCCAGCTCTTGATTACTGTGACCTTGTCAGGGTCGGGGGCTACTCCTTCTGCACTCACCACGTGTCCCAGGTACTGGACTTTCGGTTTCAACAGGTGACACTTTGAGGGTTTCACCTTCAGGCCATAGCCTGCCAGGGCTTCGAACACCTCGGCCAGGTGCTTTAGATGGTCCTCGTAAGTCTTCGAATAAACGATCACGTCGTCCAGGTAAAGGAGGACCGTCTCGAAGTTTCGGTGCCCTAGACAGCATTCCATCAGCCTCTGGAAGGTCCCTGGTGCATTGCAGAGCCCGAAGGGCATACAGTTGAACTCGCTCAGTCCCATCGGGGTGGTGAAGGTGGTCTTCTCCTTGTCAGCCTCTGCCACAGGAACCAACCAGTACCCGCTAGTAAGGTCCAAAGTAGAGAAGAAGTTAGCTGATTTTAGGGCGGCCAAGGACTCCTCTATCCTAGGTAAGGGGTACGCGTCTTTATGGGTGATACGGTTGATTTGTCTATAGTCCACGCACATTCTCATGGTACCGTCTTTCTTTTTTACCAGAACCAAGGGGGCTGCCCAGGGGCTACAGCTATCTCTAATGACCCCAGCTTCTTTCATTTCTCTTAGCATGCCCTTTGCGTTCTGATAATGTGCAGGGGGTACAGGTCTGTGCCTCTCTTTTATTGGTGGGTGGCTCCCCGTGGGGATGTGGTGTTCCACTCCCTTTATTCGGCCGAAGTCTAGTGGGTGTTTACTAAAAATTCTCTCGTACTCCTGAACCACCCGATAGACTCCTTGTTTTTGGTGCAGGGGAGTGGAGTCAGCACCCACGTGGAGTTTCTGGCACCAGTCCTCCTTTTTGTTTCTGGGAGCCATTACCCTCCGCCTGTGGAGATGGAGGCAAAGGTTCCACGGCTCTGATAGCTTTGTGTTCAACAGCAAACAGTTTGGCAAGTGTAGCGTACCTGGGTAAGTGTACCTCCCTCTCCCCAATGTTGAGAATGCGAACGGGCACCCTCCCATGACGGACATCAACCACCCCCCGGTGTAACATACCTGGCGGCGTCCTTGCATGGTGGTCCATCTCCCACTGTGCAAGAGCGCGCACTTGATCTCCAGTCCAGAATGTCTCTCTGGCTTCCCTCCATGCTGTCTGTTTGTGTCTGTTTCTGCTGCTTAAGGGCGGCGCCCGATCACTTCCTGCTTTTTGTACCTGCTGTGGGTCACACCCCTTGTGCGTCCTCAGCCTATTGCTGTCTGTCACCTGGTATATAGCTCAGCTGCTCCCATCTATTCCTGCCTGAGCATAGTGTTTCATTCAGTGTGTGCTTGCACTCTGAAAGTGCCAGGTCCCGTTCTGTGTTCTCTTGTCTGCCTATCCTGGAGGCTGTATTTCCAGGCCTGTCTGAACACGCTCCTAGCCTGTTCCTCCTGCCTTCTAGGGGCCGATTACCTAGACCCGCTCCTGTATCTTGTCTGTCCTGTCTGAACACGCTCTTGCCTGTTCGTCCTGCCTCTCTGGGGGCCGTATTCCCAGACCCGCTCCTGTATTCCGCTGCAGTGTCGGTCTCCTCCGTACACTCAGTTCCAGTCTGAACTCTCTCCTATCCTTTACCTGTTTTGCCTCTATGTCCGTTCCCTTCCTTTTTCTGCAGAGTCTGAACTCGTACCTAACTCCTGCTTGTTGTCTCTGTACTCCCGTTTGTGAGTTTGTGGTCCACTCGCTACTTCTCTGCTAGTACCCTTTGGGTGTCTGGCTCTGCCTTTCCCTTCCTGTCTGTTCCGTGTGAACAGAGCCCTGTCCCCCCTACTCAGCCTAGCCTGCTCTGACTCCTTTGCTCACCGCTCCGGCGGTTCTAGCCTGCTCTGACTCCTTTGCTCACCGCTCCGGCGGTTCTAGCCTGCTCTGACTCCTTTGCTCACCGCTCCGGCGGTTCTAGTCTGCTCTGACTCCTTTGCTTACCGCTCCGGCGGTTCTAGCCTGCTCTGACTCCTTGCTCACTGCTCCGCAGCCTTGCTCCGCTCTGACCCTTTTGCTCACTGCTCCGGCAGCCTTGCTCCGCTCTGACCCTTTTGCTCACTGCTCCGGCAGTCCTGTCCTGCCCTGCTTCTGCCGCTGCTCCGGCAGTCCTGTCCTGTCCTGCTTCTGCCCGCTGCTCCGGCAGTCCTGTCCTGCCCTGCTTCTGCCCGCTGCTCCGGCAGTCCTGTCCTGCCCTGCTTCTGCCCGCTGCTCCGGCAGTCCTGTCCTGCCCTGCTTGTGCTCGCTGCTCCTGCAGCCCTGTCCTGCTCTGTTCTTGCCCACCGCTTCGGGCGTTCCCTCTCTGCTGTGGTTGTCTACCGCATCTGCGGTTCTGTGACCCAGTCTGTACTGGGTCTTAACCTTTCTGTGCTCCAGCCCGTCCTTTCGGCCAGTACCTCCCTGCCTGCATACTCGCCTGTATCCACCCATCTGCATACCTGCCGTGTTTGCTTACATCCACCAGTCTGTGCCAGCCTAACCTGCCTGTTCCTGAGTCCCAGTGTGTACTGGGTCCTATCCCGCCTGTGTTCCTACCTGCTAGTGCCTCCCTGTCTGCACTCTAGCTGTGCTTGCCTGTACCCCTCTGCCTGTATTGTTCCTGAGTCCCAGTGTGTACTGGGTCCTATCCCGCCTGAGTTCCTACCTGCTAGTGCCTCCCTGTCTGCACTCTAGCTGCGCTTGCCTTTACCCGCCTGCCTGCATACCAGTCGTGCCTGCCTATACCCTCCAGTCTGTGCGCCAGCCTAACCAGCCTGTTCCAGTAATCCCTGTGTGGGTCAACCCCCGTGTCCGGAGTTTGACCTGGAGTAGCACCTGGTCCCTCTGCCCGGTTTCTCCCTGGTGCACTGGCGTCGTATGCCGTCGTGCCATCTTGGTCGGATCGGCCAGATACTTAGTCACGCCCCTCCAGGCACTCTCCGGTTCATGGTCCAGTGGAACCACAACACCCGCACACGCCAGTCAGTCCGGGCGTGTGCATAACACCCGGGCTGTCAAAATGGTGGGCCTGCTGTCTGAGTACACGGGTTCTACCATGGCTTGGTAGTCTCTGCCTCTCAACCCGATTGCAGTCTGACACCAGATCATCATTTCACTTTTGGGAGGCATGGGGAATGCGTCACTCATTCTTACGCTACCGATCTCACCACCAGACAGTTCTACTTGTTGCCGTCTCATCAGGGCTCTTATCTCTTTCTGGAGGACCCTCTGTTGGCTGGAGCTAGCATTCATCACCCCCTGCTGCAAAATCATAATTACTTCTGAAAGACAGTTTTCAATCACGTTAGTACCCAAAGTTATTTTAGGGTGACTTTCACGGCGATCAATGTCCACAATGATCACTCCCTGTGCCGGCAGTTCAACCTTACCAATCTGGATGGTCATCTCTCTGAACCCCACTTGAGGCACAGGTTGGGCATTGCTGGCGATGATGCTTAAGTCATCGTCTGGATAACGGGTTATATCCGGGTCATTCCAGTACAGCTTGAAAAGTACGTAGGGGATGGTAGTCACTTGAGACCCGGTGTCCAGCAGTGCACTCATGGGGATACCGTCCAGCACTACGGGTAAGACTGGGCGTCCCCCCACGTACTTATCTCACCAATTAGACGGGCCTGATGACCTTATGCCTGGGGGTTGGCCCTCTGCCCCAGTTGGACCCATTTAAAGTACAGTACCTTGCTATGTGTCCTGGCTGACTGCAACGGCGGCAAATCGGCTGTCCATCCTCAGTGTAGCGGTCGGCGGGCCTCCCACTGAACGGCGGGATCCTCCTCTGTCGACGCCACGGGACATCCTCCGGACTGGAAGCCAGCTTGATGGGTCCTGATGGGTCCACCTGTAATGACTGTACGGTCCTGGTCAATGCAGCAACACTTCTGGTTAGTTCCTGGACCTGATGGTGCAGGTCTGCAGGCGGGGATGGGCTTGAGACCTGCGCATCAGACCCCACAAGGTCTGCAGGGTAGGGCGCCGCCCCCTGGTGGTAAGTATTGGCAGGGCGCTGGGAAGCTACAGCGCCACTTGGTGGGGGTTCTCGGAGCACCCGGATGGCCCTATCCTTGAACTGCGCAAAAGTCAAATGGGGATTCTGTAGGGCCATGAGGCGCAGCTGGGTCCTGTGGGCGCTGGACAGCAGACCTTCTATGAACTGGTCAGTCAACAGTTTATCGGTGTCCTGCATGCTGCCAGGGTCAGCTTGTTTGATTGCTCCCAGAGCTTCTTGCAGGTTCAAGGCATAGTCTCTGATACTATCCTGAGCTCGCTGTTTACAGCCATAGAACCGCATTTTAATTTCTGCTGAGGTACGGGTATCAAAGGTACTCCACAACCGGGTCAGAACGTCCTTTACAGTCCTTTTCTCCTCATCTGACCATGATTTCACTTCCCGCTGGGCAGCACCGGTTAGCTGCCCCG
Source organism: Phyllobates terribilis (assembly GCF_046119375.1). Taxonomy (NCBI): domain Eukaryota; kingdom Metazoa; phylum Chordata; class Amphibia; order Anura; family Dendrobatidae; genus Phyllobates; species Phyllobates terribilis. The sequence goes on from NW_027362763.1 coordinate 59,639,033, forward strand.
TCAGAATGCTCACTTTCTGTTCTTCTGTCAGGGGATAAACTTAAAATAAACTGTGCAGTCTTTCCTTAAAGTCAGTTAACGTATGGGATTCCCCTGAGTATTGGGGCAGCCAGGCTGCTCCGGGGATGTAGGGCATGGAGAACGGCATCACCGCTGCTGCAGCCACGCTGGTGGTAGAAGGCCCCTCCGCGTCCATCATCTTCCTCCCCCCTAGTTAAGCGTGGCCTACCTTCCGACGATCCTCTTCTGTAGGCCGCGGCTCCGCTGGTGCTGCTCCGGACGAGGACCTTGCGTCGCGTCCTGGTGACGTCAGCGTCGCTCTCTCTCCTTAAAGGACCTTGCGCAGCGTCGGTGCGTAGGGCGGGGCTTCAGGTCTCGCGCGGTTTGGACGTCCACGCCCCTCTTCTTCCCGCGCGGCGTCCTGAAGATGGCGTCTGATGGCGGGAAAACGGCTGAAGATGGCGGGAAATGACTGAAGATGGCGGGAGACGACTGAAGATGGCGGGAAACTTCCTTTTGAGGTACGTGTACAGTCTTTTCCAGGCGCGCAATACCCGTTTGTGGCGGGTTGGTCACAATCCAGCCAACTACGCCAAAGCTGACTCGCCCCCTTGGCCGTGGGGCACTCGGAGCCGGGCAACAGGGCAATAATGGGGGTAGTAGTGGCAACCCGATCCGTGGCTCAGGGTGGTCAGACCAAACGTCGTGGCAGTCTATTTGTAGGGTTTTAAATGTCCGACTACCCCACCCGTGGATTGCGGTCAGGGTTAATCTCCGCTGCAGTGCAGACCGCTGGGGCAGATGTAGGTGTGCAGCACTAAGTAGTATAACTCCCCACAGGAGGAGTGTGGCCCCAGGGCAGTATATAGATGGATGATGGAGGGGATGATTCCGATCGCAATAGCCAGGAGACGGAGGCCTCTTAAACAGTTCAGGGTCTTTATTAGAACAGGTGAGACGACCCAAAAACAGTCCCGGCAAGGAGGGGGCCTGGATGTCTGAGAACAAGTGGGAAGCTGGCCGTGGTCAGGGTGAGGGTGAAGGCCTACCGTATTCTCTGCGCTCTTTCTGGCTATTTCCCTCCTGGTGGTGTAACAGCCCACGTTCCTGAGCTCGGCGTGTCTTCTCGCCCGTATGGCTTGCAACTTGGGTTCCTTTCTATTCTTGGCCTGGTGCAGCCTTGCTGGTCCCTTCTGCTGTGGCGGAACCTCCGGGCTTCTTAGGCCAAGGGACATACAATCCCCTGCGGACTGGTTATTTGCTGTAGGACTTGGAATCCTAACAGCCTCGGACACCAAAGTCCGGTAGTTCAGTTTCTCTCTCAGCCAGGACAGGCTCCCCTCGCCTTCCGTCCCTGGCTTGTGGCTCCTCTACTGCCACTCGTCCTCCTCAGCATCAGCTGAACTGGCTCTCCCTTCTCTGGGACACCTCTCACTCCAGAGACAGGTCGTCCAGAACTCTCTAACCCTGCCCCCAGCTCCAGCTTTTATAGGGGCAGCCTGCTCCCCCTACTGGCCTGGGACAGGAGGTGCTGCATGCTAATGGTCCCTGACCAGAGAACCTCCCCCTTGCTCTCAGACACAGTTTTATTATACATTAGTGGCATCCAGGCCAGGGTGACACACATCCAGTGAGCTTGACCAAGTGTACTCCGAAGCTATGTTTACCCCCGAGTCTCTGCTCTCCTACAACCAGACGGAGGACCTCCAGTTGTCTCCTGAACCCTCCGGGGTGCTACCTGATAACAATTGGAGTGAGACTTTCCTACACCCTGTACCTGATACCTCGCTCTCTTCGTCCAGTGAGCTTCACCAAGTGTACCCCGAAGCAGTGGTTACCCCCGAGTCTCTGCACCCCTCCAACCAGGCGGAGGACCTCCAGTTGTCTCCTGAACCCTCCGGGGTGCTACCTGATAACAAATGGACAGAGACTTTTTTACACCCTGTACCTGGTACTTCACCCACTTCATCCGTTGCTGAGGATGGCTTGATGGGAGGAAGCATCCTAGTTACCAAGATGATGAGACCAATTTCGTTTCCTCTAGTGGACAGAAGAGGTAATCCTCTTGAAGAGAAGGATTGGCCTCCCAATTTTCTGCGGAACACTTTTGCAGGCTTGAAGAAGAGGGGGCGTAAGGGGGGGGTACTGTAACATCCCTGGCGGCGTACTTGCATAGTGCACCACCTCCCACTATGCAAGACCGCAATCTTACCTGCCTGTCCAGTCTGCTATTCCTGCTCCAGTGCATGCTGTGTGCATGTCCCTTGACTGTCTGCTTAGGGCGGCGGCCCGGTTACTTCCTGATTCTTATAGCTGCTGTGGGCGCACCCCTAATGAATCTCCAGCCTATTGCTGTGAGTCACTGGATATTTAAACCCCCTCCACCCAGTAGGAGGGGCCTGAGCAACTCGTTCCTTCAGAGGGCTGCTTGCCTCTGATGTGCCAGGTCCTGTCTGAACTATCTCCTAGCCGGTTGTCTGTCCGCCTTCCTGGAGGCTGTATTTCCAGGCCAGTCTGAACACGCTCCTAGCCTGTTCGTCCCGCCTTCTAGGGGCCCCATACCTAGACCCGCTCCTGTATGTCGCTGCAGTGTCAGTTCTTGTCTGAACACTCTCCTAGCCTGTTACCTGTTTTTCTCTATGTCCGTACCTTCCCTTTTCCTGCAGAGTCTGAACCTGCACCTAACTCCTACTCGTTGTCACTGTACTTCCGTTTGTGAGTTTAGAGTCCACTCACTACTTCATTGCAAGTACCTTGTGTGTATCTGGTTCTGCCTTTCCCTTCCAGTCTGTTCCGTGTGAACAGAGCCCTGTCTCCTCTGCTCTGCCTTTGCTCACCGCTCCGGCGGTCTCGCCCTGCTCTGCCTTTGCTCACCGCTCCGGCGGTCTCGCCCTGCTCTGCCTTTGCTCACCACTCCGGCGGTCTCGCCCTGCTCTGCCTTTGCTCACCGCTCCGGCGGTCTCGACCTGCTCTGCCTTTGCTCACCGCTCCGGCGGTCTCGCCCTGCTCTGCCTTTGCTCACCGCTCCGGCGGTCTCGCCCTGCTCTGCCTTTGCTCACCGCTCCGGCGGTCTCGCCCTGCTCTGCCTTGCTCACCGCTCCAGCGGTTCCTGCCTGCTCTGCCTTGCTCACCGCTCCGGCGGTTCCTGCCTGCTCTGCCTTGCTCACCGCTCCGGCGGTTCCTGCCTGCTCTGCCTTGCTCACCGCTCTGGCGGTTCCTGCCTGCTCTGCCTTGCTCACCGCTCCGGTGGTTCCTGCCTGCTCTGCCTTGCTCACCGCTCCGGCGGTTCCTGCCTGCTCTGCCTTGCTCACCGCTCCGGCGGTTTCGCTCTGCCTTGCTCACCGCTCTGGCGGTTCCTCTCTGCTCCGCCTTGCTCACCGCTCCGGCGGTATCTCTCTGCTCTGTCTTGCCCACCGCTCCGGCGGTTCCTCTCTGCTCTGCTTGTCTACCGCATCTGTGGTTCCGTTCCTGAGTCTCAGTTTGTACTGGACCCTATCCAGTCTGCGCGCCAGCCGTGTTTTCCAGTACCTCCCCGTCTGTACGCCAGCCGTGCCTACCTATACCCACCAGTCTGTGTGCCAGCCTAACCTGCCTGTTCCTGTATTCCCCGGTGTGGGTCAACAGCCGTGTCCGGGGTCTGACCTGGAGTAGCACCTGGTCCCTCTGCTCGGTTCCTCCCTGGTGCACGGCGTCGTTAGCTGGCGTGCGACCTTGGTCGGATCGGGTGGATACTTAGTTATGCCCCTCCAGGCACTCTCCGGTTCATGGCACAGTGGAATCACTAAATCATGCACACGCCAGTCAGTCCGGGCGTGTGCATAACAGTCAGACTGGCGGACTGAACTGACTTGCAGAGGACCTGAGGGCTGAAGCAAAGTAAGAATAACAAAGCTACAACCTTGTACGGGCACCTCCATATTGGAGGAGGTGCCTTTTATAGAGAAAGTCCTCCGGTCATTGGTTGGGGACTTTTTAGGACGGCGCGCGGCCCCTTTAAGAGGGGGGGAGCGCACGCGCCCTAAGCACAGTGCCAGTGAAGCTGCGTGCACCAGCAGCAGCAGGGAAGCCGGAAGACACTGGAGCAGGAGCGCGGCGGTAGGGGGGACGGCGTCTCTGCCAGGCAGGGGGCAGAGACGCCGATGCTACAGTAGCAAGAAATTCTTTAAGAAGAAGAGGGGCATGGATGTTCTCCCTGGGTTCCCAAGACCTCTCCTCTGGGCTAAACCCCTTCCAATCCACCAGAAAAAAGGTTTTTCCTCTTACCCTTTTGGTGGCCAAAATGTTCTCTACCTCATAGACGTCCTCAGCGGAGACTGGCGCTGGAATGGTACCTGGATCATCAGAAAAAGAATTAAGAACAACTGATTTGAGGAGAGATACGTGGAAGGAGTTGGGAATCCGTAAGGTAGCCGGGAGTTTTAGCTTGTAAGCCACGGGATTGATTTGCTTGAGAACCTCAAACGGACCGATGAACCGCGGACCCAACTTATACGATGGTATTTTGAGACGAACATGTTTGGAGGAGAGCCAGACCCTGTCTCCCGGACGGAATTGAGGCGGATCCAGACGTCTCTTATCGCCATGTTTCTTCATCCGCTCAGAGGACAGAAGAAGTGAGGATCTAGTATTCTCCCAAATAGTAGAAAATTCGCTGACCAGAGACTCCGCGGCAGGATTGTCCACCGAAGCGGAGACGGGAAATGGAATCCAGGGGTGTTGGCCGTAGATCACAAAGAATGGGGATTTGGAAGAAGACTCATTCTCATGGTTGTTATAGGAGAACTCGGCCCAGGGCAGGAGCTCAACCCAATCGTTATGGTGAGCATTGAATAAATGCCGGAGAAAGCTGGTAAGGACCTGGTTGATACGTTCCACTTGACCATTTGACTGGGGATGATAAGCAGAGGAGAAATCCAGAGTGACATCCAGCAGCTTACATGTAGCTCTCCAGAAGCGCGAAGTGAACTGAACCCCGCGATCAGACACAATGTGGAGGGGAAGGCCGTGGAGACGAAAGATGTGATGGATGAAGTCCTTAGCCAGCTCAGATGCGGACGGGAGACCAGGCAGAGGGATGAAGTGGGCCATTTTAGAAAAGCGGTCAGCGACCACCCAAATGACAGTACAACCGGCAGAAACAGGGAGATTCGTAATAAAGTCCATAGCTATGTGTTGCCACAGGGCAGAAGGTACGAGTAAAGGCTGGAGACGGCCGGCGGGAAGATGCCTGGGAACTTTGTTTCGGGCACAGGAGGAACAAGCCGTGATGAAATCCGCAACATCCTTGCGTATAGAGGGCCACCAGAAATGCCGGGCGATGAGCAGGCGGGCGGGCAATGCAGGTGACGGGCAGGTGCTTCCAGGTAAGCAGGCAAGCGGGCACGGCAGGTAACAGGCAGGTGCTTCCAGGTAAGCAGGCGGGCGGGCAATGCAGGTGACGGGCAGGTGCTTCCAGGTAAGCAGGCTGGCGGGCATGGCAGGTAACAGGCAGGTGATTCTAGGTAAGCAGGCGGGCAGAGCCCGTAGACAGACTGGCGGACTGGACTGTAGGCAGACTGTCGGGCTGGAAAGTAGTCAGACTGGCGGACTGAACTGAAGAACAGACTGGCGGACAGGACTGACTTGCAGAGGACCTGAGGGCTGAAGCAAAGTAAGAATAACAAAGCTACAACCTTGCACGGGCACCTCCATATTGGAGGAGGTGAATTTTATAGAGAAAGTCCTCCGGTCATTGGTCGGGGACATTTAGGATGGCGTGCGCGGCCCCTTTAAGAGGGAGGGAGCGCGCGCGCGCCCTAAGCACAGTGCCAGGGAAGCTGCGTGCACCAGCAGCAGCAGGGAGGCCGCGTGCACCAGCAGCAGCAGGGAGGCCAGAAGACGCCGGAGCAGGACCGCGGCAGTAGGGGGGGCTACACTCGCATTGATGTGCCATCCTGGATGAGCTGCACTACCTGAGCAACTTCTGTGGGTTCTAGAGTCCGTCTCATGCTACCACGAGTGTGAAAGCACAACCAACATTCAAAAGTGACCAAAACATCAGCCAGAAAGCATTAGTACTGAGATGTGGGCTGTGGTCCCCACCTGCAGAACCACTCCTTTATTGAGGGTGTCTTGATAATTGCCAATAATTTCCATCTATTGTCTATTCCATTTGCACAACAGCATGTGAAATTGATTGTCAATCAGTGTTGCTTCCTAAGTGGACAGTTTGATTTCACAGAACTTTGATTTACTTGGAGTTATATTCTGTTGTTTCAGTGTTCCCTTTATGTTTTTGAGCAGTGTATATTAGAGACACATATCCATCTCAACAAACAGTCCTCCTGAGGACTAATCCATCGGCAGAGATATCAGGCAGGCAGTGTATATAGGCAGGCAGGCAGGGTATATAGCAGACTGCAGTGCACATAGCACAAGAGGCTCCATTCCAGTTTTGTCTGCTGCTGTTGCAGTTAGATATTTCTAGACATAGGCCCAGGACTCAGGGGCCAGGAATAATTTTTTTTTGGATCTTAATCCTCATTATTTGCTTAAAAAGGAATCCAGAGAACAGCGTTGTTCTGCGCCATTTGCTTGTTGGCTTGCAGAATACAGCCAGGTCCTTTCCATATTACAGCGCTAGAAATCACACGGATCACATATAATTGCGCTGAAAATACTGCCATTTCCTGCATCCATTAAAAATTTGTTTCAGTGTGTCAGTGAAGCAACTGACACCAGTTTGCTGTTCAAAATAGTTACCTACAGGTCAGGTATTTAAAACTGTGGTTTGTCCGTCACACGGATTACATATAAGTTCGCTCCAAATTCAGCCATTTGTAGTGAGCGTGGAAGATACTGTCCTCCATTTAAAATGGGAAAGGCGCGTGGGACGGGGAACTGGACGTGATGGTGATGGTGCATGCAGAGGCCGAGGCTGTGGGCAAGCTGAAATTGTGCCACAACAAACACCCACATCTTCTCGCCCGACCTTCCTGTCCCAATTCCTAGGGGACTGCAGCACACCACTATTGAACCCAGAGCAGTGTCAAAAGGTTGTTGGTTGGATAGCGGATAATGCTTCCAGTCACTTTGCCACCACCACCACCACCCAGTCTTCCACACGGTCAAGTCTCAGCAGCCGTGAGTCTGAACTGCACATTCCTCACCCTGATCCTCCTTTCTCCCACCATGCCGAGTGCCCGGAGACAACTGATCCCAAACTTGGACACTCTGAAGAGCTGTTCACTTTTCCATTTATAGATTCGGGCCTCTCGCCCGGTCCACTTGAAGAGGAGCAAGAGGAGATCACATGTAGCGATGCCCAAATATTTGAGCACCACGGTCACACGAACGCAACGGTGGAAAAGTGTCACAAGAGGTGGACGATGATGTGACACAATTGTCAGAAAGTCAGGAGGACGACCAGGGTGCGGAAGTGGAAGATGAGGTGGTGGATGATATAGTAACTGACCTAACCTGGCAGGAGGACATGCAGAGCGAGGACAGCAGCACACAGGGGGAGAGAGGCAGAGCACCCCAACAGGCAGGAAGAAGCAGTGTGGTGGCCGCAGACAGAAGGCAGGCAACCGTTCCCCGTAACACCAATACGAAGGAAGTTGCCAGTCCTACTGTTAGGTCCTCCCGAGTCTGGTTGTTTTTTAAAGACTCTGTCGATAACCCCAAAAAGGCCATTTGCACCACCTGCCAGGCCAGCATCAGCAGGGGTGGCAAAACTAGCAGCCTGACCACCACCAGCATGATCAGACACATGGCAGCAAAGCACCCGACTTTGTGGGCCGAACCCCAGGGTCCAGGAACAGTGTCTGCGGGTGGCACCACTGCTTCTTCCGCTGTTGTGCATGCAAGTCAATCCCCTGTCCATGGTGCATGTGAAGATGCCTCCTGCCATGCACCTGTCGTTGCACACTCTAAAGTAGCAGCATCAGGAAGCACGTCCACGTCATTGTCCCAGCACAGCGTTCAGTTGTTCATACCCCAGTCCTTGGAACCTTGGAACACATTCGCAAATACGCAGCCAACGCCCCACAGGCCACACTGCTAAATTCCCACATTTCACGACTGCTTGCACTTGAAATGTTGCCTTTTAGGCTAATGGAGATGGAAGCATTCCGCAACCTGATGGCGGCGGCCGTCCCTCGGTACTCGGTCCCTAGCAGCCACTATTTCTCCCGGTATGCCGTCCCCACATTACACAAGCACGTGTGCCAAAACATTAGCCGTGCCCTCAACAATGCAGATACCGGGAAAGTCCAACTAACCACGGACACGTGGACAAGTGCTTGTGGGCAGGGACGGTACATATCGCTGACGGCATACTGGGTTAACATAGTGGAAGCCGGGACCCAGTCGGACCTTGGGACGGAACACGTCCTCCCAACGCCAAGGACTGCGGGCCCTAGGTCAATCAGGGTTGCCCCCACAGTCTACAGCTCCTGCACCTCATCCTCCTCAGCCTCCTCCTCCTCTTCAGGCTCCATCTCCGAAATGACTACATCAGTCACAAGCTGGAAGCACTGCAGCACTGCCTCGGCCAAGCGGCAACAGGCTGTGCTGAAGCTAATATACTTAGGTGACAAACCGCACAATGCTGAAGAGTTGTGGACAGCTCTGAAGGAGCAGGAAGATCTGTGGCTCACACCGCTGAACCTACAGCCAGGCATGTTCGCATGTGACCATGACAGAAACCTGGTGGCGGCTCTGAGGCGAGCTCACACACGTACCATGCCTGGCCCATTTGCTCAACGGTTCAGCGGTTTCTCCAATCCTACCTGAAGCTGCCGGATCTGCTTGTTAAAGTACGCCACCTGTGTGCCCTTTTTAGAAAGTCACCTACAGCTTCCGCTGCCTTTGCGTGTTTCAGCAGTGTTTGCAGCTTCCGGCTCACCGACTGGTGTGTTATGTCCCCACGTGTTGGAACTCTACACTGCAGATGTTGGGAAGGATTTGTGAGCAGAAGAGGGCAGTTGTTGAGTACCAGCATCAACAAGGCCGTCGGTATTCAGTTCGGGCTCCACACATAAGACCTCAGGAGTGGACATTGATGTCAGACATATGTACCACCCTCCAAAACTTTGAGGACTCCACCAAGATGGTGAGCGGCGATGACGCCATAATTAGCGTCACCATCCCGCTTCTCTGTCTTCTGAAATGCTCTCTGCTCATAATCAAAGAGGATACATTGCAGGCGGAGCATGATGAGATGGAGCAAGGAACCATACAGGGTGATTACACACAGCCCAGCCTCATCTAAACGTGATGTGGATTGGGTGACAATGAGGAAGAGGAGGAGGAAGAACAGGAGCTAGTTTCATGCGCTATAGACGGTACTACCTGCACAGCTGTCATACCGTCTGTTCAGCGTGGATGGCCAGAGGACAGAGAGGAGGAGGAGGAGGAGAGCATGGTCAGTCATCCTCTTGGTGAGGACAAGGAAGTCTAGCCTGTTAGCACGCATGGCTGAGTTTACGTTACGCTGCCTTTCCCATGACCCTCGCGTTCTCAAAATTTTGGGTGACAGTCATTACTGGTTGGTGACACTTCTAGACCCACGCTACAAGGAGAACTTTATATCTCTTATTCCTGAGGCAGACAGGTCAACAAAAATGGGGCAGTACCAGAAGGCCCTTGCGGAACTATTAAAAAAATTCCCATCTGAAAACGCTGGCGGCAGAGGTCACAGTTTGTTAGACAACCAAGGAGTACAGGCAAGAGAGATATAATTCCAATCCAGCAGAGGCAGGGGAACACTGTCAAAGTTCTGGGAGAATTTTCTCAGTCCCTCCCATCGCACAGGCCCTGAGGCGCGGGGTACTCTCACAAGGAGTGCAAAGTTTGAGAAGATGCTGAGGGAGTACCTTGCCGACTGTACCAACGTCCTCCGTGATTCCTCTGTGCCTTATAATTATTGGGTATCCAAGCTGGATACGTGGAATGAACTGGCTGTCTATGCCTTGGAGGTCCTGGCCTGCCCTGCCGCCAGCGTTTTATCAGAGCGGGTTTTTAGTGCCACTGGTGGAATTATAACTGATAAGCGCATCCGCCTGTCAACTGAAAATGCTGACAGGCTGACTCTTATAAAAATGAACAAGGGCTGGATTGGGCCAGACTTCTCAACACCACCGAATGATAGCAGCGTAACATAAACTCAAATCCAGTGTCTTTTTTGGGAGGTGTATTCCCATGCACCTCTTCACACCCACACATGGGTATACACTTCCTGATTTTGGCTATTTGCTCTTGTCCTCCTCCTTCTCCTCATCCTCCACCACCATATCACCAGAGTGACCGTGGTCCGTGATGCAACACACACATAATTTTTTTAAAGGGTGTTTATGATGCCCGTAAAAAAAATTTTTATACAGTATGTTCATGTATACCCCCCAGGGGTAAATGTTTGCCAGCCCATACACTTAGTATGGCATTACAAGTATAGAAGACTCGCTCCTTTCTAATGGGAACATTTTTTATGAGGTCCTCCTCCATGTCTCTTCCAAGGGGCATTGGCGTGCCTCACAATTTTTGGCAGCCCTTGCATTCACTGCATAGGCAAACACAATGGGAAACCCACTTCCTAATAATGGGAACATTTTTTTTCAGGAGGCCCCCTCTACGTCTCTTCCAAGGGGCATTGGAGTGCCTCCAAATTTTTGACAACCCTTGCATTCACTGCAAAGGCAAACACAATGAGAGACCCACTTCCTAATAATGGGGACATTGTTTTCAGGAGGCCCTCCTCTAAGTCTCTTCAAAGGGGTATTGGGGTGCGTCCAAATTTTCAAAGTGGTATTGGGGTGCATCCAAATTTTGGGCAACCCTGCCACTCACTGCATACGTAATAACAGTATAGGAGACCCACTCTTTAGTAATGGGAAAAATAAAATATAGCCGGCTGATGGCTCTCTAAGAATAGTGAGGGCCAACTGCTGGCCCTTTAAGAATAGTAAAGGCCGCCTGATCGCCCTATAAAAATAGGCTTTGTGACTTTCAGAGTCCCTCCTTCATAAATGAAACACGATGTGTCTGATGATATCTCACACACCACATGGCCAGATAAGGTTGTAAAATGTTAAAATTACATTTCCTGGTGAATGCAATTGTCACGGTTGAAAGCAATGCAAAAGTGCAAAAACGCATCAAAAACGCTAAGTGTGAACATAGCCCAAGGTGTGGAGGAGTATTTTTGTTTTTGGTTATTTATTTTGCTTTATACACAAGTCATTACCCTGGAAAGGATGTTCCTTAACATATTTCCCCGGAAAATCCATTTTGTTTTTGTATGTTTTATTGTGAGTCTGTAAAAGTGGCGTAATACCTCTGACAACATTGTTGACAGAAGTGACCTGGGAGTCAGAAATGCTTCCAGGGGTCTTCTCCATGCTGTTCCCATGTCATTTGAGCACTGTTCCCATCGATTTGGGCAATTTTTAGGCCCTCTGCAGACCACCGGGGGGGAGCCACCTGAAAAATGCTCGAGTTTCCCATAGACTTACATTGGGCTCGTTGCTTGGGTCGAGCACCCGAGTATTCCAATATGCTCGACCTGAGCATCGAGCACCCGGGCATTTTAGTGCTCGCCCATCACTACTGGTTATCTTTCCCTCCATCCTCCCTATCCATCTCACCTCCTTCTCAGAACTGTTCCTCATCATACAATCCTGTGTCTTCAAACACAGGCAGCCACCTCATGCCCTGTCCTGCTCCCACCTACTAACATTTTCTCTGCTCCTCCTCACTGCCGGCGATATCTTCTCCAAATTCTGGTCCTCTACAACACCACATCCCTACTTTCCTTCCTCAGCAGCACGGAAACCTGGCTCACCCCCTCTGTCAAAGCCTCTCCAGCTGCATTTTCTTATGGTGGATTCAATCTTCCTCATACACCCCGACCCAGTAGCAAGCATGGCGGAGGAGTTGGTTTTCTCCTGTCAGATAACTGCTCCTTCACCTCAATTCCATTGCCACCCTCCATTACTCTCCCCTCTTTTGAGGTGCACTGTGTGCGCATCTACTCCCCCTCCAACCTCCATTTACCGCCCCCCAGGGTCAGCCAACACCTTCTTAGACCACTTCACCACCTGGCTACTTCATTTCCTCGCCGCTGATATCCCTACTATCATCATGGGCAACTTCAACATCCTCATTGACACTTCCCACTCATCTGTCTCTAAGCTTCTATCTCTCACTTCCTCCTTCGGCCTTGTTCAATGGTCTTCCGCAGCCACTCACAAAGATGGCCACACTCTGGACCTCATCTTCACCCGCCTCTGTTCCCTATCTAACCTCTCTAACTCACCTCTCCCTCTTTCTGATCATAACCTACTCATATTCTCTACCCTCTCCTCTCTAGGTCCACAACCCCCTCTTCACAAGTTTGCAAACCCTCACAGAAATCTCAAACACCTTGATCTACAGTCACTCTGGCAATCCCTTCCCCCTCTTACAGACATACAGTACAGACCAAAAGTTTGGACACACCTTCTCATTTAAAGATTTTTCTGCATTTTCATGACTATGAAAACTGTACATTCACACTGAAGGCATCATAACTATGAATTAACACATGTGGAATTATATACTTAACAAAAAAGTGTGAAACAACTGAAAATATGTCTTATATTCTAGGTTCTTCAAAGTAGCCACCTTTTGCTTTGATGACTGCTTTGCACACTCTTGGCATTCTCTTGATGAGCTTCAAGAGGTAGTCACCGGAAATGGTTTTCACTTCACAGGTGTGCCCTGTCCGGATTAATAAGTGGGATTTCTTGCCTTATAAATGGGGTTGGGACCATCAGTTGTGTTGTGCAGAAGTCTGGTGGATACACAGCTGATAGTCCTACTGAATAGACTGTTATAATTTGTATCATGGCAAGAAAAAAGCAGCTAAGTAAAGAAAAACGAGTGGCCATCATTACTTTAAGAAATGAAAGTTAGTCAGTCCGAAAAATGGGGAAAACTTTGAAAGTGTCCCCAAGATCACTTGCAAAAACCATCAAGCGCTACAAAGAAACTGGCTCACATGAGGACTGCCCCAGGAAAGGAAGACCAAGAGTCACCTCTGCTTCTGAGGATAAGTATATCCGAGTCACCAGCCTCAGAAATCGCAGGTTAACAGCAGCTCATATTAGAGTACAGGTCGATGCCACACAGAGTTCTAGCAGCAGACACATCTCTTCAACAACTGTTAAGAGGAGACTTTGTGCAGCAGGCCTTCATGGTAAAATAGCTGTTAGGAAACCACTGCTACGGACAGGCAACAAGCAGAAGAGACTTGTTTGGGCTAAAGAACACAAGGAATGGACATTAGACCAGTGGAAATCTGTGCTTTGGTCTGATGAGTCCAAATTTGAGAACTTTGGTTCCAACCACCGTGTCTTTGTGCAACGCAGAAAAGGTGAACAGATGGACTCTACATGCCTGGTTCCCACCGTGAAGCATGGAGGAGGAGGTGTGATGGTGTACGGGTTCTTTGCTTGTGACACTGTTGGGGATTTTTTCAAAATTGAAGGCATACTGAACCAGCATGGCTACCACAGCATCTTGCAGCGGCATGCTATTCCATCCGGTTTGCGTTTAGTTGGATCATCATTTATTTTTCAACAGGACAATGACCCCAAACACACCTCCAGGTGGTGTAATGGCTATTTGACCAAGAAGGAGAGTGATGGGGTGCTATGCCAGATAACCTGGCCTCCACAGTCACCAGACCTGAACCCAATTGAGATGGTTTGGGGTGAGCTGGACCGCAGAGTGAAGGCAAAAGGGCCAACAAGTGCTAAGCAACTCTGGGAACTCCTTCAAGATTGTTGGAAGACCATTTCCAGTGACTACCTCTTGAAGCTCATCAAGAGAATGCCAAGAGTGTGCAAAGCAGTCCTCAAAGCAAAAGATGGCTACATTGAAGAACCACTGAATATAAGACATATTTTCAGTTGTTTCACACTTTTTTGTTAAGTATATAATTCCACATGTGTTAATTCATAGTTTTGATGCCTTCAGTGTGAATGTACAATTTTCATAGTCATGAAAATACAGAAAAATCTTTAAATGAAAAAGTGTGTCCAAACTTTTGGTCTGTACTGTAAGTTCATTACACGATGCAGATGCTGCTGCCGTTTTATATAACACCACAACAGCTGCAGCTCTTGAATTGGTCACCCTTCTCACACATACCAAAGCTCGCAAAATCAACAGGCAACCCTGGAACATCAGTCTGACTAAAGAACTGAGGCAGGCTTCCAGGGTTGCTGAGCAGAGATGGAAAAGATCCCACTCCAACGAGCACTTCATCACATTCAAACAATCCTTCACTACTTTCTAGTCCACACTCACTACAGCAAAGCAAACCCACTTCTCAACTCTCATATTATCCCTGTCTCACAACCCTAAACAGCTATTCAACACTTTCAATTCTCTCCTCCGTCCCCCAGCATCTCCTCCCGCTCCACTCATCTAAGCTGAACATTTTGCCTAATTCTTCAAGCAGAAGATTGATAATATCAGGGAAAGCTTTGGCCTACAACCCACACAGCCCCTCCTCATAACTACTCAACTCTCCGTCTCCAAAACCAGTTTCTTCACCATTACAGAAGATCAACTTTCCACTCTACTCTCAAGATCACATCTCTCCACCTGTGCACTCGACCTGATCCCATCCCACCTCATCCCAAACCTCACCACAGTCTTCCACCCAACTCTAACCCACCTCTTCAAACTATCACTAACAACTGGTGTCTTCCCCTCATGCTTTAAACATGCCTCAATCACAAAAGCCCTCCCTTGACTCATCCTCTGTGTCTAGCTATCGCCCCATATCACTTCTCCCCTATGCCTCAAAACTACTGGAACAACATGTCCATCTTGAAATGTCCTCCCATCTCTCCTCCTGCTCCCTCTTCGACCACTTACAATCTGGCTTCCGACCACATCACTCCACTGAAACTGCCCTGACTAAAGTCACCAATGACCAACCAACTGCCAAAGCCAAGCGATACTACTCTGTCCTCCTCCTCCTGGACCTGTCATCTGCCTTTGAGATAGTGGACCATTACCTCTTACTACAGACTCTCAGCATCACAGACTTGGCCCTATCTTGGATCTCCTCATACCTAACAGACCGGACATTCAGTGTCTCCCACTTACACACCACCTCCTCATCTCGCCCACTATCTGTCGGTGTCCCCCAAGGTTCAGTTCCAGGACCCCTGCTCTTCTCCATCTACACATTCAGCCTGGGACAGCTCATAGTGTCACGGTTTTCAGTGTCACCTCTATGCTGATGACACACAGATCTAACTCTCTGGACCTGATATCACCTCTTTACTAACCAGAATCCCATAATGTCTGTCCGCTATTTCATCCTTCTTCTCTGATAGATTTCTAAAGCTTAACATGGACAAAACAGAATTCATCATCTTTCCCTCATCTCACTCAACCCCCCAACGGATCTATCAGTTAAAGTCAATGGATGCTCACTCTCCCCAGTCTGGCAAGCTCGCTGCCTTGGGGTAACCCTGGACTCTGATCTCTCCTTCAAACCACATATCCAAGCCCTTTCCACTTCCTGCCGACTCCAAGTCAAAAATATTTCCCAGATTCGCACATTCCTCAACCAAGAATCAGCAAAAACACTAGTGCACCCCCTCATCATCTCTCGCCTTGACTATTACAACCTCCTCCTCTGTGGCCTACCTTCTAACACTCTCGCACCCCTCCAATCTATCCTAAACTCTGCTGCCCGACTAAACCAACTGTCCCCCGCTATTCCTCGGCTTCTCCTCTGTGTCAATCCCTTCACTGGCTCCCATTACCAAGAAACTCCAGTTCAAAACCCTAACCATTGTAGCGCCGGTGTCCCTGCCCTCTGCTAGGCAGGGACGCTGTTCCCCTCACCTCTCTGCTCCGTGCCCGGCGTCCTCCTCCCGCTCTGCTGGCAGCGCGCGCTCCTTCCCGGCCACTGTGCTTAGGGCGCGCGCTCTCCCTCCCTCTTAAAGGGGCCGCGCGCGCCGTCCTAAGGAGTCCCCGGCCAATGGCCGGAGGACTTCACCATATATAAGGCACCTCCTCCAAAATGGAGGTGCCCGAGCAATGTTGTTGCACTGTTCACTACTCTGCTTCAGCCCTCAGGTCCCGTTGCCAGTTACCTGCCAGCTTGCTGTCTTATTCCTGCCTGATATTCTGCTACCTGCCTGCTAGCCTGAGGTCCGACGGTCTGTCTTACAACTCCTGTCAGTCTGTCTAAGGACCAGCTTGCCCGCTCACCTGGGAGCGCACATCAGCTACCTGCCTGCTTGCCTGAGGTCCGACGGTCTGCCTTCCAACTCCTGTCAGTCTGTCTATGGACCAGCTTGCCCGCTCACCTGGGAGCGCACATCTGCTACCTGCCTGCTAGCCTACCTGGAGGCTCCGCCGTCACGTGCTGTGACCACCTGCCTGTCCAGTGACTCCTGCCCGCTCACCTGGGAGCGCTCATCTGCTGCCTGTCTGCTAGCCTACCTGGAGGCTCTGCCGTCACGTGCTGTGACCACCCGCCTGTCCAGAGACTTCTGCCCGCTCACCTGGGAGCGCTCATCTGCCGCCTGTCTGTTGGTCTTCCTGGAGGCTCCGCCGTCACATGCTGTGACCACCCGTTTATCCAGAGACTCTCGCCTGCTCACCTGGGAGCTCACGTCTACCATCAGCCGCCACAGGTCGTACCAACCCTTTACCCAGAGACTGCCCCGGTCACTTGCCATGACCATCTGCCCGTTCATCCAGAGACTGCCCCAGTCACTTGCCGTGATCTCCTGCCCGTTTTTCCAGAGACTGTCCCGGTCACCTGCTGTGACTGCCTGCCTGGTCGCCACCCGCTCCCTTACAAGGACCGCCCCCTTGTATAGTAGCTCAGAGGTTCCGCCTCCCAGACCCGTTACAGTTTGCTCGGGCCATGGAACCCGGTGGCACCCAAGCTCCCTCGCTCTCGGACCTGTGTCATGAACTGTCCCGTCAGAGGTCCCATCAGGAGTCCATCCTGGGTCACCTGCGGAATGTCAATTCTCGCCTGGACACTCTGACTGCTCCGCCAGCAACCTCCGCCAGTGCCATGACTCGCAATCCGGCAGCTCCGCTGCCCACTAATACCATGGTATCCTACCCCGGACCCCGGCTTTCTGCACCTCCTCGCTTCGGAGGCGACTCCGCCCAGGCTCGGGGCTTCATAAATCAGTGCACCCTGCACTTTGAACTATTGTCCCACCAGTTTAACTCCGACCGGGCCAAAATTGCCTTCATCATGTCCCATCTCACCGGGGAGGCCCTGGCCTGGCTAAATCCTCTATGGGAGAGAGGAGACCCCCTGGTGTCCGACTTGCCTGTCTTTCTCACGGCTTTCCGGAAAGTCTTCGACGAACCCGGACGGAAGACCTCATCTGCATCATCTCTGCTACGCCTCCGTCAGGGAAGTCTCACCATGGGCCAATATGCCATACGGTTCCGTACCCTTGCCTCGGAGCTGGCCTGGGATAACGACGCTCTGGTATCCGTCTTCTGGGAGGGTCTTTCCGGCCGTATTAAAGATGAACTTGCCGGTCGGGACATTCCTACCACTCTCGATGACCTAATAACTCTTGCCACCCGGATTGACCTACGGTTCCAGGAGCGTGCCAAAGAGGTCACCCGTGAGAGGAGGTTTCCACGTCTAGCTCCTACTTTTCAGAAACCCGTCACTCCCTCCGTCTCTCCCCAGGTACACTCTCCTGTGCCTATGCAGGTCGACCAGACCAAGATGGTCAAAACCCGTCAGGACTTACGCCGTGCCGAGGGGAGCTGCTTCTACTGTGGCAGTAAGGAGCACCGGATCCGTGCCTGCCCGGAGAGGTCGGGAAACGCCTGTGTCTAGGTTCGCTCAGAGAGGTCGACCTAGACAAGAATAAATCCTCTCCATCTCTGCTGCTGTCAGTCTCAATCGTCTGCGGGGAGAACCGTTATTTCGAACTAGCCCAACTTGACTCTGGAGCAGCCGGGAATCTTATTTCACAGTCCCTGGTAGAGAAATACCGCATCCCCACCAAACCTCTGGCTGTACCCTTGTCTGTTGCTGCCGTGGATGGGGGTCTCTTACCACGCCCCATCCAACTCATCACCGAATCCATTACTCTGCAGGTGGGAATGCTGCATTCTGAGAGTATCTCCTTTCATGTTCTGCCTGGACTCTCTCACGCCCTCTTGCTAGGTCTACCTTGGCTCCAGAGACATGCACCCGTGCTTGACTGGCAGACCGGAGAGGTCCTTCGCTGGGGACAGGACTGCCATAAGACCTGTCTGGTTCCCGTCCATCCCGTCCGTCCTTCTCCTACCCCAGCTAATCTACCTGGACTTCCGATTCCTTATTGGTCTTATGCTGATGTCTTTAATAAAAAGGAGGCAGAGACACTACCCCCTCATAGACCATACGACTGCCCTATCGACCTGTTACCCGGTACTACTCCTCCCCGTGGGCGTATTTATCCATTATCCGCTGCTGAGACCCGGTCGATGTCCGAATATATTGAGGAGAATCTGGCCAGGGGATTCATCCGGAAATCTACCTCCCCGGCGGGAGCAGGCTTCTTTTTCGTCAAAAAGAAGGACGGCTCTCTCCGTCCCTGTATAGACTATAGAGGCCTTAACCAGATCACGGTGAAGAATAAGTACCCCCTTCCGCTCATTCCGGAGTTATTTGATCGTCTGAGGGGGGCTAGAATCTTCACCAAACTGGACCTCCGTGGGGCGTACAACCTGGTTCGCATCCGTCAGGGGGATGAATGGAAGACGGCATTCAACACCCGGGACGGCCACTATGAATATCTGGTAATGCCCTTTGGTCTCTGTAACGCTCCTGCCATCTTTCAAGAGTTGGTCAATGACATCTTCCGGGACCTTCTCTACTCCTGCGTAGTGGTGTACCTGGACGACATCTTGGTCTTCTCTCCGGATCTCCAGACTCACTGGAGGGACGTTCGTCAGGTCCTGCTCAGGCTCAGGCAGAATCACCTCTTCGCTAAATACGAGAAGTGCCTCTTTGAGCAGACCTCGCTTCCGTTTTTGGGCTACATTATTTCTCAGACCGGCCTACGAATGGATCCAGAGAAACTGTCTGCCATCGAGAAATGGCCTCGACCGGAGGGGTTGAAGGCCATTCAGCGGTTCCTGGGCTTCGCCAACTACTACCGCCTCTTCATCCCGCACTTCTCTTCCCGGACTGCCCCAATTTCCGCGCTCACCCGTAAGGGTACTAATCCCAAAGAGTGGCCGCCCGAAGCAGAGGAGGCCTTTCTTTCCTTAAAACAGGCCTTCTCTTCCGCCCCGATGCTGCATCGCCCGGACGGCAACAAGCAGTTCTTCCTGGAAGTTGACGCCTCCTCCTCTGGAGCCGGAGCGGTACTTACTCAAAAATCATCTTCCGGGAGGATGGTAACTTGCGGCTTCTTCTCTAAACTCTTCTCCTCCTCAGAGCGCAATTATTCCATAGGAGACCGAGAGTTATTGGCCATCAAACTGGCATTGGAGGAGTGGCGTTACCTGCTCGAGGGGGCTCTTCACCCGGTAATAATTTACACTGACCACAAGAACTTGGCTTACCTCCAGCATGCCCAGAGACTTAACCCGCGCCAAGCCCGGTGGTCCTTGTTTTTTGCTCGCTTTGATTTTGTTCTTCATTTTCGCCCGGCTGACAAAAACGTCAAGGCGGACGCCTTGTCTCGATCCTTTCTGGTGTCTGATCTCGAGGAAGATCCGAAACACATCATCGATCCCGCTAGAGTAATGCAGGTGGCTCCCGTGAGTCTAAATCGTCTCCCTCCCGGAAAGACGTTCGTATCAGTACCTGATCGGGAGAAGATCCTTCACTGGGGTCACTCGTCTAAACTGGCTGGCCATGCCGGTCAGAAAAAGACCCTCCAGCTTATTACCCGGCACTACTGGTGGCCTACCCTGCACAAGGACGTAATAGACTTTGTTTCTGCCTGTGTGTCCTGCGCCCGCAACAAGGTTCTGAGACATCTGCCAGCCGGTCGCCTCCTTCCGCTTTCTGTACCTGCTGCCCCCTGGCAGCATATAGCAATGGACTTTATAACTGACCTCCCAGTCTCTGCCGGTTGTACGGTCATTTGGGTGGTCGCTGACCGCTTCTCCAAGATGGCTCATTTCGTTCCCCTGCCAGGCCTCCCGTCTGCACCCGAGCTAGCTAAAGACTTTATTCGTCACATCTTTCGTCTTCATGGCCTGCCCCTCCACATCGTGTCGGATCGTGGGGTACAGTTCACCTCACGCTTCTGGAGAGCCACTTGTAAACTGCTAGACGTCACCCTGGACTTCTCTTCCGCTTACCACCCACAGTCCAATGGTCAAGTGGAGCGGATCAATCAGAACCTGACCAGTTACCTCCGGCACTTCGTTAATGCCCATCATTCAGACTGGGTGGATCTCCTACCATGGGCCGAGTTCTCTTATAACAATCACGAGAGCGAATCCTCCTCCAAATCCCCGTTTTTTGTTGTCTTCGGTCAGCATCCTCGGATTCCTTTTCCTGTCTCCACCTCTGTGGACAACCCGGCTGCGGAATCTCTCGTTAGCAAATTTTCCTCCATTTGGGAGAGTACCCGATCCGCACTCCTTCAGTCGTCCGAACGGATGAAAAGACACGCTGACAAAAAACGCCTGGATCCTCCACAATTTCGTCCTGGAGATAAAGTCTGGCTCTCATCTAAATATGTCCGACTCAAGATACCTTCTTACAAGTTAGGGCCTCGGTTCATCGGTCCTCTGGAGGTCATCAGTCAGATCAACCCGGTGGCCTATAAATTGAAACTCCCGGCCAACTTACGGATCCCTAACTCCTTCCATGTATCTCTCCTCAAACCTGTGGTACTTAACTCTTTTTCCAAGTCTACAGGTACGCCTCCTGCTCCGGTTTCTGCTGAGGACGAGTTTGAGGTAGAGAACATTCTTGCCACCAAAAGGGTAAGAGGAAAGACCTTTTTTCTAGTAGATTGGAAGGGGTTTGGTCCTGAGGAGAGAACGTGGGAGCCCCGGGAGAACATCCATGCCCCTCTCATCCTTGCTAAATTTCTGTCTGGCCTAAAAAAGGGGGGGCCTAAAGGGGGGGGTACTGTAGCGCCGGCGTCCCTGCCCTCTGCTAGGCAGGGACGCTGTTCCCCTCACCTCTCTGCTCCGTGCCCGGCGTCCTCCTCCCGCTCTGCTGGCGGCGCGCGCTCCTTCCCGGCCACTGTGCTTAGGGCGCGCGCGCTCTCCCTCCCTCTTAAAGGGGCCGCGCGCGCCGTCCTAAGGAGTCCCCGGCCAATGGCCAGAGGACTTCACCATATATAAGGCACCTCCTCCAAAATGGAGGTGCCCGAGCAATGTTGTTGCACTGTTCACTACTCTGCTTCAGCCCTCAGGTCCCGTTGCCAGTTACCTGCCAGATTCCTGCCAGCTTGCTGTCTTATTCCTGCCTGATATTCTGCTACCTGCCTGCTAGCCTGAGGTCCGACGGTCTGTCTTACAACTCCTGTCAGTCTGTCTAAGGACCAGCTTGCCCGCTCACCTGGGAGCGCACATCAGCTACCTGCCTGCTTGCCTGAGGTCCGACGGTCTGCCTTCCAACTCCTGTCAGTCTGTCTATGGACCAGCTTGCCCGCTCACCTGGGAGCGCACATCTGCTACCTGCCTGCTAGCCTACCTGGAGGCTCCGCCGTCAGGTGCTGTGACCCCCTGCCTGTCCAGTGACTCCTGCCCGCTCACCTGGGAGCGCTCATCTGCTGCCTATCTGCTAGCCTACCTGGAGGCTCTGCCGTCACGTGCTGTGACCACCCGCCTGTCCAGAGACTTCTGCCCGCTCACCTGGGAGCGCTCATCTGCCGCCTGTCTGTTGGTCTTCCTGGAGGCTCCGCCGTCACATGCTGTGACCACCCGTTTATCCAGAGACTCTCACCTGCTCACCTGGGAGCTCACGTCTACCATCAGCCGCCACAGGTCGTACCAACCCTTTACCCAGAGACTGCCCCGGTCACTTGCCGTGACCATCTGCCCGTTCATCCAGAGACTGCCCCAGTCACTTGCCGTGATCTCCTGCCCGTTCTTCCAGAGACTGTCCCGGTCACCTGCTGTGACTGCCTGCCTGGTCGCCACCCGCTCCCTTACAAGGACCGCCCCCTTGTATAGTAGCTCAGAGGTTCCGCCTCCCAGACCCGTTACAACCATGACATCGGCAACCTGTCTCCTCCATACATCTGTGACTCAGTTTCCTGGTACTTACCTGCATGTAACCTCCGATCCTCACAAGATCTCCTTCTCTACTCCCCTCTGATCTCCGCTTCCTACAATCTCTTACAAGATTTCTTCCGTGCTTCCCCCCCTACTCTGGAACTCTCTACCCCAATATATCAGACTCTCATCTACTGTGGAAACCTTCAAAAGGAACCTGAACACCCACCTCTTCGGACAAGCCTACAACCTGCAGTAACCCTCGCTCCACCATACCGCTGCACGACCAGCTCTACCCTCACCTACTGTATCCTCACCCATCCCTTGTAGATTGTTTGTGCACAGGGTCCTCTCTCCTCCTGTACCCGTCGGTGACTTCTATAGCTTAAGATTATTGTGCTTGGTTTTTATTATGTATACCCCTTTTCACCTGTAAAGCGCCATGGAAGAAATGGCACTATAACAAGAAATAATAATACACAGTGCCCCTATAATAGAATGAGCCAAAGTGTCACCATAACAGACCCATCCACAGTGCCCCTATAATAGAATGAGCCATACTGCCACAATAACAGACCCATCCACAGTGCCCCTATAATAGAATGAGCCATAGTGTCACCATAACAGACCCATCCACAGTGCCCCTATAATAGAATGAGCCATAGTGCCACCATAACAGACCCATCCACAGTGCCCCTATAATAGAATGAGCCATAGTGCCACCATAACAGACCCATCCACAGTGCCCCTATAATAGAATGAGCCATAGTGTCACCATAACAGACCCATCCACAGTGCCCCTATAATAGAATGAGCCATAGTGCCACCATAACAGACCCATCCACAGTGCCCCTATAATAGAATGAGCCATACTGCCACAATAACAGACCCATCCACAGTGCCCCTATAATAGAATGAGCCATAGTGCCACCATAACAGACCCATCCACAGTGCCCCTATAATAGAATGAGCCATAGTGCCACCATAACAGACCCATCCACAGTGCCCCTATAATAGAATGAGACATAGTGCCACCATAACAGACCCATCCACAGTGCCCCTATAATAGATGGGAGCCATAGTGCCACCATAACAGTCCCATCCACAGTGCCCCCATAATAGCATGAGCCATACTGCCACAATAACAGACCCATCCACAGTGCCCCTATAATAGCATGAGCCATAGTGCCACCATAACAGTCCCATCCACAGTGCCCCTATAATAGATGGAGCCATAGTGCCACCATAACAGTCCCATCCACAGTGCCCCCATAATAGCATGAGCCATACTGCCACAATAACAGACCCATCCACAGTGCCCCTATAATAGCATGAGCCATACTGCCACAATAACAGACCCATCCACAGTGCCCCTATAATAGATGGAGCCATAGTGCCACCATAACAGACCCATCCACAGTGCCCCTATAATAGCATGAGCCATACTGCCACAATAACAGACCCATCCACAGTGCCCCAATAACAGAATGAGCCATAGTGTCACCATAAAAGATCCATCCACAGTGCCCCTATAATAGAGATAGCCATAGTGTCACCATAACAGACCCATCCACAGTGCCTCTATAATAGAATGAGCCACAGTGTCACCATACCAGAACCATCCACAGGGCCCCTATAATAGAGTGAGCCAAAGTGCCACCATAACAGACCCATCCACAGTGTCCCTATAATAGAGTGAGGCATAGTGACACAATAACAGACCCATCCACAGTGCCCCTATAATAGAGGGAGCCATAGTGCCACCATAACAGACCCATCCACAGTGCCCCTATAATAGAGGGGGCCATAGTGCCACCATAACAGACCCATCCACAGTGCCCCTATAATAGAGTTAGCCATAGTGTCACCATAACAGACACATCCACAGTGCCCCTATAATAGAGGGAGCCATAGTGCCACCATAATAGACCCATCCACAGTGCCCCTATAATAGAGTTAGCCATAGTGTCACCATAACAGATACATCCACAGTGCCCCTATAATAGAGGGAGCCATAGTGCCACCATAACAGACACATCCACAGTGCCCCTATAATAGAGTTAGCCATAGTGCCACCATAACAGACCCATCCACAGTGCCCCTATAATAGAGGGAGCCATAGTGCCACCATAATAGACCCATCCACAGTGCCCCTATAATAGAGGGAGCCATAGTGCCACCATAACAGACCCATCCACAGTGCCCCTATAATAGAGGGAGCCATAGTGCCACCATAATAGACCCATCCACAGTGCCCCTATAATAGAGTTAGCCATAGTGCCACCATAACAGACCCATCCACAGTGCCCCTATAATAGAGGGAGTCATAGTGCCACCATAACAGACACATCCACAGTGCCCCTATAATAGAGGGAGCCATAGTGCCACCATAACAGACCCATCCACAGTGCCCCTATAATAGAGGGAGCCATAGTGCCACCATAATAGACCCATCCACAGTGCCCCTATAATAGAGTTAGCCATAGTGCCACCATAACAGACCCATCCACAGTGCCCCTATAATAGAGGGAGCCATAGTGCCACCATAATAGACCCATCCACAGTGCCCCTATAATAGAGGGAGCCATAGTGCCACCATAACAGACCCATTCACAGTGCCCCTATAATAGAGGGAGCCATAGTGCCACCATAATAGACCCATCCACAGTGCCCCTATAATAGAGTTAGCCATAGTGCCACCATAACAGACCCATCCACAGTGCCCCTATAATAGAGGGAGCCATAGTGCCACCATAACAGAACCATCCACAGTGCCCCTATAATAGAGGGAGCCATAGTGCCACCATAATAGACCCATCCACAGTGCCCCTATAATAGAGGGAGCCATAGTGCCACCATAACAGACCCATCCACAGTGCCATTATAATAGAGGGAGCCATAGTGCCACCATAATAGACCCATCCACAGTGCCCCTATAATAGAGTTAGCCATAGTGCCACCATAACAGACCCATCCACAGTGCCCTATAATAGAGGGAGCCATAGTGCCACCATAATAGACCCATCCACAGTGCCCCTATAATAGAGGGAGCCATAGTGCCACCATAATAGACCCATCCACAGTGCCCCTATAATAGAGTTAGCCATAGTGTCACCATAACAGACACATCCACAGTGCCCCTATAATAGAGGGAGCCATAGTGCCACCATAACAGACACATCCACAGTGCCCCTATAATCTGTCTCTCTCTCTGTCAGTCTCTCTGTCTGTCTCTCCCTGTCTGTCTCTGTCAGTCTCTCTGTCTGTCTCTCCCTGTCTGTCTCTGTCACTCTCATGCTATCCCTGCTCCTCTCCTCAGTGCCCCTATAATCAATCTCTCTCTCTGTCTGTCTCTCTGTCTCTCCCTGTCTGTCTCTGTCAGTCTCTCTCCCTGTCTGTCTCTCCCTGTCTGTCTCTCCCTGTGTGTCTCTCCCTGTCTGTCTCTGTCTGTCTCTGTCACTCTCATGCTATCCCTGCTCCTCTCCTCAGTGCCCCTATAATCAATCTCTCTCTCTGTCAGTCTCTCTGTCTGTCTCTCCCTGTCTGTCTCTGTCTGTCTCTGTGACTCTCATGCTATCCCTGCTCCTCTCCTCAGTGACACTTTGGTGTCCTGCAGTCACATGACGTGTGCGGGGAATGTCAGGAGAGGCCGGGGCAGGAGGGGTTAAGGAGGGGGGGCCTGGCTGCAGGAGGAGGAAGAGGAGGAGGAGGAGGAGAGCTTCCCTGTCTACTGCTACTTGTTACATTGTATCCTCCTCATCCTCAGTGAGGGGGAGAGTGAGTGGAGGAAGGGTGGAGAGAGGAGAGGAGCAGGGAGGGGGGGCGCGCAGATTCCTGGGACGTTATGGCTTTCAGAAGAAGGAAAAGTTACCCCATCTTCAGCCAGGAGTTTGTCATCCACAATCATGCGGACATCGGCTTCTTCTTCGTCCTGTGCGTCCTCATCGGTCTCATGTTTGAGGTAGGAGTCCGGCTGCGCCCCTGGTGCCCCCAATACCCCCATCACCCTTCCGTGCCCCTTCTGCACCTTCCTGTGCCCTCTGGTATTTCCAATGGCCCACCCTCCTGTGCCCCTCTGCACAATCCTATATGCCCCTCTGCAAACTCCTATGCTGCTTTGCACCCCCCCCCCTGCACACTCCTATGCCCTTCTGCACCCACCTGTGCCCCCTCCCTGGTTACCCATGTGCCCCTTCTGCACCTTCCTGTGCCCTCTGGTATTTCCAATGGCCCACCCTCCTGTGCCCCTCTGCACACTCCTATATGCCCCTCCGCTGCCCCCCTGCAAACTCCTATGCTGCTTTGCATCACCCCTCCTGCACTCCTGTGCCCCCTCCCTGGTTACCCCTGTGCCCCCTTGCATCCTCCTGTGCCCCCCTACACTGATTCTAGAAAGCTGCAGTTGTTACTTTGTATCCAGCCTGTTAACCCTTTCCTGGTGACTGTTGCTGATGTGTCCTGTCCCCCTCCTCTTCTGCATTACTGATGTGCTCCCCCTGGTGGTGGGGTATGTAGTGACTTGTCCTAGTCCTTGCTTATTCTCACGCATCTACCTGCAGTACCACAGATATCGTGTAGATTCACAGTGGTTTCTGGCCCTTTAAAAAAGGTGTTAATCCTTGGGGACCCTCTTCTGGTGTCTCTCTTCCTGCGTTACTTTAATATTCACATTTTTCACATCTGTGACTTTATACCCCAATCCTATTACTATTGGCCATATCATCCCCTTTAAAAAGTTTCTAAACCCCTTTAACACTTTTGCTGATGTGTCCAACTTCATTCTTTATCCTGTGACTCCACGGCGCCACCTGCTGGTGGGGTACAACCTTAGTGACTTCTGTAGAATACATACTGCTTGTATATGGAATAACCATAGTTTCTGCTGCGAGTTACCTGTCACTAGTACCCCTGCAGTGATAGGGTTAACCCCTATATTTGCAAGACTGCTGTATAGGGGAATTTAACCCTCTCCCTGCCGGCTGGCTGTTTGCTCCCATTGGTGCAGGATTGGCTGACAATGTCGCGCCTGCCCCGTGTCCCTACACAACCCCAGATTAGACCCCCACCAAGTAGATCATGGAAGGCGGGCTGTCATACTGCAGGCGTGTATAGGGATGGAAATCTACACATCTTGTAGCACTATAAATCCCAGCATGTCCTACCATCCTCCAAATTCAGGGCTGATTACATTATATTGGGGGGTACTTTTTCCTGCTGTCTGTTCACTGACCTGGGATCTGATTCTTGGGGGGGGGGGGGTAGCTGCGTTATCAGAACTTCTAAAGTTGTTGAATCCAGTTAGTTTGTAGATGGGGGCACTTTTTTTTTTTCCCGGTCACAGCGCCACCCTTGTCAGTTGGCTTCGCCTGGTATTGCAGCTCTGAGTCCATTTTGCCCGGGTTGTGAACGTGCCCTTTTCCGTATAATCTTGTACAATCCATTTAAATTTCATTACGGGAATTATAAATACGATATTCTGTGCTACAAAAAGTCCTAGCGCCCCTTTGTCAATATGGTTTCATGTTCTTTATATACCATGGCTGCTTTCTTAAAGGAGCAGTGCTCCTCTCCACGGCCCATGATTTATGAATGAGATTGGGCTGCAGTACCAGATCCAACCTATGGATAAGAGTGGAGCCGTCCCTGGCTGAAAGCAGGAATGGATTTCTGATCTGTGCCATCTTCCTATGGATAGAGGATTACGGGGTCGCCGCCAGAGGTGCAGGAGATATCATCGCAAGGACCAGAGGAGAATCTGCTGGAAAATATAATCCAGTATGGCCAATTGTCTACTGCACTGGGAACCGACGACCGCATAGGGTCTTCCCTTGAACGTTGCAGAATCGAGGTTCCCTTAAAGCCCCCATCCTGCAGCGTCTTGAGTGTCCCAGTAGTAAAAAAAAAAAAAATGAATGGGATATTCGGGATTGACCCTATATGTGTCTGTTCAGTTCTCTAAAGCAGCCTTACCCCCCCTCATTTTGTACTGTAAGTCTTAGCACCCCGGGTGGGGCGTGTATATTTTTACATCTCTGCCATGTACATGGCCCCTCTGTGTGTGAACACATGACGGAGGGTGGGGGGGTCACAGCGGATTGTACTAGTTCTTCTTCCTCCGAGCTGAGTCACATTCAGGCTCTTTGTGTCTAGACCGACTCTCCGAACAGCGAGGATTCAGACAGGAGTAATCTCTGAGGAATTATACAACCACAGCGCCACCTATGTGGTTTTGGCTGGGCCTGGTACTGCAAGTGAATGGAGACAGTCGCACAGTAATGCAGCCCTGTAAAATTACTGCCACTAATCACAGGAAGACCCCCTTTTTAATTGAGGCCACAATGCAATATTTCCAGTAGGGCCCCTAAAAGGCTCCAGGGTCCGGGGGCGACTGCGACTTGTGCACCCCCTGATTACAAGCTTGCAAAAGGTTTGGCCAAAGTGACTCTTAAGGGTCACCTTTTTGTGCTGATGCTCCCCCAATCTGCAGCGGGTTTCTCCGGGTCGTGACAGTGTGGACTGACACAATTCTGAGGGAAGCAGGCGGGCACCCGCAAAGTATCTGCACCCACAAGTTTCAGTATTTGGGGTGGGGTAGGGAGGAGGTAAAGCACGTGGAAGATGGCACAGCTGGATCTCAGATGGAAAATGGTTTCCATGGGTCGTATGTCGCTCTTCTGGGGGGATTGGTACAAAAGGAGCGGGGGAAGGGAAGTGACAGCCGCACTGCACAAATTCCTGGATTACATAAGTAGTTGTCAGCAGCTATCCTGATACATGTGCAGAATATGGCGACATGGCGGATCTGTCACATGATGGTCTCCAGCAGCACCAGGCAGACCCCTCAAGTTGTACCTGCTCCATTGGCTCCTCTTTGGTCTTATGAATTTTAGTATTTTTCTGATGCTCCAGAGGCCGCTTATCTCGAGGGGAAGCCTCGGAGCGCACATTAAGGGCCCATGCACACAGGTGTATACAGCTCCATGCCAGAGTGATGCTGGAAGACTTAAAGGGGTTGATCAGAAAAAGCGCCATTATGGGTCATGGGCAGTCTTGCCTTCTGTGCCATGCCGGGGGGGGGGGAGGTCTTGCCTTCTGTGCCATGCCGGGGGGGGGGGGAGGAGGAGGTCTTGCCTTCTGTGCCATGCCGGGGGGGGGTCTTGCCTTCTGTGCCATGCCGGGGGGGGGGTCTTGCCTTCTGTGCCATGCCGGGGGGGGGGTCTTGCCTTCTGTGCCATGCCGGGGGGGGGGGGGGAGGAGGTCTTGCCTTCTGTGCCATGCCGGGGGGGGGGGGGAGAGGAGGTCTTGCCTTCTGTGCCATGCCGGGGGGGGGGGGGGAGAGGAGGTCTTGCCTTCTGTGCCATGCCGGGGGGGGGGGAGAGGAGGTCTTGCCTTCTGTGCCATGCCGGGGGGGGGGGGGGAGAGGAGGTCTTGCCTTCTGTGCCATGCCGGGGGGGGGGGGGGGAGAGGAGGTCTTGCCTTCTGTGCCATGCCGGGGGGGGGGGGGAGAGGAGGTCTTGCCTTCTGTGCCATGCCGGGGGGGGGGGGGAGAGGAGGTCTTGCCTTCTGTGCCATGCCGGGGGGGGGGGAGAGGAGGTCTTGCCTTCTGTGCCATGCCGGGGGGGGGGGGGGGGAGGAGGTCTTGCCTTCTGTGCCATGCCGGGGAGGGGGGGAGGAGGTCTTGCCTTCTGTGCCATGCCGGGGGGGGGGTCTTGCCTTCTGTACACTGTACCATGCTTGGGGGAGGTCTTGCCCTCTGTGGTGGGCCCCTCTGTGCCATGCCGGGGGAGGTGCCACTTTGTGTTGTGCTGGGGTAGGTGCCACTTTGTGCCAGTCCCCAGGACGGTGGGATGCCACTCTATTGCGGACCCCACTGTGCCGGGGAGGTGCTGCTCCATGGCGGACCACTCTGTCCCGGGCCAGGGAGGTGCCACTCAGTGGCGAGCCCATTGAGAGGTCACATCCTAAACTTTTTAATTTTTTTTCTTTGTAGTTATTCATTTTTTTTCCCCGCACTTTAGCTCCCACAGTGCTCTGCCCTTGAACAACAGAAACCCAAAAGTAATCTGAATTTCTTTGGATGTGAATAGTAGACTTGATGTGACTGGGGCCATCATGTCACGGTGGGAGGGGGTGAGTGACCTCCTGTGCCCCCTCCAGTCTGGAACTGTACTGCAGAGATTATCTGGAGGTCACTTGTGGGAGGTATTGACCGCCGGAGGTGATGTGACTTGGTGGCCATTGGTCACGACTGACCCATTGTGCACATATTGTAGTCACTGGAGTGAATAGATATTTCCCAGTAATGTATCTTTTATCTGTGGTTCTCAGACACTTTCTATAGGAAGTTCTGCAATCTCTGCCTTGCGACAGACTGCGCTGGCGACACATTGACTTTACGTTAGATTAATGCTGAGGATTGAAGTTTTCTGCTTTTGAAATAGAAGTTGTAAATTGTGCTAAAATGTATTTAAAAGGGTTATTCCACATAAAGGGGTTGTTCACTGCTGCACAGACAACTTATTAATGGGCTCAGAGAAGTAAAACAAAAAAAACAACCCAAACCTTTTTCTTGCATTTAGGTTCTAACTGCTCCTCTGTACTCTGGGGGCATCATGCGAGCTCTGCAGACGCTGATTGGCTGCAGCGTTCACATTTTGTCTCCCCAGTGCCCACTTACATAGTATGGTGCCACCCCACCTAGCCCCAGGCATGAGGCTCGGAGCAGCGGGCTCCTTCTAGTGATGCACACAGGCGGGGTGGAGAGCATGCACAAGCCTTGTGGTGGAGCTGATTGCTCCCTGCTCCACCAATATTGCTCCCTGCCCCACCAATATTGCTCCCTGCCCCACCAATATTGCTCCCTGCCCCACCAATATTGCTCCCTGCCCCACCAATATTGCTCCCTCAATATTGCTCCCCGCCCCACCAATATTGCTCCCCGCCCCACCAATATTGCTCCCCGCCCCACCAATATTGCTCCCTGCCCCACCAATATTGCTCCCTGCCCCACCAATATTTGCTCCCTGCCCCACCAATATTTGCTCCCTGCCCCACCAATATTTGCTCCCTGCCCCACCAATATTTGCTCCCTGCTCCACCAATATTTGCTCCCTGCTCCACCAATATTTGCTCCCTGCTCCACCAATATTTGCTCCCTGCTCCACCAATATTTGCTCCCTGCTCCACCAATATTTGCTCCCTGCTCCACCAATATTTGCTCCCTGCTCCACCAATATTTGCTCCCTGCTCCACCAATATTTGTTCCCTGCTCCACCAATATTTGCTCCCTGCTCCACCAATATTTGCTCCCTGCCCCACCAATATTTGCTCCCTGCCCCACCAATATTGCTCCCTGCCCCACCAATGTATTCAACTGTAACTGCATCCAAAGGATGTAGATACAGTCGAAACTGGGACATACCCCTGATCTCCCGGGATTGTTCCCAAATCCGGGAGTGTCTCGCTAGATCCGGGACCTTTTAGGGAATTTAGCATTTATATAGATTGCAGCCTTCTCTTTAACAAGTGGCAAAAAATTATTTATTTGTTGCATCAGCAAGAAGAAAAAAAAAATTAAATATTTAATGAAATCCTTTTTGACTCCTTATCTTCCAGTTTTTTTTTTTTTTTTTTTTCATCCAGCTGACGATTACGTTGGAGAAGAGAGGGAATAAAGCCGTCCTCTCAGTTTCCTCCTCTCGGTGCAGGAAGTTAAAGCCGGCTCTGTGTGCGCCTCTCGCCTCTGCCAAAATATGACTGGAATGTGTCTCTCTCTCCCTGAGAAGAGAGCAAATTTTTTTTTTTTTCCCCTGCAGTTCAGGGGTTTGAGTGACTGCAGTGTCTGAAACAACCCAGCTCTTGTACACCTGGCTCATGGTGGGGTGGGGGAACCTGCTTCACTATTCATGGCGTTAAATGGTGGGATTCTAAATATTTTTTTTTTCTTCCTCGCCTAACCCCCCCCCCCACCTCCTCCTGACTGCCACGTTTCCAAAACTGAATGGATTAAAGCTGCAGCAAGGCGGGTTGGGGGGGGGGAGGGGGGGGGGGGCTCGAGAAAAGGAAAAAAAAATGCCTTTATTGAATAACACCCGGCCTTCTGCTCTCTTGAGTGTAAAAGTGAGAAACGTATTTCCTCTCTTGCACATAACTGAAACATGAACTGGAACACACACGTGTCAGATACTCTCACACCAGAAGGTGCTGGGGGGGGGGGGGATTATAAATTAGTAATAATTTCTTAATTCTCTTGATTTTTAAATTTGAGTTAGATTAAGTTCCTAAAGTATCGGCAGTTTGAGATTGAAATAACAGGCGCACAATTGTAATAACGGTCAGAAACAAACAAGAAGTTTTGAATTTTACACTGAGGATTCTATGAAGCGTCGGCGCTTTGGAAATTCAAAATTCAAACTTTTTGTTTCTGTTATTTGAATTTCAAACTGCCGATATGTGAGGAGCGTAATCTAAACATGAGTTAAGCACAAAATCCTTATACTAGTTTTTATTTCCATACATTGGGAACATTACACACTGCTTTCTAATTCAAAACATGAAGAGAAATGTATATAATTTTGAACTACTTTACATAAAATAACAAAAAATTAACATTGGGCTGTTTCAAAAAATAGCAGTGTCTGCATTTGTCTTTTCAAACTCACAATATGTACTTTTTTTTTTTGAGGATTTAGCATTACTGTGAATCACTAATGTAATATTTAGTTGTACACCCACAGTTTTTTTTATTTTTTATTTTTTTTAGAACTGCTTCACATCTATGTTGCATAGAGTCAACCAACTTCTGTCACCTGTCACCTGTTATTCCAGCCCAGGATGCTTTGACTACATCCTACAATTTTTTGGCATTTGTTGGCTTTGCCTCAGAAACGTCATTTTCGATGTCACCCCACAAGTGTTCTATCGGATTAAGGTCTGGAGATTGGGCTGGCCACTCCATAACCTCAATTTTGTTGGACTGGAACCAAGATTTTGCTCGTTTACTGGTGTGTTTAGGGTCGTTATCTTGGTGAAACACCCATTTCAAGGGCATATCCTCTTCCGCGTAAGACAACATGACCTCTTCAAGTATTTTAATATATGCTGGTCTTTGATCCCTGGTATGTGGTAAATAAGTCCGGCACCATAGTAAGAGAAACATGTCCATTTCATGATGCTTCACCACCATGCTTCACTG
This sequence comes from Phyllobates terribilis, assembly GCF_046119375.1. Classification (NCBI taxonomy): domain Eukaryota; kingdom Metazoa; phylum Chordata; class Amphibia; order Anura; family Dendrobatidae; genus Phyllobates; species Phyllobates terribilis. The sequence continues at coordinate 59,672,445 of NW_027362763.1, forward strand.
TGGACTGTGGCTTGAATGGGGAGTTTGGGGGTCATCTGATGAACTGTCTGCGGCCCTTAGACTCAAAAAGAAAAATTTTACTTTCATCAGTCCACAAAATGTTTCTCCATTTCTCTTTAGGCCAGTTGATAGTTTCTTTGGCAAATTGTATCCGCTTCAGTACTTGTCTTTTTTTTAACAGTGGGACTTTGCGGGAACTTCTTGCTAAGAGATTAGCTTCACACAGGCGTCTTCTAACTGTCACAGTCCTCACAGGTAACTTGAGACTGTCTGTGATCATCCCGGAGCTGATTATTGGCTGAGCCTTTGCCATTCTGGCTATTCTTCCATCCATTTGAATGGTAGTCTTCCGTTTTCTTCTACGTCTCTCTGGATTTGCTTGCCATTTTAAAGCATTGGAGATCATTTTAGCTGAACAGCCTATCATTGTCTGCACTTCTTTATAGGTTTTACCCTCTCCAATCAACTTTTTAATCAAAGTACGCTGTTCTTCTGAACAATGTCTGGAACGACCCATATTTCTCAGGCTTTCAAGGAGAAATGCATGTACAACATGTGCTGGCTTCACCCTTCAATAAGGGCCACCTGATTCGCACCTGTTTCTTCACAGAATGATTGACCTCACTAATTGACCTCCACACTGCTATTATTTTGAACACAGCCCGTACAATTAATTATTCAAATACACAGACTCAAAAATCTGCAGATCGTGAATGCGGAGTCTGTTGGTTTTCTTAGAATCTACTGTACAAACTGGTAAATTGTATGACATGTGGTAATATAATTTATACCCGAAACAGGGATTAATCTGGTTAGTCATATTGGACTGCTATTATTTTGAACACCACCCTGTCTGTCCTGGAAGTCCGTTTTACAGTTCGGGGAGGAGAGAGAGAGACCATTAATTTCTATGGGGTCTGGTTCAAGTTCGAGTACAAATCTGGTACCTGAACTGAACGCTGTACTAAAGTTCTGTTGAACCCAAACTTCAACGGGTCCGCTCATCCCTAATTATATTATTATTATTTATTTATTATTTTTTTTATTACTTTTTTAAAAAATATATGTTAATGGGCAATAAATAAAGAAAAGTGTACACATACGTAATATGACATCCAGGAAACCAGTTTTCACATTTGTAGTCGTGAAACCTGAATGCACGTTCATCTCATCGCATAATACGATGGATATTTTCGCAGATATTTACTAGACATTCAATGCCCCAAATTCGGCATATTTAACTTCCGCCCTTGGACTGTTGACAGAAGACAGTGGGAAGGTTTTTGGTCGAATTTGGATAAACCTCCAACTGCTTTTGCGATTGGGTTCTCGGGATTTTTCTGGCAAAATCAGGACTGTTAACCACATTTTTTATGTTTTTACAAAAAGACTCTATGAAAATTTGAAATACTGAGAAAAAATATTGGATAAATCGATCACCGTGCAATGAATGATGAAATCCTTCCTTTTATATGCGATGCCTACCGTTTCAAATCCTGTTGACCGCCAGAAAATACGTCCCAAGAAAAATAAAGTTGATCGGCACATCAAAAGAATAGATTAAATATTCAAATTTTATTCCATATATGTATTCTAGGGGCAACATTTCTCCTTGCGGAATGTCAATTAAAATCCACTTGTTGGTGATAAAAAAAAATAATAAAAAAAACCCCTCTGGTGCTGTGTACGCCCTTAGTCATAAAGTTGCTTTAATTTTTATTTTAGCTGAATTACAGCAGTAAAAATCAAAACAAATAGCATACTTAAATACCGCGCCAATTTTAACGTTATTAAGCTGTCCCTGGCCATACAAATAGAGAAAAGTCTGCAAAACTTCCTGGTATTAAAGGATTTGTCTGGGAGATAAATATTTGCATAAATCCCCCCCCCCCCCCCCCCATCTAGTCTAAAATCACAAACACAAGGGTTACTCCCCTCCGGCATCACAACCGAAGAGGACATGACCGCTGCAGCCCATCAGTGGAGGCAAAAGAACCACCTATGTAGACGGATGCAGAAGAGGGAATGCATAGTTACCAGCATAAGTTTAGATAAAATTTAATACCCCCGGAAAGCTGTCCAATCTCAACTATAAAGTTGGCCTTTTATGGGAATGAGCATGTTTGGATTTCAATATGTCCCATCCCAGCAATGAGACCTTTAAAGGGACTGTAGTAAATATTGAAATCCTCACCTATCTACATACTGTAGGTTGTAAATTGCTCATCACTGGGTGTCAGACTGCTGGGAGCTCCACCGATACTGAGAACGAGACCCCAGAGTGCCCGGTATGAATGGAGGCTTGGTCGAGCAACCATAAAAAAATAAATAAATAAAAAAAATAAAAAAAAATAATAAAAAAAAAAAATGGTTCCAACTGCAAATTTTTGGGGATCTTTTCAGAATTGGTCTAGACATTAGAAGGGTTAAATCCAGTTTTTTTTTTAGAAGCGCAGTTTCCCTGAGACAATGTGTTCTGAACCCTCCTGTGAAAGTGTCTTGTCTCTGGTAAAACGATCTTGTGAGAAGATTCACTCCGACTTCTGCACCCAGTGTTGTCCCGGACATTGTTTGTGTGCTGCCAAGCAACGTAAGAAAGAACGCATTCAAGGAAATACGGTAAATGTACAAGTGTGCGAAGTGTCAGGCGAGAAGGTTAATATTACTGGGTACGGAAGCATTACCCCTCCATTTATATAAATGAGTTAGAGAATTTACAAGAACTGAAATGGGACGAGACTAAAAATAGTGAAAGTGTCTAAAGCTTGTTATAAAAAGATATTCCAGGCAGAAAGTGTGACATCAGCTGTACGGATTAGAGACCTTTATATAATACTGCTCCTATGTACAAGAATATAACTACTATAATACTGCTCCTATGTACAAGAATATAACTACTATAATACTGCCCCTATGTACAAGAATATAACTACTATAATACTGCCACTATGTACAAGAATATAACTACTATAATACTGCTCCCTATGTACAAGAATATAACTACTATAATACTGCCCCTATGTACAAGAATATAACTACTATAATACTGCCCCCATGTACAAGAATATAACTACTATAATACTGCTCCCTATGTACAAGAATATAACTACTATAATAATGCTCCTATGTACAAGAATATAACTACTATAATACTGCTCCTATGTACAAGAATATAACTACTATAATACTGCTCCTATGTAGAAGAATATAACTACTATAATACTGTCCCCTATGTACAAGAATATAACTACTATAATACTGCCCCTATGTACAAGAATATAACTACTATAATACTGCCACTATGTACAAGAATATAACTACTATAATACTGCTCCCTATGTACAAGAATATAACTACTATAATACTGCCCCTATGTACAAGAATATAACTACTATAATACTGCCCCCATGTACAAGAATATAACTACTATAATACTGCTCCCTATGTACAAGAATATAACTACTATAATAATGCTCCTATGTACAAGAATATAACTACTATAATACTGCTCCTATGTACAAGAATATAACTACTATAATACTGCTCCTATGTAGAAGAATATAACTACTATAATACTGTCCCCTATGTACAAGAATATAACTACTATAATACTGCCCCTATGTACAAGAATATAACTACTATAATACTGCCCCTATGTACAAGAATATAACTACTATAATAATGCTCCTATGTACAAGAATATAACTACTATAATACTGCTCCTATGTACAAGAATATAACTACTATAATACTGCTCCTATGTACAAGAATATAACTACTATAATACTGCCCCCTATGTACAAGAATATAACTACCATAATACTGTCCCCTATGTACAGGAATATAACTACTATAATACTGTCCCCTATGTAGAAGAATATACCTACTATAATACTGCTCCTATGTACAAGAATATAACTACTGTAACACTGCCCCCTATGTACAAGAATATAACTACTATAATACTGCTCCTATATGCAACAATATAACTACTATAATACTGCTCCTATGTACAAGAATATAACTACTATAATACTGCTCCTATATGCAACAATATAACTACTATAATACTGCTCCTATGTACAAGAATATGACTACTATAATACTGCTCCTATGTACAAGAATATGACTACTATAATACTGCTCCTATATGCAACAATATAACTACTATAATACTGCTCCTATGTACAAGAATATAACTACTATAATACTGCTCCTATGTACAAGAATATAACTACTATAATACTGCCCCCTATGTACAAGAATATAACTACTATAATACTGTCCCCTATGTACAGGAATATAACTACTATAATACTGTCCCCTATGTAGAAGAATATACCTACTATAATACTGCTCCTATGTACAAGAATATAACTACTGTAACACTGCCCCCTATGTACAAGAATATAACTACTATAATACTGCTCCTATATGCAACAATATAACTACTATAATACTGCTCCTATGTACAAGAATATAACTACTATAATACTGCTCCTATATGCAACAATATAACTACTATAATACTGCTCCTATGTACAAGAATATGACTACTATAATACTGCTCCTATGTACAAGAATATGACTACTATAATACTGCTCCTATATGCAACAATATAACTACTATAATACTGCTCCTATGTACAAGAATATAACTACTATAATACTGCTCCTATGTACAAGAATATAACTACTATAATACTGCCTCCTATGTACAAGAATATAACTACTATAATACTGGGGAAAGTCTGATTTCTCTTACACCCAGTAATTTCCTGCTATTGGTGAAAATGTAGCATTACATGGTCGGCTTTCAAATGAATGGCGGTGTGAATACTGCATGGATTGGGGTCCGCCATGTCTGTAGCTTCTCTTATGGGGCGGCTTTCTGTATTGCCTCATAAAGGGGAGTCCTGAGTGGGGATCCCCCTCTGAGGTCTGTATTCCCTAATGGAGTGTATGGGCAAAGGTTTTGTAAATGGCTTTATTAGGCGACATGGTGCCGCTGCACGGTGTAAATCCCTTGTCGTCGTCCTAGTGTTTGACCCGGCCCAACAAAAATATTGCATGTCGAAAAGTTTGCAAAATGTTATTTGGAAAAGCTTATGCTCTAATACCTGGCGGCTCCAGCCATAAATATGACACATTCAACACGTCTAATGAGGTTTATAATTATTGGGAAACACTCCCTCGCTTTTGGCTGTTCCAAAAAATAATGACTTTTTAAAAAAATTAAATGCAGTAAATACCGGATTTAACTCTTTACTGGCGGATCAGTCATAAGATACCCAGCACAAGTCTTCATGTTTTTTGTTTTTTTTTTGGCTTTTTTTTAGTTATGATTTTTATTTTGTGCTGTTTTTGATACTTTTTGTAAAAAGTTTTTCCAGACAGGAATAATGTTCCTTTTTTAGAATAATCAGTCACCTATTTATTCCATTACAGGTCACCGCTAAAACTGCCTTTATCTTCATCTTACCTCAGTATAACAGCAGCCTCCAGTCTCTCGGTAAGTTTCTTACGTTAATGCCGCCATATTTTATGAATGTTTGGTCTAGTTTGGGTACAAACTTGTGATACTATCGGGGGCATTGTGTGGTCTCTTGGCCGTATTCTCCTTTGTGCCTTATTGTGGTTGTTTGTATTGTTGATATCCTGGTGTTATTTTGTAAGTGATTTTACTGTAAAGTTCTGCATCTGGGTACTAATGATCTGTAAAACTAGGAGAGTCACTTATACTGAAGGATCTGGCTGTACTATTTTGATAATAAACTATATGGCAGCTCTATAACAATCATCTGCATCTAAATCCAGCAGGATATTGTCATGTATTTTAAACTGCCTTGGTTTATAGGACAGACACCGAATACTACCACTATACAAAAGATTAATACGACCTCGTTCCTGAGAGCAGCACGATTACATAAAGCCCCCTGTCGGAAAGCGGAGCCCCCTGTCAGGGAGCGGTCCCTTCCCCTGTTGGGCTGGCGTCCCCCTGTCGGGGAGCGGTCCCTTCCCCTGTTGGGCTGGCGTCCCCCTGTCGGGGAGCGGTCCCTTCCCCTGTTGGGCTGGCGTCCCCCTGTCGGGGAGCGGTCCCTTCCCCTGTTGGGCTGGCGTCCCCCTGTCGGGGAGCGGTCCCTTCCCCTGTTGGGCTGGCGTCCCCCTGTCGGGGAGCGGTCCCTTCCCCTGTTGGGCTGGCGTCCCCCTGTCGGGGAGCGGTCCCGTCCCCCTGTCAGGGAGCGGTCCCTTCCCCTGTTGGGCTGGCGTCCCCCTGTCGGGGAGCGGTCCCTTCCCCTGTTGGGCTGGCGTCCCCCTGTCGGGGAGCGGTCCCTTCCCCTGTTGGGCTGGCGTCCCCCTGTCGGGGAGCGGTCCCTTCCCCTGTTGGGCTGGCGTCCCCCTGTCGGGGAGCGGTCCCTTCCCCTGTTGGGCTGGCGTCCCCCTGTCGGGGAGCGGTCCCTTCCCCTGTTGGGCTGGCGTCCCCCTGTCGGGGAGCGGTCCCTTCCCCTGCTGCGCGGCGTCCCCCTGTCTGGGAGCGGTCGCGTCCACCTGTCTGGGAGCGGTCCCTTCCCCTGTTGCACGGCGTCCCCCTGTCAGAGAGCGGTCCCTTCCCCTGTTGCGCGGCGTCCCCCTGTCAGGGAGCGGTCCCTTCCCCTGTTGCGCGGCGTCCCCCTGTCGGGCAGCGGTCCCTTCCCCTGTTGCGCGGCGTCTCCCTGTCGGGGAGCGGTCCCTTCCCCTGTTGCGCGGCGTCCCCTCTTCGGGGGGGGGGCGGTCCCTTCCCCTGTTGCGCGGCGTCCCCTCTTCGGGGAGTGGTCCCTTCCCCTGTTGCGCGGCGTCCCCTCTTCGGGGGGGGGGGCGGTCCCTTCCCCTGTTGCGCGGCGTTCCCTCTTCGGGGGGAGTGGTCCCTTCCCCTCTTGCGCAGTATCCCCTGTCGGTCTCCCCCCTTATGTAATGTCCTGCCCATCACTATTTCAGGGATCAGGGAAGTCTTCTGTTTTTTTGGGGTATACTGGAAATGGTTTTTAAGTTGGGGATAAAAAAATCCACTTTTTATGAACGACAATGCAAGCTTCTTATTAAAATCTTTGGGAACTGATTTTTGGGCGGTTTTCACTTGAAATTTTAACTTTTGGATTCTAACTGGTCTTGTTACCTTCCAGATGGCGAAATTGTCTACTATCACTATGGGGCCAAGGATCTGGTCACCATATTGTTCTACGTTGTCATTGCAATCATTCTACACGCCATCGTCCAGGAGTATATCCTAGATGTAAGTAGATGATTATCCAGAAAGTCACTCAGGGTATTAGAAATGGGAGTGGGGGGTGCAGTAAATCATATTAAAGGCTGACTCCCCCCCCAGTAACTGAATAAGCTTTCCCTGTAGTTAGGTCTTGTATTGTGACTTAAAATGGTTTTCCCACCCTAGACTTTTATCACCAAGCCAACATCATTCATCACTGAGCCACCGACATGCTTCCCTGTAGGCATGGTGTTCTTTTCACCTTCATTCTGCCTCCTCCAGACATGCTGCTGATCCATAGGAATGAAAAGTTCACATTTTGAGGCTTATTTATAGTGTTTTCAGCATATTGGAGCAGACTTTTCTTGAGCTTTTGACCCCTTCCTCCTTCTGCCACGTCCAGACGGTGTAGCCGGTGTTCCTATAAGTCTGAACTTGTGCACTCTGCTTCGAACTCTATCTCTAGGAACATCCATTGTCTTTATATCTTTTTATATCCTTTTCCTTGTTTGCAATGATCTCTACTGTTTAGAATTTGAATCACTCTCCCAACAACCTAAGAATATTAGTGACCTGGAGGCCATAGCCCATGAAGAATGGGCTCCGATTCCATGTGCATAATAAGACTCCAGCTTCTTGCAGTGTTCATCACATTTGCAGCAGGTTATAACAGCCAGAGGGGTTCTGCTATAGGGAACCTGTCAGCTGATTTATGCTTCATGTGGTTCGCATAAGTATTGAAGACTCCTTGTCATGAAGGGGGTGAATAATTCTGAGGCTGCAGACGTCAGTAAAATTGACATTGTGTGCTGAATTTGAAGAAACCACTTATTATATTTAGTTGTTTTTTGCTATTTACATTGTTCTGGTTTCATTGGTTTATTGCAAACAGCAGAAAGTTTGCAAATTTTACTAATCAACTGAATTTGGGGGTGAATAATATATATTTTTTCAACTTTATATATTAGTGAGTGTCCCAAAATCCTATTCCGAAATTTAAAAAAAAAATAAAAATAAAATAAACAAATGAGTTTGATGCTTTGGGAAAATGTTTGTTTATTTTTTGGGGTTTTTATCTCACCCACAGAAAATTAACCGGCGCCTCCATCTGTCGAAGGTAAAACAAAGCCGGTTTAATGAGTCCGGGCAGCTGGCGTCGTTTCATATGACCTCCATGTTTTGGGGTCTGTACGTTGTAGCCACGGTGAGTTGTACTATAATGGCGTATTTTGGCTCTGTACTAAATAAGGGGGTGATAATGAGGACCCCCAAATAAGATGTTGACACCGGCGTCAGATGTGCCACTCTGTAGGGTCCAGATATGATAGAGTTGTATAACTAACTACTACCCCCAGCAGATTGCAGCATTGAGGTGTCTGTGACTGCAGTCTTGGAGCTTAAGAGAGATGAGCAGAATTCTGAATGTAGCTCTGGATGTGTTTTGGAGGAGGGCCAAGGTTATGCAAACCCTTGGGCAACAGAGTCCCAAGGGGCCTATTATTATTTTTTTCAGGAAGTATTATACACGTCACCAATTTTCTAAGTATATTTCTAAAGGTGCTGTAAACATGAAATTCTCACCAGATGTCTGTAACGACCCATCCAATCCACACAGGCAAAGAAATCATCCATAGATGCCCATAAATTATGTGCAATAATGAGAAATGACACAGGGAAAAAGTATTGAACGCATGAAGAAAGAGAGGAGCAAAAAGCCCTGGAAAGTCCTGACACCAGCTGAAATCTATCAGTAATTAGAAAGCAATCCTGCCACTGAGTGACCAATAATATCAGCTGGTTAAACTGATGGCCTATAAAAAGTGACTCATTACCAAGGTGCCACACAAGAAACATCTCATGATGGGTAAATCCAGTGAGCTGTCTCAAGACCTTCACAACCTTATTGTTGCAAAACATACTGATGGCATTGTTACAGAAGAATTTCTAAACTACTGAAGCTTCCAGTGAGCACTGTTGGGGCTATAATCTGGAAGTGGAAAAAACATCATTTCACCGAAAATTGACCACGACCAGGTGCTCCCCTCAAAATTTCAGACAGAGGAGTGAAAAGAATCATCAGATGAGTTGTCCAAGAGCCAAGGACCACCTGTGGAGAGCGACAGAAAGACCTGGAATCAGCAGGTGCAATTGTTACAAAGAAAACTAGAAGTAATGCACACAACCTCCATGGCCTGTACTCACGCTCACCACTCAGCCTCCGTGGCCTGTACGCACGCTCACCACGCAGCCTCCGTGGCCTGTACGCACGCTCACCACGCAGCCTCCGTGGCCTGTACGCACGCTCACCACACAAGACTCCATTGCTGAACAAAAAGCAGGTTCAATTGTATTTACAGTTTGCTCAACATTAAGACAAGCCTGTAAAATACCGGTAGAATATAGTCTGGTCAGATGAGACCAAAGTTTAAGTTTTTGGATGCCGTAATACACACTGTTTGAAGGCCAAAAGACACTGCATATCACCCCAAAAACACCATACCAACAATGAAGTGTGGAGGTGAGAACATCATGGTGTAGGGCTGTTTTTCAGCATACAGCACTGGCAAACTTCATGTAATTGAAGGAATGATGAATGAACAAATGTACAGAGACATTCTTGATAAAAATCTGCTGCCATCTATTTGAGTGATGAAGATGAAATGAGGGCGGACATTTTAGCAAGACAATGATCCCAAACACACAGCCAAGGAAATTCTCAATTGGTTTCAGAGAGAGAAAATAAAGCTCCTAGAATGGCAGGGTCGATCACCGGACCTGAATCCAAGAGAAAATGTATGGAAGGACCTAAAGCTCAGAGCTCATAGAAGGAGCCCACGGGACCTTCATGATGTGAAGAGTGTTTGTGTGGAAGAATGGGCCAAAATCACACCTGAGCAATGCCTGCGACTAGTTTCTCCATACAGGAGGCGTCTGGAAGCTTCATCACCAACAAATGTTTTTGTACCAAGTATTAAATACATTTCAAGTAAGCGTGTTCAATACTTTATTCCTGTGTCATTTCTCATTATTACACATAATTTATGGACATCTATGGTGATTTCTTTCCTGTGTGGATTGGATGGGTTGCTACCGACATCTGGTGATCATGTCAATAGCACCTTTAGTAGGACTGGTTTTAGTAAGCCCCTGGCTACCATGACAAAACAATCTTTACGCAATTTCCAACCCCTTAAATGCTGCTGTCACGATTGCCAGTGGCATTTGAGGGGTTGAACTGTTGCTATCAGACCAGTTAGGCTCAGGTGAAGGCCAAACAACACAGCCGGCGCCCACCTTGCATGGAGCATGCGCGGCCCCTGAACCCGCTCCATTTATGCAGTACACACAGGGCTGAGTGGGATAGGGGACAACTTGCTGATCACCGGGGTCTGACCTCTGGGACCCTAATAATACCGAATTCGAGGCTTTGAAACCGATCCTGAATAGAATGCAGATGCGTATGCTCGGCCTCCGCTCCATTCTTCGCCAATCAGACTTCTAGAACCTGCAGAGCATACGCACATCTGCTCCATAGCCCCCGATCTCATGATTTCTGTAGCTCCCAGTGGTCGGACTGCCAGTGATCAGCAAGTTGTCTCCTATCCTATGAATGATTTTTTTTTTGGAGAGGGTCACCCACCCTTTAATACTGTGCAATGATGATGAGGATTTAGTAGGTTGCATTTAACCCTTCTATGAAACATTTGTGCTCTTCTTCTTCTTCCCTAGGAAGGTTATTTATCCAATCCAAAGACCCTATGGGAAAGTTATCCTCATGTGTATCTACCGTAAGTATCGTCCATCCCTGTGCAGAATGTGCCGCCATTCTCTAAATACCGAAAGTCATTCTGGATATAAATAACGCTTCCATTTGTTAAAATTGACACATTTATTTTACTTTGTCATTTTTTTTTTCCCCTCGTTCAAGGTTTCAAGTGAAGTTTTTCTACCTGTGCCAGCTGGCTTATTGGCTGCACGCCCTGCCAGAGTTATATTTCCAAAAAGTAAAGAAGGTGAGCCGCGCCTGCGTCCGTTACCTACGTTATATCTGTCCAGTCTTTCCAAAATCTAATGTGCAGGGTCTCTGGGGTATATGGGGAGTTAAAATTTGGAAATGAGTTTGAGGGGGTGGGTGGTGAAACAATTGCAGGACGCCGTCCATCATTGCAAAGCTTTCATCTCCAAAGAAAGGAGATTGAACCACGCGTTTCGGGTCTCCCCTATTGCCAGGAGTATGTGGCTGAGATTGCTGCGACGGAGACTCCATTTTTTTCCCTCATATTGTGGATTTTGGCCAGAGACGCCCCCGCTGTCTTGTGACCTTGACATGAGGACACGGCCTCTTTTTATATTTGTCTTGTGCGTGGAGGATGAAACCTCTCGGTTGACTAATGATAGTCCCACGACTACAAGCCGGGCCGCTCGTGGTGGATAATTATATTGTGTGTAACTGGAGCAGGATGTGGACGTCACCGCGAATAACACAAATGTCACAGAGTCCGTCTTACTGGCCCACAAGATCGGCACCATCGCTCCCCTGAAATACTCTGTGCTTCTGAGAACCCTGCTTTTTCCATTCTAAAGCATATACTTTTCCGTATTGTACTTCGTATAGCCCGGTCCTCACATAATCCCCCCTGAGTGGGCAGGTCGCTGTCCGCTGGTAGAGTCCACTTCCCCGCACGCTTCTCGCTTCATTCTTCACTATAATATCATGAGACTGTGAGACTTGGCTGACTGCTTCCATCCCGTAGGAAGGGGACAGGTAGTGCTGCTATAATATCCACAAAATTGTATCATGTGTGTGTGTGTATAATACCGCCACACACTACATAATGGTGCCACATAGTAAACCGCTCAGAATCTTATGTGCATATATAACGCCATACAGTACATACATAATAGTGCCACACAGTGAACTAATGAAAATAGTATCATATAGATAAATGCTGCCACACACTATATACAAAATGGTGCCACATAGTAAACTCCTCAGAATCTTATCGTACCACACAGTGAACTCCTGAGAATGGTATCGTCTGATAAATAATGCAGACATATAGTGCTACACAGCGAACTCCTGAGAATGGTATCGTCTGATAAATAATGCAGACATATAGTGCTACACAGCGAACTCCTGAGAATGGTATCGTCTGATAAATAATGCAGCCATATAGTGCTACACAGTGAATGGTATCATGTAAATATATATACTGCCACAGAGTGAACTCGTGGGAATAGATGTAGTATATAACAGCCACTTTAGTCATTTGGATAAATGATACAGGCACATAGTACATACATAATAATAATGCCACACTGTGAACTCCGTGAGAATACCGCATGATGCGTATATGTAATAGTACTATACAGGATACTAGTGAAAATAGATCTTGTATATAACAGCAGCTTTAGTCATATGATAAATAATACTATCATAGAGTGCAAATTATAATAGTGCCATACAGAGAACTTGTGAGAACAATATCATATGGCTAAACAATACAGTCATATAATGCCTACATAATAGTGGCACACTGTGAACTCCTTTAGAATACCGCCATGCTGTGCATACATAATAATACTGCCACACTATGACTTAATGAGAATAGATGTTGTATATAACAGCCACTTTAGTCATATGGATAAAATAAATTATACCGCCATACAGTGCATATATAATAGTGCCACACATTGCTATATAATAGTTAAATATGTGATTAGATTGTGAGCTCCGCGGGGGCCGGACCCTATAGGTCGGTGACATCTCACTCTCTGCAGGTGACGATATATCTTGCGGCTCTTTTAATAAAACGTTTTGTATTTTATTCCTTTTTTTTCAGGAGGAAATTCCTCGGCAGCTCCAGTACATTGTACTGTATCTCCTTCATATAGGAGGCGCCTATTTACTCAAGTGAGTAGTTCTGCTCCCACCCATCCGCTACGTTCTCATAGCCCCTTCATATAATACTACTCACATTGCCGCCACCAATCATTACACCTCATCCTAACCTCGCGATTTTTTCCCCCCTTCTCTCCACAGTTTAACCCGTTTGGGGTTGATTTTGCTCTTGCTGCAGTCGGTGGCCGAGTTCCTCTTCCATATTGCTCGGCTTTTCTACTTTACTGATGAAAACAATCAAAAGCTGTAAGTGTTGTGGTCTGCGGAGCGTTACCTGACTTTATGTTGTGGCCATATTGCCCATTTATCCCTCCCTGTGAGAGAAGGACCATCATCATATTAGCATAATCATTATAATATTTGACCCCACAGTCCACGACATACAGGGTGATGGCCCTCCCTGATAGTATGATGGTTCTCGCAGCCCCCCTCAGACAGTATGATGGCCCCCACAGTCTCCCACACAGCGTGATGGATCCCACATACAATATGATGGACTCCACAGCCCCCCCACACACAGTATTAATGTCCTCAAAGCCCCCCAACACGGCTTTGCCAACCCTACCCCCAAGTCTAACCAATGTGATGGACCCCACAGCTCCCTACACAGTGTGATGGACGCCACATACAGTGTGATGGACGCCACATACAGTGTGATGGACGCCACATACAGTATGATGGACGCCACATTCCACCACATACAGTATGATGGACGCCACATTCCACCACATACAGTATGATGGACGCCACATTCCACCACATACAGTGTGATGGACGCCACATACAGTGTGATGGACGCCACATACAGTGTGATGGACGCCACATTCCACCACATACAGTGTGATGGACGCCACATTCCACCACATACAGTGTGATGGACGCCACATTCCACCACATACAGTGTGATGGACGCCACATTCCACCACATACAGTGTGATGGACGCCACATTCCACCACATACAGTGTGATGGACGCCACATTCCACCACATACAGTGTGATGGACGCCACATTCCACCACATACAGTGTGATGGACGCCACATTCCACCACATACAGTATGATGGACGCCACATTCCACCACATACAGTGTGATGGATGCCACATTCCACCACATAGTGTGATGGACGCCACATTCCACGACATACAGTGTGATGGACGCCACATTCCACGACATACAGTGTGATGGACGCCACATTCCACGACATACAGTGTGATGGACGCCACATTCCACGACATACAGTGTGATGGACGCCACATTCCACCACATACAGTGTGATGGACGCCACATTCCACCACATACAGTGTGATGAACCTCACTGATAATACGATGGTCCTCACAGCTCCCCACACACAGTATGATGGTTTCCAAAGCCCCCCAAACACAGTATGATGGCCCCCACAGTCCACCACACAGTGTGATGGACACCACAGCCCACCACATACAGTATGATGAACTTCACTGATAGCATGATGGTTCTCACAGCCCCCCACATACAGTATGATGGACGCCACATTCCACCACATACAGTATGATGAACCTCACTGATAATACGATGGTTCTCACAGCCCCCCACAGACAGTATGATGGCCCTCACAGTCCCCCACACACATTATGATGGCCCCCACAGTCCACCACACAGTGTGATGGCCCTCACAGCCCACCACATACAGTATAATGGACTTCACTGATAGCATGATGGTTCTCACAGCCCCCCACACACAGTATGATGGACCCCACAGTCCCCCACACACAGTATTATGTACCTCACTGATAATATGATGGTCCTCACAGTCCCCCACACACAGTATTCTGATCCTCAAAGCCCCCTCACACAGCTTTGCCAACCCTACCTCCAAATCTACACAATATGATGGCCACCACAGCCCCCCAAAATGGTATGATGTCAACCACAAATTCACCCCACAAGTGACTGACAATCGAAAAAATAAAAAATGACTCGCCTTGCTCCCAATCCCCCAACGATCTGCTTCTTTGCTGTGTGCACACTGAGGCTCCGCACAGGCTATACGGTGGAAGAAGGAGCTGACGGCTCCCTCCTCCACCATGTTATTCAGTTATCTGTGACATTAAGGCGTCGGGTGGGGGAGGCGGCATGGTGTGGCCCATATGTCACTGGTTTTAGTATTTTGGCAGTCCCGTTCTGTGGACTGAACAGGACTATCCAAATGGCTGGATGTGGCCTGTAAGCCGAACTTTGCCCAGGTCTGGTCTGGGTGGTTACATTGTATCAGTTTGGAGTTCGGTCTTTTTAGCTCACAGAGCATTGTCCAATCGGAGACCTGATTTACCCACCCGTATTAATTTCTTTAGCACTAAACGAGCCTTCAAGCGATCTCTTGTCTGTTCTCTCTGCAGTTTTAATGCCTGGGCGGTGGTGTTTGTAGTCACCCGGCTGTTTACTTTAACCCTTTCTGTCTTGACAATCGGGTTTGGACTTGCCAGAGCGGAGATCCACACTTTCAACCCGGACAAAGGCAACTTCAATACATTACTTTTCAGGTGAGTTAGATCACAAAGATAGTCCTGTGCAGTGATGGTAAGGACTCTGGTGGGGCTCTGACAACTCTGGTTGCCAGTTTTTAGACTGAGTAGTCTTTTTAGTTTTCGGCATGGTTTCCTGAGAGCTGGGACTTCTGTCTACTACAGGATGATTGTGCTGCTTCTGATGTGCGTGTCGCAGACCTGGATGATGTGGCGATTCATCCACTTCCAGTTGCGTCGTTGGCGGGAGTACTGTAAAGAACAAGCTTCTAAGAAGAGGCTTCCCATACCTGTGATGGCCAAGCAACAGGTCAAGATACTTAAAAGGGATTCAGGTAAGAGTCTGAGGCTACCAAAAAAAGGAGCTGTGAGACCTTCTATTAGGAGTGTTTGGTGGCTTCTGGAGCAGAGACTCAGTGACCCACCATGGTTAGTTATCGTGAGATCTGTGGTGGTCCACATGAGACATCATGAACCATGGTCTTCTCTACAAGCATTAAAGCTAGTCATAGATCTCCGGATTGCGCTGATCATTCCAGATTCCACTTCATGATTTTGGTGGTCCACGTGAGACATCATGACCCATGGTCGTCTCTACAAGCATTAAAGCTGGTCATAGACCTCAGGATTGGGCTGATCATTCCAGATCCCACTTCATGTCTTTGGTGGTCCACATGAGACATCATGACTCATGATCTTCTCTACAAGCATAAAGCTGGTCATAGATCTCAGGATTGGGCTGATCATTCCAGATCCCGCTTTACCAGACAATTCAACTAGCAGCCACAGAAGAACTGGTGACCAGGAGCCATCCCTGCAGAGCGGTTGTTTGTTTCGGTTGATAGATGGGGCACCTGCTGGGGGACAATACTTTCTAAGAGAATAAGACCAGACATTTCTGTAATAATAGTTTTTAAGGGTCTACCAAGTTGGGCCACCACTTCCACAATCACACATCACCTCTTATAAGTCTAATGAGGGCCACCCCACCCCCCCAACAAATCCTATTGACTGTTGGCCAGACACTTCATACCGGCAATGATATTGGAAACCACAGAGATTGTGGAATGGTGGACTTTTATCACATGGGACTACCAGAGCTCTTCTTGGAAAAGAGGTCACACATGCACTCTGCCTCTCCATTCTAACGAGATTAAAAAAAAGCCCCCGTTCTGGTGATCGGACCCGACTGATCTAAAAGTTATTGCCTAACTTATGGATAGGCAGAAACTTTTAACCTATGGAAATCCCCCCTTTAAGAGGTCACATCCTTATCTATTCTGAAAAAATGTACTTGGAATGTTTTTAACGTTGCTCATTTTTGTTTTTTTTCTTTCCTCTTTGTTTTTTTTAGGTTATCATGAAAACGGATTGATAAAAGCTGAGAATGGTTCCACTCCTCGACCGAAAAAAATCAAAATTCCGTAATAAACACATAAAACAAACAAAAAAACATCTAAAATCAAGCCAAACCCTCGTGTGACAGAATCAGGGGCATGTGGAGATGCAGGACTAGAACGCTGCCCCAGATATGGTCATCTTCTGTGCCCCTTTCTGGGCGAGAATTAAAAAGTGCCTTCTAAGAATCCTCATTAGAAACTTTTTGTAATGGTATTTAAAACAATATTCAAACAAATTCTGCTACGTGCCGAACTTGCCTTCAACCTGTACCTGGTACCCTTGAGTCCCCGGAACCTGTACCTGGTACCCTTGAGTCCCTGGAACCTGTACCTGGTACCCTTGAGTCCCCGGAACCTGTACCTGGTACCCTTGAGTCCCCGGAACCTGTACCTGGTACCCTTGAGTCCCCGGAACCTGTACCTGGTACCCTTGAGTCCCCGGAACCTGTACCTGGTACCCTTGAGTCCCCGGAACCGGTACCTTCCCTCCTGAGCGGGTTACAGTATTTCTCTCTTCTTTCTGGAAATCCTCGTACAGTGAACTTTTCCCACCGCCGGTTACACCATCACACGTTTCATCTGGGGCACTACCTCCATTCACGGCCCGTTCTGTGCCATTGTTGTGTCCTGCTCGGATGTTGGGTCTTGCCTTGTCCAACTTTTTTGGCTCTTCTTCCTATCCATGGCTAAAGGATTGTCATTTGCTCAAATAATTTTTGTCCTTTTTGGAAATTTTCTTTTTTTTACACTTTTAAGAGATCAAAAACTTTTTAAGAGAAAATTCTCCAGCGATAAAACAAATTGGATCTTTCGGTCTCTCTTTAAATTCCAAGTCAAGGCTCCTCCTCGACCTTCTGTCCTCCATGGGAAGTTTTCTTGCGGGAACTGGAGATTTAAAAGTACCTCATCGCATCTTCATGAACTTAGTCAACTTTTTTTTTTCAACATGGTAAACCTCACATAACCTCATCAACCTTGTGCACCGAAGGTCGCAAAGCCTTTGGTACACGAGCCTTAGATCTTTGGATCTTGCTTTGTGAGTAAGGCGCACCCAATGGCCCCGTCCAGTGGAAATTAGAGAATGAAATCCAGTATGCGTTGCCTAATGTTGGATTTATCGTGCTAATTAGTCCCTTTCGATATGGATAATGATAACTGCGCCAAACCATAAAGGAAGCTTATTTTTGTAATTTTCCTAATTGCCGCACAAGAAGGGGTTTGGATCTTGTGATTAGGCAGTAGTGTGTGCTCTTTACTGCCACTAGTGGTGGGAGGCTGCAATTGCAATATTTCTTGTTCGTATGACGCTTAGGACTTTGTCCTAATTTTTAGCCAGGACAGTGTTTGCAAATTTTGGCTGTGCTTTGGAGGGAAAACCACACCCATAAGTGGCCACTGTCCCAGGGTGGGGTTTGAATGACCTGAATTTTTTATCGGAAATGTTGGCACATGAGTTATGTATGTGGCACCGCATATTGTCAGTGTGTCTGAGCTGTAACGCCGTCATGTGAACAGAGGTGGCGCTGTTAGAAATTGACATGTTTTATAAGATTTACTGCTAGATTATTCCAAATCCCCGTCACGGGAGGAGTAATGTCTCTTGTTACCAGTATACTGATATCACTCAGAACGGCGGCCTCAGGAGAGGGGTTATTATTATTATTATTATAGCGCCATTTATTCCATGGCGCTTTACATGTGAAAAAGGGGTATACATAGGGGTTCACTTTTAACAACGCTTCAATGAGATCTGATATGCTTAGACACCAGTTATAGTAGAGGTGGTTACCGCTTTACTCTTGATGCTATGATACTGTCCTCCAAGTAGAAACTGTCACTTGCCATAAATCTGTAATTTTTCTACCCGGTGTAAATGCCGCTGTTCTCCTGAATCCGGCGATGTTTTTCTTTTCTTCCTGCGCCTCTCCGTTCCCGAGATATGGCCTCTTCTTCCCTGTATATAAATCTAGTCTTGTTAGCCAACTAGGCATAACCCTCAAGAACACGCCCACAAACAAGAGTACAGTTCCACGCCCACTTGCCTAACAAGACTAGATTTATATCCAAGGAAGAGGAGGCCATATCTCAGGAACAGAGAGGCGCAGGAAGAAAAGAAAAACATCGCCGGATTCAGGAGAACAGCGGCGTTTACACCAGGTAAGAAAATTACACATGTATGGCAAGTGACAGATCTTATTTATCATGTAGCAGTTTCCCTTTTCACTATTTGCAGTGGATTTATCTGGGTGACCATCTTGATCCCAATAACAGATAAGACCCCTCTGCAAAACATTTTTGGTTGCATTTCCCCTTTAAAATAATACGGTCCCTTTTTCCCCTCCACCCCCTGCTAAAGAATTGATAATTTTCCTCCTTATTAAGGAAGATTTCAAGGGGATGTCCAATATTTAAAAAAAGAAAAAGTTTTTGTGTTTTTTTTACTTTAAAAAACGGCGCCACCTCTGCCTTCAGGTCATGTCTGGTATTGCAGTTTTCTTCTATTGTGCAGGGCAGCTCTTCCAGACGCAACCTATCCAAGAGTTTGGTACTGTTGATTGTGGAAAGCAACTATCTGGACATACCCCCCTCTTAAAGGCATATGCAACACATGTGGTAATGGCATGAAATTAAAGTGACAGGCGCCTTCATTTTTATTTTATTTTTTTTTTTTATCTAAAACAGGCAAGGGTTTTTAAAGACTAGTTTGACAATTGCTCCAAGTCGTGGATATCCAGCGTTTGCAAAACTCCCACTACAACTCTCAGCGTGCCCTAGAGTTGTAGTTTTGTGATGACTGGAGAGCCACGAGTTGGAGGCCATCCTCGGCAGTGATGATGTTTTATCCAGCTGGAAGCACTTTAGTTATACACGGTCCGGCACAGCGCCGGCGGTTATTGTAGCGTTGATGGTGTATCCGACGTCCTTCCTCGTCTCGTCCTCATTTATATGTCTCCAATCAATGCACAAACGAGCTGACTGTAATTCTACAAAGGACCAAACAACCTCAAGGGAATCTGCGTTTTATTTTTTTCTTCCACCGTTTGGCCTCCATCTTGTCCTCTAAGTGCCTTTTTATCTCTTTTTTTTTTTTTTTATATTGTTACTTTTCGATGTTGAACGTGGGACGGGAGGGAGACATTTTATACAAGCAATTTTTGTTCAATTTTGTAAACCGACTGTTATTTTCAATAAAATAAAGGTGTTAGAAGCAACAAAAAAACAAAACAAATGATTTATTTTAAATGTTTTATTTACTTTCTTTCTTTTCCTACTTCCTCTTGTTTAGGGGTGCGGATCTCTAGGGGGGCGGAGGCGACATCATCTGTGTGTTCTTAGTATGGAGTTTAAGTTTTTGGGGGTTTTTTTTGCTGAAGATGATGAAACGAGATGAACGCTTTTCCTTTTTTGTATCATTTTTATTTGCGCCGTATTTAGCGACAGAGTAAAATAAATAACGATGTGTCGTCCTGCGGTCGGGGGGATAGGGGCGAGTTCTAGGATCCTTCTGGCTTAATTGATCGGCTCGGATCCTCCCGCGTGTCCGTCCGTCGTCTCCCGCGCATCCGTTCTCCTGTGAAGTCAGAAAAAAATGGTGTAGATCAATGTCGCTAATATCGGGAAGCCGCGAGCGCAGGAGGCCAATGAACGTTACGTGGTTCAATCTGTCCCGCGAGATCGTCACGCTCATCTCCTGAAATACTCTGTGCTGCTGAGGACCCTGCTCTTTACACAGTCAGCCTGTGACCTCCCACTTATCTTCTCACCACGACGCTGATTCTGTCCATACCTTCCCCCCCAGGTGACCATGCACTCCTCCTGAAATACTCTGTGCTGCTGGGAACTTTGCGCCCTCCGCTAACGCTCTGTCCTCTTCACACCCCTGCCTCTGCCGCATTCACTCCTGTCCTACAGCATACCATTAGATGAGAGGTCTCTGCCCTATGACCAGATCAGTGCATTCCTCTCCTGAAATACTCTGTGCTGCTGGTACACATGCTCTGCTCTTCCTTCATTTGTCTCCATTCTCCTCACATTACGACACAGCATCAACTGCTTCCCGTAAGATCAGCTCTCCTGAAATACTCTGTGCTGCTGAGGGACACTACCCACCACCAAATATCTCCATTCCCTCTCTGGCCTCATGCCCCTATCACATACATCCCTACGTCATACAGTGGATACGGAAAGTATTCAGACCCCTTTTAAGTTTTTCACTCTTTGTTTCATTGCAGCCATTTGGTAAATTCTAAAAAGTTCATTTTTTTTTCTCGTTAAAGTACACTCTACACCCCATCTTGACTGAAAAAACAGAAATATAGAAATTTTTGCAAATTTATTAAAAAAGAAAAACTGAAATATCACAAGGTCATAAGTATTCAGACCCTTTGCCCTGGTGGTCCCAAACTTCTTCCATTTAAGGATTACAGAGGCCATTGTGCTCTTAGGAACCTTGAGTACTGCAGAAATTATTTTGTAACCTTGGCCGGATCTGTGCCTTGCCACAATTCTGTCTCTGAGCTCCTTGGGCAGTTCCTTTGAGCTCATGATTCTCATTTGGTCTGACATGCACTGTGAGCTGTGGGGTCTTATATAGACAGGTGTGTGCCTTTCCAAATCAAGTCCTATCAGTTTAATTAAACACAGCTGGACACAATGAAGGAGTAGAACCATCTCAAGGAGGATCACAAGGAAATGGACAGCATGAGACTTAAATATGAGTGTCTGAGCAAAGGGTCTGAATACTTATGACCATGGGATATTTCAGTTTTTTCTTTTTTAATAAATTGGCAAAAATTTCTATATTTCTGTTTTTTTCAGTAAAGATGGGGTGCAGAGTGGACTTTAATGAGAAAAAAATGAACTTTTTAGAATTTACCAAATGGCTGCAATGAAACAAAGAGTGAAAAATTTAAAGGGGTCTGAATACTTTCCGTACCCACTGTAGTAGAGGACAGGTCACTGCCCCCCATTCAAGATCAGAACACACCTTTCCTGAAATACTCTGTGCTGCTAAGGGTCTTGCCCCCATATATCTCCAATCACTCTCTCGCATTATGATACTGCCCCAGACACATACAGTCCTCTCCTTCCTTCAAGTTAGAAGAGGACAGGTTGCTGCCCACCCCTTCATAATCAGAACACCCCTTTCCTGAAATGCTCTGTGCTGCTTTTTAAAGACCATTTAGTGGCTATCTCAGTTGACTTCTTAGCTTTGACAGTGAGCTGTATCCTGGGATTTTGGTGGGGGTTGTGGGGGGCCGGGGTTTGGGTTCTGTATTTCCAGCGCGGGTGATTCAGTGTCCAGGAATGATTACATTTCCACTGGGGGAGGCGGAGGGGAGCGATCACATATATCCCCCCGCCGAGGACACGGCTGCGTCCCCGTGATCCCTTTTGTCCTGCACTGACACCCAAATACTATGGGTTTTATAATGTACACTTCCAAAACCTCTGCTTGCTGTCAGTGAATGGAAACGATATCCGGACCCCGGGGGGCCACAGTGGGGTAAAGAGCGTGGACTCCAGGCTGATCCATGCTCCCTGCACTGATACATTGTAGCAAAATGAAACATTCCGATCTGAGCTGCTGCAGTACTTATCTCACAGAGCATTGTCTAGACAGGATGTAACTGTAACAAACCTTCAGCTGTAACAAAAAAGTTAGTTCTGTGCAGGTTTTCTGCCTCTAGCTGCAAAGTTTGACAGCAAGTGGAGATATTGTAAAAAAAAAATATAGGATGTGTTTGGAGGCTCCTGGGGACCCTCAGTCTTCACTGGGTGCCAAGTTATGAAGATATTCCTCACTTAAAGGATATGGACTCTTTTGGGGGACTTTATTTTTTTACTGAAATGCATGAATCCAAATCCATGACTTCCATCCAAAATTTTGCACCATTTTGCTTCCCTGCACATTTCTGGCTGCAGACTGAGTTAACTGAGAATCCATCAGTGAGCTTTTTTTGAGAGAGAGTTTGTAACTCTAACCTTTTTTTTTTTTTTTAATTTCTCAGTTGAAAGTTGAGCTAAGCTTTGTAACTCTTTATCTGTGTCTTTCTGAGCTCCTCTGTGCTGATTTTATGACCACATCAAAGTTCCTCTTAACTTTCAGCTGGGCAACGCTCAGAAAGTCAGATTACAGCTTCCCTGTCAGAAGGAGCTCACTGATGGAGCCTCAGTTAACTCATTCTGCAGCCAGCAATGTGCAGGGATATAAAGAGCCTGTAAAAGTCAATGGTGTAAAATGCTTAATGAAATCCAATTGCAAGAAAAAAAAATGGGAGTATTAAATGCACACATTTAAGTAAAAATAAATATACATTAAAATGTGTGTGTGTGTGCATATATATATATACACACACACACACACACACACACACACACACACACACACACACACACACACACACACACACACACACACGTGTGTGTGTATATAGATATATAGAGAGATACACATGTGGTCAAAATTGTTGGTACCCCTCGTTTAATGAAAGACAAACCCACGATGGTCACAGAAAAAACTAGAATCTGACAAAAGTAATAATAAATTAAAAATCTATGAAAATGAACAAATGACAGTCAGACATTGCTTTTCTGCTTCCACAGAATTTAAAAAAAATTAACCTCATGAAATCGGCCCGGACAGAAATGATGGTTCTTCTTCTTCTTAACTTAATATTTTGTTGAACAACCTTTTGAGGCAATCACTGCAATCAGACGATTCCTGTAACTGTCAATGAGACTTCAGCACCTCTCGACAGGTATTTTGGCCACTCCTCATGAGCAAACTTCTCCGGTTGTCTCGTGGTTGAAGGATGCCTTTTCCAGACGGCATGTTTCAGCTCTTTCCAAAGATGCTCCATAGGATTTAGGTCAGGGCTCATAGAAGGCCACTTCAGAATAGTCCAATGTTTTCCTCTTAGCCATTCTTGGGTGTTTTTAGCTGTGTGTTTTGGGTCATTATCCTGTTGCAAGACCCATGACCTGCGACTGAGACCAAGCTTTCTGACACTGGGCAGCACATTTCTCTCTAGAATCCCTTGATAGTCTTGAGATCTCATTGTACCCTGCACAGATTCAAGACAACCTGTACCAGATGCAGCAAACCAGCCCCAGAACATAACAGAGCCTCCACCATGTTTCACAGTAGGGACAGTGTTCTTTTCTTGATATGCTTCATTTTTCCATCTGTGAACATAGAGCTGATGTGCCTTGCCAAAAACTTCCATTTTTGTCTCATCTGTCCATAGGACATCCTCCCAGAAGCTTCGTGGCTTGTCAACATGTAGCTTGGCAAATTCCAGTCTGGCTTTTTTATGATTTTTTTTTCAACAATGGTGTTCTCCTTGGTCGTCTCCCATGAAGTCCACTTTGGATCAAACAGCGACGGATGGTGCGATCTGACACTGATGTTCCTTGAGCTTGATGTTCACCTTTAATCTCTTTAGAAGTTATCCTGGGCTCTTTTGTTACCATTCATATTATCCGTCTCTTTGATTTGTCATCAATTTTCCTCCTGCGGCCACGTCCAGGGAGGTTGGCTACAGTCCCATGGATCTTACATTTCTGAATAATATGTGCAACTGTAGTCACAGGAACATCAAGCAGCTTGGAGATGGTCTTATAACCTTTACCTCTAACATGCTTGTCTATAATTTTCTGTCTAATCTCCTGAGACAACTCTTTCCTTTGCTTCCTCTGGTCCATGTTGAGTGTGGTACACACCATGTCACCAAACAGCACAGTGAGTATCTGTAGCCCTATATACAGGCCCACTAACTGATTACAAGATTGTAGACACCGGTGATGCTAATTAGTGGACACAATTTGATTTAGCATGTCCCTTTTGTCACATTATTTTCAGGGGTACCATCATTTCTCTCCAGGTCTATTTCATGAGGTTAATTTTTTTTTAAATTCTGTGGAAGCAGAAAAGCAATGTCTGACTGTCATTTGTTCATTTTCATAGATTTATAATTTATTATTATTTTTGTCACATTCAAGTTTTTTCTGTGACCATCGTGGGTTTGTCTTTCATTAAACGAGGGGTACCAACAATTTTGACCACGTGTGTGTATATATATATATATATATATATATATATATATATATATAGAGATAGATATATATATATATATATATAGAGATAGATATATAGGTATAAATATATAGAAATAATTATGAATAAATAAAAATACATACTCTATATGAAAATAATAGTAAAAAAATATAATATACATGTGTATATTGTATGTATATATTATATATGTATGTGTGTATGTTATATATATTTACTAAAATATATAAATATATATTAGTAAAAAAATATAAAAAAACATCCACCTATATATTTGGAAATAATAAAAAAATATATTTTTATTTATTTATTTATTCTTATTTCTATATATATGGAAATAAAAATAAATAATAAAAACAAGTTATATACAATTATGTTTATATTATATTACCACCAAAGGGGTCCATATCCCTTGAAGCAATGTTTTTGAGTCCAGTAGAGCGTACACATTTTTTTCTGATGGATTCGGAGGCACCCAGAGGTGCATTAGGGTCCCCTAGATTTCCATGGGGGGCCGTATTATGGCTTTTGGACATTCTCTACTGTTCGGGGTGTAGTGTTGTACACAGATGTAGTTCTACATCCACCCACTAGAGGGAGCTGACACGCAGTTACTGTCGCTGTATGACCGGAATCCTCATCGCTTTTATGAAAAATTTGCAAAAAAAAAATGGATTTTGTTCTAAATATTTGCTTTTTTGGGGACTGTTTTTTCAATATTTTTCCTATAAATTTATTTTATTACTTTTTTTTAAAATCCGGTTCAATATTACTATTTAATATCTTGTTTTACACTGAATTTTTTAAGCAGATTTAGGTGTGAAAATGAGCGTTTTCTGCTCCAGTATCCACATGAAATCCACCCAGAAACCTCCACATATTATTTGGCTGTTTTCCGATAACAATCAGTGACCTGATAATCCGGCACATGATAATCCAGAAAGTCCGATAATCGGGTGATTCATAACCTGGTAACCTAGAATGTTTGATAATTCAGGACTTGATAACTCAAAATCTGATAATCCGGAACCCGGTATCCCAGAACATTTGATAATCTGGTACTCAAAAACTGAGGGAGTCTTTTAATCAGGCACCTGATAATCCAAAAAGGCTGATAATCTAGCAACGGAGACTCAGAAATCTGAACATCCATAACCCGGTAACTGAATATCTGAAGATCCAGAACCTGATAACTCAGAAAATCTGATAATCTGGCACCTAATAGCCTAAAAAATCTGATAATCTGGCCCCTGATAATCCAGAAAGCCTTATAAATTGGCATTAGGTACCCAGAAAGTTTCCTAATTTAATATTAACACCCAGAAAATCTGATGGTCCAGCACCCGAGACCAAGAATGTCTGATAAACCAGCACTTGACAGCCAGAAAATCTAATAATCCAGCACCTGACACACGGAAATTCTGATAATCCGGCACCAAATGACGCAGAAAGCCTGATAATGCTCAACCTGATAACTCAGAAAATCTGATAATCTGGCACCTAATATCCCAAAATAATCTGATAACCAGGCCCCTGATAATCTAGAAATCCTTATAAATTGGCACCCAGTACCCAGAAAGGTTACTAATTTAACATTAACACCCAGAAAATCTGATAGTCCAGCACCCGAGACCAAGAATGTCTGATAATCCAGCACCTGACACTCAGAAATTCTGATAATCCAGCACCTAAAATCAAGAATGTCTGATAATCCAGCACTTGACACCAAAAAATCTGATAATCCAGCACCCGAGACCAAGAATGTCTGATAATCCAGCACCTGACACTCAGAAATTCTGATAATCCAGCACCTAAAATCAAGAATGTCTGATAATCCAGCACTTGACACCAAAAAATCTGATAATCCAGCACCCGAGACCAAGAATGTCTGATAATCCAGCACCTGACACCCATAAAATCTGATAATCCAGCACCTAAAATCAAGAATGTCTGATAATCCAGCACCTGACACCAAAAAAATCTGATAATCTGGCACCCAATAACCCAGAAAGCCTGATAAACCTGATAATTCAGTAAATGCGATAATCTGACAATTGATAACCGAGAAAGTCTGATAATACAAAAATTGAACATTCAGTAACCTTTACACCTGAAAGTCTGATCATCCAGCGCATGAAACACAGAAAAAGTGATAAACCAATTACGCAGAAGATTCTGATAATCTGGCATTTTTCCTAGAGCTGAATTATAAAATAGTAGCGGAAAATCTGTGTAAATTTTACCTACTTGTCTCTGACTGTCCGATAATCTGGAATATTTGATATTCTGTCTGGATTATCGGCGTGTCACTGCGATATGTGATGGGTGCTTAGATCTATTTCCTGAGCGGCTCTGATTCGCCGTCCTCTTACCCCGGCTCTCCGTCGCCCTCTTGTGGTTGCAGGTGTGTCTCCAATGACCTCAACACCTCGCAGGGGAACTGATGCCGGTGTGCCTTCATGTAGTTGAGGACGTACAGGTCTGCATCCGTGATGATGAATCGGTGGCTGAAAACTAAGAGAAATGGCGCCGTGTTAATGTTGTCTATTTTTTCCTGTTGCCACCACTAGGGCGGCGCTGTGTATACACAGCTCCAATTCACACCAGTTGTATATACATCGCCACCTAGTGGCAGCCCCTGATTAGTGAAGGTCTCGGGGTCAGATCGCCTCACCTTCAACCACGGCACCAATGGTGAAGTCCGCGGGGCCGTAGTAGATGGGGTCGTCCATGGAGGAGCCCGGTTTGGGAATTCTGCTCTTTTCTAAGAATTTCCCTCCGATGATTCCCGAGTTGCGGATCTGGGGCTCAAAAATACTGACGGTGTCGTCGGAGAGGAAGTAGGACAGGATGAACCGTCGCCCGCTGTGTTCAGGGTTCATCGAGTCCTAGGGAAGCACAGACCGGGGTGGGCATTAGGTGGGTGGTCTGGGTCACCCATGGGAAAGTACAGGGTGGGGGAGCATACCAGGGCGGCGGCGAATCTCAGGACGTTGTGGTCGTTCTCCAGCATCTTAATCACGTCCTTCTTGGGCGGTTTTGGCACCAGAGTGAGACAGTTCTGGAGAGAGTCTTCCAGTAGACCGTAGCCATTGTAAGGGGGGAGCTCCTGGGGGAAAGTTAAAGACTAGTCATTACTTGTATCCCCCCATTGCGTCGCCTTCCTGGGGTCTCGCCCTACGTCTACCTGTTTTGCTTCTTCCTCCCGCGGCTTCTCGACATCGACAGGTGTCAGCTCTGGGATTCCAAGGTTCTGCCGGTAGAAGTCTCGGGTGTAGGCGTCACAGTCGTACAGGAAGAACTTCCGCCCCATGATGGTGATGTGACTGCCCACCATGAAATCCCGGGGGGAATACCACTCCGTCACCTCCTTGTTCGACATTTCCAGGACACATTTTGGGAAAGTATCTGTGGGGGGAAAAAAAGGATGAAGAATGAATCTCCCTGAAAGGGAAAAATCCATGCAGGAAGTTTGTGTGGCCCCCCTGGAGATTTGCCATCTTTCCCGATAGTCCAGTCCTCATCTCCTAGGAGCTTCCGGGATGAGCGAGAATGTAGCACCCAGATGGGCTCATCACCTCTCAGATCCTTCACAGATTTCGGAAGGTGCTGGCGCTTCATTAATACGGGGAAGGGATCTCTGCCATCGTTTCTTTCGTGGACCTCCCGGACCTCCACGGTGTCATCCATGAGATAATAGTGTATGATGACTGGCCGCGTCTCTCCGAACATGCTGCCCGAGTCGTCCCAGAGAGAGAAAAAGCGCAGGACCTGAAGAGGAAGGGTTGTATGGAGATAAACGTATCACAGCTGATGGGTTGTTACAATTGCATTCAATGTGCTTGAATTAAAGGGGTTGTTGAAAGCTTAAAAAACTTAGCAAAATTGGTCAGATAGTGGTGCAAAAATGCAAAAAAACCCCAAAAAAATATACTCACTCCTCCGTACTGCTGCTGGTGTTCCCCCGTCGCACTATGGAGCGGTGGAGGTCCAGTAAGGGAGTATGTTTTTTTTTTTTTTTTTATTTTTGTACCACCATGGGTAAAGTTTTTTTAGTGGTGGACAATCCATTTAAAAGGGACCTTTTATGGCTGAAACGGGAATGATCTGTCCAGACCCCGATCACGATAGGAGGGGCCGCAGAAACATCGGAGGGCTGCTGAGCCATTTCCATAACCCCCAGAAAAATTAATAGGAGTTGGAATTATTCCCCTTTTCCAAAATACAAAAAAAAATTAAATAAAAATAAATAAATTCTATATATATTTTTTATTATTAAACATATTTGGTGCCGTCAGGTTCACAGAAGTCTGATCTATGAAAATATATCATTATTTAACAATGGAATAATAAAAAAAGTTAAGAGTTTCAGAAAATGTCGACAGAAACTGAAAACGTTTACTTTACAGAACTCAATAAATTATGGAATTTGTGTATTTTTAAGCCATTTTTTATTTTTTTTTTAATACATTATATGGTAAAATGGGTGGTGCCATTTGAATCGTCAACTTGTCCCGCAAAATACAAGCCCTCACTTGGCTATGTTGAGGGAAGAAAAGTTATGGCTCTTGGAGGAAGGGGAGGAAAAAATAAGCAAAAAAAATTAGGAGTAAAACCTGACTACAATAAACTCCTGAGCTCCCCCTAGTGGTGGCTTAAGGCAGTGACAGTTTATCAGTTCAGGACCATGTTGGTCAGTTTTAGGTCCTATTTATGCTGAATTTAAGGACTGTTCCTGTATTTATAATGACTGATACCTTTCGGTCCATAGTTAGGAATTGCTTCAGTTTATCAAAGTCGGGCGGGGTGGTGAAGGTGCGGTCCGGATCCCTGCGGAGCTCGGTGTAGGGATCAGGAGGGATTTCATCTGGCGGGTTCAGTTCGATGCCCTCGCTCTCTAGGAAATTCTATGTGAGAAGATAACACTTTACAGAATTGGATGCACATTGAAAAAAAAAATGAAGAAAAAGTTATCGAAAATGTTTGTGCAACTTTTTTTTTTGCAAAGTTTTGCCTCTTATCGCTCCTCACCTGTGTGAACTTGTCGCAGCTGACGAGGCGCAGGGTCCGGCCATACAGGGTGAGGTTGATGCCCACATTGAGATCCTTCCAGTGGTAGTGATCCCCGTTATCGTTTTTAGGGTGTCTCTGTCGCTTCATTAATGTGCCTTGAGGTATTCCGGAGTTCTCCACCGGGGGCTCCACCACTGAGATGGTGTCGTCCTCCAGGTAGTAGTAGACGGTCACTCTCCGCACACGGTACACTTCCTCTTGGGAGATGGGCACCGCTTCTTTGAAGTAGCCCTCAAATCGTAAAACCTAGAGAAACGCAAATGTCACTGACACTGCGAGTGTCGGGGCATGCTGGGATTTGCAGTTCATAAGGCATAAAAAGCCGCAAGTGGGGCATAAAGATATTGCAAAACTACCTGATTTCTGAAAATAAACTAAATGACACTGCTTAAAGGGACACTTAAAGGGACATTATAATGCAAAAAAGGAGACATTAATCTAGACCGCCTCCGTCTGATGAAGGCCGCACAGCGCCGTCACACTCGTGATCTCCGCTCTGACCTCAGCGCTCTTCATCCTGATTTACCTTCTTGTCGAACGCCACGTACACCGGGATGAAGCTGGATGGCGGCGCCTGCTTCGCTTGCCCGTAGGTCAGGGTGGGTCTCTTGTTGGCGAGTTCATCCAGTTCCGCCTGTGACAGCTGGTTCACTGTGATCGGATCCCGACCGATCCCTACAGCGGGAAGCACAGGGCGACTGTAGCCATTACGGTACGTCAGAGTCTGAGAGCGGTGGTAAAGTGATTTCTGGTAAAGGAAAAGAAAAATCAGTATAATGTTACATATGGCACACTGGGTATAGTACTATATATAGTACACTGGCACTGGATGTGGTATTATACATAGTACACTGGATGCGGTATTATATATGGTATACTGCGTATAGTACTATACACTACCGTTCAAAAGTTTGGGGTCATTGCCAACAACCACCACTCCAGTGTTTTATTGGTACATTGTGTTTGCTAACTGTGTAAGGAGGCTAAGGGTCCGTGCCCACGATGCGTTTTTCAAGCATTTATGCTGTGGAATTTTTGCAGAGGAAACGCTTGGTAATCCTTCCCCCATGGTCCCCAATGAAATTCCGCAATTTTAATGCCCATGCTGCGGATTTTTCCGCAGCGTTTTTGATGCGCTCAAAAATCCGCAGCATGTCCATTATTTGTGCGTTTACGCTTGCGGAATTGCCATCTACAATGCATTAGAAAACGCATGGCAATTCCGCATGCGAAAAACGCGCGTCAAAATCCTCACACGTTTTTCCGGGCAAGGAGATGCAGAAATGAAGCAGAAATTTTCTGCTTCATTTCTGCATCGTGGGCACATAGCCTAATGGATGTTTAGAAAATCCTAGAAAACCCTTGCACACGTATGTTAGCCCAGCTGAAAACTGTTTGGCTGATTTGAGATGCTATAAAATTGACCTTCCTTTGAGCTAGTTGAGAATCTGGAGCATTACATTTGTTTCTTCTATGAAACTCTCAAAATGGCCAGAAAAAGAGAACTTTCATGTGGAACGCGACAGTCTATTCTTGTTCTTAGAAATTAAGGCTATTCCATGCGAGAAATTGCCAACGGTGTGTACTACTCCCTTCAGAGGAGAGCACAAACAGGCTCTAACCAGAGTAGAAAGAGAAGTGAGAGCCCCACTGCACAACTGAGCAACAAGACAAGGACATTAGAGTCTCTAGTGTGAGAAATCGACGCCTCACAGCTCCTCAACTGGCAGCTTCATTAAATAGTACACGCAAAACGCCAGAGTCAACGTCTACAGTGAAGAGGCGACTCCGGGATGATGGCCTTCAGGGCAAAGTGGCAAAGAAAAAGCCATATCTGAGACTGGCAAATAAAAGGAAAAGATTAATATGGGCAAAAGAACACAGACATTGGACAGAGGAAGATTGGAAAGAAATTTTATGGACAGACGAATCAAAGTTTGAGGTGTTTGGATCACACAGAAGAACATTTGTGAGACGCAGAACAACTGAAGAGTGGAAGAGTGCCTGACGCCATCTGTCAAGCATGGTGGAGGTAATGTGATGGTCTGGGGTTGCTTTGGTGCTGGTAAAGTGGGAGATTTGTACAAGGTAAATGGGATTTTGAATAATGAAGGCTATCACTCCATTTTGCAACGCCATGCCATACCCTGTGGACAGCGCTTCAATGGAGACAATTTCATCCTACAACAGGACAATGACCCAAAGCACACCTCCAAATTATGCATGAACTATTTAGGGAAGAAGCAGACAGCTGGTATTCTATCTGTAATGGAGTGGCCAGTGCAGTCACCAGATCTCAACCCCATTGAGCTGTTGTGGGAGCAGCTTGACCGTATGGTGCGCAAAAAGTGCCCATCAAGCCAATCCAACTTGTGGGAGGGGCTTCAGGAAGCATGGGGGGAAATTTCACAAGATGACCTCAGCAAATTAACAGCTAGAATGCCAAAGGTCTGCAATGCTGGAATTGCTGCGAAGGAGCATTCTGTGACGAAAGCAAAGTTTGAAGGAGAAAATTATTGTTTCAAATAAAAATCATTATTTCTAACCTTGTCAATGTCTGGACTTTATTTTCGATTCATTTTGCAACTCACTTTTCATGGAAAACACAGAATTGTCTGGGTGACCCCAAACTTTTGAACGGTAGTGTATATGGAACACTGGATGGGGTATTATATATGTTATACTGTGTATAGTACTATATGTGGTACACTGGGTGCGGTATTATATTTAGTACACTCGTGTAGTATTATACATGGTATACTGGGTATAGTATTATATATGGTTCACTGGATGCGGTAATATATATAGTACACTGGGTGTGGTATTGTCAGGAATATATTAATGTCAGGGACATATTAACAGAATATTAGCCCCTTCTCCCATGACCTCTCCTGTAGTGTTTGTCCAGAGATGACAATTATACAGTGTCTTACTGCAAATTATCACCACTTGTCAGCACCGAGCTATCCCATTTTCCTCAGCACAAAAGCCCCAAATAACACACGCCTGGGAAATAGCTTATGCAAACAATGCCAGCCAAAGAGTGTTATGACTTTGTTAGGAAGCAAGCCTCTTGTTTCTGAAAGACGCAGGAGGTAATTAAAACGCAGGCTTCCGGCCTGGCCTGTATTATATTTCAAACTCGGCCGGTGGTGGCAGCGAATATTAATAATTGGGCTGACAGTGACCGTACGGAGGGCGTTAAACATGGATTCCAGGCTTTGGAATCCCCAAGGTGTGGCACGATACGCTCGCTGGTCGCTTGCCGATATCCACTTAGCAAGTAGTCTGGATCGCGTGCTCGCGACTCCGGGCGAAAGACGGACGGCATGACGGCAACGGCGAGATATTGCGTGATCTCCCTGGTGTCGTCCCTCAGTATGGGTTGGAATTCCTGACAAATTGGAGGCAGCGGTGGGATATTACAGAACATCAGTGGCTGGATTGAGCAATAATTCCTGTCACTGAAAACTTGCACGGTTCTTGCGAGAATTCTGTGTAGAGTTTTAAGAAATCAGACTCAGTGTTTTAATATTTTTTTATCTGGGACATTACTATACGTGTAGCAGTTGCATCCCCTCCCTGCTCTTGTTTTTCTGTCCTATCTTTTATTTGGCAATAATGGCTACACGTGGAGAGCCCTGGTATCACCAGCAGGTGAAGACCACTATCACTGCCCTCTGTGAGATGGGACAGATTAACCCCACGGGCAAAACCAAGGCCCAAATGATTGCTGAACTGTTGCAAGGTGATGCAGAGCCTGTCCGACAGCAGAGCCCTGATGATGGGGAGGCCAACCAAGGCCCGGATGGCGCTGCTGCAGGGGTCCCACCTGTGATTGCCAGCCATACCTGCAGCCAGGGTAGTGTGGACCCCCACCTGCAGATGGCCTTAGAGAAGCTCGCCGCAGATGATCGTGACGGACGACTGCAGCTGATCCTGAAATTCCAGGAGCGAGAGAGCTGAGCGACAAGCTGACCGAGAGCAGCGACAGGCCCAAGTGGACAGACAACACTAGCTGGAGCTAGCCCGGATTCAGAAGGAGTCATCCTCCACGCAGACCCGTGAGTCCAACAGTGCCAACTACTTTAAACCCTGTCCTGAACTTTTCCCTGTGATGGAAAAGGATGGGGACCTGGAAACATTTCTGCGAGGCTTTGAAAAGGCCTGCAGGCAGTACCAGCTGCCCACGGACCAGTGGGCAAGGTACTTAACTCCAGGGCTCCGAGGAAAAGCCCTGGAGGTGTTTGCTTCTCTCCCTCGAGAACAAGATGGAGACTATGAGGCCGTCAAGCAGGTCCTGATAAGAAAGTACCAGCTGACTCCGGAGGTTTACCGGAAAAAGTTCAGAGCCCTCCAACGTGGACCCAATGATAGCGACAGTGATTTGGTGGATGGGCTCCAAACCAACTTTGAACAGTGGGTCCAAGGACTGTCCGTTACCACCTTCGAGGACCTGAAGGATCTGATGGTGAAGGACCAGTTTCTTCATCTGTGCCCTGTGGAAGTGAGACAGTTTGAGCTGGACCAGGAGCCGAAGGAAGCCGCCAAAGCAGCTCAGATCGCTGATACCTATGAGGCCAACCACACACCAGAGGTGCGGAAGTCAGCTGCCAGCTGAAGGGGGTAAGCAGACAGCCACCCCCAGTGTTCCAGCCAGCCGGCCCTCAGACAGTTCTGCCCCATCTTCCAGCACCTGGACTGCATTTGACTCCCGTAAGTGCTATACTTGTGACCAAATGGGTCACTTCAGCCTTGTCTGCCCAGAGAAGCAGAAGATGAACCCCACACCTGAGGCCCCAGGGCCTACTGCAGCCATTCTTTTTGTGGGTGGGGCGGTTGGCCGGGCCCGGGAGAATTTACAACCCGTTACCGTGGGAAACACCATCACTGTCGGCCTTAAGGACACTGGCGCAGAACGCACCCTGATCTGCCCTGAGTTTGTGTTACAAGAGGAACTCATTCCTGGGAAGACCCTGACTGTCACCGGGTTTGGGGGTGTTCGCTGTCCCATACCAATGGCCTGAGTTTTCCTTGACTAGGGTGCAGGGAGGGGATTAAGGGAAGTGGGGGTGTCGGAGAATCTCCCCACTAATGTGCTATTGGGAACTGATCTGGAACGGTTGGTTGTCCAATACATCCCTGACAACCCTCCCAGATCTGCTATGTCATGTAATGCCACTGTCAAAAATGTCAAGGTGATGTCTAATAAAAGTGTGTGTTGTGGTAAAGGGGAACTCAGCCGCCTCACCCCGCGGGGTAATGCTGCTGAGGATACCCTAAAGCAAGCCACCATAAGTGCTATGGGCAAGAGGAGCAGGCACGGACACCAAGAAGCAGGTTGTCTCGTGCAGGTGACCAGTGTCACGCCAGATGGTAACATGGTTGGTGGTAGCTGCCCCATGACTAGCACGGCTCCAGAGGTGATGTGGAAGAATGGGGAGAAACAGCAAAAGTGGTCCCATGCCGACGACCAGTGTCACGACGGACTGTGACATGGCCGGTCATAGCTCCCCTCTTGGGAGCGCAGCTCCCAAGGTAAAAATGATGACAGGTAAAAAGGTAGGCCACATAACCAGGCAGGGTAGGAGGAAGGTGTGTCCCCCTGTCTGTCAGGAGTATAGGAGGAAGGTACCCATAGCCTGTCAGACGTGTGGAGAAAATGTATCCCAAACCAGTCAGGGTGATCGGAAAGCTGGACCCTCAGGTTGGTGGGCAAGTTAATCTGCGGCTTGTCGGATCAGCAGGAAGGGTGGGCCAGGAGGTTGGCTTAAAGGGGCGATCTGTAAAACACCCCTTACGCCACCTCAAAGAGGGGGAGATGTCAGGAACATATTAATGTCAGGGACATATTAACAGAATATTAGCCCCTTCTCCCATGACCTCTCCTGTAGTGTTTGTCCAGAGATGAAAATTATACAGTGTCTTACTGCATATTATCACCACTTGTCAGCACCGAGCTGTCCCATTTTCCTCAGCACAAAAGCCCCAATTAACACACACCGCCTGGGAAATAGCTTATGCAAACAATGCCAGCCAAGGAGTGTTATAACTTCGTTAGGAAGCAAGCCTCTTGTCTCTGAAAGACCCAGGAGGTAATTAAAACGCAGGCGTCCAGCCCGGCCTGTATTATATTTCAAACTCGGCCGGTGGTGGCAGCGAATATTAATAATTGGGCTATCGTGAAGCTGACAGTGACCATACGGAGGGCGTTAAACACGGATTCCAGGCTTTGGAATCCCCGAGGTGTGGCGCCATACGCTCACTGGTCGCTTGCCGATACCCACGTAGCGAGTAGTCTGGATCGCGTGCTCGCGACTCCGGGCGAAACACGGACGGCGTGACGGCAACGACGAGATATTGCGTGATCTCCCTGGTTTCGTCCCTCAGTGTGGGTTGGAATTCCTGACAGGTATTATATATGGAATAATGTGTATAGTACTATATATGGTATACTGGGTGCAGTATTATATACAGTTGTGCTCAAAAGTTTACATACGCCGGCAGAATTTTTCCTTTCTTGGCCTTGGTTCAGAGAATATGAATGATAACCAAAAACCTTTTTCTCCACTCATGGTTATTAGTTGGGTGAAGCCATTTATTGTCAAACTACTGTGTTTTCTTTTTTTAAATCTTAATGAGAACTAAAAACATCCAAATGACCCTGATCAAAAGTTCACATACCCTGGTGATTTTGGCCTGATAACATGCTCAGAATTTGACACAAATGAGTTTGAATGGCTACTAAAGGTAACATCCTCACCTGTGACCTGTTTGCTTGTAATCAGTGTGTGTGCATAAAAGCTGAGTGAGTTTCTGGGATCCAGACAGACTCTTGCATCTTTCATCCAACCACTGACGTTTCTGGATTGTGAGTCATGGGGAAAGCAAAAGAAGTGTCAACGGATCTACGGGAAAAGGTAGTAGAACAGGAAAGGGATACAAAAAAATATCCAAGGAATTGATAATGCCAGTCAGCAGTGTTCAAACTGTGATTAACAAATGGAAAATCAGGGGCTCTGTAAAAACCAAACCATGGTCAGGTAGACCAACAAAAATTTTGGCTACAACGGCCAGGAAAATTGTTCAGAATGCAAAGAAAAACCCACAAATAAATAATATCAGCTGAAATTCAGGGCTCTCTGAAAACTAGGGGTGTGGCTGTTTCAAGATGCACAATAAGGAGGCACTTGATGAAAAATGGGCTGCATGGTCGAGTTGACGGAAGAAAGTCATTACTGAGCAAATGCCACAAAGTATCTCGCCTACAATACACCAAACAGCACAGAGACAAGCCTCAAAACTTCTGGTACAAGGTAATTTGGAGTGATGAGATCAAATTGAACTTTTTGGCCACAACTATAAATGTTACATTTGGAGAGAGGTCAACAAGGCCTATGATGAAAGGAACACCATTCCTACAGTAAAGCACGGAGGTGGATCGCTGATGGTTTGGGGATGTATGAGCTACAAAGGCACAGGTAACTTGGTAAAAGTTGAAGGAAAGATGAATACAGCACGTTATCAGCAAATACTGGAGGCAAATTTGCACTCATCAGCCCGGAAGCTGCCCATGGGACGTACTTGGACGTTCCAACATGACAATGATCCAAAACACAAGGCCAAGTCGACCAGTCATTGGCTATAGCAGAACAAGGTGAAGGTTCTGGAGTGGCCATCTCAGTCTCCTGACTTCAATATCATTGAGCCACTCTGGGGAGATTTCATGCGCGCAGTTCATGCTAGACAGCCCAGGAATTTACAGGAACTGGAGGCTTTTTGCCAAGAAGAATGGGCAGCTTTAACATCTGAGAAAATAGAGAACCTCATCCACAACTACCACAAAAGACTTCAACCTGTCATTGATGTTAGAGGGGGAAATACACGGTATTAAGAACTGGGGTATGTGAACTTTTGATCAGGGTCATTTGGATGTTTTTGGTTGTCATTAAGATTTAAAAAGAGAAAACACAGGAGTTTGACAATAAATGGCTTCACCCAACCAATAACCATGAGTGGGGAAAAAGTTATCATTCATATTCTCTGAAACAAGGCCAAGAAAGGAAAAATTCTGCCGAGGTATGTAAACTTTTGAGCACAACTGTATAGCACATTGGGTGCAGTATTATATATAGTACATTGGGTGCAGTATTATATATGATACACTGGGTGCGGTATTATATATGGCACACTGGATACGGTATTATATATGGCACACTGGATGTGGTATTATATACGGCACACTGGATGCGGTATTATATATGGCACACTGGATGCGGTATTATATACGGCACACTGGGAGCGGTATTATATATGGTACACTGGGAGCGGTATTCTATATGGTATACTGTTTATAATATATAAGGTACACTGTGTATAATACTATATATGGCACACTGGATGCGGTATTATATATGGTACACTGGGTGAGGTATTATATATAGTACACTGAGTGTGGTATTACATATGGCACACTGGATGCGGTATTATATATGGCATACTGGATGCGGTATTATATATGGCACACTGGGTGTGCTATTATGTATGGCACACTGGGTGCCGTATTATATATGGTACACTGTGTATAATACTATATATGGTGCACAGGATGCAGTTTTATATATAGCACACTGGATGCGGTATTATATATGGTACACTGGGTGCAGTATTATATATAGTACATTGGGTGCAGTATTATATATAGCACACTGGATGCGGTATTATATATGGCACACTGGGAGCGGTATTATATATGGTATAATGTGTATAGTACTGTATATGGTATACTGTATATAGTCTTAAATATGGTACACTGGGTGCGGTATGCTATATGGTATACTGTGTATAATATATATGGTACACTGTGTATAGTACTACAGTATATATGGTACACTGGATGCGGTATTATATATGGTACACTGGATGCGGTATTATATATGGAACACTGGATGCAGTATTATACATGGTACACTGGGTGCGGTATTATATATGGTACACTGGGTGCGGTATTATATATGGTATACTGTGTATAGTACTATATATGGCACACTGGATGCAGTATTATATATTTTACACTGGGTGCGGTATTATATATGATATACTGTGTATAGTATTATATATAGAACAATGGGTGTGGTATTATATATGTATACTGTGTATAGTATTATATATGGTACACTGGGTGCGGTATTATATATGGTACACTGGATGCGGTATTATATATGGTATACTGTATATAGTACTATATATGGTTCACTGGGTGCGGTATTATATATGGTATACTGTATATAGTACTATATATGGTACACTGGGTGTGGTATTATATATGGTACACTGGATACAGAGATATATATGGTACACTGGGTGCGGTATTATATATGGTACACTGGGTGCGGTATTATATATGGTACACTGGGTGCAGTATTATATATGGTATACTGTATATAGTACTATATATGGTACACTGGGTGTGGTATTATATATGGTACACTGTATACAGTGATATATATGGTACACTGGGTGCGGTATTATATATGGTACACTGGGTGCAGTATTATATATGGTATACTGTATATAGTACTATATATGGTACACTGGGTGTGGTATTATATATGGTACACTGTATACAGTGATATATATGGTACACTGGGTGCAGTATTATATATGGTATACTGTATATAGTACTATATATGGTACACTGGGTGCAGTATTATATATGGTATACTGTATATAGTACTATATATGGTACACTGGGTGTGGTATTATATATGGTACACTGGATACAGTGATATATATGGTACACTGGGTGCGGTATTATATATGGTACACTGGGTGCGGTATTATATATGGTACACTGGGTGCAGTATTATATATGGTATACTGTATATAGTACTATATATGGTACACTGGGTGCGGTATTATATATGGTATACTGTATATAGTACTATATATGGTACACTGGGTGTGGTATTATATATGGTACACTGTATACAGTGATATATATGGTACACTGGGTGCGGTATTATATATGGTACACTGGGTGCGGTATTATATATGGTATACTGTATATAGTACTATATATGGTACACTGGGTGTGGTATTATATATGGTATACTGTATATAGTACTATATATGGTACACTGGGTGTGGTATTATATATGGTACACTGTATACAGTGATATATATGGTACACTGGGTGCGGTATTATATATGGTACACTGGGTGCGGTATTATATATGGTACACTGGGTGCAGTATTATATATGGTATACTGTATATAGTACTATATATGGTACACTGGGTGTGGTATTATATATGGTACACTGGATACAGTGATATATATGGTACACTGGGTGCGGTATTATATATGGTACACTGGGTGCGGTATTATATATGGTACACTGGGTGCAGTATTATATATGGTATACTGTATATAGTACTATATATGGTACACTGGGTGCGGTATTATATATGGTATACTGTATATAGTACTATATATGGTACACTGGGTGCGGTATTATATATGGTACACTGGGTGCGGTATTATATATGGTACACTGGGTGCGGTATTATATATGGTATACTGTATATAGTACTATATATGGTACACTGGGTGCGGTATTATATATGGTACACTGTATACAGTGATATATATGGTACACTGGGTGCGGTATTATATATGGTACACTGGGTGAGGTATTATATATGGTACACTGGGTGCAGTATTATATATGGTATACTGTATATAGTACTATATATGGTACACTGGGTGCGGTATTATATATGGCACACTGGATACAGTGATATATATGGTACACTGGGTGCGGTATTATATATGGTACACTGGGTGCAGTATTATATATGGTATACTGTATATAGTACTATATATGGTACACTGGGTGTGGTATTATATATGGTACACTGGATACAGTGATATATATGGTACACTGGGTGCGGTATTATATATGCTACACTGGGTGCGGTATTATATATGGTACACTGGGTGCATTATTATATATGGTATACTATATATAGTACTATATATGGTACACTGGGTGCGGTATTATATATGGTATACTGTATATAGTACTATATATGGTACACGGGGTGTGGTATTATATATGGTACACTGTATATAGTACTATATATGGTACACTGGGTGCGGTATTATATATGGTACACTGGGTGCGGTATTATATATGGTACACTGGGTGCAGTATTATATATGGTATACTGTATATAGTACTATATATGGTACACTGGGTGCGGTATTATATATGGTATACTGTATATAGTACTATATATGGTACACTGGGTGTGGTATTATATATGGTACACTGTATATAGTACTATATATGGTACACTGGGTGCGGTATTATATATGGTACACTGGGTGCGGTATTATATATGGTACACTGGGTGCGGTATTATATATGGTACACTGGGTGCGGTATTATATATGGTACACTGGGTGCAGTATTATATATGGTATACTGTATATAGTACTATATATGGTACACTGGGTGCGGTATTATATATGGTATACTGTATATAGTACTATATATGGTACACTGGGTGCGGTATTATATATGGTACACTGGGTGCGGTATTATATATGGTACACTGGGTGCGGTATTATATATGGTATACTGTATATAGTACTATATATGGTACACTGGGTGCGGTATTATATATGGTACACTGGGTGCGGTATTATATATGGTATACTGTATATAGTACTATATATGGTACACTGGGTGCGGTATTATATATGGTATACTGTATATAGTACTATATATGGTACACTGGGTGCGGTATTATATATGGTATACTGTATATAGTACTATATATGGTACACTGGGTGCAGTGTTATATATATCACAAAGGATACGGTTTTATATACGGCAGACATTGCTATACCGCACAGTGCAGGGGCACACGCAGGGGCGGAACTACCGCCCGTGCAGCCGGTTCATTGAACGGGGCCCCGAGGGAGAGGGGGCCCCTTCAGCCTCCAGCAGGGCCGCCATCAGGGCATGACTGCCCTGACTCCAGTATGGGGCCCAGCCGGTAGGGGCCCCCTTGGGGGCCCCCCTCTTGTGCGTCTCTCTCCTCATGGGGCCCCCGGCCCCATGCTAAGCGCCGGGGCCGGAACATCTCAGCGCTGCGCTGCTGCGGCAGCGCTTTCATGATTCCCCTGACTTCCGGTCATGTGACGGCACCGTCACATGACCGGAAGTCAGGAGAACCTGGTGTCATCGATTTGGACGAGCGCCAGGATTCTGCAGGGATCGCATGGGGGTAAGTATAACAAGTTTTTTTTTTTTTTTAAATACAATTTACTAGGAGTGGGGGGAATGGGAGGTGCACATGTGGGGGAGGGGAATGAGAGAGGTGCACATGTGGGGGAGGGGGATGAGAGAGGTGCACATGTGGGGGAGGGGGATGAGAGGTGTGCACATGTGGGGGAGGGGAATGAGAGAGGTGCACATGTGGGGGAGGGGGATGAGAGATGTGCACATGTGGGGGAGGGGGATGAGAGGTGCACATGGGGAGGGGAATGAGAAAGGTGCACATGTGGGGGAGGGGAATGAGAGAGGTGCACATGTGGGGGAGGGGGAATGAGAGAGGTGCACATGTGGGGGAGGGGGATGAGAGAGGTGCACATGTGGGGGAGGGGGATGAGAGAGGTGCACATGTGGGGGAGGGGGATGAGAGAGGGGCACATGTGGGGGAGGGGGATGAGAGATGTGCACATGGGGGGGTGAGAGCTGCACATGGGGGAATTGGGAGAAAATGAGCTGCACATGGGGGAATTGGGAGTAGGGGGATAATGAGCTGCACATAATGAATGTGGGGTGGGGGACAGTAAATGATAAATGATGATGGGGTGGGGAGAGCAGGACATGATATAATGAATTGGGGCAGGGGGTGCATGTAAATAATGAATGCGGGGAGCAGGAAGTATAGAGTAGGGGGCGTTGCGGATGCAGGAGTGTAACTGGTAACAAATTGGCGGAAAGAGTAGAGGTTCTAATTAAATTATATATTAAGTGCCTATTTACAGTTAATGGGGGCACCGTGGTGGATTACAATTTATATTTGGAATGGTAGGTTGTATAATAACTAACCATATATTGATGGTGGATACACGTCTGTATTCAGCTGTGTAATGTAGAAGTTGGGGAATGTGCTCTAGATAACTGTGTTATTTTATGCAGAGACGAGTCCTGGCTGGAAGACGTAATGGCGGTCTGTGCTGGATGAAGGAGAAAAGCGTAGCTGAAGGACTTCACCTAGAGACGTCACCAGTGAGTCAGTGTATTACATGTACACTTACACTATATACTATGTACCGGGCTCCTGTGTATAATGTCACTGGTGATCACTGTATTACCTGTACACTGACACTATATACAGAGCTCCTGTGTATAATGTCACTGGTGATCACTAGATTACCTGGACACTTACATTATACATACCATGTATAGAGCTCCCGTGCATAATGACACTTATGGTAATATTAGTAATGTGGTGGTAATATTAGTAATGTGGTGGTAATATGTGGTCTGGTCATGGTGTGGCAGTTTTTCCCCCTTCTGTGTGGTATTATTCGGTCACTATGTTGTGGTAATATGTGGTCTGGTCATGGTGTGGCGGTATTCCCTGTATGTGGTATTATTGGTCATTTTTAAAAAAAAATGTATATGACACATTCCCTTAAAGAAAACTAAATAAAAATATATCTAAAAAGAGTATTGGATATTTTAAGAAAATTTTAATAGGTTAGAGTAGGGCCCTGCCAGAAGAGTCTACCTTATCGTGGTGGCGGTTTTAAAAATCTTTTGGCCAAAACAAAAGCTGATGGCTATGTATGTGGCACCGTCACATGGCCGAACGTCAGGAGAGCCTGGTGGCAGCGACGTGGACGAGCGCCAGGATTCTGCAGGGATCGCATGGGGGTAAGTATAACAAGTTTTATTTGTTTTAAATACAAGTAGTTAACTAGGAGTGGGGGGGATGAGAGATGCACATGGGGGGGGATGAGAGATGCACATGGGGGGGGTTGAGAGATGCACATGGGGGGGATGAGAGATGCACATGGGGGGGATGGGAGATGCACGGGGGGGATGAGAGCTGCACATGGGGGGGGATGAGAGCTGCACATGGGGGGGATGAGAGCTGCACATGGGGGGGATGAGAGCTGCACATGGGGGGGATGAGAGCTGCACATGGGGGGGATGAGAGCTGCACATGGGGGGGCGAGAGATGCACATGGGGGGGGGTTATGTT
This sequence comes from Phyllobates terribilis, assembly GCF_046119375.1. NCBI lineage: Eukaryota > Metazoa > Chordata > Amphibia > Anura > Dendrobatidae > Phyllobates > Phyllobates terribilis. The sequence continues at coordinate 59,716,934 of NW_027362763.1, forward strand.
TAGATAACTTTGTTGCCTTATGAAGCGCAGGGGGGGGGGGGGCCCAAAAAATTTCTTGCACAGGGGCCCACTACAGTCTGTGTCCGCCCCTGGGCACACGTTACTAATCTATCGGCCCTATAGTGGTGGCGCCCCCCATTGATTACACTATCCGCACATACAATGCCGGTCGTTCGGTCTCGTTGCCTGGGAAGTCGCAGTATTGCCGCACGTACGTTTGACTTTCTATTAGTCACAAATAAACGTTGCGCACATATAGTACAGCCGCCCCTGCACCAGCAGCACCATGAATAAATACTATTCAATGTGTCGCAACACAAGAAGCACCGAAAAGCCTGACATTGTGCCGCCATCTGCGCAGACGTGGATAGCGCCACTTACGGTGGGGTCCCGATAGCTGTTCCCGGGCAGGAATGGCAGCCCGTGGACTGGATGAGAGGACATGTCACCGGCTCCCTCCTGGATGTCTCTTTCCTTGCAGTCTACTGGCCCGGCTGTCTCTCTGCAGCTTGTACTGTCTCCAGGCAACGGTCAGCCATGACTCCGGTCTCCATAGTAACGGTAAACACAAGCTCCCTGGTCACATGACTTCTGTATACACTGAGTGTTCCTGTATACTGTAATTAGTGGGGGCTAACAATAGCGGGTGCAGGGGCTAGGGTCGCACCCGGGCCCCGGAGCCTTGGGGGGGCCCATATGTGAAGACCAATACTATTAAGAGTTGGGGCCCATGATCCTACTGTTACACTGTTGCAGTGGCGCCAGGAGACCCAGCTTTCCCAAACCCCAGAATGACAAAATGTCTGTTTAAGCACAGATGTACCCGTCACTACATAACTAAACACACAGCTTTCCCAGAGGACTGAACGGCAAGATGTCGCTTTACGCACCCCATTCTCTAGAACTAGGTAGAGCTGCCATTCAGAGTATCCAACTTTCCTGCAGCCCTGAATGGAAAATCCATCTAGTTATGCAGAGATACCCAGCTTTTCAAAAGTCCTGAATGGTAAATCTATATATTTATGCAGTATTCCTGTTTTTTTATATTCATGAGACCCAGCTTTCTCAGAGTCCTGAATCGCAAAATGTCTGTTTATGCACTGATATATCCATCACTGCATTACTAGGCAGAATTAACATTAGAGACACACAGCTTTCCCAGAGGACTGAACGGCAAGATGTCGCTTTACGCACCCCATACTCTATAACTAGGTAGAGCTGCCGTTCAGAGTATCCAACTTTCCTGCAGCCTTGAACAGCAAATCCGTCTAGTTATGCAGAGATACCCAGCTTTCCTGGAGTCCTGAATGGTAAATCTATATATTTATACGGTATTGCTGTTTTTTTTATTCAGGGGACCCAGCTTTCCCAAAGCCCTGAATGACAAAATGTCTACTTATGCACTGAGATGTCAATCACTATTGTAGACACTTAGCTTTCCTAGAGGACTGAATGGAAAAATATGCACACCATAAATCTGTCTAGTTATGCAGGGAGTCCCAGTTATCCATGAGTTATAGTATATATTATAAAATATATTATGCGTTATAGTTATCCATGAGACCCAGCTTTCCTAGAGACCTGAACGGTAAAATGTCTATTCATGTAGCTATACATCTCATACTGCATAAGTAGTCAGCATTGGCATTAACCAGACTTTTCTAGAGTCCTGAATGTCGAATCTGTTTAAATATGCACAGATAAGTCAGGATTTCATACACTCAGCTTTCCCAGAGTCCTGAATGGTAAACCTGTCTAGTTTTGCAGTAATGCGTTCCCTGATAAGTAAGTAGTTAGAGCTGCCATTCTAGAGACTAAACTTTCTCAGAGACCTAAATCATACACTGCAGAATTACTTTCAGAAATCCCAGCTTTCCCAGAGTCCTGCATGTCAAATCTGTAAATTTTTGAAAACTGTATCTAGGAGATCCATCTTTCTCAGCATCCTGAAATCTCTCTAGTAATGCGATGAGGCATCCCTTGCTGTGTATCTAGATAGAATTTCCCATTCAGGAGATTCTAGATGTACAAAAGTCTTGAATGCAAAATACTTATATTTATGCAATAATGCTATTTTTTTATACAGGAGATCCAGCTTTCCCAGAGTCCTGAATGACCATTTATTTCTTCAGACATGCATCTTTTGCTGCATGAGACCAAGCTTTTCCAGGGTCTTGAGTAGGAAAATCTGTCAGCTATTCCTAGATACCTGAATTACACATAGTTGCTTTTCAGGAGAACCAACTTTCCCAGAGGCCAGAATGAGAAATCCGTCACATTATGCAGTGATGCATCCCCTGCCATAAAACTAGATTGAATTACTATTAAAAAATCTGTCTCATTATGCAGAGATGCATCCCCTCTTATATAGCTAAGTTGATTTAATATTCGGGACACCCAGCTTTCCGAGAAGCCTGAATGACACATTTGTCTAAATATGCATCTCTAGCTGTACAGCTAGGTAGAACTGCCATTTTTCAACGACTTGCTAGGCAAAATCATCTTAATGCTATTACACATCCCCCGCAGAATTATCATTTTAGACACCCAACTTTCCCAATGTCCTGGGTTGCAAAATATCATCAAACAATGGCACATCCCAGACATTCAGGAATTTTTTTTTTCGAAGGTCCTGAAAGAAAAATCGGCCATATATCCAGTGATATCATCCTGCTGTATTATTAGGTATTGTTGCTTTTCAGGACACCCAGCTTTCCCAGAGGAATGAACACAAAATCTCCCTAGTTCTGCAGTAATGCATCTCAAGCTGTATAACTAGGGAGAATTAACTCGTTTTGCAGTGATAATTATTTTAGCTTGGTAATTAGCTTTCGTTTTCAGGAGACCCAGCTTTCCCTGAGACCTGAATATCAAAATGTCTCATTATGCAGTGATACATCCTATATTTTTAGAAAACGAATCTAAATGTGTAATCTGCCAGTTAAACAAGACATGATTACTTTCCAGAAGACCCAACTTTCCTAGAGATCTGACTGACAAATTTGCATTAATTGCTGTATAACTAGATAGAATTACCATTCAGGAGACCCAACTTTCTCGAATAACTGTTAAGCAAAATCACTCTTTATGCAATTACATATCCCCCATAACTAGACTGAATTATTTGAGACACCCAGCTTTCTCAAAGTTTCGGGTTGCAAAATATTGATTTATGTTCTCATACATCACGGCTCTTTAAGGGGAAATACTATTCAGAGCACCCAACTTTTCTAGGAGGTTAAATGTCAAATTTCTCTATTTGTTTCAGTGATCATCTCTTGCTATATGACTAGGTTCTGCTTTTCCGGAGACTCAACTTTCCCCGAGGCCTAAGTGACAAATCTGTCTTGTTATGTTCTAATACATCACTTGCAACACAACAGAATTGGCTTTCCTAGAAACCTGAATGGCACATCCAGTTACAGTGGGGAAAAAAAGTATTTAGTCAGCCGCCAATTGTGCAAGTTCTCCCACTTAAAAAGATGAGGTCGGCCTGTAATTGACATCATAGGTCGACCTCAACTATGAGAGACAAAATGAGAAAACAAATCCTGAAAATCACATTGTCTGATTTGGAAAGAAATTTTTTTTCAGATTTTGGTGGAAAATAAGTATTTGGTCAATTACAGACAAGCAAGATTTCTGGCTCTCACAGACCTGTAGCTTCTTCTTTAAGAGGCTCCTCTGTCCTCCACTCATTACCTGTAGTACTGGCTCCTCTGTCCTCCACTCATTACCTGTAGTACTGGCTCCTCTGTCCTCCACTCATTACCTGTAGTACTGGCTCCTCTGTCCTCCACTCATTACCTGTAGTACTGGCTCCTCTGTCCTCCACTCATTACCTGTAGTACTGGCTCCTCTGTCCTCCACTCATTACCTGTAGTACTGGCTCCTCTGTCCTCCACTCATTACCTGTAGTACTGGCTCCTCTGTCCTCCACTCATTACCTGTAGTACTGGCACCTGTTTGAACTTGTTATCAGTATAAAAGACACCTGTCCGCAACCTCAAACAGTCACACTCCAAACTCCACCATGGTGAAGACCAAAGAGCTGTGGAAGGACACCAGAAACAACATTGCAGCCCTGCACCAGGCTGGGAAGACTGAATCTGCAATAGGCAAGCAGCTTGGTGTGAAGAAATCAACTGTGGGAGCAATAATTAGAAAATGGAAGACATACAAGACCACTGATAATCTCCCTCGATCTGGGGCTCCACACAAGACCTCACCCCGTGGGGTCAAAATAATCTCAAGAACGGTGAGCAAATATCCCAGAACCACATTGGGGACCTAGTGAACGACCTGCAGAGAGCTTGGACCAACGTTACACAGACTACCATCAGTAACACACTACACCACCAGGGACTCAGATCCTGCAGTTTCAAACGTGTCACCCTGCTTAAGGCATTACATGTCCGGGCCCGTCTGAAGTTTGCTAGAGAGATGATCCAGAAGAGTATTGGGAGAATGTCCTATGGTCAGATGAAACCAAAGTAGAACTGTTTGGTAGAAACACAACTCGTCGTGTTTGGAGGAGAAAGAATGCTGAGTTGCATCCAAAGAACACCATACCTACTGTGAAGCATGGGGGTGGCAACATCATGCTTTGGGGCTGTTTCTCTGCCAAGGGACCAGGACGACTGATCCGTGTACATGAAAGAATGAATGGGGCCATGTATCATGAGATTTTGAGTGCAAACCTCCTTCCATCAGCAAGGAAGGGCATTGAAGATGAAATGTGGCGGGGACTTTCAGCATGACAATGATCCCAAGCACACCGCCAGGGCAACGAAGGAGTGGCTTCATAAGAAGCATTTCAAGGTCCTGGAGTGGCCTAGCCAGTCTCCAGATCTAAATCCTATAGAAAACCTTTGGAGGGAGTTGAAAGTCCGTGTTTCCCAGCGACAGCCCCAAAACATCACTGCTCTAGAGGAGATCTGCATGGAGGAATGGGCCAACATACCAGCAACAGTGTGCGCCAACCTCGTGAAGACTCACAGGAAACGTTTCACCTCTGTCATTGCCAACAAAGGAAATATAACAAAGTATCGAGATGAACTTTTGTAATTGACCAAATACTTATTTTCCACCAAAATTTGAAAAAAAATTCTTTCCAAATCAGACAATGTGATTTTCAGGATTTGTTTTCTCATTTTGTCTCTCATAGTTGAGGTCTACCTATGATGTCAATTACAGGCCGACCTCATCTTTATAAGTGGGAGAACTTGCACAATTGGAGGCTGAATAAATACTTTCTTTCCCCACTGTAGATAGTGAGATGTGCACTGCTTAGCTCTTGAAATTCAGGATACCCAGCTTTTCCTATAGACCTGAATGGCAGGTGTGCATTGCTGTGAACATAGAATATAAAAATGATCATTTAGGACCAGTTCCTCAAATGTAGCTACCTACGTAAGAAGAGACATAATCCCTGTTGTAGAAATGAGCAGAATTTTTATACAGTTGTTTGGAAAAACAGAGCTCACTACATACAGATTTATACAGCCACCACTAGGGGGAGATCACTACATTCTTATTTATACAGCCAACAGTAGGGGGAGCTCAGTACATACAGATTTATACGGTCACCACTAGGGTTAGCTCACTGAGTACAGATCTATACAGCCACCACTAGGGGGAGATCACTACATTCTTATTTATACAGCCAACAGTAGGGGGAGCTCAGTACATGCAGATTTATACAGCCAACAGTAGGGGGAGCTCACTACATACATCTACTATATAATCGGCTTATCCCGTCTGTCTGTCCATCCAGGAAATCCCGCATCGCTGATTGGTCCGGCCGCGGCCAATCAGCGACGCGGGATTTCAGAACAAGATGGTGGCCGTTTGCGGCTCATCTGCCGCACGGAGGTCAGCGGCGATGCAGCCGGGAGATGACCGGCGCTAGCTCGCAGCAGAAGTACCCCGACCGGAGGCCTAGGCGGCGCCGCTCCCCGGTCCTCCCTTCACACTTGCCGTCGGGACATCAGTGGCCCTAGCCGCTGATCGCCCGATGGTAGCCGCATGAAGGTCAGTGGCGATGCAGCCGGGAGATGACCGGCGCTAGCGGAAGTACCCGCACAGGCAGCGCCGCTCCCCGGTCCTCACTAACACGGTTCGCTGATTGGTCGCCACCAATCAGCAACGAGTGCAGTCCACCCGCGAATTGGCGCCGGATTTAAAACACTGCTTCTCTGATTGGTCGCAGCCAGCCAGCCGTGACCAATCAGCGACTGGCGCAGCCCGGCCGCGAATTGGCGCCGGATTTGAAACACACAGGCCACCGTCGGGAGATCAGCAGCAACGCAGCCGGGAGATGACCGGTGCTAGCCGGTCATTTCCCGGCTGCTTGCAGCAGGAGTACCCCGACCGGTGGCCTCGCTTCCCGGTCCTCCCTTCACACTTGCCGCATGGTCAGCGATGTTGTCACAAGCAGTATTGACAACATGACGTAATTACAAAATTCATTAGGGGCCCCGGGGGGATACATTGGGGGGTTAATTTAAAGTAGTGCACAACCCATTTAAACACTGCTTCGCTGATTAGTCGCGTCCGGTCGGCCGCATACATATTCTAGAATACCCGATGCATTAGAATCGGGCCACCATCTAGTATTTATATAGCCACCAGTAGAGGGAGCTCACTACATACATAGTTATACAGCCACCACTAGGGGGAGCTCACTACATACAGATTTATACAGCCACCACCAGAAGGAACTCACTTCATACAGATTTATACAGCGACCACTAGGGGGAGCTCATTGCATACAGATTTATACAGCCACCACTAGAGGGAGATCACTATATACAGATTTATACAGTCACCACTAGGGGGAGATTACTATATACAGATTTATACAGCCATCACTAGGGGGAGCTCACTACATATAGATTTATACAGCCACCACTAGGGGGAGATTACTACATACAGATTTATACAGCCATCACTAGGGGGAGCTCACTACATATAGATTTATACAGCCACCACTAGGGGGAGATTACTACATACAGATTTATACAGTCACCACTAGGGGGAGCTCACTACATATAGATTTATACAGCCACCACTAGGGGGAGATTACTACATACAGATTTATACAGCCACCACTAGAGGGAGCTCACTGCATACAGATTTATACAGCCATCACTAGAGGGAGCTCACTACATACAGTCTTATTCAGCCACTACTAGATGGAGCTCACTACATAGTCTTATACAGCCACCACTAGAGGGAGCTCACTACATACAGTCTTATACAGCCACCACTAGAGGGAGCTCACTACATACAGTCTTATACAGCCACTACTGGATGGAGCTCACTACATACAGTCTTATACGGCCACCACTAGAGGGAGCTCACTACATACAGTCTTATACAGCCACCACTAGAGGGAGCTCACTACATACAGTCTTATACAGCCACTACTAGATGGAGCTCACTACATACAGTCTTATACAGCCACTACTAGATGGAGCTCACTACATACAGTCTTATACGGCCACCACTAGAGGGAGCTCACTACATACAGTCTTATACAGCCACCACTAGAGGGAGCTCACTGCATACAGTCTTATACAGCCACCACTAGAGGGAGCTCACTACATACAGTCTTATACAGCCACCACTAGATGGAGCTCACTACATACAGTCTTATACAGCCACTACTAGATGGAGCTCACTACATACAGTCTTATACAGCCACCACTAGAGGGAGCTCACTGCATACAGTCTTATACAGCCGCCACTAGAGGGAGCTCACTACATACAGTCTTATACAGCCACCACTAGAGGGAGCTCACTACATACAGTCTTATACAGCCACTACTAGATGGAGCTCACAACATACAGTCTTATACAGCCACCACTAGAGGGAGCTCACTGCATACAGTCTTATACAGCCACTACTAGATGGAGCTCACTACATACAGTCTTATACAGCCACCACTAGAGGGAGCTCACTGCATACAGATTTATACAGCCACCACTAGAGGGAGCTCACTGCATACAGATTTATACAGCCACCACTAGAGGGAGCTCACTGCATACAGTCTTATACAGCCACTACTAGATGGAGCTCACTACATACAGTCTTATACAGCCACTACTAGATGGAGCTCACTACATACAGTCTTATACAGCCACCACTAGAGGGAGCTCACTACATACAGTCTTATACAGCCACCACTAGAGGGAGCTCACTACATACAGTCTTATACAGCCACTACTAGATGGAGCTCACTACATACAGTCTTATACAGCCACTACTAGATGGAGCTCACTACATACAGTCTTATACAGCCACCACTAGGGGGAGATTACTACATACAGATATATACAGCCACCACTAGAGGGAGCTCACTGCATACAGATTTATACAGCCACCACTAGAGGGAGATCACTATATAGATTTTTACAGCCACAACTAGGGGGAGCTCACTGCATACACATTTATATAGCTCCCATTGAGTTTAATATTTGCAGTGAGCTTCCCTTAGTGGTATTTACAGATGGTTTTTATTTTATTTTTTTTAGTAAAAAAAAAAACGGGCTCCACTATAAAGATATAATATATTTTTTAAGGAACTCTGCGTGGGAGACAAGGACTATTCTGACCTCTGCTTCTCTTCCATGTCTGCTTTCAGAGGCCTTCTGTCAACAAGTCAATTGTTTGGGAAACATTCATGACCCCGTTTGATCCCATCATCCTGGATTCACAAACTTTTTTCGCTCTGTCCTCTGGATCAGCCTGTTTTATATGTTTCAACTATGTGTGACCTATGAACAGGCTCTACCAAGAAGTAGAAAACTTCTTATGATAGCAGTAGTAAAGTTTCCAAGATCATAAAAGAAATTCTTCATGATCGCAATCTGAATATAATTATATTGGGGAGTTAAAATAATTTTGGATGGATTTTATTTTTGGGCACATAGTTAATTTACGCTACACTAATATATGGTGTTGATTGTTTCTGCTGTTCTTCATACAGAACTTTTTCTTCTATTTTTAAAACCTGGACCCCCATAATAATTGGTGGGGGGGCCGGGGCTCCTCTGCTTCTGATTACATAACTTATGTAATAGATCATTTATTTTTTTTGTCTGTTCCTTAAACAGAACAGACAAACTAAATGTGTAAATGGACGTACTGTATGAACTATTATTATTATTATTATTATTATTATCATCATTATCAGGCCATATGTTAAGAAAATAATAATTCCTACAATTCGGGACATTGGGAGAAAAATATCTCAATCACTTAACAAATAAATAGAGATATACAAACTGAAAAAAAAAGAGTTTATACATTAATATGGAAATAATATGTAAAATAATTAACATATGAACATTTAAAACATAGATCTGCACCATAATATAATTTATTTAGGCATATAATAACAATTATGGAAGATGTAATTAATACAAATATTGATCTTATTTGTTACTAAATATTAATAAAGTAGTAATAAATATTGGGAATAATAGGAGTAAATAATGATCGAAATAATATGATAATAATATTATAATTATGTTCTTATTATTTTAAAGAAAATAATAATAATAATATAATAATATAATATCTGTGCATTTTACAAGCTGAACTGATGGTGGCGCTCTTACACCATGTGCTTGTTCAGGATATGGTTGTGTCCCTTTGGTCGCACTGGCTCGCTGACTGTACCATGCTGTAATAACCTCCTGCCGCTGAGCGACCTGCTATGAACATATACTGGACGTAGGGATCATCCCTCTTGGTAATAAATTAGCACGTATTAAAATATCGCTGCCTTAACGCGCCCCTGTTAAAACGCTCTAAACCTTCCTCATCCGCTGTGGATGTACAGTATGACAGTGGGCAGAAATGCTGTATGGAACCTGCAGATTTGCCATCTTTTTCCTTCCTCTGCTGGTTTCTATACTGGTTTTTCTCCAGATTTGCTGGTTGGGAGGGCACTTACTGGTGTGATGTCTGCTCTGAGCAAATCATATGCTGTTGCACTTTAACTGCAGCTGATTCTCCCCCTTCTCCCCTCCTTTTATCTGTCTTTTTCTGAGCTCCTCTGTGTTGATCTATGACCACATCAAAGTTCAGCTCAACTTTCATGTGGTCAGTAGTCATAAATCGGCACAGACCAGTTCAGAAAAAGAAAGATAAGAGAGTCACTGTTGTGATGTCACAACTGTGCTGTGTGCTAAGAGTCCATCATTTACTGTTGCACTATAACTGCAGCTGCATCTCCCTCCTCTCCCCACCTTTATTTATACTATTTAATTGGGCTGGTCCCGTGTTTTTTTTTCACTAAAAATATATATATATTGCAATTGGGTTTCATTAAAGATTTTGCACCTTTTATCTGAGAATATGTCAATAAGCTCGTTGTGACAGGGAGTTTGTAACTCTTTTTCTGAGCCCCTCTGTGCTGATCTATGATCACATCAAAGTTCAGCTCAACTTTGATGTGGTCAGTAGTCATAAATCAGCACAACGTCAGAAAAGGAAAGATAAGTTACCACTGTGATGCCGCAACTGTGCTGTGTGCTCCGAGCCCATCATTTTTTGTTGCAATATAACTGCAGCTGCATCTCCCTCCTCTCCCCTCCTTCATGTTTATTACTTAATGGGGTTGTCCTACAACTTATCATCTATCCACATAGAAACAGGTGGGTTTTATACTAATTTGTTTGGGAAAAAAATATTTTTTTGTGTTTTTAGATGGTCGGAACAAGTATGGGGCAACATGGTCATCATTTTGTTTTTCGGATGTTAGTAAGTTACCGCACAGGGGCAAAGACACAGGCAATTTTTTTATTTTTAGCTTTAAATAAACTTAAAAAGAAATTATACTAAAATAATCAGAAACACCAGGAGTGTAAAAGGTATTTATTGTATTTGGTCACCACATACAAGTTATACCGAGTGCAAACATTGGGCACAGAACTCAGGTTTCTCATTAGGATCAAGAAATTATTTGATAAAAAATATAAATTATTTAAAAGTATTATCCAACTTCAAATCGGAATACATTCTAGTAGGAGCAGTTACAATTTCCAATGTTGGTTTGGCCTCTTTACGCCTGAAAGATTTTACGGACACCTTTGGGGGCTTTTTATTTTTTTTACTTAATTCCATGTATTTTGGGTCCAAAAATAATTTATTAATTGTGTTTCATTAAAAATTTAGCACATTTGGTTTTTACAGGCTCATTGCTGACTGTAGAATGAGTTAACTAAGAAACTGCCAACGAGCTGGTTCTGACAGGGAGTTTGTAACTCATTTATCTGTCTTTTTCTGAGCTTCTCTGTGGTGATCTATGACCACATCAAGGCTCAGCTCAACTTTGATGTTGTCTGTGGTGGTAAATCAACACTGAGAAGCTCAAAAAAATGACCCATAAAATAATTACAGGCTCGCTGATGGATTCTCAGTTAACTCATTCTTCAAACTGCACAATTAGCTTCTAAAAGTCAAATGGTGCAACATTTTTAATGAAACTCATTTACAAATATTACTTTTAGTTACAAATACATGTCCCCAAAGCTGTTCCTAAATGTATTCATATCCTTAAAAGAGATTCTTCTCTTTGGAGAACCTATTTCCATATGCCACATTAGGCATCACTAATTGCCAGGAGACCTGCTCACAGGGCAGTGGTTCTCGAAAGTGGACAATCCCTTTAAGTTGGAATTTTTAATGATCTAATCATCAATAAGAATATATAACAATCATAGTTACGGCTTATAACAGTAAAACCATTAGCTCAGTCTATGCTTATTCGTTTAGCTATGGGCAATTTTTTTTTAATTTTCAGGTCATTTCGATAAATGAGACCCAATGTGTTTATACTTAAAAATATATATATAAGTACAGTACCAGGTATTAAAATATGTTTACATCATACATAGTAAAATCCATCGTGGATGTAATAGACTCTAACACGTCAGCAGCCTGATCATTGATTAAATCTAAGTAGATAAGAAAACAAAAAAAAATGAAAAATGCTCAAAAAAACAAAAAAAAACCATTTCCAATGGTGTTGGACCATAACGCCCCCATTCTTGTACAGTTGTAAGCAAATCCGAATTTTATCTTTCCTAAAAGCTTTTCATTCCCTTGTTACGAATCAATACATTTATAATTTTATCTATCTATAACACTGATATATTCTTCTTCTTTTATTCAGATTAGACTCCGCCCCCGAGGAGCCGATAATGCAATTTCCCCTTCATAAGCTACATAAACTTGGGGTAGAATGCAATATCTATTTGCTATGAACCCTGAATATGTTTCTTTAATTCATTTTGGGTATTAGGGGTTTCCACACCTTTTTTAGGGGATCGTTTAAAAGGCTAGAAATGAGTGACATTGATTTAAGTCTGTACCAGGAAGAACTGCTCTTTTCATGTATGCTATAAGTCACCCCCTTCATGTGTGCCTTTTTATTTTATGTTTGTATTTGGACCACCAAAAGCTACAGGGTCCCGGCATCTACCTATATGTGGATATTTATATATATACACAGATTAGAATCCGCCCCCGAGGAGCTGATAATGCAATTTCCCCTTTATATAGTGATATAAACTTGGGCCAGAAATGTGATATCTATCTGGGTATGTTTCTTTAATTCAGTTTGGATTTAAGGGGTTTCCACACCTTTTTAGGGGATCGGTTGAAAGGCTAGAAATGAGTGACATTGATTTTAGTCTGTGCCAGGAGGAACAACTGCTCTTTTCATTTAAGCCACGTCATTGATATGTGTCTCAAGGTGTATGCAGATTTCTTCTTTATACCTATTATACTCCGCCCCCGAGGAGCTGATAATATAATTTTCCCCTTTATAAGTGGCATAAACTTGGGCCAGAAATGTGATATCTATCTGCTATGTTTCTTTAATTCATTTAGGGTTTTAGGGGATCGGTTGAAAGGCTAGAATTGAGTGACGTTGATTTTAGTGGGACACTACTGGAGCTAATTAACCCATATAGATATAATTGTATCCATATCTTTCGCTGGTTGGATTTGGACCCCGAACAACCATGCCATTAATCAACAGGGCCAACCACTGGATCAATATGACCTCTAGTCTTACAACCACAAAGCTGTGGACAGTTCCTTTAATTCCATGTCACAGTGGTCAGCTTATGTATTATCGCTTATTATATACTGGCTAATATGGAATAAAGTCTGACGTGCAGTATGTGGCCACGTGCACATCAAGCAAAGGCCGGCCTCATTGCATCTAGTGAATATTATCCAGTGCAGACTAGACGCCTCCGCCGGCCTCTACTACAATTATTTATAAAGGTTTTATATTATTTAAATATCATAATATTAATAATTAGACACAAACATATTTATAAAAGGCTCCGATCGCCAGCACCAGTTCATTACTTGTTAAGACTGTCCATAATGAGTATAATAAGTTACAAAAAGAATTAAAAGTTAGAACGCAAGTAGATTTCGATACTAGGAGGCCCTAATTACCAAAGTGGTGGAGATTGTATCCTTTAATATGGCCTCATTCTTTAACCTGATACAAGAAATGGTTGATCCTTGTAAATATCTCTGGTGTGGAGGGAAGATTAGCTCTTATTAGGGAGATCCAGCTAAAGGCAATGTATGATGGAAAAAAATATGCAAATTAGCTCTCCTCCAAAAGGAAGAAGGCTAACAAAGCTAGTGCCACCTAGTGGAATAAGTCAATGTTGGATGCTTTAACTGAATGTCTTTCTTTGGTGGGAAAAAGCCATCTCAGACTGTATTGGCCATCTTTCGAAATTTTTTTCGGCTGACGATATAGCCGGTTCTTATCAGCTGAAAAAATCCTAAAAGCCTGATTGGTCTTGTCAACGATGATGATCGTTCGGTTCACTGATCCAGCCAATGATCATTCAGTGTGGTCCAAATAGGCCATTTCGTCTGCCTTTTATCCAATGTTTATCTGGGCCATAAGTCTTTTAGCAAGGTTTGTTAAAGGGTCAGACATTGATGTGTTGAGTGGCTACCTCCTTCTGGTTGGGAGCTAGTTTGGATAAGGGATATATGAATTTTTTTCGAATAACTGAACCCTAAGATTTTCATGGTGGGCGCTTTTGTGCTTTTAGCTTTTAGAGAGACTCAGCCCAGTCTTGGTTGGTCCCATTCCCTTTTCACCCCTTCCATAATTAGCAAAGTGTAGAGATTCATCCAAAGGGTCATGAAAAACTGGAAACCAAGCCATAACCTCTGCCCTGGGGGACAAAACCTGTCACCCTAGAAAGGGGGTGCACAATTTGGCGTTTGCTATGGGCTCTGCATTTTACAACCTGAGAGAAATTCTTCAAAGTTCCAAAAACTTTTCGAGAGGCATCCAACTTCTAAAACTAATCTTCAAACATCTAATTAAAGGGAGATGTCTATCAGTGATTATATTACTCCAGCACTGCTCAAAAAATCATCTCTAGTAAAAAAAAAAATTCCACCAAAGTTTATGAAAAAAGAAGAAAAATAAGTACAATATTCCTTTTTTTTTTTCCTTTTGAAGGCCATGTCCTAATGGCCACCTTAGATGGTCGCCATTTTTTAGAAGTAATCTATACTAGGCTACAATGTGCCTCATATTCAGAGTTACATTCAAGCCTCAGTTTTAGTGGAGAACAAATTAGTACGCCCTATGTTATTACATGACTGGGTAAGATGTGACGTCTACCACGTTCCTTACAAGTCTTTCTTCTCTAGTTTTAGCTTAATTTTCTGCCGTAGATAGAAGGCCGTACTGGCCGTGAAGATAATGAGCAGGAAGAACGAAAGGCAAGAAGCTTGGGTCAAGGCTGGGCCGTATCGTGCGGTAAAATGTTCATGTCTGGCCCGGTAGTCTAGTAGAATGGCTTCTAATTGAGACAGCGTACACAAACCTAAAAACAAGTGGAAAATTTGGTGGCCATGACCAATAATATCACATCCACCCGGGAAGAATTTTTCCGGAACGGGACAAGAGAAAAAGTAGGAACTAATAACAAAGAAGAAGATCTGTAGACAATGGAACCAAACAGCCCTATCGGAACAGTCTTCCACATAGCAAACGATAATCCGATGGACAACTGGGCTGATGTCCAAGATGTAGGCCAACCCCGCAGGGACCACCTGGCAGATCTTCCTCATTACTGGATACGGCCGCCTGTATCTGTATTTGGCGTAGCAGCAACCCACACAGGACATCCACCCCAATACAGCAGCCCCTGGCAAGAAGAAATACCAGGCTTTGTCATACCAAGCTTGGTGGGAACTGTAGTAGTAATGAGCCAAGGCACTTCCATACTGGTAAGTGCTGACTCCGACGTAGTCCATGAAGTAGAAAGTGTAATGGGCCAGCTCCGATTTGGACTGGAGCAAGTGTGCTAGGATACTGCATGTGAGATAGGTCAATGAGGCCAGTACATATAGGACCAGAGGTATGGATAAGGTGTCCCAGGAGAAGCCTTCAGTCTCCACGAAGGCTCGAAACCTCAAGAGAACGGCCAAGGCCACCAGGAGGTGAGTCCAGACATTCACCGATTCATTGTGTTTCTGGAAAAGGCTAAGAAAGTAATACTTCCAGTGTTGGTCTGTCGGTCGATATCCGGCCTGAATGTAGGGTTCTCTGAAGAGGTTGGGAACATCTGAGTCCTTGACCGTAGAAGGCATCTCCTTCAGAAGACCGCTCTCCAGAAGCTTGGGGAAGCGACGGAGCTGCTGAGCGCTGATGGACAACGTGCTTATACATTCCAGAATGACTGTAGTCATTGCAAGATGGAAGGAGTGATAAAGCTCGATGTAATCAGATTTCCACCTAAATTAAAGGAGAAAAAAGATGTATGTCAACTCAAAAGAAAACCATTCGCGAGAAGAACTAACGAAGACAAATGTCCGGCCACTGACTTATTTGATCAGACCTTACATTACAGTCAGAGCCGGAGGAGTCTTTCCGCTTCTTTACATGACTAATTCATTCAGATTATCCAAGGCTTTTAGCTTGATGTGAGGCTGGAAAATCACGGTACTTATAAAGGACAATAACAATAAGTATTCATGTATTATTGAGGTCTGAAGAACAACAAGCATTACAACAGGGCGAGGCTCCGACTTAGAACAATGCAGGGCCGGCGTCAGCACCCGATGTACCCGGGCAAGTGCCGGGGCCCTGGACCATCAGGGTGGCCCACTCGTTATCGGGGCCCGGGCCGCTTCCCCGGCATCTGTGCAGGGCCGCCGGTGCTGTTCAAGCCCTGCTCTGCTTCATGGAGCAGCAGTGTGCGGACAGTGTGCTGCTGCTCCACCAATCAGACCCAGTGCTGTCACTTTCAAGACGTGGCCGCGCGCTGTGCGCAGTGCAGCTGTGTCTAGTAGTAATGACACGCAGGGGCGACACTGCGCCTTTAGTTGTGCTTGTGTGTCGCACCTGCCGTATCATTACTACCAAGACACAGCGGCCATGTCTGGAAAGTAACAGCACTGGGCCTGATTGGTGGAGCAGCAGCACACTGACCGCACACTGCTGCTGCTGCATGTAGCAGAGCAGGGCTTGAACAGCACAGGTGGTCCTGCACAGATGCCGGGGAAGCGGCCTGGGCCCTGACGGCAAGTGGGCCCCCCTGATGGTCCAGGGCCATGTGACACGCCTGAGGCCCTGCACTGCCACATGACTGTGGAGCTGGACGGGACACAGGCCAGGGGGCAGGTGAGCGAGCTTCCCCAATCCTCATATAAAAAATATTTCTTATGTGTGTGTGTATGCATGATGTGAATGTCTGTGTATGTCAGTGTGTATGACTGTGTGTATATATATATATATGTTTTAAGAATGTGTTCAAATATGTATGTGTATGTATCTGTGCGTGTCTGCGTATTGTGTGTGTATACACTACCGTGAAAAAGTTTGGGGTCATTTAGAAATTTCATTATTTTTGAAAGAAAAGCACATTATTTTTCAATGAAGCTAACATTAAATGAATCAGAAATACACTCTATACATTGTTAATGTGGTAAATGACTATTCTAGCTGCAAACGTCTTGTTTTTATTGCAATATCTACATAGGTGTATAGAGGCCCATTTCCAACAACCATCACTCCAGTGTTTTAATGGTACATTGTGTTTGCTAACTGTGTAAAAAGGCTAATGGATGCTTAGAAAACCCTAGAAAACCCTTGCACAAGTATGTTAGCCCAGCTGAAAACATTTTGGCCGATTCGAGAAGCTATAAAATTGACCTTCCTTTGAGCCAGTTTAGAATCTGGAGCATTACATTTGTTTGTTCTATGAAACTCTCAAAATGTTCAGAAAAAGAGAACTTTCATGTGAAACTCGACAGTCTATTCTTGTTCTTAGAAATGAAGGCTATTCCATGCGAGAAGTTGCCAAGAAACTGAAGATTTCCTACAACGGTGTGTACTACTCCCTTCAGAGGAGAGCACAAACAGGCTCTAACCAGAGTAGAAAGAGAAGTGGGAGCCCCGCTGCACAACTGAGCAACAAGACAAGGACATTAGAGTCTCTAGTGTGAGAAATCAACGCCTCACAGCTCCTCGACTGGCAGCTTCATTAAATAGTACACGTAAAACGCCAGTGTCAAAGTCTACAGTGAAGAGGCGACTCCGGGATGCTGGGCTTCAGGGCAAAGTGGCAAAGAAAAAGCCATATCTGAGACTGGCTAATAAAAGGAAAAGATTAATATGGGCAAAAGAACACAGACACTGGACAGAGGAAGATTGGAAAAAAGTTTTATGGACAGACGAATCAAAGTTTGAGGTGTTTGGATAACACAGAAGAACATTTGTGAGATGTAGAACAACTGAAAAGATGCTGGAAGAGTACCTGACGGTAATGTGATGGTCTGGGGTTGCTTTGGTGCTGGTAAAGTGGGAGATTTGTGCAAGGTAAATGGGATTTTGAATAAGGAAGGCTTTCACTCCATTTTGCAACGCCATGACATACCCTGTGGACTGCGCTTGATTGGAGACAATTTCATCCTACAACAGGACAATGACCCAAAGCAATTATGCATGAACTATTTAGGGAAGAAGCAGGCAGCTGGTATTCTATCAGTAATGGAGTGGCCATTGAGCTGTTGTGGGAGCAGCTTGACCGTATGGTACGCAAAAAGTGCCCATCAAGCCAATCCAACTTGTGGGGGGGGCTTCAGGAATCATGGGGGGAAACTTCTCAAGATGACCTCAGCAAATTAACAGCTAGAATGCCAAAGGTCTGCAATGCTGGAATTGCTGCAAAGGGAGCATTCTGTGACGAAAGCAAAGTTTGAAGGAGAAAATTATTCTTTCAAATAAAAATCATTATTTCTAACCTTTTCAATGTCTGGACTATATTTTCTATTCATTTTGCAACTCATTTGATAAATAAAAGTATGAGTTTTCATGGAAAACACAAAATAGGCTGGGTGACCCCAAACTTTTGAACGGTAGTGTATCTGTGTACCATGTTCATGTGTGTATGTGTGTGCATGCCTGCGTCATGTTCATGTGTGTATGTGTGTGCATGCCTGCGTACCGTGTGCATGCGCATGTCTGTGCACTGTGTGTGCGTGTCTGCGTATTGTGTGCGTGTCTGCGTATTGTGTGCATGTCTGCGTATATTGTGTGCGTGTCTGCGTATTGTGTGCGTGTCTGTGTATTGTGTGCATGTGCGTGTCTGCGTATTGTGTGTGCGTGTCTGCGTATATTGTATGTGTGCGTGTCTGCGTATTGTGTGTGTGTCTGCGTATTGTGTGTGTGCGTGTCTGCGTATTGTGTGCGTGTCTGCGTACTGTGTGTGTGCGTGTCTGCGTATTGTGTGTATGTGCGTACTGTGTGTGTGTATGCGTGTCTGCGTATTGTGTATGTGTGTGTGTGCGTATTGTGTGTGTCTGCGTATTGTGTGTGCGTGTCTGCATATATTGTGTGTGTCTGCGAATTGTGTGTGTGTGTCTGCGTATTGTGTGTGTGCGTGTCTGCGTATTGTGTGTGCTTGTCTGCGTATTGTGTGTGCATGTCTGCGTATATTGTATGTGTGCGTGTTTGCGTATTGTGTGTGCGTGTCTGCGTATTGTGTGTCCGTGTCTGCGTATTGTGTGCGTGTCTGCGTATTGTGTGCGTGTGTGTATGTGTCTGCGTATTGTGTGCGTGTCTGCGTATTGTGTGCGTGTCTGCGTATTGTGAGTGCGTGTCTGCGTATTGTGTGTGCGTGTCTGCGTATATTGTGTGTGTGCGTATTGTGTGTGTGTCTGCGTATTGTGTGTGTCTGCGTATTGTGTGTGTGTGCGTGTCTGCGTATTGTGTGCGTGTCTGCGTATTGTGTGTGTGTGCGTGTCTGCATATTGTGTGTGTGCGTACTGTGTGTGTGTGTATGTGTGTCTGCGTATTGTGTGTGTGTGTGTCTGCGTACTGTGTGTGTGTATGCGTGTTGGCGTATTGTGTGTGTCTGTGTATTGTGTGTGTGCGTGTCTGCGTATTGTGTGCGTGTCTGCGTATTGTGTGTGTGCTGTCTGCGTATTGTGTGTGTGTCTGCGTATTGTGTGTGTGCGTGTCTGCGTACTGTGTGTGTGTGTGCATGTCTGTGTATTGGGTGTGTGTACGCGTGTCTGCGTATTGTGTGTGTGCGTGTCTGCATATTGTGTGTGTGCGTGTCTGCGTACTGTGTGTGTGTGTGCATGTCTGTGTATTGGGTGTGTGTATGCGTGTCTGCGTATTGTGTGTGTGTGCGTGTCTGCGTATTGTGTGTGTGTGCGTGTCTGCGTATTGTGTGTGTACGCGTGTCTGCGTATTGTGTGTGTGCGTGTCTGCGTATTGTGTGTGTGCGTGTCTGCGTATTGTGTGTGTGCGTGTCTGCGTACTGTGTGTGTGTGTGCATGTCTGTGTATTGTGTGTGTGTACGCGTGTCTGCGTACTGTGTGTGTGTGCATGTCTGTGTATTGTGTGTGTACGCGTGTCTGCGTATTGTGTGTGTGTGTGTGTCTGCGTACTGTGTGTGTACGCGTGTCTGTGTATTGTGTGTGTGCGTGTCTGTATATTGTGTGTGTGTGCGTGCGTACTGTGTGTGCGTGCATGTCTGCATATGTGAAGGATGACGTGGCAGGCTGGGCCCTGTGTTGTATACCTATATTTCTGTGCGGTATCTGTGCATCATGAATTGTGGTATGTGCTAAAGGGGCCACTGAGACTCTTTTCCCCGGGGCCCAGAAAAACCTGGAGCCGGCCCTGGAACAATGGACGGTCCATTTACATTCAACAAGGTCTGTATACATATATACCGCAAGTGGCCATAAAAACAGTATCAGGCACTGTCATATAATACCGCCTTACAGTGCGCTAATAATAGTGCCATAAAGTGCCCATGCAATAAGTCAAACTGTATAGCACCTAAATAATACTGCAATGCAATCCCTATATAAGAAATCAAACTGTATAGTGCCTAAATAATACCAGCATACTATGGGTATACAATACGTCAAACTGTGCAGTACCTAAATAATACCGCCATACAATGCCTATACCAGAAATCAAACTGTATAGTTCCTAAATAACACCTTCATATATGCCTAAATAAAACCAAACAATACCTATGAGACTCTTATGAGACTGAAGCACTACCTACTGCGCTACCAAATAAAACTACCATACAATGCCTATACAAGAAATCTAACTGTATAGTGCCTAAATGATACCTTCATATGATGACAATACAATACAGTGGGGAAAAAAAAAGTATTTAGTCAGCCGCCAATTGTGCAAGTTCTCCCACTTAAAAAGATGAGGTCGGCCTGTAATTGACATCATAGGTCGACCTCAACTATGAGAGACAAAATGAGAAAACAAATCCTGAAAATCACATTGTCTGATTTGGAAAGAATTTTTTTTTCAGATTTTGGTGGAAAATAAGTATTTGGTCAATTACAAACAAGCAAGATTTCTGGCTCTCACAGACCTGTAACTTCTTCTTTAAGAGGCTCCTCTGTCCTGCACTCATTACCTGTAGTACTGGCTCCTCTGTCCTCCACTCATTACCTGTAGTACTGGCTCCTCTGTCCTCCACTCATTACCTGTAGTACTGGCTCCTCTGTCCTCCGCTCATTACCTGTAGTACTGGCTCCTCTGTCCTCCACTCATTACCTGTAGTACTGGCTCCTCTGTCCTCCACTCATTACCTGTAGTACTGGCTCCTCTGTCCTCCACTCATTACCTGTAGTACTGGCAGCTGTTTGAACTTGTTATCAGTATAAAAGACACCTGTCCGCAACCTCAGTCACACTCCAAACTCCACTATGGTGAAGACCAAAGAGCTGTCGAAGGACACCAGAAACAACATTGCAGCCCTGCACCAGGCTGGGAAGACTGAATCTGCAATAGGCAAGTAGCTTGGTGTGAAGAAATCAACTGTGAGAGCAATAATTAGAAAATGGAAGACATACAAGACCACTGATAATCTCCCTCGATCTGGGGATCCACACAAGACCTCACCCCGTGGGGTCAAAATGATCTCAAGAACGGTGAGCAAAAATCTCAGAACCACACGGGGGGACCTAGTGAATGACCTGCAGAGAGCTGGGACCAACGTTACACAGACTACCATCAGTAACACACTACGCCGCCAGGGACTCAGATCCTGCAGTGCCAGACGTGTCCCCCTGCTTAAGCCATTACATGTCTGGGCCCGTCTGAAGTTTGCTAGAGAGATGATCCAGAAGAGTATTGGGAGAATGTCCTATGGTCAGATGAAACCAAAGTAGAACTGTTTGGTAGAAACACAACTCGTCGTGTTTGGAGGAGAAAGAATGCTGAGTTGCATCCAAAGAACACCATACCTACTGTGAAGCATGGGGGTGGCAACATCATGCTTTGGGGCTGTTTCTCTGCCAAGGGACCCGGATGACTGATCCGTGTACATGAAAGAATAAATGGGGCCATGTATCGTGAGATTTTGAGAGCAAACCTCCTTCCATCAGCAAGGAAGGGCATTGAAGATGAAACGTGGCTGGGTCTTTCAGCATGACAATGATCCCAAGCACACCGCCAGGGCAACGAAGGAGTTGCTTTTTTAGAAGCATTTCAAGGTCCGGGAGTGGCCTAGCCAGTCTCCAGATCTAAACCCTATAGAAAACCTTTGGAGGGAGTTGAAAGTCCGTGTTGCCCAGTGACAGCCCCAAAACATCACTGCTCTAGAGGAGATCTGCATGGAGGAATGGGCCAACATACCAGCAACAGTGTGCGCCAACCTTGTGAAGACTCACAGAAAACGTTTGACCTCTGTCATTGCCAACAAAGGATATATAGCAAAGTATTGAGATGAACTTTTGTAATTGACCAAATACTTATTTTCCACCAAAAGTTGAAAAAAATTTCTTTCCAAATCAGACAATGTGATTTTCAGGATTTGTTTTCTCATTTTGTCTCTCATAGTTGAGGTCGACCCATGATGTCAATTACAGGCCGACCTCATCTTTATAAGTGGGAGAACTTGCACAATTGGAGGCTGAATAAATACTTTTTTTCCCCACTGTAAGTGAAACTGTATAGTGCCTAAACAATACCGCCATACAATCACTATACAAGAAATCAAACCATATAGTGCCTAAATAATATTAATTTTATTTTACAAATGATTGGGGACATGTACAGACAAAAAAAATCAGATAATGAGATTGACACACTACCTACTGCGCTAACAAATAAAACCACCATACAATCCCTATACAAGAAATAAAACTGTATAGTGCCTAAATAAAACCACAATACAATGACTATACAAGAAATAAAACTGTATAGTGCCTAAATATTACTGAAATACTATGACTATAGAATAAGTCAAACTGTATGGTACCTAAATAATACCCCAATACAATGCTTTTACAAAAAATGACACCGCCATATAATCCTTATGCAATAAGTAAAACTGTATAGTTCCTAAATAATACCGCCATGTCATGCATACACAATGAAGCAAACTGAATCCGCTCTATACCGGATACTGGAGCGGGACTTCTAGGATTGCTTCCTGCAATCGGTGGCACTGGAGACCCCGATCTCGTCCTCTATAAGGAGCCTTCTCACATAGTTTATTTCCCAGGGAGCATTGCACGGTCTATACAGTGCAAGCGATCAAACAATCACAGGTTCAAGTCCCCTAGTAGGATTAAAAAATTAAGTGAAATGTAAAAAATATATATATTTTAAAATGTATTAAATAAAAATCACAGATTGCAGCCGCATGACTGAGGATAGAAAATCAAACCAGAATCTTCTTCAAAAGGAAGGTGCCTCCATTTGCCGGCAGCTGTTTTGGGACTTTTGCTCCTCATCAGTGCAGAGCAGGACACTGTTTGGTGAGGTCAGGGGTCTATAGGGTTTAGGTATTTCCTTTTGTTGGAAAACCTGTTTAGATTTTACACAATGCAGCAGTTTTACCTGCAGTCCTATCTATGGAGTTCAATAACAAACTGAGCTCTGCGACATCCATCTATATTGTCTGTACGGAGCAAGCTGTCGTCGTACATTGCCCTTGTCTTACCTAGACTTTACAGACATCGTGCTCATATCACAATTTATGTGTCACTTTACATGGGACTGCGAGTTAAATGACTGCATAATCTAAACTTGTTAGTGATCATGATTAATCACAAACTCAGCTCTGCTATATCTGTCTATATATCTGTATACATTATGTTCATTTTACGCTTTTTTCCTTCATATTAATATACACATATAGCAGAGCTGGGTTGGTCATGATGATGCCACATGTGGTACATATAGTTTTACACAGGACTGCAGGTATAGAGAAAGCACTGAGCTCTGCTACATCTGTCTATAGGACTGCAGAGATTTCCTTCCTCCATTCCTATCTATTAATACTGAGGTGCAGCAGAGGTGAGTTTGTCATGGAGTATTAGAATGTACTGTCTATGATTTTACATAGGACTGCAAGTAAACCTACTGTTTACTGTCGCTCTAAAGAGTTCAATGACAAACTCAGCTCTGCTACATCTGCATCTATATATTTCTATTCATTATCCTCTTACCCTTTCTGGAAAGGTCTCTCCCCTCGTCTGTCCTCATTGAGCTCTGCTACATACTAGATGTCACAACCTACATATCAGGAAGCCACCCGCAATAGGGTGTGTGTTGTGTGGCAGCTTCACCCTCCCAGCTGTAACCAGGCAGGTGTGGGTGTGGGTGTCAAACACAATCAGTGACACATTATGGAAATCTGTCACTTGACTGGAAGCTTTCAGGACATCCTTGTCCCATCCTTGTGTACTCTGTGCTCCCATTTCTCAAAATTCGGTAAAATCTCTGCTTGCTGTCAATGAATAGAAACATCGTGTTTGCTACAGAGCCCCAAACCCAGTCCTAAAAGTGTCCAACTGATACACTGTAACAAGCCCTGCAGCTGTGTCAGTTCGGTATTAGTAGGACAGATTATAAAAAGTAACTCCTCCCACATTTCTCATTGCGCCACCCCTGCTTACATTCATCAGTCTGAAAATGATTCAACTCCACCTACATTTTCAAAAGTAAAAAATGATGTAACTCCACCTACTTTGTTCATTGTCCCACCCCTGCTTATATGTATCCATTAAAAATGATGTAACTCCACCTACTTTGTTCATTGTCCCCCCCTGCTTATATGTATCCATTAAAAATGATGTAACTCCATCTACTTTGTTTATTGTCCCACCCCTGCTTATATGTATCCATAAAAAATGATGTAACTCCACCTACTTTGTTTATTGTCCCACCCCTGCTTATATGTATCCATAAAAAATGATGTACCTCCACCTACTTTGTTTATTGTCCCACCTCTGCTTATATGTATCCATTAAAAATTATGTAACTCCACTTACTTTGTTCATTGTCCCACCCCTGCTTATATGTATCCATTAAAAATGATGTAACTCCATCTACTTTGTTTATTGTCCCACCCCTGCTTATATGTATCCATTAAAAATGATGTAACTCCACCTACTTTGTTTATTGTCCCACCCCTGCTTATATGTATCCATAAAAAATTATGTACCTCCACCTACTTTGTTTATTGTCCCACCTCTGCTTATATGTATCCATTAAAAATTATGTAACTCCACCTACTTTGTTCATTGTCCCACCCCTGCTTATATGTATCCATTAAAAATGATGTAACTCCACCTACTTTCTTTATTGCCCCACCCCTGCTTATATGTATCCATTAAAAATGATGTAACTCCACCTACTTTGTTTATTGTCCCACCCCTGCTTATATGTATCCATTAAAAATTATGTAACTCCACCTACTTTGTTTATTGTCCCACCCCTGCTTTTATGTATCCATTAAAAATGATGTACCTCCACCTACTTTGTTCATTGTCCCACCCCTGCTTATATGTATCCATTAAAAATTATGTAACTCCACCTACTTTGTTTATTGTCCCACCCCTACTTATATGTATCCATTAAAAATTATGTAACTCCACCTGCTTAGTTTATTGTCCCACCCCTGCTTATATGTATCCATTAAAAATTATGTAACTCCACCTACTTTGTTTATTGTCCCACCCCTGCTTATATGTATCCATTAAAAATGATGTAACTCCACCTACTTAGTTTATTGTCCCACCCCTGCTTATATGTATCCATTAAAAATTATGTAACTCCACCTACTTTGTCCATTGTCCCACCCCTGCTTACATTTATCTATACAAAATTAGTAATTCTACACACTCATTTTAACTGGAACTCTATCTGCTTATATTTATCATTCCAAGAATTATGTAACTCCACACACTTTTCCCCTTCAACACCCCTGCTTATATTTCTGTGTCCAAAATGGTAAGTTCATAAACTTTTTTCACTGCCCACCTCTGCTTACAATTATCAGTTAAAAATGATGTAACGCCACCTACTTTTTTCACTGCCCCACCCCTGCTTACATGTATCTGTCCAAAACTATGTAACACTGCACACTCTTTCTAACTGCTTCTCCTCCCCTTACATTGATCAGTCTGAAAATAATGTAACTCCACCTACTTTCTCTTTTTTTAACTATTAATATAGGTGTATCTTGGCATCTTTCTTTTTCACTCTCCTAATATGTATCTGTTGAAACTAATGCAACTGTCCCCATGTTTTCACAGTTCCTCCCCTGCTTACATTTATCTGTCCACTATCATGTTACTCCACCCAATCTTTTTTTTCTTTACTTCTTCACTTTCCCATACATTTATCAATCTATAATCATGTAACGTCACCCCCTTTTTGTTTACTACCCCATCCCTGCTTACATTTCTCTGTCCAAAATTTGTAACTCCTCCCACTCCTTCTAGCTGCTTTTATCTGTCTAATATCATGTCACTCCACCTATTCTTTTTTTTTTTTTTACTTCTTTACCTTCACCTACATTTATCAATCTAAAATCATGGAATTCAACCCACCTCTTTTGTTACTGCCCCGCCCCTGCTTACATTTCTCTATCCAAAATGGCAGAAGTTCCTAAACTTTTTTCGCTGCCCACCTCTGCTTACATTTATCTGTCCAAAATGATGAACTAATATAATTCAAAACGCTCTATTTGTCAGTTCAAAAAATAATGTAACTCCACCTTCTTTTTTTACTGCCCTGCCCCTGCTTACATTTATCTGTCCAAAATTTGTAGCTCCTCCCACTCTAACTCCTATCATGTTACTCTACCCAATCTTTTTTTTTTACTTTGCTTCCATTTACCAATCTAAAATCATGGAACTCCACCCACTTTTTTTACGGCCCCGCCCCTGCTTATCTTTTTCTGTCTAAAATTAAAGCAATGCAGCCCACTTTTGGAAGCGATCCATTCCAGCTGGCCTATAAGAGGAACAAATTGTGGTTGAAAAATTGTACCGAAGCCTCTACCCAGCTTAAAATGGCTGATAACAGGGAGTAATAGGTCACTTTCACTTGCACAATGAATAGAAAGCAGAAATGTTTTACTGTCCCTTTAATAAGTAACTTCCTCCTGTTTATGCAGGTTCATGAAGGTCCTACAGGAGATACAGGAGTGGTAGCTATAAAAGCAGCAGAAACTGGGTGGAGTGAACATCCTCAGGATTTCCAGAAATAGAAACAATCAGAGTCAATGTGCGAAAAAAAAAAAAAAAAAACATTAAGCAATTGCCAGTAAGCGATTGCCCAGTAGTGATGTTGCTCTAGTTCTGTGGAGCAATAGATTTGCATCATGCAATACTGGCCCTTTAAGGAGCGATGGGATATAATTCAGATAAACAGGAAAACCTGGATGAGATCTCTTGTGGGATTTGTACTGGTGTCCAGTGGCCACCAAACTTTCCCAGGTTCCTGACAGGCAAAGATAAAAAGTGGTGGGGGGGTTGTATCACTACGTAACTAGGAATATTACGTAAACCGGGCGTGACCGCTACATTCCTGGAAGTGATCGTTACAGCGAGCCAAACATTGCAGACATTGGGGGGAAATACTAAACTGTTACAAAGTAACAATGTATTTAAAGGGGAAGCGTCATCTGTTAAAATCCTAATAGGGAATATGGATCTTGCAGATTAAGATCTCCTTGCTTCCGTCTGCAAACCAGAAGGATTTCAGCTCTGGAGAACTCAGCGTGACCATATATTATATTGTTGCTTCATTGGCGTGATGATGACCACAAGCAGAATCCCAAATAAAAAAAACGCTAGTCAATATTGTTTTAGCAACAGGGAAAAAAAAAACTATGTAAAGTGAATGAACTCCTGCACTGATTTATTGCTGATCTTGTGTCTGTATGCAGCAAACAGAAAAAGCAAAGCTGCAGTGTAAAGCATAAGGGACTGAAAACCCCCCCCCCGAGACACAGCCTTGTTCTAGGTTCATAATAGTTTTGCTCAAATAGGAAGAAACCTGTCAATTATATTATGTCAGGTGGGGAAAAATGAAGGGGGCGCAGCAGACACCTTTCTCCGAATGCATAACATAACTGTAGACACAAGCCGGTGTTGATTCTACATTTTAGATTTACACATACCCCCTGTTAGGGCAGCACGAAACTACTTAAAAGTTAACTATAAGTGTGAAATTTCTAACTACCAGCAACCGCCACTAGGGGGAGCACACTGCATACAGATTTATAATGCTCCCATTGAAATCAATGGATGCAAAAAAAAAGATTTTGCAGAGAGCTCCCTCTACTGGTGAGGCAAGGCGACTTGTCTCATCTTCCAGGAGTTCAGGTGATTTCTTCAAGTTATAAAACATAGGTGGTAGACAAAATAAATGGTCTTTCGAGCCTTTTTGCTGGTCTTGTGCGATTTTTCTCGGACCCGGAGTTGCATTGAGATAAACCATTAGTGATTCCCCCGCATCCTTCTTCCGTTCTTGGCCACCTTATACGTGCGGAGGATACAGGACACCATCTGATAATAGGATACTGTGGGCTTCTGGGTCTCGTCACCCGTATGCAGCGCCGTCCCAACCCTCAGGTCTCATATAACCCCCCACTGCCGAATCTCCGATATCCCCTGACCTCCAGCTGACTGCAGCAGTAACGACGAGACAAGTCATGGGCACGAGATGATAGGGAGAGGAATGGAGGAGTGCAACCTGCTAATTATAACGCTATAGCATCACACATCTGACTAGCGGTAATTTCAGGGGATTGTGCACATTGATGTGCTTATTATAGGGGCATCCCGGCTTAGACCCCTAGAGGACTCATGGGTCACCCTGAACACAAGCTCCTTTTCTTCCAAGCCTCCCAAGACATGATTCCCCATTAACGGCCCCCAGATGCCAAGAAATGCCCATAAAATCTCCCAAAAGTGAACATTTATGAGGCCGGCGTTAGGGGCAGGCAAACTGGGCAAATGCCCAGGGCCTCCACCCACAAAAGGAACCTCCTGCTTCTGCAGCCCCTTTATGAATTGTACAGAGGGTGCACAGCATTCCTTCCAGACCCTGCCCATTTGTGATCAGTTAATCCTAAACTGTGATCAAACTTTTGTCCTTAGGGGACAATTTTTTTTTCTTACTTATATGCATGCATAAAAAAAAAATCATTTTTTGCAATCAGGTTTCACTACAAAAAAATTGCATCGTTTGCCTTCTATAGCCACTGTCTATTGCTGGCTGCAGAATGAGTTAACTGAGAAACCGTCCGTGAGCTCAATCTAGAATCGTTTCTAACTCTTTTATCTGTCTTTTTCTGAGCTCCTCTCAGCTGATTTTATGACTACAGACCACATCAAAGTTGAATATTCAGTGAACAAAGACAAACCGTGCAAAATTTTTAATGAAAACCAATTGCAAAATTTTATTTTATTTTTTTTTAAACCACAAATACATGCATTTAAATTAAATAAAAAGGAAATTAATTATCATTCTGGATATCAGCTACGGTCCATATAATTCCCCGTCAGTGATATTCTCATCATTCTCCCAATCTGCTGAACATTCCACTCTTGTTTACGTCTAGAATAACTGAACAAACCTAAGGGCGTGTTCACACTCTCACAGCTGAAAATTTGCTACAATTGTATCCAATTTAGACAAAACCCACCAGAAGCTTATATCTCTGATAGTTTGTTACAATGTGTCAGAACCCTACAAAACACATCAGTCCAGTTAGGATTCATTAATTCACAGAGGGAGGTCTGGACCGATCTACAGCTGTAACGAACCTTCAGCTGTGAGAAGTACTAGTGGTCTGTACAGGTTTTCAGCTTCTGTATATAATCATGAATGTTCTCATTCGCTGCCAGCAAGCAGAGATCTTGAAAATGAAAATAAATAGGAAAAAAACATCTTTTTACCCCAGAGTATTATAGTGTTTAATGAACATAATATGGTCACCATGTGCCCCGGAATAGTGGTGACTGCGGGTAGGTGCGAGGTGTGCTGTGTTTGTATTACACCGTGATAACAGCGCAGGAATGCCGCGCCGCAGGGCGGTGAGGGGAGATCTCTGCTGTAAGATATTTTTACACTGTGTGTTGCAATATGGGGGAGCTGTGGAAGCTGCACCTTGTGCCAGTTCAGTCTTACCTTCCATGGAGCCCTGTGTGCGGTACTTTGCATAAATGATGTACTGCCCTGCAGTGTACAAATATGCAAACCATACAGCGCCTAATTATATGTACAGAAGGTTATGGTGTCCAAAAAGCAAGTAAATATATTGATTAAGTTAGGTTTGAGGAAAGGGTTAGTGTTAGGGTTACGGTTAGGGCTAGTGCTAGAGTTAGCGTTAGGGTTTGGTTTAGGGCTATGGTTAGGGCTAGGATTATGTTTGGGGTTATTAGTAGGATTTGAGTTAGGACTAGAGGTAGTGCTAGGGTTAGATTTAGGGCTAGCGTTAGGGTCAGGACAAGGGTTAGATTTAGGAGTAAGAAGTAGATTAGAAAAACTCCAGCACCTTCTCCGTATCCATCAAAAGAGATGTAAAGTTAAAACGTCCATTTTATTAGTTCCATTAAAAAAGCGCCATATGTAAGGCAGGGCTAAAGGTCCTAAAGCTCTGCCTTACATATGGCGCTCTTTTAATGGAACTAATAAAATGGACGTTTTAACTTTACATCTCTTTTGATGGATACGGAGAAGGTGCTGGAGTTTTTCTAATCTACCTCTTACTGCTTCTCATCCCTGGATTTGTTACCAAGGATTTCCGTGCACCAGTGGACCCTTATGGCATATGCATGGTAGGCTGAAATTTTTCCTTTTTTTCCTTATATACCTGGTTAGATTTAGGGCTAGTGTTAGGGTTAGGACAAGGGTTAGTACTAGGGTTAGATTTAGGGCTAGCGTTAGGGTTAGGACAAAGGTTAGTGTTAGGTTTAGGGCTAGGGTTAGGTTTGGGGTTATTGTTAGGATTTGGGCTAGGTCTAGAGGTAGTGCTAGGATTTGGTTTAGGACTTGGGTTAGGGTTATGGTTAGAGATAGTGTTAGGGTTAGGACAAGGGTTAGTACTAGGGTTAGATTTAGGGCTAGCGTTAGGGTTAGGACAAGGGTTAGTACAAAGGTTAGATTTAGGGCTAGCGTTAGAGTTACGACAAGGGTGAGTATTAGGTTTAGGGTTAGGGCTAGGGTAAGGTTTGGGGTTATTGTTAGGATTTGGGTTAGGTCTGGAGGTAGTGCTAGGATTAGGTTTAGGACTAGGGTTAGTGTTACTGTTGGGGCTAGTGTTAGGGTAAGGGTTATCGCTAAGGTTAGGACCAGAGTTAGTGGTAGGGTTAGGTTTAGAGCTAGCGTTAGGGTTAGGACAAGGGTTAGTTTTAGGGTTAGGTTTGGGGTTATTGTTAGGATTTGGGTTAGGTCTAGAAGTAGTGGTAGGATTAGGTTTCGGACTAGGGTTAGTGTTACAGTTAGGACTAGTGTTAGGGTTAGGGTAAGGGTTATCGCTAAGGTTAGGACCAGAGTTAGTGATAGGGTTAGGTTTAGAGCTAGCGTTAGGATTAGGACAAGGGTTAGTTTTAGGGTTAGGTTTGGGGTTATTGTTAGGATTTGGGTTAGGTCTAGAAGTAGTGGTAGGATTAGGTTTCGGACTAGGGTTAGTGTTACAGTTAGGACTAGTGTTAGGGTTAGGGTAAGGGTTATCGCTAAGGTTAAGACCAGAGTTAGTGATAGGGTTAGGTTTGAGGTTATATTAAAACAAACATAATACAAATATAATAACAAAGATAAAAATATATATATCATACAATATGTAACTCTTTATTTTTAAAATTTTAGCCCAGATTTCAGCAAGAAGCATAAAAAAATAGAAGCAAAGGGCGAACTATACAGCCACGTTTTCTCACAATACATCTGCTCGGTGCACCATGGGATCAGTACTGGACCAGTGGAAGAGGCACAGGGAGCTAACTATGCACCGGTCAGAGAGTGCAAAATACTTTCCTTCCCCAGGTACTGGCAACCCTACCGGCATCACTGGGCACATGGCAGGCTGGGGACCTATTACAGATTTTGCTTTGGGCCCAGGCGGTCTCCACCCTTGGGCATGTGCCAGGGTAAACTAAGGGCAGATACTTTTAGAGACTTCCCTCCCGGCTCCGCACACAGGTCACCTCCCCAGAAACTGACAGTACAGCAATGTGATCTCAGGGCCGGGCCGGGAACAAAGGGAATTTCTCGAAAGAAGTTTGGTGTGAACGGCTGCCAGGCGACCATTGTCTCTGCCCTCGCCAGACATGATCCAGCAGGTTCTCCTGTTATGTCACCGACAATGGATTCCAATCCACCATCACAAGTGGTATTTAACCCTTCTCATTCCAAAGACGTCAATATCTCAGATATACGTGAAAGATCTTTCTCTACGAGCCATTCAGTAATC
The DNA here is from genome assembly GCF_046119375.1 of Phyllobates terribilis. Classification (NCBI taxonomy): domain Eukaryota; kingdom Metazoa; phylum Chordata; class Amphibia; order Anura; family Dendrobatidae; genus Phyllobates; species Phyllobates terribilis. The sequence continues at coordinate 59,749,220 of NW_027362763.1, forward strand.
CGGGAAAGCTGAGTGACAACCTCTGCGAGAGCTGTTCTGGGGGTTATAAATCAGGTGTCACCCAGCTTTCCCAGAAACAGATACAGACAAGAATTTTGGCTTTATTAACAGATCCCCAATCATTTATTATCCAGCTTTTCCAATCTCCTGAATGTCAAATTTCCTTCATTATACATTGATATACATCCCATTGCAGCGTGGTTACATAACTTGCTGGGTGGGAAAGTTAGGTGCCAGTCTTTGCAGGATCAGTGATAGTGATGATATTGGTTGTCACCCAGCTTTCCCAGAGTCCTGAATGGTTATAGATAGCTGGTCATTAGAGGAGTATTATAAAGCTGGATGACAGCCTCTTTGAAAGCTCTGATATTTATTATATCACTTGTCTAGATTTATAGTGACAAGTATCATTTAATAAATAGCCAGGGAAGCCATTCCGGAGTCTAGGAAAGCTGACAACCCCGGTACCAGACATTCTGATTGTTGTCACCCAGCTTTCCTAGAAATGTGATTACAGCTCATATCACCCAGCTTTTCCTAGCTCCTGGGTGTCATATCTGGGTAGACACACGATGATACGAGAGAAGAAGAAATATCACAATGTGAGGAAAGTGACAATTTGCTCAGGAGTCTGGGAAAGCTGGGTGACAACCTCTGTAGGAACCATTTTGGTGATAATTTTCATTGTCATCCATCTTTTTTAGAGTCCAGAATGCCCCATTATGCAGACAAGGGGATGGATTATGGACTGATAAGTTTCTTAGAAATGCAGGAAAGCTGGGTAATAATATCCTATTACTTGCCACACAGCTTTCCCAGGAGCAGATAAACCACATTTATGTAAAAAGAAGTGATATATAAAGTTTAATCTCCAGTGCCCCAACAGGGCATTGCATACCCCCACAACTACACACCAGGGGGAAGCTCTGCCACATCGGAGGAGTAAACACCATGTGACGCTTGAGGGGCCCCTGCTGCAGATTTCGCATTAGGGCCCAAAAGCTTCAAGTTACGTCTGCGGGAAAGACTGGAGGGCAGCAATGGGTTAAGCTTAGTCTGTAGTGTCCCCAGGGGGCGTCCTTGAGCAGCCTGTGTGATTACAGCATGGAGCCCCTGAGGATGCCGGTCCCATCGCTGCTCGCACATAAACACCACGGCTGTAACTCTGCCCCCGCTACACGATAAAACACCAACCGCCACAACAAAGGAGCCGTCATATGGAGGAGCGCTGGTGGGCGACTTCTACCTGCCATCATCGCCCTAATACCTGGTAATCGGCCATCGTCGCCCTACCACCTGGTAATCGGCCATCGTTGCCCCTATACCTGGTAATCGTCTGTCATCGCCCTAATACCTGGTAACAGGCCGTCATCGCCCTAATACCTGGTAATCGGCCATCGTCGCCCTAACACCTGGTAATCGGCCATTGTTGCCCCTATACCTGATAATCGGCCGTCATCACCCCAATACCTGGTAATGGGCCGTCATCGCCCCAATACCTGGTAATGGGCCGTCATCACCCTAATACCTGGTAATAGGCCGTCATTGCCCTAATACCTGGTAATTGGCCATCATCACCCCAATACCTGGTAATGGGCCATCATCGCCACAATACCTGGTAATGGGCAGTCATCGCCCCAATACCTGGTAATAGGCCGTCATCGCCTTAATACCTGGTAATAGGCCGTCATCGCCCTAATACCAGGTAATAGGCCGTCATCGCCCCAATACCTGGTAATGGGCCATCATCGTCACAATACCTGGTAATAGGTCGACATCGCCACAATACCTGGTAATGGGCCGTCATCACCTTAATACCTGGTAATAGGTCGTCATCGCCACAATACCTGGTAATGGGCCGTCATCGCCACAATACCTGGTAATGGGCCGTCATCACCTTAATACCTGGTAATAGGCCGTCATCACCTTAATACCTGGTAATAGGTCGTCATCGCCCTAAAACCTGGTAATAGGCCGTCATCACCTTAATACCTGGTAATGGGCCGTCATCGCCCCAATAACTGGTAATGGGCCGTCATCGCCCCAATAACTGGTAATGGGCCGTCATCGCCCTAATACCTGGTAATCGGCCATCGTCGCCCTAACACCTGGTAATCGGCCATCGTTGCCTCTATACCTGGTAATCAGCCGTCATCGCCCCAATACCTGGTAATGGGCCGTCATTGCCCTAATACCTGGTAATAGGCCGTCATCGTCCTAATACCTGGTAATCGGCCATCATCACCCCAATGCCGGGTAATCGGGTCTACGGTGCCCTTTCTTGTTTCCTATGACCACAAACAAGCAAATATAGGGAATAGGGCGGCCAAAATGATCATTAGGCATTGTTGGTTGCCCAAAAAATACCAGAAGTGACCCTGATAGCAGAACGAGGGCATTTTACAGGGTTGTCCTATATTTGTCACATATTTGCCCAGACACTCATTTACAAACACTGGGACACACTTAAAGGGAATGAACCATAAGAAAGTGACTTATTCTTTAAATCGTTTTTTTCCTGTTAATTGTATTTTTAAACAATTTTTGGCAATTTTTTTTCATATCACAAACTTTATTAAAAAAAAAAAATTAGGAATACTGTCATTTTCACACTGGCCATTGGGGTTTTTATTTTTATTTTTTAGACTCACACTTCCTGTTCTTTCAAGAAGAGTTTTCAGCAGTTTCTTTATCAGCAGAGGCATTGCACCTCTATACACAGCTGATAATACTGGAACCACCAATCACAATAGGAGATGTCACAGCTCACCTTCTCCCTCTTCCTGCACAATGACATTTGCACACAGTAAATTGACACTTTAATACCAAAGATAGTGTCGGGATCTGACCATTGTGGTTAATATTTAAAGTATAAAAAGAAATGTGAAAATTGCAATATTTATTTTTAATAAAGATTGCAATATGTAGAAAAATAATTATCAATTTAAAAAAAAATACATGTAACACAAAAACCTGACTTAAACAATACATCATTTTCTGATGACACATTCCCTTTAAGGGAAAGATGGGAAGTCAGCCTCATCAACCTGCAACGCCGGTTATGTATAATTTATTTTTTTTGAGCCGGGTCTTGGGTGTGAAATATGGGGTCTGTTCTTGGGCCTAAATTATGGGGTTTGACATGGGATCTGAAATGTATGGTCTGGTCTTGGGTTTAAAGTATGGGGTTTACACTATGTTTCTGGTCTTGGATCTGAAGTATGGGGCCTGGTCTTGGATCTGAAGTATGGGGCCTGGTCTTGGATCTGAAGTATGGGGTCTGGTCTTGCATCTGAAGTATGGGGTCTGATCTGGGATCTGAAGTATGGGGTCTGGTCTTGGATCTGAAGTATGGGGTCTGGTCTTGGATCTGAAGTATGGGGTCTGATCTGGGATCTGAAGTATGGGGTCTGGTCTTGGATCTGAAGTATGGGGTCTGATCTGGGATCTGAAGTATGGGGTCTGATCTGGGATCTGAAGTATGGGGTCTGGTCTTGGATCTAAAGTATGGGGCCTGGTCTTGGATCTAAAGTATGGGGCCTGGTCTTGGATCTGAAGTATGGGGTCTGGTCTTGGATCTGAAGTATGGGGTCTGATCTGGGATCTGAAGTATGGGGTCTGGTCTTGGATCTGAAGTATGGGGTCTGATCTGGGATCTGAAGTATGGGGTCTGGTCTTGGATCTGAAGTATGGGGTCTGGTCTTGGATCTGAAGTATGGGGTCTGGTCTTGGATCTGAAGTATGGGGTCTGGTCTTGGATCTGAAGTATGGGGTCTGATCTGGGATCTGAAGTATGGGGTCTGGTCTTGGATCTGAAGTATGGGGTCTGATCTGGGATCTGAAGTATGGGGTCTGGTCTTGGATCTGAAGTATGGGGTCTGGTCTTGGATCTGAAGTATGGGGTCTGGTCTTGGATGTGAAGTATGGGGTCTGGTCTTGGATGTGAAGTATGGGGTCTGATCTTGGATGTGAAGTATGGGGTCTGATCTTGGATCTGAAGTATGGGGCCTGGTCTTGAGTCTGAAGTATGGGGCCTGGTCTTGAGTCTGAAGTATGGGGCCTGGTCTTGAGTCTGAAGTATGGGGTCTGGTCTTGAGTCTGAAGTATGGGTTCTGGTCTTGGATCTGAAGTATGGGGCCTGGTCTTGAGTCTGAAGTATGGGGTCTGGTCTTGAGTCTGAAGTATGGGGTCTGGTCTTGAGTCTGAAGTATGGGGTCTGGTCTTGGATGTGAAGTATGGGGTCTGGTCTTGAATGTGAAGTACGGGGCCTGGTCTGGAGTCTAAAGTATGTTGTCTGATTTGGGATCTGAAGTACGGAGCCTGGATTTTTTTTGCTAGCAAAGCCCACCCCAAAGCAACAAACTCCACCCTCATGAGAAGCCAAACTCAGCCAAAGTGGAGGTGTCCATAGAAAAAAAATGTCTGTCCTATACAGGCCATCAAGGGAGTAACACTAGTAAGTGCAGAACATAACAGGTCCCTCTGTCCCTTGGGAAAAGTACAATAAATGATGCGTAATTTTGGGGGGTCCTCTTGCTAATTTTGCACTGGGGTCTAGGAGTTCTTTACATGAATTTGTAATACTGACCCCTGCAGGATGGTAAAAGCTATGACACCTCTAAGGAATAAAAGATGATAAAATCTTGTTATTTTCTTATTGAATATTTCTATTATATTTAATAAAATGTCATTTTATTCACAGGAGATGACGTGACTGGCGGGGGCGACTCGTCCCAGCGTGTTCTGCTGTCTGCTACACAGAGAAGATGACAAACTGGACTGACATTTCGGCACCGCGGTGATGTCATGGGACATTTACAATCAAACAATGGGGTATTGTATCGAGCCTCTCGCTGAAACAGTAATGCAAAAGAGTCTCTGGAAAACACGACAAAGGCAAAGCAGAGAGGTGAAAAGTCTTCAATTGGGAATTAAACCAAGAAATCTTCACAATGTAATGGTTGATACATTTGGAAGCTGCTGAGCATAAAATATAATCAATTTGTTGCTCCCTTTTCAAAAAGTTGGGGAGTCTGACCGAGACAGGAGGAAAAACGCCAACTACGAGCTGCGCAAAAAGTTTTACAAACTTTCAATCGGTTCTACTCAAGGAAAACGGCTGTAAACTGCTTGATGAATTGGCCCGTATGGCTGCAAAAGAAAAAGAAAATATGAAAGAAAAAAAAAAAGGATCGAGAACTGAAAACCTCTTGGAAAAATTCATGGATTTTTTTACATGAATTTTTCAAAATTAGATTTTTCCACACCTTTAGTGTCTATGGAACACAATCTTTTAGACTTGAATGAGCCGTATGACTGGGTTCATACGTCGCATATTTGGGGTCGGTTTTTATTTTTTTCTTTGAGCTGATTTTCTGCGCTTAAAATCCGCAGTATTTTATTGTATCGGTTAAGTGGACGAGTTTTCACTGTAATCTCATCAATCCGCTGCGGTATTTTTTTGTGCAGAATTCACATGGGAATCGTTTTTTGTTCCCTTTTTTTTTTTTTTAAATACACAACTTGTCAATTCTTTGCACAGAATCATTGCGGATTTTATTTTTTGCAATGGAAAGGGTAAAATCTACATCAAATCTCCCGGTAACATGCAGATTCTGCTGAGTAAAAGCTGCAGAAAAATCCACATCAAATAGGCAGCATATGAACAGAGCCTAGCTTTGAAAAAATATTCTAGCCATGCTGATCAAAGAAGAAAGAATTATACCCACCATGGAAATCTTTTCCTCGCTCCATCAGACAGCAAGTGATGTCGTCCCAACCACCAGTCTCTGGTCATCGATTCCAATCTTACCGAGGAGGGAGCATATTTTTCGGTTGGGTATAGCTTCTTATCTTCTTTTTTTTAGCATGGTTCCCAATTGCAAAATTTTTAAAAAATGACTACACTATGTCCTCCCCAATTGTCCCTCTTACTGCACATACGAGATATATTCTTGTTCTAAACCAAGGATGTCAAACTCAAATACACAGAGAACCATAATGAAAAACTTGGACAAAGTATCAGGCCAACCAGTATACAGTATAATGGGACCCTCAAAGTCTTCCATACAGTATAATGGGACCCTCAAAGTCCTCCATTCAGAATAAATGGGCCCCACATAGTCCTTCATACAGAATAATGGGCCCATATAGGGGTGGTGGTTCTGGTGTCGGGGGCCAAATAAAACCACCCTGTGGGCCAGATTTGACCCACAGAACAGAGTTTGATATGTATGTTCTAAACTCTTTGTATTTTTTTCCCCAAAACAACATGCTTCTGCATGCAGTGCTTTGCTACTTCCTGCTGATTTTGTGAAAGGGGATCCAAAGCAAGCCTGTGCAGCAGAGAGGCAGTCTACTGTAAAACAAATAACACTTGTTATAGCTATGCATAATGAAATGGTGCTAGACAACCTGAACTCCTTCAGCTCGCTGAATACTTTACGTGACAAATGATTTTTCCTGATTATTGCTGACAACATTGTATCCACAACAGTAACAGTACTCGTCTACTGAACGCTGAGCTCCTAGGGTCTATGTAAAAGCGTGGACTGACTGACACAATGCACTGATGGATACCATGCACTGTCTCAGTTGATACTTTGTGTGTATGGTGACCGCAGAGTCAATATTCAGAAAACACGTCCTTGTCATTGTCATGAGGGACTTATTAGCGGGATAATTACACTTTATCTCCTGTCAAAGTTGAGCCACCCGAGAGATGAAGGTGTCTCGACCATTGTCCGTGGCATCAGAGGTAACTCCACCCAAATTACAGAATTCCAATATTGTCACAATATATCTCGTTTTTGATCTGGTTCTGCTGGTTTCTAATTTGATAAATGAACTTTCCTCCCACTTGTCATCTAACTCGCTCTACGACAACTGACAATCCGGCTTCCGTCCTCACCATTCTACTGAAACTGCCCTGAACAAAATTACTAACGACTTACTTACAGCCAAAGCTAACAGACAATTCTCTATACTCCGACTTCTTGACCTCTACCTTTGACAGATGACAACTGCCTCCTACTACAGATCCTTTCTTCTTTCCTCGGTATAACAGACCTAGCCCTCTCTTCGATCTCCTCATACCTGCACATTTAGCATCTCCTACTCCCACACTACCTCCTCATCCCGTCCTCTCTCTGTTGGAGTCCCTCAAGGCTCTATCTTAGGACCCCTACTCTTCTCCATCTATACCCTTGACACGAGACAACCCATAAAGTCCCATGACTTCCAGTACCATCTGTACGCTGATGACACCCAGATCTACCTCTGTGGCCCAGACATAACCTCTCTGCTGTCCAGAATCCCAGCATGTCTATCAGCCATATCCTCCTTCTTCTCCTCCTGCTACCTCAAGCTCAATGTGGACAAATCTGAACTCATTATCTTTCCTCCATCTCACGTATCTTCCCTACCTGATCTATCTATCACAATAAATGACAACACAATTTCCCCTGTACCGACATTCCGCTGCCTCGGAGTAACCCTTGACTCTGCCCTGTCCTTCATGCCGCACATCCAAACTCTGGCCACCTCCTGTCGCCTCCAGCTCAAACATATCTCCAGAATCCGCCCTTTCCTCAACCTACTAAAATGCTTGTGCACGCCCTCATCATCTCCCACCTTGACTGCTGCAACATCCTCCTTTGTGGCCTCCCTGCTAACACTCTCACACCTCTCCAGTTTGTTCTTAACTATGACTAGTTCATCACTCTCCTCGCTACTCCTCCTCTTGTCAACCCGCATGCGGAAATGCATGTGAAGAACGCTTCACATCCGCATGTCCCTGGCAGGAAAACGCATGTACAATCCGCATGTACAATCCGCATGTACAATCCGCATGTACAATCCGCATGTACAATCCGCATGTACAATCTGCATGTACAATCCGCATGCGTTTTTTCTGCCAGGGAGATGCAGAAATGCTCAGGAAAAATCCGGAGCATTTCTGCATCGTGGGCACATAGCCTAACTCATTTTTTTTACAATGTAATAATAATTGTTTGATTTGCATCCTCGGTCAAAGTAAATAACCTTACAATTGTCTCTGGCCTTGTCCTCATCCATATGGGTGTGTCTATCTTGGATCTATGGGGTGTGTCTATCTCTAAATGAGTCTAGAGGATGTCTGTCTCTAAATTAGGCGTGTCTATCTCTGAGTCTAGAGGATGTGTCTGTCTATGAGTCTATTGGGTGTGGCAGTCTCTAAATGAGTCTACAGAGTGTTTCTATCTCTAAATGGGTCCAGGGGGTGTGTCTATCGCTGACTCTAGAGGGTGTGTGTCTATCTCTAAATGAGTCTAGGGGTGTGTGTCTTTCTCTGAGTCTAGGGGGTGTGTCTATCTCTGAGTCTAGAGGGTGTGTCTATCTCTAAATGAGTCTAGGGGGTGTGTCTATATCTAAATGAGTCTAAGGGGTGTGTCTACCTGAGTCTAGAGGGTGTGTCTATATCTAAATGAGTCTAGGGTGTGTGTCTATCTCTGACTCTAGAGGCTGCGTCTATCTCTGACTCTAGAGGGTGTGTCTATCTCTGACTCTATAGGGTGTGTCTATCTCTGACTCTAGAGGGTGTGTCTATTTCTAACTCTAGAGGGTGTGTGTCTATCTCTGACTCTAGAGGGTGTGTCCATCTCTGACTCTAGAGGGTGTGTCTATCTCTGACTCTAGAGGGTGTGTCTATCTCTGACTCTAGAGGGTGTGTCCATCTCTGACTCTAGAGGGTGTGTCCATCTCTGACTCTAGAGGGTGTGTCCATCTCTGACTCTAGAGGGTGTGTCTATCTCTGACTCTAGGGGGTGTGTGTCTATCTCTGACTCTAGAGGGCGTGTCTATCTCTAATTGAGTCTAGGGGGTGTGTATCTCTAAATGAGTCTAGAGGGTGTGTCTATCTGTGACTCAAGAGGGTGTGTCTATCTCTGATTCTAGAGGGTGTGTGTCTATCTCTGAGTCTAGTGGGTGTGTCTATCTCTAAATGAGTCTAGGGGGTGTGTATCTCTAAATAAGTTTAGGGGGTGTGTATCTCTAAATGAGTCTAGAGGGTGTGTCTATCTCTAAATGATTCTATCTGTGAGTCCAAAGCCGGTCATACACATTTGATGACCATCGGCCAAACGATGCTTCAGACGATCTTTTGGCTGACAGAGATCTCACCCGGCTCTCCCCTAAACAGGAACGCTCGTGCTTCTGTGATCTATATGAGAAAATCACCCACATCACTGCCAGCAGCTTATCTCCAAGAGAACAATGTGACTGTCAGTCAGTAATTAGACATTCCCAATCGACATCCTCCCCGATGATCAGTCAGCCGACACCCCCATACATAGAATGTCAGCTGAAGTTCTCGATATCAGTAGGTTTGGCCAACATTAATTAGTCTAATTTGTATGGTGGTCTTAAGGCGTGACTCTTTCTAAATGAGTCAATGGGGTGTGTCCATCTCTAAATGAGTCAATGGGGTGTGCCTATGTCTTAATGAGTCCATGGGGTGGATCTTTGATACCTTTTTATTAATGACATTCATGGCTGCTCAGAGTTTACACAATAGACTAATCAGCTGTTGGTATATAGAGGGAGACACTAAATTATACATATTGGGGCAGAGGACTAGATAGCAGTGGCGCAAAGTCACATAGAGCGGAATGCTGTATATGTATATATATATATACAGTACAGACCAAAAGTTTGGACACACCTCATTTAAAGATTTTTCTGTATTTTCATGACTTTGAAAATTGTACATTCACACTGAAGGCATCAAAACTATGAATTAACAGATGTGGAATTATAAACTTAACAAAAAAGTGTGAAACAGCTGAAAATATGTCTTACATCCTAGGTTCTTCAAAGTAGCCACCTTTTGCTTTGATGACTGCTTTGCACACTCTTGGCATTCTCTTGATGAGCTTCAAGAGGTAGTCACCGGAAATGGTCTTCCAACAATCTTGAAGGAGTTCCCAGAGATGCTTAGCACTTGTTGGCCCTTTTGCCTTCACTCTGCGGTCCAGCTCACCCCAAACCATCTCGATTGGGTTCAGGTCTGGTGACTGTGGAGGCCAGGTCATCTGGCGTAGCACCCCATCACTCTCCTTCTTGGTCAAATAGCCCTTACACAGCCTGGAGGTGTGTTTGGGGTCATTGTCCTGTTGAAAAATAAATGATGGTCCAACTAAACGCAAACCGGATGGAATAGCATGCCGCTGCAAGATGCTGTGGTAGCCATGCTGGTTCAGTATGCCTTCAATTTTGAATAAATCCCCAACAGTGTCACCAGCAAAGCACACCCACACCATCACACCTACTCCTCCATGCTTCACGGTGGAAACCAGTCATGTAGAGTCCATCCGTTCACCTTTTCTGCGTCGCACAAAGACACGGTGGTTGGAAGCAAAGATCTCAAATTTGGACTCATCAGACCAAAGCACAGATTTCCACTGGTCTAATGTCCATTCCTTGTGTTCTTTAGCCCAAACAAGTCTCTTCTGCTTGTTGCCTGTGACGCGCCCCCTGGGCCGTGTGTGTGTGGGGATACCCGGAACCGGATCTTTTGTGGATGCTGGGGGTTGTAGTCCTTGCGTGGCGGGGACCCGGTCCATGCCCAGGGCGGTCAAATCAAATGGCAGTCTATATGCTGAATGTCCGACTACGCCACCCGTGGATTGCGGTCAGAGTGAACCGCCGCTGCAGGGCAGACCGCTGAGGCTGGTGCTGTGGGTGCAGCAGAGGATAGTATAACTCCCCACGGGAGGAGTATAGCCTCAGGGCAGTAAATAGGGATATTGGTGGTGATGGTGCGCGGGAGCAGCAGTAACCACACGGAGACGGTCATGCAATTCAGGGTCTTTACTGTTGGTGGTATTAAGGGACCTGTCCAGAATACAGGTTAACCATGGAGGCCTGGTCAGTCTGAGAGCAACTGGGAAATCCCGCTGGTCAGGGGGAGTTTGTAGGCCTACCGTGCCGACTTCACTCTTTCTTGGCTATCCTGCTGTAGTGTAGTGGTAGCCCACGTCTCTGAATGTACCGTGTTGTTCTCGCCCGTATGACTGGCGACTCGGGCCTTCCGTACCTCTCACCCCTCCGGGGCAGTAGTGGTCCCTCTCGTGTGGCTGAGCCTCCGGGCTTCCTTGGGCCAAAGGACTTGAAGTCCCCTGCATGGTGGTTTTCTGCTGCTGGGCTTATAACGCTCACAGCCTCGGACTCCAGTGTCCGGCTTTGTAAGTCTCTAGCCAGGACGAGCTCTGCTAGCTCCCCTCCTGGCCTCGTGTTCCTCCTCTGCCTACAGGGACTCCTCAGCCTGCGGCTGACCTGTCCCTATCTGCAACTTCACTGGAACCCTGTCTGGAACTTGTCTCTCTAACCCCGCCCCAGATCCAGTTTATAAAGGGCAGATTTCTCCGCTTCCTGGACTGAGGCAGGAGGTGCTGCATGCTAATTGTCCCCAACCAGGGAACCTCCCACCTGCTCTCAGACATGACATTGCTGCCACTGTGGCGACCAGACCTGGGGTGCCACACCTGTCCTGAGCAGTGGTTTCCTAGCTGCTATTTTACCATGAAGGCCTGCTGCACAAAGTTTCCTCTTAACAGTTGTTGAAGAGATGTGTCTGCTGCTAGAACTCTGTGTGGCACTGACCTGGTCTCTAATCTGAGCTGCTGTTAACCTGCGATTTCTGAGGTTGGTGACTCGGATAAACTTATCCTCAGAAGCAGAGGTGACTCTTGGTCTTCCTTTCCTGGGGCGGTCCTCATGTGAGCCAGTTTCTTTGTAGCGCTTGATGGTTTTTGCAACTGCACTTGGGGACACTTTCAAAGTTTACCCAATTTTTCGGACTGACTGACCTTCATTTCTTAAAGTAATGATGGCCACTCGTTTTTCTTTACTTAGCTGCTTTTTTCTTGCTATAATACAAATTCTAACAGTCTATTCAGTAGGACTATCCGCTGTGTATCCACCAGACTTCTGCACAGCACAACTGATGGTCCCAACCTCATTTATAAGGCAAGAAATCCCACTTATTAAACCTGACAGGGCACACCTGTGAAGTGAAAACCATTTCCGGTGACTACCTCTTGAAGCTCATCAAGAGAATGCCAAGAGTGTGCAAAGCAGTCATCAAAGCAAAAGGTGGCTACTTTGAAGAACCTAGAATATAAGACATATTTTCAGTTGTTTCACACTTTTTTGTTAAGTATATAATTCCACATGTGTTAATTCATAGTTTTGATGCCTTCAGTGTGAATGTACAATTTTCATAGTCAGGAAAATACAGAAAAATCTTTAAATGTGAAGGTGTGTCCAAACTTTTGGTCTGTACTGTATACATTATCCTGACATTCTGTATGAATGTGGTTCCTGCAGATGTGGTTCTTGGTGGTGTCCCCCCCGATCACAACATACCGCCATGTACTGCACTTGTGGCGCCCGGTATAAAAGACTTCCTTTGATTCCTTTTAAAAACAATGGCGCCCGGCCGGGGTTGTCACAGCAACTTCACAACTGTCACTTCAAAGGTGGATGTTACAGAGGAGCCAGAAAGGGACGTGAGTTAATTAGGAGCGGGGGACGTGTATTCGGTGATGTGACTGCGGCTGCTGACAGGGGAAGCCTTGTTTGATGTGAGACTCAGGGAAGACTATGTTATATCACAGCATGGGTCCCGGGCCTGATGGGTGCTGACGGCTGGCGGTGCATAATACAGCACAGTTCAGGAGGATCCCTTTAAATTCTAGCATCTATTTTAGAGCCTCAAACACAAGACTTGAAGCGTGCATTAACCAAACCTATTAAAGGGACACTCCGGACATAACTGATATTATGCATGAACTGACGGGAAGGATTCAAGAAAGACAATCAGACACAATTCTGGCAAATTTGGGGCATCGTAGACCGAAAGAGAGTAGGGTTTATGCAAACTCAGTGGCGTACCGCCAATGGCGGCAGGCCACGCGACTTCTATGGGGCCCGTGAGCCGGGGGGCTCGAAGTCAGCGCCCGCATTGGGCCCCCACTGCATCAGGCTCTCTCCTCATCGGGCTTCCCCCCCGCACAGCCAGCAGCTCCGCCATAACCTGCATTCTACTGTATTTTGCCCTATGGGGATCTCACTATACTGTATGGAGGACCATGAGGGCCACATTATATTGAATGGAGGACCTTGAGGGTGCAATATATTGCGTGGAGGACCATGGGGGTGCATTATATTGTGTGGAGGACTATGGGGGCTGCATTATATTGCGTGGAGGACCATATGGGGTGCATTATATTGCGTGGAGGACCATGGGGGGTGCATTATATTGCATGGAGGACCTTGGGGGCTGCATTATATTGCGTGGAGGACCATATGGGGTGCATTATATAGCGTGGAGGACCATGGGGGTTGCATTATATTGCGTGGAGGACCATGGGGGTGCATTATACTATATGGAAGGCTATGTGGGGCCAATATAATATTTGGAGGGTTATGTGGGGCCATTATAATATTTGGAGGGTTACGTGGGGACATTATAATATTTGGAGGGTTATGTGGGGTCATTACACTGTGCAAGCAATTATACGGTGTGAAGGTTTGTGTGGGGTCCTTCATACTGTTTGGAGGGCTGTGTGGGGGCCATCTTGCTGTTTGGAGGGCTAGTGCGGACCCTTATACTGTATGTAGGCCCATTATACTGCATGGAAGGCTATGTTGGGGTCATAGTTGGGGGATCATACTGTGTTGGGGTCACTACACTTTGCGTCGAGAGTTGAGGTGGGGAAAAGTAGGGTCATTATATTGTGCATGTGGATAAATTCACAATGGGGGTATCATACTGTATTTGGTGGGCACTTTTGTTTGTAGGGCAGCTCAGTGGTTAGCACTGCAGCCTTGCAGCTCTGGGGTCCTGGGTTGAAATCCCACCAAGGACAACATCTGCAAGGAGTTCCTATGTTCTCCCTGTGTGTGGATTTCTTCCAGGTTCTCCAGTTTCCTTCCACATACTGATAGGGAATGTACACTGTGTGCAGAATTATTAGGCAAGTTGTATTTTAGAGGATTATTTTTATTATTGATCAACAACTATGTTCTCAATCAACCCAAAATACTCATAAATATCCAAGCTTAATATTTTTGGAAGTTGGAGTGTTTTTTTAGATTTGGCTATCTTAGGAGGATATCTGTTTGTGCAGGTAACTATTACTGTGCAGAATTATTAGGCAACTTAATAAAAACCAAATATAATCCCATCTCACTTGTTTATTTTCACCAGGTAAACCAATATCAGTGCACAAAATTTAGAAATAAACATTTCTGACATGCAAAAACCAAAACCAAAAAAATTAGTGATGAATATAGCCACCTTTCTTTATGATGACACTCAACAGCCTTCCATCCATAGATCCTGTCAGTTGCTTGATCTGTTTTCGATCAACATTGCATGCAGCAGCCACCATAGCTCCCAGACACTGTTCCCAGAGGTGTACTGTTTTCCCTCCCTGTAGATCTCACATTTTATGATGGACCACAGGTTCTCTATGGGTTTAAGATCAGGTGAATAAGGGCGCCATGTCATTATTTTTTCTTCTTTTAGACCTTTACTGGCCAGCCACGCTGTGGAGTAATTGGATGCATGTGATGGAGCATTGTCCTGCATGAAAATCATGTTTTTATTGAACGATACTGACTTCTTCCTGTACCACTGCTTGAAGAAGTTGTCTTCCAGAAACTGGCAGTAGATCTGGGAGTTGAGCTTCACTCCATCCTCAACCCGAAAAGGTCCCACAAGTTCATCTTTGATGATACCAGCCCATACCAGTACCCCACCTCCACCTTGCTGGCGTCTGAGTCGGAGTGGAGCTCTCTGCCCTTTACTGATCCAGCCTCTGGCCCATCCATCTGGCCCATCAAGAGTCACTCTCATTTCACGAGTCCATAAAACCTTTGAAAAATCAGTCTTAAGATATTTCTTGGTCCATTCTTGACATTTTATCTTATGTTTCTTGTTCAAAGGTGGTCGTTTTTCAGCCTTCCTTACCTTGGCCATGTCCCTGAGTATCGCACACCTTGTGCTTTTTGATACTCCAGTAACGTTGCAGCTCTGAAATATGGCAAAACTGGTGGCGAATGGCATCTTGGCAGCTTCAAGCTTGATTTTCCTCAATACATGGGCAGTTATTTTGCGCCTTTTTTGGCCAACACGCTTCTTGCGACCCTGTTCGCTATTTGCCATGAAACGCTTGATTGTTCGGTGATCACGCTTCAGAAGTTTGGAAATTTCAAGACTGCTGCCTCCCTCTGCAAGACATCTCTCAATTTTGGACTTTTCAGAGCCCGTCAAATCTCTCTTCTGACCCATTTTGCCAAAGGAAAGGAAGTTGCCTAATAATTAAGCACACCTTATATAGGGTGTTGATGTCATTAGACAACGCCCCTCCTCATTACAGAGATGCACATCACCAGATTTACTTAATTGGTAGTTGGCTCTCAAGCCTATGCAGCTTGGAGTAGGACACCATGTATAAAAAGTATCATGTGAGCAAAATAAGCATTTGCCTAATAATTGTGCACACAGTGTAGATTGTGAGCCCCAATGGGGACAGTGTTGATAATGTCTGTAAAACGCTGTGGAATATGTTGGTGCTATATAAAAATAAAGAATATTATTATTATCATACTTTATGGGGGCAATGAAAGAGGGATCTAGGACTTCAGGAGGAAAATTACTATGCTAAGCCTGGAAAATTGTGAGATCTGCTCTTCTGTGACCCTGACAATTATTTAATTTTTGCTTTTCTTTTTGGGGGTAAGGGGAGAATTAGAGCTTCTGCTATGGGGCCCCATGATTTCTATGTACGCCCCTGTGTAAACCCCCATCCAGAAGTGGTATTATCAGAAGGGTCAGTTCCCTGGACTGTTTCTTATCACTTTGGGCATCAAACTATAACTGGAAATGAATAAAGGGGTTCTCGTTTAACCCCTTAGATACCACTGCCAATAGCAATCGCAGCATGTAAGGTGTTAGACATAAGAAGGTAGCTCCCCCTGTCACCCACTGTCAGCCCTCAATGTAATAGTGGGCCTGATGCTTTCCTATGGCAGCTGGGGCCTCTGCTCCCCCAGGACTTTCCATTAGGGTTCTCCACTGTGAAACTAACAGGGTATAATGCTTAGGATCGCTGAGTATTACAAGACTTTATAGGGGAAAAGCAAGTACAATTAAGGTATTAAACTTTTATAAAAATGAAGCCTCCACCCTTTCTAAAAAATATAAAAAGCTGATCGCTTACCATTAGTGTTGAGCGAGCACTAAGGGTGCTCGAAGCTCGGGCCGAGCTCACCGTGATACTCGGGTGCTCGACCCGAGCAACGAGCCCAATGTTAGTCTATGGGAGACCCGAGCATTTTTGCGGCGGCACCCCCGGCAGTCTGTAGAAAGCCTAAAGAGTGCCCAAAACGATAGTGACAGTGCTCAAATGACATGGGGACAGCATGGGGATCGCCCCAGGAAGCATTTCTGACCCCCAGGTCACTGCTGTCAACAACGTGGTCAGAGGTATTAAGCCACTTTTACAGGCTCACAATAAAACTTTCAAAAACTAAACTGACACGGTTTTCCTGTGAAATATGTTAAGGAACTTCCTTTCCTGGGTAACGACTTGTGTATAAGGTAAAATAAATAACCAAAAACAAAAATACTCCTCCACACCTTGGGCTATGTTCACAAGTAGCATTTTTTATGCATTTTTGCACTTTTGTATTGCTTTCAACCGTGACAAATGCATTCACCGGGAAATGTCATTTTAACATTTTATAATCTTATCTGGCCATGTGCTGTGTGACACAAGCATACAGTGCTGAAAAGACATGGGAACAGCATGGGGAAGACCCCTGGATGCATCTCTGACACCCAGGTCACTGCCTAAAAGTGTGCCCATCAGAAGTGATCCTTGCCGCATCAGAAGATGCAGACTTGCAACTATCCCCGTGCAAGTCCTTGTCCCAGGGCAGTGTACCTCCCCCATTCCTTGCAATGCAAGCGCAAGTATGCAGCCTGCCACCCACCCACCCCCAGGCTGCAATACCATACTGCTTGCTTGCACTTAAAATTGGGCCTTTTAGGCATGTGGAGGCGGAATCTGGCCACCACGTCATGGCTGCGTCGGCGGCCTGGTATCCATACTCGGTCCCCATCCGCCCCGCGGCCGGGTGCCCACACACGGTCCCCAGCCACCTGGGGGCGGCCGGGTGACCATAAACGGTCCCCAGCCGCCCCTATTTGAAGGACAGCCTAACCACAAACACGTGGACAAGTGAATGTGGCAAGGGAAGGTCCATTTCTCTGACGCCTTCACACTTAGTTAATATTGTGGAAGCCGGGACAGAATAGGACACTGGGATGCAACACGTCCTCCAGACATAGAGGATTGCGGGTCCTGGGTCAATCAGACTTCAACACAAAGTTCAGTAGGTAGACAGCAGCAGTGGTCGTCCTCGTACACAACGAGTAAATTATTCATGATCATGAGGCTATCCATCTCATTAGCTTTCTGTTCCTTGGAATGCAAGCGCATGTATGTAGTAGCGGCTAGGCCTGAGGTGGTCAGCGTTTTGGCGCATATCCTACCTCCTCCGAGGATTGCTGGATGTTTTCCTGCTACTATCCCAGTTCTATGACTCCCGTTAAAACAAAGCTTCAGGTGATGAATGATGGATGAGGTGGTGGCAAAGGAGAAAGAGCAGGAGGAACAGGGACCATTCCATCAATATTAGGCCAGTCAACCACACATGTCTTGTAGGATATCTTTCTGTACCAAAAGGAGCGGTTGGGCTACACAGTTATAGGGCATACAGTGAGTGCAATGCCTACCAAAAATTTCGAGGCACTCCAATGCCCCTTGGAAGTGACATGGAGGTCAGAGGGCCTTAACTAAACCGTTTTTTTCCATTTATAGCAACTGGGTCTCCTGTACACTGTTGGCCTAAGCAGTGAATGGAAGGCTTTCCAAAAATTATGAGGAACTGCAATGCCCCTTGAAACAGACGTGGATTACAGCGTACTAAAAACCTTCTACCCATTATTAGGTAGTGGGTCTCCCTTAGTGTTCGCCTATGCATTGAAAAGCAAAAGCTGACTAAAATTGGGAGGAAATGCAATGCCCGTTGGAAGAGTCGTGGAGGTTAGAGGTAATTAAAAACAACATTTCTATGTCCCTTGGAAGAGCTGTGGAGTTCAGAGTGGTTTAACAAGACGGTTTTAATGCCCATTGGAAGAGACGTGGAGGTCACAGTAGCTTAACAAGACGATTTTAATGCCCCTTGGAAAAGATGTGGAGGTCACAGTAGCTTAACAAGACGGTTTTAATGGCCCTTGGAAGAGTGGTGGAGGTTACAGTGGAATAAAAAGACAATATCAATGCCCCTTGGAAGAGACGTGCAGGTCACAGTAGCTTAACAAGAAGGTTTTAATGCCCCTTGGAAGAGTGGTGGAGGTCGCAGTGGAATAAAAAGACAATATTAATGCCCCGTGGAAGAGACGTGGAGGTCACAGTAGCTTAACAGGACGGTTTTAATGCCCCTTGGCAGAGTGGTGGAGGTCGCAGTAGCTTAACAAGACGGTTTTAATGCCCCTTGGAAGAGACATGGAGGTCACAGTAGCTTAACAAGAAGGTTTTAATGCCCCTTGGAAGAGACGTGGAGGTCACAGTAGCTTAACAAGACGGTTTTAATGTCCCTTGGAAGAGACGTGGAGGTCACAGTAGCTTAACAAGATGGTTTTAATGACCCTTGGAAGAGACGTGGAGGTCACAGTGGAATAAAAAGACAATATCAATGCCCCTTGGAAGAGTAGTGGAGGTCGCAGTAGCTTAACAAGATGATTTTAATGCTCCTTGGAAGAGTGGTGGAGGTCGCAGTGGAATAAAAAGACAATATCAATGCCCCTTGGAAGAGTGATGGAGGTCGCAGTAGCTTAAGAAGACGGTTTTAATGCCCCTTGGAAGAGACGTGGAGCTCACAGTAGCTTAACAAGACGGTTTTAATGCCTTTTGGAAGAGACGTGGAGGTCACAGTAGCTTAACAAGACGGTTTTAATGCCCCTTGGAAGAGACGTGCAGGTCACAGTAGCTTAACAAGATGGTTTTAATGCCCCTTGGAAAAGACGTAGAGTTCACAGTAGCTTAACAAGACGGTTTTAATGCCCCTTGGAAGAGACGTGGAGGTCACAGTGGAATAAAAAGACAATATCAATGCCCCTTGGAAGAGTGGTGGACGTCGCAGTAGCTTAACAAGACGGTTTTAATGCCCCTTGGAAGAGTGGTGGAGGTCACAGTAGCTTAACAAGACGGTTTTAATGACCCTTGGAAGAGTGGTGGAGGTCGCAGTGGAATAAAAAGACAGTATCAATGCCAATTGGAAGAGTGGTGGAGGTCGCAGTAGCTTAACAAGACGGTTTTAATGACCTTTGGAAGAGTGGTGGAGGTCGCAGTGGAATAAAAAGACAGTATCAATGCCACTTGGAAGAGTGGTGGAGGTCGCAGTAGCTTAACAAGATGGTTTTAATGCCCCTTGAAAGAGTGGTGGAGGTTGCAGTGGAATAAAAAGACAATATCAATGCCCCTTGGAAGAGTGGTGGAGGTCGCAGTAGCTTAACAAGACGGTTTTAATGCCCCTTGGAAGGGATGTGGAGGTCACAGTAGCTTAACAAGACGGTTTTAATGCCCCTTGGAAGAGACGTGGAGGTCACAGTAGCTTAACAAGACGGTTTTAATGCCCCTTGGAAGAGTGGTGGAGGTCGCAGTGGAATAAAAAGACAGTATCAATGCCACTTGGAAGAGTGGTGGAGGTCACAGTAGCTTAACAAGACGGTTTTAATGCCCCTTGGAAGAGACGTGGAGGTCGCAGTGGAATAAAAAGACAATATCAATGCCCCTTGGAAGAGTGGTGGAGGTCGCAGTAGCTTAACAAGATGGTTTTAATGCACCTTGGAAGAGTGGTGGAGGTCGCAGTAGCTTAACAAGATGGTTTTAATGCCCCTTGAAAGAGTGGTGGAGGTTGCAGTGGAATAAAAAGACAATATCAATGCCCCTTGGAAGAGTGGTGGAGGTCGCAGTAGCTTAACAAGACGGTTTTAATGCCCCTTGGAAGGGATGTGGAGGTCACAGTAGCTTAACAAGACGGTTTTAATGCCCCTTGGAAGAGTGGTGGAGGTCGCAGTGGAATAAAAAGACAATATCAATGCCCCGTGGAAGAGACGTGGAGGTCACAGTAGCTTAACAGGACGGTTTTAATGCCCCTTGGCAGAGTGGTGGAGGTCGCAGTAGCTTAACAAGACGGTTTTAATGCCCCTTGGAAGAGACATGGAGGTCACAGTAGCTTAACAAGAAGGTTTTAATGCCCCTTGGAAGAGACGTGGAGGTCACAGTAGCTTAACAAGACGGTTTTAATGTCCCTTGGAAGAGACGTGGAGGTCACAGTAGCTTAACAAGATGGTTTTAATGACCCTTGGAAGAGACGTGGAGGTCACAGTGGAATAAAAAGACAATATCAATGCCCCTTGGAAGAGTAGTGGAGGTCGCAGTAGCTTAACAAGATGATTTTAATGCTCCTTGGAAGAGTGGTGGAGGTCGCAGTGGAATAAAAAGACAATATCAATGCCCCTTGGAAGAGTGATGGAGGTCGCAGTAGCTTAAGAAGACGGTTTTAATGCCCCTTGGAAGAGACGTGGAGCTCACAGTAGCTTAACAAGACGGTTTTAATGCCTTTTGGAAGAGACGTGGAGGTCACAGTAGCTTAACAAGACGGTTTTAATGCCCCTTGGAAGAGACGTGCAGGTCACAGTAGCTTAACAAGATGGTTTTAATGCTCCTTGGAAAAGACGTAGAGTTCACAGTAGCTTAACAAGACGGTTTTAATGCCCCTTGGAAGAGACGTGGAGGTCACAGTGGAATAAAAAGACAATATCAATGCCCCTTGGAAGAGTGGTGGACGTCGCAGTAGCTTAACAAGACGGTTTTAATGCCCCTTGGAAGAGTGGTGGAGGTCACAGTAGCTTAACAAGACGGTTTTAATGACCCTTGGAAGAGTGGTGGAGGTCGCAGTGGAATAAAAAGACAGTATCAATGCCAATTGGAAGAGTGGTGGAGGTCGCAGTAGCTTAACAAGACGGTTTTAATGACCTTTGGAAGAGTGGTGGAGGTCGCAGTGGAATAAAAAGACAGTATCAATGCCACTTGGAAGAGTGGTGGAGGTCGCAGTGGAATAAAAAGACAGTATCAATGCCACTTGGAAGAGTGGTGGAGGTCGCAGTAGCTTAACAAGATGGTTTTAATGCCCCTTGAAAGAGTGGTGGAGGTTGCAGTGGAATAAAAAGACAATATCAATGCCCCTTGGAAGAGTGGTGGAGGTCGCAGTAGCTTAACAAGACGGTTTTAATGCCCCTTGGAAGGGATGTGGAGGTCACAGTAGCTTAACAAGACGGTTTTAATGCCCCTTGGAAGAGACGTGGAGGTCACAGTAGCTTAACAAGACGGTTTTAATGCCCCTTGGAAGAGTGGTGGAGGTCGCAGTGGAATAAAAAGACAGTATCAATGCCACTTGGAAGAGTGGTGGAGGTCACAGTAGCTTAACAAGACGGTTTTAATGCCCCTTGGAAGAGACGTGGAGGTCGCAGTGGAATAAAAAGACAATATCAATGCCCCTTGGAAGAGTGGTGGAGGTCGCAGTAGCTTAACAAGATGGTTTTAATGCACCTTGGAAGAGTGGTGGAGGTCGCAGTAGCTTAACAAGATGGTTTTAATGCCCCTTGAAAGAGTGGTGGAGGTTGCAGTGGAATAAAAAGACAATATCAATGCCCCTTGGAAGAGTGGTGGAGGTCGCAGTAGCTTAACAAGACGGTTTTAATGCCCCTTGGAAGGGATGTGGAGGTCACAGTAGCTTAACAAGACGGTTTTAATGCCCCTTGGAAGAGACGTGGAGGTCACAGTAGCTTAACAAGACGGTTTTAATGCCCCTTGGAAGAGTGGTGGAGGTCGCAGTGGAATAAAAAGACAATAACAATGCCCCGTGGAAGAGACGTGGAGGTCACAGTAGCTTAACAAGACGATTTTAATGCCCCTTACAAGAGCCATGCAGTACAGCATATTAAAAACATTATTTCCATTATTGGGGAGTGGGTCCCCCATAATCCTTGCCTATGCCTTCCAAGCAAAAGCTGCCAAAAATTAGTACGGAGGAACTTGCAATGCTGGCAACACGGACCACGGTCACCATGGTGGTATAGTGATGGTGGAGGCTGAGGATAAGGAGAAGAGCAAAAAACAGCCGAAATGAGGAAGCGTATACCCATGTGTGGGTGTGAAGCAGTGCATGGTAATACACCTCCCGAAACAACACAGTGGATTTGACTTTGTTACTCTGCTGTCATTTGGTGGTGATGAGAAGTCTGGCCCAATCCAGCCCTTGTTCATTTTGATAAGGGTCAGCTTGTGAGCATTGTCAGTTGACAGGCGAGTGCGCTTATCAGTTATAATTCCCCCAGCGGCACTAAAAACATGCTCCGATAACACGCTAGCGGCAGGGCAGGCCAGGACCTCCAAGGCGTACAGAGCGAGTTCATTCCAAGTGTCCAGCTTGGATACCCAATAATTAAAAGGCACAGCAGAATAACGGAGGACGCTGGTACGGTCGGCAAGGTACTCCCTCACCATCTTTTGAAACTTTCCACTCCTTGTGAGAGTACCCCGCACCTCAGGGCCTGTAAGCTGGGCGGGTCTCAGAAAACTGTCCCAGAACGTTGACAGTGTTCCCCTGCCTCTGCTGGATTGGAGTTGCATCTCTCTCGCCTGTACGCCTTGGTTGGGCAGCGAACTGTGACCTCCGCCGCTAGCGTGTTCAGATGGGAATTTTTTTAACAGTTCTGCAGCAAGGGCCTTCTGGTACTGCCCCATTTTTGTAGACCTCTCCACCTCAGGAATAAGAGAGTGAAAGTTCTCCTTGTAGCGTGGGTCTAAAAGTGTCACCAACTAGTAATGATTGTCACCCATCATTTTGACAACGTGAGGGTCACGGTTAAGGCAGCGTAACATAAAGTCAGCCATGCGTGCCAGACTGGTAACGGGCAAGACTTCCGTGTCCTCACCTAGGTGACGACTGACTATTCTCTCCTCCTCCTCCCCCCTGTCCTCAGGGCACCCACGCTGAACCGACGGTATGACAGTTGTACAGGTACTATAGTCTACAGCGCATGATACCAGCTCCTGTTCTTCCTCCTCCTCCTCCTCCTCTCCCTCATTGTCCCCCAATGCATGTTGGGATGAGATGAGGCTGGGCTGTGTGTAATCGCCTGCTAAGGCTTCTTGATCCATCTCATCATACTCTGGCTGCACTGCCTCCTCTTTAATTCTCTGCAGAGAGCGTTGCAAAAGACAGACAAGTGGGATGCTGAAGCTAATGATGGCGTCATCGCCACTCACCATCTTGGTGGACTCCTCAGAGTTTGTCAGGATGGTACATATGTCAGACATCCAGGTCCACTCCTGAGATCTTATGTGTGGAGTCTGACCTGAATATCGACGGCCTTGTTGCAGCTGGTACTCCACATCTGCTCTCTTCTGCTCACAAATCCTTTGCAACATGTGGAGGGTAGAGTTCCAACGTGTGGGGACATCACACACCAGTCGGTGAGCCGGAAGCTGCAAATGCTGCTGCAACACAGCAAGGGTGGCGGAAGCTGTAGCCGACTTCCAAAAATGAGCTGACAGGTGGCGTACTTTGACGAGCAGATCTGGCAACTCGGGGTATGATTTAAGAAACCGCTGAACCACGAGGTTAAGCACATGAGCCAGGCATGGTACGTGTGTGATCTCGCCTCGCCTCAGAGCCGCCACCAGGTTACGGCCATTATCACACACGACCATGCCTGGATGTAGGTTCAGTGGTCTAAGCAACAGATCTGCCTGCTCTTTAACAGCTGTCCACAACTCCCAAGCAGTGTGAGGTTTCTCACCTAAGCTTATGAGTTTCAGCACAGCCTGTTGCCGCTTGGCTGAGGCCGTACTGCAGTGCTTCCAGCTTGTAACTGATGTGGTGATATCTGAGATGGAGCCTGAACATGGGGAGGATGATGCGCAGGAGCTGTACACTGTGGGGGCAAGTCTGACTGACATAGGGCCCGCAATCCTCGGTGTGGGGAGGATGTGTTCCGTCCCAAGGTCCGACTGGGTCCTGGCTGCTTCCACTATGTTTACCCAATGTGCCGTCAGGGAGATGTACCGTCCCTGGCCACAAGCACTTGTCCACGTGTCCGTTGTCAGGTGGACTCTCCCAGTAACTGCGTTGTTGAGGGCACGGCAGATGTTTTGGGACACGTGCTTGTGTAGTGCGGGGATGGCACACCGGGCAAAATTGTGTCGGCTGGGGACTGAGTACCGAGGGACGGCCACCGCCATAAGGTTGCGGAAGGATTCCGTCTCCACCAGCCTAAAAGGCAACATTTTCAAAGCAAGCAGTCGTGAAATGTGCGAATTTAGGACTGTGGCCTGTGGGGCGTTGGATGCGAATTTGCGCTTTCGTTCAAAGCTCTGGGATATGGACAATTGAACTTTGCGGTGGGACATGAACGTGGACGTTGATGCTGTTTCTTGAGAAACTGCCATAACAAGTGAAGACTGAGAGGAGGGGGCATCTTTGCATGCAGTATGGACAGGGGATTGCCTTGCACGCACAACAAGGGGTTCTCTTACACGCACAACAGTGGAAGAAGCAGTGGTGACACCCGCTGACACTGGTCCTGGACCCTGGGGTTCGCCCCACAAAGTCGGGTGCTTTGCTGCCATGTGCCTGATCATGCTGGTGGTGGTCAGGCTTGTAGTTTTGTCACCCCTGCTGATGCTGGCCTGGCAGGTGGTACAAATGGCCTTTTTGGGGTTATCAGTAGAGTCTTTAAAAAAATTCCAGACTCTGGAAGACCTACCGGTTGTACTGGGAACGTCCCTCGTTTTGGTGTTACGGGGAATGGTTGCCCGCCTTCTGTGTGCGGCCACCACACTGCTTCTTCCTGCCTGTTGGGGTACTCTGCCTCCCTCCCCCTGTGTGCTGCTGGCCTCGCACTGCGTGTCCTCCTGCCACGTTGGGTCAGTTACTAGATCATCCACCACCTCCTCCTCTTCCACTTCCGCACCACGGTCCTCCTCCTCACTTCGTGGCAATTGTGTCTCGTCATCGTCCACCTCTTGTGACAAATTGCAAGCGTCGCCTTCCTGTGGCCGTGGCTGTTCAAATATTTGGGCATAGCTACATGGGATCTCCTCTTCCACCACTTCAAGCGGAGCAGGCGAGGGGCACAAATATGGAAATGGACCAGTGAACAGCTCTTCAGAGTGTCCAACTGTGGGATCACTTGCTGTCTGACGACACTCGGCATGGTAGGAGGAAGGAGCATCAGGGTGAGGAGGAGTATGCGGTCGAGACTCATGGCTACTAAGACTTTACCGTGTGGAAGACAGACCGGAGGTGGTGGTGCCCAGGTGACTGGAAGTATTATCTGCTATCCAATTAATAACCTGTTCACACTGATCAGTTCGCAATAGTGGTGTTGTTGTGTGCTTCCCTAGTAATTCGGTCAAGAACTGGGTGCGAGAAGATGTGGCTGTTGGTTGTGGCACATTTTCACCTTGGCCACGGCCCCGTCCTCTGCACGCACCATCACCAGAACGTCCAGTTCCACGTCCCTTGCCCATTGTAAATAAAGTAAAATAGTTTACACTCGCACTATCAATGGAAAAAGGGTAATAAAAAGGAGATTTGAACCGTGGAAGAGGAGAACCACAGTTCTATTTCTCTGGCCTACACCCGACTCTTTTAAATAGATATATTTGTGTCTGAACAGTCAGCGAGACACTGAAAATGTTTTTTTTTATGCAAAAAACACAAAAAAGTGGATAATACAGCGATTTGAACCATGGAACTGCAAAACCACAGTTATAATTTCCTGGTGTATACCAGACTTGTTAAAATAGATATATTTGTGTCTGAACAGTCACAGACACACTCAATATATTTTTTTTGGGGGGGGGGGGGATACCAAAAGGTTAATAAGACGGGTATTTGTACAGTCTGACTGAGGAAAACAAAACAAAACAGGATTTAGATGAAAAAAAAAAAGGATTTTTCCTGGCCCCTGAGACCGAGGGGATAAGTCTAGAAATTTGACCAGCAGGAGCACACAGGACTGTAATGCAGCATTTGTTGGTATAACCACTGCGTCTCCTATACAGCCTGCCTGCCTGATATACCTGGGATGGATATTAGTCCGGAGAAGGACTGTTTGTTTGATTTGGCAGGCTTTAGAGACCCTACACTAACTATTCCGCAGTATAAATCTCTCCCTAGCTCTGCGGCACTCTCCCTACACTGTCTGATCCGGAGCGACTGTGTCCAAGATGGCGGCGCCCGGTTTTAAATACTCGAGGTGACGCTGTGCGGCCAGGCCAATCACTGTAATGCCCACAACCAACATGGCTGCGGCATTACAGTGACTGGCTGGCAATCCCTGCATGTTCATTGGCTCTGTAAAGAGCGCCAAACGTGCAGAGTGGAGACCCGAGCTCCCGCCCGAGTAACCCGGAAATGCTCGGTGCTCGCCGAACATCCCGAGTAGTGAGATGCTAGGCGAGTACCGAGCAGTGTCGAGCATGCTCGCTCAACACTACTTACCATCAAAAAAATGTATTCATCAATATTTTAGTCCCAGACAAACCATCTAGGAAATAGGAAACTGAGCAAAAAGCCATCGGCACTGCAGAAACAGAGGACGCACGATGGTCTCACTATATGCTGGTACGGGGGTATTTGTGCACTGCATAGCAGAATGATGTGGGTGATCAATAATAGTAATATTTGTGCATTATATGGTAGTATTTTAGGGCACTGTATGGGGGTATTATTTTGTGGGCACTGTGTGGGAGTATAATTTTTTGGCCACCGCATGGGAATATTATTTTGTGGGCACTGTATGGGAGTATTATTTTGTGTGCACTCTATGGGAGTATAATTTTGTGGGTACTGTATGGGAGTATTATTTTGTGTGCACTCTATGGGAGTATAATTTTGTGGGTACTGTATGGGAGTATAATTTTGTGGGCACTGTATAGGAGTATAATTTTGTGAGCACTGTATGGGAGTATAATTTTGTGGGTACTGTATGGGAATATTATTTTGTGAGCACTGTATTAGAGTATAATTTTGTGGGCACTGTATGGGAGTATTTTGTGGGCATTGTATTGGAGTATTATTTTGTGGGCACTGTATGGGAGTGTAATTTTGTAGGTACTGTAAGGGAATATTATTTTGTGGGCACTGTATGGGAGTATTATTTTGTGGGCACTGTATGGGAATATTATTTTGTGGGGACTGCATTGGAGTATAATTTTGTGGGCACTGTATGGGAGTATAATTTTGTGGGTACTGTATGGGAGTATAATTTTGTGAGCACTGTATGGGAGTATAATTTTGTGGGCACTGTATAGGAGTATAATTTTGTGGGTCCTGTATGGGAGTATAATTTTGTGAGCAGAATATGGGAGTATACTTTTGTGGGTACTGTATGGGAACATTATTTTGTGGGCACTGTATTAAAGTATAATTTTGTGGGCACTGTATGGGAGTATTTTGTGGCCATTGTATTGGAGTATTATTTTGTTGGCACTGTGTGGAAGTATAATTTTGTAGGTACTGTATGGGAATATTATTTTGTGGGCACTGTATGGGAGTATTCTTTTGTGTGCACTCTATGGGAGTATAATTTTGTGGGTACTGTATGGGAGTATAATTTTGTGGGCACTGTATGGGAGTATAGTTTTGTGGGCACTGTATGGGAGTATAATTTTGTGGGCACTGTATAGGAGTATAATTTTGTGAGCATTGTATGGGAGTATTTTTTTGTGAGCACTGTATGGAAGTATAATTTTGTGGGCACTGTATGGGAGTATAATTTTGTGGGCACTGTATAGGAGTATAATTTTGTGGGCCCTGTATGGGAGTATAATTTTGTGAGCACTGTATTAGAGTATAATTTTGTGGGCACTGTATGGGAATATTTTGTGGGCATTGTATTGGAGTATTATTTTGTGGGCACTGTGGGAGTATAATTTTGTAGGTACTGTATGGGAATATTATTTTGTGGGCACTGTATGGGAGTATTATTTTGTGGGCACTTACATAGTTACATAGTTTATAAGGCCGAAAAAAGACAAGCATCCATCCAGTTCAGCCTATTTTTTGTGCACTGCAGCTATTCCGCATCGTTGATCCAGGGGAAGGCAAAAAAAAACATGCTGTATAGGCCAATTTACATCATTGAGGAAAAATTCACTTCTCGACTCCAATCTGGCAGTCAGATTAAATCCCTGGATTAATTAACTATCACTAAGCATAAAATGTAATTTTATTGTTCTCAAGAAAGGCGTCCAGGCCTCTCTTGAACTCATTAAGTGAGTTGGACATCACCACTTCCTCTCCCAGAGAGTTCCAGAGTCTCACGGCTCTGACCGTAAAGAATCCCCTTCTATGCTGGTGCAGGAACCTCCTTTCCTCCAGACGCATAGTGTACCCCCTCGTCTTTGTCCCCATCCTTGGTATAAACAGGTCATGGGAGAGATCTCTGTACTGCCCCCTGATGTATTTATACATGTTTATGAGGTCTCCCCTAAGCCTTCTCTTTTCCAACGTAAATAGGCCAAATTTTGACAACCTCTCTGGGTATTCTAGTCCCTCTATTCCCTTTATTACCTTAGTCGCCCTCCTTTGTACCCTCTCTAGCTCCAATATGTCTTTCCTGAGCACCGGAGCCCAGAACTGTGCACAATATTCTAAGTGAGGCCTTACCAGCGCTTTATACAGAGGAAGAACAATGTTCTCATCATATGCCCCTATTCCTCTTCTGATGCATGCCATGACTCTATTTGCCTTCGCAGCTGCTGCCTGACACTGGGCACTACAATTTAATTTGCTGTTAACCAGCAAATTAAATTAACCATGTATGGGAATATTATTTTGTGGGGACTGTATTGGAGTATAATTTTGTGGGCACTGTATGGGAGTATTATTTTGTGGGCACTGTATGGGAGTATAATTTTGTGGGCACTGTATGGGAATATTATTTTGTGGGCACTATATGGGAGTATTTTGTGGGCATTGTATGGGAGTATTATTTTGTGGGCACTGTATGGGAGTATAATTTTGTGGGCACTCTATGGGAATATTATGTTATGGGCACTGTATGGGAATATTATTTTGTGGGTACTGTATGGGAGTATAATTTTGTGAGCACTGTATGGGAGTATAATTTTGTGGGTACAGTATGGGAATATTATTTTGTGGGCACTGTATGGGAGTATAGTTTTGCGTGCACTGTATGGGAGTATAGTTTTGTGGGCACTGTATGGGGATATTATTTTGTGAGCACTGTATGGAAGTATAATTTTGTGGGCTCTGTATGGGAATATTATTTTGTGGGCATTGTATTGGAGTATTATTTTGTGGGCACTGTATTAGAGTATAGTTTTGTGGGCACTGTATGGGAATATTATTTTGTGGGCACTGTATGGGAGTATAATTTTGTAGGTACTGTATGGGAGTATTATTTATATATTTTATTACAGTATCATGTGGGTACTGTAAGAAAATTATTTGTGCATAATATTTATGACATTACTGGAGGGGAATACTATTTGCGCATTGTATTGCAGTATCATGAGGATAATGTATAGGAATATTATTTGAGACTCTGAGGCAGTATTATGTGGGTACTTTAAAGAAGCATTATTTGTTTATTGTATGGTACTGTTATATGGGTACAGTGTAGCATTAGTATTTCATTATTGTATGCTACTATTATGTGAATATTGTATAGGAGTATTATTTCTTTATATTGTACTATTATGTAGGAGCATGATTTGTGCACTATATGACAGTATTATGTGGGACTGTAACAGAGTATTAATAGTTTATTATATGGTAGTATTCTGTGGGCACTGTATAAGAGTATTATTTCTTTACATTGTACTAATATGAGTGTATTGTATAGGAACATTAATTATGCACTTTATGACAGTATTATATCAGTACTATATAGGACTATTATTTAGTGTACGGTACTATTATATCGGCACTGTGTATGAGCATTACTTGGGCACTTTATGACAGTATTCTGTGGTACTGTGAGAGAGTATTAATAGTTTATTGTATGATACTATATAAGTATATTTGGTTATTTTATGGTACTACTACGTGTGTACCATATAGGTATTAGTATTATTTGTTTATTCTATAGTCCAATTATGTGGGTGCTGTATAGGTGTATTACTTGTGCATAGTTTTATATATTATATTAGTACTATAATTGGGTGTTATCTTTGTGTTGCATTGTTTGTTAGTAGTGTATGGTAGTATTGTTTCTGCATGATATTAGATATTATTTGTAGTATTATTTGTGCATTGTATCGCAGTATCATGTGGGTACTGTATGAGAGTATTAGTTTTGCCTAGAATTGCATATACTGTGGGAAATATAGATGAGTATGAGTATCATGTATTATATGGGCATTGTATGGAAGCATTATTTTACATTATGTGTTATTCACTGTAGGAAAGTATTGTTTAACGCATTGCAGTATATGGCAACATCTTAGTACTATGGGGGGATTATTTGTGCAAAATGTACAAGTGGGGGCTCTACAGAGCGGACAACTTCTGACTGTCCCATAAACACCAATGGAGCCCCAAGAATACATTCACCAAAGGGGCCGAGAAGGTGGTCTCCATTCTGGCTGCAGGTCATCCTCTCATGTCTCCCTTTCCTAAACCTCAGGTCCAGTGGTCTCTGTGTAAAGCCTGTATTAATAAGGGATTATATAAGACAAGCGCTCCCCGTCCTCAGCTCCATCAACAAGACAATATTATCAGAGTATTAGGATCTGATTTCCAAGACTTGAAGGATGATGGAATTCCTGTCATTTTCTGGGGAGTAGGAGTCTGTGCACACCACAAAGTGCAGCACAGTCACTGCATGAACTGCCCTCAGCTCCCAGCACCTCTTCAACATGGTCACTCACCACTGAGCGGTTTACAAATAAAATTAATTCTTAGTGAATATATTACTTAGCTGAGTTACTGAGCCTGTTTAATACTCAAGAGCTGCACTCATAATTCTGCAGGCTTCAGAGCAGAACTCTCAGCATCACTTGCTTGTTTAGTGTCTGAGCAGAACTTATTTTGGGAAATCTCATTCTTCAGCTGGGTCCAAAATTCATCAAACATTTCTGTAAAGTAATTAAAATGTAGAAAGATATATATGATCGGCACTTCTCTCTGGTGTCAGCCATTATATATAAATCACAGGGAATAAACCAGGAGCAGCAGAGCACTAGAATGTGGCCATATTGCAACCTCAGAAGCTGTAAAGAAAAGGACATGGTGCATTACCAGAATAGTGAGTGCAGCTCTGGAGTATAATACAGGATGTAACTCAGGATCAGTAATGTAATGTATGTACACAGTGACTGCACCAGCAGAATAGTGACTGCAGCTCTGGAGTATAATACAGGATGTAACTCAGGATCAGTAATGTAATGTATGTACACAGTGACTGCACCAGCAGAATAGTGAGTGCAGCTCTGGAGTATAATACAGGATGTAACTCAGGATCAGTACAGGATCAGTAATGTAATGTATGTACACAGTGACTGCACCAGCAGAATAGTGAGTGCAGCTCTGGAGTATAATACAGGATGTAACTCAGGATCAGTGATGTAATGTATGTACACAGTGACTGCACCAGCAGAATAGTGAGTGCAGCTCTGGAATATAATACAGGATGGAACTCAGGATCAGTACAGGATCAGTAATGTAATGTATGTACACAGTGACTGCACCAGCAGAATAGTGAGTGCAGCTCTGGAGTATAATACAGGATGTAAATCAGGATCAGTAATGTAATGTATGTACAAAGTGACTCCACCAGCAGAATAGTGAGTGCAGCTCTGGAGTATAATACAGGATGGAACTCAGGATCAGTACAGGATCAGTAATGTAATGTATGTACACAGTGACTGCACCAGCAGAATAGTGAGTGCAGCTCTGGAGTATAATACAGGATGTAACTCAGGATCAGTAATGTAATGAATGTACACAGTGACTGCACCAGCAGAATAGTGAGTGCAGCTCTGGAGTATAATACAGGATGTAACTCAGGATCAGTAATGTAATGAATGTACACAGTGACTGCACCAGCAGAATAGTGAGTGCAGCTCTGGAGTATTATACAGGAGGTAACTCAGGATCAGTACAGGATCAGTAATGTAATGTATGTACACAGTGACTGCACCAGCAGAATAGTGAGTGCAGCTCTGGAGTATAATACAGGATGTATCTGAGGATCAGTAGAGGGTCAGTAATGTAATGTATGTGCACAGTGACTGCACTAGCAGAATAGTGAGTGCAGCTCTGGAGTATAATACAGGATGTAACTCAGGATCAGTACAGGATCAGTAATGTAATGTATGTGCACAGTGACTGCACCAGCAGAATAGTGAGTGCAGCTGTGGAGTATAATACAGGATGTAAGTCAGGATCAGTACAGGATCAGTAATGTAATGCATGTACACAGTGACTGCACTAGCAGAATAGTGAATGCAGCTTTGGAGTATAATACAGGATGTAACTCAGGATCAGTAATGTAATGTATGTACACAGTGACTGAACCAGCAGAATAGTGAGTGCAGCTCTGGAGTATAATACAGGATGTAACTCAGGATCAGTACAGGATGGATCAGTAATGTAATGTATGTACACAGTGACTGCACCAGAAGAATAGTGAGTGCAGCTCTGCAGTATAATACAAGATGTAACTCAGGATCAGTATAGGAATAGTAATGTAATGTATGTACACAGTGACTGCACCAGCAGAATAGTGAGTGCAGCTCTGGAGTATAATACAGGATGTAACTCAGGATCAGTAATGTAATGTATGTACACAGTGACTGCACCAGCAGAATAGTGAGTGCAGCTCTGGAGTATAATACAGGATGTAACTCAGGATCAGTACAGGATCAGTAATGCAATGTACACAGTGACTGCGTCAGCAGAACAGTGAGTGCAGCTCTGGATTATAATACAGGATGTAACTCAGGATCAGTAATGTAATGTATGTACACAGTGACTGCACCAGCAGAACAGTGAGTGCAGCTCTGGAGTATAATACAGGATGTAACTCAGGATCAGTACAGGATCAATAATGTAATGTATGTACACAGTGACTGCACCAGCAGAATAGTGAGTGTAGCTCTGGGGTATAATACAGGATGTAACTCAGGATCAGTACAGGATCAGTAATGTAATGTATGTACACAGTGACTCCACCAGCAGAATAGTGAGTGCAGCTCTGGAGTATAATGCAGGATGTAACTCAGGATCAGTAATGTAATGTATGTGCACAGTGACTGCACCAGCAGAACAGTGAGTGCAGCTCTGGAGTATAATACAGGATGTAACTCAGGATCAGTACAGGATCAGTAATGCAATGTATGTACACAGTGACTGCACCAGCAGAACAGTGAGTGCAGCTCTGGAGTATAATACAGGATGTAACTCAGGATCAGTACAGGATCAGTAATGTAATGTATGTACACAGTGACTGCACCAGCAGAACAGTGAGTGCAGCTCTGGAGTATAATACAGGATGTAACTCAGGATCAGTACAGGATCAATAATGTAATGTATGTACACAGTGACTGCACCAGCAGAATAGTGAGTGTAGCTCTGGGGTATAATACAGGATGTAAGTCAGGATCAGTACAGGATCAGTAATGTAATGTATGTACACAGTGACTGCACCAGCAGAATAGTGAGTGAAGCTCTGGGGTATAATACAGGATGTAACTCAGGATCAGTAATGTAATGTATGTACATAGTGACTACAGCAGCAGAATAGTGAGTGCAGCTCTGGAGTATAATACAGGATGTAACTCAGGATCAGTACAGGGTCAGTATTGTAATGTATGTACACAGTGACTGCACCAGCAGAATAGTGAGTGCAGCTCTGGAGTATAATACAGGATGTAACTCAGGATCAGTAATGTAATGTATGTACACAGTGACTGCACCAGCAGAATAGTGAGTGCAGCTCAGGATTATAATACAGGAGGTAACTCAGGATCAGTAATGTAATGTATGTACACAGTGACTGCACCAGCAGAATAGTGAGTGCAGCTCTGGAGTATAATACAGGATGTAACTCAGGATCAGTAATGTAATGTATGTACACAGTGACTGCAGCAGCAGAATAGTGAGTGCAGCTCTGGAGTATAATACAGGATGTAACTCAGGATCAGTACAGGATCAGTAATGTAATGTATGTACACAGTGACTGCACCAGCAGAATAGTGAGTGCAGCTCTGGAGTATAATACAGGATGTAACTCAGGATCAGTACAGGATCAGTAATGTAATGTACACAGTGACTGCACCAGCAGAATAGTGAGTGCAGCTCTGGAGTATAGGGATATGCTCACGCTAGGCGTTTTTTCAGCTTTTTTTATGCGTTTTTTCTTGCAAATTTTCAGCTGCGTTTTACAGTACCAGCAAAGTCTATGAGATTCCAGAAATCTCGTGCACACACATTGTTTTTTTTTGTGCTTTGCATGTTTTTTTGCATAATAGAGCATGTCACTTCTTTCAGCGTTTTTTATGCATTTTTTCAGCGTTTTTCTTATATTGAAAGTAATGGGTGGTGAAAAAATGCTGAAAAAAAAACGCTACGTAAAACGCAGGTATCAGGTTTTGCAGCGGTTTTTTTTTGTGCCAAAACCTCATGAAGTTGAATAGGTCATTTTTTTTTTGCGACTAAACTTTATCAGTATGCATGAAGAGACAAATGGACAAGAAAACAAGCAAAATCTGCCAAAGTTTACTGTCAAGAGACCAGGTTTTGCTGCAGAAAAAAAAAAAAAACGCTGAATAAAACGCCTAGTGTGAACATAGCCTAATACAGGATAAATAATGTAATGTATGTATACAGTAACTCAACTTTATATGTTGGTTACATCTGAGGATGTTTTTCAATGGCACAAGTCCCTGCCCCCATGATCATTACTTTATCTCACATCTTTCCAGAACTGAGACCCTCCAGAGACATTCATATACAGAGGGCTGGGAGTCAGTATCAGATCATCTTATAATACAAGGTTTACATGGTGTCAGCCAGAAGATAAAAAGTCTTAAGAATTAACGTAGGTCTGTCTTGTATCTGGGCTTCCACTCGTTACATTGTATTCCTATAGTCCTATGGGGAGTCAATTATGCTCTGTCAAGTCCTTAAAGGGGTAATCACGAAATATCCAACACAGCTATATAATCATACCTTCCAACATTATAATCTCATCATGGGATAGGTTAAGCTCGCAGACCCCTGAATCTCTAAAAAAAGGAAGGGAGGGTGCAGGATATTTTTGGACAGTTTGGGGAAATATCTGGGCAGAATTCTGAAATACTTAAAACTATCCTAGAATTTAGGCTTCAAATGACAGGAGGAGTTGTCACTCTTCTAACTGACCTCTACACCTGCCTTTTGACTGAATAATGGACGTCCCACTACATATGCCGTTCAGGAGCACGGGAAAGCTGGGGCCTGCAATGGTGACTTTATTTGTTAACACCTAACCTTCCTAGGAACAAATCTAAAGAATATATTTTAGGCAGGTGATAGGATTTCCTAGTAGAGGTTGGTTCAAGACATTTGGAAAATCATTTTAGCAATTTGATAGCAGAGGTTGAGATGCTTCACACAGATATAATCACATTTGTATTTCCCTTAATAGATTATGTTATACAGTACTTTATATGTATAATACGGTATTATACAGATTACAGTACAGACCAAAAGTTTGGACACACCTTCTCATTTAAAGATTTTTCTGTATTTTCATGACTATGAAAATTGTACATTCACACTGAAGGCATCAAAACTATGAATTAACACATGTGGAATTATATACTTAACAAAAAAGTGTGAAACAACTGAAAATATGTCTTATATTCTAGGTTCTTCAAAGTAGCCACCTTTTGCTTTGATGACTGCTTTGCACACTCTTGGCATTCTCTCGATGAGCTTCAAGAGGTAGTCACCGGAAATGGTCTTCCAACAATCTTGAAGGAGTTCCCAGAGATGCTTAGCACTTGTTGGCCCTTTTGCCTTCACTCTGCAGTCCAGCTCACCCCAAACCATCTCGATTGGGTTCAGGTCTGGTGACTGTGGAGGCCAGGTCATCTGGCGTAGCACCCCATCACTCTCCTTCTTGGTCAAATAGCCCTTACACAGCCTGGAGGTGTTTTTGGGGTCATTGTCCTGTTGAAAAATAAATGATGGTCCAACTAAACGCAAACCGGATGGAATAGCATGCCGCTGCAAGATGCTGTGGTAGCCATGCTGGTTCAGTATGCCTTCAATTTTGAATAAATCCCCAAC
Organism: Phyllobates terribilis; assembly: GCF_046119375.1. Classification (NCBI taxonomy): domain Eukaryota; kingdom Metazoa; phylum Chordata; class Amphibia; order Anura; family Dendrobatidae; genus Phyllobates; species Phyllobates terribilis. Next base: position 59,785,715 of record NW_027362763.1, read on the forward strand.
AGTGTCACCAGCAAAGCACCCCCACACCATCACACCTCCTCCTCCATGCTTCACGGTGGGAACCAGGCATGTAGAGTCCATCCGTTCACCTTTTCTGCACCGCACAAAGACACGGTGGTTGGAACCAAAGATCTCAAATTTGGACTCATCAGACCAAAGCACAGATTTCCACTGGTCTAATGTCCATTCCTTGTGTTCTTTAGCCCAAACAAGTCTCTTCTGCTTGTTGCCTGTCCTTAGCAGTGGTTTCCTAGCAGCTATTTTACCATGAAGGCCTGCTGCACAAAGTCTCCTCTAATCTGAGCTGCTGTTAACCTGCGATTTCTGAGGCTGGTGACTCGGATAAACTTATCCTCAGAAGCAGAGGTGACTCTTGGTCTTCCTTTCCTGGGCCGGTCATCATGTGAGCCAGTTTCTTTGTAGCGCTTGATGGTTTTTGCAACTGCAACTTGGGGACACTTTCAAAGTTTTCCCAATTTTTCGGACTGACTGACCTTCATTTCTTAAAGTAATGTTGGCCACTCGTTTTTCTTTACTTAGCTGCTTTTTTCTTTCCATAATACAAATTCTAACAGTCTATTCAGTAGGACTATCAGCTGTGTATCCACCAGACTTCTACACAACACAACTGATGGTCCCAACCCCATTTATAAGGCAAGAAATCCCACTTATTAAACCTGACAGGGCACACCTGTGAAGTGAAAACCATTTCCGGTGACTACCTCTTGAAGCTCATCAAGAGAATGCCAAGAGTGTGCAAAGCAGTCATCAAAGCAAAAGGTGGCTACTTTGAAGAACCTAGAATATAAGACATATTTTCAGTTGTTTCACACTTTTTTGTTAAGTATATAATTCCACATGTGTTAATTCATAGTTTTGATGCCTTCAGTGTGAATGTACAATTTTTATAGTCATGAAAATACAGAAAAATCTTTAAATGAGAAGGTGTGTCCAAACTTTTGGTCTGTACTGTAATCTGTATAATACCGTATTATACATATAAAGTACTGTATAACATAATCTATTAAGGGAAATACAAATGTGATTATATCTGTGTGAAGCATCTCAACCTCTGCTATCAAATTGCTAAAATGATTTTCCAAATGTCTTGAACCAACCTCTACTAGGAAATCCTATCACCTGCCTAAAATATATTCTTTAGATTTGTTGCTAGGAAGGTTAGGTGTTAACAAATAAAGTCACCATTGCGGGCCCCAGCTTTCCCGTGTTCCTGAACGGCATATGTAGTGGGACGTCCATTATTCAGTCACAAGGCAGGTGTAGAGGTAAGTTAGAAGAGTGACAACTCCTCCTGTCATTTGAAGCCTAAATTTTAGGATAGTTTAAGTATTTCAGAATTCTGCCCAGATATTTCCCCAAACTGTCAAAAAATATCCTGCACCCCCCCCCCCTTTTTTAGAGATTCAGGGGTCTGCGAGCTTAACATATCTCATGATGAGATTATAATGTTGGAAGGTATGATTATATAGCTGTGTTGGATATTTCGTGATTACCCCTTTAAGGAATTGACAGAGCATAATTGACTCCCCATAGGACTATAGGAATACAATGTAACGAGTGGAAGCCCAGATACAAGACAGACCTACGTTAATTCTTAAGACTTTCTATCTTCTGGCTGACACCATGTAAACCTTGTATTATCAGATGATCTGATACTGACTCCCAGCCCTCTGTATATGAATGTCTCTGGAGGGTCTCAGTTCTGGAAAGATGTGAGATAAAGTAATGATCATGGGGGCAGGGACTCGTGCCATTGAAAAACACTACAAATAGCCTCTACCTCAGACTAAAATGGATGATAAAAGGGAACAATAGCTTGCAAGATATCAAAGACTATACAGACTTTAGATTTAATGTTCCTCAAAGAAAGGAATTTAGTTGTGACTGATAGAATATAAGCCATCCATCTCATCTCAGAAGGGGTGCCGACATGGGGTCCGCAGCCTTCCCCCATTTCGTCCATATACCCAATTACCAGTTCAGCAATGTCTTAAGGACTGTGCAGGAAATAAGAAGGACATTGACAAGTTTACCCACTCTCTGGCAGCAGGTAAAGTGGACAGTTGGATCGAAAACCCCGAAAGACCTCCTAAAATCACAGCCACCGAGGACCCCCATATCTAGATATAGACTAGCTATACAGTTTTGTGTAAAAAAATACACCTTCAGTTTTGATTGAAATTCCCTCAAAACAACATAGCAATGGAGAAAATGTCATTAAAAACATTGTTTAAAGTCACATTGGAATGTCTGGACCACAGCTGCCCCAGAACATCTTAAAATGATATATGTGCTGCTCTAAACCGATTATTAAAGCAATGACTAAAGATGTTCTGCAGCAGCAGTGTGCATACTCTGCAACAAACATACAATACTGAAGCGGGTGACATGAAGACAACAAGTGTCTTGGAGCAGATGCTGCCCTGTTTAGATGGAACTGAAATGTGAGGGAAATGGAGGAGAATAACAATAAGATGTCAGGGTTAACAATGGCATCGACAGAGTGAGAGATGGGTACAGTACCTTCCTGTAGTACCACCAGAGTCCGGGCTGAGCCTCCTGGGGCTGTCAGATTGGGCTAAGCAGCGAGGCTGGATGTTCAGCCAGAAACAGATCACAAACAGGGTGTGTTTATAAGGAGTGAGACACAGAGGAGGCGGGAGGAGGATCACATCACAGCCAGACAGAGAGTAACACCATCCACAACTCCCCGACTGTAACACATCACAGCCAGACAGAGAGTAACACCATCCACAACTCCCCGACTGTAACACATCACAGCCTGACAGAGAGTAACACCATCCACAACTCCCCGACTGTAACATATCACAGCCAGACAGAGAGTAACACCATCCACAACTCCCCGACTGTAACACATCACAGCCAGACAGAGAGTAACACCATCCACAACTCCCCGACTGTAACACATCACAGCCTGACAGAGAGTAACACCATCCACAACTCCCCGACTGTAACACATCACAGCCTGACAGAGAGTAACACCATCCACAACTCCCCGACTGTAACATATCACAGCCAGACAGAGAGTAACACCATCCACAACTCCCCGACTGTAACACATCACAGCCAGACAGAGAGTAACACCATCCACAACTCCCCGACTGTAACACATCACAGCCTGACAGAGAGTAACACCATCCACAACTCCCCGACTGTAACATATCACAGCCAGACAGAGAGTAACACCATCCACAACTCCCAGACTGTAAAACATCACAGCCAGACAGAGAGTAACACCATCCACAACTCCTCGACTGTAACACATCACAGCCTGACAGAGAGTAACACCATCCACAACTCCCCGACTGTAACACATCACAGCCTGACAGAGAGTAACACCATCCACAACTCCCCGACTGTAACACATCACAGCCTGACAGAGAGTAACACCATCCACAACTCCCCGACTGTAACATATCACAGCCAGACAGAGAGTAACACCATCCACAACTCCCCGACTGTAACACATCACAGCCAGACAGAGAGTAACACCATCCACAACTCCCCGACTGTAACACATCACAGCCAGACAGAGAGTAACACCATCCACAACTCCCCGACTGTAACACATCACAGCCTGACAGAGAGTAACACCATCCACAACTCCCCGACTGTAACACATCACAGCCTGACAGAGAGTAACACCATCCACAACTCCCCGACTGTAACACATCACAGCCAGACAGAGAGTAACACCATCCACAACTCCCCGACTGTAACAGATCACAGCCTGACAGAGAGTAACACCATCCACAACTCCCCGACTGTAACACATCACAGCCTGACAGAGAGTAACACCATCCACAACTCCCCGACTATAACACATCACAGCCAGACAGAGAGTAACACCATCCACAACTCCCCGACTGTAACACATCACAGCCTGACAGAGAGTAACACCATACACAACTCCCCGACTGTAACACATCACAGCCTGACAGAGAGTAACACCATCCACAACTCCCCGACTGTAACACATCACAGCCTGACAGAGAGTAACACCATCCACAACTCCCCGACTGTAACACATCACAGCCTGACAGAGAGTAACACCATCCACAACTCCCCGACTGTAACACATCACAGCCTGACAGAGAGTAACACCATCCACAACTCACCAACTGTAACACATCACAGCCAGACAGAGAGTAACACCATCCACAACTCCCCGACTGTAACACATCACAGCCAGACAGAGAGTAACACCATCCACAACTCCCCGACTGTAACACATCACAGCCTGACAGAGAGTAACACCATCCACAACTCCCCGACTGTAACACATCACAGCCTGACAGAGAGTAACACCATCCACAACTCCCCGACTATAACACATCACAGCCAGACAGAGAGTAACACCATCCACAACTCCCCGACTGTAACACATCACAGCCTGACAGAGAGTAACACCATACACAATTCCCCGACTGTAACACATCACAGCCTGACAGAGAGTAACACCATACACAACTCCCCGACTGTAACACATCACAGCCAGACAGAGAGTAACACCATACACAACTCCCCGACTGTAACACATCACAGCCTGACAGAGAGTAACACCATCCACAACTCCCCGACTGTAAAACATCACAGCCTGACAGAGAGTAACAGCATCCACAACTCCCCGACTGTAACACATCACAACCTGACAGAGAGTAACACCATATACAACTCCCCGACTGTAACACATCACAGCCTGACAGAGAGTAACACCATACACAACTCCCCGACTGTAACACATCACAGCCTGACAGAGAGTAACACCATCCACAACTCCCCGACTGTAACACATCACAGCCTGACAGAGAGTAACACCATACACAACTCCCTGACTGTAACACATCACAGCCAGACACATAGTAAAATCATATACAACTCCTGGATTGTAACATATAACAGCCAGACACAGAGTAACACCATATACAACTCCCCAACTGTAACACATCACAGCCAGACACAGAGTAACACCATACACAACTCCTCGACTGTAACACATCACAGCCAGACACAGTGTAACACAATATACAACTCCCTGACTGTAACACATCAGAGCTAGAACTAGTGTAACACCATACACAACTCCACGATTGTAAAACATCACAGCCAGACAGGGTAACACCATATACAACTCCCCAACTGTAACACATCACAGCCAGACACAGAGTAACACCATACACAACTCCTCGACTGTAACACATCACAGCCAGACAGAGAGTAACACCATACACAACTCCCCGACTGTAACACATCACAGCCAGACACAGTGTAACACAATATACAACTCCCTGACTGTAACACATCAGAGCTAGAACTAGTGTAACACCATAAACAACTCCTGAACTGTACATATCAAGGCCAGACACAGTTTGACATAATATACAACTCCCCGATGGTAACACATCACAGACAGATACAGTATAACACCATATATAACTCCCTGACTATAACACATCACAGCAAAACACAGTGTAACACAGTATACAACTCCCCAACTGTAATGCATCTCAGCTAGACATAAAGTAACACAATATACAACTTTCCTGACTGGGGCACATCACCGCCAGACACAGTGTAACACCTTATTCAACTCCCCGAGTATAACACATCACAGCTTGATACAGTGTAAAACAATAGCACAATATATAGCATCTCAACTGTAACAATTTACAGCAAGACACATTGTAACAGTATATACAACTTCTCGACTGTTACACATCACAGCCAGAAACAGTGTAACAACATACACAACTCACTGACTGCAACAAATAACAGCCAGCAGTATAACACCATATGCAACTCACGCGCCCCCTGGGCCGTGGGGTACTCGGTAGCCGGGCCGGTCGATGCTGGGGGATGTCACAGTGGCAGTGACCCGGTCCGTGACCCAGGGCGGTCAATAAAAGGGGATTAGTGAAAGGGGAATATAGTTTTTATATATAATGTTTGTGACGCCACCTGTGGTATGCGGCTATATGGGGCCGCCGCTGCGGTGCAGATCTTCTGGAGCTGATGGTGACGCAGCAGAGTTGGTTCAGCTCTCCACAGGCAGAGCTTAGCTCCAGAGCGGTGCAGTGATGGTTAATGAGGTAGATGTTGCTGTGCAGTGTAGTGCAGGTGATGGCGCAGATAATAATTCTAGGACACAGTGGGGTGTAGTCTTCAAGGTTTACTCACAGTTGTCAGACTCCAGGTCACCAGTACCAGGGTGACCTCCCACGCTGTCCTGTGTTTACCAAGGAAGGGGTTCAGCAATCTCCCAGGTATTTCAGGAATACATAACGGGACCCCATTCTGTGTGCCTTCCTCGGTCGTCTTCCTGCGCTGGCTCTCACCCTCCTGCCCTGCGCCTCGCAACCAGTGTCCCAAGCCGGTAACCTCGGATTTTGGCGGGCAACCTGCAGTCCCCTGAATCCTATGCGGCCACCTTTTTAGTTGCGGTTGTGAGCAGCTGCACCCTGAAAGTGCAGTAGCCTCCGGTTTCTAGCTGAGCCTTGTAGTTCTCCACTAGTTAGGGGCCAGTCCCCTTTGCGGCCTGATCTCTCCATGCTCAGGTAGATTGGGGCGCACGGGTGGCTTCCGCACTCGCTATGCCCCTGGGATCCTCTCACTCCTGAAGCCTTCCCTCTGCTCCCGTCCTCTTCCATCCTGTCCTCCTGGGCCTCTCAATCTAGGCCCTCTCCTCTAAGCAGCGCTCCTACAGAGCTCCTGCTCCCACTCCTTCTCCTCTCAGACTGGACTCCTCCTCAGACTGAACTGAACTGACCCTTCCAAGATGGTTCCCTTTTTGTACTCCTACTCAAAGTGCTTCCCTGTCCTGCTTCCTCTACCCACACCCACTACTTGGTTCTCCCTCTCTCGCTTCCCCCCACTTCCAACCAAGGACAGGGCTCAGCATAAGCCAGTGCATCTTGCCCCTCCTGCTGGTCTGGAATGGTGTAGTGTTGGATGCAGGTGGGTGGGTCCCGGGCAGTACTCCTTCCTTACCTGAGAGTGGGATACCACACCTCTGTGTGAGATGCAGTACCTCTGTTGCGACTGAACCCGCAGGGGTGCCACATACCCCCCTGGTAAAACACAACACGTCCACAGGCTGGAACAGAGTAAAAACAAGGTATTTTAGACATACAAAAATTTTAGAATGCATTCACTTAGAAGAACAGTCACACAACTTTTTCTTCCCTTTATGGGAGGCTCTTTTCTTAAACGTTACAGGTTTCTTTATCAAAACATTATAAAAGCACTTTTACAAAAATTGTCTTCACATATAAAACATTTTTATCACTTTTCAAGTAAGTTCAGCAAACTGTAGTGAGATCTGTAACCGGGAGTCCATCTCACTGGAGAAGGTGCATCATGAGCAACATGAGGGACCCGTCCGAAAACCCTCAACGTAGGCCCTGGGCGTGGCTGCAGGGCATAGGTGATCCAGCTGTTGGACCACGTCTTCGGCCACGCCAAGCGAATTTTTGTTCTGCGGTCTGTATAAAACCAATAAGAAGCACCTTAAGAAGTGCAAACTATTTACAGTTAAAAGGTTTTGGCTGCTCACTGTCTTCAGCCTAATAGTTTTTATACCCTTACCGAGTAACTATGTAATCACACAAACTTTTCAAACCTACTTAACAATGATGTACCCTTCCGGGTAACTATATACACAATTTTAAACAGGGAGTTCAATAGTGGTGCTCCCTCCTGGGAGACACCTGTCCTGCATAGGCTGGCCCAGCCGGGTCGTCAGCCTCGGACTGCAGGGGCATGTCCTCTTCCTCCTCCACTACCCTGTGCACATGGAGGGCATACCATCCGCGCTCTCCCTTATGCCGGGTATAGGTGACACAGTCACCAGGGTACAGGTCTCTGCTGGGATGTCCTTGCTGGAGGTGGGACTCCACGTCCCTCCTGTTGACAAAGAGATCCTTTTCTACTTGTGCTTCTCTGATGAAGCACCACCTGGCTTCCAGGTCGAACTTCACGACAGCCCCTTCTGCACGGGGACTGGGTGTGGCCGGCTTGATCTTGCGGGCCCGGGTTTTGGCTGCCATGTTGCGGGCCTCCATCCATTCCCATCTTTCTTGCCGCTCCCGGCGCTCTGCGGTCAGCTTCCGGAGCTCCCGTTCACACTGCTCTTCCCTCCTGAGGGCCTCTGTCTCCGTCTCCCTCGGGAACCCCATGAGGTTACCCTCTGGGTTGTCCCACCGGTACGCTTCTCCTCCCTGGCAGGCAACCGGGGGCGCTGGCGTGGGTACTAGAGGGGCTCTCTGCTGGTCCTCGTACTTGGCTGACCAGTCCCACGCAGGGCGCCCGTACACCCATGCGGGTGCAGGGAAAGGAGGTTCCTGTAGAGGGCCCAGGAGCAGATTAACGTGGCACGCGCCCGGGCAGGGGCTTCCTGTGAAGGGCCCAGGAGTAGATTGGCGTGGCAAGCGCCCGGGGAAGGAGGTTCCGGCAAAGGGCCAAGGAGCAGGTCGGCGCTCTCAGCACCCGGGGCAGGGGCGCCGTCATTACCTTCTCCTGTGGCTGCTCCAGCACTGTTTGGTACCTCCTGGTCTAGGAGAGGCTCCGCCGGGGCTGGGGCGCCACAGGTGGCATGCAGCGCGGACTTCTGCCGGGTCTGCAACTTCTCCAACAGTTCGGCTCTCCAGATGGTAACGGCAGCCTGCTGGGCCTCCTCCATCCGCCGGCCCAGCTCCTGTACCTCATCACGGAGGAAGCTTGTATCCTCCAGGGACAGTTTATATACAACTCCCCGACTGTTACACATCACAGCCAAATACAGTGTAACACCATATACAACTCCCCGACTGTTACACATCACAGCCTGATATAGTGTAACACTGTATACAATTCTCCTAATGTAACACATCACAGCCAGATACCGTGTAACACCATATACAACTCCCCGACTGTTACACATCACAGCCAGATACCGTGTAACACCATGCACAACTCCCCGACTGTTACACATCACAGCCAGATACCGTGTAACACCATATACAACTCCCCGACTGTAACACATCACAGCCTGATACAGTGTAACACCATATACAACTCCCCGACTGTAACACATCACAGCCTGATACAGTGTAACACCATATACAACTCCCCGACTGTTACACATCACAGCCAGATACCGTGTAACACCATATACAACCTTTTGTATCCTGACTGTGTTGTGTCACAAAAAAGTATTTTTTTCATATCTGTTCTGAGATGTCCTTTTTCTTCCCCCTTCCCATGTAAGAGTATACTAGTGGACACTTAACATACGTAGAGCAAAGTATTACTTACAGTCTGACCATTTTCCTAACAGACTTGTAATTTTCTGGACAGTGTTATCTTGTTATATAATTACAATTTGTGATGCATTGATGTATATGCTTGCTTCCAAATATATGCAGCTATTGCTAACAGGAGGGAATTTCTGTTGTTGAATTTTATCCACCATGTTTATTATCTGTAAAAGTATTATATGATGTTGTTTCATATTTGTCATTTCTGACAAATGTATTGTTTCTTTTTTGCATTGCTTTGTAAGGATCATAGTATCATGATGAAGGGTTGACTGTATAAGACAAAAACATCATGTCGATCATTTGGATTTGCTAATTGAATAAATATACTCCGTACATTTCTAAAGGAGTGCCAAGGGCTTCGTATTTTCTTATAAGGGGTGGATCCCTATTAAAGCACTTAACAATAACTAGGAGTGGCATGCATCTTCTCTTTCATATCTAACACATCACAGCCAGATACAGTGTAACACCATACACAACTCACCGTATGTAACACATCACAGCCAGACACAGTGTAACACCATACACAACTCACCGTATGTAACACATCACAGCCTGATACAGTGTAACACCATGCACAACTCACCGTATGTAAAACATCACAGCCTGATACAGTGTAACACCATACACAACTCATAGTTACATAGTTACATAGTTAGTAAAGCCGAATAAAGACTTGCGTCCATCAAGTTCGACCTGTTAGTTCTGTAATTGCTAAAGTTGATCCAGAGGAGGGCAAAAACCCCAAATGATTTAGCCAATCTTCACCTGAGGAAAAATTCCCTCCCGACTCTGAAACCAACAGTCAGAATAAATCCCTGTGTCAACCTACTATTTTATTCTATTTTTAAGTATATGCAGAAATCTGCCTGGTATCTAGAAAAGCATCCAGTCCCCGCTTGAACTGGTTTAGTGAATCCGACATTACCGTCTCCTCACTCAGTGAATTCCATATTCTCACTGCTCTTACCGTAAAGAACCCCTTCCTATGCTGGTGCTGGAACCTTTTCTCTTCCAGTCTTAGTGAGTGCCCTCTTGTTACCGTAATATCCCTCCTTTTGAACAAATCCCGGGCAAGGTCTCTATACTGTCCCCTAACATATTTGTACACATTTATTATGTCCCCCCTCAACCTTCTCTTTTCCAGGCTGAATAGTCCTAGTTTTGCCAACCTCTCTGGGTATTGCAGTCCCTCCATTCCCCTTATTAATTTTGTTGCCCTCCTTTGTACCTTTTCAAGCTCATTTATATCCTTTCTATATATTGGGGCCCATAACTGAGCACAGTATTCCAAGTGTGGTCTGACCAGTGCTTTGTACAGTGGAAGAACAATGTTCTCATCCTTTGCAGCTATACCTCTTCTGATACATCCCATTACCCTGTTTGCCCTTACAGCAGCCGCCTGACTTTGGGCACTCCAATTTAGTTTGCTATCAATCAAGATGCCCAAGTCCTTCTCCATCTCTGAATTCCCCAATGATTTCCCATTCAGTGAGTACTGGTGACTTCCATTTTTCCTTCCCATATGTATGACCTTACATTTCTCCTCGTTAAACCTCATTTGCCATTTAATGCTCCACCTACCCAGCTTATCCAAATCCCTCTGTAGGTCTGCACTGTCCTCTTTTGTATTAATTGTTTTACATAACTTTGTGTCATCTGCAAATATTGATATTTTACTATTTATCCCGTTGACTATGTCGTTAATAAAGATATTAAATAACATTGGGCCTAGTACAGACCCCTGTGGTACCCCACTAGTGACGCTTACCCAATCTGAGTATATTCCATTTATAACCACCCTCTGCCTTCTATCCTTTAGCCAGTTAGCTACCCACTTGCAGACATTTTCCCCCAGCCCCATCATTCTCATTTTGTATACCAACCTATTATGTGGCACGCTATCGAACGCTTTTGAGAAGTCGAGATACACGACATCCACTGGTTCCCCCTGATCTACTCGAGAGCTCACCTCCTCGTAGAAGTCAATCAGGTTTGTTTGGCAGGAGCGATTCCTCATGAATCCATGTTGGTTCGGGGTTAATAGATTATTAGCATCAAGATGCTCCGTAATTGCCTCATTAATAAAGCCTTCAAAAATTTTGCCCACAACGGACGTCAGACTCACCGGCCGATAGTTTCCGGCGTCACTTTTCGCTCCCTTTTTGAATATTGGCACTACATTCGCCTGTCGCCAATCAAGTGGCACAGACCCAGTCTCAACAGAGTCCTTAAATATAAGATATAACGGTCTGTCTATCACATTACTTAGTTCCCTTAGTACCTGTGGGTGTATGCCATCAGGTCCTGGTGATTTGTTTATTTTAATGTTACTGAGGCGTTTCTGTACCCCAGCTTGGGTTAGATTTGTCATACTTAGTGGAGGATTAAGTTTGTCACTTCTCATTTCTCCTGTTAGTTCTATTTCCTTTGTGAAAGTTGACGAAAAAAAATGATTTAATAGATTAGCTTTATCCTCATCTTTCTCTATGATTTTGCCTTCATCACTTTTTATCGGTCCAATATTATCCGATTTAATCCTTTTACTATTTATATACGTAAAGAACAGTTTGGGATTTGATCTACTTTCCCTAGCAATACGTCTCTCTGTTTCCTCCTTCGCTATTTTTATTTGTTTTTTACAGGTTCTCGTTTTTTCCTTGTAACACATTAGTGCTTCCTTACTGTTTTCCTGTGTTAATCTCTTGAATGCCTCTTTTTTGCTATTTAACGCCCCTTTTACGTTCTTGTTCAACCATATTGGTTTCCTCTTATTTCTGGCCCTTTTATTCCCATACGGTATATACCTCTCGCACTGAGTATTCAGAATTGTTTTGAAGGTTTCCCATTTACTATTCGTATTTCCTTGATTAAGAACTTTGTCCCAGTCTATAAGTTGAAGGTTTTCTTTCAGCTGATCAAACTTCGCCCTCCTAAAGTTTAATGTTTTAGTTGTTCCCTTATTGATAACCCTACTGAAGGGCATTTTGAAGTCGATAATATTATGGTCGCTATTACCTAGGTGCCCCCCTATCTGTACCTCAGTTATTCTATCAGGCCTATTAGTCAATATTAAGTCCAACACGGCCTTCCCTCTCGTTGGTTCCTGCACTAGTTGGGAGAGATAATTATCCTTGATATTTGTCAAGAACCTTTTTCCTTTCTGCGATCTACAGGTTTCTGTTTCCCAGTCAATATCCGGGTAGTTGAAGTCCCCCATTACAATCACCTCATTATGTTTTGCTACTTTGTCTATTTGTCCTAATAGCAGTTTCTCATTCTCCTCTGTTATATTAGGTGGCTTATAGCAGACCCCCAGTAATATTTAATTATTATTTTTTGCCCCCACTATCTCTACCCACATGGACTCGACCCCCTCTTCTCCCTCTCCTATATCTTCCCTTAGTCTGGGCTTTAGACGTGACCTTACATATAAGCAGACTCCTCCGCCCTTCCCCTGTTTCCGGTCCCTTCTAAATAAACTATAATCTGTTAAATTTACCGCCCAGTCGTAGCTATCGTCTAGCCAAGTCTCTGTTATACCTACGATGTCATACCTCTCCTCCGATATAAGCGCCCGCAGCTCATCCGCCTTATTGGTCAGGCTTCTTGCGTTGGTCAGCATGTAAGATAAAACTTTGGGGTTATTTAGCATCCTATTCTTCTCTAACGATCTAACTGTACTATCCCCACCCCCCTCTCCACCCTCATTATATTCACTTCTCCCCTTCCCCCTTGCTTGCCTCACATCCCACCTATTTCCTTGGTTTCCCCCCCCCGTCTCTAGTTTAAAAACTCCTCCAACCTATTAGCCATCTTCTTCCCCAGCACCGCTGCACCCTCCCCATTGAGGTGCAGCCCGTCCCTACGGTAGAGCCTGTAGCCGACAGCGAAGTCGGCCCAGTTCTCCATGAACCCAAACCCTTCTACCTTGCACCAACTCTTTAGCCACTTATTCACCTCCCTAACCTCCCGTTGGCGCTCCTGTGTGGCTCGCGGGATTGGTAGTATTTCTGAGAAAACTACCTTGGAGGTCCTTGCCCTAAGCTTCCTACCTAGATCCCTGAAATCATTTTTAAGGACCCTCCATCTACCACTCACTTTGTCATTGGTGCCAATGTGGACCATGACCGCTGGGTCTTCGCCAGCCCCACCCAGTAACCTGTCAACCCGATCCGCGATGTGCCGGACTCGAGCGCCAGGGAGGCAGCACACCGTTCGGCGATCCCGGTCTTTGTGACAGATTGCCCTGTCTGTCCCCCTAATAATAGAGTCACCCACTACCAGGACCTGTCTAGCCTGCCCTACATTTCCCCCCTCCCCCTCATTACTGGAGCATACACTCCCCCGGCGGTCAGAGGATCTGTCGTGCTCCAATAATGCCGGTTCTGAACCAGCCTTCCTATACTTCTTCCCTCTATCCCTTCTAACTGTTACCCAGCTCCCTGCCTGTTCAGCCTGCGCTTCCCCACTAAGCTCCACCCCCAGTGTTGACCCATTGAGTGTCTGCTCGGTGAGCAGCAAACTCCGTTCCATGTTGTCGATGCTCCTCAGTACTGCTATCTGAGCACTTAGATCCAGGATTTGGGCTTCCAAGTGCACGATATGCTCACATCTCTCGCAGCAGTATGGATCCCTGAGCGGTAGCTCAGGGAATGCTTACATTGCGCAAGATGTACACTGCACGGCTCCGGCCAACATGGACGTCATTCTAAATATGGGGATACAGTCAGTATATATGTACAAGTACAAAACACAATTATTTATATATAGGTGTATGGACGGGGATCAATTAGGGATGTGCAAGTGTATCGATTAGATATCGGCGCGGGATCAGTTAAGTATGGACGGGGGATCAATTAAGTATCAATTAAGTATGGACGGGGGATCAGCTGAGTGGGTCAGGTGGATTAATTAAGTATGGACGGTGTGTCAATTAACTATGGACTGGGATCAATAAGTATGGACTGGGGAAATAATTAATTGTGGACTAGGGAATCAATCAATTAATTATGGACAGGGGGTTTAATTAAATAGGATGGGGGGTAAAGCAAATAAATAGGTATGGACGGTGGGTCAATTAACTAAGGACTGGGGATCAATAAGTATCAATAATATCAATAAATATGGACTGGGGAAATAATTAATTGTGGTCTGGGGAATCAATCAATTAATTATGGACAGGGGTTAATTAAATATGGTGGGGGATAAGGCAAATAGATAGGGACTGGGGATGAGTAAAAGTGGACAAGGGGAATCTATTAAATAGGACAAGGGGGATCAATCAATTATGGGCTGGGGGGGTCAATCATTTAAATGTGGTCAGGGGGATCACTTTAATATGGACGGGGGGTGGTCGGGGATCAATTAAATGAGGACGGGGGGGTCAATTTAATGTGGTCAGAGGGATCAGTTAAATATGGACGGGGGTGTTCAGGGGAATCAATTTAAATATGGACGGGGGTGATCAATTAAATATGGACGGGGGGGTAATCAATTAAATATGGACTAGGGAATACAATACATTTACAATACAGATACAAATACAATACAGTACAGTACACACTTGGGTTCAGTAGGGCCGCTTATCGCGACCTCCTGCCCCTCACTCACCTCCTCTAGGGACGCTGCACGCTATCACAGCGCGCTTGTCCCTCCGGTCGCCTCTTACCGGTCCTCCAGATCACCTCCTGGTCACCACCACCTGGCACCCTCCGCTGGCCGGCACTGCACGCTGCCACAGCGCTCTCTTGCGCTCGTCCCTCCGGTCGCCTCCTACTGGTCCTCCCGGTCCGCTCGGTCACCTCCGCCTGGCTCTCCTCCCTTCCCAGGAGCTCTCTCCACACACAGCACAACTCTTGCAGCACACGGCAGGCTCCGCCTCCACCACTTCCTGTCAGGCCTCCTCCCACTTCCTGTTGCATGGGCCTGGAAGGGGCTAACCACAAAAGCTTGCATACACAAGGACTTCTGTATATAAGTGAGTACCAACTCAACGTATGTAACACATCATAGCCTGATACAGTGTAACACCATACACAACTCCCCGACTACAAAACATCACAGCCAGATACAGTGTAACACCATATAGAACTCCCCGACTGTAACACATCACAGCCTGATACAGTGTAACACCATACACAACTCGCCGACTGTAACACATCACAGCCTGATACAGTGCAACACCATATACAACTCCTCGACTGTAACACATCAGTGTAACACCATACACAAATCCTCGACTGTAACACATCACAGCCTGATACAGTGTAACACCATACACAACTCCCCGACTGTAACACATCACAGCCAGATACAGTGTAACACCATATAGAACTCCCCGACTGTAACACATCACAGCCTGATACAGTGTAACACCATACACAACTCGCCGACTGTAACACATCACAGCCTGATACAGTGTAACACCATACACAACTCCTCGACTGTAATACATCAGTGTAACACCATACACAAATCCTCGACTGTAACACATCACAGCCTGATACAGTGTAACACCATACACGACTCCCCGACTGTAACACATCACAGCCTGATATAGTGTAACATAGTATACAACTCCCCGACTAACACATCACAGCCAGACATAGTGTAACACCATACACAAATCCTCGACTGTAACACATCACAGCAAGATACAGTGTAACACCATACACAACTCCTTACTGTAACACATCACAGCCTGATACAGTGTAACACCATACACAACTCCCCGACTGTAACACATCACAGCCTGATACAGTGTAACACCATACACAACTCCCCGACTACAACACATCACAGCCAGATACAGTGTAACACCATATAGAACTCCCCGACTGTAACACATCACAGCCTGATACAGTGTAACACCATACACAACTCGCCGACTGTAACACATCACAGCCTGATACAGTGTAACACCATATACAACTCCTCGACTGTAACACATCAGTGTAACACCATACACAAATCCTCGACTGTAACACATCACAGCCAGATACAGTGTAACACCATACACAACTCCCCGACTGTAACACATCACAGCCTGATACAGTGTAACACCATACACAACTCCCCGACTGTAACACATCACAGCCTGATACAGTGTAACACCATACACAACTCCCCGACTGTAACACATCACAGCCAGATACAGTGTAACACCATATAGAACTCCCTGACTGTAACACATCACAGCCAGATACAGTGTAACACCATATAGAACTCCCTGACTGTAACACATCACAGCCTGATACAGTGTAACACCATACACAACTCGCCGACTGTAACACATCACAGCCTGATACAGTGTAACACCATACACAACTCCTCGACTGTAACACATCAGTGTAACACCATACACAAATCCTCGACTGTAACACATCACAGCCTGATACAGTGTAACACCATACAGGACTCCCTGACTGTAACACATCACAGCCATATACAGTGTAACACCATACACAACTCCCCGACTGTAACACATCACATGTTGATACAGTGTAACACCATACACAACTCCCCGACTGTAACACATCACAGCCTGATACAGTGTAACACCATACACAACTCCCCGATTGTAATACATCACAGCCTGATATAGTGTAACATAGTATACAACTCCCCGACTAACACATCACAGCCAGACATAGTGTAACACCATACACAACTCCCCGACTGTAACACATCACAGCCTGATACAGTGTAACACCATACACAACTCCCCGACTGTAACACATCACATGTTGATACAGTGTAACACCATACACAACTCCCCGACTGTAACACATCACAGCCTGATACAGTGTAACACCATACACAACTCCCCGATTGTAATACATCACAGCCTGATATAGTGTAACATAGTATACAACTCCCCGACTAACACATCACAGCCAGACATAGTGTAACACCATACACAACTCCCCGACTGTAACACATCACAGCCTGATACAGTGCAACACCATACACAACTCCCCGACTGTAACACATCACAGCCTGATACAGTGTAACACCATACACAACTCCCCGACTGTAACACATCACAGCCAGATACAGTGTAACACCATATAGAACTCCCTGACTGTAACACATCACAGCCTGATACAGTGTAACACCATACACAACTCGCCGACTGTAACACATCACAGCCTGATACAGTGTAACACCATACACAACTCCCTGACTGTAACACATCACAGCCAGATACAGTGTAACACCATACACAACTCCCCGACTGTAACACATCACAGCCTGATACAGTGTAACACCATACACAACTCCCCGACTGTAACACATCACATGTTGATACAGTGTAACATCATACACAACTCCCGACTGTAACATATCACAGCCTGATACAGTGTAACACCATACACAACTCCCCGATTGTAATACATCACAGCCTGATATAGTGTAACATAGTATACAACTCCCCGACTAACACATCACAGCCAGACATAGTGTAACACCATACACAACTCCCCGACTGTAACACATCACAGCCTGATACAGTGTAACACCATACACACCTCCCCGACTGTAACACATCACAGCCTGATACAGTGTAACACCATACACAACTCCCCGATTGTAATACATCACAGCCTGATATAGTGTAACATAGTATACAACTCTCCGACTAACACATCACAGCCAGACATAGTGTAACACCATACACAACTCCCCGACTGTAACACATCACAGCCTGATACAGTGTAACACCATACACAACTCCCCGACTGTAACACATCACATCCTGATACAGTGTAACACCATACACAACTCCCCGACTGTAACACATCACAGCCAGATACAGTGTAACACCATATAGAACTCCCTGACTGTAACACATCACAGCCTGATACAGTGTAACACCATACACAACTCGCCGACTGTAACACATCACAGCCTGATATAGTGTAACACCATACACAACTCCTCGACTGTAACACATCAGTGTAACACCATATACAAATCCTCGACTGTAACACATCACAGCCTGATACAGTGTAACACCATACACGACTCCCTGACTGTAACACATCACAGCCAGATACAGTGTAACACCATACACAACTCCCCGACTGTAACACATCACAGCCTGATACAGTGTAACACCATACACAACTCCCCGACTGTAACACATCACATGTTGATACAGTGTAACACCATACACAACTCCCCGACTGTAACACATCACAGCCTGATACAGTGTAACACCATACACAACTCCCCGATTGTAATACATCACAGCCTGATATAGTGTAACATAGTATACAACTCCCCGACTAACACATCACAGCCAGACATAGTGTAACACCATACACAACTCCTAGACTGTAATACATCACACCCTGATACAGTGTGACATCATATACAACTCCCCGACTGTAACACATCACAGCCAGACACAGTGTAACACCATACACAACTCCTGGACTAAAACAGATAGCAGCCAAACACCCTGTAACACCATATACAAGTCACCGACTGTAACACATCACACACTGATACAGTGTAACACCATATACAGCTCCCTGACTGTAGCACATCACAGCCTGATACAGTGTAGAACAACTTCCTAAATAGATTTTCCAGAAATAACTTTTTCGTTCCCATCAATTTCCTCTTGTTTAAAACAAATTAAATTCTTCACCTTTTTTTGTTAGTGTCCGCCCCTGAGGAGCCAATCCCCGCTAAATAAATAGGTATATATTAAATATTTATTTCTTAAAGGTTATATTGCAGAACTATTTTTACTATTATATCTGATTAGAAATTTATTGTTGTTTTTCAAGGACGGAATCAGCATGGTAACCAATCCTATTACAACATTTAATGTTAACCACAAACCTGTCCTGTGCAAATACCGGCCAATCTTGCTAAACAATCCTTTCCTGAATGATAAGATTCCACAAAAGTCTCAAACCTTAAAATATCTTTTATCTCCACGTGCAGAATTAAATAAGAATAAAGTTCAAATTTTTTTTTCCCCTGATGTTAAAGGGAACTTAAAATATGAAAAAAGTATAAACAATAAACATTTAATTATCAGTAATAAGGGACAATTGTTCACCAGCAATTACACTGGAATGCGGCTGCTAATTACGGTACGTCGGAGGAGACTTCGCAAAATTTTGGGCTCTGGAATTTTCTGAGTGCGACTGTGCTACAATGTTTCCGTAATGCATAGAAATTAATGGGATTTACAAAAAAACAGTATAAAGCTATGTTCACACGTTGCGTTTTTGATACTTTTTTATGCAAATTGAAAGCTGCATTTTACAGTGCAATTAAAAGCTATGAGATTTCAGAGATCTCATGCACACACATTGTTTTTTTTTTCCTGACTGAATTGTAAAAACTGCTGCGTTTTTTACAACTGCAGCATGTCACTGCTTTCAGCATTTTTGCAGCATTTTTTCGCCTATAGAAAGCAATGAGCAAGTGCAAAAACGCAGGTATCAAGTTTTACTGAGTTTTTAGTGAAAAAAAGCATGTACAGCAGTATGTGAAACACATTTATTTTTGTGATTTTCCCAAGATTAAACCATAATATCTTAGTCTCCTCACCTGAGATGGCAGTTAGGATTAGTACAGATTAATTAAATTAGTGATGCCTACAAAGTAAACATTGGCTGACCAAGGTGTGAAATTGAACCAATACCTGATCAACTCAAGGGCTGATAAATGTGTTAAAGTAAACAGTGTCCTACAAACTCAATGCTCTGCATTTTCTTCAGTGCAAAAATGCAGCAAAACAAGCTTTTTTTTTAAAGTAGTATTTTTTTACTGCCAAGAGAGCAGATTTTTTCTGAAGGAAAAAAACGCAGCAAAAACGCATCATGTGAACATAGCCTTATAGAGTTTTACAATCTCCTCATAAGGATATAACTCTCTATTATATTTGTCCTCATTATAGCCTCCTGTTAGCAACTCAGACATATCCTTCCATGATGAATGAAGAGCTGCATTGCTCTAATAAACATATTAGTAGAAACATGTCTTAAAAAAAAAGTAAAATCCTTTTGAAAAACTCATCTGATTTTACCAGTTGCTCGATTCCAAAAAAACTGCGGATGAACGTATCCTAAATGTTAGTAGCCAATCTGGAAAAGAAAATTGTATCACTGTGTTTAGATTAAACCCCAGGACACATAGATATAGTTTACTAATGATAGTTTTAGAGGTCCCGGCCCTTTAAGGCCTCCTTATTTATTACTTTTGAAGTCATGGATTCTATGGATTTAGTATGAAAATGTCTCTTTGAACTTTCCTTCTACTGGGGACAGGCCCGGCGTCAGCAAGTGCCGGGGCCCTGAGCAGGCGGGGGGGGCCCACTCGCCTTCGTCGGCACAATGGCGCGCTATGGGACCCATGAGCGCCCGTTCCCCCCGCTTGCTCCAGGCCCCGGCACAATACTTGCCTCCGCAGCAGGTCCTGTATCTTCCGCGGCTGCTGCACTGTGACGTCTCCGGTCAGAAAGCGCAGTGACGTCTTTCCACCGCGCTCTCTCCTGAGCCGTCACAGGCAGCGCAGAGCGGGAAGATGGCAGCGCGGCTGAGGAGTCCGGAGCAGCGGCAGCGATGAGAGCAGCAGGTGAGATGAGGTGAGTATTTTTTTTTTTTTTTTTTAATGTATGGAGGCATGGGGCATTATATGGGGGCCCAGCCTGCACGGGGCATTATATGGGGCATTATATGGGGGCCCAGGAGGCATGGGGCTTTATATGGGGGCCCAGCCTGCATGGGGCATTATATTGGGGGCCCAGGAGGCATGGGGCAATTTATGGGGGCCCAGGAGGCATGGGGCAATTTATGGGGGCCCAGGAGGCATGGGGCAATTTATGGGGGCCCAGGAGGCATGGTGCATTATATGGGGGCACAGCCTGCATGTGGCATTATATGGGGGGGCAGCCTGCATGTGGCATTATATGGGGGGGCAGCCTGCATGGGGCATTATATGGGGCATTATATGGGGGCCCAGGAGGCATGGGGCATTATATGAGGGCCTAGCCTGCATAGGCCATTATATGGGGGGTGACATCCTGCATGGAGCATTATATAGGGCCCAGCCTGCATGGGGCGTTATATGGGGGGTGACATCCTGCATGGGGCATTATATAGGGCCCAGCCTGCATGGGGCGTTATATGGGGGGTGACATCCTGCATGGGGCATTATATGGGGGCCCAGCCTGCATGGGGAATTATATGGGGGGTGACATCCTGCATGGGGCATTATATGGGGGCCCAGCCTGCATGGGGCATTATATGGGGGCACAGCCTGCATGGGGCATTATATGGGGGGCCAGCCTGCATGGGGCATTATATGGGGCATTATATGGGGGCCCAGGAGGCATGGGGAATTATATGAGGGCCTAGCCTGCATAGGCCATTATATGGGGGGTGACATCCTGCATGGAGCATTATATGGGGCCCAGCCTGCATGGGGTGTTATATGGGGGGTGACATCCTGCATGGGGCATTATATGGGGGCCCAGCCTACATGGAGCATTATATGGGGGCCAGTATTCTGTATGGAGCATTATAAGGGGGCCAATATTCTGTATGGAGCGTTATATGGGGGCCAATATTCTGTATTGAGCATTATATGTTATATGGGGTCCATTATACTGTATGGAGGACTATGTGGGCCCATTATACTGTATGGAGGACTATGTGGTGCCATTATACTGTATGGAGGACTATGTGGAGCTCATTATACTGTATGGAGGACTATGTGGGGCCATTATACTGTATGGTGGACTATGTGGGGCCATTATACTGTATGGAGGACTATGTGGGGCCATTATTCTGTATGGAGGACTATGTGGGGCCCATTATCCTGTATGGAGGACTATGGGGGTTCATTATACTGTATGGAGGACTATGGGGGTTCATTATACTGTATGGAGGACTATGGGGGTTCATTATACTGTATGGAGGACTATGTGGGGCCCATTATTCTGTATGGAGGACTATGTGGGGCCATTATACTGTATGGAGGACTATGTGGGGCCATTATACTGTATGGAGGACTATGTGGGTCCATTATACTGTATGGAGGACTATGTGGTGCCCATAATACTGTATGGAGGACTATACTGTCCGGTCTGCACTGTGCGCTGTGAGGATTCGCCGGTTTCTGAGCTATTGTGGAATTTACAGTAGATATCGCTCATGTAATGTAAGAAGTGAAATCTTTGCATTGTACTATATATATATATATTTCTCTGCGGTATCTGTGCATCATGAATCATGTTTTTTGCGGGATGAGTTAACGTTGTTATTGGTGCCATTTTCGGGCACATGATATTTTTTGATCGCTTTCTATTCCGATTTTTGGGAGGCAGAATGAACAAAAACCAACAATTCAGGAATAGTTTTTTTTTTATTCTGTTCTGCGTGTGGTAAAATTGATGAGGCAGCGTTATTCTTCGGGTCAGTACGTTTACAGCGGTACCACATTTATATATTTTTTTATGTTTTGGCGCTTTTACACAATAAAAACTATTTTGTAGAAAAAATAATTATTTTTGCATCGCTTTATTCTGAGAGCTATAACTTTTTTATTTTTCGGCTGATGAAGCTGTACGGCGGTTTGTTTTTTGCGGGACGAGATGACGTTTTCAGCGGTACCATTTCTATTTACAATTGTCTTTTTGATCGCGTTTTATTCCACTTTTTGTTCGGCGGTATGATAAAGCATCGTTTTTTGCCTTGTTTTTTATTTTTAGTTTTTACTGTATTCCCTAAAGGGGTTAAGTAGTGGGACAGTTTTATAGGACGGGTCGTTCTGGATGTGGCGATACCAAATATGTGTACTTTTATTGTTTTTTCATACCGACCCGGACGTATGGATATGTCTAAGGTTGGTAAGGTGTTAAAGGGTTATTTTCATTTCATTTTCGGAAATGGATATTGTTGGATAGAGATTGTAAAAACAAGCAATTTTGCAATTTACTGCTTATTAAAATTTGCAGTCGTTCTTGAGATATTAACACTTTTCTTTTGTTTACAGCTAGTTGCCTAGGAGACCGACCACCGCTGCTGTCTAGCTTTTAACCACTATGTTGAAGCTGGCAGGAATTAGGAGGTAACAGCACGCTCCAGTGATCCTGGCCAGATTCAAGGCAGTACTTATAAACTCAACAGAAAAGAGCTTGCATGTTCTCCTCTCTAGCAGAGGTGGTCGGTCTCCAAAGCAACGAGATGTAAACAAAAGAAAAGTGTTAATATCTCAAGAATGGTTGAAAATTTTAACACGCCGTAAATTGAAAAATTGCTTGTATTGACAAGCTCTGTGTGGAAAAAAAAAACAATTATGAAGATGATAATGACCCTTTAAAGTACTTGAATGTATGTGCCATGAACGTGTAGGCAACAGAAGGGTTATTAAAGTTCATAATCTATTAGCTAGGTGGCTGTCAGTTTCCAGAAAATTTTGAAACTTTATTACATTTGCTGGATTTGAAGGCTCCTGACTTCCTGCTGAGCAGCCACTCTGAAAAAGTAGTGCTGCAATGTAAAGCATGGGGGTGAACAGAGACACGCTTTTACCTTGTGATGAGATAAGAGACGTAAAGAAACATCCAAACAACCAACACTGAAGAAAATTTATGTAGTACAACATACCTGTAAGCACTCACAAAGTCAAGGCTGCAGTGTAAAGAATGGAGGTTTTTATTCTGGTTGCCGCGGATACGTCCTGTTATGAAAAAATATATAACTACCTCATGTTACATATCAAACTAAAGGGCTAAAGATGCCGAATGTTAAACTGTACTCTATTTTAATGGTTTATCTCATGGGTAATAACAAAATATGTAAAAAGGGAATTTTTCCTGGTTTCTTTTACTATTTTTAGGCGCTAAAAGCTTTAAAAGAAAGCAAAAAATATTTGAAGAGATGCTCTAGTGTAAATTGTGATTGAAAAATACGTCACATTTATCGAACTGGTGAACGTGGCATATAAATTTTGCCCAAATTTTTAGGGGATTTCCTAGAAAATTAGCTGTAAAGGAGGTTAGGTTTCTTCCTATCTACTCAGACTATAAGAGTAACAATGGCCCTGACTGCCACATGATAACCCCGGGGCGGTTACCCACACGAACTGCTTTGGAATCGCTCTTTGAAGTATGTGGAATATGACAATACAATAAAAAGAGAAGTAATGTTACCGGTCTGACACCATGTGCCTTGTCTTGTGAAAAATATTGCAAAACGAAACTTAAGAAGAGGAACAATGTGGGAAGGTTACAATTAAAGGGGTTTTCTGGTATATTTTGTGTTTATTACCACAAACAAATATAAAGTATTAATCAAAAATGTTCCCAATTCAACACCTTATTGGCCAACTTTTTCAGTGAATTGGTAAACTGTAAAGAGATGATCAATCCGGGGACAGCGGGAGTCTAAGTGCAGACGCCGGGCAGGTTCAGAATACTATTAACTTGCAGATTAATCCCATATCTGTGCGTTTATAGCGTTTTTTCACGTGACAAGTTCTATTTAATAGAATTTTTATTATTCTTCACACTGCAATGAAGGAGGGAAGTTTAATGCTCCTCTGTCTTAATTTTGTTACTAAATAAAAATCCTGAATTCAAGGCTTGCGTGTCACAGGAAGTATGTACTTCCTGCCTTGTGGGATGGAAAAGCCATAACTAAAAATAAAAATCTCCACATTTCAGAAATGTAATCATAATTGTCTTTCTTGTCCTGTGCTTTTTGGTAAAGACCCGAGGTGTTATTTATTTATTTTTCTCTTTAAAAAAAAAAAGAGACATAATTTGGAATACCTCGTTGCCACAACTTCCATTCCATGCTTGTAAGTGACTCGCCCCCTGGGCCGGGGGGCACTCGGAGCCGGGCAACAGGAGACGATGGGGGTAGTGGTGGCAACCCGGTTCCGTGGCTCAGGGTGGTCAGACCAATGGTAGTCTGCTATGTGCTGTTCATGTTGTCCGACTACGCCACCCGTGGATTGCGGTTATTATGAACCGCCGCTGCAAGGTAATCCCCTGAGGCTGATGGTGTACGCAGCTGAGGTTGTTTAACTCCCCACGGGAAGAGTGTAGCCCCAGGGTTGTGCAATGGAGGATGGGGGTGATGGTGCAGGGAGTCCCAGTACCGGTAGTGCTGGAGAAGCGAGAAAGTACTCAGACAACGTACTGCAATCCAATGTCTTTTACTCACAGTTCATGTACTCCGGGTCACTTCTGTACAGGTAGTGACCGCCCGAGCCGTGCTGCGTCCACCAGGTGAGGGGCTCGGTCAACTCCCAGGCAATTCAGAAGTCTGGCTCAGGACCCCCTTTTGTCCTTTCTCTGGCCTGCCTCACCAGTGACCCACTTTTGTCCAGCTGCCGCGGATCTGCGCGGGTAAACGTGGGCCCCGTCTCCCGCTGTCCTATATGGTGCCTTCCTAGCAGGTTTGATGAGGTGTCGCACCAATAAATGGTCACGACCTCCGGTCTTTGGCTGAGGGTTGTTTCTCCTCCACCAACTTGGGATCCGGTACCCTTAATCTGCCTGACCCTTCACCCGGTATTCTCATGGATTCTTAGGGTCCCTTCCACCTTCTTGTTCCTGAGCCCTTCTGTTTCTCTATCTCTCCTCCTCCTTTTCTGTTCCTTCTTCTCCTGTTCCTTCTCTTCTCTGGCCCCGGCCTTTTCTCTAGGCCTGCCTCTGAGCAGAGCTCCTACAGAGCGTCTGCTCCCTGTCTTCTCTGACTGAACAGACCTTGATCTAAGATGGTGCCCACCTTTTATACCTCCCTCCTAAAACATGAGCCCAGGTGACCAGCAACTAATGGGCTCCTATCTACGCTCAGGAACCGTCCCCTTCTGCTCCTACATCACTGGGTTTTCCTCCCCCCTCCCCACTCCAGCCAGGGACATGGTCTGTCGTACCTGCATTGGTGTCTAATGGGAGTACCGTTGAACTGTCCCTCGGAAATGGGGTGTGTGTGCTGCATGCAGCTACCTGAGCCCTGGTCCATACTCCATCCTTACCCGGGAGTGAAATATCACACCTCTGGCAGAGGTGCAATACCCCTGTAGCGGCCGAACCCGCGGGGCATCACATAAGTACCAACCAAGGTAGCATTGTGGTTAAGGTTTTTTGTCAGGGGGAGAAAATAGTGTTTTAAAAAATATAATTTTAAAACTTTATACACACATTTTACTTTTTGCATACCAGTTTTAACTTTCCAGTTTGGCCACCAGTCATCACAAAACTACACTGTTGACTTTTGTCTCATTTTTCTAGGTTGTGTTCCTTCCTTCAGGAATTCCTTTTTATACCGTTCTTTTTGGGCAAGGAGAAGTAATCTGTTGTAACCAAAAATTTAAATCGAGTTGAGACATTTAATCATGTACCTGTTTAAGTTGTCAAATCGGAGATACATACGCGCCACTCTGATACACTGGGGGCGCGGAGCTGGATGTTATACACTGGGGACGCGGGGCCGGACGTTATACACTGGGGGTGAGGTGCCGAATGTTATACACTGGGGAGAGAGGGGCCGGATGTTATACTCTGGGGACGCGGGGCCGGACGTTATACACTGGGGGTGAGGGGCCGAATGTTATACACTGGGGAGAGAGGGGCCGGATGTTATACTCTGGGGACGCGGGGCCGGACGTTATATGACGCGCCCCCTGGGCCTGTGCTGTGGTGCAGCGTTGCGCACGCGGGGAATACCCGGAGCCGGATCTGTTGGCGGTAGTAGTCCTCGTGGCGGTGACCCGGTCCGTGCCCAGGGAGTCAAACTAAGTGGCGGTGCTTGGCAGTAGATGTATTAGTGTTCGACTACGCCACCCGTTGAATGCGGCTATGAAGCCGCCGCTGCAGGGCAGACCGCTGAGGCCGGTGGTACAGTTGTGCAGCGTGGGTAGTATAACCCCCAACGGGAGGGGTATGGCCTCAGGGCAGCCGACGTGGATGATGGGGGTAGTAGAATAGCATACAGGCAGCAGGAACCACTCAGAGACGGTGCGGTGTAGTTCAGGGTCTTTACTGGTGGCAAAGGTAGACCCTCCCGGAGTACTGGCTAGCGATCGGGGCCTGGTCAGTCTGTGAGCAGATGGGATCTCCCCTGGCCAGGCGGAGTTGTAGGCCTCCCCAACTAATTGTACTCTTCTGGCTACCTTGCTAGAGGCGGGTAAAAGTAGCCCACGTCCCTGAGTGTACCGTGTGGTGCTCACCCGTATGGCCGGTGACTCGGGGCCTTCTGGTAGCTTCCGCTCCACGACGGCGGTGCTGGTCCCTTGCGTGTGACCGTGCCTTCGGGTTTCTGGGCCAGAGGACCTGAAATCCCCTGCCGGGCGGTTTCTGCTGCTGGGTAAGGATTAGTCCCCACAGCCTCGGACTCCGGGTCCGGTAAGAACTCTTCAATCAGGGCGAGCTCTACAGCTTCCAGCCCCTGACTCCTGTTAGCACTGCTCCCACTGAGCTCCTGATCTTTCTTTCCTATAGCTGCTCCTCTCCAGACCAGACTGTGTCTCTGTCTGGGACTCCTCTTCTTCTCCCTAACCCTGCCTCAGCCCCAGCTTTATATAGGGGAAGTTCTTCCCCTCCCAGGACTGGGCAGGAGGTGTGGCATGCATAGGATTCCTGACCAGGAGACCTCCCACCTGCTCTCAGACGTAATATTGCTATTACTGTGGAAACCAGACCCCTGGGGTGCCACATTCCCCCCTAGTAAAATTTAGTACTCCGGGACTAAACATATTTTTGTAAACATAACAAGTATAAACAGAAACAGCATAACAAAGAAAAACACATTAGGATGGTCACGGCGTGTCCGCAACCGGGTGCAGTTTTTGAAGAAAACAAGGGTGTCCATTTCACCAAGGAACAGGGAGCCGTAACCAGGTAGGGGTCTGTCCTGCCCCGAGTCCTTAACAGTCTTTAGTCCATTCCTGGGTTACGCTCCAAACATATATACAAAGGATTCCGGATAATCCATTAAAGACACCTATGAAATAACTAGAAATACACAATTATTCACAAGCAACAATAAACAGGTAAATACAAATAAAACAGTTTGAGCACTTTAAATCCTCCAACGTACGGGCAACTGGCCTCTAGTGACCCTAGTGGACCTACGGAGCTGACTGACTGGTCCTGAGCTACAGGGTGTAGGGGCTGTCAAAGGTAAACTGGGCAGCTGTCTACGGGCTCTTTGGCTCACTAGGGGTACGGCAGGCTCACTATAAGCAGAGGGTTGATTCTCCTGGTCTGCTTGTGTGGGGTCTTCTGCCTCCTGGACCGGCTGCTCTTCCAGCTCTACCTGTTTCTCCGTAGGCACTTGGGATGCTGGTTGGAGGAAGGTGAGGACGGGTACCACAACAGCGCCATTGACTTGAGTCCAAGACCGAGGGAAGTCTCCGAGCACAGTACTGACCATACCTTCCCTTTCCTCTGCGGGTCGAGGGTCTTCTTGTTCTTCTTCAGGGTTCCGTAGCTGTTCGGGACACTTCTTCAGGTGATCTCGGGATACAATGGCTGTGGTTTCTCCTCCATCCTTACTGATTGTGCAGACTTTCGGGTTCTCATGGCTTGAGGGCAGTACGGTGTACGGGTCCTTCTCCCACTGGTCGTGCAACTTGTGGAGCCGTCTCTTCCTCTTCAAGACCTGCTCTCCAGGTACCAGGGGAACAGCGGGAGCATACTGGTTGTAAGTCTTCTCCTGTCTTTCTCTAGCTTGACAGAGACTTCGCTCCACGCTCTCCTGTACTTTCCGGTACTGCTGCTGCCTCTCTGTGTCCCAGTCTGCTTCTGGTGAAGTGTCCTCGGGTGTCAGGACTCCCATATCCAGATCAACAGGCAGCTTACCAGGTCTTGCTCTCATCAGGTAAGCCGGGGTACAGTTGGTAGAACCTACCGGGATGTGGTTGTATAGGTCCACCAGATCAGGCAGTTTCTCAGGCCACAGACTGCGTTCTTCCAGGGGCAATGTTTTCAGAAGATCTATCACCACCTGGTTCATTTTCTCGCAGAGTCCATTGGTTTGTGGATGATAGGGTGTTGTTCTTATCTTCTGGCAGCCATACAGAGTGCAGAACTCCTGGAAGACCTCCGCTTCAAAGGCAGGTCCTTGGTCCGTCAGCACCTGCTCTGGGTATCCGTGTGGACGGCAGAAGTGCTGCTGGAAGGCTCTAGCTGCCGTTTGAGCCGTTAAGTCCTTGACCGGGACCACCACCAGGAACCGGGAGTAATGATCTACGATTGTGAGGGCGTAGACATACCCAGATCTGCTTGGAGCCAGTTTCACATGGTCCAGGGCTACCAGTTCCAGTGGCTGTCGGGTGATGATGGGCTGCAAGGGAGTCTTCTGGCTGGCACGGTCCTTCCTTCTTAGGTTGCATGGGCCACAGTCTCTGCACCACCTCTCGATGGTTCCTCTCATGCCTACCCAATGGAACCGTCCGCGCAGCAGGAACTCCAGCTTCTTCCATCCAAAGTGCCGAGCTCCGTTGTGGTATGCCTCCAGTACCATAGCCGCGTCTCTTCTTGGCACCACTACTTGCCAGATCAGTTCATGCGTCCGGGAGTTAACCATTCTGCGGCACAACTTCCCCTTGTAAAGGAACAGTCGACTCTTCTCAACCCACAGTTGCTTGGCCTCCTCCGGAGCGTCTGGGTCAAGGCGGGCATCTGGCTGAGTCAGCATCTCCTTCACCAGTCGGACGGCGGGGTCACTGTCTTGCGTTTCCGCCCAGTTGTAATGAGGTAAGGGGTTGAACGTAGCAGATTGCTTACCCCTTACACGGTGGGAATACTGGATAGTCCCATGACGGTGGAACGCGGGGAGTTCAACTTCTTCCAGTTCCTCTGGATCTTCCCCTACGTCCGGTAGGTTTGGCATTCTGGACAAGGCATCCGCGTTGGTATTGGAGCGTCCTGCCCGGTATTTGATCGTGAACTCATAGTTGGACAGGCGGGCCATCCATCTCTGCTCCAGGGCACCGAGTCTTGCCGTATCCAGGTGTGTCAACGGGTTGTTATCCGTGTACACGGTGAACCGGGAAGAGGCGAGGTAGTGCCTAAAGCGTTCGGTGACTGCCCACACCACTGCCAGGAACTCTAGCTTGAATGAGCTGTAATTCTCAGGGTTTCTTTCGGTGGGTCGCAGTTTGCGGCTGGCGTAAGCAATTACCCGTTCTTTCCCCTGCTGGATCTGGGACAGTACGGCTCCTAGCCCGATGTTACTTGCGTCGGTGTAGAGGATAAAGGGCTGGCTGTAATCAGGGTACGCCAGGATTTCATCCCCCGTGAGGGCCATCTTCAGCTGGCGGAAGGACTCTTCTTCCAGCTTCTTCCATCTGAAGGGTGGCTTCTGGTTCTTGGCCTTCCTGGACTGGCCTATCAGGAGGTCCTGCATAGGAGCTGCCTTTTTGGTGAAACCGGGAATGAATCTTCGGTAGTAGCCTACCAACCCTAGGAACTGCCGCACTTCCTTTACGCTGGAGGGGCTTGGCCATTCCTTAATCGCGGTGATCTTATCAGGGTCGGGAGCCACTCCGTCAGCACTCACCACGTGTCCCAGGTACTGCACCTTTGGTTTCAGGAGGTGACACTTGGAGGGTTTCACCTTTAGGCCGTAGTTTGCCAGGGCTTCGAACACTTCTGCCAGGTGTTTCAGGTGGTCATCGTAGGTCTTGGAGTAGACGATGACATCGTCCAGGTATAACAGGACCGTCTCAAAGTTTCGGTGTCCCAGACAGCATTCCATCAATCGTTGGAAGGTTCCTGGTGCGTTGCAGAGTCCGAACGGCATGCAGGTAAACTCGCTAAGTCCCATCGGGGTGGTGAATGCGGTCTTCTCCCGGTCCGCCTCTGCTACAGGAACCTGCCAGTACCCGCTAGTGAGATCCAAAGTGGAGAAGTTAGCAGATTTTAAAGCAGCCAAAGACTCCTCTATCCTTGGTAAGGGGTACGCATCTTTATGTGTGATACGGTTGATTTTCCGGTAATTTACACACATTCTCATGGTGTTGTCTTTCTTTTTAACCAAGACTAGTGGAGCTGCCCAGGGGCTACAGCTATCCCTGATTACCCCAGCCTCCTTCATGTCTCTAAGCATTCCCTTGGCGTGTTGGTAGTGTGCAGGGGGTACGGGTCGGTATCTCTCCTTTATGGGAGGATGGTCTCCCGTGGGGATATGATGTTCTACCCCCTTTACTCGCCCGAAGTCTAACGGGTGTTTACTAAGCACTCTCTCGTACTCTTGAACCACCCGATAGACTCCCTGTTTCTGGTGTGAGGGAGTGGAGTCAGTACCCAAATGTAGTTGCTGACACCAGTCCTCTATTGTTTTCTTAGAGCCGTTACCTTCCTCTGGATGAGATGGAGGCAAGGGTTCCACGGACTGTACAGAATTTTGATTGATGGTATACAATTTGGCTAGCGTAGCATACCGGGGCAGGTACACTTCCCTTTTCCCGATGTTTATTATGCGAACGGGCACCCTCCCATGGCGTACATCAACCACCCCCCGTGCTGTCAAAATGGTGGGCCTACTGTCTGAGTAGACGGGTTCTACCATTGCTTGGTAGTCTCTACCTCTTAGACCAATAGCTGCCCGGCACCAAATCATCATTTCACTTTTTGGGGGCATGGCAATAGGGAAAGGGTCACACATTCTCACGCTTCCAATCTCACCACCGGAGAGTTCCACCTGTTGCCGCCGCATCAGTGCCCGGATCTCTTTTTGGAGCACTCGCTGTTGGCCGGAGCTGGCGTTCTTGGCAACCTGCTGTAAAATGAAAATCACCTCTGCAAGACAATTTTCAATCACATTAGTTCCTAGAGTTATCTTTGGGTGACTCTCGCGCTTGTCAATGTCTACAATGATCAGTCCCTGTGCTGCCAGTTCGACTCTACCGACTTTAATGGTCATCTCTTTGAATCCGATCTGTGGCACGGGTTGACCATTGCTGGCGATGATACTCAAGTCGTCGTCAGGGTAGCGGGTTATATCCGAGTCATTCCAGTACTGCTTAAAGAGCACGTACGGGATGGTGGTGACCTGTGACCCGGTGTCAAGTAGGGCACTCATAGGAATGCCATCCAGTACTACAGGCAAGACTGGACGTCCTCCCACGTATTTGTCACGCCAGTTTGATGGGCCTGGTGATCTTATTCCTGGGGGTTGGCCCTCTACCCCAGGTTGTGCCAGTTTAAAGGACAGTACCTCGCCATATGTCCGGGTTGATTGCAGCGGCGGCAGATGGGTTGTCCGTCCTCGTTGTATCGGTCGCTGGGTCTTCCTCTGGCCGGTGGGGTCCTCCTTGGTCGACGCCACGGGATGTCCTCCGGTCCGGATGCCAGCTGGATCTTCCCTGGAGTAGAAACCTGTAAAGACTGCACAGTTCGGGTTAGCGCAGCTACGCTTTTAGCTAGCTCTTGGACCTGATGGTGCAGGTCTGGAGCCGGGTCATTGTTCAAAGCCTGCGCATCAGCTCCCACAGGCCCTGCCGACAAGGGCGCCGCCTCCTGGTGGTAAGCGGTAGTAGGGCGCCTGTGGGCCACAACGCCACCCGGTGCCGGTTCTCGGAGCACCCGGATGGCTCTGTCCTTGAACTGTGCAAAGTCCAGATGAGGATCCTGTAAGGCCATTGCCCGCAACTGGGTTCGGTGGGCATTGCAATATAGTCCCTCTATAAATTGTTCGGTCAACAGCCTGTCCTCGTTTCCCACGCTGTCAGGGTCGGCCTGCTTAATGGCTCTCAGGGCCTCTTGTAGGTTTAGTGCATAGTCCCTTATATTCTCATGTGCTCGCTGTTTGCACCCGTAGAATCTAAGCTTAATCTCAGCTGAGGTGCGGGTATCAAAGGTGTCCTTCAGCCGGGTTAATATCCCTGCGACAGTCCTCCTCCCAGGTGGCCAGGACTTTACCTCCCTTTGGGCTGCCCCGGTTAGTTGGGCCACCAGGATGCTCACTTTTTGCTCTTCTGTGAGGGGGTACACCTGGAAGAGGCTATCCAGCCTTTCTCTAAAGTCATTCAGGGTATGTGACTCCCCTGAGTACTGGGGTAGCCAGGCTGCCCCCGGGATATAGGGCATCGTGAAAGGCATGACCGCAGCAGCGGTGGCGCTGGCGGTGGCTGTGGCAGTGAAGCTCTCCTCCGTATCCGACATCTTCCTCCCCCCTAGTGGACCATGGCCTACCTTGCGATGATCCTCTTCCGTAGGCCGCGGCTCCGCAGTGGATCGTCAGGGTCGAGGACCTTCCGTCGCGCTCCTGTGACGTCGGCGTCTGCTGGGCTCCTTCCAGGACCTTACGCAACGTCCGGACGTGAGGCGGAGCTCCAGTTCTCGCGCGCTTTTCGGAGTCCACGCCCCTCTTCTTCCCGCGCGGCGTCTTCAAGATGGCGTCCAACGGCGGGAAAACTCCACGGATGGCGGGAAGAAGGCAGAAGATGGCGTCCAACGGCGGGAAAACTCCACGGATGGCGGGAAGAAGGTAGAAGATG
Source organism: Phyllobates terribilis (assembly GCF_046119375.1). Classification (NCBI taxonomy): domain Eukaryota; kingdom Metazoa; phylum Chordata; class Amphibia; order Anura; family Dendrobatidae; genus Phyllobates; species Phyllobates terribilis. Next base: position 59,819,542 of record NW_027362763.1, read on the forward strand.
GCGTCCAACGGCGGGAAAACTCCACGGATGGCGGGAAGAAGGTAGAACATGGCGTCGGATGGCGGGAATCTTCACCACAGGTAAGTTTAAAAGTCTCTTTTTCAGGCACGCAGTACCAGGTGGTTGCGAGCACGTAATCCTGCCGACTACGCCAAAAGTTGACGCGCCCCCTGGGCCTGTGCTGTGGTGCAGCGTTGCGCACGCGGGGAATACCCGGAGCCGGATCTGTTGGGGGTAGTAGTCCTCGTGGCGGTGACCCGATCCGTGCCCAGGGAGTCAAACTAAGTGGCGGTGCTTGGCAGTAGATGTATTAGTGTTCGACTACACCACCCGTTGAATGCGGCTATGAAGCCGCCGCTGCAGGGCAGACCGCTGAGGCCGGTGGTACAGTTGTGCAGCGTGGGTAGTATAACCCCCAACGGGAGGGGTATGGCCTCAGGGCAGCCGACGTGGATGATGGGGGTAGTAGAATAGCATACAGGCAGCAGGAACCACTCAGAGACGGTGCGGTGTAGTTCAGGGTCTTTACTGGTGGCAAAGGTAGACCCTCCCGGAGTACTGGCTAGCGATCGGGGCCTGGTCAGTCTGTGAGCAGATGGGATCTCCCCTGGCCAGGCGGAGTTGTAGGCCTCCCCAACTAATTGTACTCTTCTGGCTACCTTGCTAGAGGCGGGTAAAAGTAGCCCACGTCCCTGAGTGTACCGTGTGGTGCTCACCCGTATGGCCGGTGACTCGGGGCCTTCTGGTAGCTTCCGCTCCACGACGGCGGTGCTGGTCCCTTGCGTGTGACCGTGCCTTCGGGTTTCTGGGCCAGAGGACCTGAAATCCCCTGCCGGGCGGTTTCTGCTGCTGGGTAAGGATTAGTCCCCACAGCCTCGGACTCCGGGTCCGGAAAGAACTCTTCAATCAGGGCGAGCTCTACAGCTTCCAGCCCCTGACTCCTGTTAGCACTGCTCCCACTGAGCTCCTGATCTTTCTTTCCTATAGCTGCTCCTCTCCAGACCAGACTGTGTCTCTGTCTGGGGCTCCTCTTCTTCTCCCTAACCCTGCCTCAGCCCCAGCTTTATATAGGGGAAGTTCTTCCCCTCCCAGGACTGGGCAGGAGGTGTGGCATGCATAGGATTCCTGACCAGGAGACCTCCCACCTGCTCTCAGATGTAATATTGCTATTACTGTGGAAACCAGACCCCTGGGGTGCCACATATACACTGGGGGTGAGGGGCCGAATGTTATACACTGGGGAGAGAGGGGCCGGATGTTATACTCTGGGGACGCGGGGCCGGACGTTATACACTGGGGGTGAGGTGCCGAATGTTATACACTGGGGAGAGAGGGGCCGGATCTTATACTCTGGGGAAGCGGGGCCGGACGTTATACACTGGGGGTGAGGGGCCGAATGTTATACACTGGGGAGAGAGGGGCCGGATGTTATACTCTGGGGACGCGGGGCCGGACGTTATACACTGGGGGTGAGGGGCCGAATGTTATACACTGGGGAGAGAGGGGCCGGATGTTATACTCTGGGGACGCGGGGCCGGACGTTATACACTGGGGGTGAGGGGCCGAATGTTATACACTGGGGAGAGAGGGGCCGGATGTTATACACTGGGGAGAGAGGGGCCGGATGTTATACACTGGGGAGAGAGGGGCCGGATGTTATACTCTGGGGACACGGGGACGGACGTTATACACTGGGGGTGAGGGGCCGGATGTTATACATTGGGGGTGAGGGGCTGGATGTTATACACTGGGGGGTGAAGTGAGGGGCTGGATGTTATACACTGGGAGGTGAGGGGCCGGATGTTATACACTGGGGGAATGAGGGGTCAGATGTTATACACTGGGGGCAAGGGGTCGGATGTTATACACTGGGGGTGAGGGGCCGGATATTATACATTGGGGGCGTAGGGCCGGATGTTACACACTGGGAGGCTGGATGTTATACACCGGGGGGCTGGATGCTAGTCACTGGGGATAATAGGGCCGGATGTTATACACCTGGAGTGAGGGGCCGGATGTTATACACTGGGGGCACAGGGCTGGATGTTATACACCCATGGCGAGGGGCCGGATGTTATACACTGGGGGGTGAGGGGCCGGATGTTATACACTGGGGGGTGAGGGGCCGGATGTTATATATTGGGGGTGTCGTGGCCAGATGTTATACACTGGGGAGTGAGGGGCTGGATGTAATACACCGGTGGCGAGGGGCTGGATATTATCCACTGGGGGAGAGGGGCTGGATGTTATACACCGGGGACTAGGGGCTGGATGTTATACACCGAGGGCGAGGGGCTGGATGTTATACACTGGGGGAGAGGGGCTGGATGTTATACACTGGGGGAGAGGGGCTGGATGTTATACACTGGGGGAGAGGGGCTGGATGTTATACACTGGGGGAGAGGGGCTGGATGTTATACACCGGGGGTGAGGGGCTGGATGTTATACACTGGAGGGTGAGGGGCCGGATGTTATACACTGGGGGAGAGGGGCTGGATGTTATACACTGGGGGAGAGGGGCTGGATGTTATACACTGGGGGAGAGGGGCTGGATGTTATACACCGGGGGTGAGGGGCCGGATGTTATACACTGGGGGCGAGGGGCCGGATGTTATACACTGGGGGAGAGGGGCTGGATGTTATACACCGGTGGTGAAGAGCTGGATGTTATACACCGGGGTCCGGATGTTATACACTAGGGGCGAGGGGCCGGATGTTATACACTAGGGGCGAGGGGCCGGATGTTATACACCGGAGGCGTTGGGACAGATGTTATACACCGGGGTCGGTAGTTATACACAGGGGGCGAGGGGCTGGATGTTATACATCGGGGATGAGGGTCCGGATGTTATACACCGGGGGTGAGGGGCTGGATGTTATACACCGGGGGTGAGGGGCTGGATGTTATACACCGGGGGTGAGGGGCTGGATGTTATACACCGGGGGTGAGGGGCCGGATGTTATACATCGAGGGGTGAGGGGCCGGATGTTATACACCGGGGGTGAGGGGCCGGATGTTATACATCGAGGGGTGAGGGGCTGGATGTTATACACCGGGGGTGAGGGGCTGGATGTTATACATCGGGGATGAGGGTCCGGATGTTATACACCGGGGGTGAGGGGCTGGATGTTATACACCGGGGGTGAGGAGCTGGATGTTATACACCGGGGGTGAGGGGCTGGATGAAAACCTGTTGTCAATGATTTAGACGTCTGTCCAATCCTTTCTCCATATAGTCTACGTCGTTATTCTGCATTGTTTGCAGACTTCCCATGGAATATACTTATACTTGTATCAGATGAGATTTCACAGTCAGGTCATTGACTACGATTAACTCTCTCAAGGAGCAAAACAAGGGTTTTGGGGTCTTAAACTGGTGACAAAAGCTCCATTCACGCATTACTAAGGTGCTTATTTCCATGCTCTTTTGTGGGGACCACGAGGGTGAGTACGAGGTATTGTGTGCTGCGGGGGCCGACCTTCCTCCTTACACTTCATTCATTATAATCAACTTTGGACACCCTCCAAGGCCAAAGCTGGTGCGCGGTGTCATTGCTGAGACGTGATCGGCCTCTTATTCCCGAGGGTACTAGAGTTCAGGCTGAGACGTTCCTTCACTTCATGTCCCTTTTTCAGCATTTTTTGCTTATTTTTCGCTTCTCTGAGGGTTAAGGAATGTCCTCCGTATTACGGTTTCCTGAGTCCCATACAGTAACCTCATTGTCACTGTGTAGTTACAAGCCGTTCTATAATAGTGTAGATAATTGGTGGGGTATTGTCGTCCCATAGTCGGCCATGTATAGGGGCATACTACAAAACATCAGATGGGCGGCACTTACTCAATTTATAGGCTCCTTCTTGGAGACTTCCACTGGCCACTAATAAGGGTCCCTGTCCTGTGGATGTACCTTATAGTCACACTAGTTATTGAACCCGCTCTACGCCCGGATGGCAAACATTTTTATTGGTATATGCTCCCCCATTCTGTTATGTGCTGTCCCCATCCTGCGCCCCCATCCTGTTATGTGCTGTCCCCATCCTGCGCCCCCATCCTGTTATGTGCTGCCCCCATCCTGGTATTTGTGCTGCCCCCATCCTGGTATTTGTGGCCCCCCATCCTGGTATTTGTGCTACCCAATCCTGTTCCCACATCCTGGTATGTATGGTACCCCTCATCTCTATCCTGGTATGTATAGCACCCCTCTTCCCCAATCCTGGTATGTATGGCACCCCTCATCCCCAATGTTGGTATGCATGGCACCCCTTATCCCAATCCTGGTATGCATGGCACCCCATCCCATATCTTGGTATGCATGGCCCCCTCATCCCCAATCCTGGTATATATGGCACCCCTCATCCCAATCCTGGTATGCATGGCCCCCTCATCCCCAATCCTGGTATGTATGCCCCCCTCATCCCTATCCTGGTATGCATGATACCCCCTCATCCCCAATCTAGGTATGCATGGTACCCCATCCCTCATCCTAGTATGCATGGCCCCCTCATTCCTATCCTGGTATGCATGATACCCCCCCTCATTCTGGTATGCATGGCACCCCTCATCCCTATCTTGGTATGCATGCCACCCCCTCATCCCTAGCCTGGTATGTATGGTACCCCATCCCTCATCCTGGTATGTGTGGCCCCCTCATCCCTAGTCTGGTATGCATGGTACCCCTCATCTCTATCACGCTGCACACACACAAAAAATAAACACTTCTCACTTTTCTTCCCTGTGCTCCAGCGCTGCGTCCCGTTCTGTCGGAGGCCGGGGGAGGAGTGTGGCACCGGAGTACGTGCGTGCCCATACTGTGATGTCCGGCGCAATTTTGCTGAAGACCCACTGCAAATGTGTCTTCAGTAAAATGGCGCCGGATAGCATGCTATGCGCATACACCGATTCCGACGCCTCACTCCTGAACCGGTCTCTGGCCAGAACAGAGGCGCCCCGGCAACACTCCTTCCGGTCAAGTAAGTATTTTAGTACGCATACCACGATCTCTGGTGCCATACACTCCTCTTACCTGTAATGGCTCCATGCGGTCTTCTGTCTGGTGCCAGACTGCGCAGGTGCGTTGCGTTTTCGCAGTCTATAGAGGCTTTCGACAGAGGGACGCATCTACGATATTATAGATTTCCTTTCTTGTGAAGCCTTAATACATTGCGACTGTAGTGGGGGATGGGGGCTCACCGACACGAGCGCCTATTTCAGTTGGATGTACGTCGCCCATAACACACACGCCGATGTCAGCTGCCGACCTCAAACGCCGGCTACAAAAGAAGACGCCACCCATCATGTGAGCGAGGGAAGGTAAGAAGAACATTTTTTTATGCGTTAGTGAACAACAGCAGAATGGGGAACATATACAGTGGGTACGGAAAGTATTCAGACCCCTTTAAATTTTTCACTCTTTGTTTAATTGCAGCCGTTTTGTAAATTCTAAAAAGTTCATTTTTTTCTCATTAAAGTACACTCTACACCCCATCTTGACTGAAAAAAAAACTGAAATGTAGAAATTTTTGCAAATTTATTAAAAAAGATAAACTGAAATATCACATGGTCATAAGTATTCAGACCCTTTGCTCAGTATTGAGTAGAAGCCCCCTTTTGAGCTAGTACAGCCATGAGTCTTCTTGGGAATGATGCAACAAGTTTTTCACACCTGGATTTGGGGATCCTCTGCCATTCTTCCTGGCAGATCCTCTCCAGTTCCGTCAAGTTGGATGGTGAACGTTGGTGGACAGCCATTTTCAGGTCTCTCCAGAGATGCTCAATTAGGTTTAGGTCAGGGCTCTGGCTGGGCCAGTCAAGAATGGTCACAGAGTTGTTCTGAAGCCACTCCTTTGTTATTTTAGCTGTGTGCTTAGGGTCATTGTCTTGTTGGAAGGCGAACCTTCAGCCAAGTCTGAGGTCACGAACACTCTTGAAGAGGTTTTCATCCAGGATATCTCTGCACTTGGCTGCATTCATGTTTCCTTCAATTGCAACCAGTCATCCTGTCCCTGCAGCTGAAAAACACCCCCATAGCATGATGCTGCCACCACCATGTTTCACTGTTGGGATTGTATTGGGCAGGTGATGAGCAGTGCCTGGTTTTCTCCACACATGGCGCTTAGAATTATCACCAAAAAGTTCTACTTTCGTCTCATCAGACCAGAGAATATTATTTTCCATAGTGTGAGAGTCCTTCATGTGTTTTTGAGCAAACTCTATGTGGGCTTTCATATGTCTTGCACTGAGGAGAGGCTTTCGTTGGGCCACTCTGCCATAAAGGCCCAACTGGTGGAGGGCTGCAGTGATAGTTGACTTTGTGGAACTTTCTCCCATCTCCCTGCTACATCTCTGGAGCTCAGCCACAGTAATCTTGGGGTTCTTCTTTACCTCTCTCACAAAGGATCTTCTCTCATGATTGCTCAGTTTGGCTGGACGGCCAGGTCTAGGAAGACTTCTGGTGGTCCCAAACTTCTTCCATTTAAGGATTATGGAGGCCACTGTGCTCTTAGGAACCTTGAGTAATTCAGAAATTATTTTGTAACCCTGGCTAAATCTTTGCCTTGCTACAATTCTGTCTCTGAGCTCCTTGGGCAGTTCCTTTGAGCTCATGATTCTCATTTGGTATGACATGCACTGTGTGCTGTGAGGTCTTATATAGACAGGTACGTGCCTTTCCAAATCAAGTCCTATCAGTTTAATTAAACACAGCTGGACTCCAATTAAGGAGTAGAACCATCTCAAGGAGGATCACAATAAAATGGACAGCATGTGACTTAAATATGAGTGTCTGAGCAAAGGGTCTGAATACTTATGACCATGTGATATTTCAGTTTTTCTTTTTTAATAAATTTGTAAAAATTTCTACATTTCTGTTTATCAGTCAAGATGGGGTGCAGAGTGTACTTTAATGAGAAAAAAATGAACTCTTTAGAATTTACCAAATGGCTGCAATGAAACAAAGAGTGAAAAAAATTAAAGGGGTCTGAATACTTTTTGTACCCACTGTATACAAGGAAGGAACCCAGGATGGTGGATATATATGACAGGATGGGGGACATATATACAAGAAAGTAACTAAGGATGGGGGACATATATAACAGTAAGGGTCCTAGGATGGGGGCCATATATATCTTGAAGGTGCCCAGGGTTGGTGGCCATATATGACAGGATGGGGGACATATGTACAATGAAGGAACTCAGGATGTGGCATATATATATAAAAGTAAGGGGTCCAGGATGGGGGGCATATATACCAGGAAAGAAGGACATACAATTGAAACCAGAAGTTTACATACACTGTATAAAAAGACACATATGCAGGTTTTTCTCAAAATCTGACATGAAATTAGAATAAACCTTTCCCGTTTTAGGTCAATTAGGATTGCCATCATTTTTAATATTTGCCAAATGCCAGAATAATGAGAAAGAGAGAATGTTTTAAGGCATTTTTATTACTTACTGCAAAGTCAGACGTTTCCATACATTTCATTAGTATTTGGTACCATTGCCCTTAAACTGAATGACTTGGGTCAGATGTTTGGAATATCCTTCCACAAGCTTCTCACAATAGTTGGTTGGAATTTGGGTCCCTTCCTCCTGACAAAACTGGTGTAACTGATCCAGGTGTGTAGGTCGTCTTGCTCGCACCGGCCTTTTCAGCTTTGCCCATTAATTTTCAATAGGATTGAGATCAGGGCTTTGTGATGGCCACTCCAGAACATTGACTTTGTTATCCTTAAGCCACTTTGTTACCATTTTGGCAGTATGCTTCGGGTCATTGTCCATTTGGAAAACCCATTTCCACTCAAGTTTTAACTTCCTGGCTGATGTCTTGAGATGTTGCTTCAATATTGCCACATAATCTTCTTTTCTCATGATGCCATCTATTTTGTGAAGTGCACCAGTCCCTCCTGCAGCAAAACAACCCCACAACATGATGCTGCCACCCAGGGCCGGCGCCACCACCCGGCGCACCCGGGCAAATGCCGGGGCCCTGGACAAACAGGGGGGCCCACTGGCTATCTGGGACAATGCTGCCTCCTGGTATTAGCTCCGCATAGAGTCTATACTGGAGTTGCTCCTGGGAGGTGATGATGTGATTGGAAGGGGCGGGGTCTCCCCCAGTTCAGGGTGGACCCGATACCGGGAAGCAGGGTGGTGCTGCTGGAGATGAGGTGAATGCTGATACAGATCCTGAGAGGACTGAGGAGCTGCAGAATGGGTCAGTGTGGAGACAGCAATTATGTATTTTAGTTTTGTATACAGTATATTGGTCTAAGTTTAAAGGGTCTAATACTGTGTTTTGGGAGCATAAAAAGTGGATCAAGTTACTACATATGGGGTTGCATGTCCTTTATCTTGCACAGGAAATGTGTATAAGTTGCATGGACGGTCCTGCAGGTTGTGGGGGCTTGCATAAGTAACGGCGTGATGCTGGGGGTTTTGCACAGGGCACGGGTGAAGCATGCATGTGCAGTATGTTGTGGGGGCTTGCACAGGGAATGAGTTAATGTTGCATGTTGGGGCTATGTAAGTGAGTGATGCATGTTCTAGGGCCTTTCACAGGAAAGGGGTTGTCCACTACTAGTACAACCCCTTCTCATACCCTTATTTTGGCCCCAATAAAATAATAAAGCTTATACTCACCTCCCGTGCTGGTGCCGTTCCCGCAGTATCGGCACTCGCAGTCCCGGGGTTCTCGTGCGGTTGTTCTGACACGTGATTCCGGTGCCCAATCACCGTCACTGTCCCCACCTTCAGACAAATCTAACATGAAGGGGAAGTCAGAGATCAGCTGCAGCCCGGACTTCCAAAGGTGGGGACAGTGACGGTGATTGGGCACCGGAATCACGTGTCAGAACAACCGCACAAGAACCCCGGGACTGCGACTGCCGATACTTCGGGAACGGCACCAGCACGGGAGGTGAGTATAAGCTTTATTATTTTATTGGGGCCAAAATAAGGGTATGAGAAGGGGTTGTACTGGTAGTGGACAACCCCTTTAATGTAGCATTGTGTGGGTCTTGCACAGGGAAGGGGGGTTATGTTGTATGTCATTGGTCTTGCACATGGATGCATGTTGCTTCATGCACAGTGATGCATGTTGGGGGGACTTGCACGGTGAAGGGGGCGATGCAAGCATGGCAATGCATGTTGTGGGAGATTGCATAGGGAAGTGATGTTGCATGTTGGGGGCTTGCATATGCATGTAAGTGATGTTGAGGGTCTATCACAGGGAAGGGGAGGATGCATGCATGTGCTGCATGTTGTGGGGGCTTGCACAGGGAATGTGTTAATGTTGCATGTGGGGCCTTGCATATGTAAGGGGGTGATGTTGCATTTCTATCCTCTTGCACAAGGAATTTGACTGAAGCTGCGTGCACAATGCTGCATGTTGGGGGGGCGTACACAGTGAAGGGGTGCATCTTGAATTGTGGTATGTGTTAAAGGGGCCCACTGAGACTCTTTCGCCCGGGGCCCACAAAAAACTGGAGCCGGCCCTGCTGTCACCCCCGGTGTTTCACAGTTGGGATGGTGTTCTTAGGCTTCCAAGCTTCTCCCTTTTTCCTCCAAACGTAATGATGGTCATTATGCCCAAAAAGTAAAATTTTAGCTTTATCAGACCACGGGACATGTCTCTAAAAATTAAGGTCTTTGTTCCTGTGTGCATTTGCAAACATTAATCTGGCTTTTTTATGTTTCTTTTGGAGTAATGGCTTCTTCCTGGCAGAGCGGCCTTTCAGCCCATGTTGATACAGTACTCGTATCACTGTGGATATTGACACAATCTTACCAGCTTCCGCCATCATCTTCACAAGGTCTTTTGCTTTTGTCCTTGGGTTGATATGCACATGTCGGACCAAAGCACGTTCATCTCTGGGACACAGAACCCGTCTCCTTCCTGAGCGGTATGATGGATGGACATTCCCATCTTGTTTCTACTTGTGTGTAATTGTTTGTACAGATGAACGAGGCACCTTCAGGTATCTTGAAATTGTACCCAAGGATGAGCCAGACTTGTGCAAGTCCACAATTCTCTTCCTGATATCTTGGCTGATTTCTTTAGACTTTCCCATAATGCTACACAAAGAAGCAGTGTGTTTCAGGTGTGCATTAAAATACATCCACAGGTGTGTCTCTAATTAACTCAGATGTTGCCAAGCAGAAGCTTCCAAACACATGACATCATGGCAGGATGGGAGACGTATATACCAGGAAGGGGCCCAGGATGGGGGACACATATACCAGAATGGGGGTCATATATAAAGGGAAGGAACTCAGAATGGGGGGGCATTTATACCAGGAAGGGGGGACATTAGTACAGGTTGGGGAACATTACTACATAATGGGGGAAAAGGGGCAACATGTATGTCCTTATAGGATTTAGAAAGCTACAAGGGCCCATATATCTGACCAACATGCAGGGGGGGCAGGTTAAAATCTTGCATTGAGGCCCATTGGACTCTAGCTACGCCACAGGACACTACTGTGTAGATTTCTTCTTTTGTCCTTCCTTGTCCAGTACCATTTCCTGTATCCTTTGCTAAAAAATGACCCTGCACAGGTGTGTGTGTGTGCTGCACAGGTGATAAAACTGAAAAACACTTCTGAGCTGTGGTGGCATTATCTGGTAATCATTCAGACATGTATAAATGCTCGGTAAGGCGTTATGCACTGTACTGAACAGAAATACAATGGAGTTTTAAGGGAGCCATGCATAAACTTGCATATGTAATTGGTGTATAGTCCTATATTCTTCCTAATGGTACATCTGGGGGGGCACATTAGACAAATGATTGTCTGACTATATATGTATAGATGTGGTCGGATATTCCCCGCCTCTGCTGATATCTAATACATCAGATCCTTTTCTCTCCCCAGGAGATAAGCGCTGCCGGTGGTGTACGTCAGCTGTCAGCCGGACAGCCATGTCTGGTGTCTGACCAGCTACTCCTGAGACACAACAGCTAAGAAGTCAACCTTTAAGTGTCTATCTAGAGGATAATCCAATACGGTTACAAGAAAAAATACGGACAACTCCACGGCCCGTCCAAAGCTCAAAATCAAGATGTTCTGCTGTACATATATTTACATTTTTTACATTTTTTTCCATGTAATTATTAATATTAATAATAATCCTGAAATATTGCAGTTTTCACCACTGAGCCCCATGATAGACTGAAACATCCTGTTCTCCAGAGATCATTTCTTAGTAGTCATTTCATTATCATCACAGACAGGATTACAATGAAAAGCATACATAAATAATTAGATTCCACCATTCACAATATGTCACAGCTCACCTCCTCTTCCTCCTGTACAATTTCTGATAACACAGGATTCACCATTCACAATAGGTGATGTCACAGCTCACCTCCTCTTCCTCCTGTACAATGACTGATAATACTCTATATACAGTAGATAACACAGGATCCACCATTCACAATAGGTGATGTCACAGCTCACCTCCTCCTCCTCCTGTACAATGACTGATAATACTCTATATACAGTAGATAACACAGGATCCACCATTCACAATAGGTGATATCACAGCTCACCTCCTCCTCCGCCTGTACAATGACTGATAACTCCTCTATATACAGTAGATAACACAGGATCAACCATTCACAATAGGTGATGTCACAGCTCACCTCCTCCTCCTCCTCCTTTACAATGACAGATAAGTCCTCTATATACAGTAGATAACACAGGGTTTTTAACATTGAAAGTATATGATTTCATTTTTGTATAAAGGAGGAAACTTAGCCACTGCCTCATTGAATGAAAGGATGGAATACCTATTAGTCAACATATCAGAAACATCTATCCAACCGCTCTCTGCCATAAAACGTTCTACGTCACCTCCTGATGAAGCCGTGTTTAACAGCGAAACGCACGTCGAGGTTCAACTTTTTGGCCGTGGATGGTACAACATTATTCACAATATTGTGTCATTATGTAACTGACCCTTATATTGACGAACATTGTTACCATTTGCTTCTTGTAATTCCTCTGGCTCTATAGCTATGTTTATTTATGACTTTATATTACGATCAGATATTTATTTATATCGCTATATTACTATATCATATATATCTATGGACTTACAAATTTATTATATTTATTTATTTCCAAGTACTGTAATTATATCCGTTTATAAGATTCCAAGGTTTATTGTGTCCTAACGTCTTTATTACTAATATTTATTAATCTATTTATTTTTATATATTTCCTCTTCTGTCTCTGGATATCTATGGGATTAATGTTACATTTCTATAATGGTTGATACCTGGTTAGCTACTACATGTAATAACCTCTGGCACTCATGTACGGTATATCATAGCGCAGAAGTTTTATCTAAGGAAGTTTGGTTGAAGACGGCCCTAAGTATTTGAAGATTAGGTCCATCGTCTTCCTTGTCCGGTGGGGTAAGCAAAGTGACCCCAATTCTCAGCACCATTCTGCAGCCGTCTCTCCCTCCTCCCTCCCCAGGTACGTTTCCCTCTAGCAGTATATTACTTATGTTGTGAAAATATGAGGCAGAATTGATGGGAATGATAAGATCTACAGACCTGTTATATCTGGATAATGTATGAGAATACTGCAATAAACCCCGGCATCGAGACTAATTTATCATCTCAATTAATTCTCAGTTGGTACAATACAGACAACTGAGGATAAAACAACTAATGGAAACTAGAAGCCTGTGGGAGGGAAGTGTTTATTCATGAGCTTCCTACCACACAGATCACAGACGTAATCATCCGGTTACACTATGGGGAGTGAGAGGTTTGGCAAATACCGAGATATTTATATGCTCAATGACAGAAGGTAATAATATTTAAAGGGGAAATCCAGACACCAATAAAATTATTGGTCAAATTAATATATAATGCAATATATTATAATACAAGAATATAACTACTATAATACTGCACCCTATGTACAAGAATATAACTACTATAATACTGCTCCTATGTACCAGAATATAACTACTATAATACTGCTCCTATGTACAGGAATATAACTACTATAATACTGCCCCTATGTACAAGAATATAACTACTATAATACTGCCGCTACGTACAAGAATATAACTACTATAATACTGCCCCCTATGTACAAGAATATAACTACTATAATACTGCCCCTATGTACAAGAATATAACCACTATAATACTGCTCCTATGTACAAGAATATAACTACTATAATACTGCCGCTATGTACAAGAATATAACTACTATAATACTGCACCCTTTGTACAAGAATATAACTACTATAATACTGCCCCTATGTACAAGAATATAACTACTATAATACTGCCGCTATGTACAAGAATATAACTACTATAATACTGCCCCCTATGTACAAGAATATAACTACTATAATACTGCCCCCTATGTACAAGAATATAGCTACTATAATACTGCCCCCTATGTACCAGAATATAACTACTATAATACTGCCCCTATGTACAAGAATATAACTACTATAATACTGCTCCTATCTACCAGAATATAACTACTATAATAATGCCCCTATATACAAGAATATAACTACTATAATACTGCTCCTATGTACAAGAATATAACTACTATAATACTGCCCCCTATGTACAAGAATATAACTGCTATAATACTGCTCCTATGTACAAGAATATAACTACTATAATACTGCCCCCTATGTACAAGAATATAACTACTATAATACTGCTCCTATGTACCAGAATATAACTACTATAATACTGCCCCTATGTACAAGAATATAACTACTATAATACTGCTCCTATCTACCAGAATATAACTACTATAATAATGCCCCTATATACAAGAATATAACTACTATAATACTGCTCCTATGTACAAGAATATAACTACTATAATACTGCCCCCTATGTACAAGAATATAACTGCTATAATACTGCTCCTATGTACAAGAATATAACTACTATAATACTGCCCCCTATGTACAAGAATATAACTACTATAATACTGCCCCCTATGTACAAGAATATAACTACTATAATACTGCCCCCTATGTACAAGAATATAACTACTATAATAATGCCCCCTATGTACAAGAATATAACTACTATAATACTGCTCCTATATACAAGAATATAGCTACTATAATACTGCCCCTATGTACAAGAATAAAACTGCTATAATACTGCCCCTATGTACAAGAATATAACTACTATAATACTGCTCCTATATACAAGAATATAGCTACTATAATACTGCCCCTATGTACAAGAATATAACTGCTATTATACTGCCCCTATGTACAAGAATATAACTACTATAGTACTGCTCCTATGTACAAGAATATAACTACTATAATACTGCTCCTATGTACAAGAATATAACTACTATAATACTTCCTCCTATGTACAAGAATATAACTACTATAATACTGCCCCTATATACAAGAATATAACTGCTATAATACTGCCCCTATGTACAAGAATATAACTACTACAATACTGTCCCCTATGTACAAGAATATAACTACTATATTACTGCCCCTATGTACAAGAATATAACTACTATAATATTGCTCCTATATACAAGAATATAGCTACTATAATACTGCCCCTATGTACAAGAATATAACTGCTATAATACTGCCCCTATGTACAAGAATATAACTACTATAATACTGCTCCTATGTACAAGAATATAACTACTATAATACTGCTCCTATGTGCAAGAATATAGCTACTATAATACTGCCTCCTATGTACAAGCATATAACTACTATAATACTGCCCCTATGTACAAGAATATAACTACTATAGTACTGCTCCTATGTACAAGAATATAACTACTATAATACTGCTCCTATGTACAAGAATATAACTACTATAATACTTCCTCCTATGTACAAGAATATAACTACTATAATACTGCCCCTATATACAAGAATATAACTGCTATAATACTGCCCCTATGTACAAGAATATAACTACTATAATACTGCCCCCTATGTACAAGAATATAACTACTATAATACTGCCCCCTATGTACAAGAATATAACTACTATAATACTGCTCCCTATGTACAAGAATATAACTACTATAATACTGCCCTCTATGTACAAGAATATAACTACTAGAATACTGCCCCCTATGTACAAGAATATAACTACTCTAATACTGCCCTCTATGTGCAAGAATATGACTACAATAATAGTGCCCCCTATGTACAAGAATATAGCTACAATAATACTGCCCCTATGTACAAGAATATAACTACTATAATACTGCCCCCTATGTATAAGAATATAACTATTATAATACTGCCCTCTATGTACAAGAATATAACTACTATAATACTGCTACTATGTACAAGAATATAACTATAAAAATTGCCCATATCGATGGGAACAGTGCTCAAATGACATGGGAACAGCATGGGGAAGACCCCTGGAAGCATTTCTGATTCCCAGGTCACTGCTGTCAACAACGTTGTCAGAGGTATTACGCCACTTTTACGGACTCATAATAAAACATACAAAAACGAAACCAAAATAGATTTTCCTGTGAAATATGTTAAGGAACATCCTTTCCAGGGTAATGACTTGTATATAAAGCAAAATAAATAACCAAAACCAAAAATACTCCTCCACACCTTGGGCTATGTTCACACTTAGCGTTTTTGATGCGTTTTTGCATTGCTTTCAAACGTGACAAATGCATTCGCCGGGAAATGTCATTTTAACATTTTACAACCTTATCTGGCCATGTGGTGTCTGAGACCTCATCAGACACATCGTGTTTCATTTATGAAGGAGGGACTCTGAAAGTCACAAAGCCATCAGGCGGCCTTTACTATTCTTAAAGGGCCAGCAGTCGGCCCTCACTATTCTTAGAGAGCCATCAGTCGGCTAAGCTTTATTGTTCCCATCACTAAAGAGTGGGTCTCCTATACTGTTATTGCGTATGCTGTGAGTGGCAGGGCTGCCCAAAATTTGGACGTACCCTAATACCCCTTTGAACAGACTTAGAGGAGAACCTCCTGAAAACAATTTTCCCTTTATTAGGAAGTGGGTCTCCCATTGTGTTTGCCTATGCAGTGAATGCAAGGGTTGCCAAAAATTTGGAGGCACTCCAATGCCCCTTGGAAGAGACATGGAGGTCAGAGGACCTCCTGAAAACAATGTTCCCTTTATTGGGAAGTGGGTCTCCCATTGTGTTTGCCTATGCAGTGAATGCAAGGGCTGCCAAAAATTTGGAGGCACTCCAATGCCCCTTGGAAGAGGCGTGGAGGGCCTCATAAAAAAATGTTCCCATTATTAGGAAGTTGGTCTCCCATAGTGTTGGTCTATGCAGTGAGTGAAAGGGCCTCCAAAAATTTGGAGGCACTCCAATGCCCTTTGGAAGAGACGTGGAGCCTCATAAAAAATGTTCCCATTAGAAAGGAGCGGGTCTCCTATACTTGTAATGACCATGCACTAAGTGTATGGGCTGACAAACATTTACCCCTGGGGGGGGGATACATGAACATGCTGTACAAATTTTTTTTTTTTACGGGCATCATAAACACCCTTTAAAAAAATGATGCGGGTGTTGCATCACAGACCACGGTCACCCTGGTGATATGGAGGTGGAGGATGAGGAGAAGGAGGACGACAAGAACAAATAGCCAAAATCAGGAAGCGTATACCCATGTGTGGGTGTGAAAAGGTGCATGGGAATACACCTCCCAAGAAAAGACACTGGATTTGAGTTTATGTTACGCTGCTATCATTCGGTGGTGTTGAGAAGTCTGGACCAATCCAGCCCTTGTTCATTTTGATAAGAGTCAGTGATGCGCCCCCTGGGCCGTGGGGTACTCGGTGCCGGGCCGGTCCTTGCTAGGGGAGATGTCACAGTGGCGGTGACCCGGTCTGTGACCCAGGGCGGTCAATCAAAAGGGGGATATTTACAGGGGATTTATAGTTTTTATATACAGTTTGTGACGCCACATGTGGTATGCGGCTATATGGAGCCGCCGCTGCGGTGCAGAACCTCTGGAGCGGGTGTAAATGCAGCAGAGTTGGTTCGGCTCTCCACAGGTAGAGCTTAGCTCCAAGGCAGTGTAGATGTTGCTGTTATGGTGTAGTGCAGAGGATGGCGCAGATAATGATCACAGAGACGGTGGGGTGCAGTCTTCAGGGTTTTACTCACAGTTGTCGAGTTCCTCAGGTTGCACTGTCCAGCTTACAGCCTCCCATGTCGTGCTGCGTTCACCACGCAGGGGTTCAGCCATCCCTCAGGTACCTCCATAGTACATAGAAGGACCCCCTTCTGTGTGTTCCCTCTGGCCATCTCCCTGCACCTCACACCTACTGTCCCAATCCAGTGACCGCGGACCTTGTCGGGCGACGTCTTGTCTGTCCCCTGGGTCCTCTATGGCTACCTTCTTGGTGAGACTGATGTGGATTGTGGCTGCAGTACCTGAAATACTGCAGCCTCCGGTTTCCTAGTTGAGACTTGAAGAACTCTGCTAGTTTAGGGACCGGTCCCCTTTGTGCGACCTAACCCCTCCACCGCCTGGCAGATTTGGGCGCTGCCCGTACCCCTGGGGTCCCTTCCTCATTCCTGGAGCCTTTCCTGCTCCTCTCTCTCTTCAGTCCTGGGCCTCTCCTCAGGCCCTCCTCCTGAGCAGAGCTCCTACAGAGCTCCTGCTCCCAACTCCTCTCACTGAAGAACTGTCTGCTTCTAGATTGTTCCACCCTCTTTTTATATCACTCCTTTCAATGCTCCCCTGATATACGTCCTCCACCCACACCCACTACATGGTTCCCCCTTCTTTGGTTCCCCCCCACTCCAGCCAGGGAGAGGACTCAGCAGGAAGCGTGACACATCTTGCCCTTCCAGCTGGTCTGGAGTAGTGTAGTGTTGGATGCAGGTGTTAGGGTCCCGGGCTGTACTCCTTTCTTACCTGAGAATGAGGTACCACACCTCTGGGTGAGATGCAGTACCTCTGTGGCGACTGAACCCGCTGGGGCGCCACATATCCCCCTGGTAAAACACAGCACGTCCGTGGGCTGGAACAGAGTAAAAACAAGGTATTTCAGACTTACAAAATTTTTTGAATGCATTCACATATAAGATTAATCATAGCTTTTCTTCCCTTTATGGGAGGCACATTTTCTTAAACGTTACTGGTTACTATATAAAACTTTTTAAAGGACACATTTTCTTTACACTCATAAAACATTTCTCTCATAAAACAGTTTCAAACAAATACAGTGAAATTTACTGCCGAATGTCCTTTTCACTGGTAAGGTGCACTTTAAGCAACATGAGGGACCCGTCTGAAAACCCTCAACGTAGGCCCTGGGCGTGGCTGCAGGGCATAGGTGATCCAGGTGTTGGACCACGTCTTCGGCCACGCCAAACAGGTTTTTGTTCTGACGTCAGTCTTGTTATATAAAACCAATAAGGGGCACTTTAAGAAGTGCAACTATGTACAGCGTAAAGTTTTTTGGTTATTCACTGTTCATAAATCTACAGTCCTTTTACTCTTACCGGGTACACTCATAAAACTTTAAAGGCACACAAATTAGCTTTTCAAACTTGCAGTGTTGTACCCTTCCAGGTAACTATTTATAGTCTTTTCCAACAAACAGTTTAACAGGGGTGCTCCCTCCGGGGGGAACTCTTGATTTTGACAGGCTGACCCAGCCGGGTCTTCAGCCTCATACTGCGGCGGCATGTCTCTCCTCTCCTTCGCCACTCGGTATACCTGGAGGGCATACCACCCGCGCTCTCCCTTGTGGCGGGTAAAGGTGACATGGTCACCGGAGTAGAGATCTTGGCCAGGATGTCCCTGCTGGAGATGGGGCTCGACGTCCCGCCGATTGACAAAGACGTCCCGCCGATTGACAAAGACGTCCCGGGCCGTCTGCGGCTCTCTCACAAAGCCCCACCCGGCGTCCAGATCAAATTTTACGACGATTCCCTCCAGACGGGGACTCAATGTAGTGGACCTTGCTATGCGGGCCCGGGTTTTCGCCGCCATGTTCGGGGCCTCCATTTGTTCCCACCACACCTGCCGGTCATGACGCTCCTTCTCCAACTGCAGGAGCTCCCATCTACAGTACTCCTCCCTCCAGAGGGCCTGGGTCTGCGTCTCCCACGGGAACCCCATGAGGTCCCCCTTCCGGTTGTCCCACCAGAACTCCTCTCCTCCTTGGCAGGTAACCGGGGGTGCAGGTGCAGGTGTCAGAGGGGGTCCCTGTGACGCGTCCCCAGAGCCGTGGGGTACTCGGCACCCGGGCCTATGGATGCTGGTGGGGGATATCACGGTGGCTGGCCCGGTCCGTGGCCCAGGGCGGTCAACAAAAAGAAAGGGGATTTTGGGTTTTGGAATAGTCCGTGACGCCACCTGTGGAATGCGGCCAAAGGGAGCCGCCGTTGCGGAGCAGTCCTCTGAAGCTGATGTTACTGCAGCAGGGATGGTGTGGCTCTCCACAGGAAGAGCTAGCTCCAGGGCAGTGTAGGGTGTGTTGTTGGTTGCGCTGGGCGTTGTAGTGCAGGGGGAAGATGGCGCAGGTGAAATAATGGACGGAGGCAGTACGGTGCAGTCATCCAAGTCTTTACTCACAGTTGTTAAGTTCCTTAGGTTGTACTGTCCAGCTTACAGCCTCCCACGTCGCGCTGGGTTCACCAGAACGGGGTTCAGCTCTTCCTCAGGCAATTTAGGAGCACCTGACGGAACCCCACTTTCTTGTGTTCCTCTCCCTAGACCGTCTTCACGCTGGGTCTTCTCCCTCCTGCCCTGCTCTTCCCCACTCTCAGTCCCGCTCGGGTGCTCTGAAGTCCCTCCTGTCTCACTGCTTGACCCTCACGGAGATTAGAATGAGGCTTTGGCAACTGGACTATGTAAGCCAGAAGCCTCCGTTTTTTCCAGCGGAGACATGGAGTAACACGGCTGGTCCAGGGGCTGGTCCCCTTCTTGCGGCCTACGATCCCTCTGTCTTCTGACAGATTCGGGGCATACGGGTGCCGTCCTGCACTCGCCGTACCCCCTGGGATCCCTTTAACAGAACGGAGCTTTCCTCCTCTGCTCCCCTCCTGGGCCTCTACACTAGGCCCTACTTGTGGAGCAGAGCTCCTAGAGAGACTCTGCTCCCTGACTGTCTTCACTCACTCCTCTGAACTAACCTTCTCCCCTAAGATGGCTTCCCATTATATACCTACTACTATGGTGCTCCCCTAAACTGCTTCCTCCACCCACACCCACTACTGGTTCCCCCTACCTTTGGGTTCCCCCCACTCCAGCCAGGGTCAGGGCTCAGCTCTGCGCACGCATGTTGCCCTTCCAGCCGGCCTGGAGCAGTGTAGTGTTGAATGTGGGTGTTGGGGTTCCGGGCAGCACTCCCTCCTTACCTGAGAGAAGGAGATACCACACCTCTGGGTGAGGTGCAGTACCTCTGTGGCGACTGAACCCTCAGGGGCTCCACACCTGCTGGTCTTCATATTTTGCAGACCAGTCGTAGTAGGGCTTCCGTATACACACACAGGTGCGGGGGCAGGTGGCTCCGGTAGGGGGCCCAGGAGCAGGTCGGCGGAGCAGGTGCCCAGGATCGGAGCTTCCACCAGGGGGCCCAGGAGCAGGTTGGCGTAGCAGGCACCCGGGATCAGAGATTCCGCCTGGGGGCCTAGGAGCATGTCAGCGGAGCAGGCGCCCGGGATCGGAGGTTCCACCAGGGGGCCCAGGAGCAGGTCAGCGGAGCAGGCGCCCGGGGTAGGAACCTCTGCCAGGGAGCCCAGGAGCAGGTCAGCACTCTCAGCGCCAGGGACAGGTAGTCTCTTCTTACCTGCTCCCGTGGCCGCGCGTGAGCCGTCTTCTGCCTCCTGGCTCTGTTCAGGCTCCTCTGGGGCTTGGACGCTGCTGGTAGAGTGCAGCGCTGGCTGCTGCCGGATCACAAGCTTCTCCAGCAGCTCCTTCTTCCAGCCGGCAATGGCAACCTGCTGGGCCCTCTCCATCCTCCGGCCTAGCTCCTGGATTTCAGCCTGGAGGAACTCAGTATCCTCCAGGGATTACTCTACCATTGCCTCCTCCAGGGTGAGAAGCGTTGCTGATCGCTGCAGGCCATGGATGGGAGCTTGCTCCTGACTCTCCTCCATGTCGCCTGCCGGGTGCGGTCTGTCTTGACTGCTGGAGACTCCGCCCTGTCTCCCAGGTTTCTTCTTTCCTCTCCCCTTTCGGGGGTGATTCCATGGCAACTTGCTGTCGGACACACCTTGGAGCGGCCCCCCCAGCTTGATGGACACATCCACATACATGGTCACTGTTGCTCGGGGCGGGCCTCGCTTTTGGCGCCATTCTGGAACCCGACCCACGATGGGAGGCGGTTTCTTGTTGTCTTTTGACTCGCACATAATGGCGCCCGTTCTTCTGAGGCGGGCACCACATATAGTATAGAACACAGTCTATAGGCGCCCAATACCCGGTGATAACGGGTGGGTTCATATCCTGTTCGTGACACCAAAGATGATGCGCCCCCTGGGCCGTGGGGTACTCGGTGCCGGGCTGGTCTTTGCTAGGGGAGATGTCACAGTGACGGTGACCCGGTCCGTGACCCAGGGCGGTCAATCAAAAGGGGGATATTTACAGGGGATTTATAGTTTTTATATACAGTTTGTGACGCCACCTGTGGTATACGGCTAAAGGGAGCCGCCGCTGCGGTGCAGAACCTCTGGAGCGGGTGTAAATGCAGCAGAGTTGGTTCGGCTCTCCACAGGTAGAGCTTAGCTCCAGGGCAGTGTAGATGTTGCTGTTATGGTGTAGTGCAGAGGATGGCGCAGATAATGATCACAGAGACGGTGGGGTGCAGTCTTCAGGGTTTTACTCACAGTTGTCGAGTTCCTCAGGTTGCACTGTCCAGCTTACAGCCTCCCACGTCGTGCTGCGTTCACCAGGCAGGGGTTCAGCCAATCCTCAGGTACCTCCATAGTACATAGCAGGACCCCCTTCTGTGTGTTCCCTCTGGCCATCTCCCTGCACCTCACACCTAGTGTCCCAATCCAGTGACAGCGGACCTTGTCAGGTGACGTCTTCTCTGTCCCCTGGATCCTCTATGGCTACCTTCTTGGTGAGACTGATGTGGATTGTGGCTGCAGTACCTGAAATACTACAGCCTCCGGTTTCCTAGTTGAGACTTGAAGAACTCTGCTAGTTTACGGAAAGTCCCCTTTGTGAGACCTGACCCCTCCACCACCTGGCAGATTCGGACCTACGAGTGGCCTCCAGCACTGCCCGTACCCCTGGGGTCCCTTCCTCATTCCTGGAGCCTTTCCTGCTCCTCTCTCTCTCTTCAGTCCTGGGCCTCTCCTCCGGCCCTCCTCCTGAGCAGAGCTCCTACAGAGCTCCTGCTCCCAACTCCTCTCACTGAAGAACTGTCTGCTTCTAGATTGTTCCACCCTCTTTTTATATCACTCCTTTCAATGCTCCCCTGATATACGTCATCCACCCACACCCACTACATGGTTCCCCCTTCTTTGGTCCCCCCCCCACTCCAGCCAGGGACAGGGCTCAGCAGGAAGCGCAACACATCTTGCCCTTCCAGCTGGTCTGGAGTAGTGTAGTGTTGGATGCAGGTGTTAGGGTCCCGGGCTGTACTCCTTTCTTACCTGAGAGTGAGGTACCACACCTCTGGGTGAGATGCAGTACCTCTGTGGCGACTGAACCCGCAGGGGCGCCACATCAGCCTTTCAGCATTTTCAGTTGACAGGCGGATGCGCTTATCAGTTATAATTCTACCAGTGGCACTAAAAACCCGCTCTGATAAAACGCTAGGGGCAGGGCAGGCCAGGACCTCCAAGGCGTAGAGAGCCAGTTCATTCCACGTATCTTGGATACCCAATAATTATAAGGCACAGTGGAATCACAGAGGACGTTGGTACAGTTGGCAAGGTACTCCCTCAGCATCTTCCCAAACTTTGCACTCCTTGTGACAGTACCCCGTGCCTCAGGGCTTGTGCGATGGGAGGGGCTGAGAAAATTCTCCCAGAACTTTGACAGTGTTCCCCTGCCTCTGCTGGATTGGAGTTGTCTCTCTCTCCTGTACTCCTTGGTTGTCCAACGAATTGTGACCTCTGCCGCCAGTGTTTTCAGATGGGAATTTTTTTAATAGTTCCGCAACAAGGGCCTTCTGGTACTGCCCCTTTTTTGTAGACCTGTCCGCCTCAGGAATAAGAGATAGAAAGTTCTCCTTGTAGCGTGGGTCTAGAAGTGTCACCAACCAGTAATGACTGTCAGCCAAAATTTTGAGAACGTGAGGGTCATGGGAAAGGCAGCGTAACATAAACTCAGCCATGCGTGCCAGATTGCTAACAGGCAAGACTTCCTTGTCCTCACCAAGAGGATGACTGACCATGCTCTCCTCCTCTCTGTCCTCAGGCCATCCATGCTGAACAGACGGTATGACAGTTGTGCAGGTAGTAGTGTCTATAGCGCATGAAACTAGCTCCTGTTCTTCCTCCTCCTCCTCTTCCTCATTGTCACCCAATCCATGTTGGGATGAGATGAGGCTGGGCTGTGTGTAATCACCCTGTATGATTCCTTGCTCCATCTCATCGTGCTCCGCCTGCAATGCATCCTCTTTGATTGTGAGCAGAGAGCGTTTCAGAAGACAGAGAATCAGGATGGTGACGCTAATTATGGCGTCATCGCCGCTCGCCATCTTGGTGGAGCTTTCAAAGTTTTGGAGGATGGTACATATGTCTGACATCCATGTCCACTCCTGAGGTCTTATGTGTGGAGTCTGAACTTAATACCAACGGCCTTGTTGATGCTTGCACTCAACAACTGCCCTCTTCTGCTCACAAATCCTTCCCAACATCTGCAGTGTAGAGTTCCAATGCGTGGGGACATCATACACCAGTCGGTGAGCCGGAAGCTGCAAACACTGCTGAAACACGGCAAGGGCGGCGGAAGCTGTAGGTGACTTTCTAAAATGGGCACACAGGCGGCGTACTTTAACAAGAAGATCCGGCAGCTCTGGGTAGGATTTGAGAAATCGCTGATCCACGAGGTTAAACACATGGGCCAGGCATGGTAGGTGTGTGAGCTTGCCTCGCCTCAGAGCCGCCACCAGATTCCGGCCATTGTCACACACGACCATGCCTGGATGTAGGTTCAGCGGTGTGAGCTACAGATCTGCCTGCTCTTTCAGAGCTGTCCAGCATTGTGCGGTTTGTCACCTAAGCATATTAGCTTCAGCACAGGCAGTGCTGCAGTGCTTCCAGCTTGTGACTGATGTGGTCATTTCGGAGATGGAGGCTGAAGAGGAGGAGGAGACTGAGGAGGATGAGGTGCAGGAGCTATAGCCTGTGGGGGCAACCCTGATTGACCTAGGGCCTGCGATCCTTGGCGTCGGGAGGACGTGTTCCGTCCCAAGGTCCGACCGGGTCCCGGCTTCCACTATGTTAACCCAGTGTGCCGTCAGCGAGATGTACCATTACTGCCCACAAGCACTTGTTCACGTGTCCGTGGTTAGGTGGACTTTCCCAGTAATTGTGTTGTTGAGGGCACCGCTAATGTTTTGGGACACGTGCTTGTGTAATGTGGGGACGGCACACCAGGAGAAATAGTGGTGGCTGGGGACCGAGTACCGAGGGATGGCTGCCGCCATCAGGTTGCGGAATGCTTCCGTCTCCACGAGCCTAAAAGGCAACATTTTAAGCGCAAGCAGTTGTGAAATGTGGGAATTTAGTAGTGTGGCCCGTGGGGTGTTGGCTGCGTATTTGCGCTTGCGTTCCATGAATTGAGACACGTGGACGTGGACGTGCTTCCAGATGCTGCTACTTGCGAGTGGGCAATGACAGGTGCAGGGCAGGAGGCATCTTCGCATGCACCATGGACAGGGGATTGGCTTGCATCCATAACAGTGGAAGAAGCAATGGTGCCACCCGCAGACACTGTTCCTGGACCATGGGGTTCGGCCCACAAAGTCAAGTGCTTTGCTGCCATGTGCCTGATCATGCTGCTGGTGGTCAGGCTGCTAGTTTTGCCACCCCTGCTGATGCTGGCCTGGCAGGTGGTGCAAATGGCCTTTTTGGGGTTATCGACAGAGTCTTTACAAAACAACCAGACTCGGGAAGACCTAACAGTTGTACTGGCAACTTCCTTTGTGTTGGTGTTACGGGGAACGGTTGCCAGCCTTCTGTCTGCGGCCACCACACTGCTTCTTCCTGCCTGTTGGAGTGCTCTGCCTCCCTCCCCCTGTGTGCTGCTGTCCTTGCTCTGCATGTCCTCCTGCCAGGTTGGGTCAGTTACTGTATCATCCACCACCTCATCTTCCATTTCCGCACCCTGGTCCTCCTCCTGACTCTCTGGCAATTGTGTCTCATCATTGTCCACCTCTTGTGACACTCTCCCACTGACGCCTTCGTGTGATCGTGGCTGCTCAAATATTTGGGCATCGCTACACGCGATCTCCTCTTGCCCCGCTTCAAGTGGACCGGGCGAGGGGCCCGAATCTGTAAATGGAAAAGTGAACACCTCTTCACAGTGTCCAAGTGTGGGATCAGTTGTCTCCGGGCACTCGGCATGGTGGGAGGAAGGAGGTTCAGGGTGAGGAATATGTGGTCCAGACTCACGGCTACTGAGACTTGACTGTGTGGAAGACAGGGTGGTGGTGGTGGTGGCTAAGTGACTGGAAGCATTATCCGCTATCCAACCATCAACCTTTTGACACTGCTCTGCGTTCAATAGTGGTGTGCTGCGGTCCCATAGTAATTGGGACAGGAAGGTCGGGCGAGAAGATGTGGGTGTTTTTTGTGGCACACTTTCAGCTTGCCCACGGCCTCAGCCTCTGCATGCACCATCATCACCATCACATCCTGTTCCCTGTCCCTTGCCACGCGCCTTGCCCATTTTAAATGGAGGACAATATCTTCCACGCTCACAACACATGGCTGAATTTGGAGCAAACTTATATGTGATCCATGTGACGGAGGAACCACAGTTTTAAATATCTGGCCTGTAGGTAACTATTTTGAACAGGAAACTAGTGTGAATTGCTTCACTGACACACTGAAACAAATTTTTAATGCAGGTCAGCAATGGCAGTATTTTCTGAAAACGTATACTGTATGTGATCCGTGTGACAGAGAAAACATAGTTTTACATAGCTGGATTTCTAGCGCTGTAATATGGAAAGGACCTGGCTGTATTCTGCAGTGCCAACAAGCAAATGGTGCAGAAAAACGGTGTTCTCTGGATTGCTTTTTAAGCAAGTAATGAGGATTAAGATCCCAAAAAATTATTCCTGGCCCCTGAGACCTGGGCCTTTGTATAGAAATGTCTAACAGCAGCAGAAGGCAAAACTGGAATGGAGCCTCTTGTGCTATGTGCACTGCAGTCTGCTATATACCCTGCCTGCCTGCCTATATACACTGCCTGCCTGCCTATATACACTGCCTGCCTGATATCTCTGCAGATGGATTAGTCCTCAGACGGACTGTTTGTTAAGATGGATATGTGTAATGTACGGTTTTTCTCCCTACACTACCTAATACACAAGCAAATCTCTCCCTGACGCAGCAGCAGCTCTCCCTACACTGTCTGATCCGGAGTGACTGTGACGAGCATGGCGGAGCCAGGTCTGATATAGACCTGATGACGCTGTGCGGCTAGCCAATCACTGTAATGCCACAACCAACATGGCTACGGGATTACAGTGCATGGCAGGCAATCCCTGCATGTTCATTGGCTCTGTAAAGAGCGCCAAACATGCAGGGAGGAGACACGAGCTCCCGCCGAGCGACCCCGGAAATACTCGGCGAGCGCTGAGCATCTGGAGTACAGAGATGCTCGGGCGAGTGCCGAGTACTTGTGAGTATGCTCGCTCATGCTCGCTCATCACTACTGTAGAACAATCGTTAACAACAACAATTTTTTTGTTAATGACATATTTGCTTTTCGCTTGCTCATCGGTTGACCGCCATCATCTTTGCGCAGACTGATAATTGGGAGTGAGTATTCGCGGATTCTTGTCTTATCTAAATGAACATTCACTGAGTTCTGCCCTAATCTGTACTTACATCTCTCTAATAACGCCCGGCTGTGTGAAGAACCTCTGGTATCTCTGGTGCTGAGGGACAATCTCTGCATCTGTCAGTGACCATGAAATATGGATTCCCGGGTTAGGGAACGGTTATTATTATTAGCTGCATAACTTTTTATAGTTCATTTAACAGTAAATTCAATCATGACATTTAATTAGTTTTCAAACACTTAGACGGGAACATTCGCAGAATCCTGCCACCTCTATGGGATGGATATGATGCCCTACTGTACACATAACAAATACTACTACAACGTGCACTATCAACATAACTAATACCATTATGCATGAACATATATAAGGCTATCTTATGTTTCACATACATATAAATAACACTGGCATAGTGTTAACATACATTACACCATCATACAGTACACGTAAATAAATCTGTCATACTGTGCACTAAATAATGGCTCCATACCATATTGATATAAAATGCAATCATACAGTAGAGATAAATACCACTGTTTTACTGCAGGTATAAATAATGCCACAATATGATTGAATTAATGCTGCCATTCTGTACATATAAGTATTGCCATATAGCACACATAAATAATGCACGGTACACATAAATTACACTTACATACTGAACAAGTAAATGATACCACCATACAGTACACATAAATAAAACTAGGCTCAGCGGGGCCATATCATCACCCCGTGGACTCTTCGTTATTGACATTGGCTGGATGTTGGGGGCCGTTGTCCGGTTGCAGAACGTAGGAGACGGATGCTCCTTCCCCTTCATACCGCAATCCTGTTTACAGGAGACGGTTTACACTGACATGTAGGTTATTTCTCAAAATTAATTTTTAACCCATGAGCTCCCAAACCAATTTATTCAAATGAGTCTCATGTATAACCCCCGGATGTTATACTAGGAGTGAGAAGACTTCCATTACAGTATTTATTTATTTTTTTAAATTTGGAAGAAAAAAATCCCTTACCTAAGGCGGCAGAACCACAGAATTTTTTCTTTTACATGTATTATTATTTTTTTTATTATTATTTACTCTATGTATTATTTTTGCACTAACGCAAGATCATTTTATACAGCAAATAACAACTTTAACCCCTTTACGACCAAGGGCGTATTAGTACGTATCTGTGCCCTGGGACTTATGGACCAGATACGTATAAGTACGCCCTGGCGATTTCGCCCGCACACAGGCTGTGCGGGCGCGATCGCCGCCGTGTGTCAGTTGATTGTCACAGCTGACACCCAGGGCTATGTGCAGGGAGTGGTCATGCACCACTCCCAGCACATTAACTCCCGCAATGCTGCGATCGAAGTCGATCGCAGTCGATCGCAGCATTGCGGTGGCAAGGGGAGGTGATCGCCGATACTCACCTCCTCTTCCGGCCTCCAGCGATGTCTGCCCCGGCTTCCAGGATGTTGCCATGACGACCAGATGTCGTCATGACAACATCCGGGTTACCAGACAGCAGGAAGATTTTTTGGACATGCGCAGTACATCTCCAAACAAGCTTCTCCCTTTCCAGCGCTGACAGCCTGCATGGCACAGGGATGGTGCTGCATTCCTGTGCCATGCAGGCGACCAGAGAAAAAAAAGTGAAAGTCCCATAGTGGGACAAAGTAAAAAAGTAAAAAAACTATCAGAAAGTGAAAAAAAAGTAAAAAAAAATTGCAAAAATATTTAAAAAAAAATAAAAAATATAATCCACCAAAAATAAAAATATAATGTACCCATCAATAAATATTATTATTATTAAAAAAAACAAAAAAAACAATAAAAGTACACATATTTGGTATCGCCGCGTCCGGAACAACCTGACCTATAAAACTGTCCCACTAGTTAACCCCTTCAGTGAACACGGTAAAAAAATAAAATAAAAAACAAAGCAAAAAACAATGCTTTATCACCATACCGGAAAACAAAAATTGGAATAACACGCGATCATAAAGACAAAAATAAATAAAAATGGTACCGCTGAAAACATCATCTCGTCCCGCAAGAAACAAGCCGCCATACAGCTCCATCAGCTGAAAAATAAAAAAGTTATAGTTCTCAGAATAAAGCGATGCTAAAAAATATTTTTTTCTATAAAATTGCTTTTATTATGTAAAAGTGCAAAACATAGAAATACGATATAAATGTGGTACCGCTGTAAACGTACTGACCTGAAGAATAAAGCTACCTTATCAATTTTACCACACGCGGAACAGAATAAAAAAAAAACAAAAAAAACAATTCCTGAATTGTTGTTTTTTGTTTATTCTGCCTCCCAAAAATCGGAATAGAAAGCGATCAAAAAATGTCACGTGCCTGAAAATGGCACCAATAACAACGTCAAGTCATCCCGCAAAAAACAAGCCGTCACGTGACTGTCTGCCAAAATCTGGAAAAATTATAGCTCTCAAAATATGGCGATGCAAAAACTAGATTTTACAAAAAATGCGTCTTTTAGTGTGTGACAGCTGTCAGTCATAAAAACCCCATATGATTCTGGTATCGCTGTAGTCTCACCGACCCGAAGAATAAGGTCGTCTAATCACTTATACCGCATGAGGAACGGCGTTAAAAATAAACTCTCGGGTTAGGGTTGGGCTAGGGTTAGGGCTGGGTTTGGGGTTAGGGTTGTGATGGGGTTGGGATTTTTTTCAAAGGTAAGAAAAAAAGATGACGATATGGCGACTAGTGTTGAGTGCAAGTGCTCGCTACTTGAGTTTGCATCGGGTGCTCGGGTATGCATTGGGTATTGTGGGTATTTGAGTGACATGCTCGAGTCTCCGCCCCATATGCTTCGCGGCCAAAAAAACTTTGCGGGGATTGCCTGCCATGCACGAGCGATCCCCGCATGTTTTTTTTGGGTGTCTAATAACCGTGAAACATGCGGAGCAGGGACTCGAGCATGTCACTCGAGCACACGCTGTACATGGTGCATACCTGAGTACCCGATGCAAACTCAAGTAGCGAGCACTTGCACTCAAGACTAATGACAACTTATTCAATATGATGACCTAATGTTATCAAATTCTGTGTCGTACCTCTGGGTTCAAAATGTTCACTATACACCTTAATAAAATCCTTGAGGAGTATAGTTTCCAAAATGGGGTCACTTGTGGGGGAGCTCCAATGTTTAGGCACATCAGGGGCTCTCCAAACACAACATGGTGTCCGCTAACAAATTGAATGGAAAATCGGCCCAAATTGTTAGCGGACGCCATGTTGCGTTTGGAGAGCCCCTGCGTGCCCAAACATTGGAGCTCCCCCACAAGTGACCCCATTTTGGAAACTAGACCCCCCAAGGCACCTATCTAGATGCATAGTGAGCACTTGGAACCCCTAGGTGCTTCACAAATTGATTCGTAAAAATGAAAAAGTGAAAAAAACAAACGCTTTTTCATTTTTACGAATCAATTTGTGAAGCACCTGGGGGTTCCAAGTGCTCACTATGCATCTAGATAGGTGCCTTGGGGGGGTCTAGTTTCCAAAATGGGGTCACTTGTGGGGGAGCTCCAATGTTTGGGCACACAGGGGCTCTCCAAACGCAACATGGCATCCGCTAATTATTCAAGCTAATTTTACAATCAAAAAGTCAAATGGCGCTCCTTCCCTTCCGAGCCCTGCCGTGCGCCCAAACAGTGTTTTTTCCCCACATATTGGGTATCTGCGTGCCCAGGGGAAATTGCACAACAAATTTTGGGGTCCATTTTTTCTTGTTACCCCTGTGAAAATAAAAAAAATTGAGTCTAAAGTAATATTTTTATGAAAAAAGTTAAATGTTCATTTTTTTCTTCCACATTCCAAAAATTCCTGTGAAGCACCTGAAGGGTTAATAAAGTTCTTGAATGTGGTTTTGAGCACCTTGAGGGGTGCAGTTTTTAGAATGGTGTCACTTTTGGGTATTTTCTGTCATAAAGACCTCTCAAAGTGACTTCAAATGTGATGTGGTCCCTAAAAAAATGGTTTTGTAAATTTTGTTGGAAAAATGAGAAATCGCTGGTCAACTTTTAACCCTTATAGCTCCCTAACAAAAAAAAATTTTGGTTCCAAAATTGTGCTGATGTAAAGTAGACATGTGGGAAATGTTATTTATTAACTATTTT
This sequence comes from Phyllobates terribilis, assembly GCF_046119375.1. Classification (NCBI taxonomy): domain Eukaryota; kingdom Metazoa; phylum Chordata; class Amphibia; order Anura; family Dendrobatidae; genus Phyllobates; species Phyllobates terribilis. The sequence continues at coordinate 59,850,681 of NW_027362763.1, forward strand.
GTGTGACTTATCTCTCTGATTTAAGGGCATAAAAATTAAAATTTTGAAAATTGCAAAATTTTCTAAATTTTTGCCAAATTTCCGTTTTTTTCACAAATAAACGCAAGTGATATCGAAGAAATTTTACCACAATCATGAAGTACAATATGGCACAAAAAAGCAATCTCAGAATCAGGGGAATCCGTTGAAGCGTTCCAGCGTAATTACCTCATAAAGTGACAGTGGTCAGAATTGTAAAAATTGACCTGGTCATTAACGTGCAAAACACCCTCGGGGGTAAAGGGGTTAATCACAATGTAATTTGTTTTTTGGTTGAGAGGCAATTAAAAAAAAAATTAAGAATACAGATATGTTTTAAAATGTTGTTCACTGACTGATTAATCCAAAGGGATAGGTGATAACTTCTAAATCAGTGAGGGTCCGACTGCTAGGACCTCCACTGATTGTCAGAACGGGGAACTTTTATCCCATTCGAATGGGGCAGCAGTGCGCATGCTCGAGAAAAGCCGAGGGCAACGCTAGGCATAGAGAATGAATGGAGCGGTGGATGAGCATACGCACTGCAGCGCGATTCGAATGGGATACTAGTTTCCTGTTCTGGAGATCTGTGAGGGTCCCAGTGGTCAGACCCCCACCATTCTAAAAATTCGCATTTATCCTGTCGATGAAAATTGATAAAAATTGTGAACGTTGAGGCCATGTTCACACGGAGCTTTTTGAGGCATTCACAAACAATGAATTTTTCACGTGGAAACTGCTCCTTTTTTGGTTTTTGGAGGAGTTTTTCTTTGAACAGTTTTGGATTTTTTTCCTGTAGCGTTCTCTCCAGTCTTTTGATTGGCCGGCGTCTAGTTCGGAGAGGTTTCCATCACAATCCACCTCAAAGAAGTGACCTGCACGTTTTTTTTTCTCCCACCAGGTGTTTTTTTAAAACTTCTTCAGGAAAAAAAAAAAGCTTAAAAAAAACTCCTCATATGAACAGAAAAGAGGATTTCTTAGAAAAATGAATAGGAGAATTTTTACAAGAGTTTTTGAAGAAGATCTTTTAAAAAAACCTCTGGACATAGCCAAAGGCTGTGTTCACACTGAGATTTTTTTTTCTTTTTTGGCTGAGTTTTCAAAGCTGAAACTCTCCATCAAAACTCGTCACTTTTGTAGAATTTCAGCTCCAAAAAGACTCAGTGTGAACACAACTTACAATGATCTACCACTGGCATCATGGCGGCACGAGTCGATGCTCGAGCACATGAGGGACGTCCTTCCCCTTGTTCATCGCTGTGATCGTTTTTTATTGGGTTTATTTATAAGATCAGAGACTTGTCAGACAGTTTCCACCTTAGAACGAGGCTCAGACAGAATCAGTCTTTAATTTGCTCATACAAAATGTGAAAAACCCTACATTAATATTTTTGTGTTTGTATAGACTGCCACCTAGTGTCCATTATATGTATAACACGCCACTATATGTAATGGTGAAAGATACTGTAGGAGGTTGATATTTTCATGTTTTTGTCAGATAATTATATTGTTATATTCCATCCAGACAGGTGCGATAAAGTTCAGCAAATGTTAAGTAAAATATTTAAATTATTACAAAACATGGAGATGCCGGGGATTGAACCCGGGGCCTCATACATGCAAAGCATGCGCTCTACCACTGAGCTACATCCCCTGAGGTATACAATGCTGACTCATGTGACAATACATGACGGGTGTGCCGCCATCGTGCTTGTCCTATGATGTTCTACATTAATAAATGTTCCTGCTGTTTGGCGGTATTCTGACAATTCAACAATAAGAAGAAGAAAATCTATCACCGTATACATCCCAAACAATGATGCCATATAAAGCACAATACAATGCCTATATACCGAGAGAAACCAAAAACAAGAAAAATACCCAAATATCGAGAAGTAAATGGGTAAATCGCACAGTGCAAAAATAATAATAAATAATAAAGGGTATTTAGTTAACATAATTTTGATCAAAATAATGTAAAAGTCATCCTACCACTTCACGGTAACCCTTATGGGACAGTCCTAACTCTAATATTAAAAACCTTACCATTTGTCAAGTGACATACATATGGACAAGGGCAGAGAGACTGGATCCCTAGTGTAAGCATAAGCCTGAGGCAGAATGAGCATCTCAGCTCAGACAAAGGGCGGCCACACCCTTATATATGCACTAAAGCATACTGAACTGCAAAGAAAAAACCTGGAGGTCTGAACTGAAACGTAAATTGATGTGCATGCAAAATGTAAATGCATGTTCACACAAGGCCATTAAACAGAGAGAAACCAAAAACAAGAAAAATACCCAAATATCTGGAAGTAAATGGATAGATCGTACAGTGCAAAAATAATAATAAATAATAAAGGGTATTTAGTTAACATAATTTTGATCAAAATAATGTAAAAGCCATTCTACCACTTCATGTGGGTGTGGCTGCCCTTTGTCCATATGTATGTCACCTGACAAATGGTAAGGTTTTTAATATTAGAGTTAGGACTGTCCCATAAGGGTTACCGTGACGTGGCGGGATGGCTTTCACATTATTTTGATCAAAATTATGTTAACTAAATACCCTTTATTATTTATTATTATTTTTGCACTGTGCGATCTATCCATTTACTTCCAGATATTTGGGTATTTTTCTTGTTTTTGGTTTCTCTCTGTTTAATGGCCTTGTGGAACATGCATTTACATTTTGCATGCACATCAATTTACGTTTCAATGCCTATATACCACAGCACTAAAATTACTACCATACAGAACTCACATAATGCCGCCATACAGTGCACACATAACACTGACATACAGTGTTCTAATAATACCGCCATATGGTGAAGTAATTACATAATGTCGTACAGTGTGCAAATAATGCCACCAAACTATTTCCAGATAATCCCTCATCATGTTACAGGTGGATATTTTCATACCGTCATATCATTTCTAAAGAGGACCTGTCACTTGCTATACATATGTCATTTTTCTACCCGGTGTAAACGCCGCTGTTCTCCTGAATCCGGCGATGTTTTTCTTTTTTTCCTGAACCTCTCCGTTCCTGAGATATGGCCTCTTCATTCCTGCATAAAAATCTAGTCTTTTGTAGCCAAGTGGGTGGCGTCTTTTTGAGTGTGACGCCCCCTTGAATATAAGAGTAGATTTGGTACACAGGGAAGTTTAGGCCATATCTCGGGAACGGAGAGGCGCAGGAAGAAAAGAAAAACATCACCGGATTCCGGAGAACAGCGGCGTTTACACCAGGTACAGTAATAAAATTATATATTTATGGTAAGTGATAAGTCCTATTTAAAAATTTCAGCAACTCTTCTTGTATTAATAGTGTCCTGTAGTTGAGCTGAAATCAGAGTGGTATAAATGTCACAGAGCAGGTAATATGCTGGTTATAGCGCCCCCTGGTGTCCATCCCTCACTCGAACATAAGAACACATTTGCACGTTACTGAGTCAAGTCTTTGCCTTGTGTCCAAGAAGACGACTTGTGAATATTTGCCCATTTATCAGTTTTACGAATCTTGTCTTGTGTATTTAGTTTTTTGCCCCAAATTCTTAAAAATTGGGCACCAAGTTCATTAATTTGTTGCACAATCAAAAATGATTTTTTTTCCGTCTTTTAGGCTATGTGCCCACGATGCAGAAATGCTCAGGATTTTTTCCTGAGCGTTTCTGCATCTCCCTGGCAGAAAAAACGCATGCGGATTGTACATGCGGATTGTACATGCAGATTGTACATGCGGATTGTACATGCGGATTGTACATGCAGATTGTACATGCGGATTGTACATGCGGATTGTACATGCGGATTGTACATGCAGATTGTACATGCGGATTGTACATGCGGATTGTACATACGGATTGTACATGCAGATTGTACATGCGGATTGTACATGCGGATTGTACATGCGGATTGTACATGCGGATTGTACATGCGGATTGTACATGCGTTTTCCTGCCAGGGACATGTGGATTGACAAGCGCTTCGATTTTAGCATCACTTGGAAAGTGCTTGTGACAACTTGGTCACACTATATAAATCCATGCAAACAGCATATATAGTGTGACCCGAAAGAGTGGTAAAAATAAAAAAATAAAAGTATACTTACCCTCTGATTGCCCCCGGTGTTCTGCTCACTCCGTTCTCCCTTGCCGGCAGCGGTGGATTGAAAGACTTGGCGACGTCAGCGCAGGTCCTTCAATCCACTGCAAAGTGCCGGGAAGCAAGTAGGAGCGCAGCACGGGCCGCCAGAAGGTAAATATACATTTATTTTTTATTTTATTCTTTTTTTTACATGGTACCTGGGTGTGGATGAGACTCTCCTCTCCTCTCCACTCGGGTACCATCCGCACATTAGAACGCGCCAATTACGCAAGTACAGATACAGTCACGTGGAAATGGCGGGTTCTAATGCAAGTCAATGGCGGCGAAGACGCTGCGCTTCCGCAAAATAATTGGTAGTGCTGCGTTTTTTTCCGCAATGATAATCCGCAGTGGAAATTTCCGAAGCATGTGCACAGCACATGCGGATTATCATTGGGGAACATTGCAGACCTTCTACCAAGCGTTTTTAATGCGTTTCCGCAGCTGCAAAAACGCTGCAGAAACGCATTAAAAACACATCGTGGGCACACAGCCTTAACCTAGTTTTGTGACATTTAAAGCACCAAAAGTCGCAAATCCTTTAAACAGTTGCAAAAGCTCAGCAGAAACCTTACTCCAGGCGGAGACTGGAGTGTGCTGTACCAAAAAAATAAAAAAAGTGACATTTGGTAAAAGTTGCATTTCATGAATCTGTCTAGAACAGCTGGATAAGAAAAAGTTGTCCAGGAAAAGTAATAAAAAGACTTAAAAAATAAAGATGACTTAAAATGTGCCACAAAACTCATAGAGAATAAGGATGAAGGACTAAAGCCAATAAAGAAGAGCAAATTACTCCAGAAAAGAGGAGAAACAGCAGAATTTTGTCTTGTGAATAATAGTCTGAACTATTAGAATATCATGTTATTTGTGTTGGATGATTACAAAAAGGAAAAAATACCTAATAGCGAGAAGATCTATTTCATAGAGTTTATTACACAAGCCTTCTGCTGCTCCTCTCTGCCACTGTCTACATTCCCTGCCGGTCAGCTCTCGCTCTCTCTTCCGGCTCTTACTGTTCTGCAGCACCCGGCAGTGGCCACTACACATTGAGTAGAGCTGCGCTTTGGTGCTATGTCACATGGGTTTCCATCTGGTGACCACAGAAACAAATAGCATCTGATGGGTGGAGGTTCCAGGTGTTGGACTCCCACCGATCTGATATTGACGTCCTCTCCTGATGACCTAAGTTTAATTTGACCGGCAGCCACTTTAACAAAAACCTACCAATAAGACACAATATTACTCATATACAACGTTTATGAAAGTTTCAGAATTTTCAATATTTCTGTATAAATTTGACCTGAAACTCCATCAGATTTTCTATTTTCCCAAAATATTAGTCCTTTTTTTTATGGAAAATGATCTAATATCAATTTTCTGTGAGTGACCAAAGTAATTGGACCTTTAGGATTAGCGGATAATGTGAAGGTGAAATTAAAGTCTGGTGCTTTCAATTAATGGGACGACAATCGGGTGTGAGTGGTTGACCTTATTTATTTAAAGGGACCTATGAAAAGTCTGATCTTCACAGCACACGTATGTGGAAGTGTATCATGGGACGAACAAAGGAAATTCCTGAAAACCTCCGATGAAGAGTTGTTAATGATCATCAGGATGAAAAAGGTTTGAAAACCATCTCTAAAGAGACTCCACTAATCCCCAGACAGACTGATTTTGTACAAATGGAGGAAATTCTGAACTAATATTAGTCTCTCCAGATGTGGGTCGATCAACAAAGATCACTCCAAGAGCAAGACGTATAACAGTCCAAAGGAACCAAAGGTCACCTCTAAGTAACTAAAGGCCTTTCTCACATTAGCTAATGTTAATTTTCATGAGTTAACTATTAAGAGAACACTGAACATCAACGGTGTACATGGCAGGACTGCAAGGAGAAAGCCACTACTCTCCTAAAAGAACATTGCTCCCCGTCTGCAGTTTGCTAAAGTTCAGAAGGCGACTGGAACAATAATTTGTGGACGAATGAGACCAAATAGAGCTTTTTGGTTAAATTGAGAAACTTTCTGTTTGGGGTAAGAAAAACATGGCATTGCAGCATAAAATATAACCTGGGATGAAAACAAAGGAAAAAACAAAATTAGCAAATACCCTGCAGTAAGTGAATAGTGTAACATACCTGGCGGCGTCCTTGCATGGTGGTCCATCTCCCACTGTGCAAGAGCGCGCACTTGATCTCCAATCCAGAATGTCTCTCTGGCTTCCCTCCATGCTGTCTGTTTGTGTCTGTTTCTGCTGCTTAAGGGCGGCGCCCGATCACTTCCTGCTTTTTGTACCTGCTGTGGGTCACACCCCTTGTGTGTCCTCAGCCTATTGCTGTCGGTCATCTGGTATATAGCTCAGCTGCTCCAATCAATCCCTGCCTGAGCATAGTGTTTCATTCAGTGTGTGCTTGCACTCTGAAGGTGCCAGGTCCCGTTCTGTGTTCTCTTGTCTGCCTATCCTGGAGGCTGTATTTCCAGGCCTGTCTGAACACGCTCCTAGCCTGTTCCTCCTGCCTTCTAGGGGCCGATTACCTAGACCCGCTCCTGTATCTTGTCTGTCCTGTCTGAACACGCTCCTTGCCTGTTCGTCCTGCCTCTCTGGGGGCCGTATTCCCAGACCCGCTCCTGTATTCCGCTGCAGTGTCGGTCTCCTCCGTACACTCAGTTCCAGTCTGAACTCTCTCCTATCCTTTACCTGTTTTGCCTCTATGTCCGTTCCCTTCCTTTTTCTGCAGAGTCTGAACTCGTACCTAACTCCTGCTTGTTGTCTCTGTACTCCCGTTTGTGAGTTTGTGGTCCACTCGCTACTTCTCTGCTAGTACCCTGTGGGTGTCTGGCTCTGCCTTTCCCTTCCTGTCTGTTCCGTGTGAACAGAGCCCTGTCCCCCCTACTCAGCCTAGCCTGCTCTGACTCCTTTGCTCACCGCTCCGGTGGTTCTAGCCTGCTCTGACTCCTTTGCTCACCGCTCCGGCGGTTCTAGCCTGCTCTGACTCCTTTGCTCACCGCTCCGGCGGTTCTAGTCTGCTCTGACTCCTTTGCTTACCGCTCCGGCGGTTCTAGCCTGCTCTGACTCCTTGCTCACTGCTCCGCAGCCTTGCTCCGCTCTGACCCTTTTGCTCACTGCTCCGGCAGCCTTGCTCCGCTCTGACCCTTTTGCTCACTGCTCCGGCAGTCCTGTCCTGCCCTGCTTCTGCCCGCTGCTCCGGCAGTCCTGTTCTGCCCTGCTTCTGCCCGCTGCTCCGGCAGTCCTGTCCTGCCCTGCTTCTGCCCGCTGCTCCGGCAGTCCTGTCCTGCCCTGCTTCTGCCCGCTGCTCCGGCAGTCCTGTCCTGCCCTGCTTCTGCCCGCTGCTCCGGCAGTCCTGTCCTGCCCTGCTTCTGCCCGCTGCTCCGGCAGTCCTGTCCTGCCCTGCTTCTGCCCGCTGCTCCGGCAGTCCTGTCCTGCCCTGCTTCTGCCCGCTGCTCCGGCAGTCCTGTCCTGCCCTGCTTCTGCCCGCTGCTCCGGCAGTCCTGTCCTGCCCTGCTTCTGCCCGCTGCTCCGGCAGTCCTGTCCTGCCCTGCTTCTGCCCGCTGCTCCTGCAGCCCCGTCCTGCTCTGTTCTTGCCCACCGCTTCGGGCGTTCCCTCTCTGCTGTGGTTGTCTACCGCATCTGCGGTTCTGTGACCCAGTCTGTACTGGGTCTTAACCTTTCTGTGCTCCAGCCCGTCCTTTCGGCCAGTACCTCCCTGCCTGCATACTCGCCTGTATCCACCCATCTGCATACCTGCCGTGTTTGCTTACATCCACCAGTCTGTGCCAGCCTAACCTGCCTGTTCCTGAGTCCCAGTGTGTACTGGGTCCTATCCCGCCTGTGTTCCTACCTGCTAGTGCCTCCCTGTCTGCACTCTAGCTGTGCTTGCCTGTACCCCTCTGCCTGTATTGTTCCTGAGTCCCAGTGTGTACTGGGTCCTATCCCGCCTGTGTTCCTACCTGCTAGTGCCTCCCTGTCTGCACTCTAGCTGCGCTTGCCTTTACCCGCCTGCCTGCATACCAGTCGTGCCTGCCTATACCCTCCAGTCTGTGCGCCAGCCTAACCAGCCTGTTCCAGTAATCCCTGTGTGGGTCAACCCCCGTGTCCGGAGTTTGACCTGGAGTAGCACCTGGTCCCTCTGCCCGGTTTCTCCCTGGTGCACTGGCGTCGTATGCCGTCGTGCCATCTTGGTCGGATCGGCCAGATACTTAGTCACGCCCCTCCAGGCACTCTCCGGTTCATGGTCCAGTGGAACCACAACACCCGCACACGCCAGTCAGTCCGGGCGTGTGCATAACAAATAGTAATAGTAATAGTACATGTAAATGACACAGGAAGCTTAGCGTTGATCAAAAAGTCATCACACCACGCTGGAAAGGTGAATTCTGAATTTTATCATCAAATTCAAAGAATCCATCATTGAGTTCTGTTGCTCAGTTTGGTGGTATTATATGTTCTTCATATGGCGGTATTATATGAGAGGCATGATGTAGCAGTATCATGTGAGCGGTATTACATAGTATGATCATAATTATTTTCTTTTTTATTGAGTATTCATTACATAATCGTGCCAAGTAGTAACATTATTTAGTGGTATAAACATTCCAACGTCTATAATGATATCAGCACAGCAGTGCCAGTGTAAACCGGTCACTGGATGCAACACGCAGACACGGACAAGGCAGAAGTAACCAATTTACCTATTTAATCTCCGGGTGCAAATATAGGAAGGCGATGATTTTTACAGAAAGTAAATGGTGGGGGACAGGATAATTACAGAGTACAATATTTAATATACAATAATATCAAGGTTGTTATCAACGCACTATGACTCTTCCAGCACGACTTTGCAGCAGAAGACAGTAAATCATCAGGATGTGCCATTAGTGAGGAAAGACTGCCATCTGCTGGCCAGGCGAAATCAAGCAGAACCAAGTTGTGCTAGAAGATTTGAAGGGGAAGTAAATTCAGAGGCCGGACCTGATTAGGTGACACACAGGAAGGATTTCCTGGATATAAAAGCCCTGCATGCCAAACTGCGCCGATTTGGCGCTATGCTGCAGAGCAGAGCAGACGTGCTCTGGAGGTGCCGCAGAGCCCAGCGTGACAGGCCTCAGCCGGAGGCTTGCGTCACCTAAGTGCTGGATGCTACTTGATAGGGTCCGGACCCCTCACTGAAGTGCCCCGAGTTCTGCATATGCTGGTCAGGGCCAGGACCCGTGTCCTGCACTGATTAAGTTCCAGGAATCCGACGTCGTCTGTCAAGAGCCGAGGTCCGGACCCCCTTTCCGCAAGCCTGAGAGACTACCGTCGACAGTCAAGCCGAGAAGAGCTGAGAGAAGACTGCGACAGGAGAGATGGTCCAGCAACAGCGGAGAAATCGCGCGAGTGAGCAGGGCCGTCACTTCCAACTTTACCTTATGGTACCGGGGACAGTTGGGATTAGAACTTAAGGTTGGGAGGGGGCCGGTTGGTGCGTGGGAGGCTCAACAGGACCCGATTGACTTTATCCGGAAGAGACTTGCGGCCTAGCGGGAAGAACCAGTGACCCCCGCTAGGGCCATATAGATAGAAAGAGAACTTACGTGGTGACTCCCATGACTGCATACACCGCATTACAGAAAAGAACTTTACTGTTACTTACTGAAAGATTCATTTTGTTAATTCAAGTTACTGTTGATTTCGATTGTTACTAACCCCTTTTAAAATAATTGTTATACATATAAAGTGGCTATATCAACCCTTGACTGTTCCCGCCTCGTGGTCTCTGTTTATTGCATTCCGGCACCTGTGTTACATTTGGCGTAGTCGCAGGATGCAACATTCAGACACCGAGATGGCGAACCAGCCCATGACTGAGCCCGGCAAGGGACATATACCCTTGGGGGCTATGCTCAGCAATCTTCCCAAGTTCACAGGGCGCAGCATGTCACTGTGGGACTGGGCTGGGTAGAGGGACTGAGAAGTATGCTATGCATGTACCCCCTGACCCCTTCCACTCAGGCCGAGCTAGCCCTCCTAACCCTTGATGGGGAGGCCCAGGAGACCGTGATGTTACGCCCACCTGGGGACCGTGACACCGTGGACAAAGTGACAAAAATCTTGGAGGACATGCACGGTGATACCACGGATCTAGAGCTCCGATGCCTGCGGTTGTTTCAGCAGGTTCAAGGGGAAAATGAGACCATAAATCATTATGTTAATGCATTGCAGGAAGTGATGGCCCATGTTGTCAAGAAGACTCGAGATGAGAACCGAGAACTAGGACTATTAGAAGAAATGCTGCGTGACCAATTAATTGCTGGCCTGAAGGATCCCTCCCTGAAATGGATCTTAAAGGAGCAACTGCGCTTGAGACCCGATCTGGGCATCCTGGAGGTTGGGACCGAAAATAGAGTCTTGGAGAGAGAGATCCCTGTTCTCAGTGCCACAGTCCGGAGCCATGAAGTGATCACTTCTGAATCAACCCGAAATGAGCCCGGCTGGGTGCGGGAGATATGCCAAGAGATCCGGGATATTTGAGGTGAGCTGTCCAATATTATGGGGACCCCTGCTGCCATCCCTCTGGCTGACCGCACAGCCTCACGTGGATGGAGGTCAGAGCGAGAAAAGCGCTCCTTCCATCACCATAACGCGAGCCAGAGTTTTGGACCTGCAGTGGTGGAGGACATATCTCCAAAGACTGCCTGAGTCGAGAAAGGAAAATACGGGTGCAGCTGTTAAACTAATGCGACCCACGGTCATGGAGCATACCATGGGATTCCGAGCCTCAGACGGAGGAAGGGAGAATTCTGAGGATATTGTCTCCGAGAGGCCCATTATCTGGGCTGAATTTAATGGACAACGCATTCGCTGTTTAATGGACACAGGGTCTCAGGTGACCACTATGCCTGAGGCGTATTTCCAGAGTCACTTTCCTTAAGTTGCTCGCTCCCGAAAAGAACACACTATCCAGCTGGTGGCGGATCACCAACTACCTATTCCAGTAGCGGTAGTAGTGTGCATGTCTGTCTGGATGTGCGGAAAAGACCTGGGCCGAAAAGGAATAGTGAAGAACCCAGGATCTGGAGGAGGAAGACCCATTGTAACCCTGGGCATGAATGTGCTAAAAGAAGTCGGACAGTTCTTGGCCGAGGGCTCCGACAAAAACAACTGGACCTGTGCTACTCATGACCCGGCCAGCAAGAGAATATTTCAGCATCTTGTGCGAGTCAGCCAAATCCAAAAGTTACCCACTGCCTCCCAGTATCTCGGCAAGGTATCGATACCGCCCAAAGCCACGGTGACACTTTCAGTGGGACAGACTGTGCTCACTGTACCTGTACTGGCTCATGTATCCTTAGAGGGTGTGGATGTCCAGATTGAGCTAATGGAGGGAGAAGGGGCGCTCTCCGGACCATTGGTTGCTCGCACCCTGGCCACTGTGCGGCAGGGGCGAGTACCTGTGCACTGTATCAATCTAAGTGGGGCAAGTCTACAGTTGTTGCCCTGACTAGAGGTGGCTTGAGTTGGTATAATGCCGAAATCTGATGCTATAGAATTGACACCTGTGAAAGGCAAAGCATGGACCTTAGAGGTGTCGTTCAACAGCCGAGAGAATGGAAGCGAACCACTGGCTGGACGTCACCTCTTCACCTCTTAGAACAGATGGAGGCCAACCTCACCAAGTTCTCCGCGAGACAAGTTAAAAAGGTTGAATAATTACTGCAGCGATATCAGGGGGTGTTTGAACAACATGAAGACGACTTTGGGTGCCCCCAGGCCATACAGCACAAAATACTTACAGGAACTACTGCTCCCATTCGAGAGGTATCGGCAGATTCCACCTCACATGTATCAGGAGGTGAAAGAACTGCTGGCCCACATGTTGCGGAATGGCGTGATCCGCAAGAGTCAGAGTCCCTGGGAAGCCATATCATGTTGGTTCAGAAGAAGGACGGTACCCTGAGGTTCTGCGTGGACTACTGGAGGCTTAATGCGTGTACTGTGCAGGACTCCTATCCCTTACCCATAATCGAGGAGTCCCTGTCTGCATTGGCAAACGCTAAATTCTTCTCTTCCCTCGACCTAGGTAGTGGCAAGTCCCGGTAACCGACAAGGACCGTCGGAAGACAGCCTTTGTCCTCCCTATGGGCTTGTTTGAGTTCAACCGGATGACATTTGGACCGACAAATGCGGCAGGGAGCTTTCAGCAATTGATGGAAAGATGCTTGGGAAATCTCAACTTCAAAGCCACTTCGATATACTTGGATGACATAATCGTTTATTCCGCTATGTTTGAAGATCACCTCCACCGACTGGAGCAAGTGCTGGAGCGGCTTCAAAGACACAGGTTAAAAATTAAGCCCCATAAGTGTCATCTATTTAACAGGAGACTGAATACCTGGGAAATACAGTTTCCAATGTAGGAGTGCACCCCACCACAGAAAAAGTAGCTGCAGTCCAGAAGTGGTCCACACCTACCGACCTGAGAGAACTGAGGGCATTCCTGGGGCTCGCCGGATACTACCGCAGATTCAAAAAATACTTTGCTAAGATTGCGGTACCACTTAATGAGTTGTTGAGAGGAACCAAGCGTCAACCCATTTAGTGGGGCCCATGAAAAGAGGAAGCGTTCTTCTGAGCATTGAAGATGGCATTGACGGATGCCCCAATCCTGGCCTACGCTGACTTTTAACAGCACTTCGTGTTGTACACTGATGGAAGCTTGTACGGGCTGGGAGCAGTATTGGCTCAGGTACAAGAAGGAAGAGAGCGGGTGATCGCGTATGCCAGTCAGTCGCTGCGGGACACTGAGAAGAATCCTGACAACTACAGTTTGTTCAAACTGGAGTTACTGGCTCTGGTATGGGCCACGACTGAGAAGTTCGCAGAGTACTTGTCAGGGTCAGAAGTAAAGGTGCGAACAGACAACAACCCCTTGGCCTATTTAGGAAAACGTGAAGCTAGGCATGCTAGAACAGTGGTGGGTCGCAAATATCAGTATAAGAACTCCTATCGGTCTATGCACCAGAACACCCATGCAGATACCCTGTCCCGAGTCACGCAAGCTGGGCCGAAGAGAGACATAGACGAATAGCTTGAAAGTGACGAGATCCTAGATTTCAGATAGTTGGCACTGCTGTAATAGCCGCACAGGAGTGTGGAGAAGAGCACAGACCCACCCAGATTCTGGGCCGCTCAAGAGACGAGTAGGGACATCTGCAACAGTCCGACCCAGAACTAGCGATGCGGAGAAAATGGGTTGCCCTGGGACAAAGGCCTGACCAGGAAGCCAGGGCTGCTTCATTCCCAACAACCTTGCAAATCTTGGGCCAGTGGGAAAGGCTTTTCCTGAAAGATGGCCTGCTTTGCCGAATGATTCAACTTCCTCAAGAGTTCGATGTTACCTGGCAAGTGGTGGCTTCAGAAGCGCTAGTAGTTCAACTAGCTAAAGAAACTATGAAGGGTGCCTACTTTGGTGTGGCGAAGACCTTTCGGTGGTTACAACGGCTGGTGTATTGGCCCCAACTGCGGCAAGAATTTGAAGGAGTTTGTTGAAAATGTTAATATTGTGAGCTAAATAAACCCACGGAACAGAGAGCTCCTGTTCAGACCATTCAAACTTCTGCGCCTTTGGAGGTAGTGATGATCATCATTGACTACCTGATGACTGGAACTTCGTACAATGACTACGGGTATTGCTTAGTGATGACTGATCACATCACCAAGTTCGCAGTGGTGACCCCCACCTGGGACCAGACAGCAGAAGCTGCAGCCAGGGCCATCTGTCAGGACTTCATCCGAATATATGGGTGCCCAAAGCGAATTCACTCCGACCAGGGGGGCCTGCTTCCAGGGACGGGTGATGGACGAGCTGTATCATATCTACGGAATCGATAAATCCCGAACGACGCCATATCACCTCCAGGGGAATGGGGCCTGCGAGCGCTTTAACCGAACCCTGTTACAAATGTTGCGAACCCTTGAAGAGGACAAAAAGATGAAGTGGCCCAAATTCGTGTCTGAGTTGGTGAGGGTTTATACGACTACCGGTTATACTCCCTACATGCTGCTGGAGCTGGACTCAGAAGACCTCTGTCCAGGCGGTAGCCCAAATACCTGGATTCGGGAGCACTGATGCCGACTTCAGACAGTGTGAAGATTAGCTAAACAGAACTTTCGGGAAGTGGAACATTCAAGTCGGACCTCAGGTGGACAACTCCAGCTAGGGGACCATGTGCTTGTGCGGTCCAAGCGGCCCTGGAGCAAGCTGGATTACCGTTGGGAGGCAGTACCCTACCGAGTAGTGAAGAAGGTCCACCCTGATAACCCGATCTACGAGGTCAGACCCGAGGGAGATGATGACGCGGCACTTAGAATGTTGCAGCGGAATATGCTGCGGCCCTGCTCTTCCGAAGTGGAGATCTGTAACGGGGCTGGGTCCCCAACAGAAGTGGCTGAAGCTCCACAAAGAGAGGACTTAGAGGATGAGGAAGGATGGATTGCAGTACCGTTGGGTCCACCGGAACTGCCGATGCCGCTCTTGAGTGGGACAGAGAATGAACGGGGAGGCGATTTACAATCCCCGTTGATCGACTCTTTGGGGACTCCAGAGGTGCCTCTGCAAGAGGAGCATGGAAACAGGGAGGGAAAGAAAGGGAGAGTCAGCTCACCGGAATGCAGTCTGCAAATCCTCTGTCCAGAGATCCTCGCAGTGAGTCGCCCTGGCTCGGGTCGGTGCAATGAAGAGAAAAGAGGAAAATCTCCAGCGTAGGATAAAGTTAAAACATAGTAATTTATTGAGTCCAAGATAAAAAAAATCAAATCTTTGAGCTGATCTCATGAATAAGACTCGTCTGAGTTGAAACACTTTGATTTGACTGATGTAATTCCTCACTGGAGCAGATTGATGTGATGCTTGTATTTCTTGGATGAACTCAAAAATTTTTTTTTATCTTGGACTCAATAAATTACAATGTTTTAACTTTATCCTACGCTGGAGATTTTCCTCTTTTCTCTTCTCTACAAGAGGAGCCTCGCAGGACTGAACGGGCCAATACCGGAATTCCTCCTAACCGGTATGCCCAGGATGAGTTTGTCTGGTCTCAGATCCAGCAGAAAACAGAGGAGTGCACTCAACTCTTGGCTGAACCTGGGCTACCTGTGAAGAAACATCAATCCCGCAAGGATTCCACTCACCCGGGGACTGGAGAGCAAAAAGGGGGGGAGGAATGTAGCAGAAGACAGTAAAACATCAGAAGAACTCTTGCAACATGTGCCATTAGTGAGGAAGGACTGCCATCTGCTGGCCAGGTGAAATGAAGCAGAATCAAGTTGTGCTAGAAGATTTAAAGTGGGAGTTAATTCAGAGGCCGGACCTGATCAGGTGACCCACAGGAAGGATTTCCTGGATATAAAAGCCCTGCATGCCAAACCGCAGGCAGATTTGGTGCCAAGCTGCAAGGCAGAGCAGACGTGCTCAAGAGGTGCCGCAGAAGCTAGCATGACAGGCCTCAGCCAGAGGCTCGCGTCATCTGAGTGCTGGACACCGCCTGATAAGGTCCGGACCCGTCACAGAAGTGCCCCGAGTTCTGCGCATGTTGGCCAGAACCTGTACCCGCGCTCTGCACTGATTAAGTTCCCGGGATCCAACGTCACCTGTCAAGAGCCGAGAACTGGACCACTTTGCCCCAATCCTGAGAGACTACCATCGACAGTCAAGCCGAGAAGAGCTGAGAAAGGACTGCGACAGGAGAGACGCACCAGCAGTAGCGGAGGAACAGCGCGAGTGAACAGGGCCATCACTTCCAACTTTCACTTATGGTACCGGGGACAGTTGGGATTAGGACTTAAGGTTGGGAGGGGGCTGGTTGGTGCATAGGAGGCTCAATGGGAACTGATTGACTTTATCCGGTAGAGACTTGCGGCCTAGAACTAGAAGAATCGGTGACCCCCGCTAGGGCCATACAGATAGAAAGAGAACTTATGTGGTGACTCCCATGACTGCGTGCACCGCATTACAGAAAATAACTTTACTGTTACTTACTGAAAGATTAATTTTGTTAATTCAAGTTACTGTTGATTTCCATTAACCCCTTTTAAAATAATTGTTATACATATAAAGTGGTTATGTCAACCCCTGACTGTTCCCGCCTCGTTGTCTCGTGCGTTGCATTCCGGTACCTGTGTTACAACTTCACTACTTTATACATCTTGTATCTGATGAGAACAACGTTCACAGTAATAAGGGTGACGCTACAACAAGCCCCTTTATGTTCAAGGCCCTAGTGGGGGACTCCAGTTCTTTCCGCCACGCCGCAAGTCTATCTGACAAAGTCAATCAATGCTCTTTTGGCCTCTCGCACTCTGGCCAGTTCCCATCCTGTCTTGTTGCACCACCCCAGACTGACCCCTGTACTGTACATCAATGTCGGAAGTAACGGCCGGTTCACTCTCGCCTCCTGGTCACTTCCGGATTAGGGTCCTCACCAAATCTTTGGTACTTGACCTACGACGACTGTCTGCTTGGTCTGGAAGGGCGAGGGCTGGGCCTCAGGTCTTGTCTGGCGTGGTCTGGTCCCCAGATCTTGACTGGCACAGGGCTGGGCCTTGGGTCTTGTCCGCCTCTGGTCCTTGGATCTTGACTGGCGCAGGGCTGGGCCTCGGGTCTTCCCCTGCTTGGTCTGGTCCCCGAATCTTGACTGGCGCAGGGCTGGGCCTGAGGTTTTCGGTGTGGTTTGGTCCTTTGATCTTGACTGGCACAGGGCTTGGCCTTGGGTCTTGCCTGGTGTGGTCTGGTCCCCAGATTTTGACTGGCACAGGGCTGGGCCTGAGGTTTTGGCCAGCGTGCTCTGGTCCTTGGATCTTGACTGGCGCAGGGCTGGGCCTTGGGTCTTGTCCGCCTCTGGTCCTTGGATCTTGACTGGCGCAGGGCTGGGCCTCGGGTCTTCCCCTGCTTGGTCTGGTCCCCGAATCTTGACTGGCGCAGGGCTGGGCCTGAGGTTTTCGGTGTGGTTTGGTCCTTTGATCTTGACTGGCACAGGGCTTGGCCTTGGGTCTTGCCTGGTGTGGTCTGGTCCCCAGATTTTGACTGGCACAGGGCTGGGCCTGAGGTTTTGGCCAGCGTGCTCTGGTCCTTGGATCTTGACTGGCGCAGGGCTGGGCCTTGGGTCTTGTCCGCCTCTGGTCCTTGGATCTTGACTGGCGCAGAGCTGGGCCTGGGCTCTTCCCCTGCTTGGTCTGGTCCCCGAATCTTGACTGGCGCAGGGCTGGGCCTGAGGTTTTCGGCGTGGTTTGGTCCTTTGACCTTGACTGGTGCAGGGCTGGGCCTTGGATCTTGCCCGGCGTGGTCTGATCCCCAGATCTTGACTGCCGTAGGGCTGTACCTTGGGACTTGTCGGGCTCAGGTCCCCGGATCTTGAGTGGCGCAGGGCTGGGCGTGAGGTTTTGCCCGGAGTGGTCTAGTCCCCGGATCTTGACTGGCGCAGGGCTGGGCCTGAGGTTTTGGCCAGTGTAGTCTGGTCCTTGGATCTTGACTGGCGCATGGCTGGGTCTTGGATCTTGCCCGGCGTGGTCTGGTCCCCAGATCTTGACTGGCGGAGGGCAGTGCCTTGGGTCTTGTCTGGCTCTGGTCCCCGGATCTTGATTGGTGCAGGGCTGGGCCTGAGGTTTTGACTGGAGTGGTCTGGTCCCCAGATCTTCACTGGCGCAGGGCTGGGCCTTGGGTCTTGCCTGGCACAGTCTGGATCTCACTCGCGGGCGCACAGCAGCCCGCTGGTCTGGTTGCCCGAGTGTGTCCCAGAATCTTGGCAGCGACGTCCCTCTGAGCACATGACCTCTATCGTTAGCTCCAAATCTCTTCCCAGCTTGTCCCTCTGGCCTTTTATATTGAGGAACTGCATTACGAATTTCACCTGACCTGGTGCTCCATCTAGACTCGTCCTTCTCTAAACACTCCCCCGCTCTTATTGGTTCTGTTTGGACAGTAGGTCGCAGTCTCTGGTCACAAATGCTGCACAGCTCTGAAGAATCTCATCTTCCACGGCACACCTTCTTACACCACACACAGAGTATTGTCTTTGAGAAGAAGGAACTCTTTCACCAGGGGATGTAGCTCAGTGGTAGAGCGCATGCTTTGCATGTATGAGGCCCCGGGTTCAATCCCCGGCATCTCCATATTTTGTTGTATTGTTCATATTTCTTTAAGAAAAATTAATTTGCTGAACTTTAATGCACATGTGACTGGATGCGATCCACACGGCTTAATTATCAGAAAAAACATCATCTTTCACCCTAATATACTGTGGAATGTTAAGGTTATACATGTAATGGACACTAGGTGGCACGCTATCCAAATATCAAAACATTAATGGATGGTTTTTAAGTTTTGTATCAGCAAATTAAACACCGATTCTGTTATATCAGCCTCGTTCTAAGGCCTAAAATGTCTGACAAATCTCCAATCTTAAAAATAAATCATTCAGATATGATCACAGCAATGGACAAGGGGAAGGACGTCCTTTGTATGTGTAATTATCTACTCGTGGCAGCGTGATGCCGGTGGTAGACCCTTAGGTTATGTGCACACTACGTAATTTTTCAGGCAGATTACGCCTGGAATTAGCCTGAAAAAGGATTACAAAATGGAAAAAAAAATGAAAATAATGTACTGCAATGTAAAAACGACCTGCTGTGCACATGTTCCATCTTTTGTCACTTCTTCGAAAGCTTAAGCGGTTAGAAAACGCACATAGCCTTTGTTCACACTGAGTCTTTTAGCTGAGCTTTCAGAGCAGAAACTCTCCAAAAACCAGAGGAGCTCAAAAATTATGAGTTTTGATTGGGGAGTTTCTGCTTTGAAAACTCAGCAAAAAGTAACAACAGAAAGAACACACCCTTTGGCTAAGAACAGAGTTTATGAAGGATCCTTTCCAAAAAAACTTTTGGAGAACTTTTCCTATTTCTTTCTGTAGAAAATTCTCTTTTCTGTTCATACAAGGTTTTTTTTTTTAGCTGAAGATGGTGGAAAAACAGCATGCATATCACTTCTTTGAGGTGGATCCATTCCTGAAAGACACGTCTCCAAAATAGGCACTGTCTAATAAAAGGCAGGAAATAACCCTTCAGGAAAATAAAAAATAACTCTTCTTAAACTCTGTTCAGGAAAAGAAAAACTCCTTAAAAAATCCCCAAAAAAGGAGATTTTCCTGAAGCAGTTTTCACTTGTAGTTTTTGAACTCCTTAAAAAAAACTCTGTGTGATCGCGGCTGACAACGTTCACAATTTTTGTTTTGATCAACAAGTTAAGTGAAAACTTTTACATTGTTGAGGGTCCGACCACTGGGACTCCCACAGATCATCAGTACTGGGAACTTTTATCCCCTTAGGATGGCGCTGCAGAAATCGAAAAAAAAAGAAGTAAATTTAACATAAAAAAAAAAAGCAGAAATTAAATAATGAACGAGGTGTAAATAAAAAAAAAAGTTACAATTGGAATCATTAACTCCAGAAATTAGTAAATTGGGACCATTTTTAAACACTAGTGGACAATCCCTTTAATTTTGAGGTTTTTTTTTCTGTAGAGTATCTGTCAGACACTAGGGGGCAGTCTTGTCCACACATTACACGTACAGGCATACATCGCTGGGGATGTGTGGGACATTCTGGGGTCCAACTGCAGTATAGGACCCCAGAAATACATGGAAAGTTATAAAACTAGATAAAATGGCAATATGGACACTTTAGTGATAAATGTCATACAACTGTGTTCTTGAAGGGGGTTTCCAAATTAATCCAATGGTGGTCTTGAAATAAGATAATAATAAAAATATATACTCTCCTACCGGATTCCTCTTTAACCCCTTAAAGACTCTGGAACTTTTCATTTTTGCACAAGAAAAAAAGTGTCATGCTGCTTCTCATAAGCGTTAAAATGTCTCATGTTTTTCTTTAACTGCACAAAAAAATAGAAAGATCCTTTCCCCACTCGGACACTGAGAACAATTGTGTCGACATTTTCTGCAATTTTTTAAAAAGCCCAAAAGGAGAATTAGGTTAAAACATCTGGAGAAGGAAAACCGCAGCCATAATACCGGACAGAAAAAACAGCAGCAGACGAAACAAAGGAAAAGTGAAGAAAAAAGGTGCAAATTAAATAATGAATAAGGTGCAAACTAAAAAAAAGTCCCATAATACAGCTGGTCTTGACTGTTTCCGCTGATTGGTTGCAGCTGTCAGATGGAAGAGAAAGCAAGGAGACCGGCGGGGGACACGGGAGACGGTGCGGGGGGTCTTGTAGGTAAATAAATCTTTCTTTTTACTGCACCATGGACACATTTTTAAAATACTAAAAAGCCCTTTAAAGCTTATGGAGACCTATTTTTATATTTACATTCATTTAATTTGGGCTAAAAGTCATTTTTGCAACAGGGTTTTAGTAAAATATTGTGCCATTTCACTTCTATAGACTCTATTGCCTGATGCAGAAGGAGTTAAGTAAGAATCTGTCAGGGAGCTCGTTTTGATTGTGAATTTTCTTACTCTTTTTTTTTTTTTTTTTTTTTTTTTTTCTGTCTTACTGAGATTCTCTCATGAAAGTTCAGCTCATTTTTGATGGGGTCTGTGATCATAAATCAGCTTGGAGATGCTAAGAAAAAGAGAGCTAAAAGAGTTATACATTTCCTGACAGAACGAGCTTACTGATGGCTGAGACCTGACTGCTGCAATCAGTGACACCTTCCCTAAACAGTCTGATGCCTTCATTATCATTAGAATTATGAGGCCCAGGAGGTCACTATTATTATTATCAGTATTATAAGGAGACCCAGGGGCCATTATTATCATTGTAAGGAGACTGAGAAGCCATTATTAGTATAAGGAGGCCTAGGTGCACCCCTTAATAGTGCTGCTATAGGTAGTAGTACATTTTGATTTTCTCTAATGTCTGACAGGGTCGTATTTATAATAGAGACCCCCATCTTGGGAAGTGGCTGTAGGGGTGAGGTATGGGCCTGATACACTTCTTTTAGCACCTGAATGCAGATTTCTTATAGACACGTAATTGTATAAATTTTTAGTACGTAGAACAGATATACACTGCTCAAAATAATAAAGGGAACACTGAAATACCCCATCCTAGATCAATAGACAGTTCAGCACAGAGTCTATAGAAGTGAAATGGCACAATATTTTACTAAAACCCTGTTGCAAAAATTATTTTTAGCCCAAATTAAATGAATGTAAATATAAAAATAGGTCTCCATAAGCTTTAAAGGGGTTTTTAGTATTTTAAAAATGTGTCCATGGTGCAGTAAAAAGAAAGATTTATTTACCTACAAGACCCCCCGCACCGTCTCCCGCCGGTCTCCTTGCTTTCTCTTCCATCTGACAGCTGCAACCGATCAGCGGAAACAGTCAAGACCAGCTGTATTATGGGACTTTTTTTTAGTTTGCACCTTATTCATTATTTAATTTGCACCTTTTTTCTTCACTTTTCCTTTGTTTCGTCTGCTGCTGTTTTTTCTGTCCGGTATTATGGCTGCGGTTTTCCTTCTCCAGATGTTTTAACCTAATTCTCCTTTTTGGGCTTTTTGAAAAATTGCAGAAAATGTCGACACAATTGTTCTCAGTGTCCGAGTGGGGAAAGGATCTTTCTATTTTTTTGTGCAGTTAAAGAAAAACATGAGACATTTTAACGCTTATGAGAAGCAGCGTGACACTTTTTTCCTTGTGCAAAAATGAAAAGTTCCAGAGTCTTTAAGGGGTTAAAGAGGAATCCGGTAGGAGAGTATATATTTTTATTATCTTATTTCAAGACCACCATTGGATTAATTTGGAAACCCCCTTCAAGAACACAGATGTATGACATTTATCACTAAAGTGTCCATATTGCCATTTTATCTAGTTTTATAACTTTCCATGTATTTCTGGGGTCCTATACTGCAGTTGGACCCCAGAATGTCCCACACATCCCCAGCGATGTATGCCTGTACGTGTAATGTGTGGACAAGACTGCCCCCTAGTGTCTGACAGATACTCTACAGAAAAAAAACCCTCAAAATTAAAGGGATTGTCCACTAGTGTTTAAAAATGGTCCCAATTTACTAATTTCTGGAGTTAATGATTCCAATTGTAACTTTTTTTTTATTTACACCTCGTTCATTATTTAATTTCTGCTTCTTTTTTACGTTAAATTTACTTCTTTTTTTTTTTTCGATTTCTGCAGCGCCATCCTAAGGGGATAAAAGATCCCAGTACTGATGATCTGTGGGAGTCCCAGTGGTCGGACCCTCAACAATGTAAAAGTTTTCACTTAACTTGTTGATCAAAACAAAAATTGTGAACGTTGTCAGCCGCGATCACACAGAGTTTTTTTAAGGAGTTCAAAAACTACAAGTGAAAACTGCTTCAGGAAAATCTCCTTTTTTGGGGATTTTTTAAGGAGTTTTTCTTTTCCTGAACAGAGTTTAAGAAGAGTTATTTTATTATTTTCCTGAAGGGTTATTTCCTGCCTTTTATTAGACAGTGCCTATTTTGGAGACGTGTCTTTCAGGAATGGATCCACCTCAAAGAAGTGATATGCATGCTGTTTTTCCACCACGAGTTTTTTTAAAACCTCTTCAGCTAAAAAAAAAACTTGTATGAACAGAAAAGAGAATTTTCTACAGAAAGAAATAGGAAAAGTTCTCCAAAAGTTTTTTGGAAAGGATCCTTCATAAACTCTGTTCTTAGCCAAAGGGTGTGTTCTTTCTGTTGTTACTTTTTGCTGAGTTTTCAAAGCAGAAACTCTCCAATCAAAAATTGTCATTTTTGAGCTCATGGTTTTTGGAGAGTTTCTGCTCTGAAAGCTCAGCTAAAAGACTCAGTGTGAACAAAGGCTATGTGCGTTTTCTAACCGCTTAAGCTTTCGAAGAAGTGACAAAAGATGGAACATGTGCACAGCAGGTCGTTTTTACATTGCAGTACATTATTTTCATTTTTTTTTTTCATTTTGTAATCCTTTTTCAGGCTAATTCCAGGTGTAATCTGCCTGAAAAATTACGTAGTGTGCACATAACCAAGGGTCTACCACCGGCATCACGCTGCCACGAGTAGATAATTACACATACAAAGGACGTCCTTCCCCTTGTCCATTGCTGTGATCATATCTGAATGATTTATTTTTAAGATTGGAGATTTGTCAGACATTTTAGGCCTTAGAACGAGGCTGATATAACAGAATCGGTGTTTAATTTGCTGATACAAAACTTAAAAACCATCCATTAATGTTTTGATATTTGGATAGCGTGCCACCTAGTGTCCATTACATGTATAACATTAACATTCCACAGTATATTAGGGTGAAAGATGATGTTTTTTCTGATAATTAAGTCGTGTGGATCGCATCCAGTCACATGAGCATTAAAGTTCAGCAAATTAATTTTTCTTAAAGAAATATGAACATTACAACAAAACATGGAGATGCCGGGGATTGAACCCGGGGCCTCATACATGCAAAGCATGCGCTCTACCACTGAGCTACATCCCCTGGTGAAAGAGATCCTTCTTCTCAAAGACAATACTCTGTGTGTGGTGTAAGAAGGTGTGCCGTGGAAGATGAGATTCCTAAAGAGCTGTGCAGCATTTGTGACCGGAGACTGCGACCTACTGTCCAAACAGAACCAATAAGAGCGGGGGAGTGTTTAGAGAAGGACGAGTCTAGATGGAGCACCAGGTCAGGTGAAATTCGTAATGCAGTTCCTCGATATAAAAGGCCAGAGGGACAAGCTAGGAAGAGATTTGGCGCTAACGATAGAGGTCGTGTGCTCAGAGGGACGCCGCTGCCAAGATTCTGGGACACACTCGGGAGACCAGACCAGCGGGCTGCTGTGCGCCCGCGAGTGAGATCCAGACTGCGCCAGTCAAGATCCCAGGACCAGACCACACCAGGCAAGACCCAAGACCCAGCCCTGCGCGAGTCAAGAGCCAGGGACTAGACCACTCCGGGCAAAACCTCACGCCCAGCCCTGCGCCACTCAAGATCCGTGGACCTGAGCCAGACAGATCCCAAGGTACAGACCTACGGCAGTCAAGATCTGGGGATCAGACCACGCCGGGCAAGACCCAAGGCCCAGCCCTGCACCAGTCAAGATCAAAGGACCAAACCTCAGGCCGAGCCCTGCGCCAGTCAAGATTCGGGGACCAGACCAAGCAGAGGAAGAGCCGAGGCCCAGCTCTGCGCCAGTCAAGATCCAAGGACCAGAGCCGGACAAGTCCCAAGGCACAGCCCTACGCCAGTCAAGATCCGGGGACCAGACCACGTCAGGCAAGACCCAAGGCCCAGCCCTGCGCCAGTCAAGATCCAAAACCAAACCACGCTGAAAACCTCAAGCCCAGCCCTGTGCCAGTCAAGATACAGGAACCAGACCAAGCCGGACAAGACCCAAGGCCCAGCCCTGCGCCATTCAAAATCCAAGGACCAGAGCCAGACAAGACCCAAGGTCCAGCCCTGCGCCAGTCAAGATCTGGGGACCAGACCACGCCAGACAAGACCTGAGGTCCAGCCCTCGCCCTTCCAGACCAAGCAGACAGTCGTTGCAGGTCAAGTACCAAAGATTTGGTGAGGGTCCTAATCCGGAAGTGACCAGGAGGTGAGAGTGAACCGGCCGTTACTTCCGACATTGATGTACAGTACAGGGGTCAGTCTGGGGTGGTGCAACAAGACAGGATGGGAACTGGCCAGAGTGCGAGAGGCCAAAAGAGCATTGATTGACTTTGTCAGAAAAACTTGCGGCCTGGCGAAAAGAACTGGAGTCCCCCACTAGGGCCTTGAAGATAAAGGGGCTTGTTGTAGCGTCACCCATATTACTGTGAACGTTGTTCTCATCAGATACAAGATGTATAAAGTAGTGAAGTTGTAACACAGGTACCGGAATGCAACGCACAGAGACAACGAGGCGGGAACAGTCAGGGGTTGACATAACCACTTTATATGTATAACAATTATTTTAAAAAGGGTTAATAACAATGGAAATCAACAGTAACTTGAATTAACAAAATTAATCTTTCAGTAAGTAACAGTAAAGTTCTTTTCTGTAATGCGGTGCACGCAGTCATGGGAGTCACCAAGTAAGTTCTCTTTCTATCTGTATGGCCCTAGCGGGGGTCACCGGTTCTTCTAGTTCTAGGCCGTAAGTCTCTTCCAGATAAAGTCAATCAGTTCCCATTGAGCCTCCCATGCACCAACCGGCCCCCTCCCAACCTTAAGTCCTAATCCCAACTGTCCCCGTACCATAAGTGAAAGTTGGAAGTGATGGCCCTGTTCACTCGTGCTGTTCCTCCGCTACTGCTGGTGCGTCTCTCCTGTCACAGTCCTTTCTCAGCTCTTCTCGGCTTGACTGTCGATGGTAGTCTCTCAGGATTGGGGCAAAGTGGTCCAGTCCTCGGCTCTTGACAGGTGACGTCGGATCCCGGGAACTTAATCAGTGCAGAGCGCGGGTCCTGGCTCTGGCCAACATGCGCAGAACTCGGGGCACTTCTGTGACAGGTCCGGACCTAATCAGGAGGTGTCCAGCACTCAGATGATGCGGGCCTCTGGCTGAGGCCTGTGATGCTAGCTTCTGCGGCACCTCTAGAGCACGTCTGCTCTGTCTTGCAGCTTGGCACCAAATCTGCCTGCGGTTTGGCATGCAGGGCTTTTATATCCAGGAAATCCTTCCTGGGGGTCACCTGATCAGGTCCGGCCTCTGAATTAACTCCCACTTTAAATCTTCTAGCACAACTTGGTTCTGCTTGATTTCACCTGGCCAGCAGATGGCAGTCTTTCCTCACTAATGGCACATGTTGCAACAGTTCTTCTGATGTTTTACAGTCTTCTGCTACATTCCTCCCCCCCTTTTTGCTCTCCAGTCCCCGGGCGAGTGGAATCCTTGCGGGATTGAGGTTTCTTCACAGGTAGCCCAAGTTCAGCCAAGAGTTGAGTGCAACTCAAAGATTTGTTTTTTTTTATCTTGGACTCAATAAATTACTATGTTTTAACTTTATCCTACGCTGGAGATTTTCCTCTTTTCTCTTCATTGCACCGACCCGAGCCAGGGCGACTCACTGCGAGGATCTCTGGACAGATGATTTGCAGACTGCATTCCGGTGGGCTGACTCTCCCTTTCTTTCCCTCCCTGTTTCCAGGCTCCTCTTGCAGGGGCGCCTCTGGAGTCCCCAAAGAGTCAATCAACGGGGATTGTAAATCGCCTCCCCGTTCAATCTCTGTCCCACTCAAGAGCGGCATTGGCAGTTCCGGTGAACCCAACGGTACTGCAATCCATCCTTCCTCATCCTCTAAGTCCCCTCTTTGTGGAGCTTCAGCCACTTCTGTTGGGGACCCAGCCCCGTTACAGATCTCCGCTTCGGAAGAGCAGGGCCGCAGCATATTCCGGTGCAACACTCTAGGTGCCGCGTCATCATCTCCCTCGGGTCTGACCTCGTAGATCGGGTTATCTGGGTGGACCTTCTTCACTACTCGGTAGGGTACTGCCTCCCAATGGTAATCTAGCTTGCTCCAGGGCCGCTTGGACCGCACAAGCACATGGTCCCCTAGCTGGAGTTGTCTACATGAGGTCAGGTACCGACTTGAATGCTCCACTTCCCGAAAGTTCTGTTTAGCTAATCTTCACACTGTCTGAAGTCGGCATCAGTGCTCCCGAATCCAGGTATTTGGGCTACCGCCTGGACAGAGGTCTTCTGAGTCCAGCTCCAGCAGCATGTAGGGAGTATAACCGGTAGTCGTATAAACCCTCACCAACTCAGACACGAATTTTGGCCACTTCATCTTTTTGTCCTCTTCAAGGGTTCGCAACATTTGTAACAGGGTTCGGTTAAAGCGCTCGCAGGCCCCATTCCCCTGGAGGTGATATGGCGTCGTTCGGGATTTATCAATTCCGTAGATATGATACAGCTCGTCCATCACCCGTCCCTGGAAGCAGGCCCCCCTGGTCGGAGTGAATTTGCTTTGGGCACCCATATATTCGGATGAAGTCCTGACAGATGGCCCTGGCTGCAGCTTCTGCAGTCTGGTCCCAGGTGGGGGTCACTACCGCGAAATTGGTGATGTGATCAGTCATCACTAAGCAATACCTGTAGTCATTGTATGAAGTTCCAATCATCAGGTAGTCAATGATGATCATCAGTGCCTCCAAAGGCGCAGAAGTTCGAATGGTCTGAACAGGAGCTCTCTGTTCCGTGGGTTTATTTAGCTCACAATAGTAACATTTTCAACAAACTCCTTCAAATTCTTGCTGCAGTTGGGGCCAATACACCAGCCGTTGTAACCACCAAAAGGTCTTCGCCACACCAAAGTAGGCACCCTTCATAGTTTCTTTAGCTAGTTGAACTACTAGCGCTTCTGAAGCCACCACTTGCCAGGTAACATCGAACTCTTGAGGAAGTTGAATCATTTGGCAAAGCAGGCCATCTTTCAGGAAAAGCCTTTCCCACTGGCCCAAGATTTGCAAGGTTGTTGGGAATGAAGCAGCCCTGGCTTCCTGGTCAGGCCTTTGTCCCAGGGCAACCCATTTTCTCAGCTTCGCTAGTTCTGGGTCGGACTGTTGCAGATGTCCCTACTGGTCTCTTGAGCAGCCCAGAATCTGGGTGGGTCTGTGCTCTTCTCCACACTCCTGGGCGGCTATTACAGCAGTGCCAACTGTCTGAAATCTAGGATCTCGTCACCTTCAAGTTATTTGTCTATGTCTCTCTTCGGCCCAGCTTGCGTGACTCGGGACAGGGCATCTGCATGGGTGTTCTGGGGCTTAGACCGATAGGAGTTATTGTACTGATATTTGGACATCCTTGCGACCCACCACTGTTCTAGCATGCCTAGCTTCACGTTTCCTAAATGGGCCAAGGGGTTGTTGTCTGTTCGCACCTTTACTTCTGACCCCGACAAGTACTCTGCGAATTTCTCAGTCGTGGCCCATACCAGTGCCAGTAACTCCAGTTTGAACAAACTGCAGTTGTCAGGATTCTTCTCAGTGTCCCGCAGCGACCGACTGGCATATGCGATCACCCGCTCTCTTCCTTCTTGTACCTGAGCCAATACTGCTCCCAGCCCGTACAAGCTTCCATCAGTGTACAACACGAAGTGCTGTTAAAAGTCAGCGTAGGCCAGGATTGGGGCATCCGTCAATGCCATCTTCAATGCTCAGAAGAACGCTTCCTCTTTTCATGGGCCCCACTGAATGGGTTGACGCTTGGTTCCTCTCAACAACTCATTAAGTGGTACCGCAATCTTACATTTCTCCTACATTGGAAACTGTATTTCCCAGGTATTCAATCTCCTGTTAAATAGATGACACTTATGGGGCTTGATTTTTAACCCTCTTTGAAGCCGCTCCAGCACTTGCTCCAGTCGGTGGAGGTGATCTTCAAACATAGCGGAATAAACGATTATATCATCCAAGTATATCAAAGTGGCTTTGAAGTTGAGATTTCCCAAGCATCTTTCCATCAATTGCTGAAAGCTCCCTGGCGCATTTGTCGGTCCAAATGTCATCCGGTTGAACTCAAACAAGCCCATAGGGAGGAAAAAGGCTGTCTTCGGACGGTCCTTCTCGGCTACCGGGACTTGCCACTACCTAGGTCGAGGGAAGAGAAGAATTTAGCGTTTGCCAATGCAGACAGGGACTCCTCGATTATGGGTAAGGGATAGGAGTCCTGCACAGTACACGCATTAAGCCTCCAGTAGTCCACGCAGAACCTCAGGGTACCGTCCTTCTTCTGAACCAACATGATATGGCTTCCCAGGGACTCTGACTCTTGCGGATCACGCCATTCCGCAACATGTGGGCCAGCAGTTCTTTCACCTCCTGATACATGTGAGGTGGAATCTGCCGATACCTCTCGAATGGGAGCAGTAGTTCCTGTAAGTATTTTGTGCTGTATGGCCTGGGTGCACCCAAAGTCGTCTTCATGTTGTTCAAACACCCCCTGATATCGCTGCAGTAATTATTCAACCTTTTTAACTTGTCTCGTGGAGAAATTGGTGAGGTTGGTCTCCATCTGTTCTAAGAGGTGACGTCCAGCCAGTGGTTCGCTTCCATTCTCTCGGCTGTTGAACGACACCTCTAAGGTCCATGCTTTGCCTTTCACAGGTGTCAATCCTATAGCATCAGATTCCGGCATTATACCAACTCAAGCCACCTCTTGTCAGGGCAACAACTGTAGACTTGCCCCACTTAGATTGATACAGTGCACAGGTACTCGCCCCTGCCGCACAGTGGCCATGGTGCGAGCAACCAATGGTCCGGAGAGCGCCCCTTCTCCCTCCATTAGCTCAATCTGGACATCCACACCCTCTAAGGATACATGAGCCAGTACAGGTACAGTGAGCACAGTCTGTCCCACTGAAAGTGTCACTGTGGCTTTGGGCGGTATCGATACCTTGCCGAGATACTGGGAGGCAGTGGGTAACTTTTGGATTTGGCTGACTCGCACAAGATGCTGAAATATTCTCTTGCTGGCCGGGTCATGAGTAGCACAGGTCCAGTTGTTTCTGTCGGAGCCCTCAGCCAAGAACTGTCCGACTTCTTTTAGCACATTCATGCCCAGGGCCCAGGGTTACAATGGGTCTTCCTCCTCCAGATCCTGGGTTCATCACTATTCCTTTTCGGCCCAGGTCTTTTCCGCACATCTACTACCGCTACTGGAATAGGTAGTTGGTGATCCGCCACCAGCTGGATAGTGTGTTCTTTTCGGGAGCGAGCAACTTCAGGAAAGTGACTCTGGAAATACGCCTCAGGCATAGTGCTCACCTGAGACCCCGTGTCCATTAAACAGCGAATGCGTTGTCCATTAAATTCAGCCCAGATAATGGGCCTCTCGGAGACAATATCCTCAGAATTCTCCCTTCCTCCTTCTGAGGCTCGGAATCCCATGGTATGCTCCATGACCGTGGGTCGCATTAGTTTAACGGCTGCACCCGTATTTTCCTTTCTCGACTCAGGCAGTCTTTGGAGATATGTCCTCCACCACTGCAGGTCCAAAACTCTGGCTCGCATTATGGTGATGGGCATCGTACATGGCATGGTGGGGTTCAGAAGGAGCGCTTTCCTCGCTCTGACCTCCGTCCACGTGGGGCTGTGCGGTCAGCCAGAGGGATGGCAGCAGGGGTCCCCATAATATTGGACAGCTCACCTCAAATATCCCTGATCTCTTGACGTATCTCCCGCACCCAGCCGGGCTCATTTCGGGTTGATTCAGGAGTGATCACTTCATGGCTCCGGACTGTGGCATTGAGAACAGGGATCTCTCTCTCCAAGACTCTATTTTCGGTCCCAACCTCCAGGATGCCCAGATCGGGTCTCAAGCGCAGTTGCTCCTTTAAGATCCATTTCAGGGAGGGATCCTTCAGGCCAGCAATTAATTGGTCATGCAGCATTTCTTCTAATAGTCCTAGTTCTCGGTTCTCATCTCGAGTCTTCTTGACAATATGGGCCATCACTTCCTGCAATGCATTAACATATTGATTTATGGTCTCATTTTCCCCTTGAACCTGCTGAAACAACCGCAGGCATAGGTGCCCTAGGTCCGTGGTATCACCGTGCATGTCCTCCAAATTTTTGTCACTTTGTCCACGGTGTCACGGTCCCCAGGTGGGCGTAACATCATGGTCTCCTGGGCCTCCCCATCAAGGGTTAGGAGGGCTAGCTCGGCCTGAGTGGAAGGGGTCAGGGGGTACATGTATAGCATACTTCTCAGTCCCTCTACCCAGTCCCACAGTGACATGCTGCGCCCTGTGAACTTGGGAAGATTGCTGAGCATAGCCCCCAAGGGTATATGTCCCTTGCCGGGCTCAGTCATGGGCTGGTTCGCCATCTCGGTGTCTGAATGTTGCATCCTGCGACTAGGCCAAATGTAACACAGGTGCTGGAATGTAATAAGCAGAGACCACGAGGCGGGAACAGTCAAGGGTTGATATAGCCACTTTATATGTATAACAATTATTTTAAAAGGGGTTAGTAACAATCGAAATCAACAGTAACTTGCATTAACAAAATGAATCTTTCAGTAAGTAACAGTAAAGTTCTTTTCTGTAATGCGGTGCACGCAGTCATGGGAGTCACCACGTAAGTTCTCTTTCTATCTATATGGCCCTAGCGGGGGTCACTGGTTCTTCCCGCTAGGCCGCAAGTCTCTTCTGGATAAAGTTAATCAGGTCCTGTTGAGCCTCCCACGCACCAACCGGCCCCCTCCCAACCTTAAGTTCTAATCCCAACTGTCCCCGGTACCATAAGGTAAAGTTGGAAGTGACGGCCCTGCTCACTCGCGCGATTTCTCCGCTGTTGCTGGAGCATCTCTCCTGTCGCAGTCTTCTCTCAGCTCTTCCCGGCTTGACTGTCGACGGTAGTCTCTCAGGCTTGAGGAAAGGGGATCCAGACCTCGGCTCTTGACAGACGACGTCGGATCCCTGGAACTTAATCAGTGCAGAACACGGGTCCTGGCCCTGACCAGCATATGCAGAACTCGGGGCACTTCAGTGAGGGGTCTGGACCCTATCAGGTGACGTCCAGCCCTTAGGTGACGCAAGCCTCCGGCTGAGGCCTGTCACGCTGGGCTCTGTGGCACCTCCAGAGCACATCTGCTCTGCTCTGCAGCATAGCGCCAAATCAGCGCAGTTTGGCGTGCAGGGCTTTTATATCCAGGAAATCCTTCCTGTGTGTCACCTAATCAGGTCCGGCCTCTGAATTTACTTCCCCTTCAAATCTTCTAGCACAACTTGGTTCTGCTTGATTTCGCCTGGCCAGCAGATGGCAGTCTTTCCTCACTAATGGCACATCCTGATGATTTACTGTCTTCTGCTGCAAAGTCGTGCTGGAAGAGTCATAGTGCGTTGATAACAACCTTGATATTATTGTATATTAAATATTGTACTCTGTAATTATCCTGTCCCCGACCATTTACTTTCTGTAAAAATCATCGCCTTCCTATATTTGCACCCGGAGATTAAATAGGTAAATTGGTTACTTCTGCCTTGTCCGTGTCTGCGTGTTGCATCCAGTGACCGGTTTACACTGGCACTGCTGTGCTGATATCATTATAGAAGGTGGGATGTTTATACCACTAAATAATGTTACTACTTGGCACGATTATGTAATGAATACTCAATAAAAAAGAAAATAATTATCATCATACTATGTAATACCGCTCACATGATACTGCTACATCATGCCTCTCATATAATACCGCCATATGAAGAACATATAATACCACTAAACTGAGCAACAAAACGAGCTCAATGATGGATTCTTTGAATTTGATGATAAAATTCAGAATTCACCTTTCCAGCGTGGTGTGATGACTTTTTGATCAACGCAGTGTCAGCTAAGCTCCCTGTGTCATTTACATGTACTATTACTATTACTATTTACTTACTGCAGGCTATTTGCTAATTTTGTTTTTTCCTTTGTTTTCATCCCAGGTTATATTTTATGCTGTAATGCCATGTTTTTCTTACCCCAAACAGAAAGTTTCTCAATTTAACCAAAAAGCTCTATTTGGTCTCATTCGTCCACAAATTATTGTTCCAGTCGCCTTCTGAACTTTAGCAAACTGCAGACGGGCAGCAATGTTCTTTTAGGAGAGTAGTGGCTTTCTCCTTGCAGTCCTGCCATGTACACCGTTGGTGTTCAGTGTTCTCTTAATAGTTAACTCATGAAAATTAACATTAGCTAATGTGAGAAAGGCCTTTAGTTACTTAGAGGTGACCTTTGGTTCCTTTGGACTGTTATACGTCTTGCTCTTGGAGTGATCTTTGTTGATCGACCCACGTCTGGAGAGACTAATATTAGTTCAGAATTTCCTCCATTTGTACAAAATCAGTCTGTCTGGGGATTAGTGGAGTCTCTTTAGAGATGGTTTTCAAACCTTTTTCATCCTGATGATCATCAACAACTCTTCATCGGAGGTTTTCAGGAATTTCCTTTGTTCGTCCCATGATACACTTCCACAAACGTGTGCTGTGAAGATCAGACTTTCCATAGGTCCCTTTAAATAAATAAGGTCGACCACTCACACCCGATTGTCGTCCCATTAATTGAAAGCACCAGACTTTAATTTCACCTTCACATTATCCGCTAATCCTAAAGGTCCAATTACTTCTGTCACTCACAGAAAATTGATATTAGATCATTTTCCATAAAAAAAAGGACTAATATTTTGGGAAAATCGAAAATCTGATGGAGTTTCAGGTCAAATTTATACAGAAATATTGAAAATTCTGAAACTTTCAAGCACCGCTGTATATGAGTAATATTGTGTCTTATTGGTAGGTTTTTGTTAAAGTGGCTGCCGGTCAAATTAAACTTAGGTCATCAGGAGAGGACGTCAATATCAGATCGGTGGGAGTCCAACACCCGCAACCTCCACCCATCAGATGCTATTTGCTTCTGTGGTCACCAGATGGAAACCCATGTGACAGAGCACCAAAGCGCATCTCTACTCAATGTGTAGTGGCCACTGCCGGGTGCTGCAGAACAGTAAGAGCCGGAAGAGAGAGCGAGAGCTGACCGGCAGGGAATGTAGACAGTGGCAGAGAGGAGCAGCAGAAGGCTTGTGTAATAAACTCTATGAAATAGATCTTCTCGCTATTAGGTATTTTTTCCTTTTTGTAATCATCCAACACAAATAACATGATATTCTAATAGTTCAGACTATTATTCACAAGACAAAACTCGGCTGTTTCTCCTCTTTTCTGGAGTAATTTG
Organism: Phyllobates terribilis; assembly: GCF_046119375.1. Taxonomy (NCBI): domain Eukaryota; kingdom Metazoa; phylum Chordata; class Amphibia; order Anura; family Dendrobatidae; genus Phyllobates; species Phyllobates terribilis. The sequence continues at coordinate 59,884,565 of NW_027362763.1, forward strand.
CTCTTCTTTATTGGCTTTAGTCCTTCATCCTTATTCTCTACGAGTTTTGTGGCACATTTTAAGTCATCTTTATTTTTTAAGTCTTTTTATTACTTTTCCTGGACAACTTTTTCCTATCCAGCTGTTCTAGACAGATTCATGAAATGCAACTTTTACCAAATGTCACTTTTTTTATTTTTTGGTGCACCACACTCCAGTCTCCGCCTGGAGTAAGGTTTCTGGAGGAGTTTACTATTTGCTGAGCTTTTGCAACTGTTGAAAGGATTTGCGACGTTTGGTGCGACTTTGAGCGGCTACTCGCAGCAGAAGCATCCCGACCGGCGGCGCCGCTCCCTAGTCCTCCGTTCACACTTGCCCTCCGGAGATCAGCGGGCCAAGCCGCTGATCTCCCGACGTTAGTGAGGTGAGCGGCACCGCCTGTCGGGTTACTTCTGCTGCATCGCCGCTGACCTCCGTCTGGCAGATGAGCCGCTAACGGCCGCCATCTTTTCCTCAAATCCCGCGTCGCTGATTGGCCGCGGCCGGACCAATGAGCGACGCAGGACAGAAAGACAGAAAGACAGACAGACAGAAAGACAGACAGACGGGATTATATATATAGATTGTCAGAATACCGCCGAACAACAGGAATATTTATAAATGTGGAACATCATAGGGCAAGCACGATGGCGGCACACCCGTCATGTATTGTCACATGAGTCATCATCATATTGCTCAGGGGATGTAGCTCAGTGGTAGAGTGCATGCTTCGCATGTATGAGGCCCCGAGTTCAATCCCCGGCATCTTCATGTTTTGTGACAATTTACATATCTCACTTAACATTTGCTGAACTTTATCGCACCTGTCTGGAAAACATGAAAATATCAACCTCCTACAGTATCTTTCACCATTACATATAGTGGAGTGTTATACATATAATGGACACTAGGTGGCGGTCTATACGAACACAAAAATATCACTGGAGGGTTTTTCACATTTTGTATGAGAAAATTAGACACCGATTCTGGCGTCTGAGCCTCGTTCTAAGGTGGAAACTGTCTGACAAGTCTCTGATCTTATAAATAAAGTCATTAAAAAACGATCACAGCGATGAACAAGGGGAAGGACGTCCCTCATGTGCTCGACCATCGACTCGTGACGCCATGATGCCAGTGGTAGATCATTGTAAGTTGTGTTCACACTGAGTCTTTTTGGAGCTGAAATTCTACAAAAGTGACGAGTTTTGATGGAGAGTTTCAGCTTTGAAAACTCAGCCAAAAAAGAAAAAATAAAATCTCAGTGTGAACACAGCCTTTGGCTATGTCCAGAGGTTTTTTTTAAAAGATCTTCTTCAAAAACTCTTGTAAAAATTCTCCTATTCATTTTTCTAAGAAATCCTCTTTTCTGTTCATATGAGGAGTTTTTTAAACTTTTTTTTTTTCCTGAAGAAGTTTTAAAAAAAACACCTGGTGGGAGAAAAAAAAACGTGCAGGTCACTTCTTTGAGGTGGATTGTGATGGAAACCTCTCCGAACTAGACGCCGGCCAATCAAAAGACTGGAGAGAACGCTACAGGAAAAAAATTCAAAACTGTTCAAAGAAAAACTCCTCCAAAAACCAAAAAAGGAGCAGTTTCCACGTGAAAAATTCATTGTTTTTGAACGCCTCAAAAAGCTCCGTGTGAACATGGCCTAATACGTTCACAATTTATATCAATTTTCATCGACAGGATAAATGCGAATTTTTAGAATGGTGGGGGTCCGACCACTGGGACCCTCACAGATCTCCAGAACAGGGAACTTGTATCCCATTCGAATCGTGCTGCAGTGCGCATGCTCATCCACCGCTCCATTCATTCGCTATGCCTAGCGTTGCCCTCGGCTTTTCTCGAGCATGCGCACTGCTGCCCCATTCGAATGGGATAAAAGTTCCCCGTTCTGACAATCAGTGGAGGTCCTAGCAGTCGGACCCTCACTGATTTAGAAGTTATCACCTATCCCTTTGGATTAATCAGTCAGTGAACAACATTTTAAAACATATCTGTATTCTTAATTTTTTTTTTAATTGCCTCTCAACCAAAAAACAAATTACATTGTGATTAAAATTGTTATTTGCTGTATAAAATGATCTTGCGTTAGTGCAAAAATAATACATAGAGTAAATAATAATAAAAAAAACTAATAATACATGTAAAAGAAAAAATTCTGCGGTTCTGCCGCCTTAGGTAAGGGAGGTTGTTTTTTTCAAATTTAAAAAAAAAAAAAAATACTGTAATGGAAGTCTTCTCACTCCTAGTATAACATCCGCGGGTTATACATGAGACTCATTTGAATAAATTGGTTTGGGAGCTCATGGGTTAAAAATTAATTTTGAGAAATAACCTACATGTCAGTGTAAACCGTCTCCTGTACACAGGATTGCGGTATGAAGGGGAAGGAGCGTCCGTCTGCTACGTTATACAGGGTCTCTAGTAATCAGAGTAATGCACAGAAATCATGGGGCCCCATAACAAAAGATTGGGCCCCTGAGATGTGCAGCATTAGTGACAATCACACTAAGCATTTCCCCCGTTCACCACAGGGGGGTGTACACTTTAACCCTTTTACTGGCACTGTTGCCTGATGCACTGTACTGACACTATAGTTTATGGGGTAATCTCTGCTGGTTATGATGGCGCTATTAATGGGGACATATTGGATGCCGTTATATGGCTGCGTTATTTATACACGGTATAACAGAAGTATATGATTGTACAGTATGGCGCAGTTATTTCTGTGCACTGTATGGCGCCATTATTTCTGTGTACTGTATTTGGTCAGGATTAATGGTGTCCTAAATGCTGAGAAATACTGGCCCGATACTTATCCATCATGTAATACCATCAGAGAGGCGTCTGATTGGCTCCAAATTTATTCTGCAGCCGGACAACGACCCCCAACATCCAGCCAATGTCATAAATAACGAAGAGTCCACGGGGTGATGATATGACCCCACTGAGCCTAGTTTTATTTATGTGTACTGTATGGTGGTATCATTTACTTGTTCAGTATGCAAGTGTAATTTATGTGTACCGTGCATTATTTATGTGTGCTATATGGCAATACTTATATGTACAGAATGGCAGCATTAATTCAATCATATTGTGGCATTATTTATACCTGCAGTAAAACAGTGGTAATTATCTCTACTGTATGATTGCATTTTATATCAATATGGTATGGAGCCATTATTTAGTGCACAGTATGACAGATTTATTTATGTGTACTGTATGATGGTGTAATGTATGTTAACACTATGCCAGTGTTATTTATATGTATGTGAAACATAAGATAGCCTTATATATGTTCATGCATAATGGTATTAGTTATGTTGATAGTGCACGTTGTAGTAGTATTTGTTATGTGTACAGTAGGGCATCATATCCATCCCATAGAGGTGGCAGGATTCTGCGAATGTTCCTGTCTAAGTGTTTGAAAACTAATTAAATGTCATGATTGAATTTACTGTTAAATGAACTATAAAAAGTTATGCAGCTAATAATAATAACCGTTCCCTAACCCGGGAATCCATATTTCATGGTCACTGACAGATGCAGAGATTGTCCCTCAGCACCAGAGATACCAGAGGTTCTTCACACAGCCGGGCGTTATTAGAGAGATGTAAGTACAGATTAGGGCAGAACTCAGTGAATGTTCATTTAGATAAGACAAGAATCCGCGAATACTCACTCCCAATTATCAGTCTGCGCAAACATGATGGCGGTCAACCGATGAGCAAGCGAAAAGCAAATATGCCATTAACAAAAAAATTGTTGTTGTTAACGATTGTTCTACAGTAGTGATGAGCGAGCATGAGCGGGCATACTCACAAGTACTCGGCACTCGCCCGAGCATACTCACAAGTACTCGGCACTCGCCCGAGCATCTCTGCACTCCAGATGCTCGGTGCTCGCCGAGTATTTCCGGGGTCGCTCGGCGGGAGCTCGGGTCTCCTCCCTGCGTGTTTGGCGCTCTTTACAGAGCCAATGAACATGCAGGGATTGCCTGCCACTCACTGTAATGCCGCAGCCATGTTGGTTGTGGCATTACAGTGATTGGCTGGCCGCACAGCGTCATCAGGTCTATATCAGACCTGGCACCGCCATGCTCATCACAGTCACTCCGGATCAGACAGTGTAGGGAGAGCTGCTGCTGCGTCAGGGAGAGATTTGGTTGTGTATTAGGTAGTGTAGGGAGTAGTGTTGAGCCACCCCCGTAGTGTTCGAGTTCGGTTCGGTTCGTCGAACACCCGTGTGTTCGCCGAACTGTTCGTCGAACTGTTCGTCGAACACCTTCGAACACCGTTAAAACCAATGGCAGGCAAACAAAAACACATAGAAACACATAGAAAACACCTTCAAAGGTGTCCAAAAGCTGACAAACTGCTCAGAAGACACAACTAACACATGGAAAAGTGACAAGTACATATAGTCATGCGAAAAGAAAAGAGGTGGAGGAATAAAAGGAGGGGGAGACACAGATATAGGCATGTCATGCCCTTCTAAAATCCAAAAAGTGAGAAGCCGAGACGGCCAGTCCGCTCCTGCCCGTGCCACCTCCGTGTCGCCGGGTTTGTGCCAGAGCCGCGGTGAACCCTGACGGCCAGCCCCCCTCTCCCAATACTGGTGCCTGTCCGCTGGTGGGTCGAGCGAGCCCCCCTGTGGTGGAGGCAGCTCTAAGCTTTTTAATTTAAATTGTCCCTCTAATTTAAATGAATACACTTTAAATCCATTTACAAGGATCTATTGGAGGGCAAGTCTCATGCCAGCAGCCGTGTAATTCCAGCTCCAGTAGCGTCCACTAAAGCTGCTGCAGTTAAAAAGCTTTTATAAGGATCGAGCTCGGCTGTCCACCGCAAGGCATCCTAGTGCCAGTCCCAGCCCCTATGCCTTGGGGTGCCTCCTGATGCTCTTCACTAAGTATCCCGTGGTCCCGAAGCATTTCCTTTGAAAAAATTAAGTGTCCAAACTACAGGTGGTGTAGCTTGCTTAACAGCCGGGATAATCCGCTGACTAGCAGACACTGCTACTAGGCACAAAGTATTTCCTGGGCTAGATGCAGTTAAAAATTTGTAAGTAGATACTCTCGTTGGATGCTGAGAAAGCATTCCATAGAGTCTCCTGGCACGCCATATATGATTCTCTTAAAAAGCTTGGGGTAGGGGTCTAGGGGACCCTTTTATAGCCAAAATCACGGCCCTGTATCACAATACGTCACCTAGGCTGAAGATAAATGGAACTGTAGCACCGAGGGCTCGGTTGCTACAGACGTATTGCACCTCACCCAGAGGTGTGATATCTCACTCTCAGATAAGGATGGAGTGTGGATCAGGACCCGACACCTGCATGCATTACACCACATTGCCGTGGGGCAGGGCGACCAATATGCCCCTGAGATGGGCACGACAGTCCCTGTCCCTGGCTGGAGTGGGGGGAGGGAACACTGAGGAAGGGGAACCCTGCAGTGCAGGAGCAGGGAGGAAGCAGTTCCTGGGTGCATTGAGAAGGGAGTATAAAAGGTGGGCACCATCTTAGTTCAGTGCAGAGAAGTCTGAGCAGAAGTGGCAGGGAGCAGGGGCTCTGCATGAGCTCTGCTCCGGAGGCGGGCCTAGTAACAGAGGCCCAGGCCTGCAAGAGGGAGAAGGAAGGAAGAGGAGCGGAGAAGGCTCCAGGAACGAGGAATGAAGGGATCCCAGGGGTGCGGACGGGCGAGTCGCCACCGCACGCCCGAATCCACCTGCGTGGAGGGGTCAGGCCAAAGGGGGAGACCGGTCCCCGAACTAGTGGAGGCAGGAAACGACCCTCAGCTAGAAACCGGAGGCTCTGACATTTTATGTGGCGCAGCCCCTTGCTCCACCCGCTAGGAAGGCACCACATAGGGTCAGGGAAACTGGCGCCAAGTTTACCAAGAGGAGGCCCGAGGCAGCCAGACAGAAGTGTTGGTAAGAAAGGCCAGACAAAGGACACACAAAGGGGGTCCTGTGAAGCGCTCCAAAGTTATCTGGGAGTTGTCTGAGCCCCTCACCTGGTGAGCACAGTACGACGTGGGCAGCCGTTACCTGCAGACGTGGTCTGGATAATAAGAACTGTGAGTAAAGGCCCTGAACTGCATCACTGACTCCGTGTCGTTACTGCTGCTGCCCTGCACCATCACCCCCATCCTCCGCATACACTGCCCTGAGGCTATACTCCTCCCGTGGGGAGTTGTGCTACGCTCTGCTGCACCCACAACACCAGCCTTAGCGGTCTGCCCTGTAGCGGCGGTTCACTCTGACCGCAATCCACGGGTGGCGTAGTCGGACATTTAAACATCAAAACCACATAAATAGTTCCGCCACTGGTTTGACCGCCCTGAGCCACGGAACCGGGTCGCCGCCACGAAGACTACAACCACCAGCATCCACCAAAAAGGGTCCGGCTCCGGGTGTCCCAAGGCCCAGGGGGTGCGTCAGAACATTTTCATCACCTTTCACAATCACCAATGGGACAAGGCAGGGATGTCCTCTGTCCCCTCTCTTATACATCCTAGTGACGGAGCACCTGCTCTCATCAATTCGCCATAACCCCAATATTAGGTGGATTGAGGTGGGAGGCACCGAGTACAAGTGCTCTCTATTTGCTGATGATGTCCTAGTATATATCACTCAATCACATATATCCATCCATGCTGTTATGGCTGAAATAGATCACTTTGTTACATGGTAAAATTTTAAAATCAATGCAGCGAAGTCTGAGGCCCTCGATGTCTCCCTCCCCAAATCCATATAGGATTCCATCCAGTCCAACTTTCCCTTTGCCTGGCCCTCACAGGGTATCAAATACTTAGGAATTCCTATTCATAGAGACCTCTCCCATCTATGTTATCTTAATTTTGGGCCCTTTATTGAACAACTGCATACAGACCACGGTTGGCAAGTTAGAACTGTAAGATTCACTACGTGAACCACTGGTGTTTTGTGGAAAAGCACATGTACACTGTGTTCCAAATTATTATGCAAAAAGTGTTTAGGAGTGATAAGGGAAGAATTTGTTTGTTTGTCAGTTAAACTCATTGATGGTGATGTGTGTCAGGGCTCTTTATATCACTGTAAGCAATTGCAGACACCTGTGCTAATTAGTTTGGCAGGTGTGTCCAATGAAAGGCAAGACTACTTAAGAAGGCTCTCTCACATTATTAAGCAGCCTACATTTTCTGCCAAAATGGGAAAGAAAAAGGATGTGTCGGCTGCTGAGAAGCAACAAATTGTGGAGTGTTTAGGTCAAGGCATGACTACAATCAACATTGTGCGATGATCAGGATGAAGTGTCTTGGCAATCAAGAAGTATGTAGCTGATTCACAGTACACACGTGTGCGTGCTGATAAGGGCAAATTGAGGACTCTTTCCTACAGGCAATTACGTCAGGTTGAAAGAGCAGCGGCAAAAAAGCCTTGTCATAGCAGCAGACAAGTTTTTGAAGCTGCTTGTGCCTCCAACGTCCCCCGAACAACAAGATGCAGGGTCCTTCAGAGGTTTGCAGCTGTGCATACGCCATCCTGTCGACCTCCTCTATCCACTTCACACAAGCAGAAACGGCTCCAGTGGGCCAAACATTACATGAAGACTGATTTCAAAACTGTTTTGTTCACGGATGAGTGCCGTGCAGCGCTCGATGGTCCAGATGAATGGAGTGGAGGATGGCTGGTTGATGGACACCCCACGCAAACACGGCTACAGCGCCAACAAGGAGGAGGTGGAGTAATGTTTTGGGCTGGAATCATGGGGAGAGAGATTGTCGGCCCCTTTAGGATCCCTGAAGGCGCTAAAGATGAACTCCATAATGTATGTGGATTTTCTCAAACAGCACTTCCTGCCATGGTTCAAGAAGAAGAACCGTGTATTTCACAGCAAGATCATTTTTCTGCATGATAATGCACCATCTCATGCTGCACATAAAACATCTGCATCTCTGGCTGATATGGGCATAAAAGGGGACAAACTTATGGTGTGACCCCCATGCTCCCCTGACCTCTACCCCATTCAGAACCTTTGGAGCATCATTAAAAGGAGTGTCTATGATGGCGGGAGGCAGTTCACATCTAAGCAACAGCTCTGGGAGGGTATTCTGTCCTCATGCAAAACAATTGAAGCAGAAACCATCCAAAACCTGACAAATTCAATGGACGAGAGAGTTCAGAAGCTCCTTTCGAACAAGGGGTCCTATGTGAAAATGTAACATCACCTAGAATAAAGTTTTGAGTTGAAAACTGTTTGATTTCAGTTTCTAACAACCTGCTAATGCTTATAATTTCAAAAGTGACCATTTTTTTGGTCTTTATTAAAATGAAAAGGTTGATCGAAAAGTTTGGGGGATCTAAGAGTGTGGCAACCCAGTAGTCATGATTACTTCGAATTCTGACAATATGAGGGTCATGCTGCAGGTAGTGCAGCAAGAAGGCACTTATGTGTCTTGCGCATCTCGGAGCCCCAAAATTATTTTCCGGGCTAGATGCAGCTAAAAATTATTTTTAATTTTAAATCTGGTGAAGCTTATTATAGATGGCCTAATAGGATCAGTGCTGCACACTGCTACAAAGCCCAAATTATTTTCCAGTCAAGATACAGATAAACATGATTAGTAATTTGAAAGCTTAAAACGGTTGGTAGGGTGAATTTAACCAATCATCAAGCTTTTACTCTCCCCAGGATGACACAGGGGTAGAAAAGTCGTTTCGGATCCATGATTTGTTCATCTTTATGAACGTGAGTCTGTCTACATTATCAGTGGAGAGCCGCGTGCGCTTATCTGTCAGCACACCACCAGCAGCGCTGAACACACGTTCAGACAGAACGCTGGCTGCGGGGCATGACAAGATCTCCAAGGCGTAAGTGGCTAGCTCCGGCCATTTATCCAGATTGGAAGCCCAAAAAGAGCAAGGGTCCAGTGACACAGTCGTGGCTTCAATGTTTACTTGGAGATACTCCTGTACCATCGTCTCTAGGCGTTGACTATGTGTCAGAATTCTTGTCTCCTGTGGCCTTGCAAAGGATGGGCTAAAAAAGTGGTGAAATGATTCCGCAAAATTGATGTTACCAGCAGATACTGTGGTTCTGTTACGGTTTGAGTGCTGAACACTTGACGGTCCCACGGTTGGCAAGTTGGAACTGTGAGATTCACTACGTGCACCACTGGTATTTTGTGGAAAAGCACATGTAAGATTCTGCAACAGTCTCTGCTGATACTCCTGCATGCGTGCATCCCTTTCTATGGCAGGAATAATTTCTGCAAATTTACTTTTGTACCGGGGATCTAACAGTGTGGCAACCCAGTAGTCAGGATTATTTCTAATTCTCACAATTCGAGGGTCATGTTGCAGGTAGTGCAGCAAGAAGGCACTCATGTGTGTTGCGCATCCAGGAGCACCAAGTCCCTGTTGTGTTGGTGGCGAGGTAACAATCATGCTTCCTTCCTCTGTCCTCTCCCCCCAACCTCGCACAACAGAAATGTGATCAAGGTCTCCCTCATCTGATGAGTCTTCCATCAGTTCGTCCTCCACTTCTTCCTGGGCTCCTGCACCTTCCTCACTAGTTTGGCTGCTACCATGCGCCCTGGTAAAACCATCTCCCCCACCCTCACATGCCTGCCGCCTTGGTGCTGCCGACCGTCTGGACCTTGCAGATGTTAGCCCTTCCGCATACAACTCCTCCTCCTCTACTTCCTCCACCTCCTCTTGTGCCACCACCTGACTCCGAATTCTGTTTAACATGTGCTCCAGCATGTAAATCACCGGAATAGTCATGCTGATAATGGCATCGTCAGCACTAAACATCTTCGTCGCCATTTCAAAACTGTGCAGAAGGGTGCATAGGTCCCTGATCTGAGACCACTCCTCCAGCGTGATTTGCCCCACCTCTGAATCTCGTTGGCCCAGGCTATACGTCAGAACGTATTGCACCAGGGCTTGTCGGTGCTGCCACAGTCGCTGCAACATGTGCAGAGTTGAATTCCACCGGGTAGGCACATCGCATTTTAGCCGGTGAAGTGGCAGGCCCAACGACTTCTGTAGAGATGTAAGTCGCTGAGCTGCGGGATGCGAACGGCGGAAGTGAGCACACAGCGACCGTGCCCTCTGCAGAAGGCCATCTAGTCTGGGATAGTGGGCTAAAAATTGCTGGACAACCAGGTTCAACACGTGAGCCATACAAGGCACGTGTGTGACATTGCCCCGGCGAAGGGCCGCACCCAGGTTTGCAGCATTGTCGCACACGGCCTTCCCTGGTTTCAGGTCCAGTGGAGACAACCATTCATGAAATTGGTTCTCCAGAGCTGACCACAACTCCTCAGCTGTGTGACTCACATTTCCCAGACATTTCAATGTAAAAACCGCCTGATGACGTTGAGCCCTACTGCCAGCATAGTAAGGAGGTGTGCAGGATCCCTTCTGCGCAGTTAGAAAGCTTGTGGCATGACCAGACAGGCTTTGGGTGCAGGTGGAAGACCGAGAGGAGGTTGAGGAGGCAGAAGCAGTGGAGGAACTTTGACATAAAGAGGATTGACGCACAACTCGTGGGGACGGCAAGACTTGGACAGCAGCCCCTTGTCCTGCTGTCACCATAGTTACCCAGTGCCCAGTCAGCGACATGTAACGCCCCTGTCCATGCCTACTCGTCCAAGTGTCTGTGGTGAAATGCACCCTGTCACACACAGAGTTTCTCAAAGAAGCGGTGATGTTGTGTGCGACATGCTGGTGGAGCGCAGGCACACCTTTCTTTGAGAAGTAGTGCCGACTGGGCATCTGGTACTGGGGCACTGCGACGGACATAAGGTCTCGAAAATCCTCTGTGTCCACCAGGCGGAAAGGCAGCATTTCTGTAGCCAAGAGCTTGCAGATGGTGAAATTCAACCTCTTAGCTTTCTCATGGCTAGGAGGAAATGGTCTTTTACTTGTCCACATCTGAGGGACCGAGGGCTGGCTATTGTGCTTAGACGGGGTTGATAAGGGTGTCCCCGGCAAACTGCCGGTCTGTGAGGAAGATGCAGGCGGACATGTTAGGTTGCCTTGATCCAAAGGTGGTGCTATCGATGTCGGACAGCGCTCAAGACCAGCTGGTGTTACCACCTCCAAAGAAAATGATGACCTGCCAATCACGCTGGCTGTTGCGGGTAAAGAGGTGGCAGGTCTGCGCCCCAAAACAGGTGTGACTGCTGTCCCCCCAGTCACAGAGGATGAAGAGGCCGCGGATGCACAAGATATGGCAGACGGTGGTTGGCCCGGCCGGCTAGACCGCATTGTAGCACACTGAGCTTCCCACTGCAACTTATGCTTCATGTCCATGTGCCGGTTCATGCATGAAGTACTCAAACTATGTATTTTTTGGCCTCTACTTAGCTTTTGCTGACAAATGTTACAGATAACACGAGTTGGGTCATCTTTATCGATCTGAAAAAATGCCCAGGCTATGCAAGGCTTAGCACCCATGCGACCTGAAGAGCCACCACGACTTGTGGTGAGAGGCAGAGTTGTGTTTGAGGATGCAGTTGTTGACGTGCTTCCAGTACTACGTCTCTGTCCAGGAAGGCGCAACCTGACCTCGTCGTCACTAGCATCTTCCTCCACCTCCTCTGCTGACCTCATCTCTTGGCTGACTGTGGGTTGACAGTAAGTGGGATCTCCGACCTCATCATCATCACCCTGTGCGTTATCACACCCGTCGTCCTCAGAGCCAACCTGTTCCTGCCCTGACAAAAAACTAAAGTTGTCGCTCCAATCAGGTATTTGAGTCTTATCATCGTCTTCCTCATTGTCTCCACCAACAGGAGTTACAGTTTGGGAATGAGGGTCTACATTATGGTCAGAACCTTCTGCGTCTGGTCCTGGATCCGACTCATAAAGATTCTGGGCATCAGTGCAGATCATTTCCTCGTCTGGATTCACAGAAGCGCTGGAGTCGACCTCTGATTCCCAGGCTATAGTATGAGTAAACAGCTCTGCAGACTCAACCATCTGTTCTACCTCATACTCAGACGGGCAGCTGGAGATTTGGGAGCTGTGAGGAAGCAAGTGCGATTTGGGTGACACCTTTGAGGACTGGAGTATTTGTGATGTTGAAGTTGATGTGGAGGAGAGCCCACTTAAAGGAGCACTTGATATCCGTTGAAGCACCTGCTGTTTTTGTGCCTCATCTGGAATTTGTAGCGATTGGCGTGGCCGTAAGAAAGGGATCTTATCACATTGCCGCTAAAAGAAGTAGACATTTTAGTTTGGCTGGAAGATGGTCTTTCTTCTGCAACTACCCCACGGACACAACCTTTTTTCCCCTTCCCAACACGCGTATTCCCCTTTCCACCAGCAGCAGGCCTTTTTCCACTCATTTTGGTGGTTAACTAATTCACAACTCTGGAGTTGTTTGCACAAAAAAACAATGGATGGTAACCGAGCAGAGCTGAGTGGCCAAACTGTGGTATTAGGCCAAAACTATTGGCTGGGTTAGATGCAGAAAAAAATTATTTTTAATTTGCAACCTGATGGAGGTCAGTATAGATGGATTAATAGACCAAGTCCCACACACCGCTAGAAGCCCAAATATTTTTTCAGAGCTAGATGCAGAAAATTTTTTTATTCAATTTGCAACCTGATGGAGGTCAGTATAGATGGACTAATAGACCAAGTCCCACACACTGCTAGAAGCCCAAATATTTTTTCAGAGCTAGATGCAGAAAAAAATTATTTTTAATTTGCAACCTGATGGAGGTCAGTATAGATGGACTAATAGACCAAGTCCCACACACCGCTAGAAGCCCAAATATTTTTTCAGAGCTAGATGCAGAAAAAAATTATATTCAATTTGCAACCTGCTGGAGGTCAGTATAGAAGGACTAATAGAACAAGTCCCACACACTGCTAGAAGCCCAAATATTTTTTCAGAGCTAAATGAAGAAAAAAAATATTTTTAATTTGCAACCTGATGGAGGTCAGTATAGATAGACTAATAGACCAAGTCCCACACACTGCTAGAAGCCCAAATATTTTTTCAGAGCTAGATGCAGAAAAAAATTATATTCAGTTTGCAACCTGATGGAGGTCAGTATAGATGGACTAATAGAATGATGCTATGCCCAAAAGATTTTACTTCACTAGGTGCAGTAAAAAAATTGGTATTCTATACACAGGTGGTATATCTTGCAACACAGATAGGCTACTCCACTGACTAACACACTCTGCAATAGGCCAAAAAGGATTAGCTTTGCTAGATTCAGCCAAATGCTGTGAAAAAAACTTGCACAGCACTGGCACAGACCTGCCTGGCAAAAACTGATAGGAACTGATGTAACCTAGTCCTGAAAAGGACTCCAATTACAATTAGTCTTTACTCCCACAATCTATCTATTTAAGAGCACAGACCTGCCTGATAAAAGTCGTAGGAAATGCTGTAACCTAGTCCTTAAAAGGACTGCAATCACAACTATTCCCTACTCCCAAGCTATCTGTATATTTGTGCGAAAATTGGCTTGAAATTAACAAGGTATAGCGCACACAGCAACAGCGGTGCCGTCTAACACGCAGCTGCAGCAGTGAGAAAATGGTGGCGACGGGGAAAATGGCTTGGTCTTATAGGGCAAGGACATGTGACATACACTGCCAATCACACATGCCCTTGCTTGTGTGAAAAAAAGCACTTCGCTCCGTGTGTGCGCTGCTGATAGGCTGACAGATTGCACCTCCCCACTGCAAATGCGGGAAAGAGAAAAAAAAATGGAGATCTTCATTGTTCCTGCAGAGATCCATCCCCTGCCCCTCCCCCCGCCCCGCTGTACACTCAAACTGCGTATTAACATTAATTTTCATCATTACTGAGAAAAAATCCAGTTATGATTTTGGTGCACGAACAGTTATCGAACATAACCTCGAACAGCCGAATTTTTCTCAAATTGTTCGTGTTCGCCGACCGGCTCGAACACCGCCCAAAACAGCTCGAATTTGAGATTGGCGAACAGTTCGAGTAGAACAACGCTCATCTCTAGTAGGGAGAAAAACCGTACATTACACATATCCATCTCAACAAACAGTCCTTCTGAGGACTAATCCATCTGCAGAGATATCAGGCAGGCAGTGTATATAGGCAGGCAGGCAGTGTATATAGCAGACTGCAGTGCATATAGCACAAGAGGCTCCATTCCAGTTCTGCCTTCTGCTGCTGCTGTTAGATATTTCTATACATAGGCCCAGGTCTCAGGGGCCAGGAATAATTTTTTTTTGGATCTAAATCCTCATTATTTGCTTAAAAAGCAATCCAGAGAACACCGTTTTTTCTGCACCATTTGCTTGTTGGCACTGCAGAATACAGCCAGGTCCTTTCCATATTACAGCGCTAGAAATCCAGCTATGTAAAACTATGTTTTCTCTGTCACACAGATCACATACAGTATACGTTTTCAGAAAATACTGCCATTGCTGACCTGCATTAAAAATTTGTTTCAGTGGGTCAGTGAAGCAATTCACACTAGTTTCCTGTTCAAAATAGTTACCTACAGGCCAGATATTTAAAACTGTGGTTTGTCCGTCACATGGATCACATATAAGTTTGCTACAAATTCAGCCATGTGTTGTGAGCGTGGAAGATATTGTCCTCCATTTAAAATGGGCAAGGTGCGTGGCAAGGGACAGGGAACAGGACGTGATGGTGATGATGGTGCATGCAGAGGCCGAGGCCGTGGGCAAGCTGAAAGAATACCACAACAAACACCCACATCTTCTCGCCAGACCTTCCTGTCCCAATTACTGTGGGACCGTAGAACACCACTAGTGAACCCAAAGCAGTGTCAAAAGGTTGTTGGTTGGATAGTGGATAATACTTCCAGTCACTTAGCCACCACCACCACCACCACCCTGTCTTCCACACAGTCAAGTCTCAGTGGTCGTGAGTCTGGACCACATATTCCTCACCCTGAACCTCCTTCCTCCCACCATGCCGAGTGCCCGGAGACAACTGATCCCACACTTGGACACTCTGAAGAGGTGTTCACTTTTCCATTTACAGATTCGGGCCTCTCACTCGGTCCACCTGAAGTGGGGCAAGAGGAGATCGCATGTAGCGATGCTCAAATATTTGAGCAGCCACGATCACACGAAGGCGTCAGTGAGAAAGTGTCACAAGAGGTGGACAATGATGAGACACAATTGCCAGAAAGTCAGGAGAAGGAGCAGGGTGCGGAAGTGGAAGACGAGGTGGTGGATGATGTAGTAACTGACCCAACCTGGCAAGAGGACATGCAGAGCAAGGACAGCAGCACACAGGGGGAGGGAGGCAGAGCAGTGTGGTGGCCGCAGACAGAAGGCAGGAAATCGTTCCCCGTAACACCAACACGAAGGAAGTTGCCAGTACAACTGTTAGGTCTTCCCAAGTCTGGTTGTTTTTTAAAGACTCTGCCGATAACCCCAAAAAGGCCATTTGCACCACCTGCCAGGCCAGCATCAGCAGGGGTGGCAAAACTAGCAGCCTGACCACCACCAGCATGATCAGGCACATGGCAGCAAAGCACTTGACTTTGTGGGCCGAACCCCAGGAACAGTGTCTGCGGGTGGCACCATTGCTTCTCCCACTGTTGAGAATGCAAGCCAATCCCCTGTCCATGGTGCATGCGAAGATGCCTCCTGCCCTGCACCTGTCGTTGCACACTCGCAAGTAGCAGCATCAGGAAGCATGTCCACGTCCTTGTCCCAGCGCAGCGTTCAGTTGTCCATACCCCAGTTCATGGAACGCAAGCGCAAATACGCAGCCAACACCCCACAGGCCACACTACTAAATTCTCACATTTCACAACTGCTTGCGCTCGAAATGTTGCCTTTTAGGCTCGTAGAGACGGAAGCATTCCGCAACCTGATGGCGGCGGCCGTCCCTCGGTACTCAGTCCCCAGCCACCACTATTTCTCCTGGTGTGCCGTCCCCACATTACACAAGCGTGTGTCCCAAAACACTAGCTCTGCCCTCAACAACGCAGTTACTGGGAAAGTCCACCTAACCATGGACACGTGAACAAGTGCTTGTGGGCAGTAATGGTACATCTCGCTGACGGCACACTGGGTTAACATAGTGGAAGCCGGTACCCAGTCAGACTTTGGGACGGAACACGTCCTCCCGACGTCAAGGATCGCAGGCCCTAGGTCAATCAGGGTTGCCCCCACAGTCTACAGCTCCTGTACCTCAACCTCCTCAGCCTCCTCCTCCTCTTCAGCCTCCATCTCCGAAATGACCACATCAGTCACAAGCTGGAAGCACTGCAGCACTGCCTCGGCCGAGCGGCAGCAGGCTGTGCTGAAGCTAATATGCTTAGGTGACAAACTGCACATTGCTGAAGAGTTGTGGACAACTCTGAAAGAGCAAGCTGATCTGTGGCTCACACCACTGAACCTACAGCCATGCATGGTCGTGTGACGCTCACAGCCCTAACCCTGGGAAGATGGGGGATTACTCAGAGTCGGGTCCTGTGTTTTGGTGGGGTGCAGCCGTGGCCCAGACCCGCTCCGTGCCCAGGGCCGTCACATTAAAAAGGGTGGTACGGGCTTAAAAGGGTTGAGTGGTTGCTATCGACTACACCACCTGTGGTACCTGGTGAAGGCCACCAGCACTGCTGCAGTCCTCTGAGGCGGGATGTTGTGGCAGCCGACGTTGATACTACTCCCCACAGGTGGAGCAGGGCATCAGGGCTGAGACAAAGATGGAGGGGGTTGTAGTATAGGAGGTTTTTGTGCTACGTGGTGCGGTGCAGTGCAGAATAAAGAGTCCGGAGGCCATAGGGGTTGACTTCCAGGTTTTCTTTACTCACGGTGGAGAGTACAGCTGCAAGGCTTCTCCCTGCTCCTCACGGAGTTCTGCGGTCACCAGGAACGGGGGTCCGACAACCTCCAAGTAATTCAAGTGCTCAATCAGGACCCCGTACCAGAGTGTTCCTAGACTTCAGACCGGGTCCTTTCCTGTCTGTGTGTGTGTAGATAGGCCGGGTCTCCCTCTGGACTTCGCTCAGAAAAAGGGTACGGGTGGCAGCTCCGCTCCTTCCGCTACCCGGTGGGATCCTCTGGGCCTACCGGGCTTCCCTGACCAGGACGTAGAGTATGAAGGTCAGGTGTCGGGTGCCGGTACCCCTCTTGCAGCCGGAATCCCTCTGACTAGGCCAGAATAGCAAGGACAGGTGGCGTATACCGCTCCGTCTGCATCCCCCTGGGATCCTTTTGCGGTGGAGCTACACTCCTAAGCTCCGGGCCTTCTTGGTCATGGTCCTTGACCGGGTTGAGACATACGTTATCTGCAACCTGCCCCTCGACCCAAGGCTAGGGTACGTTGGCCGTGTCCCCATCCGCTGCAGGTTCTCCCAGAAGCCACGTTCAGGGAGGGAGATCACAAAGAACCTTGAACCCAAGATGGCTGTTTATTAAATATGAAATTTTAAGTGTCACTAAAATGTGAGTCCTCCACCCTCACCCACTAATTGGTTCCCCCTATCTCTTGGTTCCCCAGTCTCCCAATTTCCAGTAGGGGCAGAACTCTAGTGCCTACTAGCCCCCTCTGGTGGGAGAAGTGTGGTGTCGGATGTGGAGGTGGGGTCCTGACCATTGCACCGTTCTTACCTCAAAGGAGGAACACCACACCCCATTGAAGAGGTGCAGCATTCCTGTGGCGGTCGAACCCTCAGGGGCGCCACAGTCGTGTGTGACAATGGCCGGAATCTGGTGGCAGCTCTGAGGCGAGCTTACACACGTACCATGCCTGGCCCATGTGCTTAACCTCGTGGATCAGCGATTTCTCAAATCCTACCCGGAGCTGCCGGATCTGCTTGTTAAAGTACGCTGCCTGTATGCCCATTTTAGAAAGTCAGCTACAGCTTCCGCCGCCCTTGCCGTGTTTCACCAGTGTTTGCAGCTTCCGGCTCACCGACTGGTGTGTGATGTCCCCACGCATTGGAACTCTACACTGCAGATGTTGGGAAGGATTTGTGAGCAGAAGAGGGCAGTTGTTGAGTACAAGCATCAATAAGGCCGTCGGTATTAAGTTCAGACTCCACACATAAGACCTCAGGAGTGGACATGGATGTCAGACATGTACCATCCTCCAAAACTTTAAGGACTCCACCAAGATGGTGAGCGGCGATGATGCCATAATTAGCATCACCATCCCGCTTCTCTGTCTTCTGAAACGCTCTCTGCTCACAATCAAAGAGGATGCATTGCAGGCAGAGCACGATCAGATGGAGCAAGGAACCATACAGGGTGATTACACCCAGCCCAGCCTCATCTCATTCCAATGTGGATTGGGTGACAATGAGGAAGAGGAGGAGGAAGAACAGGAGCTAGTTTCATGCGCGATAGACGGTACTACCTGCACAACTGTCATACCCTCTGTTCAGCGTGGATGGCCTGAGGACAGAGAGGAGAAGGAGGAGGAGAGCATGGTCAGTCATCCTCTTGGTGAGGACATGGAAGTCTTGCCTGTTAGTAGTCTGGCACGCATGGCTGAGTTTATGTTACACTTCCTTTCCCATGACCCACGCGTTCTCAAAATTTTGGGTGACAGTCATTACTGGTTGGTGACACTTCTAGACCCACGCTACAAGGAGAACTTTATATCTGTTATTCCTGAGGCGGACAGGTCTACAAAAATGGGGCTGTACCAGAAGGCCTTTGTTGCAGAACTATTAAAAAAATTCCCATCTGAAAACGCTGGTGGCAGAGGGCACACTTCTCTTGTCCTCTTCCTTCTCCTCATCCTCTCCTCCACCATCATATGACCAGGGTGACTGTGGTCCGTGATGCAACACCCACATCATTTTTTTTAAAGGGTGTTTATGATGCCCGTAAAAAAAAAAAAATTATACAGTATGTTCATGTATACCCCCCAGGGGTAAATGTTTGTCAGCCCATACACTTAGTGCATGGGCATCACAAGTATAGGAGACCTGCTCCTTTCTAATGGGAACATTTTTTTATGAGTCCCTCCTCCATGTCTCTTCCAAGGGGCATTGGAGTGCCTCACAATTTTTGGAAGCCCTTGCAATCACTGCATAGGCAAACACAATGGGAGACCCGCTTCCTAATAATGGGAACATTTTTTCATGAGGCCCTCTACGTCACTTCCAAGGGGCATTGGAGTGCCTCCAAATTTTTGTCAAGCCTTGCATTCACTACATAGGCCAACACTATGGGAGACCCGCTTCCTAATAATGGGAACATTTTTTCAGGAGACCCTCCTCTAATTTTCTTCAAAGCGGTATTGGGTGCGTCCAAATTTTGGGCAGCTCTGCCACTCACTGCATAAACAATAACAGTATAGGAGACCCACTCTTTAGTAATGGGAACAACAAAGCATAGCCGACTGATGGCTCTCTAAGAATACTGAGGGCCGACTGCTGGCCCTTTAAGAATACTAAAGGCCGCCCGATGGCCCTATAAAAATAGGCTTTGTGACTTTCAGAGTCCCTCCTTCATAAATGAAACACGATGTGTCTGATGATATCTCACACACCACATGGCCAGATAAGGTTGTAAAATGTTAAAATTACATTTCCTGGTGAATGCATTTGTCACAGTTGAAAGCAATGCACAAGTGCAAAAACGCTATGTGTGAACATAGCCCAAGGTGTGGAGGAGTATTTTTGTTTTTGGTTATTTATTTTGCCTTTTATACAAGTCATTACCCTGGAAAGGATGTTCCTTAACATATTTCTCAGGAAAATCCATTTTGGTTTAGTTTTTGTATGTTTTATTGTGAGTCCGTAAAAGTGGTGTAATACTCTGACCACGTTGCTGACAGCAGTGACCTGGGAGTCAGAGATGCTTCCAGGGGTCTTCCCCATGCTGTCCCCATGTCATTTGAGCACTGTTCCCATCAATTTGGGCAATTTCTAGGCCCTCTGCAGACCGCCGTGGCGAGCCGCCTGAAAAATGCTCGAGCTTCCCATAGACTTACATTGGGCTCGTTGCTCGGGTCGAACACCCGAGTTTTCCAATGTGCTCTACCCGAGCAACGAGCCCCCGAGCATTTTAGTGCTCGCCCATCGCTAACTATTACCATACTGAAGTCACATAATACAGCCACATAGCTCACATAATACTGCTATACAAAGTCCACATTATACTACCATACAGCGTCCACCTACTAATAGCAGACAGTGCTCAAACAATATACCAGCAGGTGGGAGGAGGTTCGGGGGGCTCTCATCCAGCGCCCACAGAGTAACTGTTGCAGTCGCTGGTACTGAAAACCAATTTCCTCCTCTCTAGTCTCTGGGGATGTCTGTACGTGTATTGTACTTATTACACTGCCCCCTAGTGTCCGACAACCACTCTGCATAAAATTTTCAAAAGTGAATATCTGATATTTAGCGCTCATTCTGGTCTTTGTGTTACATCCAGACAGACGACTGGTGAAGTCCTGCACATTTATAATTTTTCTGAATATTTGGATTTTTTTCTAGTTTATCACAAAACATGGAGATACCAGGCATTGAACCCAGGGGCTCACACATGCGAAGCATGCGCTCTACCACTGAGCTACATCCCCTGTATAACCACAGAGGGTTTTGTTCCCAATTCAGAGAGACACCAATCAACTACTTTATTCACAGATTTTTTCTCTATCATTTTTTCTCTTTCATAATCATGCAGCATAAATAACATCATATTCTCATAGTCTGGACTATTAGGGACGAGACAAAACTATTTGTCTTTAATTTTTTATTATTTATTTATATTTAAAATATGGGGAAAAATGGAGGCGATTTTATTTTTTGCATTTTCTACATCATTTTTCAAACAGATTTGAAAAAAAAATGCAATTCTCTGTTTCCCATATTTTAAAGGGATTGTTCCCTACTGGACGACACCTTTCGATTGCCCCAATCAAATAAGAATAAAGCATAGAGCACTTCCCCCCCGGATCAGCACCGCGGCGAGCGCTGCGCCCCCGACAATCTCCTGACATTATGTCTCCTGAAAAGGCGCATACAGTTCTGGGATGTATGAACAGAAGCATACAGTCTAGATCACGTGAAGTCATTATCGGTCTTTACTCCTCTTTGGTCAGACCTCATCTGGAATACTGTGTACAGTTTTGAGCACCACATTTTAAAAAAGACATAGACAAACTGGAGCAAGTTCAGAGAAGAGCGACCAGAATGGTGACTGGTCTGCAAACCATGTCCTATGAGGAACGGTTGCAGGATTTGGGAATGTTTAGCTTGCAAAAAAGAAGACTGAGAGGAGACTTAATAGCTGTCTACAAATATGTCAAGGGCTGTCACATTGTAGAAGGATCATCTTTATTCTCATTTGCACAAGGAAAGACTAGAAACAATGGGATGAAACTAAATGGGAGGAGACACAGATTAGATATTAGAAAAAACTTTTTGACAGTTAGGGTGATTAATGAGTGGAACAGGCTGCCACGAGAGGTGGTGAGTTCCCCTTCAATGGACGTCTTCAAACAGAGGCTGGACAGACATCTGTCTGAGATGGTTTAGTGGATCCTGCATTGAGCAGGGGGTTGGACCAGATGACCCAGGAGGTCCCCTCCAACTCTAACATTCTATGATTCTATGATTCTATGGTTGCAGCACATCGGCGGCGGCAGGAAGGCGGCATCGCTCCCGATCCCGGAGGTAAGTAACCTTTCTTCTTATCTTATTGGGCGCCATTGAGGCTTTACAGCAATGTACAGTAGTAATCAATCCCTATAAATCTAAGAAAATCTAAAGAATTCATCTAGAAAATGATTTCACTTGTCCATAAAAGCTCAAAATATTGAAAAATTATGTGATTTATCCCACATGGTAAATGCCCGAAAAAAGAAAAAGAACAATTGGTTAAAGGATTTGTCTCAAGATCCGGATCTTCAGGAGCACACCGCTCCTCAGCCTCCTGGTTGTCTGGGGGTGGTGCGCTCAGGTCCAGGACGAGGGGTAGGCAGGGTAGTCATCTGCCTAGGGCGCTACCTCCTGTCTGCCCAAAGGGGGGTGAATTTCAAAGAAAAAAAACCCTGACATTGCCTTTCTCAGACTGCAGGCATTCAGCACAGTGATGGCCGGGGCGCAGGCACACAGGGGAGCAGTATCAGTCACTGACAATGCTCGCCCCTCTCTCTGCCTGCGCCCCGGCCATCGCTCCTTCTCCTTATTCAATTTTACACGCGCCTGTAAGACATTTTATCACCCCTTTAAAACGAGACTACTTATAAGCAATCAGTCACCAGGTTTTTGTTATGTAATCTGATGTAGGGGCAGAGACCCTGATTCCAATGATGTATCACTTAGTTTACTGGGTCCAGCAGTTCTGATACAATCAGTGTTCTCTGCTGCACATCAAGCAGAGCTCGGAATGCTGAGTTTTGTAGAACCCCGCCCACACCACTGATTGGCAGTTTCCTGTGTATAACCCCGCCCACACCACTGATTGGCAGTTTCCTGTGTATGACTCGCCCACACCACTGATTGGCAGCTTCCTGTGTATAACCCCGCCCACACCACTGATTGGGTGCTTTCTGTGTACAATGTATATTTATCAGTGCTGGGGGTGTGGTTGGACCAAGAGGCACAAGACAACTAGTCCTGCAATGATAATCTCCTGATAAAACACTGATTTGATTGAAACAAAAGCACAGCCCTGTAAGTGATACATCCCTAGAATCAGGCTCTCTGCCCCTACATTATGTAATTCTTCCAGTGCTGGTGTCTGAGGCCCTTTATCTCTGATGTCAGGGGCATTTCTGGGATCCGGACTTGTGTAGTCAGTATAGAATGTTCCGCTGAATGTTCTCTATTGTGACATCACAGATGACGTCGTGTACTTGTGTCTCATCGGCTCTGACAGCTTCCATCATCGCCTCATCAGATTCTCCTGTGTTCCCGATGCCGTGTGATAAGCTGTCAGATATATCAATCCCATGTTTGTAGATATTTTCACAATGACGATGTCGATCCAAATATGCGGATAAATATGTGAGCTGTAATCACAGTCTTATACTTAAAGGGGTTGTACAACGAACAAAATTTTAATTAAAGGGAATCTGTCACCAGGTTTTTTCCACCTCATCTGAGAGCAGCATAGTATAGGGCAAGATACACTGATTCCAGTGATGTATCACTTAGGTTACTGGTTGCAGCAGCTGTGACACAATCAGAATTTAGATGTAGCAGAGCTCAGAAAGCTACCACAGCTCTCTGTGTACATTGTCTATTGACAGTGAGCTGCTTATCACAGGAGGGAGCTAGAGTGGGCAGTAATAATCTCCTGGTGATAAAACATTTATTGTATGGAAGCAACAGCACATAATAAGTGATACATCGCTGGTATCAGGGTCTCAGCCCCTACTTCATGCTGACCTCGGATTACATAGCAGAAACCTGCTGACGGATTCACTTTATTAGATCTTGGAATAATAATAAATTCCACAGTGCTGATGTCACTTCAACAGAGCTGCAGTCAATCTGATTGGCTGCACCACTGTCAACATGAGATCAGCGTTGCAGACAAAGACACTGGGACTCTCAATACTGGACCTGGTGAGGGCAAGCAAGGCACAGTTTGTTTGTTTTTTAATGGTATGATATGAGTGACAATGAAAAGGAATAAATAAATCTCATTGCAGAGAAATTAGCTTCACTCTTCAGGTCGATACAATTACAGAGATATTCAGTTTGTTTTGCACTGAACAAACCCTTGAAGATCCCATAGGGGCCATTTATGTGACATGTGGATGCCCATAATCCCTTTGCCTCTGGAGAGAACTACAACTCACAGCATTTCTTGAATTTCTGTAGCTACCAGGGCATGCTGAGAGTTATAGTTCACCAAAGAAGTAATGATATAACTTTTTTTGTGTATAACAGATATAAATGATTTATCTTAGAACATAAAAATCCCCCCACTGGTCAGAGAAGTAAAGCCCCTGTAGCATCGGCGTCCCTGCCTCCTGCTAGGCAGGGACGCTGTTCCCCTCACCTCTCCACTCCGTGCCCGGCGTCCTCCTCCCGCTCTGCTGGCAGCGCGTGCTGCTTCCCGGCCACTGTGCTTAGGGCGCGCGCGCGTGCTCCCCCTCTCTTAAAGGGGCCGCGCGCGCCGTCCTAAGGAGTCCCCGGCCAATGGCCGGAGGACCTCACCATATATAAGGCACCTCCTCCAAAATGGAGGTGCCCGAGCAATGTTGTTGCAAAGCCTTCACTCTGCTTCAGCCCTCAGGTCCCGTTACCAGTTACCAGCCAGTCACCTGTCAGATTTCTGCTTGATACCTGCCTGATATCCGTTTACCTCCTTGCAAGCCTGCGGTCCGACGGTCTGCCTTCCGACACCTGTCAGTCTGTCTATGGACCAGCCTGCCCGCTCACCTGGGAGCGCTCATCTGCTACCTGCCTGCTAGCCTACCTGGAGGCTCCGCCGTCACTTGCCGTGACCACCTGGCTGTCCAGAGACTCTTGCCTGCTCACCTGGGAGCGCTCACCTGCTACCTGCCTGCTAGCCTACCTGGAGGCTCCGCCGTCACTTGCCGTGACCACCTGCCTGTCCAGAGACTCTTGCCTGCTCACCTGGGAGCACTCACCTGCTACCTGCCTGCTAGCCTACCTGGAGGCTCTGCCGTCACTTGCCGTGACCACCTGCCTGTCCAAAGACTCTCGTCCGCTCACCTGGGAGCGCTCACCAGCCACCTGCCTGCTGTCCTTCTACCCAGAGACTGTCCCTGTCACTTGCCGTGAGTACCCGTCCTTCTACCCAGAGACTGTCCCTGTCACTTGCCGTGACTACCTGCCCTTCTACCCAGAGACTGTCCCTGTCACTTGCTGCAACTACTTGCCCTTCTACCCAGAGACTGTCCCTGTCACTTGCCGTGACTACCTGCCCGTCTTCCCTGGGAGCCACCCGCTTCCTTACAAGGACTGCCCCCTTGTATAGTTGCTCAGAGGTTCCGCCTCCCAGACCCGTTACAGTTTGCTCGGGCCATGGAACCCGGTGGCACCCAAGCTCCCTCGCTCTCGGACCTTTGTCATGAACTGTCCCGTCAGAGGTCCCAACAGGAGTCCATCCTGAGTTATCTGCGGAATGTCAACTCTCGCCTGGACAGTCTGACTGCTCCACCAGCAACCACCGCTAGTGTCATGACTCGCAGCCCGGCAGCGCCGTTGCCCACCAATACCATGGCATCCTGCCCCGGACCCCGGCTTTCTGCACCTCCTCGCTTCGGAGGCGACCCCGCTCAAGCTCGGGGCTTCATAAACCAGTGCACCCTGCACTTTGAACTCCTGTCCCACCAGTTTATCTCCGACCGGGCCAAAGTAGCCTTCATCATGTCCCATCTCACGGCGGAGGCACTGGCTTGGCTAAATCCTCTATGGGAGAGAGGAGACTCCCTGGTGTCCAACCTGCCAGCCTTTCTCACGGCTTTCCGGAAAGTCTTCAACGAACCCGGACGGAAGACCTCATCCGCATCATCTCTGCTACGTCTCCATCAAGGAAATCTCACCGTGGGCCAATATGCCATACGGTTCCATACCCTTGCTTCGGAGCTGGCCTGGGATAACGACGCCCTGGTGTCTGTCTTTTGGGAGGGTCTGTCCGGCCGTATTAAAGATGAACTCGCCGGTCGAGACATACCTACCACTCTCGACGACTTAATAACTCTTGCCACCCGGATTGAAATCCGGTTCCAGGAACGCGCCAAAGAGGTCACTCGTGAGAGGAGGTTTCCACGTCTAGCCCCTATCTTTCAGAAACCTGTCCCTTCTCCTGCTACTCCCCAGGCGCACTCACCCGAGCCTATGCAGGTCGACCAGGCCAAGATGGTCAAAACCCGTCAAGAGTTACGCCGTGCCGAGGGGAGCTGCTTCTACTGTGGCAGTAAGGAGCACCGGATCCGTTCCTGCCCGGAGAGGTCGGGAAACGCCTGTGTCTAGGATCGCTCAGAGAGGTCATCCTAGACAAGAGTAAACCCTCTCCATTTCTGTTGCTGTCGGTCTCTATCATCTGCGGGGAGAACCGTTATTTTGAACTAGCCCAACTTGACTCTGGAGCTGCCGGAAATCTCATTTCTCAGTCTCTGGTAGAGAAATACCGCATTCCCACCAAACCTCTAGCTGTACCCTTATCTGTCGCTGCCGTGGATGGGGCCTCTTACCACATCCCATCCAACTCATCACCGAATCCATAACCCTGCAGGTGGGAATGCTGCACTCTGAGAGCATCTTCTTTCATGTTCTGCCTGGACTCTCTCACGCCCTATTGCTAGGCCTACCTTGGCTTCAGAAACATGCACCCGTTCTTGATTGGCAGACCGGAGAAGTCCTTCGCTGGGGACAGGACTGCCCTAAGACTTGTTTAGTTCCCGTCCATCCTCTCCGTCCTTCTCCTACTCCAGCCAATCTACCTGGTCTTCCGGCTCCTTATTGGTCGTATGCGGACGTCTTTAATAAAAAGGAGGCAGAGACATTACCCCCTCATAGACCATACGACTGCCCAATCGACCTGATGCCCGGCGCTACTCCTCCCCGTGGGCGCATTTACCCTTTGTCCGCTGCTGAGACCCGATCCATGTCAGAATATATTGAGGAGAATCTGGCCCGGGGATTCATCCGGAAATCTACTTCCCCGGCGGGAGCAGGCTTCTTCTTCGTCAAAAAGAAGGATGGCTCACTCCGTCCCTGTATAGACTATAGAGGCCTTAACCAGATCATGGTGAAGAATAAATACCCCCTTCCGCTCATTCCGGAATTATTTGACCGTCTGAGGGGGGCTAGAATCTTCACCAAGCTGGACCTCCGTGGGGCGTATAACCTGGTCCGTATCCGTCAGGGGGATGAATGGAAGACGGCTGTAGCGCCGGCGTCCCTGCCCGCTGCTAGGCAGGGACGCTGTTCCCCTCACCTCCCTGCTCCGTGCCCGGCGTCCTCCTCCCGCTCTGCTGGCAGCGCGCGCTCCTTCCCGGCCACTGTGCTTAGGGCGTGCGCGCTCTCCCTCCCTCTTAAAGGGGCCGCGCGCGCCGTCCTAAGGAGTCCCCGGCCAATGGCCGGAGGACTTCACCATATATAAGGCACCTCCTCCAAAATGGAGGTGCCCGAGCAATGTTGTTGCACTGTTCACTACTCTGCTTCAGCCCTCAGGTCCCGTTACCAGTTACCTGCCAGATTCCTGCCTGATTATCTGCTACCTGCCTGCTAGTCTGAGGTCCGACGGTCTGCCTTACTACTCCTGTCAGTCTGTCTAAGGACCAGCCTGCCGGCTCACCTGGGAGCGCACATCAGCCACCTGCCTGCTTGCCCGAGGTCCGACGGTCTGCCTTCCAACTCCTGTCAGTCTGTCTATGGACCAGCTTGCCCGCTCACCTGGGAGCACACACCTGCTACCTGCCTGCTAGTCTACCTGGAGGCTCCGCCGTCACGTGCTGTGACCACCTACCTGTCCAGTGACTCCTGCTCGCTCACCTGGGAGCGCTCATCTGCTGCCTGTCTGCTAGCCTACCAGGAGGCTCTGCCGTCACGTGCTGTGACCACCCGCCTGTCCAGAGACTTCTGCCCGCTCACCTGGGAGCGCTCATCTGCCGCCTGTCTGTTGGTCTTCCTGGAG
The DNA here is from genome assembly GCF_046119375.1 of Phyllobates terribilis. NCBI lineage: Eukaryota > Metazoa > Chordata > Amphibia > Anura > Dendrobatidae > Phyllobates > Phyllobates terribilis. The sequence continues at coordinate 59,912,156 of NW_027362763.1, forward strand.
GCTCCGCCGTCACATGCTGTGACCACCAGTTCATCCAGACTCTCGCCTGCTCACCTGGGAGCCCACGTCTATCATCAGCCGCCACAGGTCGTACCAACCCTTTACCTAGAGACTGCCCCGGTCACTTGCCGTGACCATCTGCCCGTTCATCCAGAGACTGCCCCGGTCACTTGCCGTGACCATCAGCCCGTTCATCCAGAGACTGCCCCGGTCACTTGCCGTGACCTCCAGCCCGTTCACTCAGAGACTGTCCCGGTCACCTGCTGTGACCTCCTGCCCGTCTTCCCTGGTCGCCACCCGCTCCCTTACAAGGACTGCCCCCTTGTATAGTAGCTCAGAGGTTCCGCCTCCCAGACCCGTTACAGTTTGCTCGGGCCATGGAACCCGGTGGCACCCAAGCTCCCTCGCTCTCGGACCTGTGTCATGAACTGTCCCGTCAAAGGTCCCAACAGGAGTCCATCCTGGGTCACCTGCGGAATGTCAATACTCGCCTGGACACTCTGACTGCTCCACCAGCAACCTCCGCCAGTGCCATGTCTCGCAATCCGGCAGCTCCGCTGCCCACTAATACCATGGTATCCTACCCCGGACCCCGACTTTCTGCACCTCCTCGCTTCGGAGGCGACTCCGCCCAGGCTCGGGGCTTCATAAATCAGTGCACTCTGCACTTTGAGCTATTGTCCCACCAGTTTAACTCCGACCGGGCCAAAATTGCATTCATCATGTCCCATCTCACCGGGGAGGCCCTGGCCTGGCTAAATCCTCTATGGGAGAGAGGAGACCCCCTGGTGTCCAACTTGCCTGCTTTTCTCACGGTTTTCCGGAAAGTCTTCGACGAACCCGGACGGAAGACCTCATCCGCATCATCACTGCTACGCCTCCGTCAGGGAAGTCTCACCGTGGGCCAATATGCCATACGGTTCCGTACCCTTGCCTCGGAGCTGGCCTGGGATGACGCTCTGGTATCCGTCTTCTGGGAGGGTCTGTCCGGCCGTATTAAAGATGAACTTGCCGGTCGGGACATTCCTACCACTCTCGATGACCTAATAACTCTTGCCACCCGGATTGACCTACGGTTCCAGGAGCGTGCCAAAGAGGTCACCCGTGAGAGGAGGTTACCATGTCTAGCTCCTACTTTTCAGAAACCCGTCACTCCCTCCGTCTCTACCCAGGTACACTCTCCTGAGTCTATGCAGGTCGACCAGACCAAGATGGTCAAAACCCGTCAGGACTTACGCCGTGCCGAGGGGAGCTGCTTCTACTGTGGCAGTAAGGAGCACCGGATCCGTGCCTGCCCGGAGAGGTCGGGAAACGCCTGTGTCTAGGTTCGCTCAGAGAGGTCAACCTAGACAAGAATAAATCCTCTCCATCTCTGCTGCTGTCAGTCTCAATCGTCTGCGGGGAGAACCGTTATTTTGAACTAGCCCAACTTGACTCTGGAGCAGCCGGGAATCTTATTTCACAGTCCCTGGTAGAGAAATACCGCATCCCCACCAAACCTCTGGCTGTACCCTTGTCTGTTGCTGCCGTGGATGGGGGCCTCTTACCACGCCCCATCCAACTCATCACCGAATCCATTACTCTGCAGGTGGGAATGCTGCATTCTGAGAGTATCTCCTTTCATGTTCTGCCTGGACTCTCTCACGCCCTCTTGCTAGGCCTACCTTGGCTCCAGAGACATGCACCCGTGCTTGACTGGCAGACCGGAGAAGTCCTTCGCTGGGGACAGGACTGCCATAAGACCTGTCTGGTTCCCGTCCATCCCGTCCGTCCTTCTCCTACCCCAGCTAATCTACCTGGACTTCCGATTCCTTATTGGTCTTATGCTGATGTCTTTAATAAAAAGGAAGCAGAGACACTACCTCCTCATAGACCATACGACTGCCCTATCGACCTGTTACCTGGTACTACTCCTCCCCGTGGGCGTATTTATCCTTTATCCGCTGCTGAGACCCGGTCGATGTCCGAATATATTGAGGAGAATCTGGCCAGGGGATTCATCCGGAAATCTACCTCCCCGGCGGGAGCAGGTTTCTTTTTCGTCAAAAAGAAGGACGGCTCTCTCCGTCCCTGTATAGACTATAGAGGCCTTAACCAGATCACGGTGAAGAATAAGTACCCCCTTCCGCTCATTCCGGAGTTATTTGATCGTCTGAGGGGGGCTAGAATCTTCACCAAACTGGACCTCCGTGGGGCATACAACCTGGTTCGTATCCGTCAGGGGGATGAATGGAAGACGGCATTCAACACCCGGGACGGCCACTATGAATATCTGGTAATGCCCTTTGGTCTCTGTAACGCTCCTGCCGTCTTTCAAGAGTTGGTCAACGACATCTTCCGGGACCTTCTCTACTCCTGCGTAGTGGTGTACCTGGACGACATCTTGGTCTTCTCTCCGGATCTCCAGACTCACCGGAGGGACGTTCGTCAGGTCCTGCTCAGGCTCAGGCAGAATCACCTCTTCGCTAAATACGAGAAGTGCCTCTTTGAGCAGACCTCGCTTCCGTTTTTGGGCTACATTATTTCTCAGACCGGCCTACGAATGGATCCAGAGAAACTGTCTGCCATCGAGAAATGGCCTCGACCGGAGGGGTTGAAGGCCATTCAGCGATTCCTGGGCTTCGCCAACTACTACCGCCTCTTCATACCACACTTCTCTTCCCGGACTGCCCCAATTTCCGCGCTCACCCGTAAGGGTACTAATCCCAAAGAGTGGCCGCCCGAAGCAGAGGAGGCCTTTCTTTCCCTAAAACAGGCCTTCTCTTCCGCCCCGGTGCTGCATCGCCCGGACGGCAACAAGCAGTTCTTCCTGGAAGTTGACGCCTCCTCCTCTGGAGCCGGAGCGGTACTTACTCAAAAATCATCTTCCGGGAGAATGGTAACTTGTGGCTTCTTCTCCAAACTCTTCTCCTCTTCTGAGCGCAACTATTCCATAGGAGACCGAGAGTTATTGGCCATCAAACTGGCATTGGAGGAGTGGCGTTACCTACTCGAGGGGGCTCTTCACCCGGTAATAATTTACACTGACCACAAGAACTTGGCTTTCCTCCAGCATGCCCAGAGACTTAACCCGCGCCAAGCCCGGTGGTCCTTGTTTTTTGCTCGCTTTGATTTTGTTCTTCATTTTCGCCCGGCTGACAAAAACGTCAAAGCAGATGCCTTGTCCCGATCCTTTCTGGTGTCCGATCTCGAGGAAGAACCTAAACATATCATCGATCCCGCCAGAGTAATGCAGGTGGCTCCCGTGAGCCTAAATCGTCTCCCTCCCGGTAAGACGTTCGTATCAGTACCTGATCGGGAGAAGATCCTACACTGGGGTCACTCGTCTAAACTAGCTGGCCACGCCGGTCAGAAAAAGACCCTCCAGCTTATTGCCCGGCACTACTGGTGGCCTACCCTGCACAAGGACGTAATAGACTTTGTTTCTGCCTGTGTGTCCTGCGCCCGCAACAAAGTCCCGAGACACCTGCCAGCCGGTCGCCTTCTTCCGCTTCCTGTGCCTGCTGCCCCCTGGCAGCATATTGCTATGGACTTCATAACTGATCTCGCCGTCTCTGCCGGTTGTACGGTCATTTGGGTGGTCGCTGACCGCTTTTCCAAGATGGCTCACTTTATTCCCCTGCCTGGTCTCCCGTCTGCACCCGAGCTGGCTAAAGACTTTATCCGCCACATCTTCCGTCTTCATGGCCTGCCCCTCCACATCGTGTCGGATCGTGGGGTACAGTTCACCTCACGTTTCTGGAGAGCCACTTGTAAACTGCTAGACGTCACCCTGGACTTCTCTTCCGCTTACCACCCACAGTCCAATGGTCAAGTGGAGCGGATCAATCAGAACCTGACCAGTTACCTCCGGCACTTCGTTAATGCCCATCATTCTGACTGGGTGGATCTCCTACCATGGGCCGAGTTCTCCTATAACAATCACGAGAGCGAATCCTCCTCCAAATCCCCGTTTTTTGTAGTCTTCGGTCAGCATCCTCGGATTCCCTTTCCTGTCTCCACCTCTGTGGACAACCCGGCTGCGGAATCTCTCGTTAGCAAATTTTCCTCCATTTGGGAGAGTACCCGATCCGCACTCCTTCAGTCGTCCGAACGGATGAAAAGACACGCTGACAAAAAACGCCTGGATCCTCCACAATTTCGTCCTGGAGATAAAGTCTGGCTCTCATCTAAATATGTCCGACTCAAGATACCTTCTTACAAGTTAGGGCCTCGGTTCATCGGTCCTCTGGAGGTCATCAGTCAGATCAACCCGGTGGCCTATAAATTGAAACTCCCGGCCAACTTACGGATCCCTAACTCCTTCCATGTATCTCTCCTCAAACCTGTGGTACTTAACTCTTTTTCCAAGTCTACAGGTACGCCTCCTGCTCCGGTTTCTGCTGAGGACGAGTTTGAAGTAGAGAACATTCTTGCCACCAAAAGGGTAAGAGGAAAAACCTTTTTTCTGGTAGATTGGAAGGGGTTTGGTCCTGAGGAGAGAACGTGGGAGCCCCGGGAGAACATCCATGCCCCTCTTATCCTAGCTAAATTTCTGTCTGGCCTAAAAAAGGGGGGCCTAAAGGGGGGGGTACTGTAGCGCCGGCGTCCCTGCCCTCTGCTAGGCAGGGACGCTGTTCCCCTCACCTCCCTGCTCCGTGCCCGGCGTCCTCCTCCCGCTCTGCTGGCAGCGCGCGCTCCTTCCCGGCCACTGTGCTTAGGGCGCGCGCGCTCTCCCTCCCTCTTAAAGGGGCCGCGCGCGCCGTCCTAAGGAGTCCCCGGCCAATGGCCGGAGGACTTCACCATATATAAGGCACCTCCTCCAAAATGGAGGTGCCCGAGCAATGTTGTTGCACTGTTCACTACTCTGCTTCAGCCCTCAGGTCCCGTTACCAGTTACCTGCCAGATTCCTGCCTGATTATCTGCTACCTGCCTGCTAGTCTGAGGTCCGACGGTCTGCCTTACTACTCCTGTCAGTCTGTCTAAGGACCAGCCTGCCCGCTCACCTGGGAGCGCACATCAGCCACCTGCCTGCTTGCCCGAGGTCCGACGGTCTGCCTTCCAACTCCTGTCAGTCTGTCTATGGACCAGCTTGCCCGCTCACCTGGGAGCACACACCTGCTACCTGCCTGCTAGTCTACCTGGAGGCTCCGCCGTCACGTGCTGTGACCACCTACCTGTCCAGTGACTCCTGCTCGCTCACCTGGGAGCGCTCATCTGCTGCCTGTCTGCTAGCCTACCTGGAGGCTCTGCCGTCACGTGCTGTGACCACCCGCCTGTCCAGAGACTTCTGCCCGCTCACCTGGGAGCGCTCATCTGCCGCCTGTCTGTTGGTCTTCCTGGAGGCTCCGCCGTCACATGCTGTGACCACCAGTTCATCCAGAGACTCTCGCCTGCTCACCTGGGAGCCCACGTCTATCATCAGCCGCCACAGGTCGTACCAACCCTTTACCTAGAGACTGCCCCGGTCACTTGCCGTGACCATCTGCCCGTTCATCCAGAGACTGCCCCGGCCACTTGCCGTGACCATCTGCCCGTTCATTCAGAGACTGCCCCGGTCACTTGCCGTGACCATCAGCCTGTTCATCCAGAGACTGCCCCGGTCACTTGCCGTGACCTCCAGCCCGTCTTCCCTGGTCGCCACCCGCTCCCTTACAAGGACTGCCCCCTTGTATAGTAGCTCAGAGGTTCCGCCTCCCAGACCCGTTACAACGGCATTCAACACCCGGGACGGCCACTATGAATACCTGGTAATGCCCTTCGGCTCTGTAACGCTCCCGCCGTCTTTCAAGAGTTGGTCAATGACATCTTCCGGGACCTTCTCTACTCCTGCGTAGTGGTGTACCTGGACGACATCTTGGTCTTCTCTCCGGATCTCCCCACACACCGGAGGGATGTTCGTCAGGTTCTGCTCAGGCTCAGGCAGAACCACCTCTACGCTAAATATGAGAAGTGCCTCTTTGAGCAGACCTCGCTTCCGTTTTTGGGCTACATAATTTCTCAGACCGGCCTACGAATGGATCCTGAGAAACTGTCTGCCATCGAGAAGTGGCCTCGACCAGAGGGGCTGAAGGCTATTCAGCGGTTCCTGGGCTTCTCCAACTACTACCACCTCTTCATACCGCACTTCTCTTCCCGGACTGCCCCAATCTCTGCGCTCACCCGTAAGGGCACTAATCCCAGAGAATGGCCGCCCGAAGCTGAGGAAGCCTTTCTTTCCTTAAAACAGGCTTTCTCTTCCGCCCCGGTGCTGCATCGCCCGGACGGCAACAAGCAATTCTTCCTGGAAGTTGACGCCTCCTCCTCTGGAGCCAGAGCGGTACTTACCCAAAAATCGTCTTCCGGGAGAATGGTAACTTGCGGCTTCTTCTCCAAACTCTTCTCCTCTTCCGAGCGCAACTATTCTATAGGAGACCGAGAATTATTGGCCATTAAGCTGGCATTGGAGGAGTGGCGTTACCTGCTCGAGGGGGCTCTTCACCCGGTAATAATTTACACGGACCACAAGAACTTGGCTTACCTCCAGAGTGCCCAGAATCTTAACCAGCGCCATACCCGGTGGTCCTTGTTTTTTGCTCGCTTTGATTTTGTTCTTCATTTTCGCCCGGCTGACAAAAACATCAAAGCTGACGCCTTGTCCCGATCCTTCCTGGTGTCTGATCTTGAGGAGGAACCTAAACACATCATCGATCCCGCCAGAGTAATGCAGGTGGCCCCCGTGAGTCTAAATCGTCTCCCTCCCGGTAAGACGTTCGTAACGGTACCTGATCGGGAGAAGATCCTACACTGGGGTCACTCGTCTAAGCTTGCTGGCCATGCCGGTCAGAAAAAGACCCTCCAGCTTATCACCCGGCACTACTGGTGGCCTACCCTGCACAAGGACGTAATAGACTTTGTTTCTGCCTGTGTGTCCTGCGCCCGCAACAAGGTTCCGAGACACCTGCCAGCCGGTCGCCTCCTTCCTCTTCCAGTACCTGCTGCCCCCTGGCAGCATATAGCTATGGACTTCATAACAGATCTCCCTGTCTCTGCCGGTTGTACGGTCATTTGGGTGGTCACTGACCGCTTTTCCAAAATGGCTCATTTCATTCCCCTGCCAGGCCTCCCGTCTGCACCCAAGCTGGCTAAAGACTTTATCCGCCACATCTTCCGTCTCCATGGCCTGCCCCTCCACATCGTGTCGGATCGTGGGGTTCAGTTCACCTCACGCTTTTGGAGAGCCACATGTAAGCTACTAGACGTCACCCTGGACTTCTCCTCCGCATACCACCCACAGTCCAATGGTCAAGTGGAGCGGATCAATCAGATCCTGACCAGTTACCTCCGGCACTTCGTTAATGCCCACCATTCAGACTGGGTGGATCTCCTGCCATGGGCCGAATTCTCTTACAATAATCACGAGAGCGAATCTTCCTCCAGATCCCCGTTTTTTGTAGTCTTCGGTCAGCATCCTCGGATCCCATTTCCCGTCTCCACCTCGGTGGACAATCTGGCTGCGGAATCTCTCGTTAGCAAATTTTCCTCCATTTGGGAGAGAACCCGATCCGCACTCCTTCAGTCATCCGAGCGGATGAAAAAACACGCTGACAAAAAACGCCTGGATCCTCCACAATTCCGTCCTGGAGATAAAGTCTGGCTCTCGTCCAAGTATGTCCGGCTCAAGATTCCTTCCTACAAGTTAGGGCCTCGGTTCATCGGCCCACTAGAAGTTATCAAACAAATCAACCCAGTGGCCTATAAATTGAAACTCCCGGCCAACTTGCGGATCCCTAACTCCTTCCATGTATCTCTCCTCAAACCCGTGGTACTTAACTCTTTTTCCAAGTCTACAGGTACGCCTCCTGCTCCGGTTTCCGCTGAAAACGAGTTTGAGGTAGAGAACATTCTGGCCACCAAAAGGGTAAGAGGAAAAACCTTTTTTCTAGTAGATTGGAAGGGGTTTGGTCCTGAGGAGAGAACGTGGGAGCCCCGGGAGAACATCCATGCCCCTCTCATCCTTGATAAATTTCTGTCTGGCCTAAAAAAGGGGGGGCCTAAAGGGGGGGGTACTGTAGCGTCGGCGTCCCTGCCTCCTGCTAGGCAGGGAAGCTGTTCCCCTCACCTCTCCACTCCGTGCCCGGCGTCCTCCTCCCGCTCTGCTGGCAGCGCGCGCTGCTTCCCGGCCACTGTGCTTAGGGCGCGCGCGCGCGCTCCCCCTCTCTTGAAGGGGCCGCGCGCGCCGTCCTAAGGAGTCCCCGGCCAATGACTTGAGGACCTCACCATATATAAGGCACCTCCTCCAAAATGGAGGTGCCCGAGCAATGTTGTTGCAAAGCCTTCACTCTGCTTCAGCCCTCAGGTCCCGTTACCAGTTACCAGCCAGTCACCTGTCAGATTTCTGCTTGATACCTGCCTGATATCCGTTTACCTGCTTGCAAGCCTGCGGTCCGACGGTCTGCCTTCCGACACCTGTCAGTCTGTCTATGGACCAGCCTGCCCGCTCACCTGGGAGCGCTCATCTGCTACCTGCCTGCTAGCCTACCTGGAGGCTCCGCCGTCACTTGCCGTGACCACCTGCCTGTCCAGAGACTCTTGCCTGCTCACCTGGGAGCGCTCACCTGCTACCTGCCTGCTAGCCTACCTGGAGGCTCCGCCGTCACTTGCCGTGACCACCTGCCTGTCCAGAGACTCTTGACTGCTCACCTGGGAGCACTCACCTGCTACCTGTCTGCTAGCCTACCTGGAGGCTCTGCCGTCACTTGTCGTGACCACCTGCCCGTCCAAAGACTCTCGCCCGCTCACCTGGGAGCGCTCACCAGCCACCTGTCCTTCTACCCAGAGACTGTCCCTGTCACTTGCCGTGAGTACCCGTCCTTCTACCCAGAGACTGTCCCTGTCACTTGCCGTGACTACCTGCCCTTCTACCCAGAGACTGTCCCTGTCACTTGCCGCAACTACCTGCCCTTCTACCCAGAGACTGTCCCTGTCACTTGCCGTGACTACCTGCCCGTCTTCCCTGGGCGTCACCCGCTTCCTTACAAGGACTGCCCCCTTGTATAGTTGCTCAGAGGTTCCGCCTCCCAGACCCGTTACAGCCCCCACAGCTCTTTCCTCCATGCCTGCACCTGGTACTGATGCTCAGCCTGTGATGCTGCTGCCTGTGTTACTAGGCAACTTCCTTTTATGGAGAGAAGCTCCATATAAAGTAACATCTCAACATTCCGTGATGACATCACTGCTATTATGACATCATAATGCACCACCAATACTTGTGCCAGTGTTTACAGCTACAGTGTCACTTTGACATTCCGGTGTCATTGTTGCTGGTGATTAGCTACATAGCTAGTGATTTACTGACTGCGATTTGGATTTACTTGGATTTACTTGAAATGTCTGAAATTCCTTCAGACAATTTTCAGGTGTTAGCACTGCTGCAGGGGATTCTTACCACCTATGCCCCTGACATTGTGCTACCACTACCCGATGGCGTCCTCAGCTTCACTTACCGGCTGGTTATGGAGCTAGTGAGAGACTGCCTGACCAAATACCAGCAAGGTCGTATAAGCTCGGAATATCTTGAGCATTTACAGAACAACATCAGGACATTGGTGCAACAGGTAAATCGCAGAAATCTGCACAAAACGTATAAAAGTAATAATAATGGAATATAAGTTTATTCACATAAAACAGTTTTTTAGGCCAATAGTAATATAATATATAACCGGCACCAAGTCACCAGATATGTAGTAATTGTAGAGTAGATTGCAGGAGTAAAGTAGTGACATAACCGTCCTCCTCCATGTTCTCTCATGATTTTCCCTTTCTATTTATTTCCATCTTTATAGGCTGAAGAAAAATCCACAAGTGGAAAATTGGCCTTTATTATACAACTGGCCCAAAATGTCCTGTATGTACTGGAGCGTCCGGCCGGCTCACTGGAGCGTCTGGTAAGGATCCATCACCTTCTATATCACACGTCCTGGTCTCATCTTCTCTAGATTAGCCGTCATACAGCAGAGTGGCAGACTTATGATGTCAGAGGCACAGGATATTCTATGGCGGCCTGTCTCTATGACTCCACCCTCTGTGCTGACAGTCTGTACTCAGCGATGCAGAGGTTGTGTTTCCGCCTCTGTCTCACTCCATCATCACAATATTCATTCTTGTAAATGCTGCAGTTCTGATAATAGAAGTTATTAGAGGACAGTTGTAGATACAAGTCCCTTATATATTAATGTGGATTTACTGGAGGGTGCGGCCGTGTATAGTCCGTCCAGTACTGAGATTATCCCATAGATACAGGTTTAGTACTTCCTGCCTTATGTATAGTCCGTCCAGTACTGAGATTGTCCCGTAGATCCAGGTTCAGTACTTCCTGCCTTGTGTATAGTCTGTCCAGTACTGAGATTATCCCGTAGGTTCAGGTTTAGTACTTCCTACCTTATGCATAGTCCATCCAGTACTGAGATTATCCCGTAGATCCAGGTTTACTACTTCCTGCCTTATGTATATGGTGATTTAGTATTTGTGAAAAGTTATATTAATTGTACATATTGTGACCATCAGGAAACATCAGAAGGTGACTCCGAAGAGGAGGAAAACCTGACTATCACGGACCCTAATACCAGTCAGCGAGGGCTGAACTCTGATCTGATGGAAGGTGAGCAATCATCTAATATTCTTACATTCACATATCGAGATATTATAGAGAAGAGCAGAGAACATGTAGATTTACTCTCCATCCTCTGTATGAGGCCGGTGACGGCTTCGGAGCCCCTTATAGACTATAATGGAGGGGGTGCAGGTAATTCTGCTTCTCTCCTCTGTGCTCTTCTCCATCATCTACAAGGAGGCTCCTAGGTCCCCGATCTTGTAATTGTTCTAGGATGGATCAGATCCTGAACAATGGCCATTTATGGTCCAGAATATCCATCTATGGAGGAGCCATAAATATATACGTTGTGTGCAGAATCCCATATACCAGTATTACACCGTGTACAGAGCCCGTGTCATCTCCTTCTTTATATGAATGTTATATATTATGTACTGATATCGTCTAATACAAAACGTTTCCTCATTATTATAGGAATATCTGTGCCGGCAATTACTGACGGTGGAATATGTGAGACCCCCGAGATCCAGGAATCTGCCAGTGTAAGTATCAGTGGAGACGTCTGTGTATGATCAGGTAACGGGGGTGAATTACACATATAATATTATCCCCCATATGATGAGGGGATATCCCTATTCTTCATGTAGATCAGATCTATTGTGTGTGATGGCGGCATTATTATTCCTGCCCCCGCTGTGTGATCTCCCGTCTCCTCCCCTGCAGTACAGTGATGTCTGTGTATGGGGGATATCTCCTGTATATAATGGTGTCTGTGGGGGTCCGGCTTGTATCACGTCCTTTACATCTGCTGCAGTGTAATCAGCGGGGACATAATATACAGGAGAAGTTCCTGCATCCATAGATTTTATTTTCCTGCAGCTTCTATGTCTTAGGTGTTAGTTCACATGATGAGATTTTGGTGAGTTTTTGACGCGGTGTATGATCACTGAGCAAAAAACGCAGAGTCTTACAGCTCCAGAAAAGTGTAAGGGATTTAGAGGAATCTCGTGCTCATTCAACTCTGCAACATGACAATTTCTCTTGCGATAATGCTGAGTTTTATGTGCGGATTTTCATCATAGAATCACAATAGATGTGGAAAATCCACAGGTAAAAACGCAATAAATCCGCACATGACTATCAATGAAGGTTTAATAGAAAAAAGAGAGGGGTCGCTCACTGGTTTATTCGGGTGCTCTGAAGAAAAAAGTAATCTCAATTGCAAAAAGAACTTCGGCACTCCATACATGAAAATATAAGAAATATTGTATCTGGACTAATGTCACTTTGAAAAATGAAGGTTTTTTGCGCATAATTTGGCCAATTTATGTGTGCCCATCAACCACGACAAGGTCACCTTCGTATGATGGGAAACTACGCTACACTACCACTGGAAATGCCACTCTTGGGCTGTATGTCTGTATGGACAATATGTCTCTGCTTGGGCTTTTAACCTACAATGTATGGACTGGTAGAGCTAGTTAAAACCACCTGTGACTGAATGGGAGGGACACATGGTCAGAAAAAAAGCTGTCAAACTTCTAATAGTGTGAACACGTACCTGCTGCAATGTTCCAGGAGCGGGATCCCAAAAATGATTAATAGAAAAAAGAGAGGGGTCACTCACTGGTCTATTCGGGTGCTCTGAAGAAAAAAGTAATCTCAATTGCAAAAAGAACTTCGGCACTCCCGAGTGCCGAAGTTCTTTTTGCAAATTAAATATCAATGAAGGTTTGTCACAGCCAAATACCAGAAAGTATCAAAAATAAAGCAGCTTTATATAAAACATGAGACCAAAAATGTAGTGCCAAAATCAAGATAAAGATTACCTAAACATCAAATACTCATCGTGTGAACGCAGCCATAATGTCATTTCCTTTTCATTTCTAGGCCTTGATCAGATCATTGACTCCATGGAGAAAACCTTGTAAGACTGACTATGAACCGATTAAACTGATCAGCAATGGAGTTTTTGGGTGAGTCTTATTTGGGCATGATATTTCTTTCCCAGGGATCCTAATGATGATCCTCAGTCTCACATCACATCACTGTCCACATCTAATTGTCTCTATTCTGGTGAGTCAGGATGTGATACGGATGAGGACCTCCCAGTGGAGATCATCTATGGAGCGACGGCAGCTCATCTAGTATTCACCATTAGTACAGGAGACATGTGATGAGGTCTATAGACAGACTGTTAGTAAGAACTCAATAATCATGGTCTTTCCTCCTCTCCAGGGCCGTCCATTTGGTGCGCCAAAAAGACTCCAAACAGTTATACGCTTTGAAGAAAATAGACAAGCAGAAGCTGAAAAATCCCAAAAAACTGGAACGGGCCTTTGTAGAGAGGGATGTCCTGTCATTCATTGATTGTCCCTTTGTGGTCCCCATGCTCTGCTCCTTTACGACTCCTCATCACCTGTGTATGGTCATGGACTATGTACCAGGTAGGCCACTCTGCAGTATATCGTATACACTCTGCAGTATACAGTATATTTCTATATATCTCTAGTCTTCATTCACACTCATCATATGTAATTTACACTGTAACAAACTGTGATGAACCCGTAGCCACCATCTTGGTAATGATAAATCATATCCAGGGATGGCCACACTTCAGCAGCCCCCACCCTTGGGACCTTCTGTTAAAACGTCAACTAGATAGTTTCCCCCATCCAGGGCCTACTTAACACTTGAATGCTAGGAGCTTCAAAGACTTCGAGAGGAAACACAGCCAGCAGGGGGGGGTGCTTCGTCTATCTGTACCTGACCATTTGTCCCATAGGACTAGTTTCTTTGTCTGTCACAAGCATGGAGGCATAAGATATAGAAACATGAAAAGTACACGCATGTTGCATGGGATGGGCCAATAAAAAAAATATCACGGCGTCCCGGAGCCATTGCGCACACAAGCCTCCGCGGTAGACGTTTGTACGTGCTCTGGAAGCCAAGATATAGCGCGGAGCCATTCCTGAGGACCGTATGGTATCATAATTGATATCAAAAGGTCGGTTACGGCGGCCCGAATCCATGGGAACCCCTGGGGGTATCATGAGACCATCCCAGAAGAAGTTATTGGGTTCCATAGAATTTGGGCTTCTGATCGAAGTTAGACCTGAGGGTGGAGACTGAGCCAGCTGACCTCACCAGCAGTGGGCGGGACGGGGCAGGTAAGATAGCAGGACAGACAAGAGATAAGTCAGTCTTGACCCAAGAGTGGGGTGCTGAACATCTGAGCACCAGCTGAGGCCACCAAGGGGAGGAGCAGTTTGACCATGCGGTGGTAGGCCTCAGCCTGCAACAAAGAACCGTGCCGGCGACCGCAGAATCCTCTCCCTGCGTCACAAGAAAATCAAGAAACCGGTAACTGATATGCTGTGGTGATTCTGTGTGTTGTATTCCATTGTTGTATAGTTTAGCCTGACCTTATACCTGTGTATATTTAGTTGTATATCGTGTATCTAGTGTATTATTATAATCAATTACCTCAAGTAATTGTGGGCCTGCCTTTTATTCTGCATAACGAACGCACGTCCGTGTGAGCTCGGCTCAAGCCAAAACGCTACCCAGGGTTGGTTCCTGACCCGATATAGGCCCATTCACGGACTGGGCGTATATCTAAAATAGGGACTGGTGGCAGCATACCAACTGGGGATTGGGGAAGGCTGGTAGTGACGGTCGGAGGTTCAGATATATATATTCCTGGCGCGGCCAAGGAAGATATATATACCGCCCTCACTACAGAGGGCCCCGATACCCAGTAGGTTACAGGACAGTCTCCCTGGCGACCGCTTATCCTAGGTGCAGTTCCTTGACTGACCTGAGGCTAAGAGGGCGCTAGCGAGTTGTGCTGTGTAGTGACGTTACGGTTTAGTGACGTTGAAGGGATAACACACTACCGTGTTCCCTGCGCTGGTTGCAGCTACCTGGCACTACTTTCTCTAGGTGCAGTACCTTGACTGACCTGAGAGGTAAGGGGGCGCCAGAGAGCTGCACCCACCGGCCGGCTTTCATCACATTGGTGGCAGAGCGGTGGGATTGCAGAATAATAGTGTTGTGGGACCCCTACTCCCAGGCACTAAAGACTGCCAGTGGTAACTTCCACTGCTGGAGTCTTAAGGTCAGCCCAACATTAGACGGTCAGGCTAAAAGTATAACAAGGTGTGTGCAAACTCAGGGTTGCAGCGGTGTCGGTTACCAAGATGGCAGACGGCACCAGGAGCAAGACCCTGCAGGAGGCTAATGCTACGGTCCGTGTGGCAGGAGGGGAGGACATTGTTACTCATGGCGAGGAGGAGTCCAGCCCGGGCACCTCAGGGAGCCAGTCCCCAGTATACGGTCCCGCAGTGGGCTGCCCACCACCTACCCAGCCCAGCCTGTCCAGATCACAAGCCCTTTTACAAGCGGCTATGGCAAGTCTCCAGTCTCATGGCGATGCCGTCTACAAAACCCTCCTGGCAGCATCAGAGAAGGCAGCGGAGGAGGAGCGCGAAGCTGCGGAGCGCCGGGAGGCTGCGGAGCGTGCAGAGCGGGCTGCAGAGCGCCGGGAGGCTGCGGAGCGTGAAGCTGCAGAGCGCCGGGAGGCTGCGGAGCGTGCAGAGCGAGCTGCGGAGCGCCAGCACCAACTGGACCTGGCCCAGCGGGGGCTTCCGCTAGAGCAACCAACCCATCAGGAGACCAAGTCGTCCAAAGTCCGAGCTGAGGACTTCCCTCTACTGGAGAAGGATGGGGACCTGGACTCCTTTCTGGTGGCATTTGAACGGACCTGTCTTCAGCACCATCTGGCCCGGGATCAGTGGGCCAGATACCTGACCCCCCGTTTGAGGGGTAAGTCCCTGGATGCCTTGGGGGACTTACCTGCCGGGGAGGTACAGAACTACGACTGCATCAAGCGGGCCCTGATCCGGCAGTACAACCTCACTCCCGAGTCGTACCGCCAGAAGTTCCGGAGCCTGCTGCGTGGCCCCAAGGACACCTGGACCAATCATATGCGGGCGCTGTTGAGAGCCGCAGAGCACTGGACCTCGGGTCTAGCGCTTACTACCCGCCAGGAGGTCCAGGAACTGTTCGTCACGGAGCAGTTCTTGTGGAACTGCCCAGAGGACCTCCGACAGTTCCTCCGTGACCGAAAACCAACAGGGGCTTCTGCTACAGCCGCCCTGGCAGACGAGTATGCCAATAACAGGGCGCCTGAGCTGAAGAAGTCTGCCAGCAGCACCTGGAGAGGGGGTAAGCCCAGTCATGCCCCTGTTTCCCCGGCCCCTAGAACACAAGGGGTGTATCCCCCTGTTGCCCTCTCCAGGCAAGGACCAGACGTAAGACGTTGTCATCTATGCAACAAACCAGGACACTTTAGGGCTGAGTGTCCCCAGCGCCAAAAGACCCCATCCCAGTCCCAGAGAGCGCCCAATGTTTTGTGTTTGGGAGGGGGTGGTGGTAGGTCCCTGGACAACATCCAACCCGTCACCATAGGCCGTTCTGCGGTCATGGGACTGCGGGACACGGGCGCTGAACGAACACTGGTACGGCCTGAGGTGGTGTCCCCCCAGGACTTGGTACCAGGAAAGACTCTTTCCGTCTCCGGGGTTGGAGGCGTGGAGCCGGCACTTCCCGTTGCCATGGTGTATTTGGACTGGGGTGCCGGAAGGGGGATGCGGGAGGTGGGAGTAACGCCAAATATTCCCGCAAATGTTTTATTAGGGACCGACTTGGGGCGTCTAGTATCGCAGTATGTACCCTCTGAACCCCCAAGTTCGGCCCCCCAAGAGTGTATTGATTTGTCTGCTGCTAATGCCAACCATGTTGTATGTAGTGTGTGTCCTGCTGAGGAGGAGGGAGTGAAACCTGAGGGTAACACCTGCACAGACACAACACAAACAGGGTTAGTGAAAGCAGGTGGGGAGTGTGGGGATGCCCGCAGAGGTGCTCAGCCGGCGTGCCGTGACCTCTTGTCCTCCGGTGAGGGAGGGGGCGGGCAGGATTCTGTAGAGGGAAGCTCAGGGATGGAGAGGGGGGCAGCTACCGGCAGTGTAGGGCTCCCAGGGGTATCCAGGCTGCTGAGTATAGGCCCACTGCAGGGGGAGGAACAGGCCATGGGAGGTGGGGGTGTCCCAAGAGAGGAGCCGCCAGGTAAGACCCCAGGGCAGGAGTTCCCCACATCCGAGAGGTCCAAAGGCCTAGGAAGCCTGCCTGATCGGGCGGCTTGGTCAGAAACAGAGGGGAAGCAGGCACTACCCACGGTCACAGCGGTCATAGCCGCTGTCACCAGGAGTGGGAGCGCCGGAGCCCAAGGAGCCTTGCAGAGGTCCGACGGCTTCCCCACTTCTGACCAAGTGTCTGCCAGGTCAGACAGCGGCCAGGTGACATGCCCGGAGGGGCTGACGGAGGATGTGGCAGTTTCGTCGATTCTGGCCACATCAAGTCAGGAATTTCAGGCTGCGTTGGAAGCAGACGACAGCCTGAAAGCTCTCAAGGAACAGGCGGCACAGCCTCCCATGGAGTCAGACTGCGAGCGTGTGGTCTGGGACCAGGGACGGCTGTACCGGGTAACGGTCCAGCAGGGTTCACCGGAGGCGTGGCCCAGGGACCGACAGTTAGTGGTACCCTATCCGTTCAGGGCGGAATTGTTGCGGATCGCACACGAGATTCCGATGGCCGGACACCTAGGGATCGCTAAAACCAAGGCCAGGATAGCTCAGCATTTCTACTGGCCTGGGATGGGAGCCGCGGTGGGTGCCTACTGCCGTTCGTGTGACACCTGTCAGAGGGTGGGGAAGGCGGGGCCGCGCCCCAAAGCCCCACTGGTAACTCTGCCAATCATCAAAGAGCCTTTCTCGAGGGTCGCTGTGGATCTTATTGGACCTCTGTCCACTCCCAGCCACTCCGGGAAATGCTTCATACTCACGGTAGTGGACTGTGCCACCCGGTACCCGGAAGCGGTAGCTTTGTCGTCCATTCGGGCCGACAAGGTGGCTACCGCCTTACTGGAGATCTTCTCCAGAGTGGGTTTCCCCCAAGAAATGCTCACCGACCGAGGGACCCAGTTCATGTCGCGGCTGATGGAGTCCCTCTGTAAGCAAATGCAGGTGCAACATCTGGTGGCCAGCCCGTATCACCCACAGACTAATGGCCTGTGTGAGCGGTTCAATGGCACCTTAAAGCAGATGCTTAAGATGTTGGTCGACTCCCACGGGAGAGACTGGGAGCGTTACCTCCCACACCTCCTATTTGCTTACCGGGAGGTTCCGCAGGCCTCAACGGGGTTCTCCCCCTTTGAGCTCCTGTACGGGCGACGGGTACGGGGCCCCCTGGCTCTGGTGAAGGAAGCATGGGAAGGGGATTTGGCCACCCCCGAGGTGTCGGTCATCGAGTATGTCGTGCGCCACCGGGACAGGATGATGGCCTTGGCAAAGCTGGTGCAGGACAATATGGCCCAGGCCCAGGCCGACCAGAAGCGGTGGTACGACCAGAATGCTTGTGAGAGGACCTACCAGGTGGGTCAAAAGGTGTGGGTACTGGTCCCCGTACCACAGAACAAGCTTCAGGCAGCCTGGGAAGGTCCCTACTTCGTGCACCAGAAACTCAATGCCGTCACCTATCTGGTCACCCTGGATCACGCCCGTGGAAGGAGGAAGGCCTTCCACGTGAACATGATGAAGGCTCATCATGAGCGGGAAGCGACTGCCCACCCAGTGTGCAACCTTCCCGAGGAAGGAGAGGTAGAAACCCTCCTGGATCTGCTCACCCAAGCCAAGGCGGGTGGGTCCATCGAGGATGTGGGGGTTGGCCACCAGCTCACGGAGGACCAACGGTCCCAGCTGGGGACCACCCTGCACCCCTTCCGGGGGCTGTTCAGCAGCCTGCCCGGAAGGACTGAGATGGCTGTCCACGACGTGGACACTGGCGATCACCCGCCGATCCGGCGTTCAGCATATCGGGTCTCTTTCGAGGTGCAGGGAAACATGCGCCAAGAGATAGACGAGATGCTGAAGCTGGGGGTGATCCAGGCATCCAGCAGCGCGTGGGCCTCGCCTGTAGTCCTCGTACCAAAGAAGGACCGAACTACACGGTTCTGCGTGGACTACCGGGGGCTCAACGCTGTAACGGCCACCGATGCGTTCCCCATACCACGCATCGATGACCTGCTCGATCGGATGGCCGGGGCTAAGTACCTGACCATCATGGATCTGAGCCGGGGGTACTGGCAGATTCCTCTGACCCCCGCGGCAAGGGAACGCTCTGCCTTTATCACCCCTTTTGGACTGTACGAGTCCACAGTGATGCCATTCGGCATGAAGAATGCCCCTGCCACTTTTCAGCGGATGGTCAATACGCTGCTTGAGGAACTTGAAGGGTACGCGGCTGCGTACTTGGACGATATTGCAGTCTTCAGTCCCACTTGGGAGGATCACCTAGAGCACCTGCGGCAGGTGCTCGGTCGGATCCACCGGGCAGGCTTGACCATCAAGCCGGAAAAGTGCCAGCTGGGCATGAGTGAGGTCCTCTACCTGGGTCACCGGGTAGGCGGGGGGGTTCTGAAGCCAGAACCGGGGAAAGTGGATGCCATCGCATCCTGGCCCACTCCTAGGACCAAAAAGCAGGTGATGTCCTTCTTGGGGACCGCCGGGTACTATAGGAGGTTCGTCCCACACTATAGCACCCTGGCCAAGCCCCTGACGGACCTCACCAAGAAGAAGCTGCCCGTCGCAGTCGACTGGACAGTCGCCTGCGAGACAGCTTTCGGGGCACTCAAGGCCGCCCTAAGTAGCTCCCCTGTACTGCAAGCTGCCGACTTCGACCGGCCGTTTGTGGTACAGACCGACGCCAGTGACTTTGGCCTCGGTGCTGTGCTAAGTCAGGTCAACACGACAGGCCAGGAACATCCTGTCTTGTACCTGAGCAGGAAGCTACTGCCCCGGGAGGTGGCTTACTCCACGGTGGAAAAAGAATGCCTGGCAATTGTATGGGCCCTGCAGCGTCTGCAGCCCTACTTGTACGGGAGCCATTTCACCGTGGAGACGGACCACAACCCCCTCAGCTGGTTACACACGGTCTCTGGGTCGAATGGCAGGTTGCTACGCTGGAGCCTCGCTCTCCAGCAGTACCACTTCTCCATTCGCCACAGAAGAGGCCGTGACCACGGTAACGCTGACGGGTTATCCCGGCAAGGGGAGGGTGCAGAAGGATGCACGGGGGAACACAGGAATGTGCTACCCCCTTGCGCCCTCGTATAGGGGGAGGTGTGATGAACCCGTAGCCGCCATCTTGGTAATGATAAATCATATCCAGGGATGGCCACACTTCAGCAGCCCCCACCCTTGGGACCTTCTGTTAAAACGTCAACTAGATAGTTTCCCCCATCCAGGGCCTACTTAACACTTGAATGCTAGGAGCTTCAAAGACTTCGAGAGGAAACACAGCCAGCAGGGGGGGGTGCTTCGTCTATCTGTACCTGACCATTTGTCCCATAGGACTAGTTTCTTTGTCTGTCACAAGCATGGAGGCATAAGATATAGAAACATGAAAAGTACACGCATGTTGCATGGGATGGGCCAATAAAAAAAATATCACGGCGTCCCGGAGCCATTGCGCACACAAGCCTCCGCGGTAGACGTTTGTACGTGCTCTGGAAGCCAAGATATAGCGCGGAGCCATTCCTGAGGACCGTATGGTATCATAATTGATATCAAAAGGTCGGTTACGGCGGCCCGAATCCATGGGAACCCCTGGGGGTATCATGAGACCATCCCAGAAGAAGTTATTGGGTTCCATAGAATTTGGGCTTCTGATCGAAGTTAGACCTGAGGGTGGAGACTGAGCCAGCTGACCTCACCAGCAGTGGGCGGGACGGGGCAGGTAAGATAGCAGGACAGACAAGAGATAAGTCAGTCTTGACCCAAGAGTGGGGTGCTGAACATCTGAGCACCAGCTGAGGCCACCAAGGGGAGGAGCAGTTTGACCATGCGGTGGTAGGCCTCAGCCTGTAACAAAGAACCGTGCCTGCGACCGCAGAATCCTCTCCCTGCGTCACAAGAAAATCAAGAAACCGGTAACTGATATGCTGTGGTGATTCTGTGTGTTGTATTCCATTGTTGTATAGTTTAGCCTGACCTTATACCTGTGTATATTTAGTTGTATATCGTGTATCTAGTGTATTATTATAATCAATTACCTCAAGTAATTGTGGGCCTGCCTTTTATTCTGCATAACGAACGCACGTCCGTGTGAGCTCGGCTCAAGCCAAAACGCTACCCAGGGTTGGTTCCTGACCCGATATAGGCCCATTCACGGACTGGGCGTATATCTAAAATAGGGACTGGTGGCAGCATACCAACTGGGGATTGGGGAAGGCTGGTAGTGACGGTCGGAGGTTCAGATATATATATTCCTGGCGCGGCCAAGGAAGATATATATACCGCCCTCACTACAGAGGGCCCCGATACCCAGTAGGTTACAGGACAGTCTCCCTGGCGACCGCTTATCCTAGGTGCAGTTCCTTGACTGACCTGAGGCTAAGAGGGCGCTAGCGAGTTGTGCTGTGTAGTGACGTTACGGTTTAGTGACGTTGAAGGGATAACACACTACCGTGTTCCCTGCGCTGGTTGCAGCTACCTGGCACTACTTTCTCTAGGTGCAGTACCTTGACTGACCTGAGAGGTAAGGGGGCGCCAGAGAGCTGCACCCACCGGCCGGCTTTCATCACACAAACCGTCTCCTGTCATATTTCCTTTCTGCCGTAGGAGGAGACTGTGGCACTCTTATAAAGTACAATGGTCCTATACGTACCACCATGGCCCGTATGTACATTGCCGAAACAGTCCTGGCTGTGGAATACCTGCATAGCTGTGGTGTGGTGCACCGAGATGTGAAGCCGGAGAAGTAAGTGCCCCCCTGTAGTAGAATAAAGCTTGTTATACCGTCTAAGGGTTATTACTTGGGGCTGACACCATCTTTCTCTTCACAGTCTCCTGATAACATCAACCGGTCACATCAAAATCACTGATTTTGGACTTTCCAAACTTGGCCTCAAGAGACCGACATCAGAAACCTACAAGGCTCCAACCGAGGACGTCACCAGAGAGTTCCGTGATGATGAGGTCGACTTTACTTACAGGATCTTGTTCTTTACTCTTCTCATCTATTTCTTCTTCTCTGATATCTTCTCATCTAGAAAATGTTTTCCTCTGATGTTATTTGTCACAATTATTTTCTCTGCTCATCTCCTTCTTCTGTTGGTTTGCAGGTGGTTGGTACTGTTAGTTACATCGCCCCAGAAGTCATCTCACTGGAAGGATATGGACGCCCTGTGGACTGGTGGTCGGTAGGGATCACCCTATATAAATTCCTTGTAGGCCGTGTACCGTTTGGTGGAGAAACCAAACATGAGACTTACCAGAGCATCCTCACGGGTAAGTAAGAGAATCTTGCTTCTGGGTGATCTCCTTGTTATTTGGTTAGATTGGTTCTTTGAATTAGGTGTTAGTTATATTAACCGATTTATGACCGAGCCATCCCTACCCCATCCCTCTTATATATTTTTTTTCTAGTTCAGATATTCAAATAATTTTTGCCACTTTTCTTCCGTGATACAAGGGGCTTTCATTTATATTATTTTAATGTTCCCTGTTTTTTGCTGATATCAAGGAAAATTTTTATTTTTTCACTTTTTGTTTACATTTTTTATTTTTTGTCTGACCTCCAAAGGACCGATAAAAATATTTTAAATTACATTCCCCTTTCCATAAAAATTATTTATTTTTATGTTGGACATAATTTTTGTGTGTGTGTAACAGTCGCTTTCCTGCTCCACAGTGCCGCCATATTGTGTAAGCTGTTTACTCTGCACTGATGTTTTAGAATGTCAGTGCAAAGATAATTGTGGACTCTCCAGAAGTGTATAGTCTATGGGCAGTCCAAAAGTAGTTAAATACAAGGTTTATTTATGAACGTAAATAAAGAGGTTTTCTTTTCTGTAATATTTGCTTTTTATATAACAGATGACATAACTTGGACATTTGATAATCGCACTCCTCCACCTGATGCTCAGGACATCATCACTGAGCTGCTCAGAAAAGATCCGGCACATAGACTTGGGACAGGTAATGTATATAATAGTATTAATAATGAATTATTACACATCTGTGAGCAGACAAATGATCACGCCCCTGAGGATCAGCACTGAGGTTCTCTGCTTTACCTGCTTTTCCATTCCCTTACTTCATGCTCTGACTTTTAGTACATTTTCTTCACATCAGCTCTGTTACGTCTTCATTTCAGATTAACATAAACTGTTCAGATATGGAGCCATCAATCTGACAATGTCTGTACCACTTTTTATTGTCTTCCTTTTCCAGGAGGAGCTAAAGAGATCAAAATGCATCCATTCTTACGTGACTTAGACTTTGACGACCTTCTAAGTCTAAAGCCCTTGTTCATTCCAGATCTTGATTCAGATGAGGACACCGGCTACTTTGACCGTAAGTAGAATGAGACATCATCTGCAGAAAGCTGTTGTGTCTTGTCTTTCATGTTATGTGACAATCAGTTCCCATCATTATTAGTGATAACACGGTGATTGCCCATGACTAGGTCATTTCTGATAACGCATGTACTTTACAGCTCGCTCTACCACATACAAACATATGGATTCAGACGAGGATGTCAGAAGTGAGGACAATGACTGGCCAGAAAGCCAGAACTTTGTATCATCTTCTCAAAGGCTTCTTAAAGTAAGTGTGTGAGCGATAAAATTCATAAAACCTGCAATTATATAAAAAAGTTTAAAAATATATTTTCTTTTTGTGTGTTTCTAGTTATATAACAATAATACCAGGATGATGAGCGATGAGGATCCAAAGTCATCAGGGTTCTCCCCAGAGAAAAAAGACAAATTCTCAGACAAGTGAGTAGTTTATTATTATGGGGTTTGGTTCTGATTGATGATCACCGTGGTTCTGGCTTGCGATAACACTGGTGATAACAGCCGATCGTTGCGACCAGTCAATCATTTCCAGCTCATTACAGGCCAATATTACCAGTCATTCTCCATTCTTGTGTCCCCCCCATGTTGTCCTAATTGGCATTATAGACGGGTGTTCTTCCCTTGTTGTTTTTACTTGTAATTTACTCGTCTTTCTTCTACCAAACAGGCAGAAAGAATCTTCCGCTTCTAGAACTGGTGGAGACAATATGAGCTTCGGTACTCTAAGCTTCAAATCATCATCCTCGTCCTCATGGTCAGGTATGTACAGGTCTATAGGACATCCTATTACAGCCTGAGCTGGGACTTTCAGCTTTCATGAGATCCGGGAAGGTTTTATGTAATCTTGTGAATGGTCATGGTGTCAGAACGAGCGCCAAGACTTTGTTCATGGATGTGCAAAACCTTTCTAGGCATAATCAAAGCCAGAAGTCCTGGTAAAACGTGAAAGGCTCGGGGCATTCAGCGCAGGGATTAGAGGATGTGTATTTTGCTATGTACAAACTAAAGTGAATTACAAAACAATCTGCATTTTGGCGAATGCAGATTTTTGGAAAATTCGAGTAGACTTCAATTCCACTCAAACTTAATGGTTCCTCTCCAGGAGACACCACATGGTGGCACACAGAAATCCTAAGGGTTCATATTAATCAGTTCTCCTGGAAATCTGATTGTCACCCCCTCCGATGATGTTATGTATATGTGACATAGTCTCCCCATTATGGGGCAATAATTGATTACCAGGATTACAGGAATAACACAATCCTATAGGACCATACAAAGCTCATCTCTCAGGAGTTTATAATCAACATCTTTTTCTTGTTTTTTTTTTTATTAGAATTTCCAGATGAGTGGAGAAGAGAATTTTCATCAAATCTGAGAAAACAGCAAAGACCAGAGGAAGTAAAAGAAGAAGAGGAAAGGAGAAGAGGTGAGTGTGACAATAAGCCCCATGTTATGTGGTGTCGGCCGTGGAGCAGATCTGTCAGTGGTGGGATTGTCACATGTATGATGGCGGACAATCCCCCCATACCTGCGTATGGATGATTCCTCTGCCGTCCGGCCACAGTGACCGCACAGCCGTGTCCTCTGATATGGAGTCCTGTTACTCACATCAGTGTTATGTCTCTTCTCATAGGTTCTCTCTTCCGCCGGGTGATCTCATCCTGCCGGCGTGGACTATCCAGGGCTGCTCACTCCATCCGAGAAAGCTGCTTATTTGGTGTCTGTCACCGCGGCTCCATAAACATCGCGAGGGCAGAAAACCGCCACGTCTAGCGCCCTGAGGAAAGTACAGCGCGTCCACCATCAATGCTGTACCTGTATGGAAGGACTGGCACCATCTACATGTGGCCTCCTGACCAGCAAAGAACATCTGCTGAAGAAGGAGGTTCCTCCAAGAACATCTCCTCGTCCTTCCATGCAATTCTTAATTTAAAAAATAAAACTTTCAAATTGATTAATGTCTTTTTGCATTTAATAGGTATTTATGGGGCGTCAGTACTATACGTCATACATGTCTGATGGGTGGACTCCAAACATTAATCCTCTAACCCCGGGCAAAAGTGTTGGAGAGGAGCCGGGATTCTGATCCACCTAAGAATCAATCTGGGCAGAAACATGTTCTGATCACTGATGTTCCTGGAGCTCAGAGTCTTTTACCTAAATGTGGCTTTATTTTCAGTTCTCTGCAAAGGTTGGATTTGGTGCTGGGTGTCCTGGGGGTCCCAGCATCACATCCCCACTGATGTGTGATCACTTCTGAGACCCCCCTTCTCACTAGGGAAATGGGATCAGTTCTTTGCTTCTGGACACACGACCGAGTTTTCATCAAATCCCATCCACTTTGCTTGGACATTTGGGCCGTGTTCACATGTGGCATTAATAATACGAGTTTCACTGTCCAAGTAAAGTGGATGTGATTTCATAGAAACTCCTGCACACTGGGCATCTAAAGGCGCTGCTGAGAGGTGCAGTTTTGTTGCTTTTTTTCTCTTGTCTATGTGAAGTCTGAAAAAAACGCATGTAAAAAACTGCAGTGACTTTTTTAAGTGCAGAATCAAAGCTTTTCTTTACTATAAAAAAAACATTAAAAATGCGGCTTCACATTTGAATCAGAAATGCATCAAATAAAGGGGAAAAAGGCATAAAAAAAATGCAGAAGAAATGCAATAATCAGAGAAGATTGTTATTTTATAGTTTGGTGCGGATCCTGCAGAAAACATGGAGAGGAAAAGCAGCTTAAAAAAATACGGCATTTATGCTACTGTGACGCTCGCAGCCCTGCCCTGGGAAGATGGGGTACTCGGAGCCGGGTCAGATGTTGAGGGGATGTAGCCGTGGCCTGGACCCGTTCCGTGCCCAGGGCCGTCACATTAAAAAGGATGTAAGGGCTTTCAGGGTTGAGTGGTATTTGTCGACTACGCCACCTGTGGTGTCTGGTGAAAGGTCACCAGCGCCGCTAGCAGTCCACTGATGCCCGGTGTCATGGCGGCTAAAGTTCTCACTGCTCCCCACAGGCGGAGCAAGGCCTCAGGGCAGGCAAGGCGGGATGAAGGGGGGTAGCAGTAGCGCGGGGAGTACGGGCACTGCGTCGCGTGGTATGGCGCGTAATGAACAGTCCGGAGGCCATAGGGGTGAACTTCCAAGGCTTTACTCACTCAGAGACGTTAGAGGGAAGGCGACTCCATGCTCCTTGCGGAGTCCTGCGGCCACCAGGAACGGGGGTCCGACTACCTCCGAGGAAGTCCAGTGTTCGGTAGCGACCCTACACCAGAGTGTTCCTGCACTACAGACTTCACCCTTTCCCGTCTGTGCGTGTGTAGATAGGCCGGGTCTCCCTCTGAGCTCCTCTCAGGTGTAGGGCTCGGGTGGCAATTCCTCTCCATCCAAGGTCCGGCGGGATCCTCAGGGCCTAACCGGGCTTTCCCGTCCTGGACGTAGAGTTCAAGGTCGGGTGTCGGTACCCCTCTTGCAGCCGGAATCCCTCTGAATAGATCAGGTAGGTGAGGACAGGTGGCGTGCTCCGCTCCGTCTGCATCCTCCCCGGGACCCATTTGCTAGGGAGCCACACTCTAAAGCTCCCGGGTCTTCTTGATCCTGGTCCTTGGCTGGGTTGAGACATTCCTTGTCTGCAACCTACCTCTCGTCCCATAGATCGGGGTACGAGGGCTGTGTCCCATGCCGTTGCAGGCCCACACAGGATCTGTGCTCCCGGAGGGAAGTCACATTACACACAGTTCATGACAGCACAGTACGACCACTAAGAAGGACAGGTCCACACAGGACCAAGAGGACCAGCTTTGAACCAACGAAGGACCAAGATCAAAGATGGCATTCTATTAAATATGAAATTAGAAGTGTCACTAACTAGTTGTTCCTCCACCCTCACCCACTAACTGGTTCCTACCACTTTGTGTTCCCCAGGGGAGCAGCACCTAGTGCATAGTAGCTCCCTCTGGTGGAGAAATGTGGTGTTGGATGCAAAAGGCTAGGTTACTACCATCACACTGGCCTTACCTCAGAGGAGGAACACCACACTCCATTAAAGAAGTGCAGCATTCCTGTGGCGGTCGAACCCTCAGGGGCGCCACACTACCTGTGAAAACGGCATTTATGCTACTTGTGAACACGGCCTTACAGATGAGCGACCGCTCATCTAACAAAAAATACCTCATATAGCGAATGTCATAGAAAATATTAAACATCTCTGAAGTCACTCGCCCCCATCCCCTCCTTCCCTCTGTCATTTGCAATCTGAGCTGACACTTCTAGGCCCCGGCCCCACTATCAGTATTCGGTCAGTATTTTTTCTCAGGAGTGGGAACCAAAACCAGTAGTGGGTGATAAATGCAGAATTGGTGACTTGTTTCTATTCTACCTTTTCTCTGATTGTTCCTCACCTGGTTTTGGCTCCCACTCCTGAGAAAAAATACTGACCGAATATTGACCGAATACTGATAGTCGGGCCGTGGCCAAAGATGTAGGATTGTACAAATTACTTATAGCGTCAAGTGAACCAGTCTAATGAACATGCAGGCCGCCCCTTGTGAAGAGAAAGGATTAAATAACACACACTGGTATGGGGCCATCTAGGACTGGCACACACTGGCATGGGGCTATCTAGCACTGGCACAAACTGGTATGGGGGCATCTAGCACTGGCACACACTGGTATGGAGCATCTAGAACTGGCACACACTGGTATGGGAGCATCTAGGACTGGCACACACTGGTATGGGGCCATCTAGGACTGGCACACACTGGTATGGGAGCATCTAGGACTGGCACACACTGGTATGGGGCATCTAGGACTGGCACACTGGTATGGGGCCATCTAGGACTGGCACACTGGTATGGGGCCATCTAGGACTGGCACACACTGGTATGGGGCATCTAGGACTGGCACATACTGGTATGGGGCCATCTAGGACTGGCACACACTGGTATGGGACATCTAGGACAGGCACACACTGGTATGGGCCATCTAGGACTGGCACACACTGGTATGGGGCATCTAGGACTGGCACATACTGGTATGGGGCCATCTAGGACTGGCACACTGGTATGGGGGCATCATGCTCTGGCACACACTGGTATGGGCATCTAGGACTGGCACACACTAGTATGGGGGCATCTAGGACTGGCAAACACTGGTATGGGGCATCTAGGACTGGCACACACTGGTATGGGGGCATCTAGCACTGGCACACACTGGTATGGGGCATCTAGGACTGGCACACACTGGTATGGGGCATCTAGGACTGGCACACACTGGTATGGTGTCATCTAGGACTGGGACACACTGGTATGGGGCATGTAGGACTGGCACACACTGGTATGGGGGCATCTTGGACTGGCACATACTGGTATGGAGCATATAGGATTAGCACACGCTGGTATGGGGCAACTAGGACTGGCAAATACTGGTATGGGGGCATTCAGGACTGGCACATTGGTATGAGGCCATTGAGGACTGACACACACAGGTATGGGGGCATCTAGGACTGGCACATACTGGTATGGGGCATCTAGGACTGGCACATACTTGTATGGGGGCATCTAGGACTGGCAGACACTGGTACGGGGCATCTAGGACTGGCACACACTGGTATATGGGCATCTAGGACTGGCACACACTGGTATAAGGATATCTAGGACTGGCACACACTGGTATATGGATATCTAGGACTGGCACACACTGGTATGGGGCCATCTAGGACTGGCACAAACTGGCATGGGGCTATCTAGGACTGGCACAAACTGGCATGGGGATATCTAGGACTGGCACAAACTGGCATGGGGATATCTAGGACTGACACACACTGGTATGGGGCCATATCGGACTAGCACGCACTGGTATGGGGCATCTAGGACTGGTACAGATGATATAAGGCCATTTAGGACAGGCACACACTGGTGTGGGGGTATCTAGGACTGGCACACACTGGTATGGGGGCATCTAGGACTGGCAGATACTGGTATGAAGCATATAGGATTAGCACACACTGGTATGGGGCATCTAGGACTGGCACATACTGGTGGGACCATTTAGGACTGGCACATACTGGTATGCAGCATCTAGGACTGGCACATTCTGGTATGGGGGCATCTAGTACTGACAAACTGGTATTGGACCATTTACGACTGACACACACTGGTATGTGGGCATCTAGAACTGGCACATACTGGTACGGAGCATATAGGACTGGCACACACTGGTATGGAGGCATCTAGGACTGGCACACACTGGTATGGGGGCATCTGGGACTGGCACACACTAGTATGGGGGCATCTAGGACTGGCACATACTGGTATGG
This sequence comes from Phyllobates terribilis, assembly GCF_046119375.1. Lineage (NCBI taxonomy): Eukaryota > Metazoa > Chordata > Amphibia > Anura > Dendrobatidae > Phyllobates > Phyllobates terribilis. Next base: position 59,941,524 of record NW_027362763.1, read on the forward strand.
AGCATATAGGATTGGCACACACTGGTATGGGGCCATGTAGGACTGGCACACACTGGTATGGGGGCATCTAATACTGGCACACACTGGTATGGGGGCATCTAGGACTGGCACACACTGGTATGGGGCCATCTAGGACTGACACACACTGGTATGGGGCATCTATGACTGGCACACACTGGTATGGGGGCATCTATGACTGGCACACACTGGTATGGGGGCATCTATGACTGGCACACACTGGTATGTGGCATCTAGGACTGGCACACACTGGTATGGGGGCATCTAGGACTAGCACACACTGGAATATGGACATCTAGGACTGGAACACACTGGTATGGGGCCATCTAGGACTGGCACAAACTGGCATGGGGCTATCTAGGACTGGCACAAATTGGTATGAGGGCATCTAGCACTGGCACACACTGGTATAGGACATCTGGGACTGGCACACACTGGTATGGGGGCATTTGACACTGGCAGACACTGGTATGGGGCATCTAGGACTAGCACACACTGGTATGGGGGCATCTAGCACTGGCACACAGTGGTATGGGGTATCTATTACTGGCACACACTTGTATGCGGCATATAGGACTGGCATACACTGGTATGGGGCATCTAGGACTAGCATACACTGGTATGGGGGCATCTAGCACTGGCACACAGTGGTATGGGGTATCTATTACTGGCACACACTTGTATGCGGCATATAGGACTGGCATACACTGGTATGGGGCATCTAGGACTAGCATACACTGGTATGGGGGCATCTAGCACTGGCACACAGTGGTATGGGGTATCTATTACTGGCACACACTTGTATGCGGCATATAGGACTGGCATACACTGGTATGGGGCATCTAGGACTAGCATACACTGGTATGGGGGCATCTAGCACTGGCACACAGTGGTATGGGGTATCTATTACTGGCACACACTTGTATGCGGCATCTAGGACTGGCATACACTGGTATGGGGCATCTAGGACTGGCACACACTAGTATGGGGGCATCAAGGACCGGCACACACTGATATGGGGCATCTAGGACTGGCACACACTGGTATGGGGGCATTTAGCACTGGCACACACTGGTATGGGGCATCTAGCACTGGCACACACTGGTATGGGGCATCTGGGACTGGCACACACTGGTATGGGGGCATTTAACACTGGCAGACACTGGTATGGGGTATCTATGACTAGCACACACTGGTATGGGGGCATCTAGCACTGGCACACAGTGGTATGGGGAATCTATGACTGGCACACACTTGTATGGGGCATCTAGGACTGGCATACACTGGTATGGGGCCTCTAGCACTGGCATACACTGGTATGGGGCATTTAGGACTGGCAGATACTGGTATGAAGCATATAGGATTAGCACACACTGGTATGGGGCATCTAGGACTGGCACATACTGGTGGGACCATTTAGGACTGGCACATACTGGTATGCAGCATCTAGGACTGGCACATTCTGGTATGGGGGCATCTAGTACTGACAAACTGGTATTGGACCATTTACGACTGACACACACTGGTATGTGGGCATCTAGAACTGGCACATACTGGTACGGAGCATATAGGACTGGCACACACTGGTATGGAGGCATCTAGGACTGGCACACACTGGTATGGGGGCATCTGGGACTGGCACACACTAGTATGGGGGCATCTAGGACTGGCACATACTGGTATGGAGCATATAGGATTGGCACACACTGGTATGGGGCCATGCAGGACTGGCACACACTGGTATGGGGGCATCTAATACTGGCACACACTGGTATGGGGGCATCTAGGACTGGCACACACTGGTATGGGGCCATCTAGGACTGGCACACACTGGTATGGGGCCATCTAGGACTGACACACACTGGTATGGGGCATCTATGACTGGCACACACTGGTATGGGGGCATCTAGGACTGGCACACACTGGTATGTGGCATCTAGGACTGGCACACACTGGTATGGGGGCATCTAGGACTAGCACACACTGGAATATGGACATCTAGGACTGGAACACACTGGTATGGGGCCATCTAGGACTGGCACAAACTGGCATGGGGCTATCTAGGACTGGCACAAATTGGTATGAGGGCATCTAGCACTGGCACACACTGGTATAGGACATCTGGGACTGGCACACACTGGTATGGGGGCATTTGACACTGGCAGACACTGGTATGGGGCATCTAGGACTAGCACACACTGGTATGGGGGCATCTAGCACTGGCACACAGTGGTATGGGGTATCTATTACTGGCACACACTTGTATGCGGCATATAGGACTGGCATACACTGGTATGGGGCATCTAGGACTAGCATACACTGGTATGGGGGCATCTAGCACTGGCACACAGTGGTATGGGGTATCTATTACTGGCACACACTTGTATGCGGCATATAGGACTGGCATACACTGGTATGGGGCATCTAGGACTAGCATACACTGGTATGGGGGCATCTAGCACTGGCACACAGTGGTATGGGGTATCTATTACTGGCACACACTTGTATGCGGCATTTAGGACTGGCATACACTGGTATGGGGCATCTAGGACTGGCACACACTAGTATGGGGGCATCAAGGACCGGCACACACTGATATGGGGCATCTAGGACTGGCACACACTGGTATGGGGGCATCTAGCACTGGCACACACTGGTATGGGGCATCTAGCACTGGCACACACTGGTATGGGGCATCTGGGACTGGCACACACTGGTATGGGGGCATTTAACACTGGCAGACACTGGTATGGGTTATCTATGACTAGCACACACTGGTATGGGGGCATCTAGCACTGGCACACAGTGGTATGGGGCATCTATGACTGGCACACACTTGTATGGGGCATCTAGGACTGGCATACACTGGTATGGGGCCTCTAGCACTGGCATACACTGGTATGGGGCATTTAGGACTGGCACACACTAGTATGGGGGCATCTAAGACTGGCACACACTGGTATGGGGCATCTAGGACTGGCACACACTGGTATGGGGCATCTAGGACTGGCACACATTGCTATGGGGCCATCTAGGACTGGCACACACTGGTATGGGGCATCTAGGACTGGCACACACTGGTATGGGGCATCTAGGACTGGCACACACTGGTATGAGGGCATCTAGGACTGGCACACACTGGTATGGGGCATCTAGGACTGGTACACACTGGTATGGTGGCATCTAGGACTGGCGCACACTGGTATGGGGGATCTAGAACTGACACACTGATATGGGGCCATCTAGGACTGGCACACACTGGTGTGAGGCATCTAGGACTGGCACACACTGGTATGGGGGCATCTAGGACTGGCACACACTGGTATGGGGCCATCTAGGACTGACACACACTGGTATGGGGCATCTATGACTGGCACACACTGGTATGGGGGCATCTAGGACTGGCACACACTGGTATGTGGCATCTAGGACTGGCACACACTGGTATGGGGGCATCTAGGACTAGCACACACTGGAATATGGACATCTAGGACTGGAACACACTGGTATGGGGCCATCTAGGACTGGCACAAAGTGGCATGGGGCTATCTAGGACTGGCACAAATTGGTATGAGGGCATCTAGCACTGGCACACACTGGTATAGGACATCTGGGACTGGCACACACTGGTATGGGGGCATTTGACACTGGCAGACACTGGTATGGGGCATCTAGGACTAGCACACACTGGTATGGGGGCATCTAGCACTGGCACACAGTGGTATGGGGTATCTATTACTGGCACACACTTGTATGCGGCATATAGGACTGGCATACACTGGTATGGGGCATCTAGGACTAGCATACACTGGTATGGGGGCATCTAGCACTGGCACACAGTGGTATGGGGTATCTATTACTGGCACACACTTGTATGCGGCATATAGGACTGGCATACACTGGTATGGGGCATCTAGGACTAGCATACACTGGTATGGGGGCATCTAGCACTGGCACACAGTGGTATGGGGTATCTATTACTGGCACACACTTGTATGCGGCATCTAGGACTGGCATACACTGGTATGGGGCATCTAGGACTGGCACACACTAGTATGGGGGCATCAAGGACCGGCACACACTGATATGGGGCATCTAGGACTGGCACACACTGGTATGGGGGCATCTAGCACTGGCACACACTGGTATGGGGCATCTAGCACTGGCACACACTGGTATGGGGCATCTGGGACTGGCACACACTGGTATGGGGGCATTTAACACTGGCAGACACTGGTATGGGGTATCTATGACTAGCACACACTGGTATGGGGGCATCTAGCACTGGCACACAGTGGTATGGGGCATCTATGACTGGCACACACTAGTATGGGGCATCTAGGACTGGCATACACTGGTATGGGGCCTCTAGCACTGGCATACACTGGTATGGGGCATTTAGGACTGGCACACACTAGTATGGGGGCATCTAGGACTGGCACACACTGGTATGGGGCATCTAGGACTGGCACACACTGGTATGGGGCATCTAGGACTGGCACACATTGCTATGGGGCCATCTAGGACTGGCACACACTAGTATGGGGCATCTAGGACTGGCACACACTGGTATGGGGAATCTAGGACTGGCACACACTGGTATGAGGGCATCTAGGACTGGCACACACTGGTATGGGGCATCTAGGACTGGTACACACTGGTATGGTGGCATCTAGGACTGGCGCACACTGGTATGGGGGATCTAGAACTGACACACTGATATGGGGCCATCTAGGACTGGCACACACTGGTGTGAGGCATCTAGGACTGGCACACACTGGTATGGGGGCATCTTGGACTGGCACATACTGGTATGGAGCATATAGGATTAGCACACACTGGTATGGGGCAACTAGGACTGGCAAATACTGGTATGGGGGCATTCAGGACTGGCACACTGGTATGGGGCCATTGAGGACTGACACACACAGGTATGGGGGCATCAAGGACTGGCACATACTGGTATGGGGCATCTAGGACTGGCAAACTGGTATTGGACCATTTAGGACTAACACACACTGGTTTGGGGGCATCTAGAACTGGCACATACTGGTACGGAGCATATAGGACTGGCACACTGGTATGGGGGCATCTAGGACTGGCACACACTGGTACGGGGCATCTAGGACTGGCACACACTGGTATATGGGCATCTAGGACTGGCACACACTGGTATATGGGCATCTAGGACTGGCACACACTGGTATATGGATATCTAGGACTGGCACACACTGGTATGGGGCCATCTAGGACTTGCACAAACTGGCATGGGGCTATCTAGGACTGGCACAAACTGGCATGGGGATATCTAGGACTGACGCACACTGGTATGGGGCCATATCGGACTAGCACACACTGGTGTGGGGCATCTAGGACTGGTACACACTGGTATGGGGGCATCTAGGACTGGCACACACTGGTATGAAGCACATAGGATTAGCACACACTGGTATGTGGCATCTAGGACTGGCACATACTGGTATGGGGCATCTAGGACTGGCAAACTGGTATGGGACCATTTAGGACTGGCACATACTGGTATGGGGCATCTAGGACTGGCACATTCTGGTATGGGGGCATCTAGTACTGACAAACTGGTATTGGACCATTTAGGACTGACACACACTGGTATGTGGGCATCTAGAACTGGCACATACTGGTACGGAGCATATAGGACTGGCACTCACTGGTATGGGGGCATCTAGGACTGGCCCACACTGGTATGGGGCATCTAGGACTGGCACAAACTGGTATATGCGCATCTAGGACTGCCACACACTGATATATGGATATCTAGGACTGGCACACACTGGTACGGGGCATCTAGCACTGGCACATCCTGGTATGGGGCATCTAGGACAGGTAGACACCCTGGTATGGGGCCATATCGGACTAGCACACACTGGTACGGGGCCATCTAGGACTGGCACACACTGGTATGGGGCCATCTAGGACTGGCACACACTGGTATGGGGCCATATAGGACAGGCACACACTGGTATGGGGCCATATAGGACAGGCACACACTGGTATGGGGCATGTAGGACTGACATACACTGGTATGGGGCATCTAGGACTGGCACACACTGGTATGGGGAAATCTAGGACTGGCACATACTGGCAAGGGGCCATTTAGGACTGACACAAACTGGTATGGGGCCATCTAGGACTGGCATACACTGGTATGGGGCATCTAGGACTGACACACTGGTATAGGGTATGTAAGACTGGCACATACTGGATTGGGGCTATCTAGGACTGGCACACAATGGTATGGGGGCATGTAGGACTGGCACACACTGGTATGGGGGCATGTAGGACTGTCACACAATGGTATGGTGCCATCTAGGACTGGCACATACTGGTATTGGGGCATCTAGGACTGGCACACACTGATATGTGGCCATATAGGACTGGCACACAGTGGTATGGGGCATCTAGGACTGGCACACACTGGTATGGGGCTATCTAGTATAGGCACACACTGGTATGGGGGCATCTAGGACTGGCACACACTGGTATGGAGCAATCTAGGACTGGCACACACTGGTATGGGGCATCAGGGACTGGCACACACTGGTATTGGGGCATCTCTGACTGGCACACACTGGTATTGGGGCATCTAGGACTGGCACACACTGATATGTGGCCATATAGGACTGGCACACAGTGGTATGGGGCATCTAGGACTGGCACACACTGGTATGGTGCTATCTAGTATAGGCACACACTGGTATGGGGGCATCTAGGACTGGCACACACTGGTATGGAGCAATCTAGAACTGGCACACACTGGTATGGGGCATCAGGGACTGGCACACACTGGTATGGGGCATCTAGGACTGGCACACACTGGTATGGGGCATCTAGGACTGGCACACACTGGTATGGGGCATCTAGGACTGGCACACACTGGTTTGGGGCATCTAGGACTGGCACACACTGGTATGGGGCTATCTAGTATAGGCACACACTGGTATGGGGGCATCTAGTATAGGCACACACTGGTATGGGGGCATCTAGGACTGGCACACACTGGTATGGGGGCATCTAGGACTGGCACACACTGGTATGGAGCAATCTAGGACTGGCACACACTGGTATGGGGCATCAGGGACTGGCACACACTGGTATTGGGGCATCTCTGACTGGCACACACTGGTATTGGGGCATCTAGGACTGGCACACACTGATATGTGGCCATATAGGACTGGCACACAGTGGTATGGGGCATCTAGGACTGGCACACACTGGTATGGTGCTATCTAGTATAGGCACACACTGGTATGGGGGCATCTAGGACTGGCACACACTGGTATGGAGCAATCTAGAACTGGCACACACTGGTATGGGGCATCAGGGACTGGCACACACTGGTATGGGGCATCTAGGACTGGCACACACTGGTATGGGGCATCTAGGACTGGCACACACTGGTATGGGGCATCTAGGACTGGCACACACTGGTTTGGGGGCATCTAGGACTGGCACACACTGGTTTGGGGGCATATAGGACTGGCACACACTGGTATGGGGGGCACCTAGGCCTGGCACACACTGGTATGGGGGGCACCTAGGCCTGGCACACACTGGTATGGGGGCATCTAGGACTGACACACTGGTATGTGGCATCAAGACTGGCACACACTGGCATGATATAAGTCTGGCTCCCTTTCCCCATGTATAAGTACATACCGTGTAGCTGGATGTAATGGTGACACGGCTCCACAGCAGCACTGCCCTGTCCGCTCCTCACACCCTGCGGCCTCCTCACATCACTAGGAGTCGTCATTCACAGCGCACATTACATGAGCGGCCCTCAGCGCTCACACTCAGCTCTCGCGGCCCTCACGCTCGGCCCCCGCGGCTCTCACGCTCGGCCCCCGCGGCGCTCACACTCGGCTCCTGCGGCGCGCAGACATTGTCTCCATGGTAGCAGAAACAGGAAGCTCCAAGGCAGGGGGTGGGGCCTCCATGTGGCACCGCCTCCTCATCCAGGTGTCACTGATTGGCCGGTGGGCATGTTAACCATTGCGGTGCTGGGCGCCGGTGACTTTCTGCTCCGCGATACTGAATGTGCGTCTGAGAAACCAGCGCTGTTACCGGCGGCCCCCGGTCTTCAGTACCGGATCGGGGCTCTGCTTCTTGCCGATTTGGGGAACCGGCTGTAATTTTAACAATGGCTTCCCCCAGACCGGTAAGATCCGGCTGAATCCCACCCTGTGTCAGGTGTTCTTCATTTCATTGATATAAATTAATTTATTTTGAGATAAAAATAATCAATAACAAAATATTGCACTGGGGAACAATGGCGTCTAAATTGTATCAGCGAGAGCCCATCAGCGAGCTCTGACAGGGGACGTGTGGCTCCTTTATCTGGGATCCTCTCTGATTTATGACCACATCAGCTCAGCTTTGATGTGGTCTGTGGTGATAAATCAGCTGAGAGGAGCTCAGAATAGGACAGATAACAGAGTTACAGTCTCTCTGATAAGCCTCAACGGCTGCTCCATACACGTTACCTGTGAGCGGTTTGGCGGCATTATTAGTTGGGTGTATGGGATTTTGTATGCTGACAATACTCTTTATGCTGACATTATTTTGATCCTGGTGTTATTACATCTCCTCCATATAGCGGTATTATTAGGACACTATATGTTAGTATTATGTGGGCTCTGTATGGCAGCATTACGTGGTGGTCTTTATCATGCGTTGCCATAAGGACATTGTATTGTAATGTTATTTTATATTTCATTGTCACAATATCGTCCAACATATACAGGTGCATCTCACAAAATTAGAATATCATCAAAAAGTTAATTTATTTCAGTTCTTCAATACAAAAAGTGAAACTCCTATATTATATAGAGTCATTACACACAGAGTGATCTATTATATAGAGTCATTACACACAGAGTGATCTATTATATAGAGTCATTACACACAGAGCGATCTATTATATAGAGTCACTACACACAGAGGGATCTATTATATAGAGTCATTACACGCAGAGGGATCTATTATATAGAGTCATTACACGCAGAGGGATCTATTATATAGAGTCATTACACGCACAGGGATCTATTATATAGAGTCATTACACCCTATTGGGGGGATATAGAGTCATACACGCAAGGGATCATTATAGAGAGTCATTACACGCAGAGGGGGGGGGGGGGGGGATCTATTATATAGAGTCATTACACACAGAGGGATCTATTATATAGAGTCATTACACACAGGGATCTTATATAGAGTCATTACACGGGATCTATTATATAGAGTCATTACACGCAGAGGGATCTATTATATAGAGTCATTACACGCAGAGGGATCTATTATATAGAGTCATTACACGCAGAGGGATCTATTATATAGAGTCATTACACGCAGAGGGATCTATTATATAGAGTCATTACACGCAGAGGGATCTATTATATAGAGTCATTACACGCAGAGGGATCTATTATATAGAGTCATTACACGCAGAGGGATCTATTATATAGAGTCATTACACGCAGAGGGATCTATTATATAGAGTCATTACACGCAGAGGGATCTATTATATAGAGTCATTACACGCAGAGGGATCTATTATATAGAGTCATTACACGCAGAGGGATCTATTATATAGAGTCATTACACGCAGAGGGATCTATTATATAGAGTCATTACACGCAGAGGGAACTATTATATAGAGTCATTACACGCAGAGGGATCTATTATATAGAGTCATTACACGCAGAGGGATCTATTATATAGAGTCATTACACGCAGAGGGATCTATTATATAGAGTCATTACACACAGAGGGATCTATTATATAGAGTCATTACACACAGAGGGATCTATTATATAGAGTCATTACACACAGAGGGATCTATTATATAGAGTCATTACACACAGAGGGATCTATTATATAGAGTCATTACACACAGAGGGATCTATTATATAGAGTCATTACACACAGAGGGATCTATTATATAGAGTCATTACACACAGAGGGATCTATTATATAGTGCCATTACACACAGAGGGATCTATTATATAGAGTCATTACACACAGAGGGATCTATTATATAGTGCCATTACACACAGAGGGATCTATTATATACAGTCATTACACACAGAGGGATCTATTATATAGAGTCATTACACACAGAGGGATCTATTATATAGAGTCATTACACACAGAGGGATCTATTATATAGAGTCATTACACACAGAGGGATCTATTATATAGTGCCATTACACACAGAGGGATCTATTATATAGAGTCATTACACACAGAGGGATCTATTATATAGAGTCATTACACGCAGAGGGAACTATTATATAGAGTCATTACACGCAGAGGGATCTATTATATAGAGTCATTACACGCAGAGGGATCTATTATATAGAGTCATTACACGCAGAGGGATCTATTATATAGAGTCATTACACGCAGAGGGATCTATTATATAGAGTCATTACACGCAGAGGGATCTATTATATAGAGTCATTACACGCAGAGGGATCTATTATATAGAGTCATTACACACAGAGGGATCTATTATATAGAGTCATTACACACAGAGGGATCTATTATATAGAGTCATTACACACAGAGGGATCTATTATATAGAGTCATTACACACAGAGGGATCTATTATATAGAGTCATTACACACAGAGGGATCTATTATATAGAGTCATTACACACAGAGGGATCTATTATATAGAGTCATTACACACAGAGGGATCTATTATATAGTGCCATTACACACAGAGGGATCTATTATATAGAGTCATTACACACAGAGGGATCTATTATATAGTGCCATTACACACAGAGGGATCTATTATATACAGTCATTACACACAGAGGGATCTATTATATAGAGTCATTACACACAGAGGGATCTATTATATAGAGTCATTACACACAGAGGGATCTATTATATAGAGTCATTACACACAGAGGGATCTATTTCACATGTTTATTTCTGTTAATGTTGATGATTATGGCTTACTGCCAATGAAAACACAACAGTCATTATCTCAGTAAATTAGAATACTTCATAACAACAGCTTGAGAAATGATTTTAAAATCCGAAATGTCCTACTGAAATGTCTGTTCAGTAAATGCCTCAATACTTGGTCGGGGCTCCTTGTGCATCAATTACTGCATCAATGCGGCAATGTGGCATGGAGGTGATCAGCCTGTGGCCCTGCTGAGGGGTTATGGAAGCCCAGGTGGCTTTGATAGCAGCCTTCAGCTCGTCTGCATTGTGGGGTCTGGGGTCTCATCTTCCTCTTGACAATACCCCATAGATTCTCTATAATGGATTCTCTATGGGGTTAAGGTCAGGCGAGTTTGCTGCCAATCAAGCACAGTGATACTGTTGTGTGTAAACCAGGTATTGGTACTTTTGGCAGTGTGGACAAGGGCCAAGTCCTGCTGGACAATGACATTTCCATCTCCAAAAAGCTTGTCGGCAGAGGGAAGCATGAAGTGCTGTAAAATGTCCTGGTAGACGGCTGCGCTGACTTTGGTCTTGATAAAACACAGTGGACCTACACCAGCAGATGACATGGCTCCCCAAACCATCACTGATTATGGAAACTTCACACTAGACCTCAAGCAGCTTGGATTGTGGCCTCTCCACTCTTCCTCCAGACTCTGGGACCTTGTGGAATGCGTCAATGACTGCCTTCTGGACATCTGTCACATCAGCAGTCTTCCCCATGATTGTGGAGCCTACTGAAACAGACTAATGGACCTTTTTAAACGCTTCGGTAGCCTTTGCAGGTGTTTTTCGTTAATTATTCTGATTTACTGAGATAATGACTTTTGTGTTTTCATTGGCTGTAAGCCATAATCATCAACATTACCAGAAATAAACACGTGAAATAGATCACTCTGTGTGTAATGACTCTATATAATAGATCCCTCTGTGTGTAATGACTATATAATAGATCCCTCTGTGTGTAATGACTCTATATAATTGATCACTCTGTGTGTAATGACTCTATATAATAGATCCCTCTGTGTGTAATGACTCTATATAATAGATCCCTCTGTGTGTAATGACTCTATATAATAGACCCATCTGTGTATAATGACTCCATATAATAGATCATTCTGTATGTAATGACTCTATATAATAGATCCCTCTGTGTGTAATGACTCTATATAATAGATCCCTCTGTGTGTAATGACTCTATATAATAGACCCATCTGTGTATAATGACTCCATATAATAGATCACTCTGTGTGTAATGACTCTATATAATAGATCCCTCTGCGTGTAATGATTCTATATAATAGATCCCTCTGCGTGTAATGACTCTATATAATAGATCCCTCTGTGTGTAATGACTCTATATAATAGATCCCTCTGTGTGTAATGACACTATATAATAGATCCCTCTGTGTGTAATGACACTATATAATAGATCCCTCTGTGTGTAATGACTCTATATAATAGATCCCTCTGTGTGTAATGACTCTATATAATAGATCCCTCTGTGTGTAATGACTCTATATAATAGATCCCTCTGTGTGTAATGACTCTATATAATAGATCCCTTTGCGTGTAATGACTCTATATAATAGACCCATCTGTGTATAATGACTCCATATAATAGATCACTCTGTGTGTAATGACTCTATATAATAGATCCCTCTGCGTGTAATGATTCTATATAATAGATCCCTCTGCGTGTAATGACTCTATATAATAGATCCCTCTGTGTGTAATGACTATATAATAGATCCCTCTGTGTGTAATGACACTATATAATAGATCCCTCTGTGTGTAATGACTCTATATAATAGATCCCTGTGTGTAATGACTCTATATAATAGATCCCTCTGTGTGTAATGACTCTATATAATAGATCCCTCTGTGTGTAATGACTCTATATAATAGATCCCTCTGTGTGTAATGACTCTATATAATAGATCCCTCTGTGTGTAATGACTCTATATAATAGATCCCTCTCTGTGTAATGACTCTATATAATAGATCCCTCTGTGTGTAATGACTCTATATAATAGATCCCTCTGTGTGTAATGACTCTATATAATAGATCCCTCTGTGTGTAATGACTCTATATAATAGATCCCTCTGTGTGTAATGACTCTATATAATAGATCCCTCTGTGTGTAATGACTCTATATAATATAAGAATTTCACTTTTTGCTTTGAAGAACTGAAATAAATTAACTTTTTGATGATATTCTAATTTTGTGAGAAGCACCTGTAGAATTTTGAAAGCAAAAATGAGGCAAAATACTGTGTGAGGGGCACAAAGGGGGTAATATACTGTATGAGGGGCAGAATCAGGGCAATATTTTGTGTGTTAGGCACAAAGGGGGGCAGAAAGGGCGGGGGCGCAGAGAAGAAATAATACAGTATGGGGTAGCTAAGGAGACATTATTCTGTGGGGGCATTAAGGGGGTAGTTATGCTGTGTGGAGCACTGACGGGGCGTCCTGTTGTGTGGGATCAATGAGTGGACATTACACTATGGTTATTATCACAGCAAAAGGAAAACAAAAGATTTGTAAAAGTGCATCCGCAGAGCGTTAAATATGACGGTGCGATTATTTGCCTACAGGCCTCTGATATTAGTTGGAGCAGGAGTGGTCTCTGCTTAGCTGAAGGTCGTACTCCCATAATAGATTCCCATAATATTTTGTCTGTGTACAGCCACCACTAGAGGGCGCTCAATGCATAGCAAGTTATAACAGCTTCCATTAAAGGATAAGTCTGTTCCCTCTAGTGGTTATAGAATTCTCCAGAAAATTCTAGAAGATGGTATGTATATAGGGGCTGTAGCTCAGTAGTAGAGCACATGCTAGGCTTGTATGAGGCCCTGGGTTCAATCTCCGGCATCTCCATGTTTTGTAATAGAAAACTTCCAAATGTTCAGAAATCTGATTAATGTGCAGGATTTCACTGGATGTAACACAAAGACCGGACTCAGCACTAAAGTAGGCAATTTTGCTTTTTTATGTAGAGTAACTGTCGGACACTAGGGGGCAGTGTAATCAGCACAGTACTAGAGGAGTCAATTTATTTGCAGGAGTCGGATCCTGGTCCAGCGACTGCAACCATCATTGCCGATGGGAGCCCCGTGAATCTCCTCCTACCTGTCAGCCTCCCCAGCACCTCTTCTGATTTGTAGCCCTGACACAATGTTTTCAAGGCTGCATGTCTGATGCCAGAGGTAGAAGGAAGGTCACAGACAGCGCTCAGTGATTGGCTGCAGCGGTGTATGTTCTCTCAAAGTTAGTACCTTGCTCTCATAACATATATAGGGGATGTAGCTCAGTGGTAGAGCGCATGCTTCTCCTGTGTGAGGCCCCAGGTTCAATCTTTGGCATTTCTAGATATTATGGAAGCTATAATTACTTTTATAAGCCAAAGATCAGTCAGACTAACCTTAGTGCGGGCTTACATTGGATCCCGATAATAATGTCAGGGGGAATATTTATCATTGCTTTATTGCTATATTTATGTTGCTCAATTAGCAATATTTCATTGTCGTAAATGCTTGCACCAAAATATTCAGTCTTTTACTACATTTATTACATCATTTTTTCTATCTGTGCAAAACCTTGAGCCCACACATCAGTTAGCTTTGCAGAACTTTGGAGAGACGACGGGTGAATAGTATTTCTGAAGATTTGCAAGTTTCTAGTTATTTATCACTAAACATGGAGATGCCGGAGATTGAACCCGGGGCCTCTTACATGTGAAGCATGCGCTCTACCACTGAGCTCCATCCCCTGTACTTGTGCCTGGACCATGTTCTAAATACAAGACACAGCACATAGTGTGTCGCCCCCTTTGATCCTCTCCATTTATTGCCCACTTTATGGCCCCTATACAGCATACTGCCTCCTTTGTGCCCCCACACAGTATATTGCCCCCTTTGTACCCCCTTATAGTATGCTGCCCTCTCAGCGCCCCCACACAGAAATAGTGAATTTCATCACAACAAAAATACTCCTGCTCCTCCGGGACGTTGCAGGTGTAGCTGGCGGTTGGTGTCAGCACGGTGACGTCACTGCATAACACCAACCTGCGCAGGAGCGACACTGCAGAGGTCGATACATGGCTCAGCGGACTGCATCACATATGATGGGTTTAGATACACGGCTCAGCGGACTGCATCACATATGATGGGTTTAGATACACGGCTCAGCGGACTGCATCACATATGATGGGTTTAGATACACGGCTCAGCGGACTGCATCACATATGATGGGTTTAGATACACGGCTCAGCGGACTGCATCACATATGATGGGTTTAGATACACGGCTCAGCGGACTGCATCACATATGATGGGTTTAGATACACGGCTCAGCGGACTGCATCACATATGATGGGTTTAGATACACGGCTCAGCGGACTGCATCACATATGATGGGTTTAGATACACAGCTCAGTGGACTGCATCACATATGATGGGTTTAGATACATGGCTCAGCGGACTGCATCACATATGATGGGTTTAGATACACGGCTCAGCGGACTGCATCACATATGATGGGTTTAGATACACGGCTCAGCGGACTGCATCACATATGATGACCCTAGATACATGGGTCTGCACATTCAGTGAAAAGCCTCATTCCGATGTCTGTAATGCAGGGACGTCTGAATGAGGCTTTACATTGACTGAGCAGAGCTGGACACTGCGGTGACAGCAGTGGTGAGCACAGGGGGGGGCAGCCGGTCACTGTGATACTGGGCTACAACCTGTCCCCACCGCTGGAAATCATCTCCACAGTCCTGCTGTCACTGCTCAGAGCAGCGCTGTGGCGGCGGGTTGTCCCAGCGGTGAGAGCAGCTCCTTGGCCTCGTATCACAGTGACAGGCTGCCCCCTCTGAGCTCACCGCTCGCAACCCTGACACTCCGCTGTCCCGCACATCCGGTCACCGCTGAGCGCTGATAGGGGGAAACTGTAACTCAGAGCACAGCTCTGGACTACAATAAAATGGCGCACAACTCCTCTCACAGCTGAGAACAGGCAGGGCTGGTTTTAGACAAATTGGGGCCCTGGACAAAAGTTTAAAGTGGGGTCCCAAATGCTCATGTAAATCAGTTGCATTTCCTTGCGCTGAGTTCAGACTGTTAAATGAGCACAACCGACAATATTGAAGTGGTTCAGCGCTTGTTTCCCGGCCTCTTCACATCGGCTGAGGAAGAAGGATGAGGACAGAACGATCACTAATGGATCAGTCTGTCCCCGCACAGTGTCATGTTATCTGCAGGTTACACTGGGCGATGGGCTGCAGAGAACAAGGATTTTTGTTCCACCATAAACAATCCAATCAGCAGATGAATGAGAAGCATTTTGCTGGTTCGTTGGGTGATGGTTACACCTATGAACTCTCGTCTGCGCTGCCGGGATTTATAAATGCAGGTGCTGCACACACATACAGTGCCTACAAGTGGTATTCAACCCCCTGCAGATTTAGCTGGTTGACACATGCGGAATTAACTTGGCATTGTGACATTTGTACTGTAGATCAGCCTGGAAGTGGGAAATGCACTGCAGCAATTTTTTTTTTTTTTTTTTTTTAAAACGTTAAAAGTTAATTCAGAGTGTCATTTATTATTCAACCCCTCAAACCACAAGAATTCTGTTTGGTCCCCCAAAAGTATTAAGAAGTAGTTCAGGCACCAAGAATAATGAGCTTCACATGTGTGGATTAAAGATCTCTTTTGCCAGCCTTTTCTGACTATTTAAGACCCTCCCCAAACTTGTGAACAGCACTCAGACATGGTCAACATGGGAAAGACAAAGGAGCATTCCAAGGCCATCAGAGACAAGATCGTGGAGGGTCACAAGGCTGGCAAGGGGTACAAAACCCTTTCCAAGGAGTTGGGCCTACCTGTCTCCACTGTTGGGAGCATCATCCGTAAGTGGAAGGCTTATGGAACTACTGTTAGCCTTCCACGGCCTGGACAGCCTTTGAAAGTGTCCTCCCGTGCCGAGGCCAGGCTTGTCCGAAGAGTCAAGGCTAACCCAAGGACAACAAGGAAGGAGCTCCGGGAAGATCTCATGGCAGTGGGGACATTGGTTTCAGTCAATACCATAAGTAACGTACTCCACCGCAATGGTCTCCGTTCCAGACGAGCCTGTATGGTACCTTTACTTTCAAAGCGTCATGTCAAGGCTCGTCTACAGTTTGCTCATGATCACTTGGAGGACTCTGAGACAGACTGGTTCAAGGTTCTATGGTCTGATGAGACCAAGATCGAGATCTTTGGTGCCAACCACACACGTGACGTTTGGAGACTGGATGGCACTGCATACGACCCCAAGAATACCATCCCTACAGTGAAGCATGGTGGTGGCAGCATCATGCTGTGGGGCTGTTTCTCAGCCAAGGGGCCTGGCCATCTGGTCCGCATCCATGGGAAGATGGATAGCACGGCCTACCTGGAGATTTTGGCCAAGAACCTCCGCTCCTCCATCAAGGATCTTAAGATGGGTCGTAATTTCATCTTCCAACAAGACAACGACCCAAAGCACACAGCCAAGAAAACCAAGGCCTGGTTCAAGAGGGAAAAAGTCAAGGTGTTGGAGTGGCCTAGTCAGTCTCCTGACCTTAACCCAATTGAAAACTTGTGGAAGGAGCTCAAGAATAAAGTCCACATGAGACACCCAAAGAACCTAGATAACTTGGAGAAGATCTGCATGGAGGAGTGGGCCAAGATAACTCCACAGACCTGTGCCGGCCTGATCAGGTCTTATAAAAGACGATTATTAGCTGTAATTGCAAACAAGGGTTATTCCATAAAATATTAAACATAGGGGTTGTATAATAATTGACCCACACTTTTATGTTTAAAATGTAATAAAATTCAACTGAGCAACATAACTTTTTGGTTTGTAAGATTTATGCTTCTGTTCATAAAACCTACTCTCGTTTGCAGTTTGAAGGCTCTAACTTATTTGCATCTTATCAAACCAGCTAAATCTGCAGGGGGTTGAATACTACTTGTAGGCACTGTATGTATATACAGTCATGGCTGAAAGTGTTGGCCTCTTGAAATTGTTCAAGAAAATTAAAGATTTCTCCCAGAAAATTCTTACAGTTCCACATATTGTTACACACAGGTATATGTCCTTTGTGTGTATTGGAACAACAGAAATAAAGCAGAGAAAAAAAGGCAAATTGTACATAATTTCACACAAAACCCCCAAAATGGGCCGGATAAAAATGAGGGTAGACAACTCTGTTTCAAGCATGTGATGATCGTTCAAACTCACCAGATTTTCAGAAATCTAATGTGCGGGAATTCACCTACGCATCTATGCGAGTACCAGGTGAACAGTGTATAGTAGTATTATGTATGGTGGCATGTGTTCTCGATATGGTCGTATTATGTGGTCTCTGTATGGTAGTATTATATGATAGTATTATATGAGAGCTGTATGGTAGTAGTATGTGGACACTGTATAGTAGTACTATGTGGGCTCTGTAAGTAGTATTATTTGGTTGCTGTATGCTAGTATTTTGTGGGCTCTGCATAACAGTATGCGGACTATGTATGGTAGTATTATTATGTGGACACCCTATAATGTTATGTGGTCTCTGTATGGTAGTATTATTTGATAGTATTATATGAGAGCTGTATGGTAGTAGTATTATTATGTGGACACCCTATAATGTTATGTGGGCTCTGTATGGTAATATTATAAATCTATGGTAGTATTATCTAGTGGTATCATGTGGGCAGTGCATTCTATGATGTTATGTGAGCTCTACTGTAGTATTATGTGGGCTCTGTATTGTAGGCTCTGTATGGAAGTATTATGTGGGCTCTGTATGGTTGTGTTATGTGGGCTCTGTATGGTAGTATTATGTGGTCTCTGTATGGTAGTATGTAGGCTCTGTATGGAAGTATTATGTGGGCTCTGTATGGAAGTATTATGTGGGCTCTGTATGGAAGTATTATGTGGGCTCTGTATGGAAGTATTATGTGGGCTCTGTATGGTAGTGTTATGTGGGCTCTGTATGGTAGTGTTATGTGGACACTGTATGATAATATTACATGGGTGTGGGTGCTGTATGGTAGTATTATGTGGGTGCTTTAGTGTAGTATTATGTGGGTGCTCTAGTGTAGTGTTATGTGAGCTTTGCATTGTAGTATTATGTGAGCTTTGTATTGTAGTATTAAGTGGGCTCTGTATTGTAGTATTATGTGAGCTTTGTATTGTAGTATTATGCGGGCTTTGTATTGTAGTATTATTTGAGCTTTGTATTGTAGTATTATTTGAGCTTTGTATTGTAGTATTATGTGAACTTTGTACTGTAGTATTATACGGGCTTTGTATTGTAGTATTATGCAGGCTTTTTATTGTAGTATTATGTGAGCTTTGTATTGTAGTATTATGTGGGCTTTGTATTGTAATATTATGTAAGCTTTGTATTGTAGTATTATGTGAGCTTTGTATTGTAGTATTATGTGAGCTTTGTATTGTAGTATTGTGTGAGCTTTGTATGGTAGTATTATGTGGGCTTTGTATGGTAGTATTATGTGGGCTTTGTATTGTAGTATTATGTGGGCTTTGTATTGTAGTATTATGTGGGCTCTGTATTGTAGTATTATGTGGGTGCTATATTGTAGTATTGTGTGAGCTTTGTATGGTAGTATTATGTGGGCTTTGTATTGTAGTATTATGTGGGCTCTGTATGGTAGTATTATGTGGGTGCTATATAGTAGTATTATATAGACACTTTATGGCAATATTATGTGGGCTCTGTATTGTAGTATTGTATAGGCTCCGTATGGCGGTATTATGTAGGCGCTATGTAGTAGTATTAAGTGGACATTTTATGGTAGCATTACATAGGCTCTGTATGGCGGTATTCGTTGTGCACTGAAATTAGTAAATTTTATTGTTTTCAATTTATAATAATCCCAAATAGTAACATTTATAAACTCGCCCCCCCCCCCATATTAGTACCAACACCACTGTACCATATAATGCTGACTGTATAATGTTTCCACTCCAGGGCCTGTATCTGATAAAACATGCTCCCCGGTTCATTCATTTTGCTCCTGAAATTCTTCGACTTTTTGTAGTTTTAATTGGTGCCGACCAACTCCGCCAACTTTGTAAAAAACAGGTTAAGCTTAGCCAGGATGGGGCATTTCTTGTGGTGGCAAATGCAGCTGTAAGTAAATTTATTAAAGGGGAAGTGCCCAGTGATTGGCTTCAGCGCTATATGTTCCTGAATTTGCCAGTACAGCCTATACAGGGGATGTAGCTCAGTGGTAGAGAACATGCTATGCACAGGGCCGCCATCAGGGTTTTACTACCCTTACTGGTGTAAGGGGCCCGGTGAGCAGAAGCCAAGAGGGGGGGCCTGGATTGGGTGAGATATGCTGGCAGCGTGTCTAACCCAGCTGGGCTGCCGCTCTTTACTTCTACTCACCGGGACCCAGGGCAGGGGCGTTGTTAGCCAGTTACATTCGGCACATGAGCCCCATACCTGAGGGCACCTTCTTCCAGAGCAGCCTGACACAGAAACGCTACATTTCCTGACTCCTCTCCTGCACCTGGGAGCACAACACACACGTGACCGCTCCTGCAAGTGTCTGTACTTAATGAAGGAGAGGAGCTAACAGGGTATGTGCACACTGTCTGGATTAGCTACGGTTTTGCCGCTGCAGAATTTCTGCACCATTTCCGCACCTAATGTGCAAATTAGGTTACTTGCGGTTTTTGATGCGTTTTTTGATGCATGCGTTTTTCATGTCTTCATGTTGAAATTAGAGAATAGTTTTTTTTTAAAACAAACTTTATTGATCATCATGTAACGTTTTTGTGTGCGTTTCCGCTATTGTATCACACGTAGTTTTTACACATGTGGATTTTCCTCATCAGAAGAACCAGGAGCCGCTGCAGTGCTGCACTCAGTGCTCTGCTCCGGCGGCTGCAATCTTCAGACAGTGCAGGCTCTGCCCACACCCCGGAGACACCTGCAGACCAGACTGCTGCCTCCAGGCTGAAAAAGCCTCCTCTCTGCTAGTCTGCTCTGCTATGGGGATACTAGTCCCCCTGCCGCCTATTTGCCACTATTACTTCTCAGCAGCCTCACAGCAATCATTATACCTCCCCCTCATGTCTTTCCAGAACAGCTAGTAGTCGGCAAAGGAAGGGGGAGGGGAGCAGTCCACTATGCACAGAGCTGCACATGGAGAGCTTAGCGAGGGTCCTGTGCCCCCCACCGCATGAGACTGAGGAGGATGCATGATGCCATGTCCTCTACACAAAGTGTACATGTGTATAATATATGTGACGCGCCCCCTGGGCCTGTGTTGTGCAGGGGAACCCGGAACCGGGCCTGTTGTAGAATGCTGGGGGTTGTAGTCGCCGTGTGGCGGTGACCCGGTCCGTGCCCAGGGTGGTCAAACCAGTGGCAGTCTTAATGTATAGCAAATGTCCGACTACGCCACCCGTGGATTGCGGTCAGTGGGGACCGCCGCTGCGCTGCCGACCGCTGAGGCTGATGTTGTTTGCGCAGCCGAGTATGGGATAACTCCCCACGGGAGAAGTTTTGCTTCAGGGCAGCTAATGTGAGAGATGATGGGAGTGATGGTGTGAGGGTCCCAGTGCTAATGGTGCTGGTGCGGCAAGGAATCACAGAGACGTGAGGTGCAGTTCAGGGTCTTTACTGATGGTACAAGGCAGACCCTCCCGGGAGTACTGGCTAGTATAAGGGGCCTGGTCAGTCTGCGAGCAAGCAGGAGTTCCCCTGGCCAGGTGGAGTTGTAGGCCTCCCCGTTTATCTGCACTCTTCATGGCTACCTTGCTGTCAACGGTGACAAGTAGCCCACGTCCCTGAGTATACCGTGTGGTGCTCACCCGTATGGCTGGTGACTTGGGGCCTTCTGTTAGCCTCCGCTCCTGGATGGCGGCGCTGGTCCCTTCTTTGTGACTGAGCCTCCGGGCTTCTATGGCCAGAGGACCTGGAATCCCCTGCCGGTTGGTTTCTGCTGCTGGGTATATATCAGTCCCCACAGCCTCGGACTCCTGTGTCCGGTTTTAGTAACTTCAGCCAGGGCGAGCTATATCTCTGCTCACAGCCCCTGGCCTTCAGCTGCTGCTCCTACAGAGCTCCTGTTCTCACTTTCCCTCTCCAGGCTCTGACTGCTCTGCTTGTTCTGCAGGCTCTGTCTCCAGCTTCACTCACTAATCCCGCCCCAGACCCAGTTTATAAGGGCAGATTCCTCCCCTCCCAGGTCTGGGCGGACCGTGTTGCATGCTTAGGGCTCCTGACCAGAGAAACCTCCCACTTGCTCTCAGACATAATATCTCTATTACTGTGGCAACCAGACCCCTGGGGTGTCACATTCCCCCCTAGTAAATTTTAGTACTCCGGCACTAAACACATTTTTAAAACATAATAACAGGGTATAAACAATAATACGATAACATATTTACAAGAAGCTTTAGTTCTTTAAAGGTCACGGCGTGTCCGCAACCGGGTGTCCATATCACCCAAGGTGAAGCTTTTGAAACAAGAGGGTGTCCATGTCACCCAAGGTGAAACTTTAAGCGAAGTAGGGGACCTGTCCAAAGCAAACCCCTTGCGTTGGCCTTGGGCGTGGCTGCAAGGGTAGACTAACTACTTTGGGCCGCAAGGAGGCCACGCCAGACAGGTTTTCTCTTCCGCGGCCGTCTTCGCAAGAGGCACCAAGGTGCAACTATCTACAAAACTGTTCCGGTTATCCAGCGTCCATAACCTGTTAGTCCATAAAAATCTGCAGGGTAACTGAGAAACATAATTAATAACAGGCAACAAACATAAACCATAAACGGTTAGCAGATAAATTCACAGTGCATTAGTTTAGATTCTCCAGCGAGCGGGCATCTGACCTCTAGTGACTCTAGTGGACCTACGGAGCTCACTAACTGGTTCTGCACTACAGGGTGTAGGAGGTGTTATGGGTAAGCTGGGCAGCTGTCTGCGCACTCTTTGGCTCACTAGGGGCACGGCAGGCTCACTACTAGCAGAGGGTTGATCCTCCTGTACTGCTGGTGTGGACTCTTCTGCCTCTTGGGCCGGCTGCTCTTCCAGCTCTACCGGTTCCTCTGTAGGCACTTGCGGGGCTGGCTGGAGAAAGGTGAGGACGGGTACCACGACAGCGCCGTTTACTTGTGTCCAAGACCGGGGGAAGTCTCCGAGTACGGTACTGATCATTTCTTCCCTTTCCTCTGCGGGTTGAGGGTTTCCTTGATCTTCTTCAGGTCTTTGCAGCTGCTCGGGACACTTCTTCAGGTGGTCTCTGGAGACAATGGCTGTGGTTTCTCCTCCATCCTTACTGATTACGCAGATTTTTGGGTTCTCATGGCTTGATGGCAGTACGGTGTACGGGTCCTTCTCCCACTGGTCGTCCAACTTGTGGAGCTGCCTCTTCCTCTTCAAGACCTGCTCTCCAGGTACCAGGGGAACAGCGGGAGCATACTGGTTATAAGCCTTCTCTTGCCTTTCTCTAGCTTGAGACAGACTTCGCTCGACGCTCTCCTGTACTTTCCGATACTGCTGCTGCCGTTCTGTATCCCAGTCTGCCTCTGGCGAGGTGTCCTCAGGCGTCAGGACTCCCATATCCAGGTCAATAGGCAGCTTACCAGGTCTTGCTCTCATTAGGTAAGCCGGGGTACAGTTGGTGGAACCTACAGGGATGTGGTTATACAGGTCCACCAGATCGGGCAGTTTCTCAGGCCACAGACTGCGTTCTTCCAGGGGCAACGTTTTTAGCAGATCTATCACCACCTGGTTCATCTTCTCGCAGAGTCCATTGGTTTGAGGGTGATCGGGCGTTGTTCTTATCTTCTTGCAGCCATACAGGTTGCAGAACTCCTGGAAGACCTCCGCTTCGAAGGCTGGTCCTTGGTCTGTCAACACTTGGTCCGGGTACCCGTGTGGACGGCAGAAGTGCTGCTGGAAGGCTCTAGCTGCTGTTTGAGCCGTTAAGTCCTTGACCGGGACCACCACCAGGAACCGGGAGTAATGATCTACGATTGTGAGGGCGTAGACATGCCCAGATCTGCTTGGGGCCAGTTTCACATGGTCCAGGGCTACCAGTTCCAGTGGCTGTCTGGTGATGATGGGCTGCAGGGGAGTCTTCTGGCTGGCTCGGTCTTTTCTTCTCAGGTGGCACGGGCCACAGTCTCTGCACCACCTCTCGATGGCTCCTCTCATGCCTACCCAGTAGAACCGTTCACGCAACAAGAACTCCAGCTTCTTCCATCCGAAATGCCCTGCTCCGTTGTGGTATGCCTCCAGAATCATAGCCGCGTCTCGTCTTGGGACCACTACCTGCCAGGTCAACTCATGTGTTCGAGAGTTAACCATTCTCCGGCACAGCTTCTCCCTGTAGAGGAACAGCTTACTTTTCTCCTTCCACAGTTGCTTGGTCTCCTCTGGAGCATCTGGGTCAAGACGGGCATCGGCCTGGGTCAGCATTTCCTTCACCAAATGGACTGCGGGATCACTGTCTTGCGTCTCCGCCCAGTTGTAGTGGGGCAAGGGATTGAACGTCACGGAGCGCCTGTCCTTCACACGGTGGGAATACAGGGTAATCCCATGATGGTGGAACGCAGGGAGCTCAACTTCTTCCAGATCTTCTGGATCTTCCCCCACGTCCGGTAAGTTCGGCATTCTAGACAGGGCATCCGCGTTGGCATTTGAGCGTCCTGCCCGGTATTTGATGGTGAATTCAAAGTTGGACAGGCGGGCCATCCATCTCTGTTCCAGGGCACCGAGCCTTGCAGTGTCCAGGTGTGTCAACGGGTTGTTATCCGTGTACACGGTGAATTTGGAGGAGGCAAGGTAATGCTTGAAACGTTCGGTCACTGCCCACACTACTGCCAGGAACTCCAGCTTGAATGAGCTATAATTCTCAGGGTTCCTCTCCGTGGGCCGTAGCTTTCGGCTGGAGTAAGCGATTACCCGTTCTTTCCCTTGCTGGATCTGGGACAGTACGGCTCCTAGCCCGATGTTGCTTGCATCCGTGTGGAGGATAAAGGGCTGGCTGTAGTCTGGATATGCCAGGATTTCATCCCCCGTGAGGGCCATCTTCAGCTGGCAGAAGGACTCCTCTTCCAGCTTTTCCCACCTAAAGGGCGGCTTCTGGTTTTTGGCTTTCCGAGATTGACCTATCAGGAGGTCCTGCATAGGGGCTGCCATTTTGGTGAAACAGGGAATGACTCTTCGGTAGTAGCCTACCAACCCGAGGAACTGCCGCACTTCCTTTATGCTGGAGGGTCTTGGCCAGTCCTTAATCACGGTGATCTTATCAGGGTCAGGAGCCACTCCGTCAGCACTCACCACGTGTCCCAGGTATTGCACCTTTGGTTTCAGGAGGTGACACTTGGAGGGTTTCACCTTTAGGCCGTAGTTTGCCAGAGCTTCGAACACTTCTGCCAGGTGTTTCAGGTGGTCCTCGTAGGTCTTGGAATAGACGATGACATCGTCCAGGTATAACAGGACCGTCTCGAAGTTCCGGTGTCCCAGACAGGATTCCATCAACCGTTGGAAGGTTCCTGGTGCGTTGCAGAGCCCGAACGGCATACAGTTAAATTCGCTGAGACCCATCGGGATGGTGAATGCGGTCTTCTCCCGGTCCGCCTCTACTACAGGAACCTGCCAGTACCCGCTAGTGAGATCCAAAGTAGAGAAGAAGTTAGCAGATTTTAATGCAGCTAAGGACTCTTCTATCCTTGGTAACGGGTACGCATCTTTGTGTGTGATACGGTTGACCTTCCTGTAGTCTACACACATCCTCATGGTGTTGTCTTTCTTTTTCACTAAGACTAGTGGAGCTGCCCAGAGGCTACAGCTGTCCCTGATTACCCCAACCTCCTTCATGTCTCTAAGCATCCCCTTGGCGTGTTGGTAGTGTGCCGGGGGTACGGGTCGGTATCTCTCCTTTATGGGAGGATGGTCTCCCGTGGGGATGTGGTGTTCTACCCCCTTTACTCGCCCGAAGTCTAGCGGGTGTTTACTAAACACTCTCTCGTACTCTCGAACCACCCGATAGACTCCCTGTTTCTGGTGTGAGGGAGTGGAGTCAGTACCCAAATGCAGTTGTTGACACCAGTCCTCCATTGGTTTCTTAGAGCCGTTACCTTCCTCTGGTTGAGATGGAGGCAAGGGTTCCACGGCCTGTACAGAATTCTGGTTTATGGTGAACAATTTGGCTAGCGTGGCATACTGGGGCAGGTATACTTCTCTCTCCCCGATATTTATGATGCGAACGGGCACCCTCCCATGGCGTACATCGACCACCCCCCGTGCCGTCAAAATGGTGGGCCTACTGTCTGAGTAGACGGGTTCTACCATTGCTTGGTAGTCTCTACCTCTTAGACCAATAGCTGTCCGGCACCAAATCATCATCTCACTTTTTGGGGGCATGGCAATAGGGAACGGGTCACACATTCTCACGCTACCTATCTCACCACCAGATAGTTCCACCTGTTGCCGCTTCATCAGTGCCCGGATCTCTTTTTGGAGCACACGCTGCTGGCCGGAACTGGCGTTCTTGGCAACCTGCTGTAAAATGAGAATCACCTCTGCAAGACAATTTTCAATCACATTAGTTCCCAAGGTTATTCTAGGGTGACTCTCATGACGGTCTATGTCCACTATAATCAGTCCTTGTGCCGCCAGTTCGACTTTACCGATCTTAATGGTCACCTCTTTGAATCCCACCTGCGGCACAGGCTGACCATTGCTGGCGATGATACTCAGGTCGTCATCTGGGTAGCGGGTTATGTCCGAGTCATTCCAGTACTGTTTAAAGAGCACGTACGGGATGGTGGTCACCTGTGACCCAGTGTCTAGTAGGGCACTCATAGGAATGCCATCCAGTACCACAGGCAAGATTGGACGTCCCCCTACGTATTTATCACGCCAGTTTGATGGGCCTGATGGTCTTATGCCTGGGGGTTGGCCCTCTACCCCAGGTTGTGCCCGTTTAAATGACAGTACCTTGCCACATGTCCGGGTTGATTGCAGCGGCGGCAGATGGGTCGTCCGTCCTCGTTGTATCTGTCGCTGGGTCTTCCTCTGGCCGGTGGGGTCCTCCTCAGTCGGCGCCACGGGATGTCCTCCGGTCCGGATGCCAGCTGTATCTTTCCTGGAGAAGAGACCTGTAAAGACTGCACAGTTCTGGTTAGCGCGGCAACGCTCTTAGTCAGCTCTTGGACCTGATGGTGCAGGTCTGTAGCCGGGACACTGTTTAAAGCCTGCGCATCAGCTCCCACAGGCCCTGCAGACAAGGGCGCCGTCTCCTGGTGGTAAGTGATAGCAGGGCGCCTGTGGGTCACAGCGCCACCTGGTGCCGGTTCTCGGAGCACCCGGATGGCTCTGTCCTTGAACTGTGCAAAGTCCAGGTCAGGGTCCTGTTAGGCCATTGCCCGCAACTGGGTTCGGTGGGCATTGCACAGTAGACCCTCAATAAATTGTTCAGTCAACAGCTTATCTTCATTTCCCACGCTGTCAGGGTCTGCCTGCTTAATGGCTCTCAGGGCCTCTTGTAGGTTTAGAGCATAGTCTCTTATACTCTCATGTGCCCGCTGTTTACACCCATAAAATCTGAGCTTTATTTCGGCTGAGGTGCGGGTATCAAATGTGTCTTTCAGCCGGGCTAGTATGTCTCTGACAGTCCTCTTCCTCCCAGGTGGCCAGGACTTTACCTCCCTTTGGGCTGCCCCGATTAACTGGGCCACCAGGATGCTCACTTTTTGCTCTTCTGTGAGGGGGTACACCTGGAAGAGGCTATCCAGTCTTTCTCTAAAGTCATTTAGAGTTTGTGACTCCCCTGAGTACTGGGGTAGCCAGGTTGCCCCCGGGATATAGGGCATGGTGAATGGCATGACTGCTGCAGCGGTTGCGCTGGCAGTGGCTGTGGCAGTGGAGCTCCCCTCGGTATCCGGCATCCTCCTCCCCCCTAGTGGACCGTGGCCTACCTTGCGATGCTCTTCTTCCGTAGGCCGTGGCTCCGCAGTCGATCGTCGGGGTTGAGGACCTGGCGTAGCGCTCCGATGACGTCAGCGTCGCTCTTCCTCCCTTCCAGGACCTTGCGCAGCGTCAGAGCGTGGGGCGGAGCGTGGGGTGGAGCTTCGGATCTCGCGCGCTTTCGGCGTCCACGCCCCTCTTCTTCCCGTGCGGCGTCCCGAAGATGGCGTCCGAAGGCGGGAAGCAGCTGCGGATGGCGGGAAGAAGGCAGAAGACGGCGGGAAACGGTCCAAGATGGCGTCTGGTGGCGGGAATCGGCTCCGGATGGCGGGAAACTACTCCGGACGGCGGGAAACTTCACCACAGGTAAGTATAAAAGTCTCTTTTTCAGGCACGCAGTACCCGGTGGTTGCGGGCACGAAATCCTGTCGACTACGCCAAAGTAGACGCGCCCCCTTGGCCTGTGTTGTGCAGGGGAACCTGGCGTAGCGCTCCAATGACGTCAGCGTCGCTCTTCCTCCCTTCCAGGACCTTGCGCAGCGTCAGAGCGTGGGGCGGAGCGTGGGGTGGAGCTTCGGATCTCGCGCGCTTTCGGCGTCCACGCCCCTCTTCTTCCCGTGCGGCGTCCCGAAGATGGCGTCCGAAGGCGGGAAGCAGCTGCGGATGGCGGGAAGAAGGCAGAAGACGGCGGGAAACGGTCCAAGATGGCGTCTGGTGGCGGGAATCGGCTCCGGATGGCGGGAAACGACTCCGGACGGCGGGAAACTTCACCACAGGTAAGTATAAAAGTCTCTTTTTCAGGCACGCAGTACCCGGTGGTTGCGGGCACGAAATCCTGCCGACTACGCCAAAGTAGACACGCCCCCTGGGCCTGTGTTGTGCAGTGGAACCCGGAACCGGGCCTGTTGTAGAATGCTGGGGGTTGTAGTCTCCGTGTGGCGGTGACCCGGTCCGTGCCCAGGGTGGTCAAACCAGTGGCAGTCTTAATGTATAGCAAATGTCCGACTACGCCACCCGTGGATTGCGGTCAGTGGGGACTGCCGCTGCGCTGCCGACCGCTGAGGCTGATGTTGTTTGCGCAGCCGAGTATGGGATAACTCCCCACGGGAGAAGTATTGCCTCAGGGCAGCTAATGTGAGAGATGATGGGAGTGATGGTGTGAGGGTCCCAGTGCTAATGGTGCTGGTGCGGCAAGGAATCACAGAGACGTGAGGTGCAGTTCAGGGTCTTTACTGATGGTACAAGGCAGACCCTCCCGGGAGTACTGGCTAGTATAAGGGGCCTGGTCAGTCTGCGAGCAAGCAGGAGTTCCCCTGGCCAGGTGGAGTTGTAGGCCTCCCCGTTTATCTGCACTCTTCCTGGCTACCTTGCTGTCAGCGGTTACAAGTAGCCCACGTCCCTGAGTATACCGTGTGGTGCTCACCCGTATGGCTGGTGACTTGGGGCCTTCTGTTAGCCTCCGCTCCTGGATTGCGGCGCTGGTCCCTTCTTTGTGACTGAGCCTCCGGGCTTCTATGGCCAGAGGACCTGGAATCCCCTGCCGGCTGGTTTCTGCTGCTGGGTATATATCAGTCCCCACAGCCTCGGACTCCTGTGTCCGGTTTTAGTAACTTCAGCCAGGGCGAGCTATATCTCTGCTCACAGCCCCTGGCCTTCAGCTGCTGCTCCTACAGAGCTCCTGTTCTCACTTTCCCTCTCCAGGCTCTGACTGCTCTGCTTGTTCTGCAGGCTCTGTCTCCAGCTTCACTCACTAATCCCGCCCCAGACCCAGTTTATAAGGGTAGATTCCTCCCCTCCCAGGTCTGGGCGGACCGTGTTGCATGCTTAGGGCTCCTGACCAGAGAAACCTCCCACTTGCTCTCAGACATAATATCTCTATTACTGTGGCAACCAGACCCCTGGGGTGTCACATATGCACAGTACATGTGATGTGTATGTCTAATACATGTGCCATGTGTGTAATGCGTGTTTGTGTCTGTGTGTTTGTACACTGCAATTCCTATATGTCTGCACTTGGGTATATACCGTATAAGGCATATATCTGAATTTGTGTGTGTGAAATAGCATGTGTATGGCTATGTCCACACATTATTTGCTGCAGACATTTCTGCACCAAAAACATGTCTTCTTTATTAAGCGCTTTTTACTTGCCTATCTTTCCTCCCTTGCATTGGATAGGATGAAAAACACTGAAAGAATTGACAGGCTGCAGATCTGAAATTACTTCAAATGTACAAGGCAAAACTAAGCAACATGTGCATGAGACTTCAGGAATCTCATTCACTTAGGGCACGTGCACACGGTCAGTAATTGCTGCGGATTGCACGCAGTGCACTTGTGCTGCATGCAGTCCGCAGCGACCAGATGTTACAGCATAGTGGATGGAATTTGTAGAAATTCCATGTCTACTATGCGTCTCCGTGCTCCTGCGGACACGGATATGTGGCGCGTCTTTCCAGACCACAGCATGTCAATTTCTGTTGCGGAGACGTTAGTTGATACTTAGAAATGCTGCAGGTTTTGCTGGAAAATACTGAAAGCACCACTCCAGGGTTTTTTTTTTTTAATGTCAGCTCTGGAGTGTTGCTTAAAATGCAAGTCCACTGTCTGATACTCACTTTCCGGCATCTTCATGTATTATCACCATAGGCGAATTATAATGAGGACGATCTGGGCTACCGCTCCGGCAGGGCCCACGGCCAGATCGCCCTCATTATAATGTTTTCTGGAGAGGCAGGGGGACCGCACATTACCATTAGACGCCGGCCGGTCACATCACAGGGAGGCAGACACGCCCCCTGCATGCTGTGGCTGTGTCTCCAGGACTGACGTTACGGCGCCTGGAGCTTCTTCACTTCATCCTGCCGGAGAGGAGCTCGTGCATCAGTGGATGGCGGTAAATACGAGGTCGAGGTCGGGCCCTTGGCAGGATGTCTTGAGTGAGGAGGGGGCTGCAGGACACTGCTCCCCTCCTGATGAGTTCACACGGATCCCTTAGTGTCAGGTCGGCCGCCGCTCTTCAGGGACTCTGTATGACTTATGGCCGCAGTCTGACCTTTGCTGCAGATCAGGTCACTCTGGGTCATCGGCTCCATCGTCACCAGATATGCAGGAAAATTCAGAGTCCTGCAATAAATCACACTGAGCCCCTGCAGAGCGACCACAGACATCAGCAGAGCGGATCCTGCACTGTCTGATCAACCCTGAACCTACAGGACGTCACATACTATACTGCTCCATATATAATATCTGAGGTCCTGTAGGCAGGTCCAAGTGTGATCAGTACAGTGTATACCCATGTACAAAAAATGTCATCCAGTATATCGATTACTGTATGGTATACTGTGGTACAGACATCATGTAGCACCCTGAGGATTCGGCTGCTACAGGGGTATTGCACCTCAAGCCAGAGGTGTGATATTCCACTCCCGGGTAAGGATGGAGTGTGGAACTGAGCTCAGTAGGCTGCATGCACTACATACATCCCATTTCCGGGGGACAGAACGACGGTACTCCCACCAGTTTATGTGCAGGTACGACAGCGTCTGTCCCTGGCTGGAGTGGGAGGGGGGTGGAACATCCCAGTAGTGTAGGGGCAGATAAGGGGAGCAGTCTGGGTAATGCTAGGAGCTCATTGGGTGCTGGTCACCTGAGCTCACACATAGAGGGAGTATATAAGGTGGGAACCATCTTAGGTCAGTCAGTCAGTCAGTCTGTCAGTCTTTTGTAGAGTGAGTCAGAGGAAGAGAGCAGAGGAGAAGAGCAGCTCCAAGGCCCAGAGAGAGAGAGGAGAAAGAAGGACCCAGAGGGGGAGAAGAGAGAATTCCAAGAACCCAAGATTAGATCAGCGGGTGAAGAGTTGGCACAAGGGTACCGGATCCCAAGCTAGAGGTCGTGGGCAGGATCTGCCACGACCACCCACTAAATCCACCCGGAAGGCAAACCAAGAATAGGGTCAGGGAACCCAGAGACAAGGGTTTACCAACAAGAGGCCCGAGGGAGCCGGACTTAGGTGGATCCCTGGTGGGGAAGGCCAGAGAGAAGGAACGTCAGAAAGGGAGCTCAGGATCACGCTCCAGAATTACTTGGGAGTTGGCCGAGTCCAGGACCTGGTGGACGCAGCACGGCTCGGGCGGTCACTCAAGGCCGGAGTGACCAGCATAACAGCAGTAAGTAAAGACCCTGAACTGCACAGCCCGACTCTGAGTCTCATTACCATCCTCACTGCACCTCCACAACCACCATCCTCTACACCTGACCCCCTGAGGCTATACCCCTCCCGTTGGGGGTTATACTACCTGAGCTGCACACACATCACCAGCCTCAGCGGACCCTGCTGCAGCGGCGGCCGTATTGACCGCAATTCAACGGGTGGCGTAGTCGACATAAAAGAACATCTAGTAACATCTATAAGGACTGCCACACACTGAGCTTGACACCCTGGGCACGGACCGGGTCACCGCCACTCGGAGACTACAACCCCCATCTGATCCGGCTCCGGGTATCCCCCAAACAACACTGGCCCAGTGGGTGCGTCAACTTTGGCGTAGTCGGCAGGATAACGTGCCCGCAACAACCGGGTACTGCGTGCCTGAAGAAAAGTTCACCGTTACCTTAAAAAGAAGTCTCCCGCCGGTTCCGGAGGGTCCCCGCCAACGGACCCCATCACAGGTCGATTCCCGCCGGTTGTCCGCCATTTGCAGCTTTTTCCCGCCATCCATGGAGTTTCCCGCCACTGGGAGACGATTCCCGCCATTTCCAAAGATTTCCCGCCTTGGAAGAGCGGACGCCATTATGGGCGTGCCAGAGGGTGGCAAGAGGCCACCTCCCATCGTGGGCCAGGTCGAAGAATGGCGCCAAAAGCGGAAACCGCGCCCACCAACAGAGACTGTGATGCTGGAAGTGTCCATCAGCGTAAGAGAACTGCCCCTGGAACTGACAATCACAAAGTTGCCCCGGGACCACCCTCGATGTGGGCGGAGACTGAACAAAAGAACGAAGATGGGTGCAGCCTGGAGGAGTCTGGAGAGAGCGCACCCGGAGACAAGAGGTCTGGAGAGGACCCCGGAGAAAGCGTACCCGGAGATGGAGGGAGAGACAGGCAGCACCGACCCAGTGGTCAGGAGCCTGCTGCAAGCAACAACCCCACTAGGCTTAGTGGAGATCCTGGCACAGCTCCCCCGAGACCGGGAGTGTGCACAGACCGCGCTGGAGGGCCTCGCACGGAGGATGGCCCAGGTGCAGCAAGACACGCTGACGGAGTGGAGCCGTGAGATGGCCCAGCAGACCGGAACCCGTCAGCGGAGCACGCCACCCGAGACGAGGAGACAGACCGCCTCTGAGGATGGTGCAGGAGGAGTGAAGGCCGGAGACGGCGCCGAGGAGGGAGCTGAACGAACGGAGGCAGGTAAAGGGGACGTCTCTACCCCGAGCCGAGAAACCGTGTACCTGTCCCAGCTCCCCGTCGCAGAGCCCGAAATTCCCCCTGCCGTGCCCGTCGCTGCATCGTCACCGTGCCAGACTAGGCCTCAAGCAGAAGCCGCGGCCGCGACCCCTGTGACGTCACACGCCTCGACTCTGAGCGCAGCCAAACAGGAAATACCAACGGCCTGGTCGCAAGGTCTAGTACCTCCGGGCGCCGCAATTCCAACAGCGCCCCCTACCTCCACGGAGCCACCGGCCTGGTCGCAGGGCCGAGTAACCCCGGGCGCCGCCGTCCTTACGGTGCCCTTTACCTTTAGGGTGCCCCAAGCCTGGTCGCAAGGCCTGGTCAACCCGGGCGCCGCTACCATAAACGCGCCCTCAACATCTCGAGTGCCGCACCTGGGCGAGGATCTATTTGCCCAGCACACGTGCCCGGATGGGCAGCCCTTTTAATGGCCCCAGGAGTACTACCAACTGGAACTCCAAAGAGCAAGGCCCCTGTGCGAGCCCCTGATTCCGGCTCCGAAGCCCGTCAGGAGAACCCCGCTCCCGCTAGAAGAAGCACAATTCGAGTGGGACCCCACCGGAGGAGATCTCATGGGGTTCACTCAAGAAACGCGGGCAGCTGCAGCAGAGCGAGTGGAGTGCTGCCGCCAGCAGTTGGCAGCCTTTGAGCAAGAGCGGAAAGAGAGGCGGATCCGTGAGCAGCGGCTGCAGGAACAGAGCGCAGGGCAGAAGAGCCGGACCAGGAGGAACCCCCGTGCAGCTCATGGTCCCCATACCACCGGGACTGTGATTAAATTCAACCTGCAGCATGGGTGGGGCTTCATAAGAGACCATCATACCCCCGGCGACGTCTTTGTAACCCGCAGAGACGTAGAAAGCCATCTGCCGGAGGGACACAGAGGTCGTGACCTGTACGTAGGGGACGAGGTCACGTTCACCCGGCACAAATGTGCCAAAGGACCCTACGCCCTCCATGTGCATCGCCTGACGGAGGAGGAGCTGCGGTGTGAGGAGGAGCAAGAGGACCCGGACGGGTCTGAAGACAAAGAAGGAGCAGGAGGACGCCGTCGTTAAAGTACGGTAAAGAGACTGTAAATAGTTACCTGTCGGGGTACAGTGAACTGTTGCTGCTTTAAATATGTCCCCGTTGGGACAAGTGTAAACTGTTACCCGTATTTCCCTTAATCCAACTGACCGAGGACTGAGAGCGGTCATTCCTTCCTTATACCTGGCCGAGGACTGAGAGCGGCCACTTTCCCCTTGTATATAGTTGCGCTTCTTAAGGCGCCCCCTACCGGTTTTATAGGAAACTGTTGTTTTTCTTGAAGAGACTGTTGCACTTTACCCGGTCACAAGTCGCACCGTGGCCGGAGGAGCAAGAGTGTTAACAAGAATATTGATATATATATAATGTTTATATGTTATTGTTGTTATGAAAATTTGTATGTTTGATGTTTTTATTCTCTTACAGCCCGAGGACGTGCTGTGATTTACCAGGGGGGAATGTAGCACCCTGAGGATTCGGCTGCTACAGGGGTATTGCACCTCAAGCCAGAGGTGTGATATTCCACTCCCGGGTAAGGATGGAGTGTGGAACTGAGCTCAGTAGGCTGCATGCACTACATACATCCCATTTCCGGGGGACAGAACGACGGTACTCCCACCAGTTTATGTGCAGGTACGACAGCGTCTGTCCCTGGCTGGAGTGGGAGGGGGGTGGAACATCCCAGTAGTGTAGGGGCAGATAGGGGGAGCAGTCTGGGTAATGCTAGGAGCTCATTGGGTGCTGGTCACCTGAGCTCACACATAGAGGGAGTATATAAGGTGGGAACCATCTTAGGTCAGTCAGTCAGTCTGTCAGTCTTTTGTAGAGTGAGTCAGAGGAAGAGAGCAGAGGAGAAGAGCAGCTCCAAGGCCCAGAGAGAGAGAGGAGAAAGAAGGACCCAGAGGGGGAGAAGAGAGAATTCCAAGAACCCAAGATTAGATCAGCGGGTGAAGAGTTGGCACAAGGGTACCGGATCCCAAGCTGGTGGAGGGTCCTAATCCTTAGCCAGAGACCAGAGGTCGTGGGCAGGATCTGCCACGACCACCCACTAAATCCACCCGGAAGGCAAACCAAGAATAGGGTCAGGGAACCCAGAGACAAGGGTTTACCAACAAGAGGCCCGAGGGAGCCGGACTTAGGTGGATCCCTGGTGGGGAAGGCCAGAGAGAAGGAACGTCAGAAAGGGAGCTCAGGATCACGCTCCAGAATTACTTGGGAGTTGGCCGAGTCCAGGACCTGGTGGACGCAGCACGGCTCGGGCGGTCACTCAAGGCCGGAGTGACCAGCATAACAGCAGTAAGTAAAGACCCTGAACTGCACAGCCCGACTCTGAGTCTCATTACCATCCTCACTGCACCTCCACAACCACCATCCTCTACACCTGACCCCCTGAGGCTATACCCCTCCCGTTGGGGGTTATACTACCTGAGCTGCACACACATCACCAGCCTCAGCGGACCCTGCTGCAGCGGCGGCCGTATTGACCGCAATTCAACGGGTGGCGTAGTCGACATAAAAGAACATCTAGTAACATCTATAAGGACTGCCACACACTGAGCTTGACACCCTGGGCACGGACCGGGTCACCGCCACTCGGAGACTACAACCCCCATCTGATCCGGCTCCGGGTATCCCCCAAACAACACTGGCCCAGGGGGTGCGTCACATCACATGGGATATAACAATGTGTATAGCATATAACATCTAATGTCTGTATCACAGTATATCATACTAGCTATTGAACATGTTCTACCCCCGGGTGGCAAACTTTTTTATTGGTATATGCTCTCCCATCCTGGCCTTGTATCCTGGTATATGCTCCCCAATCCTGGTATATGCTCCCCCATCCTGGTATATGCTTCCCCATCCTGCTCCCACATCCTGGTATATGCTCCCCCATCCTGGTATATGCTCCCCCCTCACTCTGGTCCATTCTCCACATGTCTGCATAGCGCGATATCCAGTTTCATTTGAATGAATACAAATGTGCAGAGTGTATTCAACAAAATGGCGCCAAAGTACGCGCATGCGCATACCACGCTGCGCTGTCCATTTTGTCGAAGACACTGTTCATATTTGTCTTCACTAAAATAGCACCGGAAATCGGCGCCTGCGCCACACTTCTCCCCCGGCCTCTCCAGAGATGACAGGACAGAACACGTATGTGTTTATGGTGCCGGAGATTGCGGTATGCGCTCAGTGCTTATGCATACCGCGATCTCCGGCGCTACACTCCTCATCCCTGTCTGGGATGTGGATGTGTCTTTCTGTCTGTGGCCAGACTGCGCAGGTATTGCGCTTGCACAATCTATAGAGGCTTCTGGCAGAAGGACACATCCCTGATTATACTATAGATACCAGTTATGTATTGTCATATAAACTATACACGGCCATACCTAGGGGAATCAGGGGGGGCAGGTGACCTGGGTACAGCCGTCAGGGGGGTGCCTTCGGGCCACCTCATGCAGTGGTCAGAGGTGTCTCCCAGGTAGCTGCATTTTGCATTCGACCATTCTCTGAGCTGGCTGTGGAACCGACAATCGATCAGAGAAGGGAGCTGTGTATGGGCTCATATTGTATGTAGGGAGCTATGTGGGTGCTCATACTGTATATAGGGAGCTATGTGGGGCTCATACTGTATATAGGGAGCTATGTGGGGCTCATACTGTATATAGGGAGCTATGTACGGGCTCATACTGTATATAGGGAGCTATGTGGGGGCTCATACTATATATAGGAGGCTATGTGCAGGCTCATATTGTATATAGGGGCTATGTGGGATCTCATACTGTATCTAGGGAGCTATGTGGGGGCTCATACTGTATCTAGGGAGCTATGTGCGGCTCATACTGTATCTAGGGAGCTATGTATGGGCTCATACTGTATCTAGGGAGCTATGTACGGGCTCATACTGTATCTAGGGAGCTATGTGCGGGCTCATACTGTATCTAGGGAGCTATGTACGGGCTCGTACTGTATATAGGGAGCTATGTGGGGGCTCATACTATATATAGGAGGCTATGTGCAGGCTCATACTGTATATAGGGGCTATGCGGGATCTCATACTGTATCTAGGGAGCTATGTGGGGGCTCATACTGTATCTAGGGAGCTATGTGCGGGCTCATACAGTATCTAGGGAGCTATGTGCGGGCTCATACTGTATCTAGGGAGCTATGTGCGGGCTCATACTGTATCTAGGGAGCTATGTGAGGGCTCATACTGTATCTAGAGAGCTATGTGCGGACTCATACTGTATCTAGGGAGTTATGTGGGGGCTCAAACTGTATATAGGGGGATGTCAGCATACTTAATTCTGCTCAATATTAAGGCTGTGTGCCCACGATGGGTTTTTTAAGTGTTTCTGCAGCGGCAAAAACGCTGCAGAAACGCTTAAAAAATGCTTGGTAGAAGGTCTGCCATGTTCCCCAATGATAATCCGCATGTGCTGTGCACATGCTGCGGAAATTTCAGCTGCGGATTATCATTGCGGAAAAAAACGCAGCACTACCAATTATTTTGCGGAAGTGCTGCATTTTCGCCGCCATTGACTTGCATTGGAACGCATGGATTACGCATCACTGCATATGTAGATGCGGAATCCACGCGTTTCAATGTGCGGATGGTACCCGGGTGTGGAGGACAGGAGACTCTCCTCCGGACCCGGGTACCATAGAAACTGTGAAAAAAAGAATAAAATAAAAAATAAATGTTATATTTACCTTCTGGCGGCCCCCGGTGCGCTCCTCCTCTCATGCCGGCAGATCGCGAAGGACTGAAGGACCTGCGCTGACGTCGGCCGGTCCTTCAGTATACCGCGATCTCCCGACAAGGGAGAATGGAGAGAAGCAAGACTGCGGGGGCCATCAGAAGGTAAGTATAGATTTATTTTTTATTTTTAAACATTCTTTTGGTCACAGTATATAAATCCATGCCGGTTGCCGGTTGCATGGATTTATATAGTGTGACAAAGTTGTCAAGCACTTTCCAAGTGATACTAAAATCGCTTATCAACCCGCATGTCCCTGGCAGGAAAAACGCATGTACAATCCGCATGTACAATCCGCATGTACAATCCGCGTGTACAATCCGCGTGTACAATCCACATGTACATCCGCGTGTACAATCCGCGTGTACAATCCGCATGTACAATCCGCATGTACAATCCACATGTACAATCCACATGTATAATCCACATGTACAATCCGCATGTACAATCCACATGTACAATCCACATGTACATCCGCGTGTACAATCCGCGTGTACAATCCGCATGTATAATCCACATGTACAATCCACATGTACAATCCACATGTACAATCCACATGTACAATAAGCATGCACAATCCACATGTACAATCCGCGTGTACAATCCGCATGTATAATCCACGTGTACAATCCGCATGTACAATCCGCATGCGTTTTTTCTGCCAGGGAGATGCAGAAACGCTCCAGAAAAATCTGGAGCATTTCTGCATCGTGGGCACATAGCCTGAGTCATACAATTAACCCCTTAAGCCCCGAGGGTGGTTTGCACGTTAATGACCAGGCCAATTTTTGCAATTCTGACCACTGTCACTTTATGAGGTAATTACTCAGGAACGCTTCAACGGATCCCCCTGATTCTGAGAATGTTTTTTCGTGACATATTGTACTTCATGATTGTGGTAAAATTTCTTCGATATCACATGCGTTTATTTGTGAAAAAAACAGAAATTTGGCGAAAATTTAGAAAATTTTGCAATTTTCAAAATTTGAATTTTTATGCCCTTAAATCAGAGAGATAAGTCACACAAAAGAGTTAATAAATAACATTTCCCACATGTCTACTTTACATCAGCACAATTTTGGAACCAAAATTTTTTTTTGTTAGGAAGCTATAAGGGTTAAAAGTTGACCAGCGATTTCTCATTTTTCCAACAAAATTTACAAAACCATTTTTTTAGGGACCACATCACATTTGAAGTCACTTTGAGGGGTCTTTATGACAGAAAATACCCAAAAGTGACACCATTCTAAAAACTGCACCCCTCAAGGTGCTCAAAACCACATTCAATAACTTTATTAACCCTTCAGGTGCTTCACAGGAATTTTTTTGAATGTGGAAGAAAAAAATGAACATTTAACTTTTTTCACAAAAATGTTACTTTAGACCCAATTTTTTTTATTTTCACAGGGATAACAAGAAAAAATGGACCCAAAAATTTGTTGTGCAATTTCCCCTGGGCACGCAGATACCCAATATGTGGGGAAAAAACACTGTTTGGGCGCACGGCAGGGCTCGGAAGGGAAGGAGCGCCATTTGACTTTTTGATTGTAGAATTTGCTTGAATAATTAGCGGACGCCATGTTGTGTTTGGAGAGCCCCTGTGTGCCCAAACATTGGAGCTCCCCCACAAGTGACCCCATTTTGGAAACTAGACCCCCCAAGGCACCTATCTAGATGCATAGTGAGCACTTGGAACCCCCAGGTGCTTCACAAATTGATTCGTAAAAATGAAAAAGTGTTTTTTTTTTCACTTTCTCATTTTTACGAATCAATTTGTGAAGCACCTAGGGGTTCCAAGTGCTCACTATGCATCTAGATAGGTGCCTTGGGGGGTCTAGTTTACAAAATGGGGTGAATTGTGGGGGAGCTCCAATGTTTGGGCACACAGGGACTCTCCAAATGCAACATGGTATCCGCTAACAAATTGTCGGCTCAAATTGTTAGCGGACATCATGTTGCGTTTGGAGAGTCCCTGGGTGCCAAAACATTGGAGCTCCCCCACAAGTGACCCCATTTTGGAAACTAGACCCCCCAAGGCACCTATCTAGATGCATAGTGAGCACTTGGAACCTCTAGGTGTTTCACAAATTGATTCATAAATATGAAAAAGTGTTTTTTTTTCACTTTTTCATTTTTACGAATCAATTTGTGAAGCACCTGGGGGTTCCAAGTGCTCACTATGCATCTAGATAGGTGCCTTGGGGTGTCTAGTTTCCAATATGGGGTCACTTGTGGGGGAGCTCCAATGTTTGGGCACACAGGGGCTCTCCAAACGCGACATGGTGTCCGCTAACAAATTGAATGGAAAATCGGCTCAAATTGTTAGCGGACGCCATGTTACGTTTGGAGAGCTACTGCGTGCCCAAACATTGGAGCTCCCCCACAAGTGACCCCATTTTGGAAACTAGACCCCCCAAGGCACCTATCTAGATGCATAGTGAGCACTTGGAACCCCCAGGTGCTTCACAAATTGATTCGTAAAAATGAAAAAGTGAAAAAAAAAACACTTTTTCATATTTATGAATCAATTTGTGAAACACCTGGGGGTTCCAAGTGCTCACTATGCATCTAGATAGGTGCCTTGGGGGCTCTAGTTTCCAAAATGGGGTCACTTGTGGGGGAGCTCCAATGTTTGGGCACACAGGGGCTCTCCAAACGCAACATGATGTCCGCTAACAATTTGAGCCGACAATTTGTTAGCGGATACCATGTTGCATTTGGAGATTCCCTGTGTGCCCAAACATTGGAGCTCCCCCACAAGTGACCCCATTTTGGAAACTAGACCCCCCAAGGCACCTATCTAGATGCATAGTGAGCACTTGGAACCCCCAGGTGTTTCACAAATTGATTCATAAATATGAAAAAGTGTTTTTTTTTTCACTTTTTCATTTTTACGAATCAATTTGTGAAGCACCTGGGGGTTCTAAGTGCTCACTATGCATCTAGATAGGTGCCTTGGGGGGTCTAGTTTCCAAAATGGGGTCACTTGTGGGGGAGCTCCAATGTTTGGGCACGCAGTAGCTCTCCAAACGCAACATGGCGTCCGCTAACAATTTGAGCCGATTTTCCATTCAATTTGTTAGTGGACACCATGTCGCGTTTGGAGAGCCCGTGATGTGCCTAAACAGTGGAGCTCCCCCACAAGTGACCCCATTTTGGAAACTATACCCCTCAAGGATTTTATTAAGGTGTATAGTGAACATTTTGAACCCAGAGGTACGACACAGAATTTGTTTACATTAGGTCATCATATTGAATAAGTTGTCATTAGTCTTGAGCGCAAGTGCTCGCTACTTGAGTTTGCATCGGGTACTCAGGTATGCACCATGTACAGCGTGTGCTCGAGTGACATGCTCGAGTCCCTGCTCCGCATGTTTCACGGTTATTAGACACCCAAAAAAAAACATGCGGGGATCACTCGTGCATGGCAGGCAATCCCCGTAAAGCTTTTTTGGCCGTGAAGCATATGGGGCAGAGACTCGAGCATGTCACTCAAATACCCACGATACTCAATGCATACCAGAGCACCGATGCAAACTCAAGTAGTGAGCACTTGCGCTCAACACTAGTCGCCATATCGTCATCTTTTTTTCTTACTTTTGAAAAAAATCCCAACCCCATCACAACCCCAACCCCAACCCTAACCGTAGCACAACCCTAACCGTAGCACAACCCTAACCGTAGCACAACCCTAACCGTAGCACAACCCTAACCCTAGCACAACCCTAACCCTAGCCCAATCCTAACCCAAGAGTTTATTTTTGACGCCGTTCCTCGTGCGGTATAAGTGATTAGACGACTTTATTCTTCGGGTCGGTGTGATTACAGCAATACCAGAATCATATGGGGTTTTTATGACTGACAGCTGTCACACACTAAAAGACGCATTTTTTGTAAAATCTAGTTTTTGCATCGCCATATTTTGAGAGCTATAATTTTTCCAGATTTTGTGGGATGACTTGACGTTGTTATTGGTGCCATTTTCAGGCACGTGACATTTTTTGATCGCTTTATATTCCGATTTTTGGGAGGCAGAATAAACAAAAACCAACAATTCAGGAATTTTTTTTTTTTTTTATTCTGTTCCGCGTGTGGTAAAATTGATAAGGCAGCTTTATTCTTCAGGTCAGTACGTTTACAGCAGTACCACATTTATATCGTTTTTCTATGTTTTGCACTTTTACATAATAAAAGCAATTTTATAGAAAAAATTATTTTTTAGCATAGCTTTATTCTGAGAGCTATAACTTTTTTATTTTTCGGCTGATGGAGCTGTATGTTGGCTTGTTTTTTGCGGGACGAGATGACGTTTTCAGCGGTACCATTTTTATTTATATTTGTCTTTTTGATCGCGTGTTATTCCATTTTTTGTTTGGCAGTATGGTGATAAAGCATTGTTTTTTGCTCCGTTTTTTTTTTTTTTTTTTTTTACCGTGTTCACTCAAGGGGTTAACTAGTGGGACAGTTTTATAGGTCAGGTTGTTCCGGACGCGGCGATACCAAATATGTGTACTTTTATTGTTTTTTTTTTGTTTTTTTTATAATAATATTTATTGATGGGTACATTATATTTTTATTTTTGGTGGATTATTTTTTTTATTTTTTTTTTATATTTTTGCAATTTTTTTTTTTTTTTTTTTCACTTTCTGACACTTTTTTACTCTGCCCCACTCTGGGACTTTCACTTTTTTTTCTCTGATCGCCTGCATGGCACAGGAATGCAGCACCATCCCTGTGCCATGCAGGCTGTCAGCGCTGGACAGGGAGATGATTGTTTGGCGATGCACTGCGCATGTCCAAACAATCTTCCTGCTGTCTGGTGACCCGGATGTTGTCATGACGACATCGGGTCGTCATGGCAACACCCGGGAAGCCTTTGCAGACAGCGCTTTAAGCCGGAAGAGGAGGTGAGTATCTGCGATCACCTCCCCTTGCCCCCGCAATGCTGAGATCGATTTCGATCGACTTCGATCGCAGCATCGCGGGGGTTAATGTGCTGGGAGCGGTGCAGGACCGCTCCCTGCACATAGTATCGGGTGTCAGCTGTGACAATCAGCTGACACCCGGCGGCGATCGCGCCCGCACAGCCTGTGTGCGCGCGCGATCGCCATGACGTACTAATACGGGTCTGGCTCTTAAGTCCCAGGGCACAGACGCGTATTAGTACGTCAGATGTTGTTAAGGGGTTAATATATTTTTTTTATTATTTTGTTAATATTATTAATATTGAGCAGAATTAATTTCAGCCTATTGATTCACCTTCCACAACAGTCATGGTCTCTCATGTGGCCCCTCAAGGAAATTAATCTCCCACCACTGCTCTACTATATATAGCGCTATGTTATGTATAGGACTGTGTACATAATGGAAAAAAATTTCCATAATTTTCCGTCTACAGATGTCACCAAAGCATCTGTGTTAGTCACATGACCTATCAAAAGGGGATCATGTGACATGTCACGTGATACATCGGGTACCTGTGGGGGGGCCCACACCTTCTAAACTGCCCGGGGCCCTGGCTACTCTTAATCCACCCCTGATTATCACCGCCGCTCCGGTCCATCTCCAGCAGTTTGTGACCTGCGGTATTTGTTCCTTGTATGTGGTATTATTCAGTCTATATGTGGTGGTAATATGTGGTTCGATCATGGTGTGGCTGTATTTATTCCTTGTATGTGGTATTATTTGGTCACTATGTGGTGGTAATATGTGGTCTGGTCATGGTCTGGTGGTATTTGTTCCTTGTATGTGGTATTATTCGGTCACTATATGGTGGTAATATGTGGTCTGGTCATGGTGCGGCAGTATTTCTTTCTTGTATGTGGTATTATTGGTCTTGGTATAATGGTTTGCTTTGTTTATGGAGGTCATTTGTTCTTTCTGATGTCAATAAGGGGAAGATTCTTTATTTCCAATAGAGATTAATTACTAGCACATTTAACCTGTCCTTGTCCTGTTACTATT
This sequence comes from Phyllobates terribilis, assembly GCF_046119375.1. Classification (NCBI taxonomy): domain Eukaryota; kingdom Metazoa; phylum Chordata; class Amphibia; order Anura; family Dendrobatidae; genus Phyllobates; species Phyllobates terribilis. The sequence continues at coordinate 59,985,736 of NW_027362763.1, forward strand.
AGATGTTACGATCACGCCCGGACTGACTGGCGTGAGCGTGGTTAGTGGTCCCACTGGGCAACGAACCGAGGAGTGCCTGGAGAGGCGTGACTAGGTGCCTCGCCAGATCCGACCACGAACACACGGCAGCTTAACGACTCCGTGGTCCGAGGAGGGACGTGGGAGGTGGCCCAGGTGCTATTCCAGGTCAGACCCCGGCCACAGCTGTTGACCCACACCGGGGAATGCAGGAACGGCAGGTTAGGCTGGTATGCAGACAGGTAGGTACTGCAGGCACAGCTGGTATGCTGACATGCGGGTACTGGCAGGCACGGCAGGTATGCAGACAGGCGGGTACTTGCAGGCACGGCAGATATGCAGACAGGCGGGTACTGGCAGGCACGGCAGGTATGCAGACAGGCCAATACTGGCAGGCTGGATAGGGCCAGTACAGACTGGGATACAGGAACAGAGACGCAGGTGCGGTGGACAAGCAGAGCAGAGCAGAGCAGCAGGCGCGGAGGACAAGCAGAGCAGAACCGCAGGCGCGGAGGACAAGCAGAGCAGAGCAGAACCGCAGGCACGGAGGACGAGCAGAGCAGAACCGCAGGCGCGGAGGACAAGCGGAGCAGAGCAGAACCGCAGACGCTGAAGACGAGCGGGGCTGAGCAGAGCGGAACCGCAGGCGCGGAAGATGAGCGGGGCAGAGCAAAGCAGAACCGCAGGCACGGAGGAAAAGCGGAGCAGAGCGGAACCGCAGGCGCGTACGACAAGAGGAGCAGAGCGGAACCGCAGGCGCGGAGGACAAGCGGAGCAGAGCGGAACCGCAGGCGCAGAAGACGAGCGGAGCAGAGCGGAACCGCAGGCGCAGAAGACGAGTGGAGCAGAGCAGAGCGGAACCGCAGGCACGGAGGACAAGAGGAGCAGAGCAGAGAGGAAATGCAGGCACAGAGGACATGAGGAGCAGAGCAGAACCACAGGTGTGGAGGACAAGAGGAGCAGAGCAGAGTGGGACCGCAGGCGCGGAGGACAAGAGGAGCAGAGCAGATCGGAACCGCAGGTGCAGGCAGACAGGACAGGGCTCTGTTCACATGGAACAGACTGGGAAACACAGGAAGATAGCTAGAACACAGGAGGTAGATACGGAGGCAGGGAAACGGGACAAGCAGAACCAGATACACACAAGGTACTTGCAATGAAGTAGCGAGTGGACACAAAACTCACAAACAGAAGTACAGAGACAACGAGTTGGAGTTAGGTGCAGGTTCAGACACTGCAGGAAAAGGGAAGAATCGGACATAGAGACAAACAGGTAACGGGCCAGGACACAGTTCAGACAAGAACTGAACCTGGAACAAGATACAGGAACGAGCCTGGGTACTCAGCCCCCAGGGTGGCGGAAACAGACAAGATACAGGACAGGACCTGGCAACTCAGTTGCACAGAGCACACTGCAATAAAGCGTTGCTCAGGCCCCTCCCACTGGCTGGAGGAGGTTTAAGTATCGCATTAGGACTGCGCACACTGTAACTTTAAGAATCAGGAAGTAACAGCGCCGCCGCCCTAAGCAATCAGACAAGAGACATGCACACAGTAAGTAATGGAGCAAAGTGTGCAGCCAGGACTGATAGATAAGTTGGCGGTCTTGCATGGTGGGAGATGGTAAGGCATGCCAGCACGCTGCCAGGGATGTTACATTAGACATTAGCAATTATACGCTTTACATGAGCCGTTGTCGCCTATCACACAGAGACATCACATCCCACCCCAAGCATGAGGGACTCGAACATAATGCACTGTACTACTTATGTAGTGCAGAGAATCACCCAACCTGTCACTGCTTAACTGTCAATTAACTTATATCCTCACCTCCAGCAGGATCTGATAGGGTTATAAGGATCTGATGATGAAGCATACACTACCTACCACCTACCATTATATGGACCCGATATAATGCTCCATACAGAATAATGGGCCCCATATAATGCTCCATACAGAATAATGGGCCCCATATAATGCTCCATACAGAATAATGGACCCCATATAATGCTCCATACAGAAAAATGGGCCCCATATAATGGTCCATACAGAATAATGGGCCCCATATAATGCTCCATACAAAATAATGGACCCTATATAATGCTCCATATAGAATAATGGACCCCATATAATGCTTCATACAGTATGAGCCCCATATAATGCTCCATACAGAATGGGCCCCATATAACGCTCCATACAGAATAATGGACCCCATATAATGCTCCATACAGAATAATGGGCCCCATATAATGATTTATACAGTATGGGCCCCATATATTGCTCCATACAGTATGAGCCCCATATAATGCTTCTTATAGTATGGGCCCCATATAATTCTTCTTACAGTATGGGCCCCATATAATTCTTCATAGAGTATGGGCGCCATATAATTCTTCATACAGTATGGGCCCCATATAATTCTTCATACAGTATGGGCCCCATATATTGCTTTATACAGTATGGGCCCTATATAATGCTTCATGCATAAAAATAATAATAATAAAATACCTCTCCTTGTTCCCCTCTGGCCACAGCCGCAGGTCCTGTCTCCACAGCGTGTTTTGGCTCTCGGCACTGTGACTGCTCAGCACAGAGGGGGCGCTGTAGTGATCGCGCCCTCTGCCCTGAGACGTCACAGAATCGGAAGACACCGGAACTGCGGAGGAACGTGGAGAGATGAGTATCGCGAGCAGTTTAAACCAATGTGGGATGCGGTGCCAGCGCCCGTGCTGTACAGCTCCGCCAGCTGTATAGTGGCCGCTTCCGGGTACTGCACACCTGACCCTTTTCATATGAATAGAGTGGACCTGCAATACCCTGCTGTGGCCACTATGCAGTTGTCGGCGCTGTGCTGCTCCACTCAACAAAATAATCACATCCAACCGGCACCAAGAACAGCTGATCACGCGTGGCGGGGGTCGCGTCCCCATTAATCTGATATTGGTCGCCTATCCTAAGGGTAAGCCATCAATATAAAAGAGCTGGACATCCCCTTTAACTGTTGCCACTACCCCTATACCAACTAATGGTAAATCCCTCCCTCACTTATCATTATGTGCTGCTAATGTTACGTAACAACATTCTATATAGTGAAGTCACAACCAGACATAGAGATGGTAAATATTATTTATTTTTAGGAATATTTGGACAAATAATGGAATATATGAGGATATCATAGTCGGGGCTGCAGCTGTTATCAGCATCTCTGCACATGATGGAATCAGTGTCTCTATGAAGCAGATGAGGGATCTGTGGATCATTATGGAAATGATCTGTAACTTCTGCAGATTTCTGTAAAGAGAAGACGCCAAATTATTACATCTCATCAATAGATTCCCAGTAAAAAGTTAATAATCAGCTGGAAAATATAAAAAAGCAAATTCTAATATCTACTTACATGAAGGACAAGTCATTCTGATCTAATTCCTCAATGTTCTCCAGACTTGGATCATCCTTCTATGAAAAGGAGAAAAGAACAATTACTTATATGTCACATGTGATATAGATATCATGGGGCAGCGGGAATGAGAGGTGACTTACCATCTGGTGTTTTTGGGGTGTTCATGGCCCTTCATGCTTGGTAAGATGTTGACCAAAGCTGATGGTAAACTAAAGAGAGATCAGAACAGCAGGAAGTTACAGGTGATATTTTTTACAGTTTTGTAATGAATGTAGTGTTAATGTATGCATTGCTCCCTTACCTGGGCTGGGGGTCAGTATGTTCTCTACCACTGTCTGCACCATGAACATGGTGCTTCAATGGAAGCAGTGGTTACGGCACAGGGGGCACAGAGGGTTGGAGCGGAGCCATCTAGTAATACATCCCTGATGGAAGGTGTGGTCACATGGAAGGACCGTGACCTGCTCTCCGATCTCATATTCGGTCATACAGATGATACATGACTCGGCCTCCTCCTGTGCGGTTACATCCCTTGTTGGGAGATTTGCAATTAGCAGTGCTCTCCTGTGAACCCAATGCTGCCGCCTCTGCCGCACAGGTAGATTTTGTGCAGGTGGCTCCACAGCATTGCTGTCGCTCTGACGTCCATCACTGGTAGAAGGTCTTTCCTCGTCTCTTGGAGGAGACCGTCCATCACTGGTAGAAGGTCTCTCCTGCACAGGTAGGTTTTGTGCAGGTGGCTCCACCTGTGGCAGTGGTGGTGTCATCACACCCACTTCCTCCAGTTGAATGGGTGGGAGGGGACGGCCGCCATCCCTGCTTCTCTCTCCTGTTGTTCCGGAGGGCTCCGCAGGGGCTGGTCTTAGAGGAGAGCGGCTTCTATCCCTGCTCTCTTCCTGTCCTCTACGCCGTGGAGGATCTCTGGCCCGTCTCCATCTCCTCTCAGTGACAGCATTGCTGTCTCTCTGACGTCCATCACTGGTAGAAGGTCTTTCCTGATCTCTTGGAGGAGACCTCCTTCCATCACTGGTAGAAGGTCTTTCCTGATCTCTTGGGGGAGACCTCCTCCGTCCATGGACAATTATGGCCTGACCTATAAACAAATTTATCAGAATTATTTCCAATTTTAGTAAACACTTTTTGGCTATAGTGATGGGTCCTTCTACTGCTGTGGTGTTTAGGGAGAGGGGAACCCTAGAAAGAATTGCCTTTATTTTGGACTTAGTAAACCTGCACTGTCTGTCCTGAAATGTGACCCATCATACCCCATGGATATCTCCTCCCAGGAAAGCCCTATGGTGTGGGAATATTGTGGATCTCTCCCAAATATTTCACTTACCTTGATTTTCTGGTCGGCGCAGCCATGCCTCATTGTCAGCAATCAGCTGGCGCAGCTCCCGGGCGCTCATGACTTAGGTACCTGGAGCTGGCTGATAGAATATTGGAGAACTAAGCTCTCCGGTGGCACCGGTGTTATTGTGCTCTGATCAAAGATCAAGAAGAATAAATGGAAGTAATCACCAGATGTGTAACACAAACTAGTTCGCTCTTCCACAACCAAAGTGAAGTCTCAGCAAAAGCATCAACTCAAGAAATGGCGCTGAGGTCACAGTGCTCAGAGATTATATACCCTCAGGACATTCCATGATGTCATTATGACATCATAACTGAGTGACCCCCTAATCCTGAGCATAGCATTGTGACATCAGAGCAGCCAGGCCGCCATGTTTGCTGCCAACTGGTGAATGAGGCAGAGAATGTGGAATAGAAATATCCCATCTGATTAATAGAATATAAATGTATATAAATCTGTGTTGGAAAAGATAGAAAATCAGTTTTCTCCATGTTTGTAAATAGTCATTTTTTGCTTTGGTAGATATTATATACATGTTATATATGGTATAAATTATCTTCTGCTGTAAATGATAAGAATGGAATGTTATTCTTTATCATTTATAGTTGTGGGTGATACATTATTGCTAAACAATAAACAACTCACCGACCTGTCAGGGAAATGATCAGGTTATATAAATGAGTGAAAACAGAATAAATAATAATAGAAGGTAAAGTATACAAATGCCTCTAAAAAAAAGTCATCAGTTTTTTTACTTTTCTGTACCACCAGGGCCGTCCTACATGACATACATGGATTTTACCTGGGTGTCACGTTCCCCTATAATAATGTGTCCATATCACTCAGTTACCCCAAATCCACAAAACTATCTATTAGAACAGGACCTGGACTGGTGATCTTCCTACCTGGCAGATTCCCTGTGGACACCTCGGGTGGGCTGGTCAGTGGATCACATGTGAAGCATGCGCTCTACCACTGAGCTACATCCCCTGGTGGAGGAGCCTGAAGACCTTCTTATTTCTGTCAGACAATGGTCTCCGTGTGCGGCGCTGCTGTGTTATATTGTTATAAATCCCTCAACATTGAAATTGTAAAACCAAGAAGGAAAGTCCTGAATTACAGAAATCACAGGATATAAATATACTGGAAATAAATCATTTCTTCTGGTGTCGCCGGATCCTGAGAGCAGAAAGTTTTACATTTTTTAGGCAATGAAGTTATAGGAGGGCTTCATTTCTGCGTGACAAGATGTCGCTCCATTCTCTGATAGATTCGTCTTTTGGATAATTTATTCTACACTTTTTGGAGGTGAAATGTAGAGAAGAAACAACAATTCTGTGTTATTTTACCCCCTGTTCACTCCTCAGTATAACGGACAGATCAGCTTTTCTCCTGCAGTAGAAATGATAATAACAATATACAATTTATATCCTTCTTATATTTTACTGCCTTTACACAAAATAAATCATCTTTTTCGTGGGGTTCATCATATTCCAAGACTCAGACATTTTCTTTCATCTTCTGCAGATCAGTGACGTCTCCATCCTGGGATTTCCAGAATTCCACCACTTCTCCTTCTTGTTACAATTTCCATGTTGAGGAATGTAAAAAAAGGGCATGTATATTATATTATATTATATGTGGCCCTAAAAATGTCATTACTTGTTATCATTATGTAATGAATACACGATAAAAATGAAAATATAGTATCATCATAGAAAACCACCCACATTATACCGCCATATGGTGAACACATACTACCGCCAAACTGAGCGGACGTCCTCTCTCTAGGGGGATGGCAAATATTGTCATATCATTTAGAATACTTCCATCTACTTTCCCTATATTTATAGGGTCCTGTATGGTATAAATGTCCCCGGCAATGTACTATGTGAGAAGTGAAAACCGCTCTATAGTTGGTATAGTACGGCACTAGGATGGTGGTATTATTATAGAGGGGCGTTTTGCTATGTGGCATACATAAATCTTAGACAACATTGTTACTATGAAATAAAAAATAACATGACAATACAATCTCCATATGGCAATGCACAACGAAGACCACCACATAATGCTGCCATACAGTGCCCACATAATACTAACATAGAGTGTCCTAATAATACCGCTATATGGAGGAGATGTAATAATACCAGAATCAAAATAATGTTAGCATAAAGAGTTTTGTCAGCATACAAAATCCCATACACCCAACTAATAATGCCGAACTCTCATTATGCTGCCATACAGTGCACAAATAATACTCACATACAGTGTCCTAATAATACATTGATCTGGTGGAGATGTAATACCAATAATTGTGTCTAAATAGTAGAACAAAGTGTAACTACATGATGCCGTACAATGTTCTAATAATGACAGCAAATTGTTCCTTGATAATTCCTCATCATACCCGGATAGTCATGTCAGGGATAGAAGGAGAAAGTGTTCATATTCATAAGGGACCTGTCACTTGTCATAATGATGTACTTTTATTACATGGTGTAAATGCCGCTGTTCTCCTGAATCCGGCGATGATTTTCTTCTGTTCTGCTCCTCTCTGTTCCTGAGATATGGCCTCCTCTTCCCTGTATAGAAATCTAGTCTTTTTAGTCAAGTAGACGTCTTCTCTGAGGGTGACACCCCCTTGGCTAACAAGACTCTATTTATACACAGGGAATAGATAGCCATATCTCAGGAACAAAGAGGAGCAGGAACAAAAGAAAAACATCGCCGGATTCAGGAGAACAGCGGCGTTTACACCAGGTAATAAAAGTACATATAAGTGACAGATCCTCTTTAAAAATGTCATCAACTCGTCTTGTATTTATAGTTGTATCCCAGAGCGGCATAAACGTCACAGGTAATGTAGTATGTTGATTATAGCGCCCCATGGTGTCCGTCACTTACATAACATTTTCAAAAATAAGAAAGTATTTGCACATTACAGTCCAGGCTTTATCTTACATCTAGAAACTGTAGAATTCCCGCACGTTAAAGAGGTCGTCCACTGCCCTGACTCAGGTACTAGTTTTCCATAAATGCCCCTAATGATTTCCATATGCCTTTTCTGCCAGTGTAGCACCCTGAGAACAGCAGTAAGTAAAGAACCCTGAACTGCACAACCCGACTCTGACTCTCATTACCATCTTCCCTGCACTTCCACAACCACCATCCTCTGCACCTGACCCCCTGAGGCTATACCCCTGCCGTTGGGGGTTATACTACCTAAGCTGCACAAACACCATCAGCCTCAGTGGACCCTGCTGCAGCGGCGGCCGAAGTGACCGCAATTCAACGGGTGGCGTAGTCGACATAAAGAACTTTAGTAACATCAGTAAGGACTGCCACACACTGAGCTTAACACCCTGGGCACGGACCGGGTCACAGCCACTCGGAGACTACAACCCCCATCTGATCCGGCTCCGGGTATTCCCCTAAACAACACTGGCCCAGGGGGCGCGTCAACTTTGGCGTAGTCGGCAGGATTACGTGCCCGCAACAACCGGGTACTGCGTGCCTGAAGAAAAGTTCATCGTTACCTTAAAAAGAAGTCTCCTGCCGGTTCCGGAGGGTCCCCGCCATCGGGCCCCATCACAGGTCGTTTCCCGCCATTGCAGCTTTTTCCCGCCATCCATGGAGTTTCCCGCCACTGGGAGACGATTCCCGCCATTTCTGAAGATTTCCCGCCTTGGGGGAGCGGACGCCATTATGGGCGTGCCAGAGGGTGGCAAGAGGCCACCTCCCATCGTGGGCCAGGTCGAAGAATGGCGCCAAAAACGGAAACCGCCCCCACCAACAGACTGTGATGCTGGAAGTGTCCATCAGCGTAAGAGAACTGCCCCTGGAACTGACAATTACTAAGTTGCCCCGGGACCACCCTCGATGTGGGCGGAGACAGAAGAAGAGAAAAAAGATGGGTGTCGCCTGGAGCAGTCTGGAGAGAGCGCACCCGGAGACAAGACGTCTGGAAGAGAGTCCAGAGAGAGCCTACCCGGAGATGGAGGGAGAGCCAGGCAGCACCGACCCAGCGGTCAGGAGCCTGATGCGGGCCGCCACTCCAGGCAGCACCGACCCAGTGGTCAGGAGCCTGTTGCCGGTCGCCACTCCAGAAGGCCTGCTGGAGACAACGAGAGGAGAGCAGAGCAGCACCGACCCGTTGGTCAGGAGCCTGCTAGAAGCAACGACCCCACTAGGCTTAGTGGAGGTCCTGGCACAGCTCCCCCAAGATCGGGAGTGTGCACAGACTGCGCTGGAGGGCCTCGCACGGAGGATGGCCCGGGTGCAGCGAGAGACGTTAGCGGAGTGGAGCCGAGAGATGGCCCAGCAGACAAGAACCCGTCAGCGGAGCACGCCACCCGAGACGAGGAGACAGACCGCCTCTGAGGATGGCGCAGGAGGACTGAAGGCCGGAGACGGCGCCGAGAAGGGAGCCGAACGAAAGGAGGCAGGTAAAGGGGACGTCTCTACCCCAAACCGGGAAACCGCGCACCTGCCCCAGCTCCCCGTCGCAGAGCCCGAAGTACCCCCTGCCGTGCCCGTAACCGCAACGTCACCGCCACAGACTAGGCCTCAACCGGAAGCCGCAGCCGCGACCCCTGTGACGTCACACGCCTCGACCCCGAGCGTGACCAGGCAGGAAGTACTACCAGCCTGGTCGCAGGGCCTAGTACCCCCGGGCGCCGCAATACCAACAGCGCCCCCTACCTCCGCGGAGCCACCGGCCTGGTCGCAGGGCCAAGTAGCCCAGGGCGCCGCCGTCCTTACGGTGCCCTTCACTTTCCAGGTGCCCCAGGCCTGGCTGCAAGGCCTGGGCAACCCGGGCGCCACCACCACCGCGCCCATAAAACCAAGAGTGCCGCATCTGGGAGAAGATCTGTTCGCCCAACATACGTGCCCGGATGGGCAGCCCTTCATATGGCCACCGGAGTTTCACCATCCTCGACTCCGGAAAGAGAGACCCCTAGACGAACCCCTGATCCCGGCTCCAAAGCCCATAAAGAGGATCTCGCCCCCGCTAGAGGAGGCACAGTTTGAGTGGGACCCCACCGGAGAAGATCTCATGGGGTTCACTCAGGAGACCCGGGCAGCTGCAGCGGAGCGTGCAGAGTGCTGCCGGCAGCAGCTCGAGGTCTTTGAGAGGGAGCGGAGAGAGAGGCGGGTCCGGGAACAACAAGCCCAAATAAAGAGCGCGGAGCAGAAGAGCCGGGCCAGGAGGAGTCCCCGTGCAGCTCATGGTCCCCCTTCCACCGGGACTGTGATCAAGTTTAATATGCAGCACGGATGGGGCTTTATCAGAGACCATCGAGCAAGTGGACCCGGACGGGTCTGAAACTGAAACCAACCAACAAGAAAGAGCAGGAGGACGCCGTCGTTGAGTACGGTAGTATAGAGACTGTATATAGTTGCCCGTCGGGGCACAGTGAACCGTTGCTGCTAATATAGTCCCCGTTGGGACCAGAGAACTGAACTGTTAACCACGTGTGTCCCTATTCCCACTGACCGAGGACTGAGAGCGGTCAATCCTCCCTAATACCTGGCCGAGGACTGAGAGCGGCCATATCCCCTTGTATATAGTTGCGCTTCCTAAAGCGCCCCCTACCGGTTTTATAGGAAACTGTTGTTTTTACTAAAAGAGACTGTCGCACTTTACCTGGTCACAAGTTGCACCGTGACCGGAGGAACCAGAGGATAAGAAAGTTTATATGAAAATTTTATGCTGATATATATATGATGTTTTATATGTTAATGTTTATAAAAAAAAAATGTATGTTTTGGATGTTTTATATCTTACAGCCCGAGGACGTGCTGTGATTTACCAGGGGGGAATGTAGCACCCTGAGGATTCGGCTGCTACAGGGGTATTGCACCTCAACCCAGAGGTGTGGTATTCCACTCCCGGGTAAGGATGGAGTGTGGAACTGAGCTCAGTAGGCTGCATGCACTACACACATCCCATTTCCGGAGGGCAGACCAACGGTACTCCCACTTAGAAATGTGCAGGTACGATCGAGTCTGTCCTTGGCTGGAGTGGGAGGGGGGTGGTACATCCCAGTAGTGTAGGGGCAGATAGGGGGAGCAGTCTGGGTAGTGCTAGGAGCTCATTGGGTGCTGGTCACCTGAGCTCACACATAGAGGGAGTATATAAGGTGGGAACCATCTTAGATCAGGGTCAGTCAGCCACAGTCAGTCTGTGAGAAGTCAGAGAGACATCATTCTTTGCAGAGGAGTGGAAGAGAGCAGAGGAGCAGAGCAGCCCCAGGCCCAGAGTGAGAGAGGAGAGAATGAAAGACCCAGAGGGGGAGAAAGAAGGAACTCTGAGAACCCAAATACAATCACAGGGTGAAGAGTTGGCAACAGGGTACCGGATCCCAAACTGGTGGGGGCTACAGCATACCTCAGCCAGAGACCGGAGGCCGTGGGCAGCATCTGCCACGGCCACCCACCATATCCACCCGGAAGGCAGACCACGCGTAGGGTCAGGGAACCCAGAGTCAAGGGTTACCAACAGAAGGCCCGAGGGAGCCGGACATAGGTGGATCCCTGGTGGGGAAGGCCAGAGACGAGGACAGGACAGAAAGGGAGCTCAGAACCACGCTCCAGAACTACTTGGGGGTTGGCCGAGTCCAGGACCTGGTGGACGCAGCACGGCTCGGGTGGTCACTCAAGGCCGGAGTGACCGGTACAAGAACAGCAGTAAGTAAAGAACCCTGAACTGCACAACCCGACTCTGACTCTCATTACCATCTTCCCTGCACTTCCACAACCACCATCCTCTGCACCTGACCCCCTGAGGCTATACCCCTCCCGTTGGGGGTTATACTACCTAAGCTGCACAAACACCATCAGCCTCAGTGGACCCTGCTGCAGCGGCGGCCGAAGTGACCGCAATTCAACGGGTGGCGTAGTCGACATAAAGAACTTTAGTAACATCAGTAAGGACTGCCACACACTGAGCTTGACACCCTGGGCATGGACCGGGTCACAGCCACTCGGAGACTACAACCCCCATCTGATCCGGCTCCGGGTATTCCCCTAAACAACACTGGCCCAGGGGGCGCGTCACCAGTATGCTTCGCTTCCTGAGCTCGAGAAGCAGCTCTGTTTTCATATCCATCACTTCCTTTTCAGAATCCTCTGCTCCCTTCGGACTACATTTCCCCATCATTCCTTGTGTTCGGCTGCAAGCCAGCAGTGAGCACAGACCTGTAACTCTGACTAGTCCCCTCCTACTCCTCCCCCAGAGTCACACACAGCATCAGGGCACTGCAGGGAATAGAAGTAATGCACAAAGCACCATTACACCAGCCCAGGATAACTGCTGGAAGCCGCAGGCAGTCGGGAGACATCCAGGAGACTGCAGACAGCATCTGATCAGATCGAGGTGTATGGCGCAAGCCAGAGTCTTAGCAATACTGAAGTCTTCACACCAAGACACAGGTGTGAGTCTTCGTGAGCCTTATATAAGCCCTGGCGGATGCTCACATGGGACCATCTGCAAAGCTCGACGTGGAGCACAACCGAATCTAATGGACTGGGGTGAGGGAAGCAAGGCACGGATCTGCGACAGCTGAGTACCAGTCATAATACCGCCAAATAGTGGGAACATTTATAAATGTCACATAGAACACCCCCGCGTGTAATAGGACCAGCACAATAGCCCTGCACTCATCAGGTATCGTCTCTACATTAAACCCATGGTACCATCCTTCATACAGGGGATGTAGCTCAGTGGTAGAGCGCATGCTTCACATGTATGTGGCCCTGGGTTCAATCCTCGGCATCTCCACATTTTGTTAGAAAAACTTCTATTATCCAAATATTCTGAAAACATAAATGTGGTCATCTGCCTGGATTTAAGAAAAGGAAAAGGAAGGAGATTCCTACTGGAACAATGAATCTTAGCACCAAACTCAAAGAGCCCATCAGCGAGCTCTGACAGGGGATTTGTGGCTCCGTTATCTGGGATCCTCTCTGATTTATGACCACATCAGCTCAGCTTTGATGTGGTCTGTGGTGATAAATCAGCTGAGAGGAGCTCAGAATACGACAGATAACAGAGTTACAGTCTCTCTGATAAGCCTCAACGGCTGCTCCATACACGTTACCTGTGAGCGGTTTGGCGGCATTATTAGTTGAGTGTATGGGATTATGTATGCTGACAATACTCTTTATGCTGACATTATTTTGATCCTGGTGTTATTATATCTCCTCCACAAAGTGGTATTATTAGTAGAGATGAGCGTTGTTCTACTCGAACTGTTCGCCAATCTCAAATTCGAGCTGTTTTGGGCGGTGTTCGAGCCGGTCGGCGAACACGAACAATTTGAGAAAAATTCGGCTGTTCGAGGTTATGTTCGATAACTGTTCATGCACCAAAATCATAACTGGATTTTTTCTCAGTAATGATGAAAATTAATGTTAATACGCAGTTTGAGTGTACAGCGGGGCGGGGGGAGGGGCAGGGGATGGATCTCTGCAGGAACAATGAAGATCTCCATTTTTTTTTCTCTTTCCCGCATTTGCAGTGGGGAGGTGCAATCTGTCAGCCTATCAGCAGCGCACACACGGAGCGAAGTGCTTTTTTCACACAAGCAAGGGCATGTGTCATTGGCAGTGTATGTCACATGTCCTTGCCCTATAAGACCAAGCCATTTTCCCCGTCGCCACCATTTTCTCACTGCTGCAGCTGCGTGTTAGACGGCACCGCTGTTGCTGTGTGCGCTATACCTTGTTAATTTCAAGCCAATTTTCGCACAAATCTACAGATAGCTTGGGAGTAGGGAATAGTTGTGATTGCAGTCCTTTTAAGGACTAGGTTACAGCATTTCCTACGACTTTTATCAGGCAGGTCTGTGCTCTTAAATAGATAGATTGTGGGAGTAAAGACTAATTGTAATTGCAGTCCTTTTCAGGACTAGGTTACATCAGTTCCTATCAGTTTTTGCCAGGCAGGTCTGTGCCAGTGCTGTGCAAGTTTTTTTCACAGCATTTGGCTGAATCTAGCAAAGCTAATCCTTTTTGGCCTATTGCAGAGTGTGTTAGTCAGTGGAGTAGCCTATCTGTGTTGCAAGATATACCACCTGTGTATAGAATACCAATTTTTTTACTGCACCTAGTGAAGTAAAATCTTTTGGGCATAGCATCATTCTATTAGTCCATCTATACTGACCTCCATCAGGTTGCAAACTGAATATAATTTTTTTCTGCATCTAGCTCTGAAAAAATATTTGGGCTTCTAGCAGTGTGTGGGACTTGGTCTATTAGTCCATCTATACTGACCTCCATCAGGTTGCAAATTAAAAATAATTTTTTTCTGCATCTAGCTCTGAAAAAATATTTGGGCTTCTAGCGGTGTGTGGGACTTGGTCTATTAGTCCATCTATACTGACCTCCATCAGGTTGCAAATTAAAAATAATTTTTTTCTGCATCTAGCTCTGAAAAAATATTTGGGCTTCTAGCGGTGTGTGGGACTTGGTCTATTAGTCCATCTATACTGACCTCCATCAGGTTGCAAATTAAAAATATTTTTTTTCTGCATCTAGCTCTGAAAAAATATTTGGGCTTCTAGCAGTGTGTGGGACTTGGTCTATTAGTCCATCTATACTGACCTCCATCAGGTTGCAAATTAAAAATAATTTTTTTCTGCATCTAGCTCTGAAAAAATATTTGGGCTTCTAGCAGTGTGTGGGACTTGGTCTATTAGTCCATCTATACTGACCTCCATCAGGTTGCAAATTAAAAATAATTTTTTTCTGCATCTAGCTCTGAAAAAATATTTGGGCTTCTAGCAGTGTGTGGGACTTGGTCTATTAGTCCATCTATACTGACCTCCATCAGGTTGCAAATTAAAAATAATTTTTTTCTTCATTTATCTCTGAAAAAATATTTGGGCTTCTAGCAGCGTGTGGGACTTGTTCTATTAGTCCATCTATACTGACCTCCATCAGGTTGCAAATTAAAAATAATTTTTTTCTGCATCTAGCTCTGAAAAAATATTTGGGCTTCTAGCAGTGTGTGGGACTTGGTCTATTAGTCCATCTATACTGACCTCCATCAGGTTGCAAATTAAAAATAATTTTTTTCTGCATCTAGCTCTGAAAAAATATTTGGGCTTCTAGCAGTGTGTGGGACTTGGTCTATTAGTCCATCTATACTGACCTCCATCAGGTTGCAAATTAAAAATAATTTTTTTCTGCATCTAGCTCTGAAAAAATATTTGGGCTTCTAGCAGTGTGTGGGACTTGGTCTATTAGTCCATCTATACTGACCTCCATCAGGTTGCAAATTGAATAAAAAAATTTTCTGCATCTAGCTCTGAAAAAATATTTGGGCTTCTAGCGGTGTGTGGGACTTGGTCTATTAGTCCATCTATACTGACCTCCATCAGGTTGCAAATTAAAAATAATTTTTTTCTGCATCTAACCCAGCCAATAGTTTTGGCCTAATACCACAGTTTGGCCACTCAGCTCTGCTCGGTTACCATCCATTGTTTTTTTGTGCAAACAACTCCAGAGTTGTGAATTAGTTAACCACCAAAATGAGTGGAAAAAGGCCTGCTGCTGGTGGAAAGGGGAATAGGCGTGTTGGGAAGGGGAAAAAAGGTTGTGTCCGTGGGGTAGGTGCAGAAGAAAGACCATCTTCCAGCCAAACTAAAATGTCTACTTCTTTTAGCGGACAATGTGATAAGATCCCTTTCTTACGGCCACGCCAATCGCTACAAAATCCAGATGAGGCACAAAAACAGCAGGTGCTTCAACGGATATCAAGTGCTCCTTTAAGTGGGCTCTCCTCCACATCAACTTCAACATCACAAATACTCCAGTCCTCAAAGGTGTCACCCAAATCGCACTTGCTTCCTCACAGCTCCCAAATCTCCAGCTGCCCGTCTGAGTGTGAGGTAGAACAGATGGTTGAGTCTGCAGAGCTGTTTACTCATACTATAGCCTGGGAATCAGAGGTCGACTCCAGCGCTTCTGTGAATCCAGACGAGGAAATGATCTGCACTGATGCCCAGAATCTTTATGAGTCGGATCCAGGACCAGATGCAGAAGGTTCTGACCATAATGTAGACCCTCATTCCCAAACTGTAACTCCTGTTGGTGGAGACAATGAGGAAGACGATGATAAGACTCAAATACCTGATTGGAGCGACAACTTTAGTTTTTTGTCAGGGCAGGAACAGGTTGGCTCTGAGGACGACGGGTGTGATAACGCACAGGGTGATGATGATGAGGTCGGAGATCCCACTTACTGTCAACCCACAGTCAGCCAAGAGATGAGGTCAGCAGAGGAGGTGGAGGAAGATGCTAGTGACGACGAGGTTAGGTTGCGCCTTCCTGGACAGAGACGTAGTACTGGAAGCACGTCAACAACTGCATCCTCAAACACAACTCTGCCTCTCACCACAAGTCGTGGTGGCTCTTCAGGTCGCATGGGTGCTAAGCCTTGCATAGCCTGGGCATTTTTTCAGATCGATAAAGATGACCCAACTCGTGTTATCTGTAACATTTGTCAGCAAAAGCTAAGTAGAGGCCAAAAAATACATAGTTTGAGTACTTCATGCATGAACCGGCACATGGACATGAAGCATAAGTTGCAGTGGGAAGCTCAGTGTGCTACAATGCGGCCTAGCCGGCCGGGCCAATCACCGTCTGCCATATCTTGTGCATCCGCGGCCTCTTCATCCTCTGTGACT
Organism: Phyllobates terribilis; assembly: GCF_046119375.1. Taxonomy (NCBI): domain Eukaryota; kingdom Metazoa; phylum Chordata; class Amphibia; order Anura; family Dendrobatidae; genus Phyllobates; species Phyllobates terribilis. The sequence continues at coordinate 60,002,204 of NW_027362763.1, forward strand.
GGGGGGACAGCAGTCACACCTGTTTTGGGGCGCAGACCTGCCACCTCTTTACCCGCAACAGCCAGCGTGATTGGCAGGTCATCATTTTCTTTGGAGGTGGTAACACCAGCTGGTGTTGAGCGCTGTCCGACATCGATAGCACCACCTTTGGATCAAGGCAACCTAACATGTCCGCCTGCATCCTCCTCACAGACCGGCAGTTTGCCGGGGACACCCTTATCAACCCCGTCTAAGCACAATAGCCAGCCCTCGGTCCCTCAGATGTGGACAAGTAAAAGACCATTTCCTCCTAGCCATGAGAAAGCTAAGAGGTTGAATTTCACCATCTGCAAGCTCTTGGCTACAGAAATGCTGCCTTTCCGCCTGGTGGACACAGAGGATTTTCGAGACCTTATGTCCGTCGCAGTGCCCCAGTACCAGATGCCCAGTCGGCACTACTTCTCAAAGAAAGGTGTGCCTGCGCTCCACCAGCATGTCGCACACAACATCACCGCTTCTTTGAGAAACTCTGTGTGTGACAGGGTGCATTTCACCACAGACACTTGGACGAGTAGGCATGGACAGGGGCGTTACATGTCGCTGACTGGGCACTGGGTAACTATGGTGACAGCAGGACAAGGGGCTGCTGTCCAAGTCTTGCCGTCCCCACGAGTTGTGTGTCAATCCTCTTTATCTCAAAGTTCCTCCACTGCTTCTGCCTCCTCAACCTCCTCTCGGTCCTCCACCTGCACCCAAAGCCTGTCTGGTCATGCCACAAGCTTTCTAACTGCGCAGAAGGGATCCTGCACACCTCCTTACTATGCTGGCAGTAGGGCTCAACGTCATCAGGCGGTTTTTACATTGAAATGTCTGGGAAATGTGAGTCACACAGCTGAGGAGTTGTGGTCAGCTCTGGAGAACCAATTTCATGAATGGTTGTCTCCACTGGACCTGAAACCAGGGAAGGCCGTGTGCGACAATGCTGCAAACCTGGGTGCGGCCCTTCGCCGGGGCAATGTCACACACGTGCCTTGTATGGCTCACGTGTTGAACCTGGTTGTCCAGCAATTTTTAGCCCACTATCCCAGACTAGATGGCCTTCTGCAGAGGGCACGGTCGCTGTGTGCTCACTTCCGCCGTTCGCATCCCGCAGCTCAGCGACTTACATCTCTACAGAAGTCGTTGGGCCTGCCACTTCACCGGCTAAAATGCGATGTGCCTACCCGGTGGAATTCAACTCTGCACATGTTGCAGCGACTGTGGCAGCACCGACAAGCCCTGGTGCAATACGTTCTGACGTATAGCCTGGGCCAACGAGATTCAGAGGTGGGGCAAATCACGCTGGAGGAGTGGTCTCAGATCAGGGACCTATGCACCCTTCTGCACAGTTTTGAAATGGCGACGAAGATGTTTAGTGCTGACGATGCCATTATCAGCATGACTATTCCGGTGATTTACATGCTGGAGCACATGTTAAACAGAATTCGGAGTCAGGTGGTGCGACAAGAGGAGGTGGAGGAAGTAGAGGAGGAGGAGTTGTATGCGGAAGGGCTAACATCTGCAAGGTCCAGACGGTCGGCAGCACCAATGCGGCAGGCATGTGAGGGTGGGGGAGATGGTTTTACCAGGGCGCATGGTAGCAGCCAAACTAGTGAGGAAGGTGCAGGAGCCCAGGAAGAAGTGGAGGACGAACTGATGGAAGACTCATCAGATGAGGGAGACCTTGATCACATTTCTGTTGTGCGAGGTTGGGGGGAGAGGACAGAGGAAGGAAGCATGATTGTTACCTCGCCACCAACACAACAGGGACTTGGTGCTCCTGGATGCGCAACACACATGAGTGCCTTCTTGCTGCACTACCTGCAACATGACCCTCGAATTGTGAGAATTAGAAATAATCCTGACTACTGGGTTGCCACACTGTTAGATCCCCGGTACAAAAGTAAATTTGCAGAAATTATTCCTGCCATAGAAAGGGATGCACGCATGCAGCAGTATCAGCAGAGACTGTTGCAGAATCTTACATGTGCTTTTCCACAAAATACCAGTGGTGCACGTAGTGAATCTCACAGTTCCAACTTGCCAACCGTGGGACCGTCAAGTGTTCAGCACTCAAACCGTAACAGAACCACAGTATCTGCTGGTAACATCAATTTTGCGGAATCATTTCACCACTTTTTTAGCCCATCCTTTGCAAGGCCACAGGAGACAAGAAGTCTGACACATAGTCAACGCCTAGAGACGATGGTACAGGAGTATCTCCAAGTAAACATTGAAGCCACGACTGTGTCACTGGACCCTTGCTCTATTTGGGCTTCCAATCTGGATAAATGGCCGGAGCTAGCCACTTACGCCTTGGAGATCTTGTCATGCCCCGCAGCCAGCGTTCTGTCTGAACGTGTGTTCAGCGCTGCTGGTGGTGTGCTGACAGATAAGCGCACGCGGCTCTCCACTGATAATGTAGACAGACTCACGTTCATAAAGATGAACAAATCATGGATCCGAAACGACTTTTCTACCCCTGTGTCATCCTGGGGAGAGTAAAAGCTTGATGATTGGTTAAAATCACCCTACCAACCGTTTTAAGCTTTCAAATTACTAATCATGTTTATCTGTATCTTGACTGGAAAATAATTTGGGCTTTGTAGCAGTGTGCAGCACTGATCCTATTAGGCCATCTATACTAAAGCTTCACCAGATTTAAAATTAAAAATAATTTTTAGCTGCATCTAGCCCGGAAAATAATTTTGGGGCTCCGAGATGCGCAAGGCACATAAGTGCCTTCTTGCTGCACTACCTGCAGCATGACCCTCATATTGTCAGAATTCGAAGTAATCATGACTACTGGGTTGCCACACTCTTAGATCCCCCAAACTTTTCGATCAACCTTTTCATTTTAATAAAGACCAAAAAAATGGTCATTTTTGAAATTATAAGCATTAGCAGGTTGTTAGAAACTGAAATCAAACAGTTTTCAACTCAAAACTTTATTCTAGGTGATGTTACATTTTCACATAGGACCCCTTGTTCGAAAGGAGCTTCTGAACTCTCTCGTCCATTGAATTTGTCAGGTTTTGGATGGTTTCTGCTTCAATTGTTTTGCATGAGGACAGAATACCCTCCCAGAGCTGTTGCTTAGATGTGAACTGCCTCCCGCCATCATAGACACTCCTTTTAATGATGCTCCAAAGGTTCTGAATGGGGTAGAGGTCAGGGGAGCATGGGGGTCACACCATAAGTTTGTCCCCTTTTATGCCCATATCAGCCAGAGATGCAGATGTTTTATGTGCAGCATGAGATGGTGCATTATGATGCAGAAAAATGATCTTGCTGTGAAATACACGGTTCTTCTTCTTGAACCATGGCAGGAAGTGCTGTTTGAGAAAATCCACATACATTATGGAGTTCATCTTTAGCGCCTTCAGGGATCCTAAAGGGGCCGACAATCTCTCTCCCCATGATTCCAGCCCAAAACATTACTCCACCTCCTCCTTGTTGGCGCTGTAGCCGTGTTTGCGTGGGGTGTCCATCAACCAGCCATCCTCCACTCCATCCATCTGGACCATCGAGCGCTGCACGGCACTCATCCGTGAACAAAACAGTTTTGAAATCAGTCTTCATGTAATGTTTGGCCCACTGGAGCCGTTTCTGCTTGTGTGAAGTGGATAGAGGAGGTCGACAGGATGGCGCATGCACAGCTGCAAACCTCTGAAGGACCCTGCATCTTGTTGTTCGGGGGACGTTGGAGGCACAAGCAGCTTCAAAAACTTGTCTGCTGCTATGACAAGGCTTTTTTGTCGCTGCTCTTTCAACCTGACGTAATTGCCTGTAGGAAAGAGTCCTCAATTTGCCCTTATCAGCACGCACACGTGTGTACTGTGAATCAGCTACATACTTCTTGATTGCCAAGACACTTCATCCTGATCATCGCACAATGTTGATTGTAGTCATGCCTTGACCTAAACACTCCACAATTTGTTGCTTCTCAGCAGCCGACACATCCTTTTTCTTTCCCATTTTGGCAGAAAATGTAGGCTGCTTAATAATGTGAGAGAGCCTTCTTAAGTAGTCTTGCCTTTCATTGGACACACCTGCCAAACTAATTAGCACAGGTGTCTGCAATTGCTTACAGTGATATAAAGAGCCCTGACACACATCACCATCAATGAGTTTAACTGACAAACAAACAAATTCTTCCCTTATCACTCCTAAACACTTTTTGCATAATAATTTGGAACACAGTGTACATGTGCTTTTCCACAAAACACCAGTGGTTCACGTAGTGAATCTTACTGTTCTAACTTGCCAACCGTGGTCTGTATGGAGTTGTTCAATAAAGGGCCCAAAATTAAGATAACATAGATGGGAGAGGTCTCTATGAATAGGAATTCCTAAGTATTTGATACCCTGTGAGGACCAGGCAAAGGGAAAGTTGGACTGGATGGAATCCTATATGGATTTGGGGAGGGAGACATCGAGGGCCTCAGACTTCGCTGCATTGATTTTAAAATTTTACCATGTAACAAAGTGATCTATTTCAGCCATAACAGCATGGATGGATATATGTGATTGAGTGATATATACTAGGACATCATCAGCAAATAGAGAGCACTTGTACTCGGTGCCTCCCACCTCAATCCACCTAATATTGGGGTTATGGCGAATTGATGAGAGCAGGTGCTCCGTCACTAGGATGTATAAGAGAGGGGACAGAGGACATCACTGCCTTGTCCCATTGGTGATTGTGAAAGGTGATGAAAATGTTCTGACGCACCCCCTGGGCCTTGGGACACCCGGAGCCGGACCCTTTTTGGTGGATGCTGGTGGTTGTAGTCTTCGTGGCGGCGACCCAGTTCCGTGGCTCAGGGCGGTCAAACCAGTGGCTGAACTATTTATGTGGTTTTCATGTTTAAATGTCCGACTACGCCACCCGTGGATTGCGGTCAGAGTGAACCGCCGCTACAGGGCAGACCGCTGAGGCTGGTGTTGTGGGTGCAGCAGAGCGTAGCATAACTCCCCACGGGAGGAGTATAGCCTCAGGGCAGTGTATGCGGAGGATGGGGGTGATGGTGCAGGGCAGCAGCAGTAACGACACGGAGTCAGTGATGCAGTTCAGGGCCTTTACTCACAGTTCTTATTATCCAGACCACGTCTGCAGGTAACGGCTGCCCACGTCGTACTGTGCTCACCAGGTGAGGGGCTCAGACAACTCCCAGATAACTTTGGAGCACTTCACAGGACCCCCTTTGTGTGTCCTTTGTCTGGCCTTTCTTACCAACACTTCTGTCCGGCTGCCTCGGGCCTCCTCTTGGTAAACTTGGCGCCAGTTTCCCTGACCCTATGTGGTGCCTTCCTAGCGGGTGTAGCGAGGGGCTGCGCCACATAAAATGTCAGAGCCTCCGGTTTCTAGCTGAGGGTCGTTTCCTGCCTCCACTAGTTCGGGGACCGGTCTCCCCCTTTGGCCTGACCCCTCCACGCAGGTGGATTCGGGCGTGCGGTGGCGACTCGCCCGTCCGCACCCCTGGGATCCCTTCATTCCTCGTTCCTGGAGCCTTCTCCGCTCCTCTTCCTTCCTTCTCCCTCTTCCAGGCCTGGGCCTCTGTTACTAGGCCCGCCTCCGGAGCAGAGCTCATGCAGAGCCCCTGCTCCCTGCCACTTCTGCTCAGACTTCTCTGCACTGAACTAAGATGGTGCCCACCTTTTATACTCCCTTCTCAATGCACCCAGGAACTGCTTCCTCCCTGCTCCTGCACTACAGGGTTCCCCTTCCTCAGTGTTCCCTCCCCCCACTCCAGCCAGGGACAGGGACTGTCGTGCCCATCTCACGGGCATATTGGTCGCCCTGCCCCACGGCAATGTGGTGTAATGCATGCAGGTGTCGGGTCCTGATCCACACTCCATCCTTACCTGAGAGTGAGATATCACACCTCTGGGTGAGGTGCAATACGTCTTTAGCAACCGAGCCCTCAGGGTGCTACAGTTCCATTTATCTTCAGCCTAGGTGACGTATTGCGATACAGGGCCGTGATTTTGGCTATAAAAGGGTCCCCTAGACCCCTACCCCAAGCTTTTTAAGAGAATCATATATGGCGTGCCAGGAGACTCTATGGAATGCTTTCTCAGCATCCAACGAGAGTATCTAATTACAAATTTTTAACTGCATCTAGCCCAGGAAATACTTTGTGCCTAGTAGCAGTGTCTGCTAGTAAGCGGATTATCCCGGCTGTTAAGCAAGCTGCACCACCTGTAGTTTAGACACTTAATTTTTTCAAAGGAAATGCTTCGGGACCATGGGATACTTAGTGAAGAGCATCAGGAGGCACCCCAAGGCATAGGGGCTGGGACTGGCAGTAGGATGCCTTGCGGTGGACAGCCGAGCTCGATCCTTATAAAAGCTTTTTAACTGCAGCAGCTTTAGTGGACGCTACTGGAGCTGGAATTACCGCGGCTGCTGGCATGAGACTTGCCCTCCAATAGATCCTTGTAAATGGATTTAAAGTGTATTCATTCAAATTAGAGAGACAATTTAAATTAAAAAGCTTAGAGCTGCCTCCACCACAGGGGGGCTCGCTCGACCCACCAGCGGACAGGCACCAGTATTGGGAGAGGGGGGCTGGCCGTCAGGGTTCACCGCGGCTCTGGCACAAACCCGGCGACACGGAGGTGGCACGGGCAGGAGCGGACTGGCCGTGTCGGCTTCTCACTTTTTGGATTTTAGAAGGGCATGACATGCCTATATCTGTGTCTCCCCCTCCTTTTACTCCTCCACCTCTTTTATTTTCGCATGACTATATGTACTTGTCACTTTTCCATGTGTTAGTTATGTCTTCTGAGCAGTTTGTCAGCTTTTGGACACCTTTGAAGGTGTTTTCTATGTGTTTCTATGTGTTTTTGTTTGCCTGCCATTGGTTTTAACGGTGTTCGAAGGTGTTCGACGAACAGTTCGACGAACAGTTCGGCGAACACACGGGTGTTCGACGAACCGAACCGAACTCGAACACTACGGGGGTGGCTCAACACTAATTATTAGAACACTATATGTTACTATTATGTGGGCAATGTATGGCAGCATTACGTGGTGGTCTTCATTGTGCATTGCCATATGGACATTGTATTGTGATGTTATTTTGTATTTCATTGTCACAATGTTGTCCAACATTTATGTATGCTACATAGCAGAATGCCCCTCCATAATAGTGTGGAGGTTTCACCAATTTAAGTTACACCAGGTAACTGCTCTCCTCCAAATTAAAGATGTCCGAGTGCATGCAGAGAAGCTAATTAACCAAATCTGCTAATCTGGTTGAAAAACTTCACTCAGAGACTGAACCACGCAAAATGGCATACATTATTACGTAGACATGGGGTTATATAGTATTCCACTCCTAGGTGGGATTAGTAAAATTCATTGCTCTTTCTGATAACTTGGCACACTGCAATTTGCTCATTCATGTATCTCTTGGCCTCAGTAACTCCTTAGGAATTCTGATGGGAGGGGTGAGTTCGTCTCTCAGCGCCAACTTTGTCAACTCGACATGAATCTCTCTGTTATCAGCCATGCACATGTAGCACCCTGAGGACTCGGCTGCTACAGGGGTATTGCACCTCGACCCAGGGGTGTGGTATTCCACTCCCGGGTAAGGATGGAGTGTGGGACTGAGCTCAGTAGGCTGCATGCACTACATACATCCCATTTCCGGGGGACGGAACTACGGTACTCCCACCAAGTAGATGTGCAGGTACGACAGCGTCTGTCCCTGGCTGGAGTGGGAGGGGGGGAGGAACATCCCAGTAGTGTAGGGGCAGATAGGGGAGGGGCTCTGGGCATAGAAGTAGGAGCCCATTGGGTGCTAGTCACCTGGGCTCACACATAGAGGGAGTATATAAGGTGGGCACCATCTAGAGACAGGGTCAGTCAGTTCAGAGAGTCCAGGAGAGTTCAGAGAGGAGCTCAGCCAGAGAGGGCTGACAGGAGCTGTGGCTCCGGCTGGGCCCAGCTCCAGGGCCAGGCCTGAAGCAGAGAGAAGGAGGAAGAAAGGCCCGGAGACATAAGACCAAGAGGGAACCCTGAGATCCCAGAATTAAGCCAGAAGGGTGAAGGGTTGGCAGAAGAGGGCACCGGATCCCAAGCTGGCGGAGGCAAAAGTAACCCTTAACCAGGAACCGGAGGTCGTGGTCAAACTTTGCCACGACCCTCACCACATCCACCAGGAAGGTACACCAAGAGTAGGGTCAGGAAAGCCAGAGAAGGTTTTACCATAGAAGGCCCAAGGGAACCGGACAAAGGTGGATCCCTGGTGGGGACGGCCAGCAGAGAGAGAAAGAGAAGGGAGCTCAGGACCACGCTCCAGAACTGCCTGGGGGTTAGCCGAGTCCCACACCTGGTGAATGCAGCACGGCTCGGGTGGTCACTCAAGGCCAGAGTGACTGAAGGAACACCTGTGAGTAAAAACCCTGAAACTGCATCTCACGTCTCTGACTCTCCTTTCTGCACTATCACTACCTCCATCATCCGCACCAGCTGCCCTGAGGCCATACCCCTCCGGTTGGGGGTTATACCACCATCGCTGCACACATACTACCGGCCTCAGCGGACTGTTCTGCAGCGGCGGCCTTGTGACCGCAAATCAACGGGTGGCGTAGTCGACACTGAAACAACATCTACCAAGACTGCCAACCACTTAGTTTGACACCCTGGGCACGGACCGGGTCACCGCCACGAGGACTACTACCCCTGTCAGATCCGGCTCCGGGTATTCCCTGAACATGGCCCAGGGGGTGCGTCAACTTTGGCGTAGTCGGCAGGATCACGTGCCCGCAACCACCGGGTACTGCGTGCCTGAAGAAAAGTCTATAAGTACCGTAAGAAGAAGTCTCCCGCCAGTTCCGGAGGGTCCCCGCCATCGGACGCCATCTCGGATCATTTCCCGCCGGTTGCCCGCCATCTGCAGCCTTTTCCCGCCATCCACGGAGTTTCCCGCCACTGTGAGACGATTCCCGCCATCAGAGAAGATTTCCCGCCCTGGCAGAGCGGACGCCATTATGGGCGTGCCAGAGGGTGGCAAGAAACCACCTCCCATCGTGGGCCAGGTCCAAGAATGGCGCCAAAAGCGAAGACCGCCCCCACCATCAGAGACTGTAATGATTGAGATGTCCGTCAGCGTGGGGGGTCTGCCCCTAGGACTGACAATCACCAAGCTGCCCCGGGACCACCCTCAGTGTGGGCGGATCAAGAACAAAAGAGAGAGGATGGGTGCAGCCTGGAGGAGTCTGGGGAGGTCGCACCCGGAGATGGAGGGAGAGTCAGGCAGCACCGACCCTGTGGTCAGGAGCCTGTTGCAAGCCACCACCCCACAAGACCTGGTGGAGATCCTGGCACAGCTCCCCCGAGACCGGGAGCGTGCACAGACTGCGCTAGAGGGCCTCGCACGGAGGATGGCCCAGGTGCAGCGAGAAACGCTGACTGAATGGAGTCGGGAGATGGCCCAGCAGGCTGGAACCCGCCAGCGGAGCACGCCACCCGAGACGAGGAGTCTGACTGCCTCTGAGGATGGTGCAGGAGGAATGAAGGCCGGAGACGACGCCGTGGAAGGAGCTGAAGAGACGGAGGCAGGTAAAGGGGACGTCACTACCCCAAGCCTAGAAACCGTGAGCCTGCCCCAGCTCCCCGTCGCAGAGCCCGAAATTCCCCCTACCGTGCCCGTCGCTGCACCGCCACCGCTCCAGACTAGGCCTCAAGCAGGAGCCGCGGCCACGCCCCCTGTGACGTCACGCGCCGCAACCCTGAGCGCGGCCAAGCAGGAGACGCCACCGGCCTGGTCGCAAGGTCGAGTACCCCCGGGCGTCGCCGTCTCCACAGTGCCCTTTACATTCAGGGTGCCCCCAGCCTGGTCGCAAGGCCTGGTGAATCCGGGCGCCGCTGCCCCCACAGCGCCCTCTACCTGTACAGTGCCACAACTGGGCGAGGACCTGTACGCGCAGCACACTAGCCCGGACGGGCTGCCGTTCGAATGGCCACCGGAGTATACCAACCCACGACTCCGGAGGGAACGGCCCCTGTGTGAACCCCTAATCCCAGCTCCGGCGCCTGTCAAGATCGTCCCGCTCCCGTTAGAGGAGGCCCAATTCGAATGGGACCCCACCGGAGAAAACCTCATTGGGTTTACCCACGAGACCCGGGCGGCCGCAGCCCAGCGAGCGGAGTGCTGCCGGCAACAGCTGGAGGTCTTTGACCGGGAACGGCGAGAGAGGCGGGTCCGCGAGGAGCGGCTGCAAGTACAGAGTGCGGAACAGAAAAGCCGGACCAGACGAAACCCCCGTGCAGCCCATGGTCCCCGCGCCACCGGGACCGTAATCAAGTTTCAACTGCAGCACGGTTGGGGTTTTATCCGGGACCACAGAACCCCCGGCGACGTCTTTGTCACCCGCAGGGACGTCGAGAGCCATCTGCCGGAGGGACACAGAGGACGTGATCTTTACCTGGGTGATGAGGTCACCTTCACCCGGCATCAATGTGCCAAAGGTCCATATGCTCTCCATGTGCACAGATTGACTGAGGAAGAGCTGCGGTTCGAGGAAGGTCAAGAGGACCCGGACGGGTCTGAAGATTACCCTCAAGAAGGAGCAGGAGGATGCCGTTATTAAAGTACGGTACAGTGAAGCTGTAAATAGTTACCCGTAAGGGTACAAGAACTGTTACCAGTAAAGTATAGTCCCCGTAGGGACCAGCAAACTGTTACCCGTGTGTCCCTATCCCTTAACAGGCTGAGGACTGTGAGCAGCCATCCCTTATTCCCACTGACCGAGGACTGAGAGCGGTCGTTCTTTCCCTCTACCTGGCCGAGGACTGAGAGCGGCCATACCCTTGTAAATAGTTGCGCTTCCTAAAGCGCCCCCTACCGGTTTTATAGGAGGATTACTGTTTTCCTCCCAGTGACTGTAGCACTTTACCTGGTCACAAGTGCACCGTGGCCAGAAGAACAAGAACATTTTATATAAAAGAGTTTTATATGAAAAAGTTTATATTGCTAGAATCTGATAATGTTTATCATGTTTTATATGTTCGTGTATGTTTTGAAAAAGTTTGTATGTTTTGGTATGTTTTATTCTTTTACAGCCCGAGGACGTGCTGTGATTTACCGGGGGGGAATGTAGCACCCTGAGGACTCGGCTGCTACAGGGGTATTGCACCTCGACCCAGGGGTGTGGTATTCCACTCCCGGGTAAAGATGGAGTGTGGGACTGAGCTCAGTAGGCTGCATGCACTACATACATCCCATTTCCGGGGGACGGAACTACGGTACTCCCACCAAGTAGATGTGCAGGTACGACAGCGTCTGTCCCTGGCTGGAGTGGGAGGGGAGGAGGAACATCCCAGTAGTGTAGGGGCAGATAGGGGAGGGGCTCTGGGCATAGAAGTAGGAGCCCATTGGGTGCTAGTCACCTGGGCTCACACATAGAGGGAGTATATAAGGTGAGCACCATCTAGAGACAGGGTCAGTCAGTTCAGAGAGTCCAGGAGAGTTCAGAGAGGAGCTCAGCCAGAGAGGGCTGACAGGGAGCTGTGGCTCCGGCTGGGCCCAGCTCCAGGGCCAGGCCTGAAGCAGAGAGAAGGAGGAAGAAAGGCCCGGAGACATAAGACCAAGAGGGAACCCTGAGATCCCAGAATTAAGCCAGAAGGGTGAAGGGTTGGCAGAAGAGGGCACCGGATCCCAAGCTGGCGGAGGCAAAAGTAACCCTTAACCAGGAACCGGAGGTCGTGGTCAAACTCTGCCACGACCCTCACCACATCCACCAGGAAGGTACACCAAGAGTAGGGTCAGGAAAGCCAGAGAAGGTTTTACCATAGAAGGCCCAAGGGAACCGGACAAAGGTGGATCCCTGGTGGGGACGGCCAGCAGAGAGAGAAAGAGAAGGGAGCTCAGGACCACGCTCCAGAACTGCCTGGGGGTTAGCCGAGTCCCACACCTGGTGAATGCAGCACGGCTCGGGTGGTCACTCAAGGCCAGAGTGACTGAAGGAACACCTGTGAGTAAAAACCCTGAAACTGCATCTCACGTCTCTGACTCTCCTTTCTGCACTATCACTACCTCCATCATCCGCACCAGCTGCCCTGAGGCCATACCCCTCCCGTTGGGGGTTATACCACCATCGCTGCACACATACTACCGGCCTCAGCGGACTGTTCTGCAGCGGCGGCCTTGTGACCGCAAATCAACGGGTGGCGTAGTCGACACTGAAACAACATCTACCAAGACTGCCAACCACTTAGTTTGACACCCTGGGCACGGACCGGGTCACCGCCACGAGGACTACTACCCCTGTCAGATCCGGCTCCGGGTATTCCCTGAACATGGCCCAGGGGGTGCGTCACACATGCATACGTCATTCCCAGGAATTCATTTAGTTGTTCATACCTACAATAAGAACAGAAACTGTTAGTTATATATTCATTAACTATTAACATAATCCATGTGCATATATACATTTGCATACATACATACACATAGATTATTCCATCATCTCTATATTAATTCACACTGATTAGGTAATCTATTAAAATAAGCTAATTGATTTTCTATAATATATATATTTTTCCTTGACAGACTCCCTTAAAATCAATTATTTTCTTTTAATATCGATATGCTAAAAATCAGAGGGGGAGAATGAATTGACCCTATGTTAAGACTATTCTGGAACCCTACGATGTGACGGGCGCCCCGTCCCTTTTAGACCGACCCACCGACGTTTCCTAAATCTAACTCAAACGAAGACCTACAGGAAAGGGATGGAGACCCTAAAAGATCTAGTGACTGGGTAATCGAGGGCCAGCCCTAACACAGAAATATGGATATTCACTTTACAAACCAATTTACTTCTGGTAATCTCTCTGGTACAACACTTTTGTTCTAAGGGGAACTGTTTGTTCATAGGCCTCTTCATTAGATTCTTCGGACAAGACGCTGACAGGTACTGCTGCATCTACTGTTTTGGCAATTAACCTCTTGACACAGGGAATCACACAGATCAGCAATACATTAATTAGAATTATTACACTTAGTAAAATAATTCCCCCTTGGATTAACCAACTCTTCCAATCTCTCATCCAAGAAAAATATTTATCCCAGGGATCAGTCACACCTGAATTCCTTTCCTGTTCTTCACTTAAATCTGTCAATTTTTTGAGAGCCTTAGTAACTTTCCCTGTGGGGCCGATATTGTCTGGGATATAAGTACAACAATGCTCATCTATCATTTTGCATACCCCTCCTTCTCTGCAAGTAACATATCCAGAGCTATTCTGTTTTGAAAGGCCATGGTAGATGTGGGTTCTAGTTGGTCAGCTATCCCTTGCAATGCATCTTTGGTGTAATTGACAAATCTTTGTTAGCTATAATATGTGTAATTTATCCAATCTACGTTCTTGTTAACGGTTATTATGGGTATTATGGACTCAAATCCCGCCTTCACTTGGTCTCAGGCCTTGAATTCGTCTGGCACCCCCCTAGGCACTCCGAGAACATCAATATATATATGTGGGTCAAAACTGTCTTTGGGGTTAACTTCTCTCTTGGCCCTGTATGTACCTGCAAACGCAGCCTTTATTTCCTCTTTGGATTCCTGGGACTCAGATATAAGGTAAACAGACATTATTGCTTTAGTTAAGGCACACTCCCCAGTCCATTTGCCCTCCAGTCTAGTCCTAATCTTCATGTCACCACATTCAAGGAAGTGTTGTACCAGAAAACTGGAATATCATTCTCTTTAGTAATAATTGCTTAGAATGGACGTATTACCGTAACAAAGGCTCCCCCCCCAGCTACTGTCATCAGACAAAGGAACATCAGGGTTGTGGGTCTGAGACCGCCTTCTTGCAATGGTATGCGTGGATCCATGATGTTCGGCCTTTGACCTTCACAGCCGTAGGTGATGAAAGTGTGGCGCCCTGCAGGTTCAGTCGCCACAGAGGTACTGCATCTCAGCCAGAGGTGTGGTATCTCACTCTCAGGTAAGGATGGAGTACTCCCCTGGACCCACACACTTGCATGCATTACACTCCATTTCAGAGGGAAGAGTGAGAATGCTCCTAAGGGAGAGCACAGTCCCTGGTCCCTAGCTGGAGGGTGTAACCATGTAGTGGGTGTGGGTGGAGGAATAAGGACAGGGGAGCACTTCAGCAGGAGTATAAAAAGGTGAGCCATCTTGGGAGTGGTCAGGACAGTCTGAGGAGAGAGTGTGGGAGCAGGAGCATTGTAGGAGCTCTGCTCAGGGAAGAGGGCCTAGATTGAGAGGCCCAGGAGGACTGGCTGAAGAGGAAGGGAGCAGAGGAAGGCTCCAGGAGTGAGGGTATCCCAGGGGCACGGCGAGTGCGGAAGCCACCCGTGCGCCCGAATCTGCAGGAACGTGGAGGGATCAGGCCGCAAAGGGGACCGGCCCCTAAATAGTGGAGAACTACAAGGCTCAGAAACCGGAGGCTTCTGTACTTTCAGGGTGCAGCTGCTCACAACCGCAACTACATCGCTAAAAAGGTAGCCACATAGAATTCAGGAGACTGCAGGTTGCCCGCCATAATCCGAGTTTACCGGCTTGGGACACTGGTTGCGAGGCACAGGGCAGGAGGGTGAGAGCCAGCACAGGAAGACGACCGAGGAAGGCACACAGACTGGGGTCCCATTACGTACCCTTGAAACACCTGGGAGATTGCTGAACCCCTGCCTTGGTAAATGTGGCGCTCCTGAGGGTTCAGTCGCCACAGAGATACTGCACCTCACTTGAGATGTGGTGTCTCTCTTCTCTCAGGTAAGATGGGAGTGCTGCACGGAACCCCAACCACCTACAACCAACACCACACTGCTCCAGGCCAGCAGGAGGGGCAAGACGCAATGTAGTTTTCTGCTGTGCCCTGACCCTGGCTGGAGTAGGGGGGGGGGACCCAAATTAGGGGGAACCAATAGTGGGTGGAGGAAGTAGATACAGGAGGTATATAATGGGAAGCCATTTTTGAAGGTCAGTGAGTTTTGGTGTGGGCTGTTCAGAGCAACAGTCCGGGAGCAGAGACTCAGTCAGAGCTCTGCTCCACAAGTTAGGGCCCAGGATAGAGGCCCCGGAGGGGAGCAGGGAGCAGGCTCCGTTCTACAAAAGGATCCCAGGGTATATGGCGAGTGCAGGACGGCACCCGTACTCCCCGCTCCTGCCAGGTGTCAGGAGGGATCGGTAGCTTCATTCTAAACCCCAGGGAGTCAGGTTGGTCCCGGATCCGACATACAGGATGGACTTCAGCATACCCGAGCGGGATTGAGAGTGGGCAGCGTAGGGCAGCGGTGAGAAGGACCAAGTGTGAAGAAGGTCGAAGTAGGAACACGAGAAAGTGGGGTTCCGCCAGGCATTCCTAAACTGCCTCAGGAAGGATTGAACCCCTGCCCGGTGAACGCAGCGCGACGGGGGAGGTTTTCACCTGTAAAGTGCACTTGTGAATTGCCTAAGAACTGTAAGTAAAACCCTGGACGACTGCATTGAATAGCCTCCGACTGTTTCTTTACCGACGCCACTAATCCTCATCGCACTACAACGCCCAGCACACCACTCATTCATCTATCTACACTGCCCTGAGGCCCGCTCCACCTGTGGGGAGCTGTACCATCTTTAGCTGCCTCGACACCTGCCTCAGAGGACTGTTGCAGCGCTGGTGATCATCACCAGACACCACAGGTGGCGTCACAAATTCTCTGAACTGTTTTAGTATTTGCTACCCCTTTGTGCACTGACCGCCCTGGGCCAGCCACCGTGATATACTACCCCGAATAGTAAGGCCCCTGGAGGCGAGTCATCCCAATTGGCGTTGACTAGCCCAGGGGAATGGGGATGACTCGGTACCCGGGCCTTTAGCCTGGCCTTTAGGGATGTCGCGGTGGTCGGCTCCCGGGCCCGTTCCCTGGGCCGCTCTTTAAAAAGGGGGTTGATATTTGTAAAGTTTATAAAAGAAAGAGTTCGTGACGCCACCCGTGGTTTTTGGCAGCGGCGTACATAGGAATCATGGGGCCCCATAGCAGAAGCTCTAATTGGGCCCCCCCCCAAAAAAAAAAAAAATAAATAATTGTCGGGGTCACCAAAGATCAGATCTCACAACTTTCCATCCTTTACATAGTAATTTTCCTCCTGCTGACGTCCTAGATCTCTCTTTCATTGCCCCATAAAGGGTGATGCCAATAAAAGGACCCCCCAAACACAGTATGAAACCCCCATGGTGAATTCCTCTACATGCACCGTATAATGACCCTACTGTACCCCACCTCAACTCCTAGGGTAAAGTATGCTGACCCCAACACAGTATGATCCCCCAACTGTGAGCCACTAGAGAGGATGGTACATAATAAGGGAGAGTGTTATATGACGCGCCCCTGGGCCTGTGTCGCGCTGCGGTGCGCACGCGGGAGCTTACCCGGAGCCGGATCCGTGGAGGGTTGTAATCTCGTGGCGGTGACCCGGTCCGTGCCCAGGGAGTCAAACTAGACGGCAGTCTATTAGTAGTAAATAGTTGATGACTACGCCACCCGTTGAGTGCAGCCAGGAAGCTGCTGCTGCAGGGCAGACCGCTGAGGCCGGTGGTAGGATTGTGCAGCGTGATAGTATAACCCCCAACGGGAGGGGTATGGCCTCAGGGCAGCCGACGTGGATGATGGGGGTAGCAGGAACCACTCAGAGACGGTACGGTGTAGTTCAGGGTCTTTACTGGTAACAACGACAGACCCTCCCGGAGTACTTGCTAGCAAACGGGGCCTGGTCAGTCTTTGAGCAGATGGGATCTCCCCTGGCCAGGCGTAGTTGTAGGCCTCCCAAACTGACTGTACTCTTCTGGCTACCTTGCTAGAAGCTGATGTAAGTAGCCCACGTCCCTGAGTGTACCGTGTGGTGCTCACCCGTATGGCCGGTGACTCGGGGCCTTCTAATGGCTTCCGCTCCACGATGGCGGTGCTGGTCCCACGCGTGTGACCGTGCCTTCGGGCTTCTGGGCCAGAGGACCTGAAATCCCCTGCCTGACGGATTCTGCTGCTGGGTAGGAGTTAGTCCCCACAGCCTCGGACTCCGGGTCCGGTAAAGAATCTTCTTAGTCAGGGCGAGCTCTGTAGCTGCCAGCCCCTGACTCCTTGTAACTCTGCTGTTTCCTATGCTGCTTCTCTTCTCCACTCTCCTTGTCTGACTCACCCTGCCTCAGCCCCGGGTTTATACAGGGGAAGTTCTTCCCCTCCCAAGACTGGGCAGGAGGTGTGGCATGCACAGGATCCCTGACCAAAGGACCTCCCACCTGCTCTCAGACATAACATTACATTACTGTGGAAAACCAGACCCCTGGGGTGCCACATTCCCCCCTAGTGAAATTTAGTACTCCGGGACTAAACACATTTAGAAAAACATAACAAAGTATAACAATAACAATACTATAAGAAAAACACATAAGATGGTTACGGCGTGTCCGCAACCGGATGCAGTCTTTGAAGAAAAGCAAAGGTGTCCATTTCACCAACACAGGGAGACGTAACTGTAGCACCCTGAGGATTCGGCTGCTACAGGGGTATTGCACCTCAACCCAGAGGTGTGATATTCCACTCCCGGGTAAGGATGGAGTGTGGGACTGAGCTCGGTAGGCTGCATGCACTACATACATCCCATTTCCGAGGAACAGACCAACGGTACTCCCACTTAGAAATGTGCAGGTACGACCGAGTCTGTTCCTGGCTGGAGTGGGAGGGGGGTGGAACATCCCATGTAGTGTAGGGGCAGATAGGGGGAGCAGTCTGGGTAGTGATAGGAGCTCATTGGGTGCTGGTCACCTGAGCTCACACATAGAGGGATATATAAGGTGGGCACCAACTAGAATCAGGGTCAGTTGTAGAGAACAAGTCAGTTGTAGAGAACAAGTCAGTTGGAGAGGAGCCTGTCTGATGCAGAGAACAAATCGGCAGAAAGAAGGAACTCTGAGAGCCCAAATACAATCACCGGGTGAAGAGTTGGCAACAGGGTACCGGATCCCAAACTGGTGGGGGCTACAGCATACCTCAGCCAGAGACCGGAGGCCGTGGGCAGCATCTGCCACGGCCACCCACCATATCCACCCGGAAGGCAGACCACGCGTAGGGTCAGGGAACCCAGAGTCAAGGGTTACCAACAGAAGGCCCGAGGGAGCCGGACATAGGTGGATCCCTGGTGGGGAAGGCCAGAGACGAGGACAGGTCAGAACGGGAGCTCAGGGACACGCTCCGGACTTGCTTGGGGGTTGGCTGAATCCAGGACCTGGTGGACGCAGCACGGCTCGGGTGGTCATTTAAGGCCGGAGTGACCGGAATATCTGCAGTAAGTAAACACCCTGAACTGCACAACCCGACTCTGTCTTTAATTATCATCTACGCTGCACCACCACAACCCCCATCCTCTGCACCTGACCCCCTGAGGCCATACCCCTCCCGTTGGGGGTTATACTATCTAAAGCTGCACCAACACCATCAGCCTCAGCGGACCCTGCTGCAGCGGCGGCCGTAGTGACCGCAATCCAACGGGTGGCGTAGTCGACATAACGAACTTTGTAACATCTGTAGGACTGCCACATACTCTGAGCTTGACACCCTGGGCACGGACCGGGTCACAGCCACTCGGAGACTACAACCCCCATCTGATCCGGCTCCGGGTATTCCCCTAAAGAATATGGCCCAGGGGGCGCGTCAACTTTGGCGTAGTCGGCAGGATTACGTGCCCGCAACACCCGGGTACTGCGTGCCTGAAGAAAAGAACAAGTTTACCTCAAAAAGAAGTCTCCTGCCGGTTCCGGAGGGTCCCCGCCATCGGACTCCGTCACAGATCGATTCCCGCCGGTTGTCCGCCATTAACAGCTTTTTCCCGCCATCTGCAGAGTTTCCCGCCACTGGGAGACGATTCCCGCCATTTCCAAAGGTTTCCCGCCTTGGAAGAGCGGACGCCATTATGGGCGTGCCAGAGGGTGGCAAGAGGCCACCTCCCATCGTGGGCCAGGACCGAAAATGGCGCCAAAAGTGGAAACCGCCCCCACCAACAGAGACTGTGATGCTAGAGGTGTCTGTCAGCGTGAAAGAACTGCCCCTGGAGCTGACAATCACCAAGTGGCCCCAGGACCGCCCTCGAAGTGGGAGGACTGAGAAGGAGAGAGCAAAGATGGGTGTCGCCTGGAGCAGTCTGGAGCGAGCGGACCCGGAGGCAAGAGGTCTAACGAGGAGTAGCGGAGGAGCTCACCCGGAGATGGAGAGAAAGCAGAACAGCACCGGCCCGCTGGCCAGGAGTCTGCTAGAGACCGAGGAAGGAGGGCAGAGCAGCACCGGCCCGCTGGCCAGGAGCCTGCCGGAAGAAGAGCAGAGCAGCACCGACCCGATGGTCAGGAGCCTGCTAGAGTCCACAACCCCGCTAGGTCTAGCGGAGATCTTAGCGCAGCTCCCCCGAGACCGGGAGTGTGCACAAACTGCCTTGGAGGGCCTCGCAAGGAGGATGGCCCGGGTACAGCGAGAGATACTGGCGGAGTGGAGCCGGGAGATGGCCCAGCAAGCTGGAACCCGTCCACGGAGCATGCTCCCCTGGGAGAGGACACCAACTACCTCTACGGATGACGCGGGAGGACCCAAGGTCGGAGACGGCGCTGAGAAGGGAGCCGAACGTATGAAGGCAGGTAAAGGGGACGCTTATACCCCATACCGAGAGACCGCCCACCTGCCCCGGTTCCCCGTCGCAGAGCCCGAAAGTCCCCCGTCCGTGCCAGTAACCGCCATGTCACCGCTAATGACTAGGCCCCGACCAGAAGCCGCCGCCGCGACCCCTGTGACGTCACGCGCCTCGACCCGGAGCGTGACAAAGCAGGAAACACCACCAGCCTGGTCGCAAGGCCTAGTACCCCCGGGCGCCGCATCACCAACAGCGCCCCCTACCTCCGCGGAGCCTCCGGCCTGGCCGCAAGGCCAGGTAGCCCAGGGCGCCGCCGTCCTAACGGTGCCCTTCACCTTCCAGGTGCCCCAGGCCTGGCCGCAAGGCCTGGGCAACACGGGCGCCACCACCACCGCGCCCGCACCCGTAAAACCAAGAGTGCCGCATCTGGGAGAGGACCTGTTTGCCCAGCATACGTGCCCGAACGGGTCTGAAGCCAAAGGTAACAACCAGCTGTAAGCAAAGAGCAGGAGGAAGACGCCGTTGAGTGCGGCAGAGAAGTGATGTAAATAGTTACCCAACCGGGTACCAAAGAAACTGTTGATATATATATATATAGTCCCCGTTGGGACCAGCAAGAGTGAACTGTTTACCCGTTAACCCCTTAATCCCACAGGCTGAGGACTGTGAGCAGCCATTCCCTTCCCTCTACCTGGCCGAGGACTGAGAGCGGCCATAATCCCTTGTAAATAGTTGCGCGTCCTAAAGCGCCCCCTACCGGTTTTATAGGAAAACCAGTTTTCCAGAGAGACTGTCGCACTTTACCCGGTCACACGTTGCACAGTGACCGGAGGAGGAGCCTGAGACGACGAGAAAGTTTTATCTGCTAAGATATGTTATTTATATAATGTTTTATATGTTTTATATGTTTATAAAAAAATTGTATGTTTTATGGTGTTTTTGTCTTACAGCCCGAGGACGTGCTGTGATTTACCAGGGGGGAATGTAGCACCCTGAGGATTCGGCTGCTACAGGGGTATTGCACCTCAACCCAGAGGTGTGATATTCCACTCCCGGGTAAGGATGGAGTGTGGGACTGAGCTCGGTAGGCTGCATGCACTACATACATCCCATTTCCGAGGAACAGACCAACGGTACTCCCACTTAGAAATGTGCAGGTACGACCGAGTCTGTTCCTGGCTGGAGTGGGAGGGGGGTGGAACATCCCATGTAGTGTAGGGGCAGATAGGGGGAGCAGTCTGGGTAGTGATAGGAGCTCATTGGGTGCTGGTCACCTGAGCTCACACATAGAGGGATATATAAGGTGGGCACCAACTAGAATCAGGGTCAGTTGTAGAGAACAAGTCAGTTGTAGAGAACAAGTCAGTTGGAGAGGAGCCTGTCTGATGCAGAGAACAAATCGGCAGAAAGAAGGAACTCTGAGAGCCCAAATACAATCACCGGGTGAAGAGTTGGCAACAGGGTACCGGATCCCAAACTGGTGGGGGCTACAGCATACCTCAGCCAGAGACCGGAGGCCGTGGGCAGCATCTGCCACGGCCACCCACCATATCCACCCGGAAGGCAGACCACGCGTAGGGTCAGGGAACCCAGAGTCAAGGGTTACCAACAGAAGGCCCGAGGGAGCCGGACATAGGTGGATCCCTGGTGGGGAAGGCCAGAGACGAGGACAGGTCAGAACGGGAGCTCAGGGACACGCTCCGGACTTGCTTGGGGGTTGGCTGAATCCAGGACCTGGTGGACGCAGCACGGCTCGGGTGGTCATTTAAGGCCGGAGTGACCGGAATATCTGCAGTAAGTAAACACCCTGAACTGCACAACCCGACTCTGTCTTTAATTATCATCTACGCTGCACCACCACAACCCCCATCCTCTGCACCTGACCCCCTGAGGCCATACCCCTCCCGTTGGGGGTTATACTATCTAAAGCTGCACCAACACCATCAGCCTCAGCGGACCCTGCTGCAGCGGCGGCCGTAGTGACCGCAATCCAACGGGTGGCGTAGTCGACATAACGAACTTTGTAACATCTGTAGGACTGCCACATACTCTGAGCTTGACACCCTGGGCACGGACCGGGTCACAGCCACTCGGAGACTACAACCCCCATCTGATCCGGCTCCGGGTATTCCCCTAAAGAATATGGCCCAGGGGGCGCGTCATAACCAGGTAGGGGTCTGTCCTACCCCGAGTCCTTAACAGTCTCTAGTCCATCCTGGGTTACGCTCCAACTATATACAAGGATTCCCGGTAAATCCACCAAGGTTTCCTAAAAACAACTGGAAACACAAAATTATACACAAGCAACAATACACAGATAAACATAAATAAAACTATTTTTACACTTCAAATTCTCCAGCGTGCGGGTAACTGGCCTCTAGTGGCCCTAGTGGACCTACGGAGCTGACTGTCTGGCCCCGAACTACAGGGTGTAGGAGCTGTCAAGGGTAAACTGGGCAGCTGTCTACCGGCTCTTTGTCTCACTAGGGGTACGGCAGGCTCACTATAAGCAGAGGGTTGATTCTCCTGTTCTACTCGTGTGGAGTCTTCTGCCTCCTGGACCGGCTGTTCTTCCAGCTCTACCCGTTGCTCCGTTGGTTCTTGGGATGATGGTTGGAGGAAGGTGAGTACGGGTACCACAACTGCACCATTGACTTGAGTCCAAGACCGAGGGAAGTCCCCGAGCACGGTACTAACCATATCTTCCCTTTCTCCCACGGGTCGATGGTCTTCTTGTTCCTCTTCAGGGTTCCTCAGTTGTTCGGGACACTTCTTCAGGTGGTCCCGGGACACAATGGCTGTGGTTTCCCCTCCGTCTTTACTGATGGTACAGACCTTCGGGTTCTCGTGGCTTGAGGGCAGTACGGTGTACGGGTCCTTCTCCCACTGGTCATCCAACTTGTGGAGCCGTCTTTTCCTCTTCAAGACCTGCTCTCCGGGTACCAGGGGAACAGCGGGAGCATACTGGTTGTAAGTCTTCTCTTGTCTTTCCCTAGCCTGACAGAGACATCGCTCCACGCTCTCTTGTACTCTCCGGTACTGCTGCTGCCTCTCTGTGTCCCAGTCTGTTTCTGGTGAAGTGTCCTCAGGTGTCAGGACTCCCATTTCCAGGTCAACAGGTAACTTACCAGGTCTCGCCCTCATTAGGTAAGCCGGGGTACAGTTGGTGGAACCTACCGGGATGTGGTTGTATAGGTCCACCAGATCGGGCAACTTCTCAGGCCACAGACTGCGTTCTTCCAGGGGCAATGTTTTTAGAAGATCCATTACCACCTGGTTCATTTTTTCACAAAGTCCATTAGTTTGCGGATGGTAGGGTGTCGTCCTTATCTTCCGGCAGCCATACAGATTGCAGAATTCCTGGAAGACCTCCGCTTCAAAGGCAGGTCCCTGGTCCGTCAGCACTTGGTCCGGGTACCCGTGTGGACGGCAGAAGTGCTGCTGGAAGGCTCTAGCTGCTGTTTGAGCCGTTAAGTCCTTGACGGGGACGACAACCAAGAACCGGGAGTAATGATCCACGATGGTTAACGCGTAGACGTAGCCACTTCTGCTTGGGGTCAGTTTTACATGATCCAAGGCTACCAGTTCCAACGGTTGCCGGGTGACGATGGACTGCAGGGGAGTCTTCTGGCTGGCCCGGTCCTTCCTTCTCAGATTGCACGGGCCACAGTCTCTGCACCACTTCTCGATGGTTCCCCTCATGCCTACCCAGTGGAACCGCTCGCGCAGCAGGAACTCCAGCTTTTTCCACCCGAAGTGTCCAGCTCCGTCGTGGTATGCCTCCATCACCATGGCTGCGTCTCTTCGTGGCACCACTACTTGCCAGAGTAGTTCATGCGTCCGGGAGTTGACCATTCTGCGGCACAACTTCCCCTTGTAAAGGAATAGTCGACTCTTCTCCGCCCATAGTTGTTTGGCTTCCTCCGGAGCGTCTGGTTCAAGGCGAGCCTCCGGCCGAGTCAGCATCTCCTTCACTAGTCGGACGGCAGGGTCGCTGTCTTGCGTTTCCGCCCAGTTGTAGTGGGGTAAGGGGTTCAACGTAGCAGCCTGCTTACCCCTTACCCGGTGGGAATACTGGATAGTCCCATGACGGTGGAACGCAGGGAGTTCAACTTCTTCCAGTCCCTCCGGATCTTCTCCTTCGTCCGGCAGGTTGGGCATCCTGGACAGGGCATCCGCGTTAGTATTGGAGCGTCCTGCCCGGTATTTGATTGTGAACTCGTAGTTGGACAGACGGGCCATCCACCTCTGCTCCAGGGCACCGAGTCTTGCCGTGTCCAGGTGTATCAACGGGTTGTTATCCGTGTATACGGTGAACCGGGAAGAAGCGAGGTAATGCCTAAAGCGCTCGGTGACTGCCCATACCACGGCCAGGAACTCTAACTTAAATGAGCTGTAATTCTCGGGGTTCCTTTCGGTGGGTCACAGTTTTCAGCTGGCATAGGAGATTACTCGTTCTCTCCCCTGCTGAATCTGGGACAGTACGGCTCCTAGCCCGATGTTACTGGCGTCGGTGTAGAGGATGAAGGGCTGGCTATAGTCCGGGTACGCCAAGATTTCATCCCCCGTGAGGGCCATCTTCAGCTGGCGGAAGGACTCTTCTTCTAGCTCTTCCCATTTGAAGGGCGGCTTCTGGTTCTTGGCCTTCCGGGACTGGCCTATCAGGAGGTCCTGCATAGGCGCTGCCTTTTTGGTGAAACCGGGAATAAACCTTCGGTAGTAGCCTACCAACCCTAGGAACTGCCGCACTTCTTTTACGCTGGAGGGGCTTGGCCATCCCTTAATTGCGGTGATCTTATCGGGGTCGGGAGCCACTCCGTCAGCGCTCACCACGTGTCCCAGGTATTGCACCTTTGGTTTCAGGAGGTGACACTTGGAGGGTTTCACCTTTAGGCCGTAACTCGCCAGAGCTTCGAACACCTCCGCCAGGTGTTTCAGGTGGTCCTCATAAGTTTTGGAGTATACGATGACATCGTCCAGGTACAACAGGACCGTCTCGAAGTTTCTGTGGCCCAGACAGCACTCCATTAATCGTTGGAAGGTTCCTGGGGCGTTGCAGAGTCCGAACGGCATGCAGGTGAACTCGCTAAGTCCCATCGGGGTGGTGAATGCGGTCTTCTCCCGGTCCGCCTCTGCTACAGGAACCTGCCAGTACCCGCTAGTGAGATCCAAGGTAGAGAAGAAGTTAGCAGATCTTAAAGCAGCCAATGACTCCTCTATCCTTGGTAAGGGGTACGCATCCTTGTGTGTGATACGGTTGATTTTCCGGTAATCTACACACATCCTCATGGTGTTGTCTTTCTTTTTGACTAAAACTAATGGGGCTGCCCAGGGGCTACAACTATCCCGGATTACCCCAGCCTCCTTCATATCTCTAAGCATCCCCTTGGCGTGTTGGTAATGTGCAGGGGGTACGGGTCGATACCTCTCTTTTATGGGAGGATGATCTCCCGTGGGGATGCGATGTTCTACCCCCTTGACTCGCCCGAAGTCTAACGGGTGTTTACTAAACACTCTCTCATACTCTTGAACCACCCGATAGACTCCTTGTTTCTGATGTGAGGGAGTGGAGTCAGTACCCAAATGTAGTTGCTGACACCAGTCCTCCATGTCTTTCTTAGAGCCGTTACCTTCCTCCGGGTGAGATGGAGGCAAGGGTTCCACAGATTGTATAGAATTTTGATTAGTGGTATATAATTTGGCTAGCGTGGCATACCGGGGCAGGTACACTTCCCTCTCCCCGATATTTATTATGCGAATGGGCACCCTCCCATGGCGTACATTGACCACCCCCCGTGCTGTCAAAATGGTGGGCCTACTGTCTGAGTAAACTGGTTCTACCATTGCCTGGTAATCTCTTCCTCTCAGACCAATAGCTGCCCGGCACCAAATCATCATTTCACTTTTTGGGGGCATGGCAATAGGAAAAGGGTCACACATTCTTACGCTACCAATCTCACCGCCGGAGAGTTCCACTTGTTGCCGTTGCATCAGTGCCCGGATCTCTTTCTGGAGCACCCGCTGCTCGCCGGAGCTGGCGTTCTTGGCAACCTGCTGTAAAAGGAAAATCACCTCTGCAAGACAATTTTCAATTACGTTAGTTCCTAGAGTTATTTTTGGGTGACTCTCATGTTTATCAATATCTACAATGATCAGTCCCTGTGCGGCCAGTTCGACTCTACCGATTTTGAGGGCCACCTCTTTAAATCCGATCTGTGGCACGGGCTGACCATTGCTGGCGATGATACTCAAGTCGTCGTCGGGGTAGCGGGTAATATCCGAGTCATTCCAGTACTGCTTGAAGAGCACGTACGGGATGGTGGTGACCTGTGACCCGGTGTCCAGTAGGGCACTCATGGGAATGCCATCCAGTACCACAGGCAAGACTGGACGTCCTCCCACATATCTGTCGCGCCAGTTCGATGGGCCTGGTGATCTTTTTCCTGGGGGTTGGCCCTCTACCCCAGGTTGTGCCCGTTTAAAGAACAGTACCTTGCCATATGTCCGGGTTGATTGCAGCGGCGGCAGATGGGTCGTCCGTCCTCACTGTATCGGTCACTGGGTCTTCCTCTGGCCGGTGGGGTCCTCCTTGGTCGACGCCACGGGATGTCCTCCGGTCCGGATGCCAGCTGGATCTTCCCTGGGGTGGAAACCTGTAAAGACTGCACAGTTCGGGTTAGCGCAGCAACGCTCTTAGCTAGCTCTTGGACCTGATGGTGTAGGTCTGGAGCCGGGTCATTGTCCAAAGCCTGCGCATCAGCTCCCACAGGCCCTGCTGACAAGGGCGACGCCTCCTGGTAGTAAGTGGTAGTGGGGCGTCTGTGGGTCACAACGCCACCTGGTGCCGGTTCTCGGAGCACCCGGATGGCTCTGTCCTTGAACTGTGCAAAGTCCAGATGGGGATCCTGTAAGGCCATTACCCGCAACTGGGTTCGGTGGGCATTGCAATATAAACCCTCTATAAATTGTTCAGTCAACAGCCTGTCCTCGTTTCCCACCCCATCAGGGTCGGTCTGCTTTATGGCCCTCAGGGCCTCTTGTAGGTTTAGTGCATAGTCCCTTATACTCTCATGCGCTCGCTGCTTGCACCCGTAGAATCTAAGCTTAATCTCGGCTGAGGTGCGGGTATCAAAGGTGTCCTTCAGCCGGGTTAGTATCCCTGCGACAGTCTTCCTCCCAGGTGGCCAGGATTTTACTTCCCTTTTGGCTGCCCCGGTTAGTTGGGCCACCAGGATGCTCACTTTTTGCTCTTCTGTGAGGGGGTACACCTGGAAGAGGCTATCCAGCTTTTCTCTAAAGTCATGCAGGGTATGTGACTCCCCTGAGTACTGGGGTAGCCAAGCTGCTCCCGGGATATAGGGCATTGTGAAGGGCATAACTGCAGCAGCGGTAGCGCTGGCGGGGGTTGGGGCAGTGAAGCTCTCCTCCGTATCCGACATCTTCCTCCCCCCTAGTGGACCGTGGCCTACCTTGCGATGATCCTCTTCCGTAGGCCGCGGCTCCGCAGTGGATCGTCAGGGTTGAGGACCTTCCGTCGCGCTCCTGTGACGTCGGCGTCTGCTGGGCTCCTTCCAGGACCTTACGCAACGTCCGGACGTGAGGCGGGGCTTCAGTTCTCGCGCGCTTTCAGAGTCCACGCCCCTCTTCTTCCCGCGCGGCGTCCCCAAGATGGCGTCCAACGGCGGGAAAACTCCACGGATGGCGGGAAGAAGGCCGAAGATGGCGCCGGATGGCGGGAAACTTCACCGATGGCGGGAAGAAGGTAGAAGATGGCGCCGGATGGCGGGAAACCTCCACGGATAGCGGGAATCTTCACCACTGGTAAGTTTGAACAGTCTTTGCTTTTCAGGCACGCAGTACCCGGTGGTTGCGGGCACGAAATCCTGCCGACTACGCCAAAGTTGACGCGCCCCTGGGCCTGTGTCGCGCTGCGGTGCGCACGCGGGAGCTTACCCGGAGCCGGATCCGTGGAGGGTTGTAATCTCGTGGCGGTGACCCGGTCCGTGCCCAGGGAGTCAAACTAGACGGCAGTCTATTAGTAGTAAATAGTTGATGACTACGCCACCCGTTGAGTGCAGCCAGGAAGCTGCTGCTGCAGGGCAGACCGCTGAGGCCGGTGGTAGGATTGTGCAGCGTGATAGTATAACCCCCAACGGGAGGGGTATGGCCTCAGGGCAGCCGACGTGGATGATGGGGGTAGCAGGAACCACTCAGAGACGGTACGGTGTAGTTCAGGGTCTTTACTGGTAACAACGACAGACCCTCCCGGAGTACTTGCTAGCAAACGGGGCCTGGTCAGTCTTTGAGCAGATGGGATCTCCCCTGGCCAGGCGTAGTTGTAGGCCTCCCAAACTGACTGTACTCTTCTGGCTACCTTGCTAGAAGCTGATGTAAGTAGCCCACGTCCCTGAGTGTACCGTGTGGTGCTCACCCGTATGGCCGGTGACTCGGGGCCTTCTAATGGCTTCCGCTCCACGATGGCGGTGCTGGTCCCACGCGTGTGACCGTGCCTTCGGGCTTCTGGGCCAGAGGACCTGAAATCCCCTGCCTGACGGATTCTGCTGCTGGGTAGGAGTTAGTCCCCACAGCCTCGGACTCCGGGTCCGGTAAAGAATCTTCTTAGTCAGGGCGAGCTCTGTAGCTGCCAGCCCCTGACTCCTTGTAACTCTGCTGTTTCCTATGCTGCTTCTCTTCTCCACTCTCCTTGTCTGACTCACCCTGCCTCAGCCCCGGGTTTATACAGGGGAAGTTCTTCCCCTCCCAAGACTGGGCAGGAGGTGTGGCATGCACAGGATCCCTGACCAAAGGACCTCCCACCTGCTCTCAGACATAACATTACATTACTGTGGAAAACCAGACCCCTGGGGTGCCACATTATACATAATAAAAGAGGAAACTATATAACTAAGGACGGCGCTATACATAATAAGTGAGTACACTATATACTAAGGGACTGTGCTATACATAATAAGGCTACATTCCTGCATCTGTGTGCAGTGTCGGTTTGCTGCCCTGTTTTACAGACGCATTGAGCATGTCCTATTCTAATCCTCAAAATCGGATCAGAACAGGACATTCTCTGACCCTTAGATCTCATTCTCAGATCCGTGATTTTCATGGATGTGTGAACGGATCTATAAAACTGTACGAGTCCGTGGACCATCCGATAAAAAGATCTGGCAGCACACGAACATTTCTCACAAATGTGAGAATGTGGCCTAAGGGATTTTACAGATAACATCATCACTCCAAGTCACACAGTGCAGATACAGAATAATATTTACATCCAGGCACTTACCGCTGATGTCTCATCTGATCAGAGCCGGTTTCTGCTGCTTCTTCTCCGTCTGGTCAGACCTTCATGTCGACATCTCCCATCCACGACTCGTCTTGTCACGATGATCTCCAGCCTAGAAAATAACAAGGTCACATATTGTATGCATACATGTGTCTCCCCCGCTCTGCGTCCTCGAATACAGATATCTAACCCCCCCATTAATATAATATTAGCCACTTAGTAATCAAAATATAAAGTGATAAGCAGCACTGTGCCCCCCATTAACTATAATCTGCACCGGCCAATAATATAAATTATTCAGTCTCTGTGACTCTCCCCAATTAACTGTAAGGCTATGTGCACACGGAAAACATACAAGGCTTCACAGTACAAGCAAAGTGAAACCCCCATAATTGCTCTCTCCCAGCACCCCCATCATTGCTCTCTCCCACCACCTCCATCAATGCTCTCTCCCAGCACCCCCATCATTGCTCTCTCCCAGCACCCCCATCATTACTCTCTCCCAGCACCCCCGTCATTGCTCTGTCCCAGCACCCCCGTCATTGCTCTGTCCCAGCACCCCCGTCATTGCTCTGTCCCAGCACCCTCATCGTTGCTCTCTCCCAGCACCCCCATCGTTGCTCTCTCCCAGCACCCCCATCATTGCTCTCTCTCAGCAACACGTCATTGCTCTCCCCTTCCCCACCATCCCCATCATTGCTCTCCCCAGCCCTATCAGACCCATTATTGCTCTTCCCAGCCCCATCATTCCTCTCCCCAGCCCCATCAGCCCCATTATTGCTCTTCCAAGCCCCATCAGCCTCATTATTGCTCTCCCCAGCCCCATCATTCCTCTCCCCAGCCACATCAACTCCATTATTCCTCTCCCCAGCCCCATTATTTCTCACCCCAGCCCCACCATCCCATCATTGCTCTCCCCAGCCCCACCATCCCCATCATTGCTCTCTCCAGCCCCATCATTCCTCTCCCCAGCCCTACCATCCCATTAGTCCTCTCCCCAGCCCCATCAACCCCATTATTCCTCTCCCCAGTCCCATCATTCCTCTCCCCAGCCCCGTTAATCCCATTATTCCTATCCCAAGCCCCATCATTCCTCTCCCCAGCCCCATTATTGCTCTCCCCAGCCCCATCAACCCTATTATTCCTCTCTCCAGCCCCATCAGCCCCATTATTGCTCTCATCAGCCCCATCAACCCCATTATTCCTCTCTCCAGCCCCATCAGCCCTCTCTCCAGCCCCAATATTTCTCTCCCCAGCCCCATCAGCCCCATTATTGCTCTTCCCAGCCCCATCATTCCTCTCCCCAGCCCCACCATCCCACCATTCCTCTCCCCCCACCTCCCCTCCCCAGTATTTCAGTAAAAAAAACAAAAAAAAAACTTACCTCAGCTCGCTCCCCTGCAGCAGCATCCTCCTGGTTGCCGGCAGCTTTCTTCCTGACCCAGGCGCGCGCTGCATGATGACGTCATCAAGCTGCGCGCGCCTGGGTCAGGGAGGAAGCAGAGGACGAACCCTCCAGCTCCGCTGCTATTCTCCTCACAGCAGCGGAGACAGCTGCACCTTGCGGGCCCCTTGGTGCAGCTGCATGGTGGGGACCCGGCGCAGCTGCACCGGTGGCGGTATGTTCACCCCTGGACTGCTATGGGGCCCCCCCGGCTCACGGGCCCCATAGCAGTCGCGTGGTCTGCCGCCATTGGCGGTACGCCACTGGTTTCTGGTGAGATTCACCAGCGCTGCGCAGTCCACTGAGGCCGGTGATAAGGCAGCTTGATGGTATAGCTCCCCACAGGTGGAGCTGGGCCTCAGGGCAGTATGGGAACGGGGATGCAGGACAAAGAGACTCCGCCGGGCCAGAGCAAGAACAGGAACGGACACAATAGTCACTTCAATACCTTTTACTGGTGGAATTTCAGGCACTCCCTGGAGCACTGTAGGGTGAAGGGTGTATGTCCGGATCCTCCCCAATGAGCAGGTTTTGGGCCTCCTGGTTCTGGCTTCTGCGTAGTAAGTTTCTGACCTGCCTGGAGCTAGGCCTAACTTTGTCTCTGTCCTGCGCTGGCTGACCTTGTGGTAGGGCCTTCTCTTGGACTGCACGCTCCCGACTTACGGGGCCTATGTGTCTCCTGGCTCTGGTACGTATCAGCACTTTAGCGATCCTGGGACCTGTAGTTCTCGAGGGATTCCGGTTTATCTTACTGGGTCGTGGAGATCCCGGCAAGCTTCGGACCCGGTGTCCGGTAACTACTTCTTCTTCAGGGTGAGCTAATTAAGCTCCTCTGCCCCCTATGAGCTAACTCTCTACTCTTTTGCCTTCGGCCTACTCGGACCCTCAATAGGCTACTCACACTAACGGCAGCGTGCCGCACTTCACCGATCTTATGGCGCCGGCACACCTGAAGCTCACCTCTCTGAGCAACAACCGAGTCTGGACTCTGCTCCACTGCAGGCTGACCTCTCTCAGGCTTCTTTACTGCAGGAACTCTCTCAACAGACTAACTGCTGCCTGGCTCCACCTTCCCTTATATATCTCCCTAAAGGGCTCCCTCTGGTGGTCTGAGGTGGAAGGTAGAGATGTGTGAATGGTATGGGGGCCTCTTGTGGAGGAATCCTTCAATACACCCTTCTAGGATTTGTGATACCAAGCACAGCTGGGCTTCACAGCGTCACGAACAGGATGCGTGACCAGCCAGTACCAGCGGGTAAAGTGTGCCTAAACAGTTGTGTTGTGATACTGAATGTGGCGCCCACCCAAGAAGAACGGGCGCCATTATCTGCATGCCAAAAGACAACAAAATAGAGCCTCCCATCGTAGGTCGGGTCCCAGAATGGCGCCAAAAGCAGGCCCTGCCCCTTGCAACAGTGACTGTCCGCATAGATGTGTCTGTCAAAGCAGGGGGGCTGTCACGGGGAGTGACCGACAGCAGATCGCCATGGGACCGCCCCCGAAAGAAGAGGGGAGGCGGAGAGAAAGAATGGAGACAGGGAGTGTGTAGCGTCGGCGTCCCTGCCTCCTGCTAGGCAGGGACGCTGTTCCCCTCACCTCTCCGCTCCGTGCCCGGCGTCATCCTCCCGCTCTGCTGGCAGCGCGTGCTGCTTCCCGGCCACTGTGCTTAGGGCACGCGCGCGCGCTCCCCCTCTCTTAAAGGGGCCGCGCGCGCCGCCCTAAGGAGTCCCCGGCCAATGGCCGGAGGACCTCACCATATTTAAGGCACCTCCTCCAAAATGGAGGTGCCCGAGCAATATTGTTGCATAGCCTATCACTCTGCTTCAGCCCTCAGGCCCCGTTACCAGATACCTGCCAGTTACCTGCCAGTTTCCTGCCAGATTCCTGCTTGATACCTGCCTGATACTTGTCTATCTGCTTACATTCCTGTGGTCCGACAGTCTGCCTACCAGCCCTGCCAGTCTGTCTATGGATCTGTCTGCCCGCTCACCTGGGAGCGCTCACCTGCTACCTGCCTGCTAGCCTACCTGGAGGCTCTGCCGTCACGTGTCGTGACCACCTGCCTGTCCAGAGACTCCTGCCCGCTCACCTGGGAGTGCTCACCTGCTACCTGCCTGCTAGCCTACCTGGAGGCTCTGCCGTCACGTGCTGTGACCACCTGCCTGTCCAGAGACTCTTGCCCGCTCACCTGGGAGCGCTCATCTGCTACCTGCCTGCTAGCCTACCTGGAGGCTTAGCCGTCACTTGCTGTGACCACCTGTCTGTCCAGAGACTCTTGCCCGCTCACCTGGGAGCGTCCACCTGCTACCTGCCTGCTAACCTACCTGGAGGCTCAGCCGTCACTTGCTGTGACCACCTGCCTGTCCAGAGACTATTGCCCGCTCACCTGGG
Source organism: Phyllobates terribilis (assembly GCF_046119375.1). Lineage (NCBI taxonomy): Eukaryota > Metazoa > Chordata > Amphibia > Anura > Dendrobatidae > Phyllobates > Phyllobates terribilis. The sequence continues at coordinate 60,034,993 of NW_027362763.1, forward strand.
AGCGTCCACCTGCTACCTGCCTGCTATCCTACCTGGAGGCTCAGCCGTCACTTGCTGTGACCACCTGCCTGTCCAGAGACTCTTGCCCGCTCACCTGGGAGCGTCCACCTGCTACCTGCCTGCTAGCCTACCTGGAGGCTTAGCCGTCACTTGCCGTGACCACCCGCCTGTCAAGAGACTGTCCCCGTCACTTGCCGTGACCTCCTGCCCTTCTACCCAGAGACTGTCCCCGTCACTTGCCGTGACCTCCTGCCCTTCTACCCAGAGACTGTACCCGTCACTTGCCGTGACCTCCTGCCCTTCTACCCAGAGACTGTCCCCGTCACTAGCCGTGACTACCTGCCCGCCTACCCTGGGAGCCACCCGCTTCCTTACAAGGACTGCCCCTTTGTATAGTTGCTCAGAGGTTCCACCTCCCAGACCCATTACAGTTTGCTCGGGCCATGGAACCCGGTGGCACCCAAGCTCCCTCGCTCTCGGACCTATGTCATGAACTTTCCCGTCAGAGGTCCCAACAGGAGTCCATCCTGAGTCACCTGCGTAGTGTTAACTCCCGCCTGGACACATTGACTACCTCATCGGGAGCTGCCTCCACTCGCACACTTACTACCCCGGCACCGCCGCAGCCCATCAACACCATGGCATCTCTTCCCGGTCCCCGCCTCTCCGCCCCTCCTCGTTTTGGCGGAGATCCCAGCCAGGCACGGGGCTTCATTAACCAGTGCACTCTGCACTTTGAACTGTTGGCACACCAGTTTTCCACCGACCGAGCCAAAGTAGCCTTCATCATGTCCCATCTCACGGGAGAGGCACTGGCTTGGCTAAATCCTCTATGGGAGAGAGGAGACCCCCTGGTGTCCAACCTGCCAGCCTTTCTCACGGCTTTCCGGAAAGTCTTCGACGAACCAGGACGGAAGACCTCATCCGCATCATCTCTGCTACGCCTCCGTCAAGGAAATCTCACGGTGGGCCAATATGCCATACGGTTCCGTACCCTTGCTTCGGAGCTGGCCTGGGATAACGACGCCCTGGTGTCTGTCTTTTGGGAGGGTCTGTCCGGCCGTATTAAAGATGAACTCGCCGGTCGGGACATTCCTACCACTCTCGACGACTTAATAACACTTGCCACCTGGATTGACATCCGGTTCCAGGAGCAGGCCAAAGAGGTCACCCATGAGAGGAGGTTTCCACGTCTAGCCCCTACCTTCCAGAAACCCGTCACTTTTCCCGTTACTCCCCAGGCGCACTCACCCGAGCCTATGCAGGTCGACCAGACCAAGATGGTCAAAACCCGTCAAGAGTTACGCCGAGCCGAGGGGAGCTGCTTCTACTGTGGCAGTAAGGAGCACCGGATCCGTTCCTGCCCGGAGAGGTCGGAAAACGCCTGTGTCTAGGATCGCTCAGAGAGGTCGTCCTAGACAAGAGTAAACCCTCTCCATCTCTGTTGCTGTCGGTCTCTGTCATCTGCGGGGAGAACCGTTATTTTGAACTAGCCCAACTTGACTCTGGAGCTGCCGGAAATCTCATTTCTCAGTCCCTGGTAGAGAAATACCGCATTCCGACCAAACCTCTGGCTGTACCCTTATCTGTCGCTGCCGTGGATGGGGGCCTCTTACCACATCCCATCCAACTCATCACCAAATCCATAACTCTGCAGGTGGGAATGTGCACTCTGAGAGCATCTTCTTTCATGTTCTGCCTGGACTCTCTCACGCCCTCTTGCTAGGCCTACCTTGGCTTCAGAAACATGCACCCGTGTTTGATTGGCAGACTGGAGAAGTCCTTCGCTGGGGACAGGATTGCCATAAGACTTGTTTAGTTCCCGTCCATCCTGTCCGTCCTTCTCCTACCCCAGCCAATGTACCTGGTCTTCCGGTTCCCTATTGGTCTTATGCGGACGTCTTTAATAAAAAGGAGGCAGAGACATTACCCCCTCATAGACCATACGACTGCCCAATCGACCTGATACCCGGCGCTACTCCTCCCCGTGGGCGCATTTACCCTTTGTCCGCTGCTGAGACCCGGTCCATGTCTGAATATATTGAGGAGAATCTGGTCCGGGGTTTTATCCGGAAATCTACCTCCCCGGCGGGAGCAGGCTTCTTCTTCGTCAAAAAGAAGGACGGCTCACTCCGTCCCTGTATAGACTATAGAGGCCTTAACCAGATCACGGTGAAGAATAAATACCCCTTCCGCTCATTCCGGAATTATTTGACCGTCTGAGGGGGGCTAGAATCTTCACCAAGCTGGACCTCCGTGGGGCATATAACCTGGTCCGTATCCGTCAGGGGGATGAATGGAAGACGGCATTCAACACCCGGGACGGCCACTATGAATACCTGGTAATGCCCTTCGGTCTCTGTAACGCTCCCGCCGTCTTTCAAGAGTTGGTCAATGACATCTTCCGGGACCTTCTCTACTCCTGCGTAGTGGTGTACCTGGACGACATCTTGGTCTTCTCTCCGGATCTTCTCACTCACCGGAGCGATGTTTGTCAGGTCCTGCTCAGGCTCAGGCAGAACCACCTCTACGCTAAATATGAGAAGTGCCTCTTTGAGCAGACCTCGCTTCCATTTTTGGGCTACATAATCTCTCAGACCGGCCTACGAATGGATCCTGAGAAACTGTCTGCCATCCAGAAGTGGCCCCGACCAGAGGGGTTGAAGGCTATTCAGCGGTTCCTGGGCTTCGCCAACTACTACCGCCTCTTCATACCGCACTTCTCTTCCCGGACTGCCCCAATCTCTGCGCTCACCCGTAAGGGCACTAATCCCAGAGAATGGCCGCCCGAACCAGAGGAAGCCTTTCTTTCCTTAAAACAGGCTTTCTCTTCCGCCCCGGTGCTGCATCGTCCGGACGGCAACAAACAATTCTTCCTGGAAGTTGACACCTCCTCCTCTGGAGCCGGAGCGGTACTTACCCAAAAGTCGCCTTCCGGAAGAATGGTGACTTGCGGCTTCTTCTCCAAACTCTTCTCCCCTTCTGAGCGCAATTATTCTATAGGTGACCGAGAGTTATTGGCCATTAAGCTGGCACTGGAGGAGTGGCGTTACCTGCTCGAGGGGGCTCTTCACCCGGTAATAATTTACACGGACCACAAGAACTTGGCTTACCCCCAGAGCGCCCAGAGACTTAACCCGCGCCAAGCCCGGTGGTTATTGTTTTTTGCCCGCTTTGATTTCGTTCTTCATTTTCGCCCCGCAGACAAAAACATCAAAGCTGACGCCTTGTCCCGATCCTTCCTGGTGTCTGATCTAGAGGAGGAACCTAAGCACATCATTGATCCCGCCAGAGTAATGCAGGTGGCCCCCGTGAATCTAAATCGTCTCCCTCCCGGTAAGACTTTCGTAACAGTACCTGATCGGGAGAAGGTCCTACACTGGGGTCACTCGTCTAAGCTAGCTGGCCACGCCGGTCAGAAAAAGACCCTCCAGCTTATTACCCGGCATTACTAGTGGCCTACCCTGCACAAGGACGTAATAGACTTTGTTTCAGCCTGTGTGTCCTGCGCCCGCAACAAGGTTCCGAGACACCTGCCAGCCGGTCGCCTCCTTCCTCTTCCACTACCTGCTGCCCCGTGGCAGCATATAGCTATGGACTTTATAACGGATCTCCCTGTCTCTGCCGGTTGTACGGTCATTAGGGTGGTCGCTGACCGCTTTACCAAGATGGCTCACTTCATTCCCCTGCCGGGCCTCCCGTCTGCACCCGAGCTGGCTAAAGGCTTTATCCGCCACATCTTCCGTCTCCATGGCCTGCCCCTCCACATCGTGTCGGATCGTGGGGTTCAGTTCACCTCACGCTTCTGGAGAGCCACATGTAAACTGCTTAACGTCAACCTGGACTTCTCCTCCGCTTACCACCCACAGTCCAATGGTCAAGTGGAGCGGATCAATCAGATCCTGACCAGTTACCTCCGGCACTTCGTTAATGCCCACCATTCGGACTGGGTGGATCTTCTACCATGGGCCGAATTCTCTTACAATAATCACGAGAGCGAATCTTCCTCCAAATCCCCGTTTTTTGTAGTCTTCGGTCAGCATCCTCGGATCCCATTTCCCGTCTCTACCTCGGTGGACAATCCGGCTGCGGAATCTCTCATTAGCGAATTTTCCTCCATTTGGGAGAGTACCCGATCCGCACTCCTTCAGTCGTCCGAGCGGATGAAAAAACACGCTGACAAAAAACGCCTGGATCCTCCACAATTCCGTCCTGGAGATAAAGTCTCGCTCTCGTCCAAGTACGTCCGGCTCAAGATTCCTTCCTACAAGTTAGGGCCTCGGTTCATCGGCCTACTGGAAGTTATCAAACAAATCAACCCGGTGGCCTATAAATTGAAACTCCCGGCCAACTTGCGGATCCCTAACTCCTTCCATGTATCTCTCCTCAAACCCGTGGTACTTAACTCTTTTTCCAAGTCTACAGGTACGCCCCCTGCTCCGGTTTCCGCTGAAAACGAGTTTGAGGTAGAGAACATTCTGGCCACCAAAAGGGTAAGAGGAAAGACCTTTTTTCTAGTAGATTGGAAGGGGTTTGGTCCTGAGGAGAGAACATGGGAGCCCCGGGAGAACATCCATGCCCCTCTCATCCTTGATAAATTTCTGTCTGGCCTAAAAAAGGGGGGGCCTAAAGGGGGGGGTACTGTAGCGTCGGCGTCCCTGCCTCCTGTTAGGCAGGGACGCTGTTCCCCTCTCCTCTCCGCTCCGTGCCCGGCGTCTTCCTCCCGCTCTGCTGGCAGTGCGCGCTGCTTCCCGGCCACTGTGCTTAGGGCGCTCGCGCTCCCCCTCTCTTAAAGGGGCCGCGCGCGCCGTCCTAAGGAGTCCCCGGCCAATGGCCGGAGGACCTCACCATATTTAAGGCACCTCCTCCAAAATGGAGGTGCCCGAGCAATGTTGTTGCATAGCCTATCACTCTGCTTCAGCCCTCAGGCCCCGTTACCAGATACCTGCCAGTTACCTGCCAGTTTCCTGCCAGATTCCTGCTTGATACCTGCCTGATACTTGTCTATCTGCTTACATTCCTGCGGTCCGACAGTCTGCCTACCAGCCCTGCCAGTCTGTCTATGGATCTGTCTGCCCGCTCACCTGGGAGCGCTCACCTGCTACCTGCCTGCTAGCCTACCTGGAGGCTCTGCCGTCACGTGTCATGACCACCTGCCTGTCCAGAGACTCCTGCCCGCTCACCTGGGAGCGCTCATCTGCTACCTGCCTGCTAGCCTACCTGGAGGCTTAGCCGTCACTTGCTGTGACCACCTGTCTGTCCAGAGACTCTTGCCCGCTCACCTGGGAGCATCCACCTGCTACCTGCCTGCTAGCCTACCTGGAGGCTCAGCCGTCACTTGCTGTGACCACCTGCCTGTCCAGAGACTCTTGCCCGCTCACCTGGGAGCGTCCACCTGCTACCTGCCTGCTATCCTACCTGGACGCTCACCCGTCACTTGCTGTGACCACCTGCTTGTCCAGAGACTCTTGCCCGCTCACCTGGGAGAGTCCACCTGCTATCTGCCTGCTAGCCTACCTGGAGGCTTAGCCGTCACTTGCCGTGACCACCCGCCTGTCAAGAGACTGTCCCCGTCACTTGCCGTGACCTCCTGCCCTTCTACCCAGAGACTGTCCCCGTCACTTGCCGTGACCTCCAGCCCTTCTACCCAGAGACTGTCCCCGTCACTTGCCGTGACCTCCTGCCCTTCTACCCAGAGACTGTCCCTGTCACTAGCCGTGACTACCTGCCCGCCTACCCTGGGAGCCACCCGCTTCCTTACAAGGACTGCCCCTTTGTATAGTTGCTCAGAGGTTCCATCTCCCAGACCCGTTACAGAGTGGTCTCCACCTGTCTGGTCAGACCGCACCCGGCAGCCGAGATGGAAGCACGCGAAAGCCCAGCCTCCGCCTCAGGCCTGCCGCTGCAGCAAGTGACCCCCCTCACCCAGGAGGGAAAGAAGATGTCCCCGGAGGACGTGGAGTTCCTCGAGAGTGAGGTTCTCAAACTGGGCCAGCAGGTCGAGCGGGCCCTGCAGGCAGCGGTCGCTAATTGGAAAAGCGAGCTGCTAGAAAAGCTAAAAGCATGGTGGAGGGCAGCATCGGAAGTCAGCAGTGGCGTTCCAGCCCCGGCGGAGAACCAAGAGGCCGTGAAGAATCCGGGAGCAGGTAGGAGAGAATCCCTAGTCCCGGGCGCTGTCAGCGCCTACCTGCTCCTTGGCCTCCTTCCCCCGCCTACGCCATATTCTGCCATGCCCTGGTGGGAACAGATGCCTCCGGGCGCGGAACCAGAGGGCCACCCATCAAGAGCCGTCCCAGAACTGCCGCCCCCGAGCGCTGCACCGAAAGGTAACATATATAGTGCCTGTCCGGAACCTTTAATCCCGGGCACTGAAGCTGCGGGGCTGTTACTGGAAGCCCTCCCGCCACTTCCACCTCTGGCCCTAGAGTGGGTCTACGGCGCGCTGGTCTTCGACTGGTCCGCCCACTTCGAAGACCAGCAGCCATGCCCGCTTCTCCCAATGCCAGCACCCCCGGTCGCTTGCCCCGGCAGAGAAGAGTTATGCTGGGAAAACCGGGGGGGGGGGAGATTTGATGGGGCTCTCTTACGAAACAGAGTCCACCGCCCGACAGAGGATGGAGTTCTGCCGGCGGGAGCTCCGGCAGCTCGAGAAGGAGCAACGCGCGCGGGAGGTGCGCAGTGAGCGCCTGAAGGCCCGAGACAAGGCCTCCAAGGCGCATACCCGCCAGGTGGAGACAGGCAACTCCAGCCCCCGTGAGGAAGGCCTCATTGTTAAGTTCAACCTCAAGGCTGGGTGGGGCTTCATTCGCAGCCCTGAATTTAATAGAGACATTTTCGTAAACCGGCGGGATGTGGAGCCCGAGTTGGAAGAAGGCCACCCCGACCGGAACCTCTATCCTGGGGATCACGTCATGTTCACCCGGCATCATGGTGAACGTGGCTGGTATGCCCTGCAGGTGTACCACGTCACCAACGATACCCCCCTGCAGGAAGTCCCTCGTGACCCGGCTGGGTCAGGGAAAGATGAGGAGTACCCCAGGCGGGGATCCCATTATTAAAAGTCTCTGGACAGCATGAGTGTTATCACCCAGAAGGGTGTAGTTATGTTCTATAGTATGAAAAGCTTAATAATGTTTCTCTAGAAATGTGTTTTTTTTTTCCCATTACCCGTCAGGGTACACAGGCTGAGGACTGTGAGCAGCCAGACATTGACATTGTAAATAGTTTAGCACTTCTTAAAGTGCACCCTCTTGGTTTTATACTTGAAACATAGTACCTCAGAACAAAAACCAATTTGGCGTAGCGGAAGACGAGGTCCAGTAAGCTGGATCATCTATGCCCTGCAGCTATGCCCAGGGCCTACGTTGAGGGTTTGCGGACGGGTCCCTCATGCTGATACTGTTGCACCCTGGTGCAGGAACTACCTTGAAAATGTTTTATATGCAAAGTGTTTTATAGGAATAAGTGCTCTTAAGATATTTCATATTCTACAATGTAACGTAACCAGTAACGTTTAAAGAAAGTGTGCCTCCCATAAAGGGAAGAAATGTTATGTGTTTGTGATCTTATATGCGGATGCATCTTAAAATTTTTGCATGTCATTTATTCATTGTTTGCTTTGTTCCAGCCCGCGGACGTGCTGTGTTTTACCGGGGGGGAATTTGGCTCCCCTGAGGGTTCAGTCGCCACAGAGATACTGCACCTCACTTGAGATGTGGTGTCTCCCTTCTCTCAGGTAAGATGGGAATGCTGCACGGAACCCCAACCACCTACATCCAACACCACACTGCTCCAGGCCAGCAGGAGGGGCAAGATGCAATGTAGTTTTCTGCTGAGCCCTGACCCTGGCTGGAGTAGTGGGGGGGACCCAAAGTTAGGGGGAACCAATAGTGGGTGTGGGTGGAGGAAGTAGATACTGGAGGTATATAATGGGAAGCCATTTTTGAAGGTCAGTGAGTTTTGGTGTAGGCTGTTCAGAGGAACAGTCCGGGAGCAGAGGCTCAGTCAGAGCTCTGCTCCAAAAGTTGGAGCCAGGGATAGAGGCGCCGGAGGGGAGCAGGGAGCAGGCTCCATTCTACAGAAGGATCCCAGGGGGTACGACGCGTGCAGGACGGCACCCGTACACCCCGCTCCTGCCAGGTGTCAGGAGGGATCGGTTGCTTCATTCTAAACCCCAGGGGGTCAGGTTGGTCCCGGATCCGACGTACAGGAAGGACTTCAGCATACTCAAGCGGGATTGAGAGTGGGCAGCGGTGAGAAGGACCATGTGTGAAGAAGGTCGAAGTAGGAACACGAGAAAGGAAGGATTGAACCCCTGCCCGGTGAACGCAGCGCGACGGGGGAGGTTTTCACCTGTAAAGCGCACTTGTGAATTGCCTAAGAACTGTAAGTAAAACTCTGGACGACTGCATCGAATAGCCTCCGACTGTTTCTTTACCAGCGCCACTAATCCTCATCGCACTACAACGCCCAGCACACCACTCATTCATCTATCTACACTGCCCTGAGGCCCGCTCCACCTGTGGGGAGCTGTACCATCTTTAGCTGCCTCGACACCTGCCTCAGAGGACTGTTGCAGCGCTGGTGACCATCGCCAGACACCACAGGTGGCATCACGAATTCTCTGAACTGTTTTAGTATTTGCTACCCCTTTGTGCACTGACCGCCCTGGGCCAGCCACTGTAACATATTACCCCGAATAGTAAGGCCCCTGGGGGAGAGTCATAAACACAGGACGGCGTGGGAGGTCACCCTGTTCCATTGTAACCTGGAGTTCAACAACTATGAGTAAGGCTTGAAGACTGCACCCCACTGTGTCCTAGAATTATTATCTGCACCATCACCTGCACTACACTGCACAGCAACATCTACCTCATTAACCATCACTGCACCGCCCTGGAGCTAAGCTCTGTCTGTGGAGAGCTGAACTATCTGTGCTGCGTCATCATCAGCTCCAGAGGATCTGCACCGCAGCGGCGGCCCCATATAGCCGCATACCACAGGTGGCGTCACGAACATTATCTATAAAAACTTTATTCCCCTTTTCACTTTTCCCCTTTTTTTGATTGCCCTGGATCACGGACTGGGTCACCGCCACTGTGACATCCCTCAGCATCGACCGGCCCGGCTACCGAGTACCCCACGGCCCAGGGGGCTCGTCATAAGCAGCACTTGGTAGGGCCCTTCAAATCTGGCATCCAGTGTGCCTCGCACATGATTCTTTATCCAGACAAATTCTCCAGGCTGGATGCTGTGAGTACCCGGTTCAAGATCTGAGTCTGGAATAGAAGAGTACACTGTAGAATGTGTTAGTTTTAACTCTTTAGCAAGTCCGACAACAAAATTCACAAGCTAATCATTCCCTGAACTAAGCTGCTGTGGGTAATATCGACCGATTCTAGGTGGCCCTCCAAACAAGATCTCATATGGTGTGAGCCCTGTGGGTTGTCTCGGGGTATTTTGGACTGAGTATAGGGCAATAGGCAGCACCTCCTGCCATGGAAGTGACAATTCTTTACTGGCTTTAAGAATCTTGTTTTTCTAAGTGCCATTCATCCTTTCAACTTTGCCGCTACTTTGAGGATGATAAGGAGTATGCAGGCCCAAATCCGCCCCAATCATCTCCCAGATTGACTTGGTAACTTCTGCAGTGAAGGTGGGTCCTTGATCACTTTCAATCACTTCTGGAATCCCGAATCTGCAGATAAGTTGTGCCAGAAGCCTTTTCACTGTAGTTCTAGCAGTCATGTTGGCTACTGGGTATGCTTCTGTACAGCCGGAAAACATATCCACCACCACCAGAACATATTCATATCTTCCACTCTTGGGTAATTGCATATGATCAATTTGGATTCTCTGGAAAGGATACTGTGACTTTGCCAGTTTCTTCTTTGGCACATGTTCTGTTCTTCCGGGATTACAAGTGTTACAAATCTCACAGTTCCTAGTATAGTTTGTAGCAAGAACTGAGATCTCGGGTGCAATATAGAGTTTATTGATAGCTGAAAACATCTGATTCTTCCCTCTATGTACCTTTCCATGAGCCCACTGAACCACTGCAGGATACAGTGCTCTTGGCAGACATATTCTTCTTCCCACTCTCCAGATTCCGTCATTACAAAACGTTCCTCCCCGTCCGATCCATCCTTGTTTTTCTTCCTCTGTTACTGCATTCTGCCGGTCCACTAAAGTCCTGTGTGCCAGATTCTCTTCCAGTCTTTGCTCCTCTTCATCTTCCTCCTCTTCTTCTTCCAACCCCAAATTTCTCATTCCCGTTTCTTCCTCATCCCCTCGTTGTCTCTGACTTCTGGTGAGCACAAACACCTCCGTACCCCCCGACACCTCTGCTTCCTCTGGAAATATTGCTTCCATAGTTGCTGCTTTTGCTGTAATGTCAGCCAGATGATTCCCCTTGGCTTCCTCAGAATTCAGTTTCCCTTTAGCCTTAATTTTGATCACAGCCACTTGCCTAGGTAACTTCAGAGCTTCTAGCAGACTTCTCACTGCCGCATTCCGGACTGGCTGTCTTGTAGCCCCTCAGGGCCCATATCAGGCCAAAGTCGTGGGCAATCCCGAATCCGTACCTCGAGTCCGTGTAGATATTGGCCACTCGACTCTCTGCGCACTTGCAGGCTTTGGTCAGAGCATACAGTTCGGCCTCTTGAGCTGACATATAAGATGGCCGTGGTCCAGCAGAAACAACTGTTGGTGGGGACACCACCGCATATCCAGCATGGTAAGTTCCATATTCATCTGCGTATCTGGACTCGTCAGTATACAGTATCAGATCCACTTCAGGAAGTGGCTGTTCAGAGACAGTAGGTAGGTGAGAGGTTTCTGCTTTAATGACCTCAAGGCAATCATGGTCACTCGAATCAGGCTATTCTTGGTCTTCTGAGGACGCCCTTAAGTCTTCAGAGCAGTCCCCCCTTGACAGAGGAAGCAGAGTGGAGGGGTTCAAGACAGTACATCGCCGAAGAGCTATATTTTCTGGTAAAAGGAGCTCACATTGGATTCTGACACGACATTGCATAGATAGATGGTTGTGCTGGGTTTGTGCAAGGATAGATTTCAAATCATGAGGGGCCAGTATAGTTATAGGATGGCCAAGTACAACATCTGCTGTTCTGTGGAGGAGTTCTGTAGCTGCCAGGACTGCTTTGAGACATGTTGGAGCTGTTTGCGCCACTTGATCCAATTTACTGGAATAATATCCGATGGGTCTCATGTGGCCTCCATGTTTTTGTGCCAGAACTCCTGAGGCATGGCCACACGCTTCAGAGACACATAGAAAGAATGGAAATTCATAGTTGGGAATCCCCAGTGCAGGGGCTGAAATGATGCGTTCTTTCAACTGGTCCATTGCATCTTCAGCTTCTTGGTCAAAATACAGGTCAAGCTCCGAAGAATGGACCCGATCATATAGAGGTTGCATGAGAGCTGACGCATTAGGGATCCACTGCCTGCAGTATGTGATCATTCCCAGGAAAGCTTGGAGTTGTTTGACAGTTATCAGGTACGGGATGTCACGGATGGCAGTTTTCCGCTCTTCAGTGAGATGCTTGGTACCTTGGGATATGCAATGACCCAAAAACACAACTTTGGTACAACACCATTGTAGCTTTCGCAGAGTGCATCCGATGGTAGCCAGAAATTGGAGAAAAGAATAGGTGAACTTGTGGCAAGTTTAGTCGTCGGGACAACGGAGGAGTAGATCATCGACATATTGTATCAATGTGACTTCAGGGTTCTCACTCTCCCAGGGATGGAGATGGGTAGTTAAGGCCGGTGTGAAGTGATGAGGAGAGTTCTGAGCTCCTTGAGGCCTAACGGTCCAGGTGCACTGTACTCCTCTGTGTGTCAAAGCAAAAAGATACTGACAGTCTGGATGCAGAGGCACACTGAAGAAGGCGTTTGCCAAGTCGATTACTGTAAAATGCATTGCCTCAGGGGGAATTTCACTGAGTAATGTATGTGGATTTGGCACCACTGGGGTCTCCAGGATTGTAACTGCATTCACAGCTCTCAGATCTTGCACCATCCTAAATTTATCCGGTTCTCCTCTTGCAGTTTTCTTCTTCACTGGAAACAATGGAGTATTAGCAGGAGAAACACAGGGAATTAATGCTCCTTTCTTGAGTAATTCTTGGATCTGGGCATCTAATGAGCAAGAGCAGAGCAGGACGAGACCGCCTGGAGCGGTGAGCAAGAGCAGAGCAGGACGAGACCGCCTGAAGCGGTGAGCAAGAGCAGAGCAGGACGAGACCGCCTGGAGCGGTGAGCAAGAGCAGAGCAGGACGAGACCGCCTGGAGCGGTGAGCAAGAGCAGAGCAGGACGAGACCGCCTGGAGCGGTGAGCAAGAGCAGAGCAGGATGAGACAGGGCTCTGTTCACACGGAGCAGACAGGAAGGGAAAGGCAGAGCCAGATACCCACAGGGTACTTGCAGTGAAGTAGCGAGTGGACCACAAACTCACAAACGGGAGTACAGAGACAACAAGCAGGAGTTAGGTACGAGTTCAGACTCTGCAGAAAAAGGAAAGGAACGGACATAGAGGCAAAACAGGTAAAGGATAGGAGAGAGTTCAGACTGGAACTGAGTGTACGGAAGAGACCGACACTGCAGCGGGATACAGGAGCGGGTCTGGGAATACGGCCCCCAGAGAGGCGGGACGAACAGGCAAGGAGCGTGTTCAGACAGGACAGACAAGATACAGGAGCGGGTCTAGGTAATCGGCCCCTAGAAGGCGGGAGGAACAGGCTAGGAGCGTGTTCAGACAGGACAGACAAGATACAGGAGCGGGTCTAGGTAATCGGCCCCTAGAAGGCGGGAGAAACAGGCTAGGAGCGTGTTCAGACAGGACAGACAAGAGACAGGAGCGGGTCTAGGTAATCGGCCCCTAGAAGGCAGGAGGAACAGGCTAGGAGCGTGTTCAGACAGGCCTGGAAATACAGCCTCCAGGATAGGCAGACAAGAGAAACACAGAACGGGACCTGGCACCTTCAGAGTGCAAGCACACACTGAATGAAACACAATGCTCAGGCAGGGATTGATTGGAGCAGCTGGGTTATATACCAGGTGACAGACAGCAATAGGCTGAGGACGCACAAGGGGTGTGACCCACAGCAGGTACAAAAAGCAGGAAGTGATCGGGCGCCGCCCTTAAGCAGCAGAAACAGACACAAACAGACAGCATGGAGGGAAGCCAGAGAGACATTCTGGACTGGAGATCAAGTGCGCGCTCTTGCACAGTGGGAGATGGACCACCATGCAAGGGCGCCGCCAGGTATGTAACAGTACCCCCCCCTTACGCCCCCTCTTCTTCAGGCCTGCCAGAATCTTCCGCAGGGAATTCGAGGGCCAATCCTTCACTTTAAGGAGATCACTCCCACTGTCCACAGGAAAAACTGGTCTCATCTGGTTAGCTAGGATGCTACCTCCTATCCAGCCATCCTCAGCAACAGACGAAACGGGTGGAGTACCAGGAACAGCACACAAGGAAGTCTCTCTCCACATATTTTCAGGTGGCACCCCAGAGGGTACAGGAGACAACTGGAAGTCCTCCACCGGGTTGGAGGGGAGCAGAGACTTGGGGGTAAACTCTGCTTCGAGGTACATCTTGTTAAGCTCACAGGAATAAATATACGGGTTATCAGGTACAGGATGAGGAAAAATCACTGTCTCTTTGTTATCTGGTGGTACCCCGGAGGATTCAGGAAACAACTGGAGGTCCTCCGCCGGGTCAGAAGAGTGCAGAGGCTCGGAGAAAACATCTGCTTCAGAGTACACTAGGTCGGACTCACTGGACGAAGCAGGCGAGGTATCGGGTACCGAGTATAGGAAAGTCTCTGTCCATTCACCACCAGGTGGCACCCCGAAGGGTTCTGGATACAACTGGAGGTCCTCCGCCCGGTCGGAGGGGTGTAGAGACTCGGGAGTAACCTCTGCTTCGGAGTACACTAGGTTGGACTTACTGGACGAAGCGAGCGAGGTATCAGGTACAGAGTATAGGAGAGTCTCTGTCCTTTCGCTACCAGGTAGCACCCCGAACGGTTCTGGAGACAACTGGAGGTCCTCCGCCTGGTCAGAGGGGTGTAGAGACTCATGGGTAACCTCTGCTTCAGAGTACACTAGGTTGGACTCACTGGACGAAGCGAGCGAGGTATCAGGTACAGAGTATAGGAGAGTCTCTGTCCTTTCGCTACCAGGTAGCACCCCGAAGGGTTCCGGAGACAACTGGAGGTCCTCCGCCTGGTCGGAGGGGTGTAGAGACTCATGGGTAACCCCTGCTTCAGAGTACACTAGGTTGGACTCACTGGACGAAGCGAGCGAGGTATCAGGTACAGAGTATAGGAGAGTCTCTGTCCTTTCGCTACCAGGTAGCACCCCGAAGGGTTCTGGAGACAACTGGAGGTCCTCCGCCTGGTCAGAGGGGTGTAGAGACTCATGGGTAACCTCTGCTTCAGAGTACACTAGGTTGGACTCACTGGACGAAGCGAACGAGGTATCAGGTACAGAGTATAGGAGAGTCTCTGTCCTTTCGCTACCAGGTAGCACCCCGAAGGGTTCTGGAGACAACTGGAGGTCCTCCGCCTGGTCGGAGGGGTGTAGAGACTCGGGGGTAACTACCACTTTGGGGTACCCATTGTCAGGCTCACAGGATGGAGCGGACAAAGTATCGAGTACCAGGTGTAGAGAAGTCTCTCTCCATTTGTCATCGAGTGGTATCCCGGAGGATTCAGGAGGCAACTGGGGGTCCTCCGCCAGGTAGTAGAGGTGCACAGACTCTGAGGTAATCACAGCTTCGGAGCATCCTTGGACATGCACACCGGTTAAAGTGGGTGAAGCATCTGATGCCGGGTGCAGGAAGTTCTCCTGTGTGGAGTCTGGATGGGCAGTAGTCTCTTCGGGCAGGAGAACTGGTGCACTACCCACGCACATTACCCGTTGGGGCTTCTCCGGGATACAGGGAGATGAAGCTTCAGTAGGGACTTCAAGGTTGGGGTTAGGAGGTCTCAGGGAGGACAGACCCTGGCGTGACGGCTTGCCTCTACGTCTAGCACGTCTGGACTGCCTCTTGAGGTTGGGAGAAGTATTCCGGAGAGCGTAGTCACCCTGTGAGGATTCTGGGTGGGCAGTAGTCTCATTGGGCTGGAGGACTATTGCGCTACCCACACACATTACCCATCGGGGCTGCTCCGGGATATTGGGAAGTGAAGCTTCAGCAGGAGCCTCCGGGTTATGATCATCGAAGACCATTAGAAAGGCCACCAGGAAGGCCATTATGTCCAGGACGATAGGATCCTGTGTTTCCCATAGGGGGTTGATCCATTCCAAGGCATCACCCGCTAGGTTAGACATAATGAATGCCACCTTAACCCGATCGGTGGGAAAACATAGAGGGTAGAACTTGAAGTGTAGCATGCATTGCTCCACAAATGCACGACTTTGTCTTGGATCCCCATAGTAACGTGGCGGATCCGCAGGAACGAGAGCAGATAGATCCATCTGGACGGGTGCGGAATTAGCCAGGAACTAGCTAGAGAAAAAAAAAATTGTATTTATTTATTTTTAATGCATGTATTCGCTGGAAAACGTCTCAGAGAGCGAAGGCCGTGGGGCTCAACGGGAACCATGGCCTGAGCATGCTGTAATGCACACGCCCGGGCTGAGCGGCATGTGCGTGTGATTCCACTGGACCGTGCCGGAGAGTGAATGCCTGGAGGGGCGTAACTAGGTATTCACCCGATCCGACCAGGGTCGCACGACGGCATACGACGCCAGTGCACCAAGGAGGAACCGAGCAGAGGGACCAGGTGCTACTCCAGGACAGACCCCGGACACAGCAGTTGACCCACACAGGGGAATACAGGAACAGACTGGTTAGGCTGGCACACAGACTGGTGGGAATAGGCAGGCACGACTGGTATGCAGTCAGGTGGGTATGCAGGCAGGGGGGTACAGGCAAGCACGGCTAGAGTGCAGACAGGAAGGCACTAGCAGGTAGGAACACAGGCGGGATAGGACCCAGTACACACTGGGACTCAGGAACTGAACCACAGATGTGGCGGACAAACACAGCAGAGTGAGGCCGCCCAGAGAGGTGAGCGAGAGCAGGGCAGGACGAGACCGCCTGGAGCGGTGAGCAAGAGCAGAGCAGGACGAGGCCGCCTGGAGCGGTGAGCAAGGGCAGAGCAGGACGAGGCCGCCTGGAGCGGTGAGCAAGAGCAGAGCAGGACGAGGCCGCCTGGAGCGGTGAGCAAGAGCAGAGCAGGACGAGACCGCCTGGAGCGGTGAGCAAGAGCAGAGCAGGACGAGACCGCCTGGAGCGGTGAGCAAGAGCAGAGCAGGACGAGACCGCCTGGAGCGGTGAGCAAGAGCAGAGCAGGACGAGACCGCCTGGAGCGGTGAGCAAGAGCAGAGCAGGACGAGACCGCCTGGAGCGGTGAGCAAGAGCAGAGCAGGACGAGACCGCCAGGAGCGGTGAGCAAGAGCAGAGCAGGACGAGACCGCCTGGAGCGGTGAGCAAGAGCAGAGCAGGACGAGACCGCCTGGAGCGGTGAGGAAGAGCAGAGCAGGACGAGACCGCCTGGAGCAGAGCAGGAGTTGTTTGACAGTTATCAGGTACGGGATGTCACGGATGGCAGTTTTCCGCTCTTCAGTGAGATGCTTGGTACCTTGGGA
Organism: Phyllobates terribilis; assembly: GCF_046119375.1. Taxonomy (NCBI): domain Eukaryota; kingdom Metazoa; phylum Chordata; class Amphibia; order Anura; family Dendrobatidae; genus Phyllobates; species Phyllobates terribilis. The sequence goes on from NW_027362763.1 coordinate 60,051,676, forward strand.
TATGCAATGACTCAAAAACACAACTTTGGTACAACACCATTGTAGCTTTCGCAGAGTGCATCCGATGGTAGCCAGAAATTGGAGAAAAGAATAGGTGAACTTGTGGCAAGTTTAGTCGTCGGGACAACGGAGGAGTAGATCATCGACATATTGTATCAATGTGACTTCAGGGTTCTCACTCTCCCAGGGATGGAGATGGGTAGTTAAGGCCGGTGTGAAGTGATGAGGAGAGTTCTGAGCTCCTTGAGGCCTAACGGTCCAGGTGCACTGTACTCCTCTGTGTGTCAAAGCAAAAAGATACTGACAGTCTGGATGTAGAGGCACACTGAAGAAGGCGTTTGCCAAGTCGATTACTGTAAAATGCGTTGCCTCAGGGGGAATTTCACTGAGTAATGTATGTGGATTTGGCACCACTGGGGTCTCCAGGATTAAAACTGCATTCACAGCTCTCAGATCTTGCATTTATCCGGTTCTCCTCTTGCAGTTTTCTTCTTCACTGGAAACAATGGAGTATTAGCAGGAGAAACACAGGGAATTAATGCTCCTTTCTTGAGTAATTCTTGGATCTGGGCATCTAATGAGCAAGAGCAGAGCAGGACGAGACCGCCTGGAGCGGTGAGCAAGAGCAGAGCAGGACGAGACCGCCTGGAGCGGTGAGCAAGAGCAGAGCAGGACGAGACCGCCTGGAGCGGTGAGCAAGAGCAGAGCAGGACGAGACCGCCTGGAGCGGTGAGCAAGAGCAGAGCAGGACAAGACCGCCAGGAGCGGTGAGCAAGAGCAGAGCAGGACGAGACCGCCTGGAGCGGTGAGCAAGAGCAGAGCAGGACGAGACAGGGCTCTGTTCACACGGAACAGACAGGAAGGGAAAGGCAGAGCCAGATACCCACAGGGTACTTGCAGTGAAGTAGCGAGTGGACCACAAACTCACAAACGGGAGTACAGAGACAACAAGCAGGAGTTAGGTACGAGTTCAGACTCTGCAGAAAAAGGAAAGGAACGGACATAGAGGCAAAACAGGTAAAGGATAGGAGAGAGTTCAGACTGGAACTGAGTCTACGGAAGAGACCGACACTGCAGCGGGATACAGGAGCGGGTCTGGGAATACGGCCCCCAGAGAGGCGGGACGAACAGGCAAGGAGCGTGTTCAGACAGGACAGACAAGATACAGGAGCGGGTCTAGGTAATCGGCCCCTAGAAGGCGGGAGGAACAGGCTAGGAGCGTGTTCAGACAGGACAGACAAGATACAAGAGCGGGTCTAGGTAATCGGCCCCTAGAAGGCGGGAGGAACAGGCTAGGAGCGTGTTCAGACAGGACAGACAAGAGACAGGAGCGGGTCTAGGTAATCGGCCCCTAGAAGGCGGGAGGAACAGGCTAGGAGCGTGTTCAGACAGGCCTGGAAATACAGCCTCCAGGATAGGCAGACAAGAGAAACACAGAACGGGACCTGGCACCTTCAGAGTGCAAGCACACACTGAATGAAACACAATGCTCAGGCAGGGATTGATTGGAGCAGCTGGGTTATATACCAGGTGACAGACAGCAATAGGCTGAGGACGCACAAGGGGTGTGACCCACAGCAGGTACAAAAAGCAGGAAGTGATCGGGCGCAGCCCTTAAGCAGCAGAAACAGACACAAACAGACAGCATGGAGGGAAGCCAGAGAGACATTCTGGACTGGAGATCAAGTGTGCGCTCTTGCACAGTGGGAGATGGACCACCATGCAAGGGCGCCGCCAGGTATGTTACAACGGGTTTGCCACTGTCCTATGGGGGGTAATTCTGGTCTTCCCCCACAAACCGGCGTGGTGGGTCCCTGTTATTTTGGTACATCTGTTGCGGTGGCTGGTCTCTGTAATTCTGCATAGGTTCTCTTGGCATTGTCTCATACTCTCTCTGTGGTGCCTGCCGTGATGGCTTTTCTATACTCTTGGCGGGAGTACCGTGGATTCCCTTGGTAGCGTGAAGAATCTCTTCTTTCAAATTGCGGGTTGTAGGAGAGTTGCATCGAGCCATAGAAAGGATCCCCTCTATTCTCTGGACATTCTCTTCTGAAATGACCTGGTTGGTTGCAATGGTGACAGATTGGTTCCCTTAGTCTTAAACTCACTCCTCTGTACATTTGTTGAGGAACCATCCATCGTGGGGGTGAGCGGTATAGTTGTTGTGGGTATCCTGGGGGATATGGCAACTGTTCTTGTTGATTATCTGCAGGTTGATATGACTCGCCCCCTGGGCCGTGGGGTACCCGAAACCAGGCCTTCTGTATGATGCTGGGGGTAGTAGTGGCAACCCGATCCCGTGGCTCAGGGTGGTCAGACCAAATGGTGGCAGTCTATTTATCAGTGTTTTGAATGTCCGACTACGCCACCCGTGGATTGCAGTCAGGGATAACCGCCGCTGCTAGGCAGACCGCTGAGGCTGGTGTTGGTGTGCAGCACAGGGGTAGGATAACACCCCACGGGATGAGTGTAGCTTCAGGGCAGTGTAGGTGGACGCTGGGGGTGATAGTGCAGGCCGCAATAGTAAGAGTTCAGAGTCCACTTCAAACAGTCCAGGGTCTTTATTGTAGGAATTATTAATGACCCAACAGTAGTACCGGTTAGGAATGGGCCTGGGTGTCTGAGAGCATATGGGCGAGCCCCACTGGTCAGGGTGAGTGTGTAGGCCTACCGTTCTCTCTATGCTCTTTCTGACTATCCCCTTCTTCGTGGTGTAATAGCCCACGTCCCTGAGCTGGCCGTGTACTTATCGCCTGTATGGCTTGCGACTCGGGCCTTGTGTACCTTTTGCTTTCTCTTTGCTGTACTGGTCCCTCTGTGTGGCGGAGCCTCCAGGCTTCTTAGGCCAAGGGACCTGAAATCCCTCGCGGGTTGGTTCTCTGCTGATGGGCTTGATAACCCGGGCAGCCTCGGACCCCAATGTCCGGTTAGATTCGTTCTCTCAGCCAGGACCGGCTCTCGTCGCCTCTGTCCCTGGCTTGCAGTTTCTCCTCTGCTCCACGGACTCCTCAGCTGCTGCTGACCTGTCCCTTTTCTCTGAGAACCCTTCTGGACACTTCAGAAGTGGGTTCTGGTCTCTCTAACCCTGCCCCAGTTCCAGCTTTTATAGGGGCAGCCAGCTCCCCCTACTGGCCTGGGACAGTAGGTGCTGCATGCTAATGGTCCCTAACCAGGGAACTTCCCTCCTGCTCTCAGACACAGCCTTTAATATTTGTGGCATCCAGGCCTGGGGTGGTACAGATAGATTGCTAGAGCAGCAGGAGCAGGAGCAGGAACAGGAGTCGGTGCAGGTGCTGGAGCAGGCTCTGGAGCAGGCCTTGGAGCAGGCCTTGGTACAGCATCCAATTGTTTCTCTATAGCTTTAGCAATAAGGAATACCTTTCGCGGGGACATGTCCACATATTCTGGTCTGGAGTCTGTAAGCTTCGCTGAGATTTCCTCTCTGAGTCCCCTAACAAATGAAGTGACTAGCAGATTTTGTTGGATCCTCTGACCTTCATCGAACCCTTGATCCTTGAACAGAGTATGGATTCTGGTGTAAAATTTTTCGACATTCTCCCCTGATTCTTGAGTATAGTCCGATACACTGGTGGATGAGTCTGTGAGCCGCTCCTTGGCCCATTGCTGTAGTTGTTGACGAAAAGCTCCTCCTGATTGGTAAGTCTCCTTGTCTGTCACTTGGCTGTCATTCAGAGCTACTTGAATTATTGGCCAGAAGGCATAATAATAATCATCATTTTTATTTTTTTAGTGCCAACATATTTCGCAGCACTTTACAATTTTAGGGGATAGGCATCTTCCGCTCTAATGCTAATGATTTCATGAAGATCTTTCCAAGTGGCTGAATAAGTTAGTTGAATTTGTCTGATTCTTCTGTAGAACGCCATAGGGTGTCTGTCTGGGTCAGGTAGTTCACTAATCACTAGATTAACTTGCCAGGGTGTGAATGCCACATATCTATATGGTGATCTGGCACTGGAGATTCTGACTGAGAAGATGTTGAGGGAGATACCGGAAACACAGCAATAGGAGGTGGGTTTGTTTGTCTAGGAAATAGTTCATTTGGGTTATCTTCTGAGGTCATCTGGCGGCTGATGGCACTTTCCACAGCTCGGGTGAGAATTTGAGATTTATGATAATCATTGCTGATTAGTCTTATCTCCTCCAATGTAGTTAGTCCTCTATACTCCAGTATAGCTTGGACTATTGCTTGGGCACAGGCTTGCATAAGAAATCCATACATTCCAGAACTTATAGCAGGAAGAGCAATAGAAGTAAGGTTCCTTGTTCCAGCATAGTTCAGAATATTGTTGATTGTAGCTCTAAGTTGTGACACACACTGATCATGATGATCTTCATCATACACTGGACCTACTGCATGAATGATAAGCCTGCATGGTAATCTCCCTGGTCTGGTGGCTATCAGGTCTGTTGCCTCCACCGGTCATGAAGAATGTACAATGCTGTTACAGTCTTCCTGAATAGCATTACCTCCGGCTTGCGCAATAGTCTTAGCCTCTCCTCCCCTATGTTGTAATCTAGGGTTTGCTGCATTAACTATAGCATCCACCCACTGTGTTACCAGATCCCCCAGACCTGCTGTTAGTACCGTTGATGACTTCCAAATCATTCTTTCTGTCCATGGTTTCAACACCTGTGGGTATTCTTCATCTGAAAGGGTGGCACGGGAATCCTCCCGATCAGGAGTGAATTCTGATATTGGTGTACGAAATGTCACACCAGCTGGTTTACCTTCTGTATCGCTTATGGGTGTGGACGCTGATGGTGCTGATGGTGGTGGTGGTAGTGCTGCCGCCTCTTCATCCCCCGCCTCCTCCGGTTCAATAGTATTTCTCCTTCGGTTAAGGGCCTGCCGGAACTCCGGACTATTAAATAGAGTTTCAGCTCTGGGCAAATGAGGATAGAGAGGGACATAGTCTTTTGGGACATAGTACGCACCATCCGGAGTGACAACCGGACACACTGGTATAGGAGTAAATGTTGTGGTTGATGTTCCGGGTGTAATGTGTATTGCGGCCTGTATTCCGGGTGCGCCAAGATGGCTGCCACTGGAAGGAAGCACACTACCGGAAGGGTGCGTGCCACTGGGAGGAAGCACACCCACTGACATCTGGTCAGAGGCCGGAGGTGATGCAATGGGTGTAGTAACATGGCCGCTGCAGCAAGGGTTGGAACGTTGGGCGGACATAGGTATAACAGATGAAGATGGGGCACTAGGAGTGGCTTGGGTAGTAGCGAGGGGTGGGCCTCCTGGACGGGGCGCGTGACATGCAACACAATACTCCGCTGACATTGGATTCTGTTGGCCACAATTAGAACACACCCAACAATTCATTGCGCAGCTATTATAGGGCGGTGGCGGAGGCATCTCTCTAACATAGAAATAACCAGTTATGTTCCCTTTGTTATCCCTATCCTCAATTTCCACAAACCCTTCTTTCGATAAACTCAGCGCAACCTTTCTCCACATGTATGCACTTTGCAACAACCCATTATCTGCCAGTTTTCCCCTGTTTTCACAAATTGCTGCATTCAACATCTCGTACTGTAATCTATCCCCCAGGTACAACCCACACAATGACATAACTTTTTTGGTTTTCTCTACATATTTCCTTCCTTCTCTTCTAGCAACTATATCTTTGGGGTCCTGTGGCTCCTGATCGAGTGACCCCTGCCACACAAACAATGTCTTTAGTTTTTCCAGGATTTTGGCTCCAGGTGTCCCGTCCCCTTAGACTTATGATCAGACCAGGCAGCTGATACACAAGTAGAATTGTAACAGGTCCCTACACTCCCTACTAAGCACTGAATTGATTATTTTATGACTTAATGAAGCACTGAGCACCCCGCGCACCCGCGTCCTAGTGACATCGTAATATGCCTCTTAACGATGCAGTTGGCTCCCCGAGTATTACACGTCTTAATATAGGATTAGTTGACCCCGCTTGCCCGCGCCCTAATGGCGTCTTAATACACGACTTATCAGCAATGTCACTCCCCGCGTTATAAACAAAGAAATTTTCCTAAATTCTCAAGTGTATACTTGTACGCCCCTGCGTACAAAGATCGTTCTAATGGGACTGAACACCTCAGAATCCACAGAGCAGCAGTTAGCCAGGAGTGACTACACACCAGAGTTCTTGTAATCACACAGCGGGGTCCGCCCAGTCGCACGGGGCTGTCCCTAAGGGCCAATCTAGACATCACAAACTCACCAGAGACTGCTCAAAATACGAATAAGCACTACGGATTCATTAAATCTGCAGACTTACCGTATTCAGTGATGAGAGTTGATCAGGCTCTTGCTTTGAGCAGTCCCGGCTCGTTCGTAGGTGGTTCGGTGATGGGCACCCCAAGACCTAGAGTCCCCTCGAGTGTGATCCGAGTCACGGCACCATTTGTGGAGGTTTCACCAATTTAAGATAAACCAGGTAACTGCTCTCCTCGAAATTAAAGATGTCCGAGTGCATGCAGAGATGCTAATTAACCAAATCTGCTAATCTGGTTGAAAAACTTCACTCAGAGACTGAACCACGCAAAATGGCATACTTTATTACGTAGACATGGGGTTATAGAGTATTCCACTCCTAGGTGGGATTAGTAAAATTAATTGCTCTTTCTGATAACTTGGCACACTGCAATTTGCTCATTCATGTATCTCTTGGCCTCAGTAACGCCTTAGGAATTCTGATGGGAGGGGGTGAGTTCGTCTCTCAGCGCCATCTTTGTCAACTCGACATGAATCTCTCTGTTATCAGCCATGCACATGCATACGTCATTCCCAGGAAATCATTTAGTTGTTCATGCCTACAATAAGAACAGAAACTGTTAGTTATATATTCATTAACTATTAACATAATTCATGTGCATATACACATTTGCATACATACATACACATAGATTATTCCATCATCTCTATATTTATTCACACTGATTAGGTAATCTATTAAAAGAAACAAATTGATTTTCTATAATATATATATTTTACCTTGACAATAGTACCATCGCCGTATTGCCGCACAATACTGACCATAGAGCGGTTTTCACTCCTCATGTCACATAGTACACTGCCGGGGACATTTATACCATACAGGACCCTATAAATACAGGGAACATATATGGAGGTATTAAAAATGATATGACAATATTTGCCATCCCCCTAGAGAGAGGACATCCGCTCAGTTTGGCGGTAGTATGTGTTCACCATATGGCGGTATAATGTGGGTGGTTTTATACGGTGATACTACATTTTCTTTTTTATCGTGTATTCATTACATAATGATAACAAGTAATGACATTTTTTAGGGCCACATATAATATAATATAATATACATGCCCTTTTTTTACATTCCTCAACATGGAAATTGTAACAAGAAGGAGAAGTGGTGGAATTCTGGAAATCCCAGGATGGAGACGTCACTGATCTGCAGAAGATGAAAGAAAATGTCTGAGTCTTGGAATATGATGAACCCCACGAAAAAGATGATTTATTTTGTGTAAAGGCAGTAAAGCATAAGAAGGATATAAATTGTATATTGTTATTATCATTTCTACTGCAGGAGAAAAGCTGATCTGTCCGTTATACTGAGGAGTGAACAGGGGGTAAAATAACACAGAATTGTTGTTTCTTCTCTACATTTCACCTCCAAAAAAGTGTAGAATAAATTATCCAAAAGACGAATCTATCAGAGAATGGAGCGACATCTTGTCACGCAGAAATGAAGCCCTCCTATAACTTCATTGCCTAAAAAATGTAAAACTTTCTGCTCTCAGGATCCGGCGACACCAGAAGAAATGATTTATTTCCAGTATATTTATATCCTGTGATTTCTGTAATTCAGGACTTTTCCTTCTTGGTTTTACAATTTCAATGTTGAGGGATTTATAACAATATAACACAGCAGCGCCGCACACGGAGACCATTGTCTGACAGAAATAAGAAGGTCTTCAGGCTCCTCCACCAGGGGATGTAGCTCAGTGGTAGAGCGCATGCTTCACATGTGATCCACTGACCAGCCCACCCGAGGTGTCCACAGGGAATCTGCCAGGTAGGAAGATCACCAGTCCAGGTCCTGTTCTAATAGATAGTTTTGTGGATTTGGGGTAACTGAGTGATATGGACACATTATTATAGGGGAACGTGACACCCAGGTAAAATCCGTGTATATCTTGTAGGACGGCCCTGGTGGTACAGAAAAGTAAAAACACTGCTGACTTTTTTTGTTTTTAAAGGCATTTGTATACTTTACCTTCTATTATTATTTATTCTATTTTCACTCATTTATATAACCTGATCATTTCCCTGACAGGTCGGTGAGTTGTTTATTGTTTAGCAATAATGTATCACCCACAACTATAAATGATAAAGAATAACATTCCATTCTTATCATTTACAGCAGAGGATAATTTACACCATATATAACATATACAGTACAAACCAAAAGTTTGGACACACCTTCTCATTTAAATATTTTTCTGTATTTTCATGACTATGAAAATTGTACATTCACACTGAAGGCATCAAAACTATGAATTAACACATGTGGAATTATATACTTAACAAAAAAGTGTGAAACAACTGAAAATATGTCTTATATTCTAGGTTCTTCAAAGTAGCCACCTTTTGCTTTGATGACTGCTTTGCACACTCTTGGCATTCTCTTGATGAGCTTCAAGAGGTAGTCACCGGAAATGGTCTTCCAACAATCTTGAAGGAGTTCCCAGAGATGCTTAGCACTTGTTGGCCCTTTTGCCTTCACTCTGCAGTCCAGCTCACCCCAAACCATCTCGATTGGGTGCAGGTCTTTTGGTCTGTACTGTATATAATATCTACCAAAGCAAAAAAACGACTATTTACAAACATGGAGAAAAATGATTTTTCTATCTTTTCCAACACAGATTTATATAGATTTATATTCTATTAATCAGATGGGATATTTCTATTCCACATTCTCTGCCTCATTCACCAGTTGGCAGCAAACATGGCGGCCTGGCTGCTCTGATGTCACAATGCTCAGGATTAGGGGGTCACTCAGTTATGATGTCATAATGACATCATGGAATGTCCTGAGGGTATATAATCTCTGAGCACTGTGACATCAGCGCCATTTCTTGAGTTGATGCTTTTGCTGAGACTTCACTTTGGTTGTGGAAGAGCGAACTAGTTTGTGTTACACATCTGGTGATTACTTCCATTTCTTCTTCTTGATCTTTGATCAGAGCACAATAACACCGGTGCCACCGGAGAGCTTAGTTCTCCAATATTCTATCAGCCAGCTCCAGGTACCTAAGTCATGAGCGCCCGGGAGCTGCGCCAGCTGATTGCTGACAATGAGGCATGGCTGCGCCGACCAGAAAATCAAGGTAAGTGAAATATTTGGGGGAGATCCACAATATTCCCACACTATAGGGCTTTCCTGGGAGGAGATATCCCTGGGGTATGATGGGACACATTTCAGGACAGACAGTGCAGGTTTACTAAATCCAAAATAAAGGCAATTCTTTCTAGGGTTCCCCTCGCCCTAAACACCACAGCAGTAGAAGGACCCATCACTATAGCCCAAAAGTGTTTGCTAAAATTGGAAATTGATAAATTCTTATTTGTTTATAGGTCAGGCCATAATTGTCCATAGACGGAGGAGGTCTCCTCCAAGAGATCAGGAAAGACCTTCTACCAGTGATGGAAGGAGGTCTTCTCCAAGAGATCAGGAAAGACCTTCTACCAGTGATGGACGTCAGAGAGACAGCAATGCTGTCACTGAGAGGAGAGGGAGACGGGCCAGAGATCCTCCACGGCGTAGAGGACAGGAAGAGAGCAGGGATAGAAGCCGCTCTCCTCTAAGACCAGCCCCTGCGGAGCCCTCCGGAACAACAGGAGAGAGCAGCAGGGATGGCGGCCGTCCCCTCTCACCCATTCAACTGCAGGAAGTGGGTGTGATGACACCACCACTGCCACAGGTGGAGCCACCTGCACAAAACCTACCTGTGCAGGAGAGACCTTCTACCAGTGATGGACGTCAGAGCGACAGCAATGCTGTGGAGCCACCTGCACAAAATCTACCTGTGCGGCAGAGGCGGCAGCATTGGGTTCGCAGGAGAGCACTGCTAATTGCAAATCTCCCAACAAGGGATGTAACCGCACAGGAGGAGGCCGAGTCATGTATCATCTGTATGACCGAATATGAGATCGGAGAGCAGGTCACGGTCCTTCCATGTGACCACACCTTCCATCAGGGATGTATTACTAGATGGCTCCGCTCCAAACCTCTGTGCCCCCTGTGCCGTAACCACTGCTTCCATTGAAGCCCCATGTTCATGGTGCAGACAGTGGTGGAGAACATACTGACCCCAGCCCAGATAAGGGAGCAATGCATACATTAACACTACATTCATTGCAAAACTGTAAAAAATATCACCTGTAACTTCCTGCTGTTCTGATCTCTCTTTAGTTTACCATCAGCTTTGGTCAACATCTTACCAAGCATGAAGGGCCATGAACACCCCAAAAACACCAGATGGTAAGTCACCTCTCATTCCCGCTGCCCCATGATATCTATATCACATGTGACATATAAGTAATTGTTCTTTTCTCCTTTTCATAGAAGGATGATCCAAGTCTGGAGAACATTGAGGAATTAGATCAGAATGACTTGTCCTTCATGTAAGTAGATATTAGAATTTGCTTTTTTATATTTTCCAGCTGATTATTAACTTTTTACTGGGAATCTATTGATGAGATGTAATAATTTGGCGTCTTCTCTTTACAGAAATCTGCAGAAGTTACAGATCATTTCCATAATGATCCACAGATCCCTCATCTGCTTCATAGAGACCCTGATTCCATCATGTGCAGAGATGCTGATAACAGCTGCAGCCCCAGACTATGATATCCTCATATATTCCATTATTTGTCCAAATATTCCTAAAAATAAATAATATTTACCATCTCTATGTCTGGTTGTGACTTCACTATATAGAATGTTGTTACGTAACATTAGCAGCACATAATGATAAGTGAGGGAGGGATTTACCATTAGTTGGTATAGGGGTAGTGGCAACAGATAAAGGGGATGTCCAGCACTCTTATATTGATGGCTTACCCTTAGGAGAGGCGACCAATATCAGATTAATGAGGACGCGACCCCCGGCACATGCGATCAGCTGTTCTTGGTGCCGGTTGGATGTGATTATTTGCAGACTGGAACAGCACAGCGCCAACAACTGCATAGTGGCTACAGCGGGGTACTGCAGATCATATGAATAGGGTCAGGTGTGCAGTACCCGGAATCGGCCACTATATAGCTGGCAGAGCTGTACAGCACGGGCTCTGGCACCGCGTCCCACATTGCTTTAAACTGCTCGCGATACTCATCTCTCCACGTTCCTCCGCAGCTCCGGTGTCTTCTGACTCTGTGACGTCTCAGGGCAGAGGGTGCGATCACTACAGCGCCCCCTCTGTGCTGGGCAGTCACAGTGCAGAGAGCCGGAACACGCTGTGGAGACAGGAACTGCGGCCAGCGGGGAACAAAGAGAGGGAAGTATTTGATTATTTTTTTTTTTCTGTATGGAGCATTATATGGGGCCCATACTGTATGGAGCATTATATGGGGCCATACTATATTGAGCATTATATGGGGCCATACTATATTGAGCATTATATGGGGCCATACAGTATGGAGCAATACATTGGATACGGAAAGTATTTAGACCCCTTTAAATGTTTCACTCTTTGTTTCATTGCAGCCATTTGGTAAACTCTAAAAAGTTCATTTTTTTCCTCATTAAAGTACACTCTACACCCCATCTTTACTGAAAAAAAAACTGAAATGTAGAAATTTTTGCTAAATTATTAAAAAAGAAGAACTGAAATATCACCCTAACCCTATGCATATTTTCTCATTGCTGTAAACCCCTCCATGGAGCTGTAGCACTAAAGCACTAGGATAGCAGGTCACAACTATGCAGTGTGTGGTCTATAAATGAAGGTAAAATCATAATAGAAATATGGTATCACTTTTGGGATTCTGGGATCAACGAGCGATGAGTTATCCCAGAAGTTTTTAATAAAATGTGCAGGCTAGAGCCCAGTCCCTGTGACGTCATCCCAGGGGGGTCTCTCCCTTCAGCATAAAATAGTTGGCTGGGGGGTATAGATACTATAAGCAATGGGTCATATTCGATAACGTTCAAATCAAATCCACCTATATTGAATCGTCTCAGCGATCTTATAGTAAGTCTCTTCTTTAATCCTTATTATTTGGTGTAACTATTAATGTATTGAATTGTCTCCTTTTGTAAACATTTTTGTATAGTTTTCCTAAACACTGCCTCCCATTTGGATTAAATATAAAGTCTAATCGTTCTGTTTCTTTTGTCCTGTAATCGTTCCCTTCCCAGAAGCCATACACTACCAGAATGCAGGCGTTTGGCCAGGCAAGGCCTTGTACTATATTTCAAACTCGGCCGGTGGTGGCAGCGAGTAATATTAATAATTGGGCTATTGTGAAGGTGGCAGTGACTGTACAGAGGGCATTAACATATATTCCATATGTTGGAATCCCTGATGAAATCCTGACACAGTGACAGCATGGTGAGATATAGAGTGATCTCTGTGGAATACATGACAATGGAGATGCCAGGGACTGAACCTGGGGCCTCATACATGCAAAGCATGCGCTCTACCACTGAGCTACATCCCCTGCATGTGTGTTATGCTCATATGCAAAACCCTAAGGGTATGTTCACACTTATTTGAAAGCAGAAATTTCTGCAGCATTTCCACATCTCTTGGCAGGAAAAACGCAGCGGCAAAAACGTGCTTTTTTTCCTGCATTTTTCTAGCGTTTTTAGACAGCAATAAATGACATGGAGATAGATAATGGAGATAGATTGAGTAGATAGATAGACAGATATATTGACCAACAGACGTACAGAGAGACATTTAGACATAGGAACAGACATATAGACAAATAATTGCACAACCACCCAACATATAATAACTTTGCACCCTGTGGAGCTTATCAGGCAGCTTTTAATGATTAAATAAAAAAACAAACAAAAAAAAATGACGTGGTGTATCCCCCCATGTAACCAGCAAAGTTAATTAAAGCAGACAACTGAGAGCTGATATTATCAGGCTGGGAAGGTCCCTGGTGATTGTGCATAAACATACCAGCCCGCAGCACAGCCCTCCATGTGCTCGCCGAGGTAGTCTGACTGCCATTAGGTACCGAGATGAGATCCTCAGACCTCTTGTGAGACCATATGCTGGTGCGGTTGGCCCTGGGTTCCTCCTAATGCAGGACAATGCCAGACCTCATGTGGCTGGAGTGTGTCAGCAGTTCCTGCAAGATGAAGGCATTGAAGCTATGGACTGGCCGCCCGTTCCCCAGACCTGAATCCGATTGAGCACATCTGGGACATCATGTCTCGCTCCATCCACCAACGTCACGTTGCACCACAGACTGTCCAGGAGTTGGCGGATGCTTTAGTCCAGGTCTGGGAGGAGATCCCACAGGAGACCATCCGCAACCTCATCAGGAGCATGCCCAGGCGTTGTAGGGAGGTCATACAGGCACATGGAGGCCACACACAATACTCAGCCTCATCAGGAGCATGCCCAGGCGTTGTAGGGAGGTCATACAGGCACATGGAGGCCACACACAATACTCAGCCTCATCAGGAGCATGCCCAGGCGTTGTAGGGAGGTCATACAGGCACGTGGAGGCCACACACAATACTCAGCCTCATCAGGAGCATGCCCAGGCGTTGTAGGGAGGTCATACAGGCACATGGAGGCCACACACAATACTCAGCCTCATCAGGAGCATGCCCAGGCGTTGTAGGGAGGTCATACAGGCACGTGGAGGTCACACACAATACTCAGCCTCATCAGGAGCATGCCCAGGCGTTGTAGGGAGGTCATACAGGCACGTGGAGGTCACACACAATACTGAGCCTCATTTTGACTTGTTTTAAGGACATTACATCAGAGTTGGATCAGCCTGTAGTGTGTTATTCCACTTTAATTTTGGGGGTGACTCCAAATCCAGGCCTCCATTGGTTAATAAATGTGATTTCAATTGATGATTTTTGTGTGATTTTGTTGTCAGCACATTCAACTTTGTACAGAACAAAGTATTCAATGAGAAGATTTCATTCATTCAGATCTAGGATGTGTTATTTGAGTGCTCCCTTTATTATTTTGAGCAGTGTAAATACAGTTATATAAAAAGTTTGGGCACCCCTATTAATCTTAAGCTTAATGTTTTTTAAAAATTGGTGTTTTTGCAACAGCTATTTCATTTTGATATATGTAATAACTGTTGGACACAGTAATGTTTCTGCCTTGAAATGAGGTTTATTGTACTAACAGAAAATGTGCAATCTGCATTCAAACAAAATTTGACAGGTGCATAAGTATGGGCACCTCACCAGAAAAGTGACATTAATATTTAGTAGATCCTCCTTTTGCAAAAATAACAGCCTCTAGTCGCTTCCTGTAGCTTTTAATGAGTTCCTGGATCCTGGATGAAGGTATTTTTGACCATTCCTCTTTACGAAACAATTCCAGTTCAGTTAAGTTTGATGGTCGCTGAGCATGGACAGCCCTCTTCAAATGATCCCACAGATGTTCAATGATATTCAGGTCTGGGGACCGGGATGGCCATTCCAGAACATTGTAATTGTTCCTCTGCATGAATGCCTGAGTAGATTTGGAGCGGTGTTTTGGATCATTGTCTTGCTGAAAGATCCATCCCCTGCGTAACTTCAACTTTATCACTGATTCTTGAACATTATTGTCAAGAATCTGCTGATACTGAGTGGAATCCATGCGTCCCTCAACTTTAACAAGATTCCTGGCGCCGGCATTGGCCACACAGCCCCAAAGCATGATGGAACCTCCACCAAATTTTACTGTGGGTAGCAAGTGTTTTTCTCGGAATGCTGTGTTTTTTTGCCGCCATGCATAATGCCTTTTTGTATGACCAAACAACTCAATCTTGGTTTCATCAGTCCACAGGACCTTCTTCCAAAAAAAAAATTGGCTTCTCCAATTGTGCTTTTGCATACCTCAGCCGACTCTGTTTGTGGCGTGCTTGCAGAAACGGCTTCTTTCGCATCACTCTCCCATACAGCTTCTCCTTGTGCAAAGTGCGTTGCATAGTTGACCGATGCACAGTGACACCATCTGCAGCAAGTTGATGCTGCAGCTCTCTGGAGGTGGTCTGAGGATTGTCCTTGACTGATCTCACCATTCTTCTTCTCTGCCTTTCTGATGTTTTTCTTGGCCTGCCACTTCTGGCCTTAACAATAACTGTCCCTGTGTTGTTCCATTTCCTTACTATGTTCCTCACAGTGGAAACTGACAGGTTAAATCTCTGAGACAGCTTTTTGTATCCTTCCCCTGAACAACTATGTTGAATAATCTTTGTTTTCAGATCATTTGACAGTTGTTTTGAGGAGCCCATGATGCCACTCTTCAGAGGAGATTCAAACAGGAGAACAACTTGTAAGTGGCCACTTTAAGTAGCTTTTCTCATGATTGCATACACCTGGCTATGAAGTTCAAAGCTCAATTAGGTTACAAAACCAAAAAAAGTGTTTTAGTACGTCAGTAAAAAGTAGGTAGGAGTATTTAAAACAAGAAAATGATAAGGGTGCCCATACTTATGCACCTGTCAAATTTTGTTTGAATGCAGATTGCACATTTTCTGTTAGTACAATAAACCTCATTTCAAGGCAGAAACATTACTGTGTCCAACAGTTATTACATATATCAAACTGAAATAGCTGTTGCAAAAACACCAATTTTTATAAAACATTAAGCTTAAGATTAATAGGGGTGCCCAAACTTTTTCATATAACTGTATAAGATGGATAGGTATACACACACAGAATATCAATGACATTTACATAATGGATGGTCGTGTGATGCAAAGAATAAAGAGAGAAACAATATAAAGACAAAAGAAAGTAAGTGGGATGTGTGCAAACAATGCTCCAGAGTGTAACAGTATACAGTATGGGGGTCTGACAGTATATGGAGGTCTGACAAAGGGAGAACTAAGTGCAAAATCAAATAACAAAGTTCCTGGAATATAATTGGAGAGATTTTACTAATTTATCACAAGACATGGATGCATGCGCTCTACCACTGAGATACATCCCTTGGATGGAGACTGATAGGAGGTCACATAAGTGATGGACGATCCATGACGCCGGCGCTGCGGTTATATTTCTCCTTATTCTCATGTGACCATTCTGATACATTTCTTCTCCCTCCTTGTATTTGCTCCTCTGTTTTTGGAACTCCCATAACAATAAATAAGAAAGCCGACACGTGCGCCACCGGCTCCCACCCACTCACTATGTGCATTATCTCTGTACTGTGACCTCACTATGTGCATTATCTATGTACTGTGACCTCACTATGTGCATTATTTATGTACTGTGACCTCACTATGTGCATTATCTCTGTACTGTGACCTCACTATGTGCATTATCTCTGTACTGTGACCTCACTATGTGCATTATTTATGTACTGTGACCTCACTATGTGCATTATCTATGTACTGTGACCTCACTATGTGCATTATCTCTGTACTGTGACCTCACTATGTGCATTATCTATGTACTGTGACCTCACTATGTGCATTATCTCTGTACTGTGACCTCACTATGTGCATTATCTATGTACTGTGACCTCACTATGTGCATTATTTATGTACTGTGACCTCACTATGTGCATTATCTCTGTACTGTGACCTCACTATGTGCATTATCTATGTACTGTGAACTCACTATGTGCATTATTTATGTACTGTGACCTCACTATGTGTATTATCTCTGTACTGTGACATCACTATGTGTATTATCTCTGTACTGTGACCTCACTATGTGCATTATCTATGTACTGTGACCTCACTATCTGCATTATTTAGGTACTGTGACCTCACTATGTGCATTATCTCTGTACTGTGACCTCACTATGTACATTATCTATGTACTGTGACATCACTATGTGCATTATCTATGTACTGTGACCTCACTATGTGTATTATCTCTCTACTGTGACCTCACTATGTGCATTATTTAGGTACTGTGACCTCACTATGTGCATTATCTATGTACTGTGACATCACTATGTGCATTATCTATGTACTGTGACCTCACTATGTGCATTATCTCTCTACTGTGACCTCACTATGTGCATTATCTATGTACTGTGACATCACTATGTGCATTATCTCTCTACTGTGACCTCACTATGTGTATTATCTCTGTAATGTGACATCACTATGTGGATTATCTCTGTACTGTGACATCACTATGTGCATTATCCCTGTACTGTGACCTCACTATGTGCATTATCTATGTACTGTGACATCACTATGTGCATTATTTCTGTACTGTGACCACACTATGTGCATTATCTATGTACTGTGACCTCACTATGTGTATTATCTATCTACTTTGACATCACTATGTGCATTATCTATGTACTCTGACCACACAATGTGCATTATCTATGTACTGTGACCTCACTATGTGCATTATCTCTGTACTTTGACTTCACTATGTACATTATCTATGTACTGTGACATCACTATGTGCATTATCTCTGTACTGTGACATCACTGTGTTTATTATCTCTCTACTGTGACCTCACTATGTGCATTATCTCTGTAATGGGACATCACTGTGTTTATTAACTCTCTACTGTGATCTCACTATGTGCATTATCTATGTACTGTGACCTCACTATGTGCATTATCTCTGTACTGTGACCTCACAATGTGCATTATCTATGTACTGTGACCTCACTATGTGTATTATCTCTGTAATGTGACATCACTGTGCTTATTATCTCTGTACTGTGACCTCACTATGTGGATTATCTCTGTAATGTGACATCACTGTGTTTATTATCTCTCTACTGTGACCTCACTATGTGCATTATCTCTGTTCTGTGACATCACTATGTGCATTATCTCTGTACTGTGACCACACTGTGCATTATCAATGTACTGTGACCTCACTATGTGCATTATCTATGTACTGTGACATCACTATGTGCATTATCTATGTACTGTGACATCACTATGTGTATTATCTCTGTAATGTGACATCACTGTGTTTATTATCTCTCTACTGTGACCTCACTATGTGCATTATCTCTGTACTGTGACTTCACTATGTGCATTTTCTATGTAGTGTGACCTCACTATGTGCATAATCTATGTACTGTGACCTCACTATGTGCATTATCTCGGTGCTGTGACACCACTATGTGTATTATCTCTGTAATATGACATCACTGTGTTTATTATCCCTGTACTGTGACATCACTATGTGTATTATCTCTGTACTGTGAAATCACTATGTGTATTATCCCTGTACTGTGACCTCACTATTTGCATTATCTCTATACTGTGACATCACTATGTGTATTATCTCTGTAATGTGACATCACTGTGTTTATTATCTCTGTACTGTGACATCACTGTGCTTATTATCTCTACTGTGACATCAATATGTGTATTATCTCTGTAATGTGACTTCACTGTGTTTATTTTCTCTCAACTGTGACATCACTATGTGCATTATCTCTGCACTGTGACCTCACTATGTGCATTATCTATGTACTGTGACCTCACTATGTGCATTATCTATGTACTGTGACCTCACTATGTGTATTATCTCTGTAACGTAACATAACTATATTTATTATCTCTGTAATGCGACATCACTATGTGCATTATCTCTGTACTTTGACATCACTATGTGCATTATCTATGTACTGTGACATCACTATGTGCATTATCTATGTACTGTGACATCACTATGTGCATTATCTATGTACTGTGACATCACTATGTGTATTATCTCTGTAATGTGACATCACTGTGTTTATTATTTCTCTACTGTGACCTCACTATGTGCATTATCTATGTACTGTGACATCACTATGTGCATTATCTATGTACTGTGACCTCACTATGTGCATTATCTATGTATTGTGACCTCACTATGTGTATTATCTCTGTACTGTGACCTCACTATGTGCATTATCTCTGTACTCTGACCTCACTATGTGCATTATCTCTGTACTGTGACCTCACTATGTGCATTATCTCTGTACTGTGACCTCACTATGTGCATTATCTATGTACTGTGACCTCACTATGTGTATTATCTCTGTACTGTGACCTCACTATGTGCATTATCTCTGTACTCTGACCTCACTATGTGCATTATCTATGTACTGTGACCTCACTATGTGTATTATCTCTGTAATGTGACATCACTGTGTTTATTATCTCTGTACTGTGACCTCACTATGTGGATTATCTCTGTAATGTGACACCACTGTATTTATTATCTCTCTACTGTGACCTCACTGTGTGCATTATCTATGTACTGTGACCTTACTATGTGCATTATCTATGTACTGTGACATCACTATGTGCATTATCTCTGTACTGTGACCACACTATGTGCATTATCTATGTACTGTGACCTCACTATGTATATTATCTATGTAATGTGACATCACTATGTGCATTATCTATGTACTGTGACATCATTATTCGCATTATCTCTGTACTGTGACCACACTATGTGCATTATCTATGTACTGTGACCTCACTATGTCCATTATCTTTGTACTGTTACCTCACTATGTGCATTATCTATATACTCTGACCTCACTATGTGCATTATCTATGTACTGTGACCTCACTATGTGTATTATCTCTGTAATGTGACATCACTGTGTTTATTATCTCTGTACTGTGACCTCACTATGTGGATTATCTCTGTAATGTGACACCACTGTATTTATTATCTCTCTACTGTGACCTCACTGTGTGCATTATCTATGTACTGTGACCTTACTATGTGCATTATCTATGTACTGTGACATCACTATGTGCATTATCTCTGTACTGTGACCACACTATGTGCATTATCTATGTACTGTGACCTCACTATGTATATTATCTATGTAATGTGACATCACTATGTGCATTATCTATGTACTGTGACATCATTATTCGCATTATCTCTGTACTGTGACCACACTATGTGCATTATCTATGTACTGTGACCTCACTATGTCCATTATCTTTGTACTGTTACCTCACTATGTGCATTATCTATATACTGTGACATCACTATGTGCATTATCTCTGTACTGTGACATCACTATGTGCATTATCTCTGTACTGTGACATCACTGTGTTTATTATCTCTCTACTGTGACCTCACTATGTGCATTATCTCTGTAATGGAACATCACTGTGTTTATTATCTCTCTACTGTGATCTCACTATGTGCATTATCTCTGTACTGTGACCTCACTATGTTTATTATCTCTGTAATGTGACATCACTGTGCTTATTATCTCTGTACTGTGACCTCACTATGTAGATTATCTCTGTAATGTGACATCACTGTGTTTATTATCTCTCTACTGTGACCTCACTATGTGCATTATCTATGTACTGTGACATCACTGTTTGCATTATCTCTGTACTGCGATTTCACTATGTGCATTATCTATATTCTGTGACCTCACTATGTGCATTATCTATGTACTGTGACCTCACTATGTGCATTATCCCTGTGCTGTGACGTCACTATGTGTATTATCTCTGTAATATGACATCACTGTGTTTATTATCCCTGTACTGTGACATCACTATGTGTATTATCTCTGTAATGTGACATCACTGTGTTTATTATCTCTGTACTGTGACATCACTATGTGTATTATCTCTGTAATGTGACATTACTGTGCTTATTATCTCTACTGTGACATCAATATGTGTATTATCTCTGTAATGTGACTTCACTGTGTTTATTTTCTCACTGCTATGACCTCACTATGTGCATTATCTCTGTACTGTGACCTCACTATGTGCATTATCTATGTACTGTGACCTCACTATGTGCATTATCTCTATACTCTGACCTCACTATGTGCATTATCTATGTACTGTGACCTCACTATGTGTATGATCTCTGTAATGTGACATCACTGTGTTTATTATCTCTGTACTGTGACCTCACTATGTGCATTATCTCTGTAATGGAACATCACTGTGTTTATTATCTCTCTACTGTGATCTCACTATGTGCATTATCTATGTACTGTGACCTCACTATGTGCGTTATCTCTGTACTCTGACCTCACTATGTGTATTATCTATGTACTGTGACATCACTATATGTATTATCTCTGTAATGTGACATCACTATGTGTATTTTCTCTGTAACGTGACATCACTGTGTTTATTATCTCTGTACTGTGACATCACTATGTCTATTATCTCTGTAATGTGACACCACTGTGTTTATTATTTCTCTACTGTGACCTCACTATGTGCATTATCTATGTAATGTGACCTCACTTTGTGTATTATCTCTGTACTGTGACATCACTATGTGCATTATCCCTGTACTGTGACCTCACTATGTGCATTATCTATGTACTGTGACATCACTATGTGCATTATTTCTGTACTGTGACCACACTATGTGCATTATCTATGTACTGTGACCTCACTATGTGTATTATCTATCTACTGTGACATCACTATGTGCATTATCTATGTACTCTGACATGACTATGTGCATTATCTATGTACTGTGACCTCACTATGTGCATTATCTATGTACTGTGACCTCACTATGTGCATTATCTCTGTACTGTGACTTCACTATGTGCATTATCTATGTACTGTGACATCACTATGTGCATTATCTCTGTAGTGTGACATCACTGTGTTTATTATCTCTCTACTGTGACCTCACTATGTGCATTATCTCTGTAATGGGACATCACTGTGTTTATTAACTCTCTACTGTGATCTCACTATGTGCATTATCTATGTACTGTGACCTCACTATGTGCATTATCTCTGTAATGTGACATCACTGTGTTTATTATCTCTGTACTGTGACCTCACTATGTGTATTATCTCTGTAATGTGACATCACTGTGCTTATTATCTCTGTACTGTGACCTCACTATGTGGATTATCTCTGTAATGTGACATCACTCTGTTTATTATCTCTCTACTGTGACCTCACTATGTGCATTATCTCTGTACTGTGACCTCACTATGTGCATTATCTATGTACTGTGACATCACTATGTGCATTATCTCTGTACTGTGACCACACTGTGCATTATCAATGTACTGTGACCTCACTATGTGCATTATCTATGTACTGTGACATCACTATGTGTATTATCTATGTACTGTGACATCACTATGTGTATTATCTCTGTAATGTGACATCACTGTGTTTATTATCTCTCTACTGTGACCTCACTATGTGTATTATCTCTTTACTGTGACTTCACTATGTGCATTTTCTATGTAGTGTGACCTCACTATGTGCATAATCTATGTACTGTGACCTCACTATGTGCATTATCTCTGTGCTGTGACACCACTATGTGTATTATCTCTGTAATATGACATCACTGTGTTTATTATCCCTGTACTGTGACATCACTATGTGTATTATCTCTGTACTGTGACATCACTATGTGTATTATCCCTGTACTGTGACCTCACTATTTGCATTATCTCTATACTGTGACATCACTATGTGTATTATCTCTGTAATGTGACATCACTGTGTTTATTATCTCTGTACTGTGACATCACTGTGCTTATTATCTCTGTAATGTGACTTCACTGTGTTTATTTTCTCTCAACTGTGACCTCACTATGTGCATTATCTCTGCACTGTGACCTCACTATGTGCATTATCTCTGTACTGTGACCTCACTATGTGCATTATCTCTGCACTGTGACCTCACTATGTGCATTATCTATGTACTGTGACCTCAATATGTGCATTATCTATGTCCTGTGACCTCACTATGTGCATTATCTCTGTACTGTGACATCACTATATGTATTATCTCTGTACTGTGACATCACTGTATTTATTATCTCTGTAATGTGACATCACTATGTGCATTATCTCTGTACTGTGACATCACTATGTGCATTATCTCTGTACTGTGACATCACTATGTGCATTATCTATGTACTGTGACATCACTATGTGCATTATCTATGTACTGTGACATCACTATGTGCATTATCTATGCACTGTGACATCACTATGTGTATTATCTATGCACTGTGACATCACTATGTGTATTATCTCTGTAATGTGACATCACTGTGTTTATTATTTCTCTACTGTGACCTCACTATGTGCATTATCTCTGTACTGTGACATCACTATGTGCATTATCTATGTACTGTGACCTCACTATGTGCATTATCTATGTATTGTGACCTCACTATGTGCATTATCTCTGTACTGTGACCTCACTATGTGCATTATCTCTGTACTGTGACATCACTATGTGCATTATCTATGTACTGTGACATCAATATGTGCATTATCTCTGTACTGTGACCTCACTATGTGCATTATCTATGTACTGTGACCTCACTATGTGCATTATCTATGTACTGTGACCTCACTATGTGCATTATCTCTGTACTCTGACCTCACTATGTGCATTATCTCTGTACTGTGACCTCACTATGTGTATTATCTCTGTAATGTGACAACACTTTGTTTATTATCTCTGTACTGTGACCTCACTATGTGCATTATCTATGTACTGTGACCTCACTATGTGCATTATCTCTGTACTCTGACCTCACTATGTGCATTATCTCTGTACTGTGACCTCACTATGTGTATTATCTCTGTAATGTGACAACACTTTGTTTATTATCTCTGTACTGTGACCTCACTATGTGCATTATCTATGTACTGTGACCTCACTATGTGCATTATCTATGTACTGTGACCTCACTATGTGTATTATCTCTGTAATGGGACATCACTGTGTTTATTATCTCTCTACTGTGACCTAACTATGTGCATTATCTATGTACTGTGACCTCACTATGTGCATTATCTCTGTACTGTGACCTCACTATGTGCATTATCTCTGTACTCTGACCTCACTATGTGCATTATCTCTGTACTGTGACCTCACTATGTGTATTATCTCTGTAATGTGACAACACTTTGTTTATTATCTCTGTACTGTGACCTCACTATGTGCATTATCTATGTACTGTGACCTTACTATGTGCATTATCTCTGTACTGTGACCTCACTATGTGCATTATCTATGTACTGTGACATCACTATGTGCATTATCTCTGTACTGTGACCACACTATGTGCATTATCTATGTACTGTGACCTCACTATGTGTATTATCTATGTAATGTGACATCACTATGTGCATTATCTATGTACTGTGACATCATTATTCGCATTATCTCTGTACTGTGACCACACTATGTGCATTATCTATGTACTGTGACCTCACTATGTCCATTATCTCTGTACTGTTACCTCACTATGTGCATTATCTATATACTGTGACATCACTATGTGCATTATCTCTGTACTGTGACATCACTATGTGCATTATCTCTGTACTGTGACATCACTGTGTTTATTATCTCTCTACTGTGACCTCACTATGTGCATTATCCATATACTGTGACCTCACTATGTGCATTATCTCTGTACTGTGACCTCACTATGTGCATTATCTATGTACTGTGACCTCACTATGTTTATTATCTCTGTAATGTGACATCACTGTGCTTATTATCTCTGTACTGTGACCTCACTATGTAGATTATCTCTGTAATGGGACATCACTGTGTTTATTATCTCTCTACTGTGTCCTCACTATGTACATTATCCATATACTGTGACCTCACTATGTGAATTATCTATGTACTGTGACCTCACTATGTGCATTATCTATGTACTGTGACATCACTGTTTGAATTATCTCTGTACTGTGATTTCACTATGTGCATTATCTATGTACTGTGACCTCACTATGTGCATTATCTATGTACTGTGACCTCACTATGTGCATTATCCCTGTGCTGTGACATCAATATGTGTATTATCTCTGTAATATAACATCACTGTGTTTATTATCCCTGTACTGTGACATCACTATGTGAATTATCTCTGTAATGTGACATCACTGTGTTTATTATCTCTGTACTGTGACATCACTATGTGTATTATCTCTGTAATGTAACATTACTGTGCTTATTATCTCTACTGTGACCTCACTATGTGCATTATCTCTGTACTGTGACCTCACTATGTGCATTATCTATGTACTGTGACCTCACTATGTGCATTATCTCTGTACTCTGACCTCACTATGTGCATTATCTATGTACTGTGACCTCACTATGTGTATTATCTCTGTAATGTGACATCACTGTGTTTATTATCTCTGTACTGATACCTCACTATGAGGATTATCTCTGTAATGTGACACCACTGTGTTTATTATTTCTCTACTGTGACCTCACTATGTGCATTATCTCTGTACTGTGACCTCACTATGTGCATTATCTATGTAATGTGACCTCACTATGTGTATTATCTCTGTACTGTGACATCACTATGTGCATTATCCCTGTACTGTGACCTCACTATGTGCATTATCTATGTACTGTGACATCACTATGTGCATTATTTCTGTACTGTGACCACACTATGTGCATTATCTATGTACTGTGACCTCACTATGTGTATTATCTATCTACTGTGACATCACTATGTGCATTATCTATGTACTCTGACATGACTATGTGCATTATCTCTGTACTGTGACCACACTATGTGCATTTTCTATGTACTGTGACCTCACTATGTGCATTATCTCTGTACTGTGACTTCACTATGTGCATTATCTATGTACTGTGACATCACTATGTGCATTATCTCTGTACTGTGACATCACTGTGTTTATTATCTCTCTACTGTGACCTCACTATGTGCATTATCTCTGTAATGGGACATCACTGTGTTTATTAACTCTCTACTGTGATCTCACTATGTGCATTATCTATGTACTGTGACCTCACTATGTGCATTATCTCTGTACTGTGACCTCACTATGTGCATTATCTCTGTACTCTGACCTCACAATGTGCCTTATCTATGTGCTGTGACCTCACTATGTGTATTATCTCTGTAATGTGACATCACTGTGCTTATTATCTCTGTACTGTGACCTCACTATGTGGATTATCTCTGTAATGTGACATCACTGTGTTTATTATCTCTCTACTGTGACCTCACTATGTGCATTATCTCTGTACTGTGACCTCAATATGTGCATTATCTATGTACTGTGACATCACTATGTGTATTATCTCTGTAATGTGACATCACTGTGTTTATTATCTCTCTACTGTGACCTCACTATGTGCATTATCTCTGTACTGTGACTTCACTATGTGCATTTTCTATGTAGTGTGACTTCACTATGTGCATAATCTATGTACTGTGACCTCACTATGTGCATTATCTCTGTGCTGTGACACCACTATGTGTATTATCTCTGTAATATGACATCACTGTGTTTATTATCCCTGTACTGTGACATCACTATGTGTATTATCTCTGTACTGTGACATCACTATGTGTATTATCCCTGTACTGTGACCTTACTATTTGCATTATCTCTATACTGTGACATCACTATGTGTATTATCTCTGTAATGTGACATCACTGTGCTTATTATCTCTACTGTGACATCAATATGTGTATTATCTCTGTAATGTGACTTCACTGTGTTTATTTTCTCTCAACTGTGACCTCACTATGTGCATTATCTCTGCACTGTGACCTCACTATGTGCATTATCTATGTACTGTGACCTCACTATGTGCATTATCTATGTCCTGTGACCTCACTATGTGCATTATCTCTGTACTATGACATCACTATATGTATTATCTCTGTAATGTAACATCACTGTATTTATTATCTCTGTAATGTGACCTCACTATGTGCATTATCTATGTACTGTGACATCACTATGTGCATTATTTCTGTACTGTGACCACACTATGTGCATTATCTATGTACTGTGACCTCACTATGTGTATTATCTATCTACTGTGACATCACTATGTGCATTATCTATGTACTCTGACATGACTATGTGCATTATCTCTGTACTGTGACCACACTATGTGCATTTTCTATGTACTGTGACCTCACTATGTGCATTATCTCTGTACTGTGACTTCACTATGTGCATTATCTATGTACTGTGACATCACTATGTGCATTATCTCTGTACTGTGACATCACTGTGTTTATTATCTCTCTACTGTGACCTCACTATGTGCATTATCTCTGTAATGGGACATCACTGTGTTTATTAACTCTCTACTGTGATCTCACTATGTGCATTATCTATGTACTGTGACCTCACTATGTGCATTATCTCTGTACTGTGACCTCACTATGTGCATTATCTCTGTACTCTGACCTCACAATGTGCATTATCTATGTGCTGTGACCTCACTATGTGTATTATCTCTGTAATGTGACATCACTGTGCTTATTATCTCTGTACTGTGACCTCACTATGTGGATTATCTCTGTAATGTGACATCACTTTGTTTATTATCTCTCTACTGTGACCTCACTATGTGCATTATCTCTGTACTGTGACCTCAATATGTGCATTATGTATGTACTGTGACATCACTATGTGTATTATCTCTGTAATGTGACATCACTGTGTTTATTATCTCTCTACTGTGACCTCACTATGTGCATTATCTCTGTACTGTGACATCACTATGTGTATTATCTCTGTAATGTGACATCACTGTGTTTATTATCTCTCTACTGTGACTTCACTATGTGCATAATCTATGTACTGTGACCTCACTATGTGCATTATCTCTGTGCTGTGACACCACTATGTGTATTATCTCTGTAATATGACATCACTGTGTTTATTATCCCTGTACTGTGACATCACTATGTGTATTATCTCTGTACTGTGACATCACTATGTGTATTATCCCTGTACTGTGACCTTACTATTTGCATTATCTCTATACTGTGACATCACTATGTGTATTATCTCTGTAATGTGACATCACTGTGCTTATTATCTCTACTGTGACATCACTATGTGTATTATCTCTGTAATGTGACTTCACTGTGTTTATTTTCTCTGCACTGTGACCTCACTATGTGCATTATCTATGTACTGTGACCTCACTATGTGCATTATCTATGTCCTGTGACCTCACTATGTGCATTATCTATGTACTGTGACCTCACTATGTGTATTATCTATGTAATGTAACATCACTGTATTTATTATCTCTGTAATGTGACATCACTATGTGCATTATCTCTGTACTGTGACATCACTATGTGCATTATCTATGTACTGTGACATCACTATGTGCATTATCTATGTACTGTGACATCACTATGTGCATTATCTATGCACTGTGATATCACTATGTGTATTATCTCTGTAATGTGACATCACTGTGTTTATTATTTCTCTACTGTGACCTCACTATGTGCATTATCTCTGTACTGTGACATCACTATGTGCATTATCTATGTACTGTGACCTCACTATGTGCATTATCTATGTATTGTGACCTCACTATGTGCATTATCTCTGTACTGTGACCTCACTATGTGCATTATCTATGTACTGTGACATCACTATGTGCATTATCTCTGTACTGTGACCACACTATATGCATTATCTATGTACTGTGACCTCACTATGTGTATTATCTATGTAATGTGACATCACTATGTGCATTTTCTATGTACTGTGACATTATTCGCATTATCTCTGTACTGTGACCACACTATGTGCATTATCTATGTACTGTGACCTCACTATGTCCATTATCTCTGTACTGTGACCTCACTATGTGCATTATCTATATACTGTGACATCACTATGTGCATTATCTCTGTACTGTGACATCACTATGTGCATTATCTCTGTACTGTGACATCACTGTGTTTATTATCTCTCTACTGTGACCTCACTATGTGCATTATCTCTGTACTGTGACATCACTATGTGTATTATCTCTGTAATGTGACATCACTGTGTTTATTATCTCTCTACTGTGACCTCACTATGTGCATTATCTCTGTACTCTGACCTCACTATGTGCATTATCTATGTACTGTGACCTCACTATGTTTATTATCTCTGTAATGTGACATCACTGTGTTTATTCTCTCTCTACTGTGACCTCACTATGTGAATTATCTCTGTACTGTGACCTCACTATGTGCATTATCTATGTACTGTGACACCACTGTTTGCATTATCTCTGTACTGTGATTTCACTATGTGCATTATCTATGTACTGTGACCTCACTATGTGCATTATCTATGTACTGTGACCTCACTCTGTGCATTATCCCTGTGCTGTGACATCACTATGTGTATTATCTCTGTAATATGACATCACTGTGTTTATTATCCCTGTACTGTGACCTCACTATTTGCATTATCTCTATACTGTGACATCACTATATGTATTATCTCTGTAATGTGACATCACTGTGTTTATTATCTCTGTACTGTGACATCCCTATGTGTATTATCTTTGTAATGTGACATTACTGTGCTTATTATCTCTACTGTGACATCACTATGTGTATTATCTCTGTAATGTGACATCACTGTGTTTATTATCTCTCTACTGTGACCTCACTATTTGCATTATCTCTATACTGTGACATCACTATGTGTATTATCTCTGTAATGTGACATCACTGTGTTTATTATCTCTGTACTGTGACATCACTATGTGTATTATCTCTGTAATGTGACATTACTGTGCTTATTATCTCTACTGTGACATCAATTTGTGTATTATCTCTGTAATGTGACATCACTGTGTTTATTATCTCTCTACTATGACCTCACTATGTGCATTATCTCTGTACTGTGACCTCACTATGTGCATTATCTATGTACTGTGACACAGGGTCGGTCTGGGCTGGCGGGATACCGGGAATTTTCCCGGTGGGCCCCGCCCCCTGCTGCAGAGGAGAGGGGGAGAAGAGAACAAAAAAACAATCCTGCGGTTTTAAGGGGCACGGGCCCTTTAAAAGCGCAGGCACAGTGTATGCCGGGACGCGCGCACGCAGCGTTCATTACCTGAACCACCGCGGCGCACGTCCCAGTGAAGCAGCTGAAGCTGCGTGTCTCCCTTCGCCGGCCGGCTTATGACGTCATCGTCATGCGCCTGCTGTGAAGGAGGCGCGCAACTCAGGAGAAGGAGGACACCGCACGGGAGCGCAGGAAGGTAAGAGGTGTGTGTGTGTGTGTGTAATAGTCTGGACCCACTGGCTGGACACACAAGGCGGGGGCTAGCTGGACACACAAGCGGGGGCCCAGCTGGACACACAAGGGGGGGCCCAGCTGGACAGACACACAAGGGAGTAGCCTGGCTGGACACAAAAGGGGGATCCTGGCTGGACACACAGGGGGGGGGAACCCTGGCTGGACACAAGGGGCAACCCTGGCTGGACACACAAGGGGGTAGGCTGGCTGGACACACAAGGGGGGAGCCGACTGGACACAAAAGGGGGGGGTCCTGGATGGACACACAAGGGGGGAACCCTGGCTGGACACACAAGGGGGGGCCCTGGCTGTACACACAAGGGGGATCCCTGGCTAGACACACAAGGGGGGCCTAGCTGGACACACAAGGGAGGGCCCAGCTGGACACACAAGGGGGGGCCCAGCTGGACACACAAGGGGGGGCCCAGCTGGACACACAAGGGGGTAGCCAGGCTGGACACACAAGGGGGTTACCTGGCTGTACACACAAGGGGGAACCCTGGTTAGACACACAAGGGGGGCCTAGCTGGACACACAAGGGGGGGCCCGGCTGGACACACAAGGGGGGGCCCAGCTGGACATACAAGGAGGGGCCCAGCTGGACACACAAGGGGGGGCCCAGCTGGACACACAAGGAGGGGCCCAGCTGGACACACAAGGGGGTAGCCTGGCTGGACACACAAGGGGGTAGCCTGTCTGGACACACAAGGGGGGGACCTTGGCTGGACACACAAGGGGGGAATCCTAGATGGACACACAAGGGAGAACCCTGGCTGGACACACAAGGGGGGAACCCTGGCTGGACACACGAGGGGGGAACCCTGGCTGGACACATGAGGGGGGGCAAGCTGGACACACGAGGGGGGAGCCCTGGCTGGACACGCAAGGGGGTCCCTGGCTGGACACGCAAGGGGGAACCCTGGCTGGACGCGCAAGGGAGGCTCGGCTGGACACACAAGGGGGGGCCCTGGCTGGACACACAAGGGGGAGCCCTGGATGGACACACAAGGGGGGGCCCTGGCTGGACACACAAGGGGGAACCCTGGCTGGACCCAGGCAAAAGGGGTGGGCAGGATGGGTAAATGGGGGGGCAGCCTGGACACATGGAGGCCAGGATGGATATATGGGGGCCAGGATGGATATATGGGGGGGCAGGCTGAACACATGGAGGCCAGGATGGATATATGAGGGGGACAGGCTGGACCCATGGGGGGCTAGGATGGATATGTGGGGGGGCTGGCTCGATACACATGGGCTAACATAAATATATGGAGGGGCACGCTGGATATATAGGGGGTGCCAGGATGGATATATGCAGGGGGTAAGGGCAGTATGGATATATGAGGGGGGAGGCTGGACACATGGAGGCCAGGATGGATATGTAGAGGGCTGGCTGGACACATGGAAGATATATGGGGGGGGGGATATATGAGGGCGCAGGCTGGAAGCATGGAGGCAAGGATGGATATGTGGGGGGGGCTAGGATGGGTATATGGGAGGGGGCAGGCTCGATACACGTGTGCTAGGATCAATATATGGAGGGGTCACACTAGACAAATGGGGGCCAGAAGGGACAAATGGGGGTGCCTGGCTAGACAAGGGACTTAATTACTGTTTGGGGGCCAGATTGAGGAACATACTTTATTAGTTTATGGTGACCAGTGGGGAACATTATTACTTTAGATTCCAATTATTATTATTACATTATTACTTCTGTAATATAATTTACTTTTTAGGAAATTGTTTTCCATGGGATGGGACAAAAGAGGGGTCCTGTTATTGTGCAGGACGGCACTATGTTGCTTTTTTTCCTCAACTGGTGTAGTGTAGAAGTCGGGGGGGAAAAGTGGGAATATTCTCTAGAAGAGATCAGTTATCGATAACTGTGTGTTATTTTCTGCAGAGATGATTCCTGGCTGGAAGAAGTGATGGCCGTCTGTGCCAGATGAAGAAGAAAAGCGAAGATGAAGGACTTCACCTAGAGACATCACTGGTGAGTCAGTGTATTGCATGTACACTTAGGCTGAGTTCACACGATGCGTTTTTAATGCGTTTCCGCGGCGTTTTTGCAGGTGCAGAAACGCAGCGGAAACGCATTAAAAACGCATGGTAGAAGGGCAGCAATGTTCCCCAATTGAAATCCGCATGTGCTGTGCCCATGATGTGGATTTTTCCGCAGCGTAAACGCTGCGCTCAAAAATCCGCAGCATGTCAATTAATTTTGCGGAAACGCTGCTTTCTTGCCGCCATTGACTAGCATTAGACCGCATGGAACCTGCATCACTGTATATGTTGATGCGCATTCCGTGCGGTCTAATGTGCGGATGGTACCCGGGTGTGGAGGAGAGGACTCTCATCCAGACCCAGGTACCATTAAAAAAAAAAGAATAAAATAAAAAATATATATATACTCACCTTCTGACGGCCCGTGCAGCGCTCCTGCTTGGTTCCCGGCAGGACCTTCGCTGACGTCAGAGTCATGTGACGGGTCACGTGACGCTGACGTCGGCAGGTCCTAAAGTCTTCACTGCCGGCAGCCGGGACCGAGCGAAGCCGGACACCGGGGGCCATCAGAGGGTAAAGTATAGATTTATTTTTTATTTTTTGACATTCACACACTATATAAATCCATGCTGGTTGCATGGATTTATATAGTGTGAAGTTGACAAGCACTTTCCAAGTGATGCTAAAATCGCTTGGGAAGCGCTTGTCAACCCGCATGCGGAAATGAAAATGAAGAACGCTTCACATCCGCATGTCCCTGGCAGGAAAACGCATGTACAATCCGCATGTACAATCCGCATGTTCAATATGCATGTACAATCCGCATGTACAATCCGCATGTTCAATACGCATGTACAATCCGCATGTACAATCCGCATGTACAATACGCATGTACAATCCGCATGCGTTTTTTCCTGCCAGGGAGATGCAGAAATGCTCTGGAAAAAATCCTGAGCATTTCTGCATCGTGTGCACATACCCTAACACTACACACGTGGTCAAAATTGTTGGTACCCCTCGTTTAATGAAAGAAAAACCCACAATGGCCACAGAAATAACTTGAATCTGATAAATTACAATTTTTTGAAAATGAACAAATGACAGTCAGACATTGCTTTTCTGCTTCCACAGAATTTTAAAAAAAATTAACCTCATGAAATCGGCCCGGACAGAAATGATGGTTCTTCTTCTTCTTAACTTAATATTTTGTTGAACAACCTTTTGAGGCAATCACTGCAATCAGACGATTCCTGTAACTGTCAATGAGACTTCTGCACCTCTCGACAGGTATTTTGGCCACTCCTCATGAGCAAACTTCTCCGGTTGTCTCGTGGTTGAAGGATGCCTTTTCCAGACGGCATGTTTCAGCTCTTTCCAAAGATGCTCAATAGGATTTAGGTCAGGGCTCATAGAAGGCCACTTCAGAATAGTCCAATGTTTTCCTCTTAGCCATTCTTGGGTGTTTTTAGCTGTGTGTTTTGGGTCATTATCCTGTTGCAAGACCCATGACCTGCGACTGAGACCAAGCTTTCTGACACTGGGCAGCACATTTCTCTCTAGAATCCCTTGATAGTCTTGAGATTTCATTGTATCCTGCACAGATTCAAGACACCCTGTACCAGATGCAGCAAAGCAGCCCCAGAACATAACAGCCTCCCCCATGTTTCACAGTAGGGACAGTGTTCTTTTCTTGATATGCTTCATTTTTCCGTCTGTGAACATAGAGCTGATGTGCCTTGCCAAAAACTTCCATTTGTGTCTCATCTGTCCATAGTACATTCTCCCAGAAGCTTTGTGGCTTGTCAACATGTAGTTTGGCAAATTCCAGTCTGGCTTCTTTATTATTTTTTTTTTCAACAATGGTGTTCTCCTTGGTCGTCTTCCATGAAGTTCACTTTGGATCAAACAACGGTGGATAGTACGATCTGACACTGATGTTCCTTGAGCTTGAAGTTCACCTTTAATCTCTTTAGAAGTTTTCCTGGACTCTTTTGTTACCATTCATATTATCCGTCTCTTTGATTAGTCATCAATTTTCCTCTTGCGGCCACGTCCAGGGAGGTTGGCTACAGTCCCATGGATCTTAAATTTCTGAATAATATGTGCACCTGTAGTCACAGGAACATCAATCTGCTTGGAGATGGTCTTATAACCTTTACCTTTTAACATGCTTGTCTATAATTTTCTTTCTGATCTCCTGAGACAACTCTTTCCTTTGCTTCCTCTGGTCCATGTTGAGTGTGTACACACCATGTCATCAAACAACACAGTGAGTATCTGTAGCCCTATATACAGGCCCACTGACTGATTACAAGATTGTAGACACCTGTGATGCTAATTAGTGGACACAACTTGATTTAACATGTCCCTTTTGTTACATTATTTTCAGGGGTACCATCATTTCTGTCCAGGTCTATTTCATGAGTTTATTTTTTTTAAAAATTCAGTGGAAGCAGAAAAGCAATGTCTGACTTTCATTTGTTCATTTTCATAGATTTTTAATTTATTATTACTTTTGTCAGATTCAAGTTATTTCTGTGACCATTGTGTGTTTTTCTTTCATTAAACGAGGGGTACCAACAATTCTGACCACGTGTGTATATAGTATATACAGAACTCCTGTGTATGTCACTGGTGATCACTGTATTACGTATTCGCTATATACAGAGCTTCTGTGTATAATGTCACTGGTGACCACTGTATTACCTGTACACTATATACAGAGCTCCAGTGTATAATGTCACTGGTGATCAATGTATTACCTGTACACTGACACTATATACAGAGCTCCTGTGTATAATGTCACTGGTGATCCCTGTATTACCTGTACACTATACACTATATACAGAGCTACTGTGTATAACGTCACTGGTGATCACTGTATTACCTGTACACTATATACAGAGCTCCTGTGTATAATGTCACTGGTGACCACTGTATTACCTGTACACTATATACAGAGCTCCTGTGTATAATATCACTGATGACCACTGTATTACCTGTGCACTATATACAGAGCTCCTGTGTATAATGTCACTGGTGACCACTGTATTACCTGTACACTATATACAGAGCTCCTGTGTATAATGTCACTGGTGATCACTGCATTACCTGTACACTATACACTATGTACAGAGCTCCTGTGTATAATGTCACTGGTGACCACTGTAATACCTGTACACTATATACAGAGCTCCAGTGTATAATGTCACTGGTGATCACTGTATTACCTGTGCACTGACACTATATACAGAGCTCCTGTGTATAATGTCACTGGTGAACCCTGTATTACCTGTACACTGACACTATATACAGAGCTCCAGTGTATAATGTCACTGGTGATCACTGTATTACCTGTACACTATATACCGAGCTCCTGTGTATAATGTCACTGGTGATCCCTGTATTACCTGTACACTGACACTATATACAGAGCTCCTGTGTATAATGTCGCTGGTGGTAATAACAGTGTTGTTAGTATTGTGGTTTGTATTCATGATCAGTATTGTAGTATTTGGTCACTTTGGGGTGGTAATATGTGGTCTGGTCATGGTGTGGCCGTATTTGTTCCTTGTATGTGGTATTATTCGGTCACTATGTGGTGGTAATATGTGATCTAGTCATGGTCTGGCGATATTTGTCCCTTTTGTATGTGGTATTATTGGTGTTGATATAGTGGACTGTGTTGTGTATGGCGGTCATTTTGTTCTTGCTGATATTAACTAGGAAAAGATTTTTTTCCATTAGGCCACAGCCCCACCATTAGTATTTGGTTAGTATTTTTTCTCAGGAGTCGCTGCCAAAACCAGGAGTGGGTGATAAATGCAGAATTGGTGACTTGTTTCTATTATACCTTTTCTCTGATTGTTCCTCACCTGGTTTTAGCTCCCACTCCTGAGAAAAAATACTGACCCAATACTGATAGTGGGGCCGTGGCTTTAGAGATTAAATACTTGGACCAGAGCGGCAGAGATGCACTTACAGGGGTTCTCCGGTGAAAACAAGTAATCACTTCTCCACAGGATCAGTGATGATATTGATTGGTGGGGGTCTGACTGCTGGGACAGAATCGGCAGAATGTGAAGCTTTTCTCCCCATTAGACTGGAGCGGCATGTGAGATGCGACCACTGATCCATTCATTCCCTCAGTGACTGTGAGCGCTGCTCTTTTTTGGAAGCCCCAAAGAGAATGAATAGAGCTGCGGTCAGACGTCCCACCTGCCGCTGCATTTTAAAATGGGGATAAGTGTCCTGTCAGGGATGAAACTTCCCCATTCTTCCGATAGGTGCGTTTTCCAATGTTCGGACCCAAACGATCAATAAGTTATTACCTATCCTGTAGAGCCCATGGATCGGTGATAACTTGTTTTAACCAAAGAAGCCCTTTAAAGCAAACTACTGTAATCGTTCATCCCAGTTAGTGTCGCACAGTAGATGTGCAGGAGCCGCCAGTCAATGCTCCACTATAACAGGGAGAGCGGATAACAGATATTTGCATATGGCTGTAGGTGGCCCCTAGAGTCATTCTACCTGTGAGCCCCAGACACCCCAGTCCGACCCTGCTGTGACCTCACTATGTGCATTATCTATGTCCTGTGACCTCACTATGTGCATTATCTATGTACTGTGACCTCACTATGTGCATTATCTATTTACTGTGACCTCACTATGTGCATTATCTATGTACTGTGACATCACTATGTGTATTATCTCTGTAATGTGACCTCACTATGTGCATTATCTATGTACTGTGACCTCACTATGTGCATTATCTCTGTACTGTGACATCACTATGTGTATTATCTATGTACTGTGACCTCACTATGTGCATTATCTATGTACTGTGACCTAACTATGTGCATTATCTCTGTCCTGTGACCTCACTATGTGCATTATCTATGTACTGTGACCTAACTATGTGCATTATCTCTGTTCTGTGACCTCACTATGTGCATTATCTCTGTACTGTGACCTCACTATGTGTATTATCTCTGTAATGTGACATAACTGTATTTATTATCTCTGTAATGTGACATCACTATGTGCATTATCTCTGTACTGTGACATCACTATGTGCATTATCTATGTACTGTGACCTAACTATGTGCATTATCTATGTACTGTGACCTTACTATGTGCGTTATCTATGTACTGTGACCTCACTATGTGCATTATCTATGTACTGTGACCTCACTATGTGCATTATCTATGTACTGTGACCTAACTATGTGCATTATCTATGTACTGTGACATCACTATGTGTATTATCTCTGTACTGTGACATCACTATGTGCATTATCTATGTACTGTGACCTAACTATGTGCATTATCTCTGTACTGTGACCTTACTATGTGCGTTATCTATGTACCGTGACATCACTATGTGTATTATCTCTGTACTGTGACCTTACTATGTGCGTTATCTATGTACCGTGACATCACTATGTGTATTATCTCTGTAATGTGACCTTACTATGTGCATTATCTATGTACTCTGACCT
The DNA here is from genome assembly GCF_046119375.1 of Phyllobates terribilis. Classification (NCBI taxonomy): domain Eukaryota; kingdom Metazoa; phylum Chordata; class Amphibia; order Anura; family Dendrobatidae; genus Phyllobates; species Phyllobates terribilis. The sequence continues at coordinate 60,089,455 of NW_027362763.1, forward strand.
CACTATGTGTATTATCTCTGTAATGTGACATCATTGTGTTTATTATCTCTCTACTGTGACCTCACTATGTGCATTATCTATGTACTGTGACCTCACTATGTGCATTATCTCTGTACTGTGACCTCACTATGTGCATTATCTCTGTACTGTGACCTCACTATGTGTATTATCTATGTACTGTGACATCACTATGTGTATTATCTCTGTAATGTGACATCATTGTGTTTATTATCTCTCTACTGTGACCTCACTATGTGCATTATCTATGTACTGTGACCTCACTATGTGCATTATCTCTGTACTGTGACCTCACTATGTGCATTATCTCTGTACTGTGACCTCACTATGTGCATTATCTATGTACTCTGACCTCACTATGTGAATTATCTATGTAATGTGACATCACTATGTGCATTATCTATGTACTGTGACCTCACTATGTGCATTATCTCTGTACTCTGACCTCACTATGTGAATTATCTATGTAATGTGACCTCACTATGTGTATTATCTCTCTAATGTGACATCACTGTGTTTATTATCTCTGTAATGTGACATTACTATGTGCATTATCTCTGTACTGTGACCTCACTATGTGCATTATCTATGTACTGTGGCATCACTATGTGCATTATCTCTGTACTGTGACCTCACTATGTGCGTTATCTATTTACTGTGACCTCACTATGTGCATTATCTATGTACTGTGACATCACTATGTGTATTATCTCTGTAATGTGACATCACTGTGTTTATTATCTCTCTACTGTGACCTCATTATGTCCATTATCTCTGTACTGTGACCTCACTATGTGCATTTTCTATGTATTGTGACCTCACTATGTGCATTATCTATGTACTGTGACATCACTATGTGCATTATCTCTGTGCTATGACATTACTATGTGTATTATCTCTGTATTGTGACATCACTGTGTTTATTATCTCTGTACTGTGACCTCACTATGTGTATTATCTCTGTACTGTGACATCACTATGTGTATTATCTCTGTAATGTGACATCACTGTGTTTATTATCCCTGTACTGTAACATCACTATGTGCATTATCTCTGTGCTGTGACCTCACTATTTGCGTTATCTATGTACTTTGACCTCACTATGTGCATTATCTATGTACTGTGACATCACTATGTACATTATCTATGTACTGTGACATCACTATGTGCATTATCTCTGTAATGTGACATCACTGTGTTTATTATCTCTCTACTGTGACCTCACTATGTGCATTATCTCTAATGGGACATCACTGTGTTTATTATCTCTCTACTGTGACCTCACTATGTGCATTATCTATGTACTGTGACCTCACTATGTGCATTATCTCTGTACTGTGACCTCACTATGTGCATTATCTCTGTACTGTGACCTCACTATGTGCATTATCTATGTACTCTGACCTCACTATGTGAATTATCTATGTAATGTGACATCACTATGTGCATTATCTATGTACTGTGACCTCACTATGTGCATTATCTCTGTACTCTGACCTCACTATGTGAATTATCTCTGTAATGTGACATCACTGTGTTTATTATCTCTCTACTGTGACCTCACTATGTGCATTATCTATGTACTGTGACCTCACTATGTGCATTATCTATGTACTGTGACATCACTATGTACATTATCTATGTACTGTGACATCACTATGTGCATTATCTCTGTAATGTGACATCACTGTGTTTATTATCTCTCTACTGTGACCTCACTATGTGCATTATCTATGTACTGTGACCTCACTATGTGCATTATCTCTTTACTGTGACCTCACTATGTGCATTATCTCTTTACTGTGACCTCACTATGTGCATTATCTCTTTACTGTGACCTCACTATGTGCATTATCTCTTTACTGTGACCTCACTATGTACATTATCTCTAATGGGACATCACTGTGTTTATTATCTCTCTACTGTGACCTCACTATGTGCATTATCTATGTACTGTGACCTCACTATGTGCATTATCTCTTTACTGTGACCTCACTATGTGCATTATCTCTAATGGGACATCACTGTGTTTATTATCTCTCTACTGTGACCTCACTATGTGCATTATCTATGTACTGTGACCTCACTATGTGCATTATCTCTTTACTGTGACCTCACTATGTGCATTATCTCTGTACTGTGACCTCACTATGTGCATTATCTCTGTAATGTGACATCACTGTGTTTATTATCTCTCTACTGTGACCTCACTATGTGCATTATCTCTAATGGGACATCACTGTGTTTATTATCTCTCTACTGTGACCTCACTATGTGCATTATCTATGTACTGTGACCTCACTATGTGCATTATCTCTGTACTGTGACCTCACTATGTGCATTATCTCTGTACTGTGACCTCACTATGTGCATTATCTATGTACTCTGACCTCACTATGTGAATTATCTATGTAATGTGACATCACTATGTGCATTATCTATGTACTGTGACCTCACTATGTGCATTATCTCTGTACTCTGACCTCACTATGTGAATTATCTCTGTAATGTGACATCACTGTGTTTATTATCTCTCTACTGTGACCTCACTATGTGCATTATCTATGTACTGTGACCTCACTATGTGCATTATCTATGTACTGTGACATCACTATGTACATTATCTATGTACTGTGACATCACTATGTGCATTATCTCTGTAATGTGACATCACTGTGTTTATTATCTCTCTACTGTGACCTCACTATGTGCATTATCTATGTACTGTGACCTCACTATGTGCATTATCTCTTTACTGTGACCTCACTATGTGCATTATCTCTTTACTGTGACCTCACTATGTGCATTATCTCTTTACTGTGACCTCACTATGTGCATTATCTCTTTACTGTGACCTCACTATGTACATTATCTCTAATGGGACATCACTGTGTTTATTATCTCTCTACTGTGACCTCACTATGTGCATTATCTATGTACTGTGACCTCACTATGTGCATTATCTCTTTACTGTGACCTCACTATGTGCATTATCTCTAATGGGACATCACTGTGTTTATTATCTCTCTACTGTGACCTCACTATGTGCATTATCTATGTACTGTGACCTCACTATGTGCATTATCTCTTTACTGTGACCTCACTATGTGCATTATCTCTGTACTGTGACCTCACTATGTGCATTATCTCTGTAATGTGACATCACTGTGTTTATTATCTCTCTACTGTGACCTCACTATGTGCATTATCTCTAATGGGACATCACTGTGTTTATTATCTCTCTACTGTGACCTCACTATGTGCATTATCTATGTACTGTGACCTCACTATGTGCATTATCTCTGTACTGTGACCTCACTATGTGCATTATCTCTGTACTGTGACCTCACTATGTGCATTATCTCTGTACTCTGACCTCATTATGTGAATTATCTATGTAATGTGACCTCACTATGTGTATTATCTCTCTAATGTGACATCACTGTGTTTATTATCTCTGTAATGTGACATCACTATGTGCATTATCTCTGTACTGTGACCTCACTATGTGCATTATCTATGTACTGTGGCATCACTATGTGCATTATCTCTGTACTGTGACCTCACTATGTGCGTTATCTATGTACTGTGACATCACTATGTGCATTATCTATGTACTGTGACATCACTATGTGCATTATCTATGTACTGTGACATCACTATGTGTATTATCTCTGTAATGTGACATCACTGTGTTTATTATCTCTCTACTGTGACCTCATTATGTCCATTATCTCTGTACTGTGACCTCACTATGTGCATTATCTATGTATTGTGACCTCACTATGTGCATTATCTATGTACTTTGACATCACTATGTGTATTATCTCTGTAATGTGACATCACTGTGTTTATTATCTCTCTACTGTGACCTCACTATTTGCATTATCTCTAAACTGTGACATCACTGTTTATTATCTCTGTAATGTGACATCACCGTGTTTATTATCCCTGTACTGTAACATCACTATGTGTATTATCTCTGTAATGTGACTTCACTGTGTTTATTTTCTCTCAACTGTGACCTCACTATGTGCATTATCTCTGTACTGTGACCTCACTATGTGCATTATCTATGTACTGTGACCTCACTATGTGCATTATCTATGTATTGTGACCTCACTATGTGCATTATCTATGTCCTGTGACCTCACTATGTGCATTATCTCTGTACTGTGACATCACTATATGTATTATCTCTGTAACGTGACATCACTGTATTTATTATCTCTGTAATGTGACATCACTATGTGCATTATCTCTGTACTGTGACCTCACTATGTGCATTATCTATGTACTGTGACCTCACTATATGCATTATCTATGTCCTGTGACCTCACTATGTGCATTATCTCTGTACTGTGACATCACTGTATTTATTATCTCTGTAATGTGATATCACTATGTGCATTATCTCTGTACTGTGACATCACTATGTGCATTATCTATGTACTGTGACATCACTATGTGCATTATCTATGTACTGTGACCTCACTATGTGCATTATCTATGTACTGTGACCTCACTATGTGCATTATCTATGTACTGTGACATCACTATGTGCATTATCTATGTACTGTGACATCACTATGTGTATTATCTCTGTAATGTGACATCACTGTGTTTATTATCTCTCTACTGTGACCTCACTAGGTGCATTATCTCTGTAATGTGACCTCACTATGTGCATTATCTATGTACTGTGACCTTACTATGTGCATTATCTATGTACTGTGACCTCACTATGTGCATTATCTCGGTACTGTGACATCACTATGTGCATTATCTCTGTACTGTGACCTCACTATGTGCATTATCTCTGTACTGTGATCTCACTATGTGCATTATCTATGTACTGTGACATCAATATGTGCATTATCTCTGTACTGTGACATCACTATGTGCATTATCTCTGTACTCTGACCTCACTATGTGCATAATCTATGTACTGTGACCTCACTATGTGTATTATCTCTGTAATGTGACATCACTGTGTTTATTATCTCTGTACTGTGACCTCACTATGTGCATTATCTATGTAATGTGACCTCACTATGTGTATTATCTCTGTACTGTGACCTCTCTATGTGCATTATCTATGTACTGTGACATCACTATGTGCATTATCTCTGTACTGTGACCATACTATGTGCATTATCTATGTACTGTGACCTCACTATGTGGATTATCTATGTACTGTGACATCACTATGTGCATTATCTATGTACTGTGACATCATTATGCGCATTATCTTTGTACTGTGACCACACTATGTGCATTATCTATGTACTGTGACCTCACTATGTCCATTATCTCTGTACTGTGACCTCACTATGTGCATTATCTATGTACTGTGACATCACTATGTGCATTATCTCTGTACTGTGACATCACTATGTGCATTATCTCTGTACTGTGACATCACTGTGTGTAGTGCCGGCGTCCCTGCCCTCTGCTAGGCAGGGACGCTGTTCCCCTCACCGCTCTGCTCCGTGCCCGGCGTCCCTTTCCCGCTCTGCTGGCAGCGCGCGCTCCTTCCCGGCCACTGTGCTTAGGGCGCGCGCGCGCGCCCTCCCTCTTAAAGGGGCCGCGCGCGCCGTCCTAAGGAGTCCCCGGCCAATGGCCGGAGGACTTTACCATATATAAGGCACCTCCTCCAAAATGGAGGTGCCCGAGCAATGTTGTTGCACCGTTCTACTCTGCTTCAGCCCTCAGGTCCCGTTGCCAGTTACCTGCCAGTTACCTGCCAGATTCCTGCCAGCTTGCTGTCCTAATCCTGCCTGATTTCCTGTTACCTGCCTGCCTGCCTGAGGTCCGACGGTCTGCCTTACAACTCTGGTCAGTCTGTCTAAGGACCAACTTGCCCGCTCACCTGGGAGCGCACATCAGCTACCTGCCTGCTTGCCTGAGGTCCGACGGTCTGCCTTACAACTCCGGTCAGTCTGTCTATGGACCAGCTTGCCCGCTCACCTGGGAGCGCTTCTCCGCTACCTGCCTGCTTGCCTGCCCGGAGGCTCCGCTGTCACGTGCTGTGACCACCAGCTATTCCAGACTCTTGCCCGCTCACCTGGGAGCGCTTCTCCGCTACCTGCCTGCTTGCCTGCCCGGAGGCTCCGCTGTCACGTGCTGTGACCACCAGCTATTCCAGACTCTTGCCCGCTCACCTGGGAGCGCTTCTCCGCTACCTGCCTGCTTGCCTACCTGGAGGCTCCGCCGTCACGTGCTGTGACCACCTGCTATTCCAGAGACTCTCGCTTGCTCACCTGGGAGCACACATCCTCCATCTGCCTTGCTAGCCTACCTGGAGGTTCAGCCATCACAGGTCGTACCTACCCTTTACCTAGAGACTGCCCCGGTCACTTGCCGTGACCTCCAGCCCGTTCTTCCAGAGACTGCCCCGGTCACTTGCCGTGACCTCCAGCCCGTTCTTCCAGAGACTGCCCTGATCACTTGCCGTGACCTCCTGCCCGTACACCCAGAGACTGTCCCGGTCACCTGCTGTGACTGCCTGCCTGGTCGCCACCCGCTCCCTTACAAGGACCGCTCCCTTGTATAGTAGCCCAGAGGTTCCGCCTCCCAGACCCGTTACAGTTTGCTCGGGCCATGGAACCCGGTGGCACCCAAGCTCCCTCGCTCTCGGACCTGTGTCATGAACTGTCCCGTCAAAGGTCCCAACAGGAGTCCATCCTGGGTCACCTGCGGAATGTCAATACTCGCCTGGACACTCTGACTGTTCCACCAACAACCTCCGCCAGTGCCATGTCTCGCAATCCGGCAGCTCCGCTGTCCACTAACACCATGATATCCTACCCCGGACCTCGGCTTTCTGCACCTCCTCGCTTCGGAGGCGACTCAGCCCAGGCTCGGGGCTTCATAAATCAGTGCACCCTGCACTTTGAACTATTGTCCCACCAGTTTAACTCCGACCGAGCCAAAATTGCATTCATCATGTCCCATCTCACCGGGGAGGCCCTGGCCTGGCTAAATCCTCTATGGGAGAGAGGAGACCCCCTGGTGTCCAACTTGCCTGCTTTTCTCACGGCTTTCCGGAAAGTCTTCGACGAACCTGGACGGAAGACCTCATCCGCATCATCGTTGCTACGCCTCCGTCAGGAAAGTCTCACCGTGGGCCAATATGCCATACGGTTCCGTACCCTTGCCTCGGAGCTGGCCTGGGATAACGACGCTCTGGTTTCCGTCTTCTGGGAGGGTCTGTCCGGCCGTATTAAAGATGAACTTGCCGGTCGGGACATTCCTACCACTCTCGATGACTTAATAACTCTTGCCACCCGGATTGACCTACGGTTCCAGGAGCGTGCCAGAGAGGTCACCCGTGAGAGGAGGTTACCACGTCTAGCTCCTACTTTTCAGAAACCCGTCACTCCTTCTGTCACTAACCAGTTACACCCTCCTGAGCCTATGCAGGTCGACCAGACCAAGATGGTCAAGACCCGTCAGGACTTACGCCGTGCCGAGGGGACCTGCTTCTACTGTGGCAGTAAGGAGCACCGGATCCGTGCCTGCCCGGAGAGGTCGGGAAACGCCTGTGTCTAGGTTCGCTCAGAGAGGTCCACCTAGACAAGAATAAATCCTCTCCATCCCTGCTGTTGTCAGTTTCAATCGTCTACGGGGAGAACCGTTATTTCGAACTAGCCCAACTGGACTCTGGAGCAGCCGGGAATCTTATTTCACAGTCCCTGGTAGAGAAATACCGCATCCCCACCAAACCTCTGGCTGTACCCTTGTCTGTTGCTGCCGTGGATGGGGGGCTCTTACCACGCCCCATCCAACTCATCACCGAATCCATTACTCTGCAGGTGGGAATGCTGCATTCTGAAAGTATCTCCTTCCATGTTCTGCCTGGACTCTCTCACGCCCTCTTGCTAGGCCTACCTTGGCTCCAGAAACATGCACCCGTTCTTGACTGGCAGACCGGAGAAGTTCTTCGCTGGGGACAGGGCTGCCATAAGACCTGTCTGGTTCCCGTTCATCCCGTCCGTCCTTCTCCTACCCCAGCTAATCTACCTGGACTTCCGATTCCTTATTGGTCTTATGCTGATGTCTTTAATAAAAAGGAGGCAGAGACACTACCCCCTCATAGACCATACGACTGCCCTATCGACCTGTTACCTGGTACTTCTCCTCCCCGTGGGCGTATTTATCCATTATCCGCTGCTGAGACCCGGTCGATGTCCGAATATATTGAGGAGAATCTGGCCAGGGGATTCATCCGGAAATCTACCTCCCCGGCGGGAGCAGGCTTCTTTTTCGTCAAAAAGAAGGACGGCTCTCTCCGTCCCTGTATAGACTATAGAGGCCTTAACCAGATCACGGTGAAGAATAAGTACCCCCTTCCGCTCATTCCGGAGTTATTTGATCGTCTGAGGGGGGCTAGAATCTTCACCAAACTGGACCTCCGTGGGGCGTACAACCTGGTTCGTATCCGTCAGGGGGATGAATGGAAGACGGCATTCAACACCCGGGACGGCCACTATGAATATCTGGTAATGCCCTTTGGCCTCTGTAAAGCTCCTGCCGTCTTTCAAGAGTTGGTCAATGACATCTTCCGGGACCTTCTCTACTCCTGCGTAGTGGTGTACCTGGACGACATCTTGGTCTTCTCTCCGGATCTCCAGACTCACCGGAGGGATGTTCGTCAGGTCCTGCTCAGGCTCAGGCAGAACCATCTCTACGCTAAATATGAGAAGTGCCTCTTTGAGCAGACCTCGCTTCCGTTTCTGGGCTACATTATCTCTCAGACCGGCCTACAAATGGATCCTGAGAAACTGTCTGCCATCGAGAAATGGCCCCGACCAGAGAGGTTGAAGGCTATTCAACGGTTCCTGGGCTTCGCCAACTATTACCGCCTCTTCATCCCGCACTTCTCTTCCCGGACTGCCCCAATTTCCGCGCTCACCCGTAAGGGTACTAATCCCAAAGAGTGGCCGCCCGAAGCAGAGGAGGCCTTTCTTTCCCTAAAACAGGCCTTCTCTTCCGCCCCGGTGCTGCATCGCCCGGACGGCAACAAGCAGTTCTTCCTGGAAGTTGACGCCTCCTCCTCTGGAGCCGGAGCGGTACTTACTCAAAAATCATCTTCCGGGAGAATGGTAACTTGTGGCTTCTTCTCCAAACTCTTCTCCTCTTCTGAGCGCAACTATTCCATAGGAGACCGAGAGTTATTGGCCATCAAGCTGGCGTTGGAGGAGTGGCGTTACCTACTCGAGGAAGCTCTTCATCCGGTAATAATTTACACTGACCACAAGAACTTGGCTTACCTCCAGCATGCCCAGAGACTTAACCCGCGCCAAGCCCGGTGGTCCTTGTTTTTTGCTCGCTTTGATTTTGTTCTTCATTTTCGCCCGGCTGACAAAAACGTCAAAGCAGACGCCTTGTCCCGATCCTTTCTGGTGTCCGATCTCGAGGAAGAACCTAATCATATCATCGATCCCGCCAGAGTAATGCAGGTGGCTCCCGTGAGTCTAAATCGTCTCCTTCCCAGTAAGACGTTTGTTTCAGTACCTGATCGGGAGAAGATCCTACACTGGGGCCATTCGTCTAAACTAGCTGGCCACGCCGGTCAGAAAAAGACCCTCCAGCTTATTGCCCGGCACTATTGGTGGCCTACCCTGCACAAGGACATAATAGACTTTGTTTCTGCCTGTGTGTCCTGCGCCCGCAACAAAGTCCCGAGACATCTGCCAGCCGGACGCCTCCTTCCGCTTCCTGTACCTGCTGCCCCCTGGCAGCAGATAGCAATGGACTTTATAACTGATCTCCCCGTCTCTGCCGGTTGTACGGTCATTTGGGTGGTCGCTGACCGCTTTTCCAAGATGGCTCACTTTATTCCCCTGCCAGGCCTTCCGTCTGCACCCGAGCTGGCTAAAGACTTTATCCGCCACATCTTCCGTCTTCATGGCCTGCCCCTCCACATCGTGTCGGATCGTGGGGTACAGTTCACCTCACGTTTCTGGAGAGCCACTTGTAAACTACTAGACGTCACCCTGGACTTCTCTTCCGCTTACCACCCACAGTCCAATGGTCAAGTGGAGCGGATCAATCAGAACCTGACCAGTTACCTCCGGCACTTCGTTAATGCCCACCATTCTGACTGGGTGGATCTCCTACCATGGGCCGAGTTCTCTTATAATAATCACGAGAGCGAATCCTCCTCCAAATCCCCGTTTTTTGTAGTCTTTGGTCAGCATCCTCGGATTCCTTTTCCTGTCTCCACCTCTGTGGACAACCCGGCTGCGGAATCTCTCGTTAGCAAATTTTCCTCCATATGGGAGAGCACCCGGTCCGCACTCCTTCTGTCATCCGAGCGTATGAAAAGACACGCTGACAAAAAACGCCTGGATCCTCCACAATTTCGTCCAGGAGATAAAGTCTGGCTCTCATCTAAATATGTTCGACTCAAGATACCTTCTTACAAGTTAGGGCCTCGGTTCATCGGTCCTCTGGAGGTCATCAGTCAGATCAACCCGGTGGCCTATAAATTGAAACTCCCGGCCAACTTACGGATCCCTAACTCCTTCCATGTATCTCTCCTCAAACCCGTGGTGCTTAACTCTTTTTCCAAGTCTACAGGTACGCCTCCTGCTCCGGTTTCTGCTGAGGACGAGTTTGAGGTAGAGAACATTCTTGCCACCAAAAGGGTAAGAGGAAAGACCTTTTTTCTGGTAGATTGGAAGGGGTTTGGTCCTGAGGAGAGAACGTGGGAGCCCCGGGAGAACATCCATGCCCCTCTCATCCTAGCTAAATTTCTATCTGGCCTAAAAAAGGGGGGGCCTAAAGGGGAGGGTAATGTAGTGCCGGCGTCCCTTCCCACTGCTAGGCAGGGACGCTGTTCCCCTCACCGCTCTGCTCCATGCCCGGCGTCCCTCTCCCGCTCTGCTGGCAGCGCGCGCTCCTTCCCGGCCACTGTGCTTAGGGCGCGCACGCGCGCCCTCCCTCCCTCTTAAAGGGGCCGCGCGTGCCGTCCTAAGGAGTCCCCGGCCAATGGCCGGAGGACTTTACCATATATAAGGCACCTCCTCCAAAATGGAGGTGCCCGAGCAATGTTGTTGCACCGTTCTACTCTGCTTCAGCCCTCAGGTCCCGTTGCCAGCTACCTGCCAGTTACCTGCCAGATTCCTGCCAGCTTGCTGTCCTAATCCTGCCTGATTTCCTGTTACCTGCCTGCCTGCCTGAGGTCCGACGGTCTGCCTTACAACTCCGGTCAGTCTGTCTAAGGACCAACTTGCCCGCTCACCTGGGAGCGCACATCAGCTACCTGCCTGCTTGCCTGAGGTCCGACGGTCTGCCTTAGAACTCCGGTCAGTCTGTCTATGGACCAGCTTGCCCGCTCACCTGGGAGCGCTTCTCCGCTACCTGCCTGCTTGCCTGCCCGGAGGCTCCGCTGTCACGTGCTGTGACCACCAGCTATTCCAGACTCTTGCCCGCTCACCTGGGAGCGCTTCTCCGCTACCTGCCTGCTTGCCTACCTGGAGGCTCCGCCGTCACGTGCTGTGACCACCTGCTATTCCAGAGACTCTCGCTTGCTCACCTGGGAGCACACATCCTCCATCTGCCTTGCTAGCCTACCTGGAGGTTCAGCCATCACAGGTCGTACCTACCCTTTACCTTGAGACTGCCCCGGTCACTTGCCGTGACCTCCAGCCCGTTCTTCCAGAGACTGCCCCGGTCACTTGCCGTGACCTCCAGCCCGTTCTTCCAGAGACTGCCCTGATCACTTGCCGTGACCTCCTGCCCGTACACCCAGAGACTGTCCCGGTCACCTGCTGTGACTGCCTGCCTGGTCGCCACCCGCTCCCTTACAAGGACCGCTCCCTTGTATAGTAGCCCAGAGGTTCCGCCTCCCAGACCCGTTACACTGTGTTTATTATCTCTCTACTGTGACCTCACTATGTGCATTATCTATATACTGTGACCTCACTATGTGCATTATCTCTGTACTGTGACCTCACTATGTGCATTATCTCTGTACTGTGACATCACTATGTGTATTATCTCTGTAATGTGACTTCACTGTGTTTATTTTCTCTCAACTGTGACCTCACTATGTGCATTATCTCTGCACTGTGACCTCACTATGTGCATTATCTATGTACTGTGACCTCACTATGTGCATTATCTATGTACTGTGACCTCACTATGTGTATTATCTCTGTAATGTGACATCACTGTGCTTATTATCTCTGTACTGTGACCTCACTATGTGGATTATCTCTGTAATGTGACATCACTGTGTTTATTATCTCTGTACTGTGACCTCACTATGTGCATTATCTCTGTAATGTGACGTCACTATTTGCATTATCTCTGTACTGTGACTTCACTATTTGCATTATCTCTGTACTGTGACTTCACTATGCACATTATCTATGTACTGTGACCTCACTATGTGCATTATCTCTGTGCTGTGACATCACTATGTGTATTATCTCTGTAATATGACATCACTGTGTTTATTATCCCTGTACTGTGACATCACTATGTGTATTATCTCTGTAATGTGACATCACTGTGTTTATTATCTCACTACTGTGACCTCACTATTTGCATTATCTCTATACTGTGACATCACTATTTGTATTATCTCTGTAATGTGACATCACTGTGTTTATTATCTCTGTACTGTGACATCACTATGTGTATTATCTCTGTAATGTGACATCACTGTGTTTATTTTCTCTACTGTGACATCACTATGTGTATTATCTCTGTAATGTGACATCACTGTGTTTATTATCTCTGTACTGTGACATCACTATGTGTATTATCTATGTACTGTGACATCACTATGTGTATTATCTCTGTAATGTGACATCACTGTGTTTATTATCTCTACTGTGACATCAATATGTGTATTATCTCTGTAATGTGACTTCACTGTGTTTATTATCTCTGTACTGTGACATCACTATGTGCATTATCTATGTACTGTGACATCACTATGTGTATTATCTCTGTAATGTGACATCACTGTGTTTATTATCTCTACTGTGACATCAATATGTGTATTATCTCTGTAATGTGACTTCACTGTGTTTATTTTCTCTCTACTATGACCTAACTATGTGCATTATCTCTGTACTGTGACCTAACTATGTGCATTATCTCTGTACTGTGACCTCACTATGTGCATTATCTATGTACTGTGACCTCACTATGTGCATTATCTATGTCCTGTGACCTCACTATGTGCATTATCTCTGTACTGTGACATCACTATATGTATTATCTCTGTGACGTGACATCACTGTGCTTATTATCTCTGTACTGTGACATCACTGTGTTTATTCTCTCTCTACTGTGACATCACTATGTGCATTATCTCTGTTCTGTGACCTCACTATGTGCATTATCTCTGTAATGTGACATCACTGTATTTATTATCTCTGTAATGTGACATCACTATGTGCATTATCTCTGTACTGTGACATCACTATGTGTATTATCTCTCTAATGTGACATCACTGTGTTTATTATCTCTGTAATGTGACATCACTATGTGCATTGTCTCTGTGCTGTGACCTCACTATGTGCATTATCTATGTACTGTGACCTCACTATGTGCATTATCTATGTACTGTGACCTCACTATGTGCATTATCTCTGTACTGTGTAGAGATGAGCGTTGTTCTACTCGAACTGTTCGCCAATCTCAAATTTGAGCTGTTTTGGGCGGTGTTCGAGCCGTTCGGCGAACACGAACGATTTGAGAAAAATTCGGCTGTTCGAGGTTATGTTCGATAACTGTTCGTGCACCAAAATCATAACTGGATTTTTTCTCAGTAATGATGAAAATTAATGTTAATACGCAGTTTGAGTGTACAGCGGGGTGGGGGGAGGGGCAGGGGATTGATCTCTGCAGGAATAATGAAGATCTCCATTTTCTTTTCTCTTTCCCGCATTTACAGTGGGGAGGTGCAATCTGTCAGCCTATCAGCAGCGCACACACGGAGCGAAGTGCTTTTTTCACACAAGCAAGGGCATGTGTCATTGGCAGTGTATGTCACATGTCCTTGTCCTATAAGACCAAGCCATTTTCCCCGTCGCCACCATTTTCTCACTGCTGCAGCTGCGTGTTAGACGGCACCGCTGTTGCTGTGTGTGCTATACCTTGTTAATTTCAAGTCAATTTTCGCACAAATCTACAGATAGCTTGGGAGTAGGGAATAGTTGTGATTGCAGTCCTTTTAAGGACTAGGTTACAGCATTTCCTATGACTTTTATCAGGCAGGTCTGTGCTCTTAAATAGATAGATTGTGGGAGTAAAGACTAATTGTAATTGCAGTCCTTTTCAGGACTAGGTTACATCAGTTCCTATCAGTTTTTGCCAGGCAGGTCTGTGCCAGTGCTGTGCAAGTTTTTTTCACAGCATTTGGCTGAATCTAGCAAAGCTAATCCTTTTTGGCCTATTGCAGAGTGTGTTAGTCAGTGGAGTAGCCTATCTGTGTTGCAAGATATACCACCTGTGTATAGAATACCAATTTTTTTACTGCACCTAGTGAAGTAAAATCTTTTGGGCATAGCATCATTCTATTAGTTCATCTATACTGACCTCCATCAGGTTGCAAATTGAATATAATTTTTTTCTGCATCTAGCTCTGAAAAAATATTTGGGCTTCTAGCAGTGTGTGGGACTTGTTCTATTAGTCCATCTATACTGACCTCCATCAGGTTGTAAATTAAAAATAATTTTTATCTGCATCCAGCTCTGAAAAAATATTTGGCCTTCTAGCAGTGTGTGGGACTCATTGTATTAGGCCATCTATACTGACCTCCATCAGGTTGCAAATTAAAAATAATATTTTGTCTGCATCTAGCTCTGAAAAAATATTTGGCCTTCTAGCAGTGTGTGGGACTTTCTCTATTAGTCCATCTATACTGACCTCCATCAGGTTGCAAACTGAATATATTTTTTTTCTGCATCTACCTCTGAAAAAATATTGGGCTTCTAGCTGTGTGTGGGACTTGTTCTATTAATCCATCTATACAGACCTCCATCAGGTTGCAAACTGAATATAATTTTTTTCTGCATCTACCTCTGAAAAAATATTTGGGCTTCTAGCTGTGTGTGGGACTTGTTCTATTAGTCCATCTATACTGACCTCCATCAGGTTGCAAACTGAAAATAATTTTTTGTCTGCATCTAGCTCTGAAAAAATATTTGGCCTTCTAGCAGTGTGTGGGACTTTCTCTATTAGTCCATCTATACTGACCTCCATCAGGTTGCAAATTAAAAATAATTTTTATCTGCATCTACCTCTGAAAAAATATTTGGGCTTCTAGCTGTGTGTGGGACTTGTTCTATTAGTCCATCTATACTGACCTCCATCAGGTTGCAAACTGAATATAATTTTTTTCTGCATCTAGCTCTGAAAAAATATTTGGCCTTCTAGCAGTGTGTGGGACTTTCTCTATTAGTCCATCTATACTGACCTCCATCAGCTTGCAAATTAAAAATAATTTTTATCTGCATCCAGCTCTGAAAAAATATTTGGCCTTCTAGCAGTGTGTGGGACTTTCTCTATTAGTCCATCTATACTGACCTCCATCAGGTTGCAAACTGAATATAATTTTTTTCTGCATCTACCTCTGAAAAAATATTTGGCCTTCTAGCAGTGTGTGGGACTTTCTCTATTAGTCCATCTATACTGACCTCCATCAGGTTGCAAACTGAATATATTTTTTTTCTGCATCTACCTCTGAAAAAATATTTGGGCTTCTAGCTGTGTGTGGGACTTTCTCTATTAGTCCATCTATACTGACCTCCATCAGGTTGCAAATTGAATATAATTTTTTTCTGCATCTAACCCAGCCAATAGTTTTGGCCTAATACCACAGTTTGGCCACTCAGCTCTGCTGGGTTCCCATCCATTGTTTTTTTGTGCAAACAACTCCAGAGTTGTGAATTAGTTAACCACCAAAATGAGTGGAAAAAGGCCTGCTGCTGGTGGAAAGGGGAATAGGCGTGTTGGGAAGGGGAAAAAAGGTTGTGTCCGTGGGGTAGGTGTTAAAGCAACAGTAACATCTGCAGAAGAAAGACCATCTTCCAGCCAAACTAAAATGTCTACTTCTTTTAGCGGACAATGTGATAAGATCCCTTTCTTACGGCCACGCCAATCGCTACAAATTCCAGATGAGGCACAAAAACAGCAGGTGCTTCAACGGATATCAAGTGCTCCTTTAAGTGGGCTCTCCTCCACATCAACTTCAACATCACAAATACTCCAGTCCTCAAAGGTGTCACCCCAATCGCACTTGCTTCCTCACAGCTCCCAAATCTCCAGCTGCCCGTCTGAGTATGAGGTAGAACAGATGGTTGAGTCTGCAGAGCTGTTTACTCATACTATAGCCTGGGAATCAGAGGTCGACTCCAGCGCTTCTGTGAATCCAGACGAGGAAATGATCTGCACTGATGCCCAGAATCTTTATGAATCGGATCCAGGACCAGACGCAGAAGGTTCTGACCATAATGTAGACCCTCATTCCCAAATTGTAACTCCTGTTGGTGGAGACAATGAGGAAGACGATGATGAGACTCAAATACCTGATTGGAGCGACAACTTTAGTTTTTTGTCAGGGCAGGAACAGGTTGGCTCTGAGGACGACGGGTGTGATAACGCAAAGGGTGATGATGATGAGGTTGGAGATTCCACTTACTGTCAACCCACAGTCAGCCAAGAGATGAGGTCAGCAGAGGAGGTGGAGGAAGATGCTAGTGACGACGAGGTCAGGTTGCGCCTTCCTGGACAGAGACGTAGTACTGGAAGCTCGTCAACAACTGCATCCTCAAACACAACTCTGCCTCTCACCACAAGTCGTGGTGGCTCTTCAGGTCGCATGGGTGCTAAGCCTTGCATAGCCTGGGCATTTTTTCAGATCGATAAAGATGACCCAACTCGTGTTATCTGTAACATTTGTCAGCAAAAGCTAAGCAGAGGCCAAAAAATACATAGTTTGAGTACTTCATGCATGAACCGGCACATGGACATGAAGCATAAGTTGCAGTGGGAAGCTCAGTGTGCTACAATGCGGCCTAGCCGGCCGGGCCAACCACCGTCTGCCATATCTTGTGCATCCGCGGCCTCTTCATCCTCTGTGACTGGGGGGACAGCAGTCACACCTGTTTTGGGGCGCAGACCGGCCACCTCTTTACCCGCAATAGCCAGCGTGATTGGCAGGTCATCATTTTCTTTGGAGGTGGTAACACCAGCTGGTGTTGAGCGCTGTCCGACATCGATAGCACCACCTTTGGATCAAGGCAACCTAACATGTCCGCCTGCATCTTCCTCACAGACCGGCAGTTTGCCGGGGACACCCTTATCAACCCCGTCTAAGCACAATAGCCAGCCCTCGGTCCCTCAGATGTGGACAAGTAAAAGACCATTTCCTCCTAGCCATGAGAAAGCTAAGAGGTTGAATTTCACCATCTGCAAGCTCTTGGCTACAGAAATGCTGCCTTTCTGCCTGGTGGACACAGAGGATTTTCGAGACCTTATGTCTTCCGCAGTGCCCCAGTACCAGATGCCCAGTCGGCACTACTTCTCAAAGAAAGGTGTGCCTGCGCTCCACCAGCATGTCGCACACAACATCTCCGCTTCTTTGAGAAACTCTGTGTGTGACAGGGTGCATTTCACCACAGACACTTGGACGAGTAGGCATGGACAGGGGCGTTACATGTCGCTGACTGGGCACTGGGTAACTATGGTGACAGCAGGACAAGGGGCTGCTGTCCAAGTCTTGCCGTCCCCACGAGTTGTGCGTCAATCCTTTTTATGTCAAAGTTCCTCCACTGCTTCTGCCTCCTCAACCTCCTCTCGGTCTTCCACCTGCACCCAAAGCCTGTCTGGTCATGCCACAAGCTTTCTAACTGCGCAGAAGGGATCCTGCACACCTCCTTACTATGCTGGCAGTAGGGCTCAACGTCATCAGGCGGTTTTTACTTTGAAATGTCTGGGAAATGTGAGTCACACAGCTGAGGAGTTGTGGTCAGCTCTGGAGAACCAATTTCATGAATGGTTGTCTCCACTGGACCTGAAACCAGGGAAGGCCGTGTGCGACAATGCTGCAAACCTGGGTGCGGCCCTTCGCCGGGGCAATGTCACACACGTGCCTTGTATGGCTCACGTGTTGAACCTGGTTGTCCAGCAATTTTTAGCCCACTATCCCAGACTAGATGGCCTTCTGCAGAGGGCACGGTCGCTGTGTGCTCACTTCCGCCGTTCGCATCCCGCAGCTCAGCGACTTACATCTCTACAGAAGTCGTTGGGCCTGCCACTTCACCGGCTAAAATGCGATGTGCCTACCCGGTGGAATTCAACTCTGCACATGTTGCAGCGACTGTGGCAGCACCGACAAGCCCTGGTGCAATACGTTCTGACGTATAGCCTGGGCCAACGAGATCCGGAGGTGGGGCAAATCACGCTGGAGGAGTGGTCTCAGATCAGGGACCTATGCACCCTTCTGCACAGTTTTGAAATGGCGACGAAGATGTTTAGTGCTGACGATGCCATTATCAGCATGACTATTCCGGTGATTTACATGCTGGAGCACATGTTAAACAGAATTCGGAGTCAGGTGGTGGCACAAGAGGAGGTGGAGGAAGTAGAGGAGGAGGAGTTGTATGCGGAAGGGCTAACATCTGCAAGGTCCAGACGGTCGGCAGCACCAAGGCGGCAGGCATGTGAGGGTGGGGGAGATGGTTTTACCAGGGCGCATGGTAGCAGCCAAACTAGTGAGGAAGGTGCAGGAGCCCAGGAAGAAGTGGAGGACGAACTGATGGAAGACTCATCAGATGAGGGAGACCTTGATCACATTTCTGTTCTGCGAGGTTGGGGGTAGAGGACAGAGGAAGGAAGCATGATTGTTACCTCGCCACCAACACAACAGGGACTTGGTGCTCCTGGATGCGCAACACACATGAGTGCCTTCTTGCTGCACTACCTGCAACATGACCCTCGAATTGTGAGAATTAGAAATAATCCTGACTACTGGGTTGCCACACTGTTAGATCCCCGGTACAAAAGTAAATTTGCAGAAATTATTCCTGCCATAGAAAGGGATGCACGCATGCAGGAGTATCAGCAGAGACTGTTGCAGAATCTTACATGTGCTTTTCCACAAAACACCAGTGGTGCACGTAGTGAATCTCACAGTTCCAACTTGCCAACCGTGGGACCGTCAAGTGTTCAGCACTCAAACCGTAACAGAACCACAGTATCTGCTGGTAACATCAATTTTGCGGAATCATTTCACCACTTTTTTAGCCCATCCTTTGCAAGGCCACAGGAGACAAGAAGTCTGACACATAGTCAACGCCTAGAGACGATGGTACAGGAGTATCTCCAAGTAAACATTGAAGCCACGACTGTGTCACTAGACCCTTGCTCTTTTTGGGCTTCCAATCTGGATAAATGGCCGGAGCTCGCCACTTACGCCTTGGAGATCTTGTCATGCCCCGCAGCCAGCGTTCTGTCTGAACGTGTGTTCAGCGCTGCTGGTGGTGTGCTGAAAGATAAGCGCACGCGGCTCTCCACTGATAATGTAGACAGACTCACGTTCATAAAGATGAACAAATCATGGATCCGAAACGACTTTTCTACCCCTGTGTCATCCTGGGGAGAGTAAAAGCTTGATGATTGGTTAAATTCACCCTACCAACCGTTTTAAGCTTTCAAATTACTAATCATGTTTATCTGTATCTTGACTGGAAAATAATTTGGGCTTTGTAGCAGTGTGCAGCACTGATCCTATTAGGCCATCTATACTAAGCTCCACCAGATTTAAAATTAATAATAATTTTTAGCTGCATCTGACGCGCCCCCTGGGCCTGTGCTGCTGCTGCTGTGCAGGGGGAATACCCGGAGCCGGATCGCTGGGGGTTGTAGTTCTCCGTGGCGGTGACCCGGTCCGTGCCCAGGGCGGTCAAACCAGTGGCAGTCTATTTGTATTGTAATAAGTGTCCAACTACGCCACCCGTGGATTGCGGTCAGTGGGGACCGCCGCTGCGCTGCCGACCGCTGAGGCTGATGTTGGTTGCGCAGCCGAGTATGGGATAACTCCCCACGGGAGGAGTATTGCCTCAGGGCAGCTAATGTGGAAGATGATGGGAGTGATGGTGTGAGGGTCCCAGTGCTAATGGTGCTGGAGCGGCAAGGAATCACAGAGACGTGTGGTGCAGTTCAGGGTCTTTACTGATGGTACAAGGCAGACCCTCCCGGGAGTACTGGCTAGTATAAGGGGCCTGGTCAGTCTGCGAGCAAGCAGGAGTTCCCCTGGCCAGGTGGAGTTGTAGGCCTCCCCGTTAATCTGCACTCTTCCTGGCTACCTTGCTATCAGCGGTTACAAGTAGCCCACGTCCCTGAGTATACCGTGTGGTGCTCACCCGTATGGCTGGTGACTTGGGGCCTTCTGTTAGCCTCCGCTCCTGGATGGCGGCGCTGGTCCCTTCTCTGTGACTGAGCCTCCGGGCTTCTATGGCCAGAGGACCTGGAATCCCCTGCCGGCTGGTTTCTGCTGCTGGGTGTATATCAGTCCCCACAGCCTCGGACTCCTGTGTCCGGCTTTAGTATCTTCGTCCAGGGCGAACTCTGCTCAGCTCCAGCCCCTGGACTTCTGCTACTGCTCCTCCAGAGCTCCTGATCTCACTTTCCCTCTCCAGACTCAAACTCTGTCTGCAGCTTCACTCTGACTGCTCTAATCCCGCCCCAGACCCAGTTTAAAAGGGCAGATTCCTCCCCTCCCAGGTCTGGGTGGACCGTGTTGCATGCTTAGGGATCCTGACCAGAGAAACCTCCCACTTGCTCTCAGACATAATATCTCTATTACTGTGGCAACCAGACCCCTGGGGTGTCGCATTCTCCCCTAGTAAATTTTAGTACTCCGGGACTAAACACATTTTTTAAAGAAACATAAATACAAGGTATAACAATAACAAGACAACATATTTAC
This sequence comes from Phyllobates terribilis, assembly GCF_046119375.1. Lineage (NCBI taxonomy): Eukaryota > Metazoa > Chordata > Amphibia > Anura > Dendrobatidae > Phyllobates > Phyllobates terribilis. Next base: position 60,110,434 of record NW_027362763.1, read on the forward strand.
AAGAAGCTTTAGTCTGTAAAGGTCACGGCGTTTCCGTGACCGGGTGTCCATATCACCCAAGGTGAAGTTTTAAGGGAAGTAGGGGACCTGTCCAAAGCAAACCCCTTGCGTTGTCCTTGGGCGTGGCTGCAAGGCTGGAGCTAGCTACTTTGGGCCGCCAGTAGGCCACGCCAGACAGGTTTTCTCTTCTGCGGCCATCTTCACAAGAGGCACCAAGGTGCAACTATCTACAAAACTGTTCCGGTTATCCAGTGTCCATAACCTATTAGTCCAAATAAATCTGCAGGGTAACTGAGAAACATAATTAGTAACAGGCAACAAACATAAACCATAAACATTTTTCAATAAACAGTCAACTTTACAGTGCACTGGTTTAGATTCTCCAGTGAGCGGGCATCTGACCTTTAGTGACTCTAGTGGACCTACGGAGCTCACTAACTGGTTCTGCACTACAGGGTGTAGGAGGTGTTATGGGCAAGCTGGGCAGCTTTCTGCGCACTCTTTGGCTCACTAGGGGCACAGCAGGCTCACTACTAGCAGAGGGTTGATCCTCCTGTACTGCTGGTGTGGACTCTTCTGCCTCTTGGGCCGGCTGCTCTTCCAGCTCTACCGGTTCCTCTGTAGGCACTTGCGGAGCTGGCTGGAGAAAGGTGAGGACGGGTACCACGACAGCGCCGTTTACTTGTGTCCAAGACCGGGGGAAGTCTCCGAGTACAGTACTGATCATTTCTTCCCTTTCCTCTGCGGGTTGAGGGTTTTTTTGATCTTCTTCAGGGCTTTGCAGCTGCTCGGGACACTTCTTCAGGTGGTCTCTGGAGACAATGGCTGTGGTTTCTCCTCCATCCTTACTGATTACGCAGATTTTTGGGTTCTCATGGCTTGATGGCAGTACGGTGTACGGGTCTTTCTCCCACTGGTCGTCCAACTTGTGGAGCCGCCTCTTCCTCTTCAAGACCTGCTCTCCAGGTACCAGGGGAACAGCGGGAGCATACTGGTTATAAGCCTTCTCTTGCCTTTCTCTAGCTTGAGACAGACTTCGCTCGACGCTCTCCTGTACTTTCCGATACTGCTGCTGCCGTTCTGTATCCCAGTCTGCCTCTGGCGAGGTGTCCTCAGGCGTCAGGACTCCCATATCCAGGTCAATAGGCAGCTTACCAGGTCTTGCTCTCATTAGGTAAGCCGGGGTACAGTTGGTGGAACCTACAGGGATGTGGTTATACAGGTCCACCAGATCGGGCAGTTTCTCAGGGCACAGACTGCGTTCTTCCAGGGGCAACGTTTTTAGCAGATCTATCACCACCTGGTTCATCTTCTCGCAGAGTCCATTGGTTTGAGGGTGATAGGGCGTTGTTCTTATCTTCTTGCAGCCATACAGGTTGCAGAACTCCTGGAAGACCTCTGCTTCGAAGGCTGGTCCTTGGTCTGTCAACACTTGGTCCGGGTACCCGTGTGGACGGCAGAAGTGCTGCTGGAAGGCTCTAGCTGCTGTTTGAGCCGTTAAGTCCTTGACCGGGACCACCACCAGGAACCGGGAGTAATGATCTACGATTGTGAGGGCGTAGACATACCCAGATCTGCTTGGAGCCAGTTTCACATGGTCCAGGGCTACCAGTTCCAGTGGCTGTCTGGTGATGGTGGGCTGCAAGGGGGTCTTCTGGCTGGCTCGGTCTTTTCTTCTCAGGTGGCACGGGCCACAGTCTCTGCACCACCTCTCGATGGCTCCTCTCATGCCTACCCAGTAGAACCGTTCACGCAACAAGAACTCCAGCTTCTTCCATCCGAAATGCCCTGCTCCATTGTGGTATGCCTCCAGAACCATAGCCGCATCTCGTCTTGGGACCACTACCTGCCAGGTCAACTCATGTGTTCGAGAGTTAAACATTCTCCGGCACAGCTTCTCCCTGTAGAGGAACAGCTTACTTTTCTCCTTCCACAGTTGCTTGGTCTCCTCTGGAGCATCTGGGTCAAGACGGGCATCGGCCTGGGTCAGCATTTCCTTCACCAAATGGACTGCGGGATCACTGTCTTGCGTCTCCGCCCAGTTGTAGTGGGGCAAGGGATTGAACGTCACGGAGCACCTGTCCTTCACACGGTGGGAATACAGGGTAATCCCATGACGGTGGAACGCAGGGAGCTCAACTTCTTCCAGATCTTCTGGATCTTCCCCTACGTCCGGTAAGTTTGGCATTCTAGACAGGGCATCCGCGTTGGCATTTGATCGTCCTACCCGTTATTTGATGGTGAATTCAAAGTTGGACAGGCGGGCCATCCATCTCTGTTCCAGGGCACCGAGCCTTGCAGTGTCCAGGTGTGTCAACGGGTTGTTATCTGTGTACACGGTGAATTTGGAGGAGGCAAGGTAATGCTTGAAACGTTCGGTCACTGCCCACACTACTGCCAGGAACTCCAGCTTGAATGAGCTATAATTCTCAGGGTTCCTCTCCGTGGGCCGTAGCTTTCGGCTGGCGTAAGCGATTACCCGTTCTTTCCCTTGCTGGATCTGGGACAGTACGGCTCCTAGCCCGATGTTGCTTGCGTTCGTGTGGAGGATAAAGGGCTGGCTGTAGTCTGGATATGCCAGGATTTCATCCCCCGTGAGGGCCATCTTCAGCTGGCAGAAGGACTCCTCTTCCAGCTTTTCCCACCTGAAGGGCGGCTTCTGGTTTTTGGCTTTCCGAGATTGACCTATCAGGAGGTCCTGCATAGGGGCTGCCATTTTGGTGAAACCGGGAATGAATCTTTGGTAGTAGCCTACCAACCCGAGGAACTGCCGTACTTCCTTTATGCTGGAGGGTCTTGGCCAGTCCTTAATTACGGTGATCTTATCAGGGTCGGGAGCCACTCCGTCAGCACTCACCACGTGTCCCAGGTACTGCACCTTTGGTTTCAGGAGGTGACACTTGGAGGGTTTCACCTTTAGGCCGTAGTTTGCCAGAGCTACAAACACTTCTGCCAGGTGTTTCAGGTGGTCCTTGTAGGTCTTGGAATAGACAATGACATCATCCAGGTATAACAGGACCGTCTCGAAGTTCCGGTGTCCCAGACAGCATTCCATCAACCGTTGGAAGGTTCCTGGTGCGTTGCAGAGCCCGAACGGCATGCAGTTAAATTCACTGAGACCCATCGGGGTGGTGAATGCGGTCTTCTCCCGGTCCGCCTCTGCTACAGGAACCTGCCAGTACCCGCTAGTGAGATCCAAAGTAGAGAAGAAGTTAGCAGATTTTAATGCAGCTAAGGACTCTTCTATCCTTGGTAACGGGTACGCATCTTTGTGTGTGATACGGTTGACCTTCCTGTAGTCTACACACATTCTCATGGTGTTGTCTTTCTTTTTCACTAAGACTAGTGGAGCTGCCCAGGGGCTACAGCTGTCCCTAATTACCCCAGCCTCCTTCATGTCTCTAAGCATCCCCTTGGCGTGTTGATAGTGTGCAGGGGGTACGGGTCGGTATCTCTCCTTTATGGGAGGATGGTCTCCCGTTGGGATGTGATGTTCTACTCCCTTTACTCGCCCGAAGTCTAGCGGGTGTTTACTAAACACTCTCTCGTACTCTCGAACCACCCGATAGACTCCCTGTTTCTGGTGTGAGGGAGTGGAGTCAGTACCCAAATGCAGTTGCTGACACCAGTCTTCCATTGGTTTCTTAGAGCCGTTACCTTCCTCTGGTTGAGATGGAGGCAAGGGTTCCACGGCCTGTACAGAATTCTGGTTTATGGTGAACAATTTGGCTAGCGTGGCATACCGGGGCAGGTATACTTCTCTCTCCCCGATATTTATGATGCGAACGGGCACCCTCCCATGGCGTACATCGACCACCCCCGTGCTGTCAAAATGGTGGGCCTACTGTCTGAGTAGACGGGTTCTACCATTGCTTGGTAGTCTCTACCTCTTAGACCAATAGCTGCCCGGCACCAAATCATCATCTCACTTTTTGGGGGCATGGCAATAGGGAACCGGTCACACATTCTCACGCTACCTATCTCACCACCAGATAGTTCCACCTGTTGCCGCTTCATCAGTGCCCGGATCTCTTTTTGGAGCACACGCTGCTGGCCAGAACTGGCGTTCTTGGCAACCTGCTGTAAAATGAGAATCACCTCTGCAAGACAATTTTCAATCACAATAGTTCCCAAGGTTATTCTAGGGTGACTCTCATGACGGTCTATGTCCACTATTATCAGTCCTTGTGCCGCCAGTTCGACTTTACCGATCTTAATGGTCACCTCTTTGAATCCCACCTGCGGCACGGGCTGACCATTGCTGGCGATGATACTCAGGTCGTCATCTGGGTAGCGGGTTATGTCCGAGTCATTCCAGTACTGCTTGAAGAGCACGTACGGGATGGTGGTGACCTGTGACCCGGTGTCTAGTAGGGCACTCATAGGAATGCCATCCAGTACCACAGGCAAGATTGGACGTCCCCCTACGTATTTATCACGCCAGTTTGATGGGCCTGATGGTCTTATGCCTGGGGGTTGGCCCTCTACCCCAGGTTGTGCCCGTTTAAATGACAGTACCTTGCCACATGTCCGGGTTGATTGCAGCGGCGGCAGATGGGTCGTCCGTCCTCGTTGTATCTGTCGCTGGGTCTTCCTCTGGCCGGTGGGGTCCTCCTCAGTCGGTGCCACGGGACGTCCTCCGGTCCGGATGCCAGCTGGATCTTTCCTGGAGAAGAGACCTGTAAAGACTGCACAGTTCTGGTTAGCGCAGCAACACTCTTAGTCAGCTCTTGGACCTGATGGTGCAGGTCTGTAGCCGGATCACTGTTTAAAGCCTGCGCATCAGCTCCCACAGGCCCTGCAGACAAGGGCGCCATCTCCTGGTGGTTAGTGATAGCAGGGCGCCTGTGGGTCACAGCGCCACCTGGTGCCGGTTCTCGGAGCACCCGGATGGCTCTGTCCTTGAACTGTGCAAAGTCCAGGTCAGGGTCCTGTAAGGCCATTGCCCGCAACTGGGTTCGGTGGGCATTGCACAGTAGACCCTCAATAAATTGTTCAGTCAACAGCTTATCTTCATTTCCCGCGCTGTCAGGGTCTGCCTGCTTAATGGCTCTCAGGGCCTCTTGTAGGTTTAGAGCATAGTCTCTTATACTCTCATGTGCTCGCTGTTTGCACCCATAAAATCTTAGTTTTATTTCGGCTGAGGTGCGGGTGTCAAATGTGTCTTTCAGCCGGGTTAGTATGTCTCTGACAGTCCTCTTCCTCCCAGGTGGCCAGGACTTTACGTCCCTTTGGGCTGCCCCGATTAATTGGGCCACCAGGATGCTCACTTTTTGCCCTTCTGTGAGGGGGTACACCTGGAAGAGGCTATCCAGTCTTTCTCTAAAGTCATTTAGAGTATGTGACTCCCCTGAGTACTGGGGTAGCCAGGTTGACCCCGGGATATAGGGCATGGTGAATGGCATGACTGCTGCAGCGGTTGCGCTGGCGGTGGCTGTGGCAGTGGAGCTCCCCTCGGTATCCGGCATCCTCCTCCCCCCTAGTGGACCGCGGCCTACCTTGCGATGCTCTTCTTCCGTAGGCCGCGGCTCCGCAGTCGATCGTCGGGGTTGAGGACCTGGCGTCGCGCTCCGATGACGTCAGCGTCGCTCTTCCTTCCTTCCAGGACCTTGCGCAGCGTCAGAGCGTGGGGCGGAGCTTCGGATCTCGCGCGCTTTCGGCGTCCACGCCCCTCTTCTTCCCGTGCGGCGTCCCGAAGATGGCGTCCGAAGGCGGGAAGCAGCTGCGGATGGCGGGAAGAAGGCAGAAGACGGCGGGAAACGGTCCAAGATGGTGTCTGATGGCGGGAATCGGCTCCGGATGGCGGGAAACGACTCCGGAAGGCGGGAAACTTCACCACAGGTAAGTACAAAAGTCTCTTTTTCAGGCACGCAGTACCCGATGGTTGCGGGCACGAAATCCTGCCGACTACGCCAAAGTTGACGCGTCCCCTGGGCCTGTGCTGCTGCTGCTGTGCAGGGGGAATACCCGGAGCCGGATCGCTGGGGGTTGTAGTTCTCCGTGGCGGTGACCCGGTCCGTGCCCAGGGCGGTCAAACCAGTGGCAGTCTATTTGTATTGTAATAAGTGTCCAACTACGCCACCCGTGGATTGCGGTCAGTGGGGACCGCCGCTGCGCTGCCGACCGCTGAGGCTGATGTTGGTTGTGCAGCCGAGTATGGGATAACTCCCCACGGGAGGAGTATTGCCTCAGGGCAGCTAATGTGGAAGATGATGGGAGTGATGGTGTGAGGGTCCCAGTGCTAATGGTGCTGGAGCGGCAAGGAATCACAGAGACGTGTGGTGCAGTTCAGGGTCTTTACTGATGGTACAAGGCAGACCCTCCCGGGAGTACTGGCTAGTATAAGGGGCCTGGTCAGTCTGCGAGCAAGCAGGAGTTCCCCTGGCCAGGTGGAGTTGTAGGCCTCCCCGTTAATCTGCACTCTTCCTGGCTACCTTGCTATCAGCGGTTACAGGTAGCCCACGTCCCTGAGTATACCGTGTGGTGCTCACCCGTATGGCTGGTGACTTGGGGCCTTCTGTTAGCCTCCGCTCCTGGATGGCGGCGCTGGTCCCTTCTCTGTGACTGAGCCTCCGGGCTTCTATGGCCAGAGGACCTGGAATCCCCTGCCGGCTGGTTTCTGCTGCTGGGTGTATATCAGTCCCCACAGCCTCGGACTCCTGTGTCCGGCTTTAGTATCTTCGTCCAGGGCGAACTCTGCTCAGCTCCAGCCCCTGGACTTCTGCTACTGCTCCTCCAGAGCTCCTGATCTCACTTTCCCTCTCCAGACTCTGACTCTGTCTGCAGCTTCACTCTGACTGCTCTAATCCCGCCCCAGACCCAGTTTAAAAGGGCAGATTCCTCCCCTCCCAGGTCTGGGCGGACCGTGTTGCATGCTTAGGGATCCTGACCAGAGAAACCTCCCACTTGCTCTCAGACATAATATCTCTATTACTGTGGCAACCACACCCCTGGGGTGTCGCACATCTAGCCCGGAAAATAATTTTGGGGCTCCGAGATGCGCAAGACACATAAGTGCCTTCTTGCTGCACTACCTGCAACATGACCCTCATATTGTCAGAATTCGAAGTAATCATGACTACTGGGTTGCCACACTCTTAGATCCCCCAAACTTTTCGATCAACCTTTTCATTTTAATAAAGACCAAAAAAATTGGCATTTTTGAAATTATAAGCATTAGCAGGTTATTAGAAACTGAAATCAAACAGTTTTCAACTCAAAACTTTATTCTAGGTGATGTTACATTTTCACATAGGACCCCTTGTTCGAAAGGAGCTTCTGAACTCTCTCGTCCATTGAATTTGTCAGGTTTTGGATGGTTTCTGCTTCAATTGTTTTGCATGAGGACAGAATACCCTCCCAGAGCTGTTGCTTAGATGTGAACTGCCTCCCGCCATCATAGACACTCCTTTTGATGATGCTCCAGAGGTTCTGAATGGGGTAGAGGTCAGGGGAGCATGGGGGTCACACCATAAGTTTGTCCCCTTTTATGCCCATATCAGCCAGAGATGCAGATGTTTTATGTGCAGCATGAGATGGTGCATTATCATGCAAAAAAATGATCTTGCTGTGAAATACATGGTTCTTCTTCTTGAACCATGGCAGGAAGTGCTGTTTGAGAAAATCCACATACATTATGGAGTTCATCTTTACCCCTTCAGGGATCCTAAAGGGGCCGACAATCTCTCTCCCCATGATTCCAGCCCAAAACATTACTCCACCTCCTCCTTGTTGGCGCTGTAGCCGTGTTTGCGTGGGGTGTCCATCAACCAGCCATCCTCCACTCCATCCATCTGGACCATCGAGCGCTGCACGGCACTCATCCGTGAACAAAACAGTTTTGAAATCAGTCTTCATGTAATGTTTGGCCCACTGGAGCCGTTTCTGCTTGTGTGAAGTGGATAGAGGAGGTCGACAGGATGGCATTTGCACAGCTGCAAACCTCTGAAGGACCCTGCATCCTGTTGTTCGGGGGACGTTGGAGGCACCAGCAGCTTCAAAAACTTGTCTGCTGCTATGACAAGGCTTTTTTGCCGCTGCTCTTTTAACCTGACGTAATTGCCTGTAGGAAAGAGTCCTCAATTTGCCCTTATCAGCACGCACACGTGTGTACTGTGAATCAGCTACATACTTCTTGATTGCCAAGACACTTCATCCTGATCATCGCACAATGTTGATTGTAGTCATGCCTTGACCTAAACACTCCACAATTTGTTGCTTCTCAGCAGCCGACACATCCTTTTTCTTTCCCATTTTGGCAGAAAATGTAGGCTGCTTAATAATGTGAGACAGCCTTCTTAAGTAGTCTTGCCTTTCATTGGACACACCTGCCAAACTAATTAGCACAGGTGTCTGCAATTGCTTACAGTGATATAAAGAGCCCTGACACACATCACCATCAATGAGTTTAACTGACAAACAAACAAATTCTTCCCTTATCACTCCTAAACACTTTTTGCATAATAATTTGGAACACAGTGTACATGTGCTTTTCCACAAAACACCAGTGGTTCACGTAGTGAATCTTACAGTTCTAACTTGCCAACCGTGGTCTGTATGGAGTTGTTCAATAAAGGGCCCAAAATTAAGATAACATAGATGGGAGAGGTCTCTATGAATAGGAATTCCTAAGTATTTGATACCCTGTGAGGGCCAGGCAAAGGGAAAGTTGGACTGGATGGAATCCTATATGGATTTGGGGAGGGAGACATCGAGGGCCTCAGACTTCGCTGCATTGATTTTAAAATTTGACCATGTAACAAAGTGATCTATTTCAGCCATAACAGCATGGATGGATATATGTGATTGAGTGATATATACTAGGACATCATCAGCAAATAGAGAGCACTTGTACTCGGTGCCTACCACCTCAATCCACCTAATATTGGGGTTATGACGAATTGATGAGAGCAGGTGCTCTGTCACTAGGATGTATAAGAGAGGGGACAGAGGACATCCCTGCCTTGTCCCATTGGTGATTGTGAAAGGTGATGAAAATGTTCTGATGCACCCCCTGGGCCTTGGGACACCCGGAGCCGGACCCTTTTTGGTGGATGCTGGTGGTTGTAGTCTTCGTGGCGGCGACCCGGTTCCGTGGCTCAGGGTGGTCAAACCAGTGGCGGAACTATTTATGTGGTTTTGATGTTTAAATGTCCGACTACGCCACCCGTGGATTGCGGTCAGAGTGAACCGCCGCTGCAGGGCAGACCGCTGAGGCTGGTGTTGTGGGTGCAGCAGAGCGTAGCATAACTCCCCACGGGAGGAGTATAGCCTCAGGGCAGTGTATGCGGAGGATTGGGGTGATGGTGCAGGGCAGCAGCAGTAATGACACGGAGTCAGTGATGCAGTCCAGGGCCTTTACTCACAGTTCTTATTATCCAGACCACGTCTGCAGGTAACGGCTGCCCACGTCGTACTGTGCTCACCAGGTGAGGGGCTCAGACAACTCCCAGATAACTTTGGAGCGCTTCACAGGACCCCCTTTGTGTGTCCTTTGTCTGGCCTTTCTTACCAACCCTTCTGTCCGGCTGCCTCGGGCCTCCTCTTGGTAACTTGGCGCCAGTTTCCCTGACCCTATGTGCTGCCCTCCTAGCGGTTGTAGCGAGGGGCTGCGCCACATAAAATGTCACAGCCTCCGGTTTCTAGCTGAGGGTCGTTTCCTGCCTCCACTAGTTTCGGGGACTGGTCTCCCCCTTTGGCCTGACCCCTCCACCCAGGTGGATTCGGGCGTGCGGTGGCGAGTCGCCCATCCGCACCCCTGGGATCCCTTCGTTCCTCGTTCCTGGAGCCTTCTCCGCTCCTCTTCCTTCCTTCTCCCTCTTCCAGGCCTGGGCCTCTGTTACTAGGCCCGCCTCCGGAGCAGAGCTCACGCAGAGCCCCTGCTCCCTGCCACTTCTGCTCAGACTTCTCTGCACTGAACTAAGATGGTGCCCACCTTTTATACTTCCTTCTCAATGCACCCAGGAACTGCTTCCTCCCTGCTCCTGCACTACAGGGTTCCCCTTCCTCAGTGTTCCCTCCCACCACTCCAGCCAGGGACAGGGACTGTCGTGCCCATCTCAGGGGCATATTGGTCGCCCTGCCCCACGGCAATGTGGTGTAATGCATGCAGGTGTCGGGTCCTGATCCACACTCCATCCTTACCTGAGAGTGAGATATCACACCTCTGGGTGAGGTGCAATACCTCTGTAGCAACCGAGCCCTCAGGGTGCTACAGTTCCATTTATCTTCAGCCTAGGTGACGTATTGCGATACAGGGCCGTGATTTTGGCTATAAAAGGGTCCCCTAGACCCCTACCCCAAGCTTTTTAAGAGAATCATATATGGCGTGCCAGGAGACTCTATGGAATGCTTTCTCAGCATCCAACGAGAGTATCTAATTACAAATTTTTAACTGCATCTAGCCCAGGAAATACTTTGTGCCTAGTAGCAGTGTCTGCTAGTCAGCGGATTATCCCGGCTGTTAAGCAAGCTACACCACCTGTAGTTTGGACACTTAATTTTTTCAAAGGAAATGCTTCGGGACCACGGGATACTCAGTGAAGAGCATCAGGAGGCACCCCAAGGCATAGGGGCTGGGACTGGCAGTAGGATGCCTTGCGGTGGACAGCCGAGCTCGATCCTTATAAAAGCATTTTAACTGCAGCAGCTTTAGTGGACGCTACTGGAGCTGGAATTACGCGGCTGCTGGCATGAGACTTGCCCTCCAATAGATCCTTGTAAATGGATTTAAAGTGTATTCATTCAAATTAGAGGGACAATTTAAATTAAAAAGCTTAGAGCTGCCTCCACCACAGGGGGGCTCGCTCGACCCACCAGCGGACAGGCACCAGTATTGGGAGAGGGGGGCTGGCCGTCAGGGTTCACCGCGGCTCTGGCACAAACCCGGCGACACGGAGGTGGCACGGGCAGGAGCGGACTGAACGTGTCGGCTTCTCACTTTTTGGATTTTAGAAGGGCATGACATGCCTATATCTGTGTCTCCCCCTCCTTTTACTCCTCCACCTCTTTTCTTTTCGCATGACTATATGTACTTGTCACTTTTCCATGTGTTAGTTGTGTCTTCTGAGCAGTTTGTCAGCTTTTGGACACCTTTGAAGGTGTTTTCTATGTGTTTCTATGTGTTTTTGTTTGCCTGCCATTGGTTTTAACGGTGTTCGAAGGTGTTCGACGAACCGAACCGAACTCGAACACTACGGGGGTGACTCAACACTAGTACTGTGACCTCACTATGTGCATTATCTATGTACTGTGACATCACTATGTGTATTATCTCTGTAATGTGACCTCACTATGTGCATTATCTCTGCACTGTGACCTCACTATGTGCATTATCTATGTACTGTGACATCACTATGTGCATTAACTATGTACTGTGACATCACTATGTGTATTGTCTCTGTAATGTGACCTCACTATGTGCATTATCTATGTACTGTGACATCACTATGTGCATTATCTATGTACTGTGACATCACTATGTGTATTATCTATGTACTGTGACATCACTATGTGTATTATCTCTGTAATGTGACATCACTGTGTTTATTATCTCTGTACTGTGACATCACTATGTGCATTATCTATTTACTGTGTCCTCACTATGTGCATTATCTATGTACTGTGACTTCACTATGTGCATTATCTATGTACTGTGACCTCACTATGTGCATTATCTCTGTAATGTGACATCACTGTGTTTATTATCTCTGTACTGTGACCTCACTATGTGCATTATCTCTGTACTGTGACATCACTATTTGCATTATCTCTATACTGTGACATCACTATGTGCAATATCTATGTAATGTGACATCACTGTGATTATTATCTCTCTACTGTGACCTCACTATTTGCATTATCTCTATACTGTGACATCACTATGTGTATTATCTCTGTAATGTGACATCACTGTGTTTATTATCTCTCTACTGTGACCTCACTATGTGCATTATCTATGTACTGTGACCTCACAATGTGTATTATCTCTGTAATGTGACATCACTGTGTTTATTATCTCTCTACTGTGACCTTACTATGTGCATTATCTATGTACTGTGACCTCACTATGTGCATTATCTATGTACTGTGACCTCACTATGTGCATTATCTCTGTACTGTGACATCACTGTGTATTATCTCTGTAACTTGACATCACTGTGCTTATTATCTCTGTACTGTGACATCACTATGTCCATTATCTCTGTAATGTGACATCACTGTGTTTATTATCTCTGTACTGTGACCTCACTATGTGCATTATCTCTGTACTGTTAACTCACTATGTGCATTATCTATGTAATGTTACCTCAATATGTGTATTATCTCTGTAATGTGACATCACTGTATTTATTATCTCTGTAATGTGACGTCACTATGTGCATTATATTTGTACTGTGACATCACTATGTGCATTATCTATTTACTGTGACCTCACTATGTGCATTATCTATGTACTGTGACATCACCATGTGCGTTATCTATGTACTGTGACCTCACTATGTGCATTATCTATTTACTGTGACCTCACTATGTGCATTATCTCTGTACTGTGACCTCACTATGTGCGTTATCTATGTACTGTGACCTCACTATGTGCATTATCTATGTACTGTGACATCACTATGTGCATTATCTCTGTACTCTGACCTCACTATGTGCATTATCTCTGTACTCTGACCTCACTATGTGCATTATGTATGTACTGTGACCTCACTATGTGTATTATCTCTGTAATGTGACATCACTGTGTTTATAATCTCTGTACTGTGACCTCACTATGTGTTTTATCTCTGTAATGTGACATCACTGTGTTTATTATCTCTCTACTGTGACCTCACTATGTGCATTATCTCTGTACTGTGACCTCACTATGTGCATTATCTATGTAATGTGACCTCACTATGTGTATTATCTCTGTACTGTGACCTCACTATGTGCATTATCTATGTACTGTGACCTCACTATGTGCATTATCTATGTACTGTGACATCACTATGTGCATTATCTCTGTACTGTGACCACACTATGTGCATTATCTATGTACTGTGACCTCACTATGTGCGTTATCTATGTACTGTGACATCACTATGTGCATTATCTCTCTACTGTGACCACACTATTTGAGTTATCTATGCACTGTGACCTCACTATGTGCATTATCTATGTACTGTGACATCACTATGTGCATTATCTATGTACTGTGACATCACTATGTGTATTATCTCTCTAATGTGACATCACTGTGTTTATTATCTCTCTACTGTGACCTCACTATGTGCATTATCTCTGTACTGTGACCTCACTATGTGCATTATCTATGCACTGTGACCTCACTATGTACATTATCTATGTACTGTGACCTCACTATGTGTATTATCTCTGTACTGAGACCTCGCTATGTGCATTATCTATGTACTGTGACCTCACTATGTGCATTATTTATGTACTGTGACATCACTATGTGCATTATCTCTGTACTGTGACCACACTATGTGCATTATCTATGTACTGTGACCTCACTATGTGCGTTATCTATGTACTCTGACATCACTATGTACATTATCTCTCTACTGTGACCACACTATTTGCGTTATCTATGTACTGTGACCTCACTATGTGCATTATCTATGTACTGTGACATCACTATGTGCATGATCTATGTACTGTAACATCACTGTGTTTATTATCTCTCTACTGTGACCTCACTATGTGCATGATCTATGTACTGTGACCTCACTATGTGCATTATCTATGTACTGTGACATCACTATGTGCATTATCTCTGTGCTGTGACATCACTATGTGTATTATCTCTGTAATGTGACATCACTGTGTTTATTATCCCTGTACTGTAACATCACTATGTGTATTATCTCTGTAATGTGACATCACTGTGATTATTATCTCTCTACTGTGACATCACAATGTGCATTATCTCTGTGCTGTGACATCACTATGTGTATTATCTCTGTAATGTGACATCACTATGTTTATTATCTCTGTACTGTGACATCAATATGTGTATTATCTCTGTAATGTGACATCACTGTGTTTATCATCTATGTACTGTGACCTCACTATGTGCATTATCTATGTACTGTGACCTCACTATGTGCATTATCTCTGTACTGTGACCTCACTATGTGCATTATCTATGTAACGTTACCTCACTATGTGTATTATCTCTGCAATGTGACATCACTGTATTTATTATCTCTGTAATGTGACATCACTATGTGCATTATCTCTGTACTGTGACATCACTATGTGCATTATCTCTGTACTGTGACATCACTATGTGCATTATCTATGTACTGTGACATCACTATGTGCATTATCTCTGTACTGTGACCTCGCTATGTGCGTTATCTATGTACTGTGACCTCACTATGTGCATTATCTATGTACTGTGACCTCACTATGTGCATTATCTATGTACTGTGACCTCACTATTTGTATTATCTCTGTAATGTGATATCACTGTGTTTATTATCTCTCTACTGTGACCTCACTATGTGCATTATCTATGTAATGTGACATCACTGTATTTATTATCTCTGTAATGTGACATCACTATGTGCATTATCTCTGTACTGTGACCCCACTACGTGCATTATCTCTGTACTGTGACCTCACTATGTGCATTATCTCTGCACTGTGACCTCACTATGTGCATTATCTCTGTAATGGGACATCACTGTGTTTATTATCTCTCTACTGTGACCTCACTATGTGCATTATCGCTGCAGTGTGACCTCACTATGTGCATTATCTCTGTACTCTGACCTCATTATGCGCATTATCTCTGTAATGTGACATCACTCTGTTTATTATCTATGTACTGTGACTTCACTATTTGTATTATCTCTGTAATGTGACATCACTGTGTTTATTATCTCTGTACTGTGACCTCACTATGTGCATTATCTCTGTACTGTGACCTCACTATGTGCATTATCTATGCAATGTGACCTCAATATGTGCATTATCTATGTACTGTGACATCACTATGTGCATTATCTCTCTAATGTGACATCACTGTGTTTATTATCTCTGTAATGTGACATCACTATGTGCATTATCTCTGTACTGTGACATCACTATGTGCATTATCTATGTACTGTGACCTCACTATGTGCATTATCTATGTAATGTGACCTCACTATGTGTATTATCTCTGTACTGAGACCTCGCTATGTGCATTATCTATGTACTGTGACCTCACTATGTGCATTATCTATGTACTGTGACATCACTATGTGCATTATCTCTGTACTGTGACCACACTATGTGCATTATCTAGGTACTGTGACCTCACTATGTGCATTATCTATGTACTGTGACATCACTATGTGCATTATCTATGTACTTTGACATCACTATGTGTATTATCTCTGTAATGTGACATCACTGTGTTTATTATCTCTCTACTGTGACCTCACTATGTGCATTATCTATGTACTGTGACCTCACTATGTGCATTATCAATGTACTGTGACATCACTATGTGCATTATCTCTGTGCTGTGACATCACTATGTGTATTATCTCTGTAGTGTGACATCACTGTGTTTATTATCTCTCTACTGTGACCTCACTATGTGA
Organism: Phyllobates terribilis; assembly: GCF_046119375.1. Lineage (NCBI taxonomy): Eukaryota > Metazoa > Chordata > Amphibia > Anura > Dendrobatidae > Phyllobates > Phyllobates terribilis. The sequence goes on from NW_027362763.1 coordinate 60,126,039, forward strand.
TTTATCTATGAACTGTGACCTCACTATGTGCATTATCAATGTATTGTGACATCACTATGTGCATTATCTCTGTGCTCTGACATCACTATGTGTATTATCTCTGTAATGTGACATCACTGTGTTCATTATCTCTCTACTGTGACCTCACTATTTGCATTATCTCTGTACTGTGACATCACTATGTGTATTATCTCTGTAATGTGACATCTCTGTGTTTATTTTCTCTCTACTGTGACCTCACTATGTGCATTATCTCTGTACTGTGACCTCACTATGTGCATTATTTATGTACTGTGACCTCACTATGTGCATTATCTCTTTACTGTGACATCACTATGTGTATTGTCTCTGCAACGTGACATCACTGTGTTTATTATCTCTCTACTGTGACCTCACTATGTGCATTATCTCTGTACTGTGACCTCACTATGTGCATTATCTATGTAACGTTACCTCACTATGTGTATTATCTCTGTAATGTGACATCACTGTATTTATTATCTCTGTAATGTGACATCACTATGTGCGTTATCTATGTACTGTGACCTCACTATGTGCATTATCTATGTACTGTGACATCACTATGTGCATTATCTATGTACTGTGACATCACTATGTGTATTATCTCTGTAATGTGACATCACTGTGTTTATTATCTCTCTACTGTGTCCTCACTATGTCCATTATCTCTGTACTGTGACTTCACTATGTGCATTATCTATGTACTGTGACCTCACTATGTGCATTATCTATGTACTGTGACCTCACTATGTGCATTATCTCTGTACTGTGACATCACTATGTATATTATCTCTGTAACGTGACAACACTGTGCTTATTATCTCTGTACTGTGACATCACTATGTCCATTATCTCTGTAATGTGACATCACTGTGTTTATTATCTCTCTACAGTGACCTCACTATGTGCATTATCTCTGTACTGTTACCTCACTATGTGCATTATCTATGTAATGTTACCTCACTATGTGCATTATCTTTGTACTGTGACATCACTATGTGCATTATCTATGTACTGTGACGTCACTATATGCATTATATTTGTACTGTGACATCACTATGTGCATTATCTATTTACTGTGACCTCACTATGTGCATTATCTATGTAATGTGACCTCACTATGTGTATTATCTCTGTACTGTGACCTCACTATGTGCATTATCTATGTACTGTGACCTCACTATGTGCGTTATCTATGTACTGTGACATCACTATGTGCATTATCTCTCTACTGTGACCACACTATTTGCGTTATCTATGTACTGTGACCTCACTATGTGCATTATCTATGTACTGTGACATCACTATGTGCATTATCTATGTACTGTGACATCACTATGTGTATTATCTCTCTAATGTGACATCACTGTGTTTATTATCTCTCTACTGTGACCTCACTATGTGCATTATCTCTGTACTGTGACCTCACTATGTGCATTATCAATGTACTGTGACATCACTATGTGCATTATCTCTGTGCTGTGACATCACTGTGTTTATTATCTCTCTACTGTGACCTCACTATGTGTATTGTCTCTGTAATGTGACATCACTGTGTTTATTATCTCTCTACTGTGACCTCACTATTTGCATTATCTCTATACTGTGACATCACTATGTGTATTATCTCTGTAATGTGACATCACTGTGTTTATTTTCTCTCTACTGTGACCTCACTATGTGCCTTATCTCTGTACTGTGACCTCACTATGTCCATTATCTATGTACTGTGACCTCACTATGTGCATTATGTATGTACTGTGACCTCACTATGTGCATTATCTATGTACTGTGACCTCACTATGTGCATTATCTCTTTACTGTGACATCACTATGTGTATTGTCTCTGTAACGTGACATCACTGTGTTTATTATCTCTCTACTGTGACCTCACTATGTGCATTATCTCTGTACTGTGACCTCACTATGTGCATTATCTATGTAACGTTACCTCACTATGTGTATTATCTCTGTAATGTGACATCACTGTGTGTATTATCCCTGTACTGTAACATCACTATGTGTATTATCTCTGTACTGTGACCTCACTATGTGCATTATCTATGTACTGTGACATCACTATGTCCATTATCTCTGTACTGTGACTTCACTATGTGCATTATCTATGTATTGTGACCTCACTATGTGCATTATCTATGTACTGTGACATCACTATGTTTACTATCCCTGTACTGTAACATCACTATGTGTATTATCTCTGTAATGTGACATCACTGTGTTTATTATCTCTCTACTGTGACATCACTGTGATTATTATCTCTGTACTGTTATCTCACTATGTGCATTATCTATGTACTGTTACCTCACTATGTGCATTATCTCTGTACTGTGACCTCACTATGTGCATTATCTATGTAATGTTACCTCAATATGTGTATTATCTCTGTAATGTGACATCACTGTATTTATTATCTCTGTAATGTGACATCACTATGTGCATTATCTTTGTACTGTGACATCACTATGTGCATTATCTATGTACTGTGACGTCACTATGTGCATTATCTATGTACTGTGACATCACTATGTGCGTTATCTATGTACTGTGACCTCACTATGTGCATTATCTATTTACTGTGATCTCACTTTGTGCATTATCTCTGTATTGTGACCTCACTATGTGCGTTATCTATGTACTGTGACCTCACTATGTGCGTTAGCTATGTACTGTGACCTCACTATGTGCATTATATATGTACTCTGACCTCACTATGTGCATTATCTCTGTACTGTGACCTCACTGTGTTTATTATCTCTCTACTGTGACCTCACTATGTGCATTATCTCTGTACTGTGAAGTCACTATGTGCATTATCTATGTAATGTGACCTCACTATGTGTATTATCTCTGTACTGTGACCTCACTATGTGCATTATCTATGTACTGTGACCTCACTATGTGCATTATCTATGTACTGTGACATCACTATGTGCATTATCTCTGTACTGTGACCACACTATGTGCATTATCTATGTACTGTGACCTCACTTTGTGCGTTATCTATGTACTGTGACATCACTATGTGCATTATCTCTCTACTGTGACCACACTATTTGCGTTATCTATGTACTGTGACCTCACTATGTGCATTATCTATGTACTGTGACATCACTATGTGCATTATCTCTGTAATGTGACATCACTGTATTTATTATCTCTGTAATGTGACTTCACTATGTGCGTTATCTATGTACTGTGACCTCACTATGTGCATTATCTATGTACTGTGACATCACTATGTGCATTATCTACGTACTGTGACATCACTATGTGTATTATCTCTCTAATGTGACTTCACTGTGTTTATTATCTCTCTACTGTGACCTCACTATGTGCATTATCTCTGTACTGGGACCTCACTATGTGCATTATCTCAGTACTGTGACCTCACTATGTGCATTATCTATGTACTGTGACCTCACTATGTGCATTATCTATGTGCTGTGACATCACTATGTGCATTATCTCTGTGCTGTGACATCACTATGTGTATTATCTTTGTAATGTGACATCACTGTGTTTATTATCTCTCTACTGTGACCTCACTATTTGCATTATCTCTATACTGTGACATCACTATGTGTATTATCTCTGTAATGGGACATCACTGTGTTTATTATCTCTCTACTGTGACCTCACTATGTGCATTATGTATGTACTGTGACCTCACTATGTGCATTATCTCTGTACTCTGACCTCACTATGTGCATTATCTCTGTAATATGACATCACTGTCTTTATTATCTCTCTACTGTGACCTCACTATGTGCATTATCTCTGTACTGTGACCTCACTATGTGCATTATCTGTGTACTGTGACCTCACTATGTGCATTATCTATGTACTGTGACCTCACTATGTGCATTATCTATGTACTGTGACATCACTATGTGCATTATCTACGTACTGTGACATCACTATGTGTATTATCTCTGTACTGGGACCTCACTATGTGCATTATCTCAGTACTGTGACCTCACTATGTGCATTATCTATGTACTGTGACCTCACTATGTGCATTATCTATGTGCTGTGACTACACTATGTGCATTATCTCTGTGCTGTGACATCACTGTGTTTATTATCCCTGTACTGTAACATCACTATGTGCATTATCTATGTACTGTGACCTCACTATGTGCATTATCTCTTTACTGTGACATCACTATGTGTATTGTCTCTGTAACGTGACATCACTGTGTTTATTATCTCTCTACTTTGACCTCACTATGTGCATTATCTCTGTACTGTGACCTCACTATGTGCATTATCTATGTAACGTTACCTCACTATGTGTATTATTTCTGTAATGTGACATCACTGTATTTATTATCTCTGTAATGTGACATCACTATGTGCATTATCTCTGTACTGTGACCTCACTATGTGCATTATCTCTGTACTGTGACATCACTATGTGCATTATCTATGTACTGTGACATCACTATGTGCATTATCTCTGTACTGTGACCTCGCTATGTGCGTTATCTATGTACTGTGACCTCACTATGTGCATTATCTATGTACTGTGACATCACTATGTGTATTATCTCTGTAATGTGATATCACTGTATTTATTATCTCTCTACTGTGACCTCACTATGTGCATTATCTATGTAATGTGACATCACTGTATTTATTATCTCTGTAATGTGACATCACTATGTGCTTTATCTTTGTACTGTGACATCACTATGTGCATTATCTATGTACTGTGACGTCACTATGTGCATTATATTTGTACTGTGACATCACTATGTGCATTATCTATTTACTGTGACCTCACTATGTGCATTATCTATGTACTGTGACATCACTATGTGCGTTATCTATGTACTGTGACCTCACTATGTGCATTATCTATTTACTGTGACCTCACTATGTGCATTATCTCTGTACTCTGACCTCACTATGTGCATTATCTATGTACTGTGACATCACTATGTGCATTATCTCTGTACTGTGACCTCACTATGTGCATTATCTATGTACTGTGACATCACTATGTGCATTATCTCTGTACTCTGACCTCACTATGTGCATTATCTCTGTACTCTGACCTCACTATGTGCATTATCTATGTACTGTGACCTCACTATGTGAATTATCTCTGTAATGTGACATCACTGTGTTTATAATCTCTCTACTGTGACCTCACTATGTGCATTATCTCTGTACTGTGACCTCACTATGTGCATTATCTATGTAATGTGACCTCACTATGTGTATTATCTCTGTACTGTGACCTCACTATGTGCATTATCTATGTACTGTGACCTCACTATGTGCATTATCTCTGTGCTGTGACATCACTATGTGCATTATCTCTGTGCTGTGACATCACTGTGTTTATTATCTCTCTACTGTGACCTCACTATGTGCATTATCTCTGTACTGTGACCTCACTATGTGCATTATCAATGTACTGTGACATCACTCTGTGCATTATCTCTGTGCTGTGACATCACTGTGTTTATTATCTCTCTACTGTGACCTCACTATGTACATTATCTCTGTACTGTGACCTCACTATGTGCATTATCAATGTACTTTGACATCACTATGTGAATTATCTCTGTAATGTGACATCACTGTGTTTATAATCTCTGTACTGTGACCTCACTATGTGTTTCATCTCTGTAATGTGACATCACTGTGTTTATTATCTCTCTACTGTGACCTCACTATGTGCATTATCTCTGTACTGTGACCTCACTATGTGCATTATCTATGTAATGTGACCTCACTATGTGTATTATCTCTGTACTGTGACCTCACTATGTGCATTATCTATGTACTGTGACCTCACTATGTGCGTTATCTATGTACTGTGACATCACTATGTGCATTATCTCTCTACTGTGACCACACTATTTGCGTTATCTATGTACTGTGACCTCACTATGTGCATTATCTATGTACTGTGACATCACTATGTGCATTATCTATGTACTGTGACATCACTATGTGTATTATCTCTCTAATGTGACATCACTGTGTTTACTATCTCTCTACTGTGACCTCACTATGTGCATTATCTCTGTACTGTGACCTCACTATGTGCATTATCAATGTACTGTGACATCACTATGTGCATTATCTCTGTGCTGTGACATCACTGTGTTTATTATCTCTCTACTGTGACCTCACTATGTACATTATCTCTGTACTGTGACCTCACTATGTGCATTATCAATGTACTTTGACATCACTATGTGTATTATCTCTGTAATGTGACATCACTGTGTTTATTATCTCTCTACTGTGACCTCACTATTTGCATTATCTCTATACTGTGAGATCACTATGTGTATTATCTCTGTAATGTGACATCACTGTGTTTATTATCTCTGTACTGTGACATCACTATGTGTATTATCTCTGTAATGTGACATCACGTGTTTATTATCTCTCTACTGTGACATCAATATGTGTATTATCTCTGTACTGTGACCTCACTATGTGCATTATCTCTGTACTGTGACCTCACTATGTGCATTATCTATGTACTGTGACCTCACTATGTGCATTATCTCTTTACTGTGACATCACTATGTGTATTGTCTCTGTAACGTGACATCACTGTGTTTATTATCTCCCTACTGTGACCTCACTATGTGCATTATCTCTGTACTGTGACCTAACTATGTGCATTATCTATGTAACGTTACCTCACTATGTGTATTATCTCTGTAATGTGACATCACTGTATTTATTGTCTCTGTAATGTGACATCACTATGAGCATTATCTCTGTACTGTGACCTCACTATGTGCATTATCTCTGTACTGTGACATTACTATATGCATTATCTATGCACTGTGACCTCACTATGTGCATTATCTATGTACTGTGACATCACTATGTGTATTATCTCTGTAATGTGATATCACTGTGTTTATTATCTCTCTACTGTGACCTCACTATGTGCATTATCTCTGTAATGTGACATCACTGTATTTATTAACTCTGTAATGTGACCTCACTATGTGCATTATCTCTGCACTGTGACATCACTATGTGCATTATCTATGTACTGTGACATCACTATGTTCTTTATCTCTGTACTGTGACCTCACTATGTGCGTTATGTATGTACTGTGACCTCACTATGTGCATTATCTATGTACTGTGACCTCACTATGTGTATTATCTCTGTAATGTGACATCACTGTGTTTATTATCTCTCTACTGTGACCTCACTATGTGCATTATCTCTGTACTGTGACCTCACTATGTGCATTATCTATGTAATGTTACCTCACTATGTGTATTATCTCTGTAATGTGACATCACTATGTGCATTATCTCTGTACTGTGGCATCACTATGTGCATTATCTATGTACTGTGACCTCACTATGTGCATTATCTCTGTATTGTGACATCACTATGTGCATTATCTATTTACTGTGACCTCACTATGTGCATTATCTATGTACTGTGACATCACTATGTGCATTATCTCTGTACTGTGACCTCACTATGTGCATTATCTATGTACTGTGACCTCACTATGTGCATTATCTATGTACTGTGACATCACTATGTGCATTATCTATGTACTGTGACATCGCTATGTGTATTATCTCTGTACTGTGACATCACTATGTGCATTATCTATGTACTATGACATCACTATGTGCATTATCTCTGTACTATGACATCACTAGGTGTATTATCTCTGTACTGTGACATCACTATGTGCATTATCTATGTACTGTGACATCACTATGTGTATTATCTCTGTACTGTGACATCACTATGTGCATTATCTATTTACTGTGACCTCACTATGTGCATTATCTATGTACTGTGACATCACTATGTGCATTATCTCTGTACTGTGACCTCACTATGTGCATTATCTATGTACTGTGACCTCACTATGTGCATTATCTATGTACTGTGACATCACTATGTGCATTATCTATGTACTGTGACATCACTATGTGTATTATCTCTGTACTGTGACATCACTATGTGCATTATCTATGTACTATGACATCACTATGTGCATTATCTCTGTACTGTGACCTCACTATGTGCGTTATCTATGTACTGTGACCTCACTATGTGCATTATCTATGTACTGTGATATCACTATGTGTATTATCTCTGTAATGTGATATCACTGTGTTTATTATCTCTCTACTGTGACCTCACTATGTGCATTATCTCTGTAATGTGACATCACTGTATTTATTATCTCTGTAATGTGACATCACTATGTGCATTATCTCTGTACTGTGACCTCACTATGTGCATTATCCCTGTACTGTGACCTCACTATGTGCATTATCTTTGTACTCTGACCTCACTATGTGCATTATCTATGTACTGTAACCTCACTATGTGTATTATCTCTGTAATGTGACACCACTGTGTCTATTATCTCTCTAATGTGACCTCACTATGTGCATTATCTCTGTACTGTGACCTCACTATGTGCATTATCTCTGTAGTGTGACCTCACTATTTGCATTATCTCTGTACTCTGACCTCACTATGTGCATTATCTATGTACTGTGACCTCACTATGTGCATTATCTCAGTAGTGTGACCTCACTATTTGCATTATCTCTGTACTCTGACCTCACTATGTGCATTATCTATGTACTGTGACCTCACTATGTGCATTATCTATGTACTGTGACCTCACTATGTGCATTATCTATGTACTGTGACATCACTATGTGTATTATCTCTGTACTGTGACATCACTATGTGCATTATCTATGTACTGTGACCTCACTATGTGCATTATCTCTGTATTGTGACATCACTATGTGCATTATCTATTTACTGTGACCTCACTATGTGCATTATCTATGTACTGTGACATCACTATGTGCATTATCTCTGTACTGTGACCTCACTATGTGCATTATCTATGTACTGTGACCTCACTATGTGCATTATCTATGTACTGTGACATCACTATGTGCATTATCTATGTACTGTGACATCACTATGTGTATTATCTCTGTACTGTGACATCACTATGTGCATTATCTATGTACTATGACATCACTATGTGCATTATCTCTGTACTGTGACCTCACTATGTGCGTTATCTATGTACTGTGACCTCACTATGTGCATTATCTATGTACTGTGATATCACTATGTGTATTATCTCTGTAATGTGATATCACTGTGTTTATTATCTCTCTACTGTGACCTCACTATGTGCATTATCTCTGTAATGTGACATCAGTGTATTTATTATCTCTGTAATGTGACATCACTATGTGCATTATCTCTGTACTGTGACCTCACTATGTGCATTATCCCTGTACTGTGACCTCACTATGTGCATTATCCCTGTACTGTGACCTCACTATGTGCATTATCTATATACTGTGATATCACTATGTGTATTATCTCTGTAATGTGACACCACTGTGTCTATTATCTCTCTAATGTGACCTCACTATGTGCATTATCTCTGTACTGTGACCTCACTATGTGCATTATCTCTGTAGTGTGACCTCACTATTTGCATTATCTCTGTACTCTGACCTCACTATGTGCATTATCTATGTACTGTGACCTCACTATGTGCATTATCTCAGTAGTGTGACCTCACTATTTGCATTATCTCTGTACTCTGACCTCACTATGTGCATTATCTATGTACTGTGAACTCACTATGTGCATTATCTATGTACTGTAACATCACTATTTGTATTATCCCTGTAATGTGACATCACTGTGTTTATTATCTCTCTACTGTGACCTCACTATGTGCATTATCTTTGTACTGTGACCTCACTATGTGTATTATCTCTGTAATGTGACATCACTGTATTTATTATCTCTGTACTGTGACCTCACTACGTGCATTATCTCTGTACTGTGACCTAACTATGTGCATTATCTATGTAATGTGACCTCACTATGTGTATTATCTCTGTGCTATGACCTCACTATGTGCATTATCTATGTACTGTGACCTCACTATGTGCATTATCTATGTACTGTGACATCACTATGTGCATTATCTATGTACTGTGACCTCACTATGTGCATTATCTCTGTAGTGTGACCTCACTATGTGCATTATCTCTGTACTGTGACCTCACTATGTGCATTATCTATGTAATGTGACCTCACTATGTGCATTATCAATGTGCTGTGACATCACTGTGTTTATTATCTCTCTACTGTGACCTCACTATGTACATTATCTCTGTACTGTGACCTCACTATGTGCATTATCAATGTACTTTGACATCACTATGTGAATTATCTCTGTAATGTGACATCACTGTGTTTATAATCTCTGTACTGTGACCTCACTATGTGTTTTATCTCTGTAATGTGACATCACTGTGTTTATTATCTCTCTACTGTGACCTCACTATGTGCATTATCTCTGTACTGTGACCTCACTATGTGCATTATCTATGTAATGTGACCTCACTATGTGTATTATCTCTGTACTGTGACCTCACTATGTGCATTATCTATGTACTGTGACCTCACTATGTGCGTTATCTATGTACTGTGACATCACTATGTGCATTATCTCTCTACTGTGACCACACTATTTGCGTTATCTATGTACTGTGACCTCACTATGTGCATTATCTAGGTACTGTGACATCACTATGTGCATTATCTATGTACTGTGACATCACTATGTGTATTATCTCTCTAATGTGACATCACTGTGTTTATTATCTCTCTACTGTGACCTCACTATGTGCATTATCTCTGTACTGTGACCTCACTATGTGCATTATCAATGTACTGTGAAATCACTATGTGCATTATCTCTGTGCTGTGACATCACTGTGTTTATTATCTCTCTACTGTGACCTCACTATGTACATTATCTCTGTACTGTGACCTCACTATGTGCATTATCAATGTACTTTGACATCACTATGTGTATTATCTCTGTAATGTGACATCACTGTGTTTATTATCTCTCTACTGTGACCTCACTATTTGCATTATCTCTATACTGTGACATCACTATGTGTATTATCGCTGTAATGTGACATCACTGTGTTTATTATCTCTGTACTGTGACATCACTATGTGTATTATCTCTGTAATGTGACATCACGTGTTTATTATCTCTCTACTGTGACATCAATATGTGTATTATCTCTGTAATGTGACATCTCTGTGTTTATTTTCTCTCTACTGTGACCTCACTATGTGCATTATCTCTGTACTGTGACCTCACTATGTGCATTATCTATGTACTGTGACCTCACTATGTGCATTATCTATGTACTGTGACCTCACTATGTGCATTATCTCTTTACTGTGACATCACTATGTGTATTGTCTCTGTAACGTGACATCACTGTGTTTATTATCTCTCTACTGTGACCTCACTATGTGCATTATCTCTGTACTGTGACCTAACTATGTGCATTATCTATGTAACGTTACCTCACTATGTGTATTATCTCTGTAATGTGACATCACTGTATTTATTGTCTCTGTAATGTGACATCACTATGAGCATTATCTCTGTACTGTGACCTCACTATGTGCATTATCTCTGTACTGTGACATTACTATATGCATTATCTATGTACTGTGACATCACTATGTGCATTATCTATGTACTGTGACTCACTATGTGCATTATCTATGTACTGTGACATCACTATGTGTATTATCTCTGTAATGTGACATCACTGTATTTATTATCTCTGTAATGTGACATCACTATGTGCATTATCTCTGTACTGTGACCCCACTACGTGCAATATCTCTGTACTGTGACCTCACTATGTGCATTATCTCTGTACTGTGACATCACTATGTTCTTTATCTCTGTACTGTGACCTCACTATGTGCGTTATGTATGTACTGTGACCTCACTATGTGCATTATCTATGTACTGTGACCTCACTATGTGTATTATCTCTGTAATGTGACATCACTGTGTTTATTATCTCTCTACTGTGACCTCACTATGTGCATTATCTCTGTACTGTGACCTCACTATGTGCATTATCTCTGTACTGTGACCCCACTACGTGCAATATCTCTGTACTGTGACCTCACTATGTGCATTATCTATGTACTGTGACATCACTATGTTCTTTATCTCTGTACTGTGACCTCACTATGTGCGTTATGTATGTACTGTGACCTCACTATGTGCATTATCTATGTACTGTGACCTCACTATGTGTATTATCTCTGTAATGTGACATCACTGTGTTTATTATCTCTCTACTGTGACCTCACTATGTGCATTATCTCTGTACTGTGACCTCACTATGTGCATTATCTATGTAATGTTACCTCACTATGTGTATTATCTCTGTAATGTGACATCACTGTATTTATTATCTCTGTAATGTGACATCACTATGTGCATTATCTATTTACTGTGACCTCACTATGTGCATTATCTATGTACTGTGACATCACTATGTGCATTATCTCTGTACTGTGACCTCACTATGTGCATTATCTATGTACTGTGACCTCACTATGTGCATTATCTATGTACTGTGACATCACTATGTGCATTATCTATGTACTGTGACATCACTATGTGTATTATCTCTGTACTGTGACATCACTATGTGCATTATCTATGTACTATGACATCACTATGTGCATTATCTCTGTACTGTGACATCACTAGGTGTATTATCTCTGTACTGTGACATCACTATGTGCATTATCTATGTACTGTGACATCACTATGTGTATTATCTCTGTACTGTGACATCACTATGTGCATTATCTATGTACTGTGACCTCACTATGTGCATTATCTCTGTATTGTGACATCACTATGTGCATTATCTATTTACTGTGACCTCACTATGTGCATTATCTATGTACTGTGACATCACTATGTGCATTATCTCTGTACTGTGACCTCACTATGTGCATTATCTATGTACTGTGACCTCACTATGTGCATTATCTATGTACTGTGACATCACTATGTGCATTATCTATGTACTGTGACATCACTATGTGTATTATCTCTGTACTGTGACATCACTATGTGCATTATCTATGTACTATGACATCACTATGTGCATTATCTCTGTACTGTGACCTCACTATGTGCGTTATCTATGTACTGTGACCTCACTATGTGCATTATCTATGTACTGTGATATCACTATGTGTATTATCTCTGTAATGTGATATCACTGTGTTTATTATCTCTCTACTGTGACCTCACTATGTGCATTATCTCTGTAATGTGACATCACTGTATTTATTATCTCTGTAATGTGACATCACTATGTGCATTATCTCTGTACTGTGACCTCACTATGTGCATTATCCCTGTACTGTGACCTCACTATGTGCATTATCTTTGTACTCTGACCTCACTATGTGCATTATCTATGTACTGTAACCTCACTATGTGTATTATCTCTGTAATGTGACACCACTGTGTCTATTATCTCTCTAATGTGACCTCACTATGTGCATTATCTCTGTACTGTGACCTGACTATGTGCATTATCTCTGTAGTGTGACCTCACTATTTGCATTATCTCTGTACTCTGACCTCACTATGTGCATTATCTATGTACTGTGACCTCACTATGTGCATTATCTCAGTAGTGTGACCTCACTATTTGCATTATCTCTGTACTCTGACCTCACTATGTGCATTATCTATGTGCTGTGACCTCACTATGTGCATTATCTATGTACTGTGACCTCACTATGTGCATTATCTATGTACTGTGACATCACTATGTGTATTATCTCTGTACTGTGACATCACTATGTGCATTATCTATGTACTGTGACCTCACTATGTGCATTATCTCTGTATTGTGACATCACTATGTGCATTATCTATTTACTGTGACCTCACTATGTGCATTATCTATGTACTGTGACATCACTATGTGCATTATCTCTGTACTGTGACCTCACTATGTGCATTATCTATGTACTGTGACCTCACTATGTGCATTATCTATGTACTGTGACATCACTATGTGCATTATCTATGTACTGTGACATCACTATGTGTATTATCTCTGTACTGTGACATCACTATGTGCATTATCTATGTACTATGACATCACTATGTGCATTATCTCTGTACTGTGACCTCACTATGTGCGTTATCTATGTACTGTGACCTCACTATGTGCATTATCTATGTACTGTGATATCACTATGTGTATTATCTCTGTAATGTGATATCACTGTGTTTATTATCTCTCTACTGTGACCTCACTATGTGCATTATCTCTGTAATGTGACATCAGTGTATTTATTATCTCTGTAATGTGACATCACTATGTGCATTATCTCTGTACTGTGACCTCACTATGTGCATTATCCCTGTACTGTGACCTCACTATGTGCATTATCTATGTACTGTAACCTCACTATGTGTATTATCTCTGTAATGTGACACCACTGTGTCTATTATCTCTCTAATGTGACCTCACTATGTGCATTATCTCTGTACTGTGACCTCACTATGTGCATTATCTCTGTAGTGTGACCTCACTATTTGGATTATCTCTGTACTCTGACCTCACTATGTGCATTATCTATGTACTGTGACCTCACTATGTGCATTATCTCAGTAGTGTGACCTCACTATTTGCATTATCTCTGTACTCTGACCTCACTATGTGCATTATCTATGTACTGTGACCTCACTATGTGCATTATCTATGTACTGTAACATCACTATTTGCATTATCCCTGTAATGTGACATCACTGTGTTTATTATCTCTCTACTGTGACCTCACTATGTGCATTATCTTTGTACTGTGACCTCACTATGTGTATTATCTCTGTAATGTGACATCACTGTATTTATTATCTCTGTAATGTGACATCACTATGTGCATTATCTCTGTACTGTGACCTCACTACGTGCATTATCTCTGTACTGTGACCTAACTATGTGCATTATCTATGTAATGTGACCTCACTATGTGTATTTTCTCTGTGCTATGACCTCACTATGTGCATTATCTATGTACTGTGACCTCACTATGTGCATTATCTATGTACTGTGACATCACTATGTGCATTATCTATGTACTGTGACCTCACTATGTGCATTATCTCTGTAGTGTGACCTCATTATGTGCATTATCTCTGTACTGTGACCTCACTAGGTGCATTATCTCTGTACTCTGACCTCACTATGTGCATTATCTATGTACTGTGACCTCACTATGTGCATTATCAATGTACTGTGACATCACTATGTGCATTATCTCTGTGCTGTGACATCACTGTGTTTATTATCTCTCTACTGTGACCTCACTATGTACATTATCTCTGTACTGTGACCTCACTATGTGCATTATCAATGTACTTTGACATCACTATGTGAATTATCTCTGTAATGTGACATCACTGTGTTTATAATCTCTGTACTGTGACCTCACTATGTGTTTTATCTCTGTAATGTGACATCACTGTGTTTATTATCTCTCTACTGTGACCTCACTATGTTCATTATCTCTGTACTGTGACCTCACTATGTGCATTATCTATGTAATGTGACCTCACTATGTGTATTATCTCTGTACTGTGACCTCACTATGTGCATTATCTATGTACTGTGACCTCACTATGTGCGTTATCTATGTACTGTGACATCACTATGTGCATTATCTCTCTACTGTGACCACACTATTTGCGTTATCTATGTACTGTGACCTCACTATGTGCATTATCTAGGTACTGTGACATCACTATGTGCATTATCTATGTACTGTGACATCACTATGTGTATTATCTCTCTAATGTGACATCACTGTGTTTATTATCTCTCTACTGTGACCTCACTATGTGCATTATCTCTGTACTGTGACCTCACTATGTGCATTATCAATGTACTGTGACATCACTATGTGCATTATCTCTCTACTGTGACCACACTATTTGCGTTATCTATGTACTGTGACCTCACTATGTGCATTATCTAGGTACTGTGACATCACTATGTGCATTTTCTATGTACTGTGACATCACTATGTGTATTATCTCTCTAATGTGACATCACTGTGTTTATTATCTCTCTACTGTGACCTCACTATGTGCATTATCTCTGTACTGTGACCTCACTATGTGCATTATCAATGTACTGTGACATCACTATGTGCATTATCTCTGTGCTGTGACATCACTGTCTTTATTATCTCTCTACTGTGACCTCACTATGTACATTATCTCTGTACTGTGACCTCACTATGTGCATTATCAATGTACTTTGACATCACTATGTGTATTATCTCTGTAATGTGACATCACTGTGTTTATTATCTCTCTACTGTGACCTCACTATTTGCATTATCTCTGTACTGTGACCTCACTATGTGCATTATCTATGTACTGTGACATCACTATGTGTATTATCTCTGTAATGTGACATCACTGTGTTTATTATCTCTGTACTGTGACATCACTATGTGTATTATCTCTGTAATGTGACATCACGTGTTTATTATCTCTCTACTGTGACATCAATATGTGTATTATCTCTGTAATGTGACATCTCTGTGTTTATTTTCTCTCTACTGTGACCTCACTATGTGCATTATCTCTGTAATGTGACATCACTATGTGCATTATCTCTGTACTGTGACCTCACTATGTGCATTATCTATGTACTGTGACCTCACTATGTGCATTATCTATGTACTGTGACCTCACTATGTGCATTATCTCTTTACTGTGACATCACTATGTGTATTGTCTCTGTAACGTGACATCACTGTGTTTATTATCTCTCTACTGTGACCTCACTATGTGCATTATCTATGTAACGTTACCTCACTATGTGTATTATCTCTGTAATGTGACATCACTGTATTTATTGTCTCTGTAATGTGACATCACTATGAGCATTATCTCTGTACTGTGACCTCACTATGTGCATTATCTCTGTACTGTGACATTACTATATGCATTATCTATGTACTGTGACATCACTATGTGCATTATCTATGTACTGTGACTCACTATGTGCATTATCTATGTACTGTGACATCACTATGTGTATTATCTCTGTAATGTGACATCACTGTGTGCATTATCTCTGTACTGTGACCCCACTACGTGCAATATCTCTGTACTGTGACCTCACTATGTGCATTATCTCTGTACTGTGACCTCACTATGTGCATTATCTATGTATTGTGACCTCACTATGTGCATTATCTATGTACTGTGACCTCACTATGTGTATTATCTCTGTAATGTGACATCACTGTGTTTATTATCTCTCTACTGTGACCTCACTATGTGCATTATCTCTGTACTGTGACCCCACTACGTGCATTATCTATGTACTGTGACATCACTATGTGCATTATCTCTGTACTGTGACCTCACTATGTGCATTATCTATGTACTGTGACCTCACTATGTGCATTATCTATGTACTGTGACATCACTATGTGCATTATCTATGTACTGTGACATCACTATGTGTATTATCTCTGTACTGTGACATCACTATGTGCATTATCTATGTACTATGACATCACTATGTGCATTATCTCTGTACTGTGACATCACTAGGTGTATTATCTCTGTACTGTGACATCACTATGTGCATTATCTATGTACTGTGACATCACTATGTGTATTATCTCTGTACTATGACATCACTATGTGCATTATCTATGTACTGTGACCTCACTATGTGCATTATCTCTGTATTGTGACATCACTATGTGCATTATCTATTTACTGTGACCTCACTATGTGCATTATCTATGTACTGTGACATCACTATGTGCATTATCTCTGTACTGTGACCTCACTATGTGCATTATCTATGTACTGTGACCTCACTATGTGCATTATCTATGTACTGTGACATCACTATGTGCATTATCTATGTACTGTGACATCACTATGTGTATTATCTCTGTACTGTGACATCACTATGTGCATTATCTATGTACTATGACATCACTATGTGCATTATCTCTGTACTGTGACCTCACTATGTGCGTTATCTATGTACTGTGACCTCACTATGTGCATTATCTATGTACTGTGATATCACTATGTGTATTATCTCTGTAATGTGATATCACTGTGTTTATTATCTCTCTACTGTGACCTCACTATGTGCATTATCTCTGTAATGTGACATCACTGTATTTATTATCTCTGTAATGTGACATCACTATGTGCATTATCTCTGTACTGTGACCTCACTATGTGCATTATCCCTGTACTGTGACCTCACTATGTGCATTATCTTTGTACTCTGACCTCACTATGTGCATTATCTATGTACTGTAACCTCACTATGTGTATTATCTCTGTAATGTGACATCACTGTGTCTATTATCTCTCTAATGTGACCTCACTATGTGCATTATCTCTGTACTGTGACCTCACTATGTGCATTATCTCTGTAGTGTGACCTCACTATTTGCATTATCTCTGTACTCTGACCTCACTATGTGCATTATCTATGTACTGTGACCTCACTATGTGCATTATCTATGTACTGTAACATCACTATGTGCATTATCTCTGTAATGTGACATCACTCTATTTATTATCTCTGTAATGTGACATCACTATGTGCATTATCTCTGTACTGTGACCTCACTACGTGCATTATCTCTGTACTGTGACCTAACTATGTGCATTATCTATGTAATGTGACCTCACTATGTGTATTATCTCTGTGCTATGACCTCACTATGTGCATTATCTATGTACTGTGACCTCACTATGTGCATTATCTATGTACTGTGACATCACTATGTGCATTATCTATGTACTGTGACCTCACTATGTGCATTATCTCTGTAGTGTGACCTCACTATGTGCATTATCTCTGTACTGTGACCTCACTATGTGCATTATCTCTGTACTCTGACCTCACTATGTGCATTATCTATGTACTGTGACATCACTATGTGTATTATCTCTGTAATGTGACATCACTCTGTTTATTATCTCTGTACTGTGACCTCACTATTTGTATTATCTCTGTAATGTGACATCACTGTGTTTATTATCTCTCTACTGTGACCTCACTATGTGCATTATCTCTGTACTGTGACCTCACTATGTGCATTATCTATGTAATGTGACCTCACTATGTGTATTATCTCTCTAATGTGACATCACTGTGTTTATTATCTCTGTAATGTGACATCACTATGTGCATTATCTCTGTACTGTGACATCACTATGTGCATTATCTATGTACTATGACATCACTATGTGCATTATCTCTGTACTGTGACATCACTAGGTGTATTATCTCTGTACTGTGACATCACTATGTGCATTATCTATGTACTGTGACATCACTATGTGTATTATCTCTGTACTGTGACATCACTATGTGCATTATCTATGTACTGTGACCTCACTATGTGCATTATCTCTGTATTGTGACATCACTATGTGCATTATCTATTTACTGTGACCTCACTATGTGCATTATCTATGTACTGTGACATCACTATGTGCATTATCTCTGTACTGTGACCTCACTATGTGCATTATCTATGTACTGTGACCTCACTATGTGCATTATCTATGTACTGTGACATCACTATGTGCATTATCTATGTACTGTGACATCACTATGTGTATTATCTCTGTACTGTGACATCACTATGTGCATTATCTATGTACTATGACATCACTATGTGCATTATCTCTGTACTGTGACCTCACTATGTGCGTTATCTATGTACTGTGACCTCACTATGTGCATTATCTATGTACTGTGATATCACTATGTGTATTATCTCTGTAATGTGATATCACTGTGTTTATTATCTCTCTACTGTGACCTCACTATGTGCATTATCTCTGTAATGTGACATCACTGTATTTATTATCTCTGTACTGTGACCTCACTATGTGCATTATCCCTGTACTGTGACCTCACTATGTGCATTATCTTTGTACTCTGACCTCACTATGTGCATTATCTATGTACTGTAACCTCACTATGTGTATTATCTCTGTAATGTGACATCACTGTGTCTATTATCTCTCTAATGTGACCTCACTATGTGCATTATCTCTGTACTGTGACCTCACTATGTGCATTATCTCAGTAGTGTGACCTCACTATTTGCATTATCTCTGTACTCTGACCTCACTATGTGCATTATCTATGTACTGTGACCTCACTATGTGCATTATCTATGTACTGTAACATCACTATTTGTATTATCCCTGTAATGTGACATCACTGTGTTTATTATCTCTCTACTGTGACCTCACTATGTGCATTATCTTTGTACTGTGACCTCACTATGTGTATTATCTCTGTAATGTGACATCACTGTATTTATTATCTCTGTAATGTGACATCACTATGTGCATTATCTCTGTACTGTGACCTCACTACGTGCATTATCTCTGTACTGTGACCTAACTATGTGCATTATCTATGTAATGTGACCTCACTATGTGTATTATCTCTGTGCTATGACCTCACTATGTGCATTATCTATGTACTGTGACCTCACTATGTGCATTATCTATGTACTGTGACATCACTATGTGCATTATCTATGTACTGTGACCTCACTATGTGCATTATCTCTGTAGTGTGACCTCACTATGTGCATTATCTCTGTACTGTGACCTCACTATGTGCATTATCTCTGTACTCTGACCTCACTATGTGCATTATCTATGTACTGTGACATCACTATGTGTATTATCTCTGTAATGTGACATCACTCTGTTTATTATCTCTGTACTGTGACCTCACTATTTGTATTATCTCTGTAATGTGACATCACTGTGTTTATTATCTCTCTACTGTGACCTCACTATGTGCATTATCTCTGTACTGTGACCTCACTATGTGCATTATCTATGTAATGTGACCTCACTATGTGTATTATCTCTCTAATGTGACATCACTGTGTTTATTATCTCTGTAATGTGACATCACTATGTGCATTATCTCTGTACTGTGACATCACTATGTGCATTATCTATGTACTATGACATCACTATGTGCATTATCTCTGTACTGTGACATCACTAGGTGTATTATCTCTGTACTGTGACATCACTATGTGCATTATCTATGTACTGTGACATCACTATGTGTATTATCTCTGTACTGTGACATCACTATGTGCATTATCTATGTACTGTGACCTCACTATGTGCATTATCTCTGTATTGTGACATCACTATGTGCATTATCTATTTACTGTGACCTCACTATGTGCATTATCTATGTACTGTGACATCACTATGTGCATTATCTCTGTACTGTGACCTCACTATGTGCATTATCTATGTACTGTGACCTCACTATGTGCATTATCTATGTACTGTGACATCACTATGTGCATTATCTATGTACTGTGACATCACTATGTGTATTATCTCTGTACTGTGACATCACTATGTGCATTATCTATGTACTATGACATCACTATGTGCATTATCTCTGTACTGTGACCTCACTATGTGCGTTATCTATGTACTGTGACCTCACTATGTGCATTATCTATGTACTGTGATATCACTATGTGTATTATCTCTGTAATGTGATATCACTGTGTTTATTATCTCTCTACTGTGACCTCACTATGTGCATTATCTCTGTAATGTGACATCACTGTATTTATTATCTCTGTACTGTGACCTCACTATGTGCATTATCCCTGTACTGTGACCTCACTATGTGCATTATCTTTGTACTCTGACCTCACTATGTGCATTATCTATGTACTGTAACCTCACTATGTGTATTATCTCTGTAATGTGACATCACTGTGTCTATTATCTCTCTAATGTGACCTCACTATGTGCATTATCTCTGTACTGTGACCTCACTATGTGCATTATCTCAGTAGTGTGACCTCACTATTTGCATTATCTCTGTACTCTGACCTCACTATGTGCATTATCTATGTACTGTGACCTCACTATGTGCATTATCTATGTACTGTAACATCACTATTTGTATTATCCCTGTAATGTGACATCACTGTGTTTATTATCTCTCTACTGTGACCTCACTATGTGCATTATCTTTGTACTGTGACCTCACTATGTGTATTATCTCTGTAATGTGACATCACTGTATTTATTATCTCTGTAATGTGACATCACTATGTGCATTATCTCTGTACTGTGACCTCACTACGTGCATTATCTCTGTACTGTGACCTAACTATGTGCATTATCTATGTAATGTGACCTCACTATGTGTATTATCTCTGTGCTATGACCTCACTATGTGCATTATCTATGTACTGTGACCTCACTATGTGCATTATCTATGTACTGTGACATCACTATGTGCATTATCTATGTACTGTGACCTCACTATGTGCATTATCTCTGTAGTGTGACCTCACTATGTGCATTATCTCTGTACTGTGACCTCACTATGTGCATTATCTCTGTACTCTGACCTCACTATGTGCATTATCTATGTACTGTGACATCACTATGTGTATTATCTCTGTAATGTGACATCACTCTGTTTATTATCTCTGTACTGTGACCTCACTATTTGTATTATCTCTGTAATGTGACATCACTGTGTTTATTATCTCTCTACTGTGACCTCACTATGTGCATTATCTCTGTACTGTGACCTCACTATGTGCATTATCTATGTAATGTGACCTCACTATGTGTATTATCTCTCTAATGTGACATCACTGTGTTTATTATCTCTGTAATGTGACATCACTATGTGCATTATCTCTGTACTGTGACATCACTATGTGCATTATCTATGTACTGTGACCTCACTATGTGCATTATCTCTGTACTGTGACATCACTATGTGCATTATCTCTGTACTGTGACCTCACTATGTGCGTTATCTATGTACTGTGACCTGACTATGTGCATTATCTATGTACTGTGACATCACTATGTGCATGATCTATATACTGTGACATCACTATGTGTATTATCTCTCTAATGTGACATCACTGTGTTTATTATCTCTCTACTGTGACCTCACTATGTGCATTATCTCTGCACTGTGACCTCACTATTTGCATTATCTATGTACTGTGACCTCACTATGTGCATTATCTATGTACTGTGACATCACTATGTGCATTATCTCTGTGCTGTGACATTACTATGTGTATTATCTCTGTAATGTGACATCACTGTGTTTATTATCTCTCTACTGTGACCTCACTATTTGCATTATATCTATACTGTGATATCACTATGTGTGTTATCTTTGTACTGTGACATCACTATGTGCATTATCTATGTATTGTGACCTCACTATGTGCATTATCTCTGTACTGTGACCTCACTATGTGCATTATATATGTACTGTGACCTCACTATGTGCATTATCTATGTAATGTGACATCACTGTGTTTATTTTCTCACTACTGTGACCTCACTATGTGTATTATCTCTGTACTGTGACCTCACTATGTGCATTATATATGTACTGTGACCTCACTATGTGCATTATCTATGTACTGTGACCTCACTATGTGCATTATCTATGTACTGTGACCTCACTATGTGCATTATCTATGTACTGTGACCTCACTATGTGCATTATCTCTGTACTGTGACATCACTATGTGTATTATCTCTGTAACGTGACATCACTGTGCTTATTATCTCTGTACTGTGACATCACTATGTCTATTATCTCTGTAATGTGACATCACTGGGTTTATTATCTCTCTACTGTGACCTCACTATGTGCTTTATCTTTGTACTGTGACATCACTATGTGCATTATCTTTGTACTGTGACCTCACTATGTGCATTATCTCTGTAATGTGACATCACTGTGTTTATTATCTCCCTACTGTGACGTCACTATGTGCATTATCTCTGAACTGTGACCTCACTATGTGCATTATCTATGTAATGTTACCTCACTATGTCTATTATCTCTGTAATGTGACATCACTGTATTTATTATCTCTGTAATGTGACATCACTATGTGCATTATCTCTGTACTGTGACCTCACTATGTGCATTATCTCTGTACTGTGACATCACTATGTGTATTATCTCTTTAACGTGACATCACTGTGCTTATTATCTCTGTACTGTGACATCACTATGTCTATTATCTCTGTAATGTGACATCACTGTGTTTATTATCTCTCTACTGTGACCTCACTATGTGCATTATCTCTGAACTGTGACCTCACTATGTGCATTATCTATGTAATGTTACCTCACTATGTCTATTATCTCTGTAATGTGACATCACTGTATTTATTATCTCTGTAATGTGACATCACTATGTGCATTATCTCTGTACTGTGACCTCACTATGTGCATTATCTAGGTACTGTGACCCCACTATGTGCATTATCTCTGTACTGTGACATCACTATGTGCATTATCTATTTACTGTGACCTCGCTATGTGCATTATCTATGTACTGTGACATCACTATATGCATTATCTCTGTACTCTGACCTCTCTATGTACGTTATCTATGTACTGTGACCTCACTATGTGCATTATCTATGTACTGTGACATCACTATGTGCATTATCTATGTACTGTGACATCACTATGTGTATTATCTCTGTAATGTGACATCACTATGTGTATTTTCTCTGTAACGTGACATCACTGTGCTTATTATCTCTGTACTGTGATATCACTATGTCTATTATCTCTGTAATGTGACATCACTGTGTTTATTATCTCTCTACTGTGACCTCACTATGTGCATTATCTCTGTACTGTGACATCACTATGTGTATTATCTCTGTAATGTGACATCACTGTATTTATTATCTCTGTAATGTGACATCACTATGTGCATTATCTCTGTACTGTGGCATCACTATGTGCATTATCTATGTTCTGTGACCTCTCTATGTGCATTATCTCTGTATTGTGACATCACTATGTGCATTATCTATTTACTGTGACCTCACTATGTGCATTATCTATGTACTGTGACCTCACTATGTGCATTATCTATGTACTGTGACATCACTATGTGCATTATCTATGTACTGTGACATCACTATGTGTATTATCTCTGTACTGTGACATCACTATGTGCATTATCTATGTACTATGACATCACTATGTGCATTATCTCTGTACTGTGACCTCACTATGTGCATTATGTATGTACTGTGACCTCACTATGTGCATTATCTATGTACTGTGACATCACTATGTGTATTATCTCTGTAATGTGATATCACTGTGTTTATTATCTCTCTACTGTGACCTCACTATGTGCATTATCTCTGTAATGTGACATTACTGTATTTATTATCTCTGTAATGTGACATCACTAAGTGCATTATCTCTGTACTTTGACCTCACTATTTGCATTATCTCTGTACTCTGACCTCATTATGTGCATTATCTATGTACTGTGACATCACTATGTTTATTATCTCTGTACTGTGACATCACTGTGTTTATTATCTCTGTACTGTGACCTCACTATGTGCATTATCTCTGTAATGTGACATCACTGTGTTTATTATCTCTCTACTGTGACCTCACTATGTGCATTATCTATGTACTGTGACCTCACTATGTGCATTATCTCTGTAGTTTGACCTCACTATTTGCATTATCTCTGTACTCTGACCTCACTATGTGCATTATCTATGTACTGTGACCTCACTATGTGCATTATCTATGTACTGTGACCTCACTATGTGCATTATCTCAGTAGTGTGACCTCACTATTTGCATTATCTCTGTACTCTGACCTCACTATGTGCATTATCTATGTACTGTGACCTCACTATGTGCATTATCTATGTACTGTAACATCACTATTTGTATTATCCCTGTAATGTGACATCACTGTGTTTATTATCTCTCTACTGTGACCTCACTATGTGCATTATCTCTGTACTCTGACCTCACTATGTGCATTATCTATGTGCTGTGACCTTACTATGTGTATTATCTCTGTAAGGTGACATCACTGTGTTTATTATCTCTCTACTGTGATCTCACTATGTGCATTATCTATGTAATGTGACCTCACTATGTGCATTATCCCTGTGCTATGACCTCACTATGTGCATTATCTATGTACTGTGACCTCACTATGTGCATTATCTATGTACTGTGACATAACTATGTGCATTATCTATGTACTGTGACATCACTATGTGCATTATCTCTGTAGTGTGACCTCACTATGTGCATTATCTCTGTACTCTGACATCACTATGTGTATTATCTCTGTAATGTGACATCACTCTGTTTATTATCTCTGTACTGTGACCTCACTATTTGTATTATCTCTGTAATGTGACATCACTGTGTTTATTATCTCTCTACTGTGACCTCACTATGTGCATTATCTCTGTACTGTGACCTCACTATGTGCATTATCTATGTAATGTGACCTCACTATGTGCATTATCTATGTACTGTGACATCACTATGTGCGTTATCTCTGTACTGTGACATCACTATGTGCGTTATCTCTGTACTGTGACATCACTATGTGCGTTATCTATGTACTGTGACCTCACTATGTGCATTATCTATGTACTGTGACATCACTATGTGCATTATCTCTGTACTGTGACCTCACTATATGCGTTATCTATGTACTGTGACCTGACTATGTGAATTATCTATGTACTGTGACATCACTATGTGCATGATCTATATACTGTGACATCACTATGTGTATTTTCTCTCTAATGTGACATCACTGTGTTTATTATCTCCCTACTGTGACCTCACTATGTGCATTATCTTTGTACTGTGACCTCACTATGTGCATTATCTATGTACTGTGACCTCACTATGTGCATTATCTATGTACTGTGACATCACTATGTTCATTATCTCTGTGCTGTGACATTACTATGTGTATTATCTCTGTAACGTGACATCACTGTGCTTATTTTCTCACTACTGTGACCTCACTATGTCCATTATCTCTGTACTGTGACCTCACTATGTGCATTATCTATGTACTGTGACCTCATTATGTGCATTATCTCTGTACTGTGACATCACTATGTGTATTATCTCTGTAACGTGACATCACTGTGCTTATTATCTCTGTACTGTGACATCACTATGTCTATTATCTCTGTAATGTGACATCACTGTGTTTATTATCTCTCTACTGTGACCTCACTATGTGCATTATCTATGTACTGTGACCTCACTATGTGCATTATCTCTGTACTGTGACATCACTATATGCATTATCTCTGTACTGTGACCTCTCTATGTGAGTTATCTATGTTCTGTGACCTCACTATGTGCATTATCTATGTACTGTGATATCACTATGTGCATTATCTATGTACTGTGACCTCACTATGTGTATTATCTCTGTAATGTGACATCACTGTGTTTATTTTCTCTCTAATTTGACCTCACTATGTGCATTATCTCTGTACTGTGACCTCACTATGTGCATTATCTATGTACTGTGACCTCACTATGTGCATTATCTCTGTACTGTGACCTCACTATGTGCATTATCGCTGTACTGTGACATCACTATGTGTATTATCTCTGTAATGTGACATCACTGTATTTATTATCTCTGTAATGTGACCTCACTATGTGCATTATCTATTTACTGTGACCTCACTATGTTCATTATCTATGTACTGTAACCTCACTATGTGTATTATCTCTATAATGTGACATCACTGTGTTTATAATCTCTGTACTCTGACCTCACTATGTGCATTATCTATGTACTTTGACCTCACTATGTGTATTATCTCTGCAATGTGACATCACTATGTGCATTATCTCTGTACTGTGACCTCACTACGTGCATTATCTCTGTACTCTGACCTCACTATGTGCATTATCTATGTACTGTGACATCACTATTTGTATTATCTCTGTAATGTGACATCACTGTGATTATTATCTCTCTACGGTGACCTCACTATGTGCATTATCTCTGTACTGTGACCCCACTATGTGCATTATCTATGTACTGTGACCTCACTATGTGCATTATCTATGTACTGTGACCTCACTATGTGCATTATCTCAGTAGTGTGACCTCACTATTTGCATTATCTCTGTACTTTGACCTCACTATGTGCATTATCTATGTACTTTGACCTCACTATGTGCATTATCTATGCAATGTGACCTCACTATTTGCATTATCTATGTACTGTGACCTCACTACGTGCATTATCTCTGTACTCTGACCTCACTATGTGCATTATCTATGTACTGTGACATCACTATTTGTATTATCCCTGTAATGTGACATCACTGTGTTTATTATCTCTCTACGGTGACCTCACTATGTGCATTATCTCTGTACTCTGACCTCACTATGTGCATTATCTCTGTACTGTGACCTCACTATGTGTATTATCTCTGTACTGTGACCTCACTATGTGTATTATCTCTGCAATGTGACATCACTATGTGCATTATCTCTGTACTGTGACCTCACTACGTGCATTATCTCTGTACTCTGACCTCACTATGTGCATTATCTATGTACTGTGACATCACTATTTGTATTATCCCTGTAATGTGACATCACTGTGTTTATTATCTCTCTACGGTGACCTCACTATGTGCATTATCTC
This sequence comes from Phyllobates terribilis, assembly GCF_046119375.1. NCBI lineage: Eukaryota > Metazoa > Chordata > Amphibia > Anura > Dendrobatidae > Phyllobates > Phyllobates terribilis. Next base: position 60,154,593 of record NW_027362763.1, read on the forward strand.
TGTACTCTGACCTCACTATGTGCATTATCTCTGTACTGTGACCTCACTATGTGTGTTATCTCTGTAATGTGACATCACTGTATTTATTATCTCTGTAATGTGACATCACTATGTGCATTATCTCTGTACTGTGACCTCACTACGTGCATTATCTCTGTACTCTGACCTCACTATGTGCATTATCTATGTACTGTGACCTCACTATGTGTATTATCTCTGTAATGTGACATCACTGTGTGCATTATCTCTGTACCGTGACCTCACTATGTACATTATCTCTGTACTCTGACCTCACTATGTGCATTATCTATGTACTGTGACCTCACTATGTGCATTATCTATGTAATGTGACCTCACTATGTGTATTATCTCTGTGCTATGACCTCACTATGTGCATTATCTATGTACTGTGACCTCACTATGTGCATTATCTATGTACTGTGACATCACTATGTGCATTATCTATGTACTGTGACATCACTATGTGCATTATCTCTCTACTGTGACCACACTATTTGCGTTATCTATGTACTGTGACCTCACTATGTGCATTACCTCTGTAGTGTGACCTCACTATGTGCATTATCTCTGTACTCTGACCTCACTATGTGCATTATCTATGTACTGTGACCTCACTATTTGTATTATCTCTGTAATGTGACATCACTGTGTTTATTATCTCTCTACTGTGACCTCACTATGTGCATTATCTCTGTACTGTGACCTCACTATGTGCATTATCTATGTAATGTGACCTCACTATGTGTATTATCTCTGTAATGTGACATCACTGTGTTTATTATCTCTGTAATGTGACATCACTATGTGCATTATCTCTGTACTGTGACATCACTATGTGCATTATCTATGTACTGTGACCTCACTATGTGCATTATCTATGTACTGTGACATCACTATGTGCATTATCTCTGTACTGTGACCTCACTATGTGCGTTATCTATGTACTGTGACCTGACTATGTGCATTATCTATGTACTGTGACATCACTATGTGCATGATCTATGCACTGTGATATCACTATGTGTATTATCTCTCTAATGTGACATCACTGTGTTTATTATCTCTCTACTGTGACCTCACTATGTGCATTATCTCTGTACTGTGACCTCACTATGTGCATTATCTATGTACTGTGACCTTACTATGTGCATTATCTATGTAATGTGACATCACTATGTGCATTACCTCTGTGCTGTGACATCACTATGTGTGTTATCTCTGTAATGTGACATCACTGTGTTTATTATCTCTCTACTGTGACCTCACTATTTGCATTATCTCTATACTGTGACATCACTATGTGTGTTATCTCTGTAATGTGACATCACTGTGTTTATTATCTCTGTACTGTGACATCACTATGTGTATTATCTCTGTAATGTGACATCACTGTGTTTATTTTCTCACTACTGTGACCTCACTATGTGCATTATCTCTGTACTGTGACCTCACTATGTGCATTATATATGTACTATGACCTCACTATGTGCATTATCTATGTACTGTGACCTCACTATGTGCATTATCTATGTACTGTGACCTCACTATGTGCATTATCTCTGTAACGTGACATCACTGTGCTTATTATCTCTGTACTGTGACATCACTATGTCTATTATCTCTGTAATGTGACATCACTGTGTTTATTATCTCTCTACTGTGACCTCACTATGTGCATTATCTCTGAACTGTGACATCACTATGTGTATTATCTCTGTAATGTGACATCACTGTATTTATTATCTCTGTAATGTGACATCACTATGTGCATTATCTCTGTACTGTGACATCACTATGTGCATTATCTATGTACTGTGACCTCACTATGTGCATTATCTCTGGACTGTGACATCACTATGTGCATTATCTATTTACTGTGACCTCACTATGTGCATTATCTATGTGCTGTGACATCGCTATATGCATTATCTCTGTACTGTGACCTCTCTATTTGCGTTATCTATGTACTGTGAAATCACTATGTGCATTATCTATGTACTCTGACCTCACTATGTGTATTATCTCTGTAATGTGACATCACTGTGTTTATTATCTCTCTACTGTGACCTCACTATGTGCATTATCTCTGTACTGTGACCTCACTATGTGCATTATCTATGTAATGTGACCTCACTATGTGTATTATCTCTGTACTGTGACCTCACTATGTGCATTATCTATGTACTGTGACCTCACTATGTGCATTATCTATGTACTGTGACATCACTATGTGCATTATCTCTGTACTGTGACCACACTATGTGCATTATCTATGTACTGTGACCTCACTATGTTTGTTATCTATGTACTGTGACATCACTATGTGCATTATCTCTGTACTGTGACCACACTATTTGCGTTATCTATGTACTGTGACCTCACTATGTGCATTATCTATGTACTGTGACATCACTATGTGCATTATCTATGTACTGTGACCTCACTATGTGTATTATCTCTGTAATGTGACATCACTGTGTTTATTATCTCTCTACTGTGACCTCACTATTTGCATTATCTCTATACTGTCACATCACTATGTGCATTATCTATGTACTGTGACATCACTATGTATATTATCTCTGTAATGTGACATCACTGTGTTTATTTTCTCTCTACTTTGACCTCACTATGTGTGTTATCTCTGTACTGTGACATCACTATGTGCATTATCTCTGTAATGTGACATCACTGTGTTTATTTTCTCTCTACTTTGACCTCACTATGTGCATTATCTATGTACTGTGACCTCACTATGTGCATTATCTATGTACTGTGACCTCACTATATGCATTATCTCTGTACTGTGACCTCACTATGTGCATTATCTCTGTACTGTGACATTACTGTGCTTATTATCTCTACTTTGACATCAATATGTGTATTATCTCTGTAATGTGACATCACTGTGTTTATTTTCTCTCTACTTTGACCTCACTATGTGCATTATCTCTGTACTGTGACCTCACTATGTGCATTATCTCTGTACTGTGACATTACTGTGCTTATTATCTCTACTTTGACATCAATATGTGTATTATCTCTGTAATGTGACATCACTGTGTTTATTTTCTCTCTACTTTGACATCACTATGTGCATTATCTCTGTACTGTGACCTCACTATGTGCATTATCTCTGTACTGTGACATCACTATGTGTATTATCTCTGTAATGTGACATCACTGTATTTATTATCTCTGTAATGTGACATCACTATGTGCATTATCTTTGTACTGTGACATCACTATGTGCATTATCTATGTACTGTGACGTCATTATGTGCATTATATTTGTACTGTGACATCACTATGTGCATTATCTATTTACTGTGACCTCACTATGTGCATTATCTATGTACTGTAACATCACTATGTGCATTATCTCTGTACTCTGACCTCACTATGTGCATTATCTCTGTACTCTGACCTCACTATGTTCATTATCTCTATAATGTGACATCACTGTGTTTATAATCTCTGTACTGTGACCTCACTATGTGCATTATCTATGTACTGTGACCTCACTATGTTTATTATCTCTGTACTGTGACCTCACTATGTGCATCATCTCTGCACTGTGACCTCACTATGTGCATTATCTCTGTACTCTGACCTCACTATGTGCATTATCTCTGTACTCTGACCTCACTATGTGCATTATCTATGTACTGTGACCTCACTATGTTTATTATCTCTGTACTGTGACCTCACTATGTGCATTATATATGTACTGTGACCTCACTATGTGCATTATCTATGTACTGTGACCTCACTATGTGCATTATCTCTGCACTGTGACCTCACTATGTGCATTATCTCTGTACTCTGACCTCACTATGTGCATTATCTCTGTACTCTGACCTCACTATGTGCATTATCTATGTCCTGTGACCTCACTATGTGCATTATCTCTGTACTGTGACATCACTATATGTATTATCTCTGTGACGTGACATCACTGTGCCTATTATCTCTGTACTGTGACATCACTGTGTTTATTCTCTCTCTACTGTGACATCACTATGTGCATTATCTCTGTTCTGTGACCTCACTATGTGCATTATCTCTGTAATGTGACATCACTGTATTTATTATCTCTGTAATGTGACATCACTATGTGCATTATCTCTGTACTGTGACATCACTATGTGTATTATCTCTCTAATGTGACATCACTGTGTTTATTATCTCTGTAATGTGACATCACTATGTGCATTGTCTCTGTGCTGTGACCTCACTATGTGCATTATCTATGTACTGTGACCTCACTATGTGCATTATCTATGTACTGTGACCTCACTATGTGCATCATCTCTGCACTGTGACCTCACTATGTGCATTATCTCTGTACTCTGACCTCACTATGTGCATTATCTCTGTACTCTGACCTCACTATGTGCATTATCTATGTACTGTGACCTCACTATGTTTATTATCTCTGTACTGTGACCTCACTATGTGCATTATATATGTACTGTGACCTCACTATGTGCATTATCTATGTACTGTGACCTCACTATGTGCATCATCTCTGCACTGTGACCTCACTATGTGCATTATCTCTGTACTCTGACCTCACTATGTGCATTATCTCTGTACTCTGACCTCACTATGTGCATTATCTATGTCCTGTGACCTCACTATGTGCATTATCTCTGTACTGTGACATCACTATATGTATTATCTCTGTGACGTGACATCACTGTGCCTATTATCTCTGTACTGTGACATCACTGTGTTTATTCTCTCTCTACTGTGACATCACTATGTGCATTATCTCTGTTCTGTGACCTCACTATGTGCATTATCTCTGTAATGTGACATCACTGTATTTATTATCTCTGTAATGTGACATCACTATGTGCATTATCTCTGTACTGTGACATCACTATGTGTATTATCTCTCTAATGTGACATCACTGTGTTTATTATCTCTGTAATGTGACATCACTATGTGCATTGTCTCTGTGCTGTGACCTCACTATGTGCATTATCTATGTACTGTGACCTCACTATGTGCATTATCTATGTACTGTGACCTCACTATGTGCATTATCTCTGTACTGTGTAGAGATGAGCGTTGTTCTACTCGAACTGTTCGCCAATCTCAAATTCGAGCTGTTTTGGGCGGTGTTCGAGCCGTTCGGCGAACACGAACGATTTGAGAAAAATTCGGCTGTTCGAGGTTATGTTCGATAACTGTTCGTGCACCAAAATCATAACTGGATTTTTTCTCAGTAATGATGAAAAGTAATGTTAATACGCAGTTTGAGTGTACAGCGGGGCGGGGGGAGGGGCAGGGGATGGATCTCTGCAGGAACAATGAAGATCTCCATTTTTTTTTCTCTTTCCCGCATTTGCATTGGAGGTGCAATCTGTCAGCCTATCAGCAGCGCACACACGGAGCGAAGTGCTTTTTTTCACACAAGCAAGGGCATGTGTCATTGGCAGTGTATGTCACATGTCCTTGCCCTATAAGACCAAGCCATTTTCCCCGTTGCCACCATTTTCTCACTGCTGCAGCTGCGTGTTAGACGGCACCGCTGTTGCTGTGTGCGCTATACCTTGTTAATTTCAAGCCAATTTTCGCACAAATCTACAGATAGCTTGGGAGTAGGGAATAGTTGTGATTGCAGTCCTTTTAAGGACTAGGTTACAGCATTTCCTATGACTTTTATCAGGCAGGTCTGTGCTCTTAAATAGATAGATTGTGGGAGTAAAGACTAATTGTAATTGCAGTCCTTTTCAGGACTAGGTTACATCAGTTCCTATCAGTTTTTGCCAGGCAGGTCTGTGCCAGTGCTGTGCAAGTTTTTTTCACAGCATTTGGCTGAATCTAGCAAAGCTAATCCTTTTTGACCTATTGCAGAGTGTGTTAGTCAGTGGAGTAGCCTATCTGTGTTGCAAGATATACCACCTGTGTATAGAATACCAATTTTTTTACTGCACCTAGTGAAGTAAAATCTTTTGGGCATAGCATCATTCTATTAGTCCATCTATACTGACCTCCATCAGGTTGCAAATTAAAAATAATTTTTATCTGCATCTACCTCTGAAAAAATATTTGGCCTTCTAGCAGTGTGTGGGACTTTCTCTATTAGTCCATCTATACTGACCTCCATCAGGTTGCAAACTGAATATATTTTTTTCTGCATCTACCTCTGAAAAAATATTTGGGCTTCTAGCTGTGTGTGGGACTTGTTGTATTAGTCCATCTATACTGACCTCCATCAGGTTGCAAATTATATATAATTTTTTTCTGCATCTAACCCAGCCAATAGTTTTGGCCTAATACCACAGTTTGGCCACTCAGTTCTGCTCGGTTCCCATCCATTGTTTTTTTGCGCAAACAACTCCAGAGTTGTGAATTAGTTAACCACCAAAATGAGTGGAAAAAGGCCTGCTGCTGGTGGAAAGGGGAATAGGCGTGTTGGGAAGGGGAAAAAAGGTTGTGTCCGTGGGGTAGGTGCAGAAGAAAGACCATCTTCCAGCCAAACTAAAATGTCTACTTCTTTTAGCGGACAATGTGATAAGATCCCTTTCTTACGGCCACGCCAATCGCTACAAATTCCAGATGAGGCACAAAAACAGCAGGTGCTTCAACGGATATCAAGTGCTCCTTTAAGTGGGCTCTCCTCCACATCAACTTCAACATCACAAATACTCCAGTCCTCAAAGGTGTCACCCCAATCGCACTTGCTTCCTCACAGCTCCCAAATCTCCAGCTGCCCGTCTGAGTATGAGGTAGAACAGATGGTTGAGTCTGCAGAGCTGTTTACTCATACTATAGCCTGGGAATCAGAGGTCGACTCCAGCGCTTCTGTGAATCCAGACGAGGAAATGATCTGCATTGATGCCCAGAATCTTTATGAGTCGGATCCAGGACCAGACGCAGAAGGTTCTGACCATATTGTAGACCCTCATTCCCAAACTGTAACTCCTGTTGGTGGAGACAATGATGAAGACGATGATGAGACTCAAATACCTGATTGGAGCGACAACTTTAGTTTTTTGTCAGGGCAGGAACAGGTTGGCTCTGAGGACGACGGGTGTGATAACGCAAAGGGTGATGATGATGAGGTTGGAGATCCCACTTACTGTCAACCCACAGTCAGCCAAGAGATGAGGTCAGCAGAGGAGGTGGAGGAAGATGCTAGTGACGACGAGGTCAGGTTGTGCCTTCCTGGACAGAGACGTAGTACTGGAAGCACGTCAACAACTGCATCCTCAAACACAACTCTGCCTCTGACCACAAGTCGTGGTGGCTCTTCAGGTCGCATGGGTGCTAAGCCTTGCATAGCCTGGGCATTTTTTCAGATCGATAAAGATGACCCAACTCGTGTTATCTGTAACATTTGTCAGCAAAATCTAAGTAGAGGCCAAAAAATACATAGTTTGAGTACTTCATGCATGAACCGGCACATGGACATGAAGCATAAGTTGCAGTGGGAAGCTCACTGTGCTACAATGCGGCCTAGCCGGCCGGGCCAACCACCGTCTGCCATATCTTGTGCATCCGCGGCCTCTTCATCCTCTGTGACTGGGGGGCAGCAGTCACACCTGTTTTGGGGTGCAGACCTGCCACCTCTTTACCCGCAACAGCCAGCGTGATTGGCAGGTCATCATTTTCTTTGGAGGTGGTAACACCAGCTGGTGTTGAGCGCTGTCCGACATTGATAGCACCACCTTTGGATCAAGGCAACCTAACATGTCCGCCTGCATCTTCCTCACAGGCCGGCAGTTTGCCGGGGACACCCTTATCAACCCCGTCTAAGCACAATAGCCAGCCCTCGGTCCCTCAGATGTGGACAAGTAAAAGACCATTTCCTCCTAGCCATGAGAAAGCTAAGAGGTTGAATTTCACCATCTGCAAGCTCTTGGCTACAGAAATGCTGCCTTTCCGCCTGGTGGACACAGAGGATTTTCGAGACCTTATGTCCGTCGCAGTGCCCCAGTACCAGATGCCCAGTCGGCACTACTTCTCAAAGAAAGGTGTGCCTGCGCTCCACCAGCATGTCGCACACAACATCACCGCTTCTTTGAGAAACTCTGTGTGTGACAGGGTGCATTTCACCACAGACACTTGGACGAGTAGGCATGGACAGGGGCGTTACATGTCGCTGACTGGGCACTGGGTAACTATGGTGACAGCAGGACAAGGGGCTGCTGTCCAAGTCTTGCCGTCCCCACGAGTTGTGTGTCAATCCTCTTTATCTCAAAGTTCCTCCACTGCTTCTGCCTCCTCAACCTCCTCTCGGTCCTCCACCTGCACCCAAAGCCTGTCTGGTCGTGCCACAAGCTTTCTAACTGCGCAGATGGGATCCTGCACACCTCCTTACTATGCTGGCAGTAGGGCTCAACGTCATCAGGCGGTTTTTACTTTGAAATGTCTGGGAAATGTGAGTCACACAGCTGAGGAGTTGTGGTCAGCTCTGGAGAACCAGTTTCATGAATGGTTGTCTCCAATGGACCTGAAACCAGGGAAGGCCGTGTGCGACAATGCTGCAAACCTGGGTGCGGCCCTTCGCCGGGGCAATGTCACACACGTGCCTTGTATGGCTCACGTGTTGAACCTGGTTGTCCAGCGATTTTTAGCCCACTATCCCGGACTAGATGGCCTTCTGCAGAGGGCACGGTCGCTGTGTGCTCACTTCCGCCGTTCGCATCCCGCAGCTCAGCGACTTACATCTCTACAAAAGTCGTTGGGCCTGCCACTTCACCGGCTAAAATGCGATGTGCCTACCCGGTGGAATTCAACTCTGCACATGTTGCAGCGACTGTGGCAGCACCGACAAGCCCTGGTGCAATACGTTCTGACGTATAGCCTGGGCCAACGAGATCCAGAGGTGGGGCAAATCACGCTGGAGGAGTGGTCTCAGATCAGGGACCTATGCACCCTTCTGCACAGTTTTGAAATGGCGACGAAGATGTTTAGTGCTGACGATGCCATTATCAGCATGACTATTCCGGTGATTTACATGCTGGAGCACATGTTAAACAGAATTCGGAGTCAGGTGGTGCGACAAGAGGAGGTGGAGGAAGTAGAGGAGGAGGAGTTGTATGCGGAAGGGCTAACATCTGCAAGGTCCAGACGGTCGGCAGCACCAAGGCGGCAGGCATGTGAGGGTGGGGGAGATGGTTTTACCAGGGCGCATGGTAGCAGCCAAACTAGTGAGGAAGGTGCAGGAGCCCAGGAAGAAGTGGAGGACGAACTGATGGAAGACTGATCAGATGAGGGAGACCTTGATCAAATTTCTGTTGTGCGAGGTTGGGGGGAGAGGACAGAGGAAGGAAGCATGATTGTTACTTCGCCATCCACACAACAGGGACTTGGTGCTCCTGGATGCACAACACACATGAGTGCCTTCTTGCTGCACTACCTGCAACATGACCCTCGAAATGGGAGAATTAGAAATAATCCTGACTACTGGGTTGCCACACTGTTAGATCCCCGGTACAAAAGTAAATTTGCAGAAATTATTCCTGCCATAGAAAGGGATGCACGCATGCAGGAGTATCAGAATGTTACATGTGCTTTTCCACAAAACACCAGTGGTGCACGTAGTGAATCTCACAGTTCCAACTTGCCAACCGTGGGACCGTCGAGTGTTCAGCACTCAAACCGTAACAGAACCACAGTATCTGCTGGTAACATCAATTTTGCGGAATCATTTCACCACTTTTTTAGCCCATCCTTTGCAAGGCCACAGGAGACAAGAAGTCTGACACATAGTCAACGCCTAGAGACGATGGTACAGGAGTATCTCCAAGTAAACATTGAAGCCACGACTGTGTCACTGGACCCTTGCTCTATTTGGGCTTCCAATCTGGATAAATGGCCGGAGCTAGCCACTTACGCCTTGGAGATCTTGTCATGCCCCGCAGCCAGCGTTCTGTCTGAACGTGTGTTCAGCGCTGCTGGTGGTGTGCTGACAGATAAGCGCACGCGGCTCTCCACTGATAATGTAGACAGACTCACGTTCATAAAGATGAACAAATCATGGATCCGAAATGACTTTTCTACCCCTGTGTCATCCTGGGGAGAGTAAAAGCTTGATGATTGGTTAAAATCACCTCACCAACCGTTTTAAGCTTTCAAATTACTAATCATGTTTATCTGTATCTTGGGTGGAAAATAATTTGGGCTTTGTAGCAGTGTGCAGTACTGATTCTATTAGGCCATCTATAATAAGCTCCACCAGATTTAAAATTACTAATCATGTTTATCTGTATCTTGGCTGGAAAATAATTTGGGCTTTGTAGTAGTGTGCAGCACTGATCCTATTAGGCCATCTATACTAAGCTCCACCAGATTTAAAATTAATAATAATTTTTAGCTGCATCTAGCCCAGAAAATAAATTTGGGGCTCCGAGATGCGCAAGACACATAAGTGCCTTCTTGCTGCACTACCTGCAACATGACCCTCATATTGTCAGAATTCGAAGTAATCATGACTACTGGGTTGCCACACTCTTAGATCCCCCAAACTTTTCGATCAACCTTTTCATTTTAATAAAGACCAAAAAAATGGTCATTTTTGAAATTATAAGCATTAGCAGGTTATTAGAAACTGAAATCAAACAGTTTTCAACTCAAAACTTTATTCTAGGTGATGTTACATTTTCACATAGGACCCCTTGTTCGAAAGGAGCTTCTGAACTCTCTCGTCCATTGAATTTGTCAGGTTTTGGATGGTTTCTGCTTCAATTGTTTTGCATGAGGACAGAATACCCTCCCAGAGCTGTTGCTTAGTTGGGAACTGCCTCCCGCCATCATAGACACTCCTTTTGATGATGCTCCAGAGGTTCTGAATGGGGTAGAGGTCAGGGGAGCATGGGGGTCACACCATAAGTTTGTCCCCTTTTATGCCCATATCAGCCAGAGATGCAGATGTTTTATGTGCAGCATGAGATGGTGCATTATCATGAATAAAAATGATCTTGCTGTGGAATACACGGTTCTTCTTCTTGAACCATGGCAGGAAGTGCTGTTTGAGAAAATCCACATACATTATGGAGTTCATCTTTACCCCTTCAGGGATCCTAAAGGGGCCGATAATCTCTCTCCCCATGATTCCAGCCCAAAACATTACTCCACCTCCTCCTTGTTGGCGCTGTAGCCGTGTTTGCGTGGGGTGTCCATCAACCAGCCATCCTCCACTCCATCCATCTGGACCATCGAGCGCTGCACGGCACTCATCCGTGAACAAAACAGTTTTGAAATCAGTGTTCATGTAATCTTTGGCCCACTGGAGCCGTTTCTGCTTGTGTGAAGTGGATAGAGGAGGTCGACAGGATGGCGTATGCACAGCTGCAAACCTCTGAAGGACCCTGCATCTTGTTGTTCGGGGGACGTTGGAGGCACCAGCAGCTTCAAAAACTTGTCTGCTGCTATGACAAGGCTTTTTTGCCGCTGCTCTTGTAACCTGACATAATTGCCTGTAGGAAAGAGTCCTCAATTTCCCCTTATCAGCACGCACACATGTGTACTGTGAATCAGCTACATACTTCTTGATTGCCAAGACACTTCATCCTGATCATCGCACAATGTTGATTGTAGTCATGCCTTGACCTAAACACTCCACAATTTGTTGCTTCTCAGCAGCCGACACATCCTTTTTCTTTCCCATTTTGGCAGAAAATGTAGGCTACTTAATAATGTGGGACAGCCTTCTTAAGTAGTCTTGCCTTTCATTGGACACACCTGCCAAACTAATTAGCACAGGTGTCTGCAATTGCTTACAGTGATATAAAGAGCCCTGACACACATCACCATCAATGAGTTTAACTGACAAACAAACAAATTCTTCCCTTATCACTCCTAAACACTTTTTGCATAATAATTTGGAACACAATGTACATGTGCTTTTCCACAAAACACCAGTGGTTCACGTAGTGAATCTTACAGTTCTAACTTGCCAACCGTGGTCTGTATGGAGTTGTTCAATAAAGGGCCCAAAATTAAGATAACATAGATGGGAGAGGTCTCTATGAATAGGAATTCCTAAGTATTTGATACCCTGTGAGGGCCAGGCAAAGGGAAAGTTGGACTGGATGGAATCCTGTAAGGATTTGGGGAGGGAGACATCGAGGGCCTCAGACTTCGCTGCATTGATTTTAAAATTTGACCATGTAACAAAGTGATCTATTTCAGCCATAACAGCATGGATGGATATATGTGATTGAGTGATATATACTAGGACATCATCAGCAAATAGAGAGCACTTGTACTCGGTGCCTCCCACCTCAATCCACCTAATATTGGGGTTATGGCGAATTGATGAGAACAGGTGCTCTGTCACTAGGATGTATAAGAGAGGGGACAGAGGACATCCCTCCCTTGTCCCATTGGTGATTGTGAAAGGTGATGAAAATGTTCTGACGCACCCCCTGGGCCTTGGGACACCCGGAGCCGGACCCTTTTTGGTGGATGCTGGTGGTTGTAGTCTCCGTGGCGGCGACCCGGTTCCGTGGCTCAGGGCGGTCAAACCAGTGGCGGAACTATTTATGTGGTTTTGATGTTTAAATGTCCGACTACGCCACCCGTGGATTGCGGTCAGAGTGAACCGCCGCTACAGGGCAGACCGCTAAGGCTGGTGTTGTGGGTGCAGCAGAGCGTAGCATAACTCCCCACGGGAGGAGTATAGCCTCAGGGCAGTGTATGCGGAGGATGGGGGTGATGGTGCAGGGCAGCAGCAGTAACGACACGGAGTCAGTGATGCAGTCCAGGGCCTTTACTCACAGTTATTATTATCCAGACCACGTCTGCAGGTAACGGCTGCCCACGTCGTACTGTGCTCACCAGGTGAGGGGCTCAGACAACTCCCAGATAACTTTGGAGCGCTTCACAGGACCCCCTTTGTGTGTCCTTTGTCTGGCCTTTCTTACCAACCCTTCTGTCCGGCTGCCTCGGGCCTCCTCTTGGTAAACTTGGCGCCAGTTTCCCTGACCCTATGTGGTGCCTTCCTAGCGGGTGTAGCGAGGGGCTGCGCCACATAAAATGTCACAGCCTCCGGTTTCTAGCTGAGGGTCATTTCCTGCCTCCACTAGTTTCGTGGACCGGTCTCCCCCTTTGGCCTGACCCCTCCACGCAGGTGGATTCGGGCGTGCGGTGGCGACTCGCCCGTCCGCACGCCTGGGATCCCTTCGTTCCTCGTTCCTGGAGCCTTCTCCGCTCCTCTTCCTTCCTTCTCCCTCTTCCAGGCCTGGGCCTCTGTTACTAGGCCCACCTCCGGAGCAGAGCTCATGCAGAGCCCCTGCTCCCTGCCACTTCTGCTCAGACTTCTCTGCACTGAACTAAGATGGTGCCCACCTTTTATACTCCCTTCTCAATGCACCCAGGAACTGCTTCCTCCCTGCTCCTGCACTACAGGGTTCCCCTTCCTCAGTATTCCCTCCCCCCACTCCAGTCAGGGACAGGGACTGTCGTGCCCATCTCAGGGGCATATTGGTCGCCCTGCCCCACGGCAATGTGGTGTAATGCATGCAGGTGTCGGGTCCTGATCCACACTCCATCCTTACCTGAGAGTGAGATATCACACCTCTGGGTGAGGTGCAATACCTCTGTAGCAACCGAGCCCTCAGGGTGCTACAGTTCCATTTATCTTCAGCCTAGGTGACGTATTGCGATACAGGGCCGTGATTTTGGCTATAAAAGGGTCCCCTAGACCCCTACCCCAAGCTTTTTAAGAGAATCATATATGGCGTGCCAGGAGACTCTATGGAATGCTTTCTCAGCGTCGAACGAGAGAATCTAATTACAAATTTTTAACTGCATCTAGCCCAGGAAATACTTTGTGCCTAGTAGCAGTGTCTGCTAGTCAGCGGATTATCCCGGCTGTTAAGCAAGCTACACCACCTGTAGTTTGGACACTTAATTTTTTCAAAGGAAATGCTTCGGGACCACGGGATACTCAGTGAAGAGCATCAGGAGGCACCCCAAGCCACAGGGGCTGGGACTGGCGGTAGCACGCCTTGCAGTGGACCGCCAAGCTCGATCCTTATAAAAGCTTTTTAACTGCAGCAGCTTTAGTTGACGCTACTGGAGCTGGAATTACCGCGGCTGCTGGCATGAGACTTGCCCTCCAATAGATCCTTGTAAATGGATTTAAAGTGTATTCATTCAAATTAGAGAGACAATTTAAATTAAAAAGCTTAGAGCTGCCTCCACCACAGGGGGGCTCGCTCGACCCACCAGCGGACAGGCACCAGTATTGGGAGAGGGGGGCTGGCCGTCAGGGTTCACCGCGGCTCTGGCACAAACCCGGCGACACGGAGGTGGCACGGGCAGGAGCGGACTGAACGTGTCGGCTTCTCACTTTTTGGATTTTAGAAGGGCATGACATGCCTATATCTGTGTCTCCCCCTCCTTTTATTCCTCCACCTCTTTTCTTTTCGCATGACTATATGTACTTGTCACTTTTCCATGTGTTAGTTGTGTCTTCTGAGCAGTTTGTCAGGTTTTGGACACCTTTGAAGGTGTTTTCTATGTGTTTCTATGTGTTTTTGTTTGCCTGCCATTGGTTTTAACGGTGTTCGAAGGTGTTCGCCAACCATTCGACGAACAGTTCGTCGAACACACGGGGGTGGCTCAACACTAATCACTATGTCTATTATCTCAATACTGTGACCTCACTATGTGCATTATCTATGTACTCTGACCTCACTATGTGCATTATCTATGTACTGTGACATCACTATGTGCATTATCCCTGTACTGTGACATCACTATGTGTATTATCCCTGTACTGTGACATCACTGTGTTTATTATCTCTGTACTGTGACCTAACTATGTGCATTATCTCTGTACTGTGACATCACTATGTGCATTATCTCTGTACTGTGACATCACTATGTGTATTATCCCTGTACTGTGACATCACTGTGTTTATTATCTCTGTACTGTGACCTAACTATGTGCATTATCTCTGTACAGTGATCTCACTATGTGCATTATCTCTGTACTGTGACATCACTATGTGCATTATCTCTGTAACGTGACATCACTGTGTTTATTATCTGTATACTGTGACATCACTATGTGTATTATCTCTGTAATGTGACATCACTGTGTTTATTATCTCTCTACTGTGACCTCACTATGTGCATTATCCTTGTACTGTGACCTCACTATGTGCATTATCTCTGTACTGTGACCTCACTGTGTATTATGTCTGTAATGTGACATCACTGTGTTTATTATCTCTCTACTGTGACCTCACTATGTGCATTATCCCTGTACTGTGACCTCACTATGTGCATTATCTCTGCACTGTGACATCGCTATGTGCATTATCTCTGTACTGTGACATCACTATGTGTATTATCTCTGTAATGTGACAACACTTTGTTTATTATCTCTGTACTGTGACCTCACTATGTGCATTACCTCTGTACTGTGACCTCACTATGTGCATTACCTCTGTACTGTGACATCACTATGTGCATTTTCTCTGTACTGTGACATCACTATGTGTATTATCTCTGTAATGTGATATCACTGTGTTTAGTGACTCTGTACTGTGACATCACTATGTGTATTATCCCTGTACTGTGACATCACTGTGTTTATTATCTCTGTACTGTGACATCACTGTGTTTATTATCTCTGTACTGTGACCTCACTATGTGCATTATCTCTGTACTGTGACCTCACTATGTTCATTTTCTATGTACTGTGACATCACTATGTGCATTATCTCTGTACTGTGACATCACTATGTGTATTATCTCGGTAATGTGACATCACTGTGTTTATTATCTCTCTACTGTGACCTCACTATGTGCTTTATCTCTGTACTGTGACCTCACTATGTGTGTTATCTCAGTACTGTGACCTCACTATGTGCATCATCTCTGCACTGTGACCTCACTATGTGCATTATCTCTGTACTGTGACCTCACTATGTGCATTATCTCTGCACTGTGGCCTCACTATGTGCATTATCTCTGTACTGTGACCTCACTATGTGCATTATCTCTGTACTGTGACCTCACTATGTGCATTATCTCTGCACTGTGACATCACTATGTGCATTATCTCTGTACTGTGACCTCACTATGTGCATTATCTCTGTACTGTGACCTCACTATGTGCATTATCTCTGTATTGTGACCTCACTATGTGCATTATCTCTCTACTGTGACCTCACTATGTGCATTATCTCTCTACTGTGACCTCATTATGTGCATTATCTCTGTACTGTGACCTCACTATGTGTATTATCTCTGTACTGTGACATCACTATGTGTATTATCTCGGTAATGTGACATCACTGTGTTTATTATCTCTCTACTGTGACCTCACTATGTGCATTATCTCTGTACTGTGACCTCACTATGTGCATTATCTCTGTATTGTGACCTCACTATTTGCATTATCTCTGCACTGTGACCTCACTATGTTCATTATTTCTGTACTGTGACCTCACTATCTGCATTATCTCTGCACTGTGACATCACTATGTGCATTATCTCTGTACTGTGACATCACTATGTGTATTATCTCTGTAATGTGACATCACTGTGCTTATTATCTCTTTACTGTGACATTACTATGTGTATTATCTCTGTACTGTGACCTCACTATGTGCATTATCTCTGCACTGTGACCTCACTATGTTCATTATTTCTGTACTGTGACCTCACTATCTGCATTATCTCTGCACTGTGACATCACTATGTGCATTATCTCTGTACTGTGACATCACTATGTGTATTATCTCTGTAATGTGACATCACTGTGCTTATTATCTCTTTACTGTGACATTACTATGTGTATTATCTCTGTACTGTGACCTCACTATGTGCATTATCTCTGCACTGTGACATCACTATGTGTATTATCTCTGTAATGTGGCATCACTGTGTTTATTATCTCTCTACTGTGACATTACTATGTGTATTATCTCTGTAATGTGGCATCACTGTGTTTATTATCTCTCTACTGTGACATTACTATGTGTATTATCTCTGTAATGTGGCATCACTGTGTTTATTATCTCTCTACTGTGACCTCACTATGTCCATTATCTCTGCACTGTGACCTCACTATGTGGATTATCTCTGTACTGTGACATCACTATGTGTATTATGTCTGTAATGTGACATCACTGTGTTTATTATCTCTCTACTGTGACATCACTATGTGCATTATCTATGTACTGTGACCTCACTATGTGCATTATCTATGTACTGTGACATCCCTATGTGCATTATCTCTGTATTGTGACATCACTATGTGTATTATCTCTGTAATGTGACATCACTGTGTTTATTATCTCTGTACTTTGACCTCACTATGTGCATTACCTCTGTACTGTGACCTCACTATGTGCATTATCTCTGTACTGTGACATCACTATATAGTTTGTAAAGCCTAATAAAGACTTGCGTCCATCAAGTTCGACCTGTAAGTTCTGTAGTTGCTAAAGTTGATCCAGAGGAGGGCAAAAACCCCAAATGATTTGGCCAATCTTCACCTGAGGAAAAATTCCCTCCCGACTCTGAAACCAGCAGTCAGAATAAATCCCTGTATCAACTTACTATTTTATTCTATTTTTAAGTATACGCTGAAATCTGCCTGGTATCTAGAAATGCATCCAGTCCCCGCTTGAACTGGTTTAGTGAATCCGACATTACCGTCTTCTCACTCAGTGAATTCCATATTTTCACTGCTCTTACCGTAAAGAACCCCTTCCTATGCTGGTGCTGGAAGCTTTTCTCTTCCAGTCTTAATGAATGCCCTTTTGTTACCGTAATATCCCTCCTTTTGAACAAATCCCGGGCAAGGTCTCTATACTGTCCCCTAACATATTTGTACACATTTATTATGTCCCCCCTCAACCTTCTCTTTTCCAGGCTGAATAGTCCTAGTTTTGCCAACCTCTCTGGGTATTGCAGTCCCTCCATTCCACTTATTAATTTTGTTACCCTCCTTTGTACCTTTTCAAGCTCGTTTATATCCTTTCTATATATTGGTTGCGACTAATCAGCAGAGCGGTGTTTAAATTTGGCGCTAATACTGCTGATTGGTTGCGGCCGGCGACAGCGACCAATCAGCAGAGTGTTGTTAAAATTTGGCACCAAAATTGCTGATTGGTCGCGGCCGGCCACCGCGATCAATCAGCAGAGCGGGGTTTACATTTGGCGCCAGAATCGCTGATTGGTCACGCCCGGCGGTCGCGACCAATCAGCAGATCGGAATTTAAATTTTGCGGCAATACTGCTGATTGTTCGCGGCCGGCGACTGCGACCAATTAGCAGAGCATTATTTAAATTTGGCGTCAATCTCGCTGATTGGTCGCGTCTGCCGTCTGCGACCAATCAGCAGAGCGTTGTTTAAATTTGGTGCCAATCTCGCTGATTGTTCGCGGCTGGAATCCGCGACCAATCAACAGAGCATTGTTTAAATTTTTCGCCAAAATCGTTGATTGGTCGCGGCTGGCGGTAGCGACCAATCAGCAGAGCGGTGTTTCAATTTGCCACCAAAATCGCTGATTGGTCGGGGCCGGCGGCCGCAACCAATCAGCGTCGTATTAGTGAGGACCGAGGAGCGGTGCTGCCTGTGCGGGTACTTCCGCTGCCAGCAGCTGGGAGATGAGCGGCTGCTCGCAGCAGAAGCATCCCGACCGGCGGTGCCGCTCCTCGGTCCTCCGTTCACACTTGCCGTCGGGAGCTCATAGCGCTGTTTAAATTAGGCGCCAATCTCGCTGATTGGTCGCGGTTGGTTGGGGCATTAAAACCGTCTTGTTAAACCACTCTGAACTCCACGTCTCTTCCAAGGGGCATTAAAACCGTCTTGTTAAGCTACTGTGACCTCCACGTCTCTTCCAAGGGGCATTTAAATGGTCTTGTTAAGATACTGTGACCTCCACGTCTCTTCCAAGGGGCATTAAAACCATCTTGTTAAACCACTCTGAACTCCACGTCTCTTCCAAGGGGGATTAAAACCGTCTTGTTAAGCTACTGTGACCTCCACGTCTCTTCCAAGGGGCATTAAAACCGTCTTGTTAAACCACTCTGAACTCCACGTCTCTTCCAAGGGGCATTAAAACCGTCTTGTTAAACCACTCTGAACTCCACGTCTCTTCCAAGGGGCATTGATATTGTCTTTTTATTCCACTGTAACCTCCACCACTCTTCCAAGGGGCATTAAAACCATCTTGTCAAGCTACTGTGACCTCCATGTCTCTCCTAAGGGGCATTAAAACCATCTTGTTAAGCTACTGTGACCTCCACGTCTCTTCCAAGGGGCATTAAAACGGTCTTGTTAAGCTACTGTGACCTCCACTTCTCTTCCAAGGGGCATTAAAATGGTCTTGTTAAACCACTGTGAACTACACAGCTCTTCCAAGGGGCATTGAAATGTTGTTTTCAGTTACCTCTAACCTCCACGACTCTTCCATTCACTGCTAAGGCCAACAGTGTACTGGAGTCCCAGTTGCTATAAATGGAAAAAATGGTTTAGTTAAGGCCCTCTGACCTCCATGTCACTTCCAAGGGGCATTGGAGTGCCTCGAAATTTTTGGTAGGCATTGCACTCACTGTATGCCCTATAACTGTGTAGCCGAACCGCTCCTTTTGGTACAGAAACATATCCTACAAGACATGTGTGGTTGACTGGCCTGATATTGATGTGAATGGTCCCTGTTCCTCCTGCTCTTTCTCCTTTGCCACCACCTCATCCATCATTCATCACCTGAAGCTTTGTTTTAACAGGAGTCATAGAACTGGGATAGTAGCAGGAAAACATCCAGAAATCCTCAGAGGAGGTAGGATATGCGCCAAAACGTTGACCACCTCAGGCCTAGCCGCTACTACATACATGAGCTTGCATTCCAAGGAACAGAAAGCTAATGAGATGGATAGCCTCATGATCATAAATAATTTACTCGTTGTGTAGGAGGCCGACCATTGCTGCTGTTTACCTTCTGAACTTTGTGTTGAAGCCTGATTGACCCAGGACCCGCAATCCTCTATGTCTGGAGGACGTGTTGCATCACAGTGTCCAGCTGTATCCCGGCTTCCACAATATTAACCCAGTGTGAAGGCGTCAGTGAGATGGACCATCCCTGGCCACATTCACTTGTCCACGTGTTTGTGGTTAGGCTGTCCTTCCCACTAAATGCACTGGGGAGGTCACAGGTAATGTTTTGGTATGCGCGCTTGTGTATAAGGCGCACCGAGACAAATAGGGGCAGCTGGGGATCGTTTATGGACACCCAGCCGCCCCCAGGCGGCTGGGGACCGTGTGTGGGCACCCGGCCGCGGGGCGGCTGGGGACCGAGTATGGACACCCGGCCGCCCCCTGGCGGATGGGGACCAAGCGTAAACACCCGACCACCCCCGGCGGCTGCGGACCAAGCGTGGACACCCGGCCGCCGGGCGGCTGGGGACTGAGTATGGATACCAGGCCGCCGACGCAGCCATGACGTGGTGGCCAGATTCCGCCTCCACATGCCTAAAAGGCCCAATTTCAAGTGCAAGCAAGCAAGCAGTATGGTATTGCAGCCTGGGGGTGGGTGAGTGGGTGGCAGGCTGCATACTTGCTCTTTCATTGCAAGGAATGGGGGAGGTACAATTGAACACTGCCCTGGGACAAGGACTTGCACGGGGATAGTTGCAAGTCTGCATCTTCTGATGCGGCAAGGATTATTTCTGATGGGCACACTTTTAGGCAGTGACCTAGGTGTCAGAGATGCATCCAGGGGTCTTCCCCATGCTGTTCCCATGTCTTTTCAGCACTGTATGCATGTGTCACACAGCACATGGCCAGATAAGGTTGTAAAATGTTAAAATGACATTTCCCGGTGATTGCATTTGTCACGGTTGAAAGCAATGCAAAAGTGCAAAAACGCATAAAAAATGCTACTTGTGAACATAGCCCAAGGTGTGGAGGAGTATTTTTGTTTTTGGTTATTTATTTTACCTTATACACAAGTCATTACCCTGGAAAGGATGTTCCTTAACATATTTCACAGGAAAACAGTTTCAGTTTCATTTTTGGACCTTCTATTGTGAGCCCGTAAAAGTGGCTTAATACTTCTGACCACGTTATTGACAGCAGTGACCTGGGGGTCAGAAATGCTTCCTGGGGCGATCCCCATGCTGTCCCCATCTCATTTGAGCACTGTCACTATCGTTTTGGGCACTTTTTAGGCTTTCTACAGACTGCCGGGGGTGCCGCCGCAAAAATGCTTGGGTCTCCCATAGGGACATTGGGTTCATTGCTCAGGTCCGGCAACCGAGTATCACGGCGAGCTCGGGCCGAGCTTCGAGCACCCGAGCATTTCAGTGTCGCTCAACACTAGTCCCTTTCTGATATTTAGTTCTGTGTGCAGTTTCTGTGTTACACCCAGACAGACGAACCGCTGTATACTCACACGTATCAGATTCCTGAATGTTTGGAAACTTTTCTAGTTTTTTTTTTTATCACAAAACATGGAGATGCTGGGGATTGAACCCAGGGCCTCATACAGGGAAAGCATGCACTCTACCACTGAGCTACATCCCCTGTATGGACACCCAGGGATTTGTTCTCATCTACAAGAGTCACTAATCTATGACTATCTACTAATAGATTTTCTCTATTATTTTTTCTCTTTTATAATCATGCAGCATAAATAACATCATATTCTCATAGTCTGGACTATTAGGGACAAGACAAAACTATTTTTCTTTAATTTTTTATTATTTGTTTATATTTAAAATATGGGGAAAAAAGGAGGCGATTTTATTTTTTACATCTTTTTTTGAACAGATTAAAAAAAAATGCAATTCTCCTTTTCCCATATTTTAAAGAGATTGTTCCCTACTGGATGGCGCTTTTCGATTGTCCCAATCAAATAAAAAGAAAGCAAAGAGCACTTACCTCCCAGATACGCACCATGACAAGCACTGCACCCCATGATGATCTCCTGACATTGCTTATGTCTGATGATTGGTTGCAGGCCATCAGCGGCGGTAGAAAGGCGGCATCACCTGCAGGAGAGATTACACTCTTGTGTCAGTGTGAGCGGGCTGTCGTCGAGAGCAGTCACATTAGTGACTGCTGATGTGACTGCTCTCCAAGTCATCCGGACTGTCATGGGACAGTATGGATTATATTCACGGCGGACAGGTGAGTATTATGGTGGTTTACTATTTTTTGTAGTTTACTGGTGACAAGGGCATCAGGGATTAGGTGTTAAGGTGAGCATTATGGTGTTTTTTAATTTTTTCTCTTTTACCGGGGACAAGGACTTCGGTGGATTAGACATTAAGGTGAGTATAATACTTTTTTATTTTTATTTCAATAAAAGAGTGTTTGTCTTTATTTAAAATAAAGGACTTTATTCTGGGTGTTTTTTTTTACAATCTGACTATTGGGTTAGTAATAGGGCGTCTTATAGATGCCTCTCCATTACTAACTTGTGGACTTGATATTAGCGGTCATAAAACAGCTGACGTCAACCCCACAATCATTAACCCACTTGTCATCGCATCAGGGCAAGTGGGAAAATCGGAGGCTAAGCATCAGATTTGGCACATTTTATTGATGTACGATTTCTGGGGCGGCTGAGAGCTGATGTTTTTAGTCTAGGAGGGGGCCAATAACCATGGCCACTTCCTAAGCTATTAATATCAGCCCGCAGCTGTCTGTTTAGCCTTTGATGGTTAGTGAATATAGGGGGACCCCACATCAATTTTTGTTTGGGGTCTCCCCTTTAATAATCAATAAAGGCTAAGCAAACAGCTGTGCGCTGATATTAATAGCCTGGGAACCTTAATGGGTATTGACCTGTTCCCAGAATATTAATATCAGCCACCAGCCGTTGACTTTCCCTTTGCTGATTATGAAAATGACGAGGGACCCCACTTATTTTTTTTTTATTAACAAGCACAGTAAAATAGACACCTAAGGTAACCTTAGTTCGCAGCCTCTAGGTGCTCCAGCAGCTGGAAACTCCCAAAACCTAAAATGTCCCTCAAAGTTTCCCATGAGATTTCTGGGCCTTGCAGCTGCCGGGAGACCCGTTGGCTTTGAACTCTACAAGGTTACTGGAGTTCAAGCCACCAGGTCTGACAGTAGCTCTAATGTGGGACTTTTGAATGCCGGAGTGCCGGACAGGCACCGGGAGCTGAATGCAGCTCACATCATTGTTGCCTGAGATCAGCGCCGAGCAAGAGACAATGATGGAAATTGTAGTCAGCACCCCCAGGGTACATTATGTGTAAAATAAAGAATTAAATTTAAAAAAACAGAGTGGGCTCTGGCCAAATTTTCATAACCAGCAGAGGGAAAGCCGTGTGCTGGGGGCTGATATTACTAGCCAGGGAAAGGGGCCATTAGCCCAAAATGTTCCCTGGTTATCAATAACAGCTATCAAAAGACTGACCGTCACTTCCAAAACAGAAAACTGGTCTGTACAGGTGCTTACTAAGGGTAGCCATCTCTATATATAACTAACAAATAAAGTAGCACTCTGTAGCGCTATAGCATGCAAACATGAAATATATGAAATTTGAATAGCATTACTGCTCTAGAAAATAGAAATAAATGAGAATTCTTAGCGCATAAATTGGCCAATTCATGTGTATCCGACAGCCACGGTAAGGCGACTCTCGTCACCTGGAACCTACCTGGTGTGAATCCAATCTTATACTTAAATCTACATGTATACGGGAGGGTAAGATCCTGCTATAATTAAAACCTCCTGAGGCTTAGGGATGGAGTGATCAGTCAGAAATCCTACAAATATATGTATATGTATGTAAATGTATACAAATATCAAAAGACTGACCCTCACTCCTCACTTCCAAAACAGAAAACCGGTGTGTACAGGTGCTTACTAAGAGTAGCCATCTCCATATATAACCAACAAATAAAGTAGCACTCTGTAGCGCTATAATATGCAAACATACTATTGTTATAGTTACTATTGTTATACTTTAGGAGGGCAATTTCACCATCTCCTTCTGCTACATCTACACCTTGCTGGTGATCCACTGACCAGCCCACCCGAGGTGTCCACAGGGAATCTGCCAGGTAGGAAGATTACCAGTCCAGGTCCTGTTCTAATAGATAGTTTTGTGGATTTGGGGTAACTGAGTGATAGGGACACATTATTATAGGGGCACGTGACACCCACATAAAATCCGTGTATATCTTGTAGGATGGCCCTGGTGGTACAGAAAAGTAAAAACACTGATGACTTTTTTTTTAGAGGCATTTGTATACTTTACCTTCTATTATTATTTATTCTATTTTCACTCATTTATATAACCTGATCATTTCCCTGACAGGTCGGTGAGTTGTTTATTGTTTAGCAATAATGTATCACCCACAACTATAAATGATAAAGAATAACATTCCATTCTTATCATTTACAGCAGAGGATAATTTACACCATATATAACATGTATATAATATCTACCAAAGCGAAAAAACGACTATTCTACAAACATGGAGAAAACTGATTTTTCTATCTTTTCCAACACAGATTTATATAGATTTATATTCTATTAATCAGATGGGATATTTCTGTTCCACATTCTCTGCCTCATTCACCAGTTGGCAGCAAACATGGCGGCCTGGCTGCTCTGATGTCACAATGCTCAGGATTAGGGGGTCACTCAGTTATGATGTCATAATGACATCATGGAATGTCCTGAGGGTATATAATCTCTGAGCACTGTGACCTCAGCGCCATTTCTTGAGTTGATGCTTTTGCTGAGACTTCACTTTGGTTGTGGAAGAGCAAACTAGTTTGTGTTACACATCTGGTGATTACTTCCATTTCTTCTTCTTGATCTTTGATCAGAGCACAATAACACCGGTGCCACCGGAGAGCTTAGTTCTCCAATATTCTATCAGCCAGCTCCAGGTACCTAAGTCATGAGCGCCCGGGAGCTGCGCCAGCTGATTGCTGACAATGAGGCATGGCTGCGCCGACCAGAAAATCAAGGTAAGTGAAATATTTGGGGGAGATCCACAATATTCCCACACTATAGGGCTTTCCTGGGAGGAGATATCCCTGGGGTATGAGGGGACACATTTCAGGACAGACAGTGCAGGTTAACTAAGGCCAAAATAAAGTCAATTCTTTCTAGGGTTCCCCTCGCCCTAAACACCACGGCAGTAGAAGGACCCATCACTATAGCCCAAAAGTGTTTGCTAAAATTGGAAATAATTCTGATAAATTCTTATTTGTTTATAGGTCAGGCCATAATTGTCCATGGACGGAGGAGGTCTCCTCCAAGAGATCAGGAAAGACCTTCTACCAGTGATGGAAGGAGGTCTCCTCCAAGAGATCAGGAAAGACCTTCTACCAGTGATGGACGTCAGAGAGACAGCAATGCTGTCACTGAGAGGAGAGGGAGACGGGCCAGAGATCCTCCACGGCGTAGAGGACAGGAAGAGAGCAGGGATAGAAGCCGCTCTCCTCTAAGACCAGCCCCTGCAGAGCCCTCCGGAGAGAGCAGCAGGGATGGCGGCCGTCCCCTCCCACCCATTCAACTGGAAGAAGTGGGTGTGATGACACCACCACTGCCACAGGTGGAGCCACCTGCACAAAACCTACCTGTGCAGGAGAGACCTTCTACCAGTGATGGACTGTCTCCTCCAAGAGACGAGGAAAGACCTTCTACCAGTGATGGACGTCAGAGCGACAGCAATGCTGTGGAGCCACCTGCACAAAACCTACCTGTGCGGCAGAGGCGGCAGCATTGGGTTCGCAGGAGAGCACTGCTAATTGCAAATCTCCCAACAAGGGATGTAACCGCACAGGAGGAGGCCGAGTCATGTATCATCTGTATGACCGAATATGAGATCGGAGAGCAGGTCACGGTCCTTCCATGTGACCACACCTTCCATCAGGGATGTATTACTAGATGGCTCCGCTCCAAACCTCTGTGCCCCCTGTGCCGTAACCACTGCTTCCATTGAAGCACCATGTTCATGGTGCAGACAGTGGTGGAGAACATACTGACCCCAGCCCAGGTAAGGGAGCAATGCATACATTAACACTACATTCATTACAAAACTGTAAAAAATATCACCTGTAACTTCCTGCTGTTCTGATCTCTCTTTAGTTTACCATCAGCTTTGGTCAACATCTTACCAAGCATGAAGGGCCATGAACACCCCAAAATCACCAGATGGTAAGTCACCTCTCATTCCCGCTGCCCCATGATATCTATATCACATGTGACATATAAGTAATTGTTCTTTTCTCCTTTTCATAGAAGGATGATCCAAGTCTGGAGAACATTGAGGAATTAGATCAGAATGACTTGTCCTTCATGTAAGTAGATATTAGAATTTGCTTTTTTATATTTTCCAGCTGATTATTAACTTTTTACTGGGAATCTATTGATGAGATGTAATAATTTGGCGTCTTCTCTTTACAGAAATCTGCAGAAGTTACAGATCATTTCCATAATGATCCACAGATCCCTCATCTGCTTCATAGAGACCCTGATTCCATCATGTGCAGAGATGCTGATAACAGCTGCAGCCCCAGACTATGATATCCTCATATATTCCATTATTTGTCCAAATATTCCTAAAAATAAATAATATTTACCATCTCTATGTCTGGTTGTGACTTCACTATATAGAATGTTGTTACGTAACATTAGCAGCACATAATGATAAGTGAGGGAGGGATTTACCATTAGTTGGTATAGGGGTAGTGGCAACAGTTAAAGGGGATGTCCAGCACTCTTATATTGATGGCTTACCCTTAGGATAGGCGACCAATATCAGATTAATGGGGACGTGACCCCCGGCACGCGTGATCAGCTGTTCTTGGTGCCGGTTGGATGTGATTATTTGCAGACTGGAACAGCACAGCACCGACAACAGCATAGTGGCCACAGCGGGTACTGCAGATCCACTCTATTCATATGAATAGGGTCAGCTGTGCAGTACCTGGAAGCGGCCACTATACAGCTGGCAGAGCAGTACAGCACGGGCGCTGGCACCGCGTCCCACTTTGCTTTAAACTGCTCGCGATACTCATCTCTCCACGTTCCTCCGCAGTTCGGTGTCTTCCGACTCTGGAGCATTATATGGGGCCCATACTGTATGGAGCATTATATGGGGCCCATACTGGATGAAGAATTATATGGGGCTCATACTGTATGGAGCAATATATGGGGCCCATACTGTATGGATCATTACATGGGGCCCATACTGCATGGAGAATTATATGGGGGCCATTATTCTGTATGGAGCATTATATAGGGTCCATTATTTTGTTTGGAACATTATATGGGGCCCATTATTCTGTATGGAGCATGATATGGGGTCCATTAGTCTGTATGGAGCATTATATGGGGCCCATTATTCTGTATGGAGCATTATATGGGGTCCATTATTCTGTATGGAGCATGATATGGGGTCCATTATTCTGTATGGAGCATTATAATGAGCCCATTATTCTGTATGGAGCATTATATGGGGTCCATTATCCTGTATGGAGCATTATATGAGCCCATTATTCTGTATGGAGCATTATATCGGGTCCATTATTCTGTATGGAGCATGATATGGGGTCCATTATTCTGTATGGAGCATTATAATGAGCCCATTATTCTGTATGGAGCATTATATGGGGTCCATTATCCTGTATGGAGCATTATATGGGGCCCATTATTCTGTATGGAGCATTATATCGGGTCCATATAATGGTAGGTGGTAGGTAGTGTATGCTTCATCATCAGATCCTTATCACCCTATTAGATCCCGCTGGAGGTGAGGATATAAGTTAATTGACAGTTAAACAGTGACAGGTTGGGTGATTCTCTGCACTTCATAGGTAGTACAGTGTAGTATGGGTGGTATCGCATGTTCGAGTCCCTCATGCTTGGGGTGGGATGTGATGTCTCTGTGTGACAGGCGACAACGGCTCATGTAATACTATTTTTACATTTTTTATAACTTTCTTTGTTGGGATGGACGGGCGTAGATCATACGTGCCTTGTGTCTACAAGTCTGCCCCCTGGTGTCTGTAAGTTACTTTACATAAAATCCTCCAAATTAAAGGGGTTTTAAACTAGTATTTAAAAATGAATCCATGGTTGTCCAACAATATAAAGGAGCAGATACTTATCTTCCATATTCCTTCCGGTCTCATCTCTTCGTTTTCTGATTGGGGATGTCACGTGACCACTGCAGTCAATCAATGGTAACATTTTACCCACGCCAGAACAGAAAATGAGGTGACCGGCAGGAAACACAGACAGTGGTGCAGCACAATCGTGAAGGCAATTATTATTATTATGGGTTTTTTTTAGATACCACCATGGTTTTTTTAAAGAAAACCCCTTTAAGAACATGTTTGGATGACATTTCTCACTAATCTTCTGTTACATCCAGAGAGATGAAGTTCTGCACATTTATCAGTTCCCGGAATATTTGGAAGCTTTTCCAGCTATTTATCACAATAAACGGAGATGTCGGGGACTGAAGCCAAGGACTCATACATGCAAAGCATGCGCTCTACCACTGAGCTGCATCCCCTGTATAGCCTGTATGGGCAAATTCAGGGACATAGAGCGCTGCAGCCAATCACTGGGCACTTCCCCTTTAATAAATTTACTTACAGCTGCCTTTTGCCACCACAAGAAATGCTCCTCATTTGGGAACTGGAGAATTTTTCTCTTATAATTTTCACCACTTTTGTGCCATAAATTATGATTAATTTGTCAGCGGCGCGCGGCTACGCCCCATCCTGGCTAAGCTTAACCTGGTTTTTACAAAGTTGGCGGAGTTGGTCGGCACCAATCAAAACCATAAAAAGCCGAAGAATCTCAGGAGCAAAATGAATGAACCGGGGAACATGTTTTATCAGATACAGGAATACAGTGGAAACATTATACCGGCAGTATTGTATGGTACTGTGGGGTTGGTACTAATATGGGGGGGGGGTTATAAATGTTACTATTTGGGATTATTATAGGTTGAAAACATTAAAAATTAGTAATGTCAGTGCACAACGAATACCGCCATATAGAGCCTATATAATGCTACCATAAAATGTCCACATAATACTACTACATGGCACCTACATAATACCGCCATACAGAGCCTATATAATACTGCAATACAGAGCTCACATAATATTGCCATAAAGTGTCTATATAATACTACTATATAGCACCCACATAATACTACTATACAGAGCTCACATAATACTACAATACAGAGCCCACATAATATTGCCATAAAAAGTGTCTATATAATACTACTATATAGCAACCACATAATACTACCATACAGAGCTCACATATTTATTACCATAAAGTGTCTATATAATACTACTATATAGCACCCACATAATACCATACAGAGCTCACATAATACTACAATACAGAGCCCACATATTTATTGCCATAAAGTGTCTATATAATACTACTGTATAGAACCCACATAATACTACAATACAGAGCTCACATAATACAATACAGAGCTCACATAATACTACAATACAAATCCCACATAATACTACAATGCAAACTCACATAATACTACAATACAGAGCCCACATAATATTGCAATAAAGTGTCTATATAATACTACTATATAGCACCCACATAATACTACCATACAGAGCTCACATAATACTACAATACAAAGCACACATAATGCTACAATACAAAGCTCGCATAATACTACAATACAAAGCCCGCATAAAACTACAATACAAAGCTCACATAATACTACAATACAAAGCCAGCATAATACTACAACACAAAACCTCATAATACTACAATACAAAGCTCACATAATACTGCAATACAGAGCCCGCATAATACTACAATACAAAGGTCACTTAATACTACAATACAAAGCTCACATAAAACTACAATACAAAGCTCACATAATACTACAATACAAAGCTCACTTAATACTATAATACAAAGCTCACATAATACTACAATACAAAGCCCGTATAATACTACAATACAAAGAAAGCATAATACTACAATACAAAGCTCACTTAATACTACAATACAAAGCTTACATAATACTACAATACAAAGCTCACATAATACTACAATACAAAGCTCACTTAATACTACAATACAAAGCTCACATAATACTACAATACAAAGCTCACATAATACTACAATACAAAGCTCACTTAATACTACAATACAAATCTCACATAATACTACAATACAAAACCCGCATATAACTACAATACAAAGCCCGTATAATACTACAATACAAAGCTCACATAATACTACAATACAAAGCTCACATAATACTAAAATAGAAAGCCAGCATAATACTGCAATACAGAGCCCACATAATACTGCAATACAGAGCCAGCATAATACTACAATACAAAGCTCACTTAATACTACAATACAAAGCCCACATAACACTGCAATACAAAGCTCACATAATACTACAATGCAAAACTCACTTAATACTACAATACAAAGCTCACATAATGCTACAATACAAAGCTCACTTAATACTACAATACAAAGCTCACATAATACTACAATACAAAGCTCACATAATACTACAATAAAAAGCCTGCATAATACTACAATACAAAGCCCACATAATGCTACAATACAAAGCTCAAATAATGCTACAATACAAAGCTCACATAATACTACAATACAGAGCCCACATAATACTAGAATACAGAGCCCATATAATACTACAATAAAAAGCCCGCATAATACTACAATACAAAGCACACATAATACTACCATACATAGCTCACATAATACTACAATACTAAGCTCACATGATACTACAATAGAAGGCCCACATAATAGTACAATACAAAGCCCACATAATGCTACAATACAAAGCTTACTTAATACTACAATACAAATCTCACATAATACTACAATACAAAGCTCACATAATACTATAATACAAAGCTCACATAATACTACAATACAAAACCCGCATAATACTACAATACAAAGCCCGTATAATACTACAATACAGAGCCCACATAATACTACAATACAAAGCTCACATAATACTATAATACAAAGCTCACATAATGCTACAATACAAAGCTCACATAATACTAAAATACAGAGCCCATATAATACTACAATACAAAGCTCACATAATACTACAATACAAAGCACACACAATACAGCAATGCAAAGCTCGCATAATACTACAATACAGAGCCAGCATAATACTACACTAAGATGACACATAATACTACCCTACATCACCCACATGATATTACACTAGAGCACCCACATAATACTACAATACAAAGCCCACATAATACTACCATACAAAGCTCACATAATACTACAATACAAAGCTCACATAATACTACAATACAAAGCTCACATAATACTACAATAAGAACACACATAATACTACCCTACATCACCCACATAATACTACACTAGAGCACCCACATAATACTACAATAAAAAGCCCACATAATACTACAATACAGAGCCCACATAATACTACAATACAAAGCTCACATAATACTACCATACAAAGCTCACATAATACTACAATATAAAGCTCACATAATACTACAATAAAAAGCCAATATAATACTACAATACAAAGCTCACATAATACTACAATACAAAGCTCACATAATACTACAATACAAAGCCCACATAATACTACAATAAGAGCACACATAATACTACCCTACATCACCCACATAATACTACACTAGAGCACCCACATAATACTACAATACAAAGCCCACATAATACTACAATACAAAGCTCACATAATACTACAATACAAAGCTCACATAATACTACAATAGAAAGCTCACATAATGCTACAATACAAAGCTCACATAATTCTAAAATACTGAGCCCATATAATACTACAATACAAAGCTCACATAATACTACAATACAAAGCACACACAATACAACAATACAAAGCTCGCATAATACTACAATACCTAGCCAGCATAATACTACAATAAGAGGACACATAATACTACCCTACATCACCCACATAATATTACACTCGAGCACCCACATAATACTACAATACAAAGCCCACATAATACTACCATACAAAGCTCACATAATACTACAATACAAAGCTCACATAATACTACAATACAAAGCTCACATAATACTACAATAAGAACACACATAATACTACCCTACATCACCCACATAATACTACACTAGAGCACTCACATAATACTACAATACAAAGCTCACATAATACTACAATAAAAAACCCACATAATACTACAATACAAAGTTAACATAATACTACAATAAAAAGCCCACATAATACTACAATACAGAGCCCACATAATACTACAATGCAAAGCTCACATAATACTACAATACAAAGCTCACATAATACTACAATACCAAGGTCACATAATACTGCAATACAATGCCCACATAATACTACAATATCAAGCTCACATAATACTACAAAACCAAGCTCACATAATACTACAATTCAAAGCTTACATAATATTACAATATCAAGCTCACTTAATACTACAATACAAAGCTCACATAATTCTATAATACAAAGCTAGCATAATACTACAATACAAAGTCCACATAATACTAAAATACAAAGCTCACTTAATGCTATAATTAGTGTTGAGCATTCCGATACTGAAATATCGGGTATCGCCTGATATTCGCGGTATCGGAATTCCGATACTTAATTCCGATACTTTTACAATATCGAATACCGGAATCGGAAGTTCCCATAATGCCTGCGCTCTGCAGTGTCTCGGAAGGATGACAAGCTGGATGGCAGCGCTCAGCTGAGATCCAGCCTGTCATCAGAATGCCATCCCAGAATTCTCCTGATTGTTTAAAAGCCGGCGCGTGGTAAAAAGCCGCCGGCTTTTAAACAATCACACGGCCCCATACTGCTTCCCCGCAGCCTCCCACCCCGATCCTACGCTCCCCTCGCCACCTCCCATCCTGATCGTAAGTTAGGACCGGGGCGGGGAGCGCAGCACAAAGGAGCGGGGAGCGAAGGACCCGGGCGGGGAAGCCGGCAGTGAAAAGACTTCACCACCGGCTTTCCCGTTCTGTGCTGCGCTTTCCCGCCGGTTATTTCAAATGAACAGCTGAGGTATCAGGTGATGCCGATCAGCTGTTCATTTGAAGTCGCCGCGGTGCCCTCAGAGGGTTCATGTGAGTTCATGCTTCACTGCATTGCATGAACTCGCATGAACTTTCCCACGGCCGCACAGGTCAGCTTCACCTCCCAGACCATCAGCCCGTCATGATTGGTGTGTGCGGGTGTCTGTGCGATGTCTGCGGGTGTGCGGGTGTGCGCGGTGTCTGTGCGATGTCTGCGAGTGTGTGCGGGTGTGCGCGGTGTCTGTGTGATGTCTGGGGGTGTGTGCGGGTGTGCGCGGTGTCTGTGCGATGTCTGGGGGTGTGTGCGTGCAGGCAGACATAGGCCGATGTGACACTACTACTCCCATCGGCCTATGTCTGTCCCCCGTCCACTCGTGCCAGCAGGATCAGCTCGATGGGAGCAGTAGTTCCCATCAGCCTGATCCTGCTATATAAATTGCCCTACTGTGTCCCCAATAAATGTTAAATACATGTCATTGGTGGCCAGTGGTTACCTACAATAAATTAGTTTATACATTACCTGTCCCCGCCGATCGGCACCTAAAATAAAGTAAAAAGTAAAAAACTACACCTATACGCACCTAGACACCTAATTCCCCGAAGCCATCGATCTCCTGTAATAAAATATAAAATAATAAACCACAACCTTATCCTTACCCCTCCGTAGTAGTCCACGAGTGTCCCACGAAGATCTCCAGTTCAGAGCAGCCACATAGAATGTGACCGCTCTGAACCGCTGCCGCCGCTAGAATGATGGGGCCGTAAAGTAGCCCCGTCATTGCATAAGCGGGTTCGCCGGAGTTCAGGCAGCGCTGCTCCGGTAAGATGCTTTACGGCCCCGCTGTACCGGGAGAAATTCCCACGGCACAGCAGTGCCGTAAAGGAGGTCTCCGGAGCTACGCTGACTGAATGCACTCCGGTGACCTCAGTCAGGGGCTCCCGCTGCCGGGAGCGGACGTGTTCCCGGCAGTGTGAGCTTACAGCAGCCATGCACAGCTGTCACCATCTCCAGATGTGACAGCTGTGCATGGGAGATCAGCGCAGGAACGTGGACAGGTAACTATTTTTTTTAGTAAACTAAGAATTAAACAAAATTGTGTGTTTTATTTCAAATAAATATTTTTTTTCTGGGTGTAGTGTGTGTTTTTTCTTTTTAACACTTTGTAGGTTAGTAATGGGGGTGTCTTATAGACGCCCATCATTACTAACCTGGGCTTCATGGCAGCTGGCGCTGACATGAACCCCAGCCCTATTACCCCCTGCCACCGCACCAGGGCAGCGTGGAAGAGCGAGGCTAAGTGCCAGAGTTGGCGCATCCTATGGATGCGCCATTTCTGGGGCGGCTGACGGCTGGTGTTTCTAGCCTGGGATGGGGCCAATATTCATGGCACCCTTCCTGGGCTATTAATATCAGCCCCCCGCTGTCTGCCTAGCCTTTGCTAGCTATTAAAATAGGGGGAACCCTACGTCATTTTTTTTGGGAGGTCCCCCATTTTAATAGCTAGTAAAGGCTATGTATTCAGCTGGGGGCTGATATTAGTAGCCTGGGAAGCTCCGTGGGTATTACCCCCTTCCCAGGCTTCAAACATCTGCCCCAGCCGTCTGCTTAACCTCCGCTAGAGACTAAAATTATGGGGGATCCCACGCCAATTTTTTTTTAAATAAATCCTTTATTTTAACACTAAATGACATTTGAGGAGTTAATAAAGATGCAGTCCCTAAGTTATTATTTATTTTTTAATTAATTTTTCCCAAAAATTTTGACGTGGGCTTTGCTATATTTTTGTATGCCAGCCAGGTACAGCATCCAGCTTCTATGAACGCGCCATTTTCCGGGGTGGCTGCGGACTGCAATTTGCAGCGGGGGGGGGGGGGCCCAGAAAGCTTGGGTCTCCCTGCGCTGCAGATTCCATCCCCCAGCTGCCTAGTTGTACCTGGCTGGACACAAAAATAGGGAGAAGCCCCACGTATTTTTTTTTTAAATTATTTAAGGAAATTCATGAAATAATTAAAAAAAAATTGATGTGGGGCTTCGCCCTATATTTGTGTCCAGCCAGGTACAGCAGGCAGGAACGGGCTGCCCCCAACTACCAGCTGCCTATTTGTACCTGGCCGGACACAACAATATAGGGAAGCCCTTTTTTTCTTAATTATTTCATGAATTTCATGAAATAATTAAAAAAAAAAATACGTGGAGCTTCGCCCTATTTTTGTGTCCAGCCAGGTACAACTAGGCAGCTGGGGACTGGAATCTGCAGCGCAGGGAGGCCCAAACTTTCTGGGCCCCACCCGCTGCAAATTGCAGTCCGCAGCCGCCCCGGAAAATGGCGCGTTCATAGAAGCGCCATCTTCTGGCGCTGTACCCAACTCATCCAGGGCCCTGGTGCGGTGGCTCACTGGGTAATAAAGGGATTAAGGCCAGCTTGGCATTATCAGCTGGCCCTAAGCCCGAAATTCATGGGGTCACGCCAATATTAGACATGACCACCATGAATTTCTAGTAAAGTATTTAAAAAAAACACAACACCCAGAATAAAGTCCTTTAATTGAAATAAAGACACAATTCTTTATTGTTCTAAATTAAACCATACTTACCATC
The DNA here is from genome assembly GCF_046119375.1 of Phyllobates terribilis. NCBI lineage: Eukaryota > Metazoa > Chordata > Amphibia > Anura > Dendrobatidae > Phyllobates > Phyllobates terribilis. The sequence goes on from NW_027362763.1 coordinate 60,190,304, forward strand.
ACGCCCATTCCAGCTGCAGCCAACGATCTCCTGCAATAAAAGAAAAATAATAAACCAACCTCATCCTTACCTTCCCATGGTTCCCATGACAGCTTCAGCTCTGCTACATCGAGATGACAGGCTGGACCGCAGCAGAACGCTGCCATCCAGCCTGTCATCCCGCAGACACTGAGAAGCGCAGGCATGCTTGCGCTCCTCAGTGTCTCTCTGTGACGGCATCCAGATGAGCCGAGGTCATGTCCAATGAACTCGGCTCACCTCATGCACGTCACTGACAGCGTGGGAAAATTCTCACGCTGAAGCGCTGAGTGCAGGAGAATTTTCCCACGCTGTCAGTGACGTGCATGAGGCGAGGTCATGTCCAATGAACTCAGCTCACCTCATGCACGTCACTGACAGCGTGGGAAAATTCTCCTGCACTCAGCGCTTCAGCGTAAGAATTCTCCCACGCTGTCAGTGACGTGCATGAGGTGAGCTGAGTTCATTGGACATGACCTCGCCTCATGCACGTCACTGACAGCGTGGGAAAATTCTCACGCTGAAGCGCTGAGTGCAGGAGAATTCTCCCACGCTGTCAGTGACGTGCATGAGGTGAGCCGAGTTCATTGTCGGCTCATCTGGATGCCGTCACAGAGAGACACTGAGGAGCACAAGCATGCCTGCGCCTCTCAGTGTCCGCGGGATGACAGGCTGGATGGCAGCGTTCTGCTGCGGTCCAGCCTGTCATCTCGATGTAGCAGAGCTGAAGCTGTCGTGGGAACCATGGAAAGGTAAGGATGAGGTTGGTTTATTTTTTTACTTTTATTGCAGGAGATCGTTGGCTTCAGCTGGAATGGGCGTGATGGTAAGTATAGTTTAATTTAGAACAATAAAGAATTGTGTGTTTATTTCAATTAAAGGACTTTATTCTGGGTGTTTGTGCTTTTTTGTAACTTTGACTATGGGGTTAGTAATGGGGGTGTCTTATAGACGCCTCTCCATTACTAACCTGGGCTTGATGTCAGCTGGCATTATAAGCTGACATGAACCCCAGCCCTATTACCCCACTGCCACCGCTACAGGGCAGTGGGAAGAGTGAGGCTAAGTGCCAGAATTGGCGCATCCTATGGATGCGCCATTTCTGGGGCGGCTGACGGCTGGTGTTTCTAGCCTGGGAGGGGGCCAATATTCATGGCACCCTTCCTGGGCTATTAATAACAGCCCCCAGCTGTCTGCCTAGCCTTTGCTAGCTATTAAATTAGGGGGGACCCCACTTCATTTTTTTGGGGGGTCCCCCATTTTAATAGCTAGTAAAGGCTAGGTATTCAGCTGGGGGCTGATATTAGTAGCCTGGGAAGCTCCGTGGGTATTACCCCCTTCCCAGGCTTCAAACATCTGCCCCAGCCGTCTGCTTAACCTCCGCTAGAGACTAAAATTAAGGGGAACCCCACGCCAATTTTTTTTTAAATAAATCCTTTATTTTAACATTAAATGACAAGTACAGTAACCAACACTGTCACTGTACTTCATATATATGTGACTGACATGTTTCTATCTAATCTATTTGTGAAGCTCTATTCTGTCTGTTATAAATTGTCGGGTACAGATGCTGAATTGCCGGCCGGCTTTTTTAAAGAGACGGTCCATGAAAACACTATTATTTTTTTTCAGAAATCCTTTACACTAAATGACAAGTACAGTAAGCAACACTGTCACTGTACTTCATATATATGTGACTGACATGTTTCTATCTATCTAATCTATGTGTGAAGCTCTATTCTTTCTGTTGTAAATTGTCGGGTAACGGTGTATGCGCTGATGAATTGCCGGCTTTTCGCAGAATACATTCTACATTATTCTTAGTTGTTTTACTTCATGTAGAATTAACCTACAAGGAAAGAAAGGGTTTATTTTCATTCCGATATTAGTGTCCCATTGACTTGCATTGGTTTCCGGTATCGGAATCGGCGATATCCGATACTTTTTGAGTATCGGTCCGATCCAATCCGATACGATATTTCCTGATATCGGAAGGTATCGCTCAACACTAGCTATAATACAAAGCTCACATAATACTACAATACAAAGGCCGCATAATACTACAATACAAAGAAAGCATAATACTACAATACAAAGCTCACTTAATACTACAATACAAAGCTCACATAATACTACAATACAAAGCTCACATAATGCTACAATACAGAGCCCAGATAATAATACAATACAGAGCCCATATAATACTACAATACAAAGCCTGCATAATCCTACAACATAGAGCTCACATAATACTACAATGCAAAGCTCACATAATACTACAATACAAAGCTCACATAATACTACAATACAAAGCTCACATAATGCTGCAATACAAAGCTCACATAATACTACAATACATAGCCCACATAATCCTACAATACCGAGCCCATATAATACTACAATACCAAGCCCGCATAATACTACAACTTCGAGCCCACATAATACCACAATACAAAGCTCACATAATACTACAATACAAAGCCCACATAATACTACAATAAGAGCACACATAATACTGTCCTACATCACCCACATAATACTACACTAGAGCACCCACATAATACTACAATACAAAGCTCACATAATGCTACAATGCAAAGCTCACATAATACTACAATACAGAGCCCACATAATACTACAATACAGAGCCCATATAATACTACAATACAAAGCCCGCATAATACTACAACATAGAGCCCACATAATACTACAATACAAAGCTCACATAATACTACAACAGAAAGCCCACATAATACTACAATAAGAGCACACATAATACTACCCTACATCACCCACATAATACTACACTAGAGCACCCACATAATACTACAATACAAAGCCCACATAATGCTACAATACAAAGCTCACATAATACTACAATACAAAGCTCACATAATACTACAATAAAAAGCCTACATAATACTACAATACAAAGCTCAAATAATACTACAATAAAAAGCCCACATAATACTACAATATCAAGCTCACATAATACTACAATACCATGCTCACATAATACTACAATACAAAGCCCAAATAATACTACAATACAAAGCAATCATAATACTACAATACAAAGCTCACTTAATACTACAATACAAAGCTCACATAATACTAAAATACAAAGCTCACATAATACTACAATACAAACCTCACTTAATACTACAATATGAAGCTCACATAATACTACAAAACAAAGCCAGCATAATACTACAAAACAAAGTCCACATAATACTAAAATACAAAGCTCACTTAATACTATAATAAAAAAGCTCACATAATACTACAATACAAAGCCCGCATAGTACTACAATACAAAGCTCACATAATACTACAATACAAAGCTCACTTAATACTACAATACAAAGCTCACATAATACTACAATACAAAGCTCACTTAATACTACAATACAAAGCCCACATAATACTACAATACAATGCTCACTTAATACTACAATACAAAGCTCACATAATACTACAATACAAAGCTCACATAATGCTACAATACAAAGCTCACATAATATTACAATACAAAGCCCATATAAAACTACAATACAAAGCTCACTTAATACTACAATATAAAGCTCACATAATACTACAAAACAAAGCTCACATAATACTATAATACAGAGCCCACATAATACTACAATACAAAGCTCACATAATACTACAATACAAAGCTCACATAATGCTACAATACAAAGCTCACATAATATTACAATACAAAGCCCATATAAAACTACAATACAAAGCTCACTTAATACTACAATATAAAGCTCACATAATACTACAAAACAAAGCTCACATAATACTACAATACAAAGCTCACATAATACTACAATACAAAGCTCACATAATACTACAATATAAAGCACACATAATACTGTGAAGGTTTCACCAATTTAAGATACAATAGGTAACTGCTCTCCTCCAAATTAAAGATGTCCGAGTGCATGCAGAGAAGCTAATTAACCAAATCTGCTAATCTGGTTGAAAAACTTCACTCAGAGACAGAACCACACAAAATGGCATACTTTATTACGTAGACATGGGGTTATATAGTATTCTCCTTCTAGGTGGGATTAGTAAAATTGGCACACTGCAATTTGCTCATTCATGTATCTCTTGGCCTTAGTAACTCCTTAGGAATTCCGATGGGAGGGGCGAGTTCGTCTCTCAGCGCCATCTTTGCCAGCTCGACATGAATCTCTCTGTTATCAGCCGTGCACATGCATACGTCATTCCCAGGAAATCATTTAGTTGTTCGTATCTACAAAAAGAATAGAATCTATTAGTTATATATTCATTAACTATTAACATAATCCATGTGCATATACACATTTGCATACATACTGTACATACACATAGATTATTCCATCATCTCTATATTGATTCACACTGATTAGGTAATCTATTAAAAGAAACTAATTGATTTTCTATAATATATATTTTACCTTGACAGACCCCCCTAAAATCAATTATTTGCTTTTAATATCCATATGCTAAAAATCAGAGGGGGAGAAGAATTGACCGTATGTTAAGGCTATTCTGGAACCCTACGATGTGACGGGCGCCCCGTCCATTTTAGACGGACCCACTGACGTTCCTAAATCTAACTCATACGAAGACCTACAGGAAAGGGATGGAGACCCTAAACGATCTAGTGACTGGGTAATCGAGGGCCACCCCTAACACAGAAATATGGATATTAACTTTACAAACTCATTTACTTCCGGTAATCTCTCTGGTACAACACTTTTGTTCTAAGGAGAACTGTTTGTTCATAGATTTTGAGAGCCTTAGTAACTTTCCCTGTGGGGCCGATATTTTCTGGGATATACATACAACAATGCTCATCTATCATTTTGCATACCCCTCCTTCTCTGCAAGTAACATATCCAGAGCTATTCTGTTTTGGAAGGCCATGGTAGATGTGGGTTCTAGTTGGTCAGCTATCCCGTGCAATGCATCTTTGGTGTAATTGACAAATCAATGTTGGCTATAATATATGTAATTTATCCAATCTACGTTCTTGTTAATGGTTATAATGGCTATTATGGGCTAAAATCCCGCCTTCACTTGGTCTCGGGCCTTGAATTTGTCTGGCACCCCCCTAAGCACTCTGAGAACATTAATATATATGTGTGGGTCAAAACTGCCTTTGGGGTTAACTTCTCTCTTGGCCCTGTATGTACCTGCAAACGCAGCCTTTATTTCCTCTTTGGATTCCTGGGACTCAGATATAAGGTAAATAGACATTATTGCTTTAGTTATGGCACACTCCCCAGTCCATTTGCCCTCCAGTCTAATCCTAATCTTCATGTCACCACATTCAAGGAAGTGTTGTACCAGAAAACTGGAATATCATTCTGTTTAGTAATAATTGCTTGGAATGCACGTGTTACCGTAACAAAGGCTCCCCCCCCCCAGCTACTGTCATCAGACAAAGGAACATCAGGGTTGTGGGTCTGAGACCACCTTCTTGCAATGGGATGTGTGGACCCATGATTTTCGGTCTTCGACCTTCACAGCCGTAGGTGATGTAAGCAACACTTGGTAGGGCCCTTCATATCTGGCATCCAGTGTGCCTCGCACGTGATTCTTTATCCAGACAAATTCTCCAGGCTGGATGCTGTGAGTACCTGGTTCAAGATCTGAGTCTGGAATAGAAGAGTGTTAGTTTTAACTCTTTAGCAAGTCCGACAACAAAATTCACAAGCTTATCATTCCCTGAACTAAGCTGCTCTGGGTAATATCGACCCATTCTAGGTGGCCCCCCAAACAAGATCTCATATGGTGTGAGCCCTGTGGGTTGTCTCGGGGTATTTCGGACTGAGTATAGGGCAATAGGCAGCACCTCCTGCCATGGAAGTGACAATTCTTTAATGGCTTTAAGAATTTTGTTTTTTAAAGTGCCATTCATCCTTTCAACTTTGCCGTTACTTTGAGGACGATAAGGAGTATGCAGGCCCAAATCCGCCCCAATCATCTCCAAGATTGATTTGGTAACTTCTGCAGTGAAGGTGGGTCCTTGATCACTTTCAATCACTTCTGGAATCCCGAATCTGCAGATAAGTTCTGCCAGAAGCCTTTTCACTGTAGTTCTAGCAGTCAAGTTGGCTACTGGGTATGCTTCTGTACAGCTGGAAAACATATCCACCACCACCAGAACATATTCATATCTTCCACTCTTGGGTAATTGCATATGATCAATTTGGATTCTCTGGAAAGGATACTGTGACTTTGCCAGTTTCTTCTTTGGCACATGTTCTGTTCTTCCGGGATTACAAGTGTTACAAATCTCACAGTTCCTAGTATAGTTTGTAGCAAGAACTGAGATCTCTGGTGAAATGTAGAGTTTATTGATAACTGAAATCATCTGATTCTTCCCTCTATGTACCTTTCCATGAGTCCACTGAACCACCGCAGGATACAGTGCTCTTGGCAGACATAGTCTTCTTCCCACTCTCCAGAGACACACTGAAGAAGGCGTTTGCCAAGTTGATTACTGTAAAATGCGTTGCCTCAGGGGGAATTTCACTGAGTAATGTATGTGGATTTGGCATCACAGCTCTCAGATCTTGCACCATCCTAAATTTATCCGGTTCTCCTCTTGCAGTTTTCTTCTTCACTGGAAACAATGGAGTATTAGCAGGAGAAACACAGGGCAGTAATGCTCCTTTCTTGAGTAATTCTTGGATCTGGGCATCTACTGACGCTTCTTGGGCTGCTTTCAGTGGGTACTGTGGGAGTCTGGGAATCCGTGAACCTTCTTTCAGGAAAACTTGAACTGGTGGGACAGGTAGCCGGCCTATATCATCAGGACCTTGAGACCAGAGTTCAGGTGGTATGCAGTCAAGATAATGCTGTGGTATGGCGGTTGTTGCAAACTGGATGACACACAATGGGAGGGCATGTACCTTTGTTTGTTCCTCTAATGATAACGGAGTAGAGACATCTAGATGCTTTCCATTCTCATTATATGATATCTGAGCATTTAACTTCTGGAGTAGATCTGCTCCCAACAAATTAAGCGGGCAGGTGTCTGAAACGAGCAATCTGGCCAGCAGCTTCTGTTCTTTCCCAATAGGCAATGGAAATGTTAGTCGGGATGAGTGTGGTTTTCCATCCACTCCCACACAAGAAAGGAAATCATCAGATATAAGCGATTCATAGGGTAAATCTCTTGACCGTATTACTGATCTGGCTGCACCCGTGTCTACTAAAAAAGGTAAAGTTCTGTCCCCTACATCTATTTTGACAGTAGAAATCAGTCCAGATTTAGTGGGGACGTTTTCAACTGAGGTCAAGGTGAGCACGGGTTTGCCACTGTCCTATGGGGGGTAATTCTGGTCTTCCCCCACAAACCTGCGTGGTGGGTCCCTGTTATTTTGGTACATCTGTTGCGGTGGCTGGTCTCTGTAATTCTGCACAGGTTCTCTTGGCATTGTCTCATATTCTCTCTGTGGTGGCTGCCGTGATGGCTGTCTATACTCTTGGCGGGAGTACCGTGGATTCCCTTGGTAGCGTGAAGAATCTCTTCTTTCAAATTGCGGGTTGTAGGAGAGTGGCATCGAGCCATAGAAAGGATCCCCTCTATTCTCTGGACATTCTCTTCTGAAATAACCTGGTTGGTTGCAATGGTGACAGATTGGTTCCCTTAGTCTTAAACTCACTCCTCTGTACATTTGTTGAGGAGCCATCCATCGTGGGGGTGAGCGGTATAGTTGTTGTGGGTATCCTGGGGGATATGGCAACTGTTCTTGTTGATTATCTGCAGGTTGATATGACTCGCCCCCTGGGCCGTGGGGTACCCGGAACCAGGCCTTCTGTATGATGTTGGGGGTAGTAGTGGCAACCCGATCCCGTGGCTCAGGGTGGTCAGACCAAATGGTGGCAGTCTATTTATCAGTGTTTTGAATGTCCGACTACGCCACCCGTGGATTGCGGTCAGAGATAACCGCCGCTGCTAGGCAGACCGCTGAGGCTGGTGTTGGTGTGCAGCACAGGGGTAGGATAACACCCCACGGGATGAGTGTAGCCTCAGGGCAGTGTAGGTGGACGCTGGGGGTGATAGTGCAGGCCGCAATAGTAAGAGTTCAGAGTCCACTTCAAACAGTTCAGGGTCTTTATTGTAGGAATTATTAATGACCCAACAGTAGTACCGGTTAGGAATGGGCCTGGGTGTCTGAGAGCATATGGGCGAGCCCACTGGTCAGGGTGAGTGTGTAGGCCTACCGTTCTCTCTATGCTCTTTCTGACTATCCCCCTCTTCGTGGTGTAATAGCCCACGTCCCTGAGCTGGCCGTGTACTTCTCGCCTGTATGGCTTGTGACTCGGGCCTTGTGTACCTTTTGCTTTCTCTTTGCTGTACTGGTCCCTCTGTGTGGCGGAGCCTCCAGGCTTCTTAGGCCAAGGGACTTGAAATCCCTCGCGGGTTGGTTCTCTTCTGCTGGGCTTGATAACCCGGGCAGCCTCGGACCCCAATGTCCGGTTAGATTCGTTCTCTCAGCCAGGACCGGCTCTCGTCGCCTCTGTCCCTGGCTTGTAGTTTCTCCTCTGCCCCATGCACTCCTCAGCTGCTGCTGACCTGTCCCTTTTTTCTGAGAACCCTTCTGGACACTTCAGAAGTGGGTTCTGGTCTCTCTAACCCTGCCCCAGTTCCAGCTTTTATAGGGGCAGCCAGCTCCCCCTACTGGCCTGGGACAGGAGGTGCTGCATGCTAATGGTCCCTAACCAGGGAACCTCCCTCCTGCTCTCAGACACAGCCTTTAATATTTGTGGCATCCAGGCCTGGGGTGGCACAGATAGATTGCTAGAGCAGCAGGAGCAGGAACAGGAGTCGGTGCAGGTGCTGGAGCAGGCTCTGGAGCAGGCCTTGGAGCAGGCCTTGGTACAGCATCCAATTGTTTCTCTATAGCTTTAGCAATAAGGAGTACCTTTCGCGGGGACATGTCCACATATTCTGGTCTGGAGTCTGTAAGCTTCGCTGAGATTTTCTCTCTGAGTCCCCTAACAAATGAAGTGACTAGCAGATTTTGTTGGATCCTCTGACCTTCATCGAACCCTTGATCCTTGAACAGAGTATGGATTCTGGTGTAAAATTTTTCGACATTCTCCCCTGATTCTTGAGTACAGTCCGATACACTGGTAGATGAGTCTGTGAGCCGCTCCTTGGCCCATTGCTGTAGTTGTTGACAAAAAGCTCCTCCTGATAGGTAAGTCTCCTTGTCTGTCACTTGGCTGTCATTCAGAGCTACTTGAATTATTGGCCAGAAGGCATAATAATAATCATCATTTTTATTTTTTTAGTGCCAACATATTTCGCAGCACTTTACAATTTTAGGGGATAGGCATCTTCCGCTCTAATGCTAATGATTTCATGAAGATCTTTCCAAGTGGCTGAATAAGTTAGTTGAATTTGTCTGATTCTTCTGTAGAACGCCATAGGGTGTCTGTCTGGGTCAGGTAGTTCACTAATCACTAGATTAACTTGCCAGGGTGTGAATGCCACATATCTATTATGGTGATCTGGCACTGGAGATTCTGACTGAGAAGATGTTGAGGGAGATACTGGCAACACAGCAATAGGAGGTGGGCTTGTTTGTCTAGGAAATAGTTCATTTGGGTTATATTCTGAGGTCATCTGGCGGCTGAGTGGGTCTGATCTAGCTGGGTGAGAATTTGAGATTTATGATAATCATTGCTGATTAGTCTTATCTCCTCCAACTTATTTAGTCCTCTATACTCCCGTATAGCTTGGACTATTGCTTGGGCACAGGCTTGCATAGGAAATCCATACATTCCAGAACTTACAGCAGGAAGAGCAATAGAAGTAAGGTTCCTTGTTCCAGCATAGTTCAGAATATTGTTGATTGTAGCTCTAAAGTGTGACATACAGTGATCATGATGATCTTCATCATACACTGGACCTACTGCATGAATGATAAGCCTGCATGGTAATGTGGCACCCCAGGGGTCTGGTTCCCACAGTAATAGCAATATTACGTCTGTGAGCAGGTGGGAGGTTTCCTGGTCAGACATCCTATGCATGCCACACCTCCTGCCCAGTCCTGGGAGGGGAAGAACTTCCCCTATATAAAGCTGGGGCTGAGGCAGGGTTAGGGTGAGAAAGAGCAGAGAACACAGACAGAGACACAGTCTGGTCTGTAGTGGAGCAGCTTTAGGAACAAGAAAGATCAGGAGCTCTGTGGGAGCTGTGCTAAAAGAGATCAGGGGCTGGAAGCTGTAGAGCTCGCCCTGATTGAAGAGTTCTTACCGGACCCGGAGTCCGAGGCTGTGGGGATTAATCCTTTCCCAGCAGCAGAAACCGCCCGGCAGGGGATTTCAGGTCCTCTGGCCAAGAAACCCGAAGGCACGGTCACACGCAAGGGACCAGCACCGCGACGTGGAGCGGAAGCTACCAGAAGGCCCCGAGTCACCGGCCATACGGGTGAGCACCACACGGTACACTCAGGGACGTGGGCTACTTTTATCAGCCTCTAGCAAGGTAGCCAGAAGAGTACAATTAGTTGGGGAGGCCTACAACTCCGCCTGGCCAGGGGAGATCCCATCAGCTCACGGACTGACCAGGCCCCGATCGCTAGCCAGTACTCCGGGAGGGTCTACCTTGTCACCAGTCAAGACCCAAAACTACACCGCACCGTCTCTGAGTGGTTCCTGCTACCCCCCTTCAAACACGTCGGCTGCCCTGTGGCCATACCCCTCCCGTTGGGGGTTCTACCATCTACGCTGCACAACCTTACCACCGGCCTCAGCGGTCTGCCCTGCAGCGGCGGCTTCATAGCCACATTCAACGGGTGGCGTAGTCGAACACCGTACCATCTTCTGCTAAATACTGCCACTCAGTTTGACTCCCTGGGCACGGACCGGGTCACCGCCACGAGACTACTACCCCTATCAGATCCGGCTCCGGGTAGGCCCCCGCGTGCGCAACGCTACTCAGCACAGGCCCAGGGGCGCGTCAACTTTTGGCGTAGTCGGCAGGATTTCGTGCCCGCAACCACCGGGTACTGCGTGCCTGAAAAAGAGACTTTTAAACTTACCTGTGGTGAAGATTCCCGCCATCCGGCGCCATCTTCTGCCTTCTTCCCGCCATCCGTGAAGTTTTCCCGCCATCCGGCGCCATCTTCTGCCTTCTTCCCGCCATCCGTGGAGTTTTCCCGCCGTTGGACGCCATCTTGAAGACGGCGCGCGGGAAGAAGAGGGGCGTGGACTCCGAAAAGCCCGCGAGAACTGAAGCCTCGCCTCACGTCCAGACGTTGCGTAAGGTCCTGGAAGGAGCCCAGCAGACGCCGACGTCATAGGAGCGCGACGGAAGGTCCTCGACCCTGACGATCCACTGTGGAGCCGCGGCCTACGGAAGAGGATCATCGCAAGGTAGGCCACGGTCCACTAGGGGGGAGGAAGATGTCGGATACAGAGGAGAGCTTCACTGCCGCAGCCACCGCCAGCGCCACCGCTGCTGCGGTCATGCCTTTCACTATGCCCTATATCCCGGGGGCAGCCTGGCTACCCCAGTACTCAGGGGAGTCACATACCCTGAATGACTTTAGAGAAAAGCTGGATAGCCTCTTCCAGGTGTACCCCCTCACAGAAGAGCAAAAAGTGAGCATCCTGGTGGCCCAACTAACCGGGGCAGCCCAAAGGGAGGTAAAGTCCTGGCCACCTGGGAGGAGGACTGTCGCAGGGATATTAACCCGGCTGAAGGACACCTTTGATACAAGCACCTCAGCCGAGATTAAGCTTAGATTCTACGGGTGCAAACAGCGAGCACATGAGAATATAAGGGACTATGCACTAAATGTACAAGAGGCCCTGAGAGCCATTAAGCAGACCGACCCTGACGGCGTGGGAAACGAGGACAGGCTGTTGACCGAACAATTTATAGAGGGACTATATTGCAATGCCCACCGAACCCAGTTGCGGGCAATGGCCTTACAGGATCCTCATCTGGACTTTGCACAGTTCAAGGACAGAGCCATCCGGGTGCTCCGAGAACCGGCACCGGGTGGCGTGGTGACCCACAGGCGCCCTACTACCGCTTACCACCAGGAGGCGGCGCCCTTGTCGGCAGGGCCTGTGGGAGCTGACGCGCAGGCTTTGAACAATGACCCGGCTCCAGACCTGCACCATCAGGTCCAAGAGCTAGCTAAAAGCGTAGCTGCGCTAACCCGAACTGTGCAGTCTTTACAGGTTTCTGCTCCAGGGAAGATCCAGCTGGCATCCGGACCGGAGGACATCCCGTGGCGTCGACCAAGGAGGACCCCACCGGCCAGAGGAAGACCCAGCGACCGATACAACGAGGACGGACAACCCATCTGCCGCCGCTGCAATCAACCCGGACATATGGCAAGGTACTGTCCTTTAAACTGGCACAACCTGGGGTAGAGGGCCGACCCCTAGGAATAAGATCACCAGGCCCATCGAACTGGCGTGACAAATATGTGGGAGGACGTCCAGTCTTGCCTGTGGTACTGGATGGCATTCCTATGAGTGCCCTACTTGACACCGGGTCACAGGTCACCACAATCCCGTACGTGCTCTTCAAGCAGTACTGGAATGACTCGGATATAACCCGCTACCCTGACGACGACTTGAGTATCATCGCGAGCAATGGTCAACCCGTGCCACAGATCGGATTCAAAGAGATGACCATTAAAATCGGTAGAGTCGAACTGGCAGCACAGGGACTGATCATTGTAGACATCGACAAGCGCGAGAGTTACCCAAAGATAACTCTAGGAACTAATGTGATTGAAAATTGTCTTGCAGAGGTGATTTTCATTTTACAGCAGGTTGCCAAGAACGCCAGCTCCGGCCAGCAGCGAGTGCTCCAAAAAGAGATCCGGGCACTGATGCGGCGGCAACAGGTGGAACTCTCCGGTGGTGAGATTGGAAGCGTGAGAATGTGTGACCCTTTCCCTATTGCCATGCCCCCAAAAAGTGAAATGATGATTTGGTGCCGGGCAGCTATTGGTCTAAGAGGTAGAGACTACCAAGCAATGGTAGAACCCGTCTACTCAGACAGTAGGCCCACCATTTTGACAGCACGGGGGGTGGTTGATGTACGCCATGGGAGGGTGCCCGTTCGCATAATAAACATCGGGAAAAGGGAAGTGTACCTGCCTCGGTATGCTACGCTAGCCAAATTGTATACCATCAATCAGAATTCTGTACAGGCCGTGGAACCCTTACCTCCATCCCAACCAGAGGAAGGTAACGGCTCTAAGAAACCAATGGAGGACTGGTGTCAGCAACTACACCTCGGTACTGACTCCACTCCCTCACACCAGAAACAAGGAGTCTATCGGGTGGTTCAAGAGTACGAGAGAGTGTTTAGTAAACACCCGTTAGACTTCGGGCGAGTAAAGGGGGTAGAACACCATATCCCCACGGGAGACCATCTTCCCATAAAGGAGTGATACCGACCCGTACCCCCTGCACACTACCAACACGCCAAGGGGATGCTTAGAGACATGAAGGAGGCTGGGGTAATCAGGGATAGCTGTAGCCCCTGGGCAGCTCCACTAGTCTTGGTTAAAAAGAAAGACAACACCATGAGAATGTGTGTAGATTACCGGAAAATCAACCGTATCACACACAAAGATGCGTACCCCTTACCAAGGATAGAGGAGTCTTTGGCTGCTTTAAAATCTGCTAACTTCTTCTCCACTTTGGATCTCACTAGCGGGTACTGGCAGGTTCCTGTAGCAGAGGCGGACCGGGAGAAGACCGCATTCACCACCCCGATGGGACTTAGCGAGTTTACCTGCATGCTGTTCGGACTCTGCAACGCACCAGGAACCTTCCAACGATTGATGGAATGCTGTCTGGGACACCGAAACTTCGAGACGGTCCTGTTATACCTGTACGATGTCATCGTCTACTCCAAGACCTACGAGGACCACCTGAAACACCTGGCAGAAGTGTTCGAAGCCCTGGCAAACTATGGCCTAAAGGTGAAACCCTCCAAGTGTCACCTCCTGAAACCAAAGGTGCAGTACCTGGGACACGTGGTGAGTGCTGACGGAGTGGCTCCCGACCCTGATAAGATCACCGCAATTAAGGAATGGCCAAGCCCCTCCAGCGTAAAGGAAGTGCGGCAGTTACTCGGGTTGGTAGGCTACTACCGAAGATTCATTCCCGGTTTCACCAAAAAGGCAGCTCCTATGCAGGACCTCCTGATAGGCCAGTCCAGGAAGGTCAAGAACCAGAAGCCGCCCTTCAAATGGGAGAAGCTGGAAGAAGAGTCCTTCCGCCAGCTGAAGATGGCCCTCACAGGGGATGAAATCCTGGCGTACCCTGATTACAGCCAGCCCTTTATCCTCTACACCGACGCAAGTAACATCGGGCTAGGAGCCGTACTGTCCCAGATCCAGCAGGGGAAAGAACGGGTAATTGCTTACGCCAGCCGAAAACTGCGACCCGCCGAAAGAAACCCTGAGAATTACAGCTCATTCAAGCTAGAGTTCCTGGCAGTGGTGTGGGCAGTCACCGAACGCTTTAGGCACTACCTCGCCTCTTCCCGGTTCACCGTGTACACGGATAACAACCCGTTGACACACCTGGATACGGCAAGACTCGGTGCCCTGGAGCAGAGATGGATGGCCCGCCTGTCCAACTACGAGTTCACGATCAAGTACCGGGCAGGACGCTCCAATACCAACGCGGATGCCTTGTCCAGAATGCCAAACCTACCGGACGTAGGGGAAGATCCAGAGGAACTGGAAGAAGTTGAACTCCCCGCGTTCCACCGTCATGGGACTATCCAGTATTCCCACCGTGTAAGGAGTAAGCAATCTGCTACGTTCAACCCCTTACCTCATTACAACTGGGCGGAAACGCAAGACAGTGACCCCGCCGTCCGACTGGTGAAGGAGATGCTGACTCAGCCAGATGCCCGCCTTGACCCAGACGCTCCGGAGGAGACCAAGCAACTGTGGGCTGAGAAGAGTTGACTGTTCCTTTACAAGGGGAAGTTGTGCCGCAGAATGGTTAACGCCCGGACGCATGAACTGATCTGGCAAGTAGTGGTGCCAAGAAGAGATGCGGCTATGGTACTGGAGGCATACCACGACGGAGCTGGGCACTTCGGATGGAAGAAGCTGGAGTTCCTGCTGCGCGGGCGGTTCCACTGGGTAGGCATGAGAGGAACCATCGAGAGGTGGTGCAGAGACTGTGGACCGTTCCACCTACGAAGGAAGGACCGTGCTAGCCAGAAGACTCCCTTGCAGCCCATCATCACCCGACAGCCACTGGAACTGGTAGCCCTGGACCATGTAAAACTGACCCCCAGCAGAAGTGGCTACGTCTATGCGTTAACCATCGTGGATCACTACTCCCGGTTCTTGGTTGTCGTCCCCGTCAAGGACTTAACGGCTCAAACAGCAGCTAGAGCCTTCCAGCAGCACTTCTGCCGTCCACACGGATACCCAGAGCAGGTGCTGACGGACCAAGGACCTGTCTTTGAAGCGGAAGTGTTCCAGGAGTTCTGTACTCTGTATGGCTGCCGGAAGATAAGAACAACACCCTATCATCGGCAAACCAATAGGCTCTGCGAGAAAATGAACCAGGTGGTGATGGATCTTCTGAAAACATTGCCCCTGGAAGAACGCAGTCTGTGGCCTGAGAAACTGCCTGATCTGGTGGACCTATACAACCACATCCCGGTAGGTTCTACCAACTGTACCCCGGCTTACCTAATGAGAGCAAGACCTGGTAAGCTTCCTGTTGATCTGGAGATGGGAGTCCTGACACCCGAGGACACTTCACCAGAAGCAGACTGGGACACAGAAAGACAGCAGCAGTACCGGAAGGTACAGGAGAGCGTGGAGCGAAGTCTCTGTCAAGCTAGAGAAAGACAGGAGAAGACTTACAACCAGTATGCTCCCGCTGTTCCCCTGGTACCTGGAGAGCAGGTCTTGAAGAGGAAGAGACGCCTCCACAAGTTGGACGACCAGTGGGAGAAGGACCCGTACACCGTACTGCCCTCAAGCCATGAGAACCCGAAAGTCTGCATAATCAGTAAGGACGGAGGAGAAACCACAGCCATTGTCTCCCGAGATCACCTGAAGAAGTGTCCCGAACAGCTACGAAGCCCTGAAGAAGAGCAAGAAGACCCTCGACCCGCAGAGGAAAGGGAAGATATGGTCAGTACTGTGCTCGGAGACTTCCTTCGGTCTTGGACTCAAGTCAATGGCGCTGTTGTGGTACCCGTCCTCACCTTCCTCCAACCAGCATCTCAAGTACCTACGGAGAGACAGGTAGAGCTGGAAGAGCAGCCGGTCCAGGAGGCAGAAGACCCCACACAAGCAGACCAGGAGGATCAACCCTCTGCTTATAGTGAGCCTGCCGTACCCCTAGTGAGCCAAAGAGCCCGTAGACAGCTGCCCAGTTTAGTTTTGATAGCTCCTACCACCCGTAGCTCAGGACCAGTCAGTCAGCTCCGTAGGTCCACTAGGGTCACTAAAGGCCAGTTGCCCGTACGTTGGAGGATCTAGGTGTTTAAACTGTTTATTTGTATTTACCTGTTTTCTGTTACTTGTAAATAATTGTGTATTTTTAGTTATTTTATAGGTGTCGTTTAGGGATTATCCGGAATCCTTTGTACATATGTTGGAGCGTAACCCAGGAATGGACTAAAGACTGTTAAGGACTCGGGGCAGGACAGACCCCTACCTGGTTACGGCTCCCGGTCTCTTGGTGAAATGGACACCTTTGTTTTCTTCAAAGACTGCACCCGGTTGCGGACATGCCGTGACCA
Organism: Phyllobates terribilis; assembly: GCF_046119375.1. Lineage (NCBI taxonomy): Eukaryota > Metazoa > Chordata > Amphibia > Anura > Dendrobatidae > Phyllobates > Phyllobates terribilis. The sequence continues at coordinate 60,207,108 of NW_027362763.1, forward strand.
TCCTAATGTGTTTTTCTTTATTGTACTGTTTCTGTTTTTACTTGTTATGTTTTACAAAAATATGTTTAGTCCCGGAGTACTAAATTTCACTAGGGGGGAATGTGGCACCCCAGGGGTTTGGTTCCCACAGTAATAGCAATATTACGTCTGTGAGCAGGTGGGAGGTTTCCTGGTCAGACATCCTATGCATGCCACACCTCCTGCCCAGTCCTGGGAGGGGAAGAACTTCCCCTATATAAAGCTGGGGCTGAGGCAGGGTTAGGGTGAGAAAGAGCAGAGAACACAGACAGAGACACAGTCTGGTCTGTAGTGGAGCAGCTTTAGGAACAAGAAAGATCAGGAGCTCTGTGGGAGCTGTGCTAAAAGAGATCAGGGGCTGGAAGCTGTAGAGCTCGCCCTGATTGAAGAGTTCTTACCGGACCCGGAGTCCGAGGCTGTGGGGATTAATCCTTACCCAGCAGCAGAAACCGCCCGGCAGGGGATTTCAGGTCCTCTGGCCAAGAAACCCGAAGGCACGGTCACACGCAAGGGACCAGCACCGCGACGTGGAGCGGAAGCTACCAGAAGGCCCCGAGTCACCGGCCATACGGGTGAGCACCACACGGTACACTCAGGGATGTGGGCTACTTTTATCAGCCTCTAGCAAGGTAGCCAGAAGAGTACGATTAGTTGGGGAGGCCTACAAATCCGCCTGGCCAGGGGAGATCCCATCAGCTCACGGACTGACCAGGCCCCGATCGCTAGCCAGTACTCCGGGAGGGTCTACCTTGTCACCAGTAAAGACCCAAAACTACACCGCACCGTCTCTGAGTGGTTCCTGCTACCCCCCTTCAAACACGTCGGCTGCCCTGAGGCCATACCCCTCCCGTTGGGGGTTCTACCAGCTACGCTGCACAACCTTACCACCGGCCTCAGCGGTCTGCCCTGCAGCGGCGGCTTCATAGCCGCATTCAACGGGTGGCGTAGTCGAACACCGTACCATCTGCTAAATACTGCCACTCAGTTTGACTCCCTGGGCACGGACCGGGTCACCGCCACGAGACTACTACCCCTATCAGATCCGGCTCCGGGTAGGCCCCCGCGTGCGCAACGCTACTCAGCACAGGCCCAGGGGCGCGTCAGTAATCTCCCTGGTCTGGTGGCTACCAGGTCTGTTGCCTCCACCGGTCATGAAGAATGTACAATGCTGTTAGGGTATGTGCACACGATGCAGAAATGCTCAGGATTTTTTCCTGAGCGTTTCTGCATCTCTCTGGCAGGAAAAAACGCATGCGGATTGTACATGCGGTTTCCTGCCAGGGACATGCGGAAATGAAGCGGTCTTCACTTTCATTTCCGCATGCGGGTTGACAAGCGCTTCCCAAGCGATTTTAGCATCACTTGGAAAGTGCTTGTCAACTTCACACTATATAAATCCATGCAACTGTGTGTGAATGTCAAAAAATAAAAAATAAATCTATACTTTACCCTCTGATGGCCCCCGGTGTCCTGCTTCGCTCGGTCCCGGCTGCCGGCAGTGAAGACTTTAGGACCTTCCGACGTCAGCGTCACGTGACCCGTCACATGACTCTGACATCAGCGAAGGTCCTTCTTCATTCAGCCGCGAACCAAGCAGGAGCGCTGCGCGGGCCGTCAGAAGGTGAGAATATATATATTTTTTATTTTATTCTTTTTTTTTTAATGGTACCTGGGTCTGGATGAGAGTCTTCTCCTCCACACCTGGGTACCATCCGCACATTAGACCGCATGAAAAGCGCATCAACATATACAGTGATGCGGATTCCATGCGGTCTAATGCAAGTCAATGGCGGCAAAAGAGCAGCGTTTCCGCAAAATTAATTGACATTTTGCGGATTTTTGATGGCAGCGTTTACGCTGCGGAAAAATCCGCATCATGGGCACAGCACATGCAGATTTCAATTGGGGAACATTGCTTCCCTTCTACCATGCGTTTTTCATGCGTTTCCGCGGCGTTTACGCAACTGCAAAAACACTGCGGAAACGCATGAAAAACGCATCGTGTGAACTCAGCCTTACAGTCTTCCTGAATAGCATTACCTCCGGCTTGCACAATAGTCTTAGCCACTCCTCCCCTATGTTGTAATCTAGGGTTTGCTGCATTAACTATAGCATCCACCCGCTGTGTTACCAGATCCCCCAGACCTGCTGTTAGTACCGTTGATGACTTCCAAATCATTCTTTCTGTCCATGGTTTCAACACCTGTGGATATTCTTCATCTGAAAGGGTGGTACGGGAATTCTCCCAATCAGGAGTGAATTCTGATATTGGTGTACGAAATGTCACACCAGCTGGTTTACCTTCTGTATCGCTTATGGGTGTGGACGCTGATGGTGCTGATGGTGGTGGTGGTGGTAGTGCTGCCGCCTCTTCATCCCCCGGCTCCTCCGGTTCAATTGTATTTCTCCTTCGGTTAAGGGCCTGCCGGAACTCCGGACTATTAAATAGAGTTTCAGCACTGGGCAAATGAGGATAGAGAGGAACATAGTCTTTTGGGACATAGTACGCACCATCCGGAGTGACAACCGGACACACTGGTATAGGAGTAAATGTTGCGGTTGATGTTCCGGGTGTAATGTGTATTGCGGCCTGTATTCCGGGTGCGCCAAGATGGCCGCCACTGGAAGGAAGCACACTACCGGAAGGGTGCGTGCCACTGGGAGGAAGCACACCCACTGACATCTGGTCAGAGGCTGGAGGTGATGCAATGGGTGTAGTAACATGGCCGCTGCAGGAAGGGTTGGAACTTTGGGCGGACATAGGTATAACAGATGAAGATGGGGCACTAGGAGTGGCTTGGGCAGTAGCGAGGGGTGGGCCTCCTGGACGGGGCGCATGACATGCAACACAATACTCCGCTGACATTGGATTCTGTTGGCCACAATTAGAACACACCCAACAATTCATTGCGCCGCTATTATAGGGCGGTGGCGGAGGCATCTCTCTAACATAGAAATAACCAGTTATGTTCCTTTTGTTATCCCTATCCTCAATTTCCACAAACCCTTCTTTCGATAAACTCAGCGCAACCTTTCTCCACATGTATGCACTTTGCAACAACCCATTATCTTCCAGTTTTCCCGTTTTCACAAATTGCTGCATTCAACATCTCGTACTGTAATCTACCCCCCAGGTACAACCCACACAATGACATAACTTTTTTGGTTTTCTCTACATATTTCCTTCCTTCTCTTCTAGCAACTATATCTTTGGGGTCTTGTAGCTCCTGATCGAGCGACCCCTGCCACACAAACAATGTCTTTAGTTTTTCCAGGATTTTGGCTCCAGGTGTCCCGTCCCCTTAGACTTATGATCAGACCAGGCAGCTGATACACAAGTAGAATTGTAACAGGTCCCTACACTCCCTACCAAGCACTGAATTGATTATTTTACGACTTAATGAAGCACTGAGCACCCCGCGCACCCGCGTCCTAGTGACATTGTAATATGCCTCTTAACGATGCAGTTGGCTCCCCGAGTATTACACGTCTTAATAGAGGATTAGTTGACCCCGCTTGTCCACGCCCTAATAGCGTCTTAATACACGACTTATCAGCAACTTCACTCCCCGCGTGTCCCACGACTTAATACACAACTTAATAGAGGATTGGTTGGCCCCGTGTGCCCGCGCCCTAATGGTGTCTTAATACACGACTTATCAGCATTCTCACTCCCCGCGTTCCCGCGTTATAAACAAAGAAAGTTTCCTAAATTCTCAAGTGTATACTTGTACTCCCCTGCGTACAAAGATCGTTCTAATGGGACTGAACACCTCAGAATCCACAGAGCAGCAGTTAGCCAGGAGCGACTACACACCAGAGTTCTTGGAATCACACAGCGGGGTCCGCCCAGTCGCACCGGGCCGTCCCTAAGGGCCAATCTAGACATCACAAACTCACCAGAGACTGCTCAAAATACGAATAAGCACTACGGATTCATTACATCTGCAGACTTACCGTATTCAGTGATGAGAGTTGATCAGGTTCTCGCTTTGAGCAGTACCGGCTCGTCTGTAGGTGGTCCGGTGATGGGCACCCCAAGACCTAGAGTACCCTCGAGTGTGATCCGAGTCACGGCACCATTTGTGGAGGTTTCACCAATTTAAGATACACCAGGTAACTGCTCTCCTCCAAATTAAAGATGTCCGAGTGCATGCAAAGAAGCTAATTAACCAAATCTGCTAATCTGGTTAAAAAGCTTCACTCAGAAACTGAACCACGCAAAATGGCATACTTTATTATGTAGACATGGGGTTATAGAGTATTCCACTCCTAGGTGGGATTAGTAAAATTCATTTCTCTTTCTGATAACTTGGCACACTGCAATTTGCTCATCCATGTATCTCTTGGCCTCAGTAACGCCTTAGGAATTCTGATGGGAGGGGGTGAGTTCGTCTCTCAGCGCCATCTTTGTCAACTTGACATGAATCTCCCTGTTATCAGCCATGTACATGCATACGTCGTTCCCAGGAAATCATTTAGTTGTTCATGCCTACAATAAGAACAGAAACTGTCATTAACTATTAACATAATCCATGTGCATATACACATTTGCATACATACATACACATAGATTATTCCATCATCTCTATATTAATTCACACTGATTAGGTAATCTATTAAAAGAAACTAATTGATTTTCTATAATATATATATTTTATCTTGACAATAGTACCATCGCCGTATTGCCGCTCAATACTGACCATAGAGAGGTTTTCACTCCTCATGTCACATAGTACACTGCCGGGGACATTTATACCATACAGGACCCTATAAATATAGGGAACATAGATGGAAGTATTAAAAATGATATGACAATATTTGTCATCCCCCTAGAGAGAGGACGTCCGCTCAGTTTGGCGGTAGTATGTGTTCACCATATGGCGGTATAATGTGGGTGGTTTTCTATGGTGATACTAGATTTTCTTTTTTATCGTGTATTCATTACATAATGATAACAAGTAATGACATTTTTAGGGCCACATATAATATAATATAATATACATGCCCTTTTTTTACATTCCTCAACATGGAAATTGTAGCAAGAAGGAGAAGTGGTGGAATTCTGGAAATCCCAGGATGGAGACGTCACTGATCTGCAGAAGATGAAAGAAAATGTCTGAGTCTTGGAATATGATGAACCCCACGAAAAAGATGATTTATTTTGTGTAAAGGCAGTAAAATATAAGAAGGATATAAATTGTATATTGTTATTATCATTTCTACTGCAGGAGAAAAGCTGATCTGTCCGTTATACTGAGGAGTGAACAGGGGGTAAAATAACACAGAATTGTTGTTTCTTCTCTACATTTCACCTCCAAAAAAGTGTAGAATAAATTATCCAAAAGACGAATCTATCAGAGAATGGAGCGACATCTTGTCACGCAGAAATGAAGCCCTCCTATAACTTCATTGCCTAAAAAATGTAAAACTTTCTGCTCTCAGGATCCGGCGACACCAGAAGAAATGATTTATTTCCAGTATATTTATATCCTGTGATTTCTGTAATTCAGGAGTAGAGATGAGCGTTGTTCGACTAGAACTGTTCGCCAATCTCAAATTCGAGCTGTTTTGGGCGGTGTTCGAGTTGTTCGACGAACCCGAACGATTTGCAAAAAATTCGGCTGTTCGAGGTTATGTTCGATAACTGTTCGTGCACCAAAAGCGTGTCCTGCATGTCTGGCGCTATTTAGAGCACCAATCATGCAGGGATTGTCTGCCACTCACTGTAATGCCACAGCCATGGTGGTTGTGGCATTACAGTGATTGCCCAAATCGATGGGAACAGTGCTGACAGTGAAACATGAAAAGCCGGCAATTCAGCAGCGGCATACACCGGTACCCGACAATTTAGAACCGAAAGAATAGAGCTTCACACATAGATTAGATAGATAGAAACATGTCAGTCACACATATAAGAAGCACAGTGACAGTGTTGCTTACTGTACTTGTCATTTAGTGTAAAGGATTTATCAAAAAAAATAATAGTGTTTTCATGCACCGTCTCTTTAAAAAAGCCGGCCGGCAATTCAGCATCTGTACCCGACAATTTAGAACCGAAAGAATAGAGCATCACACATAGATTAGATAGATAGAAACATGTCAGCCACATATATACGAAGTACAGTGACAGTGTTGCTTACTGTACTTGTCATTTAGTGTAAAGGATTTATTAAAAAATATAATAGTATTTTCGTGCACCGTCTCTTTAAAAAAGCCGGCCGGCAATTCAGCAGCGGTACCCGACAATTTATAACAGACAGAATAGAGCTTCACACATAGATTAGATAGATAGAAACATGTCAGTCACATATATATGAAGTACTGTGACAGTGTTGCTTACTGTACTTGTCATTTACTGCAAAGGATTTATTAAAAAAAATATTAGTGTTTTCATGCACTGTCTCTTTAAAAAAGCCGGCCGGCAATTCAGCATCTGTACCCGACAATTTATAACAGACAGAATAGAGCTTCACACATAGATTAGATAGATAGAAACATGTCAGTCACATATATAATAAGTACAGTGACAGTGTTGGTTACTGTACTTGTCATTTAGTATTAAAATAAAAGATTTATTATTAAAAAAAATTGGCGTGGGGTTCCCCGTAATTTTAGTCTCTAGCGGAGGTTAAGCAGACAGCTGGGGCAGATGTTTGAAGCCTGGGAAGGGGGTAATACCCACGGAGCTTCCCAGGCTACTAATATCAGCCCCCAGCTGAATACCTAGGTTAGTAATGGAGAGGCGTCTATAAGACACCCCCATTACTAACCCCATAGTCAAAGTTAAAAGAAAACATAAACACCCAGAATAAAGTCCTTTAATTGAAATAAAGACACAATCCTTTATTGTTCTAAATTAAACCATACTTACCGTCACGCCCATTCCAGCTGAAGCCAACGATCTCCTGCAATAAAAGAAAAATAATAAAGCAACCTCATCCTTACCTTTCCATGGTTCCCACGACAGCTTCAGCTCTGCTACATCGAGATGACAGGCTGGAGCGCAGCAGAACGCTGCCATCCAGCCTGTCATCCCGCAGACACTGAGAAGCGCAGGCATGCTTGCGCTCCTCAGTGTCTCGCTGTGACGGCATCCAGATAATGAAATAATGAAAAAAAAATTGATGTGGGGCTTCGCCCTATATTTGTGTCCAGTCAGGTACAGCAGGCAGGAACGGGCTGCTCCCAACCACCAGCTGCCTATTTGTACCTGGCCGGACACAACAATATAGGGAAGCCCTTTTTTTCTTAATTATTCCATGAATTTCATGAATTTAAAAAAAAAATACGTGGAGCTTCGCCCTATTTTTGTGTCCAGCCAGGTACAACTAGGCAGCTGGGGGCTGGAATCTGCAGTGCAGGGAGGCCCAAGCTTTCTGCCCCCCCCCCCGCTGCAAATTGCAGTCCGCAGCCGCCCCGGAAAATGGCGCGTTCATAGAAGCGCCATCTTCTGGCGCTGTACCCAACTCATCCAGGGCCCTGGTGCGGTGGCTCACTGGGTAATAAAGGGATTAAGGCCAGCTTGGCATTATCAGCTGGCCCTAAGCCCGAAATTCATGGGGTCACGCCAATATTAGACATGACCACCATGAATTTCTAGTAAAGTATTTAAAAAAAACACAAACACCCAGAAAAAAGTCCTTTAATTGAAATAAACACACAATTCTTTATTGTTCTAAATTAAACCATACTTACCGCCACGCCCATTCCAGCTGAAGCCAACGATCTCCTGCAATAAAAGTAAAATAATAAAGCAACATCATCCTTACCTTTCCATGGCTCCCACGACAGCTTCAGCTCTGCTACATCGAGATGACAGGCTGGACCGCAGCAGAACGCTGCCATCCAGCCTGTCATCCCGCAGACACTGAGAAGCGCAGGCATGCTTGCGCTACTCAGTGTCTGGCTGTGACGGCATCCAGATGAGCCGAGGTCATGTCCAATGAACTCGGCTCACCTTATGCACGTCACTGACAGCGTGGGAAAATTCTCACGCTGAAGCGCTGAGTGCAGGAGAATTTTCCCACGCTGTCAGTGACGTACATGAGGTGAGCCGAGTTCATTGTCGGCTTATCTGGATGCCGTCACAGTCAGACACTGAGGAGCGCAAGCATGCCTGCGCTTCTCAGTGTCTGCGGGATGACAGGCTGGATGGCAGCGTTCTGCTGCGGTCCAGCCTGTCATCTCGATGTAGCAGAGCTGAAGCTGTCGTGGGAACCATGGAAAGGTAAGGATGAGGTTGCTTTATTATTTTTCTTTTATTGCAGGAGATCGTTGGCTTCAGCTGGAATGGGCGTGACGGTAAGTATGGTTTAATTTAGAACAATAAAGAATTGTGTCTTTATTTCAATTAAAGGACTTTATTCTGGGTGTTTGTGTTTTTTTTTTAACTTTGACTATGGGGTTAGTAATGGGGGTGTCTTATAGACGCCTCTCCATTACTAACCTGGGCTTGATGTCAGCTGGCATTATAAGCTGACATGAACCCCAGCCCTATTACCCCCTGCCACCGCACCAGGGCAGCGTGGAAGAGCGAGGCTAAGTGCCAGAATTGGCGCATCCTATGGATGCGCCATTTCTGGGGCGGCTGACGGCTGGTGTTTCTAGCCTGGGAGGGGGCCAATATTCATGGCTCCCTTCCTGGGCTATTAATATCAGCCCCCAGCTGTCTGCCTAGCCTTTGCTAGCTATTAAATTAGGGGGGACCCCACGTCATTTTTTTGGGGGGGTCCTCCATTTTAATAGCTAGTAAAGGCTAGGTATTCAGCTGGGGGCTGATATTAGTAGCCTGGGAAGCTCCGTGGGTTTTACCCCCTTCCCAGGCTTCAAACATCTGCCCCAGCTGTCTGCTTAACCTCCGCTAGAGACTAAAATTATGAGGGATCCCACGCCAATTTTTTTTAATAATAAATCCTTTATTTTAATACTAAATGACAAGTACAGTAACCAACACTATCACTGTACTTATTATATATGTGACTGACATGTTTCTATCTATCTAATCTATGTGTGAAGCTCTATTCTGTCTGTTATAAATTGTCGGGTACCGCTGCTGAATTGCCGGCCGGCTTTTTTAAAGAGACAGTGCACGAAAACACTATTATATTTTTTAATAAATCCTTTACACTAAATGACAAGTACAGTAAGCAACACTGTCACTGTACTTCATATATATGTGACTGACATGTTTCTATCTATCTAATCTATGTGTGATGCTCTATTCCTTCATGTCTAAATTGTCGGGTACCGGTGTATGCCGCTGCTGAATTGCCGGCCGGCTTTTTTAAAGAAAGCGTCTTCTGAGCAGTTTGTGAGCTTTTGGACACCTTTGAAGGTGTTTTCTATGTGTTCCTATGTGTTTTTGTTTGCCTGCCATTGGTTTTAACGGTGTTCGACGGTGTTCTAAGGTGTTCGACGAACAGTTCGACGAACAGTTCCTCGAACATCCCGGTGTTCGACGAACCGAACCGAACCCGAACACTACGGGGGTGGCTCAACACTATTCAGGAGTTTTCCTTCTTGGTTTTACAATTTCAATGTTGAGGGATTTATAACAATACTAGATGGTGGCTCGATTCTAACGCATCGGGTACTCTAGAATAGGTATGCGGCCGACCGGGCGCAAGCAGCAGAGCGGTGTTTACATTTGGCGCCAATAATGGTGATTGGTCACGGCCGCGACCAATCAGCAGAGCGGTGTTAAACTTTGGCACCAATATCGCTGATTGGTCGCGGCCTGCCACCGCGACCAATCAGCGAAGCGGTGTTTAAATTAGGCGCCAATATCGCTGATTGGTCACGGCCGGTGGTTGCGACTAATCAGCAGAGCGAGGTTTAAATTTGGCGCCAATACTGCTGATTGGTCGCGGCCAGCGACAGCGACCAATAAGCAGAGCGTTGTTTAAATTTAGCACCAAAATTGCTGATTGGTCGCGGCCGGCCACCGCGACCAATCAGCAGAGCGGGTTTATATTTGACGCCAAAATCGCTGATTGGTCACGCCCGGCAGTAGCGACCAATCAGCAGAGCGGTGTTTCAATTTGCCCCCAAAATCGCTGATTGGTCGGGGCCGGCGGCCGCAACCAATCAGCGTCGTATTAGTGAGGACCGGGGAGCAGCGCTGCCTGTACGAGTACTTCCGCTGCCAGCAGCTGGGAGATGAGCGGCTGCTCGCAGCAGAAGCATCCCGACCGGCGGTGCCGCTCCTCGGTTCTCCGTTCACACTTGCCGTTGGGAGAAAATAGAGCATTTTTTACATTTTGCGCTAATCTCGCTGATTGGTCGCGGTCGGCTGTCATCCACGACCAATCAGCAGAGCGTTGTTTAAATTTGGCGGCAAGATCGGTGATTGGTCGTGGCTGCTATTTAAATGTGGCGCCCAAATTGGTGACCAATCAGCAGAGCGGTGTTTAACTTTAGCGCCAAGATCACTGATTGGTCGCAGGCGGAGAATCAGCGAATCGTATTGGCAGGGTCGGACTGGGGTGCCTAGGGCCCACCAGGGGAACTGACTCTAGGGGCCCACACTACAGCCCACCATAAACGGTATTATTACTTGTTATGCTTGTCTATAATGCACTATAGTTACATGATTGGCTGCACTGTGGAGCACTGAGCGGCAGGACTTTCTTCGAACAGTCATTCCGTACTGCCAGAGTCTCTATAATGGTAACTTGTCACCTTGAAAAACGCTATTTATCTGCAGATATAGGGGTAATCTGCAGGTAAATAGGGTTTAAAGCCTGGTTAGACGGCTTAATGGAAAAGCGTTGGCTACACGGAGAAAATTACGTTTTATTCTCCCTGCCGCCACTCGCTTCCTGTCATAGGATCGGTGCAAGGAGGGAGACATTACAGTCACCGTGAACTACAAAGTGAGGGTGCTGCAATAACGTCCGGCACCTGGATTGTGACACTTCCATGGAGCCCAACCTCAGGCTGAGCTTCATTGAATGACTAACATGGCAGCAGCACCTGGCAACTAGTGCTGAGCGAGAATGGTCAGATAAGGTGTGATTCCAGCATGCTCGGGTGTTATCCAGGTATCTTGTAGTGCTCTGCTAATATGCTCGAGTCCCCAGGGTAGCATGTTTTGCGGCAGTAGACAGACGCAACACATGCAGGAATTGCCTGTTTGTTAGGTAATCCCTGCATATGTTGCTTCTGTCTACCGCCGCAAAACATGTTACCGCAGGGACTCGAGCATATTAGCAGAGCACTACAAGATACCTGGATAACACCCGAGCATGCTGGGATCACACCTTATCTGACCACACTCACTCAGCACTACTGGCAACCCATCAGCAATCTGCAACTGCGTCACAGGGGGCAGAAGGGAGCAGGTGACTGCATGCACCGGGCATCGTGCTACCTAAATGCTGCTGTCAGTGATTGACAAGGGCACTTAAATACTCAAAACAGCAGCAATCAAGGCGAGCTCTGATCACTGCTGTTACAGGCAGACGCCGGCTATGTAACACAGCCGACATCCGCCCGGTATGGAGCAGGCTCAGCTCCTGAACCCGCTCCATACAAGTACAACCCAATGGTGACAGTTATGACAAGGTTAGCAAATTTCACTTGTCTGTTCCTAAATGTGGAAAGACAAATGGAATTCCCTAACACATGTGAGTGAGTCCTAATAGATTTAGTAAAGGTGCCTCAAGCATATGAATGTTATTACACACCACAATGCACAGTTACATACACGCATCTTACAAAATACATATTATTCCAGATACGCAGACGAGCACAAACACATCAGTACATGAATACATCATCTGAACCACCACCATTTGTAATGTCAGGTCAGCCCCATATATCTTTGTATCGCATAAACCTACAACTCCCAGTATGTAATTAACAATAGAGATACTGGGAGTTATCAGTCATCATCAGACTGCGGACCATACAGGAACCACAGTACTGATGAGACACAGGCAGGATCACAAATGAACATTTACATCCAGGTATCTTACCTGAGACGTCTTCTCTGATTAGAGTCGTTCTCTTTCTTTTCTTCCTCTTGTCCAGTCTCCATGATGACTTTTCTCATCCACAGCTCGTCTCTGCAGACTTCCATCTTCTCCGGTCTTCTGCAGCACATCCCGACAAGATGCCCTTAAAGATACAGTGTCATTATAATGCTCCTGAATAAAAATATCTACACTGAGCCCCTGAATAAACCTAACTCTTACAATGCTCCCTGCACAAAACATGACATACACTCTACCCCTCTTATGGTACCTGCTCTCCACACTGTCTTCTCCTTACCATACTGGGCCCCCTCTTCACATTGTCCTCTCACACGGTGTCCCCCCTATACTACCCAGTCTCTATACTGTGCCCCTTCATCACACTCCCCCTCCTCAGCATACTGTTCCCCCCTTTCTGTGCCCTCACACTGTTTCCCCCATACTGCCGCATCTCTATACCTTCCCCCACACTACCTAGTCTCTGTGCTGTGTCACCTCACACTTTTCTCCCTCCATACTGTCTCCTCACACTATTCCCCCGCTCTCCATACTGTTTCCTCACACATCCCCCTTCCCCATTCTGTTCCTGCACTCATTCCCACCCCTCCCCTAGTTCACCATACTGTTTCTTCACACATCTTCCCATTCTGTCTCCTAAAATTTCTCTCCCATCTCTCTCCAAATATAATAAATCTTCGGAAGAGCACACAGACATGCAGAAGCGCGCTTACACACACAAAAGCGCACACAGACACATACTAAGGGCTCTTTCACACGTCAGTACATGCGGTGACCGTTTCCACACGTACCAGAGACACTGACACACGTAGACCCATTCACATGAATGCGTATGTGCACATGTCAGTGTGTTTCCACTTTCTACAGACCATGTGGTGTCCGTGGGCAAATCACGCTGACATGTCTGTTTTTTACCTGCTGTCCAGACCGCAAAAAGTCCCGCACACTGATGACAGTTAGCACCCGGTGCTTGGGAAGAGCGCTGAGCGCTGCCCTCATCATAGATCCCTGCAGGCGCTGCGATCAGTACCAGCAGGGTCAATGATGAGAGTAGTAGTCTACTCCCGCCATGTCCAACTGTAAAAAGAATAAATTAAAAAAAACCTTATACTAACCTCTACTAAGTGTCACCCGCTGTAATCCGTGCGAGCGTTCACGCCGAGGAGAATGTCTCCTGCAGCGAGTGGGCTCCGGAGCTGCACTCAACAAGCGGTGCCCTGTCATTCACTAAGCGCAGCTCTGGAGCAAGCTCGCTGCAGGAGTCATTCTCCTCGGCGTGAGCGCTCGCACGGATTACAGCAGGTGACACTTAGGAGAGGTGAGTATAAGGATTTTTTTATTTTATTCTTATTTTTACAGTTGGACACGGACACGGTGGGAGTAGACTACTACTCTCATCATTGACCCCGCTGCTGCTGATCACAGCGCCTGCAGGGATCTATGATGAGGGCAGCGCTCAGCACCCGGCTCTTGGGAACAGCGCTAACTGTACACTGATTCCCAAGCGCTGGTACGTGTCACACGGATGACACACAGGTGGACACGGATATCTCCAGTCCCGTAAATATCAGGACATGTGAAAGAGCCCTAATATACACACGCAGATACACATGCTCACAGAAATGGGGACAAGTGCACACACAGGCAAGCACACACAGAAATGCACAGACACACTCAGACAATCACACACAAAAATGCAGACACGCAGGGAAGCACGCACACACGTATGTGTGAAGACACATAAACACACAGTCATATACACACACACCGGCATATACACACACACACACATACAGGCATATACACACACACACACACAGGCATATACACACACTGTACACACACAGGCATATACACACACTGTACACACACTGTACACACACAGGCATATACACACACTGTACACACACAGGCATATACACACACTGTACACACACTGTACACACACAGGCATATACACACACACAGGCATATACACACACAGGCATATACACACACACACACAGGCATATACACACACTGTACACACACAGGCATATACACACACTGTACACACACTGTACACACACAGGCATATACACACACTGTACACACACAGGCATATACACACACTGTACATGTAGCACCCTGAGGATTCGGCTGCTACAGGGGTATTGCACCTCAGCCAGAGGTGTGATATTCCACTCCCGGGTAAGGATGGATTGTGGAACTGAGCTCAGTTAGCTGCATGCACTACACACATCCCATTTCCGAGGAACAGACCGATGGTACTCCCACTAGAGAAATGTGCAGGTACGACAGTGTCTGTTCCTGGCTGGAGTGGGAGGGGGGTGGAACATCCCAGTAGTGTAGGGGCAGATAGGGGGAGCAGCCTGGGTAAAGTTAGGAGCTCATTGGGTGCTGGTCACCTGAGCTCACACATAGAGGGAGTATATAAGGTGGGCACCATCTTAGATCAGGGTCAGTCTGTCAGTCTTTTGTCAGAGCAGAGGAGAAGAGCAGCTCCAAGGCCAAGAGAGAGAGAGAGGAGAAAGAAAGACCCAGAGGGGGAGAAAGAAGGAACTCCAAGAGCCCAAATTAGACCAGAGGGTGAAGAGTCGGCAACAGGGTACCGGATCCCAAGCTGGCAGAGGCTACAGCACACCTTAGCCAGGAACCGGAGGTCGTGGGCAGGATCTGCCACGATCACCCACTAAATCCACCCGGAAGGCAGACCAGGAATAGGGTCAGGGAACCCAGAGACAAGGGTTTACCACCAAGAGGCCCGAGGGAGCCGGACATAGGTGGATCCCTGGTGGGGAAGGCCAGAGAAGAGGACAAGACAGAAAGGGAGCTCAGGACCACGCTCCAGAATCACCTGGGGGTTGGCCGAGTCCAGGACCTGGTGGACGCAGCACGGCTCGGGTGGTCACTCAAGGCCGGAGTGACCAGAACAACTGCAGTAAGTAAACAAACCCTGAACTGCACAGCCCGACTCTGAGTCTCATTTCCATCCCCGCTGCACCACCACAACCCCCATCCTCTGCAACTGACCCCCTGAGGCTATACCCCTCCCGTTGGGGGTTATACTACCTGAGCTGCACATACATCACCAGCCTCAGCGGACCCTGCTGCAGCGGCGGCCGTATTGACCGCAAATCAACGGGTGGCGTAGTCGACACAAAAGAACATCTGGTAACATCATAAGGACTGCCACACACTGAGTTTGACACCCTGGGCACGGACCGGGTCACAGCCACTCGGAGACTACAACCCCCATCTGATCCGGCTCCGGGTATTCCCTAACAGCACTGGCCCAGGGGGCGCGTCAACTTTGGCGTAGTCGGCAGGATTACGTGCCCGCAACAACCGGGTACTGCGTGCCTGAAGAAAAGTACATCGTTACCTTAAAAAGAAGTCTCCTGCCGGTTCCGGAGGGTCCCCGCCATCGGGCCCCATCACAGGTCGTTTCCCGCCGGTTGTCCGCCATTTGCAGCTTTTTCCCGCCATCCATGGAGTTTCCCGCCACTGGGAGACGATTCCCGCCATTTCCAAAGATTTCCCGCCTTGGAAGAGCGGACGCCATTATGGGCGTGCCAGAGGGTGGCAAGAGGTCACCTCCCATCGTGGGCAGGTCGAAGAATGGCGCCAAAAGCGGAAACCGCGCTTACCAACAGAGACTGTGATGCTGGAAGTGTCCATCAGCGTGAGAGAACTGCCCCTGGAACTGAAGTTGCCCTGGGACCACCCTCGATGTGGGCGGAGACAGAAGAAGAGAACAAAGATGGGTGTCGCCTGGAGCAGTCTGGAGAAAGCGCACCCGGAGACAAGACGTCTGGAAGAGAGTCCAGAGAGAGCCTACCCGGAGATGGAGGAAGAGCCAGGCAGCACCGACCCAGCGGTCAGGAGCCTGATGCGGGCCGCCACTCCAGGCAGCACCGACCCAGTGGTCAGGAGCCTGTTGCAGGTCGCCACTCCAGAAGGCCTGCTGGAGATCCTAACACAGCTCCCCCGAGACCGGGAGTGTGCACAGACCGCGCTGGAGGGCCTCGCACAGAGGTTGGCCCGGGTGCAACGAGAGACGTTGGCGGAGTGGAGCCGAGAGATGGCCCAGCAGACCGAGACTCGTCAGCGGAGCACGCCGCCCGAGACGAGGAGACAGACCGCCTCTGAGGATGGCGCAGGAGGAATGAAGGCCGGAGACGGCGCCGAGAAGGGAGCCGAACGAATGGAGGCAGGTAAAGGGGACGTCACTACCCCGAGCCGGGAAACCGGGTGCCTGCCCCAGCTCCCCGTCGCAGAGCCCGAAGTACCCCCTGCCGTGCCCGTCGCTGCAACGTCACCGCCGCAGACTAGGCCTCAAACGGAAGCCGCGACCCCTGTGACGTCACGCGCCTCGACCCCGAGCGTGGCCAAGCAGGAAGTACCATCGGCCTGGTCGCAAGGCCTAGTACCCCCGGGCGCCGCAATACCAACAGCGCCCCCTACCTCCGCGGAGCCCCCGGCCTGGTCGCAGGGCCAAGTAACATAGGGCGCCGCCGTTCTTACGGTGCCCTTTACTTTCAAGGTGCCCCAGGCCTGGTCGCAAGGCCTGGTTAACCCGGGCGCCGCTACCACCACGGCGCCCATAACACCTAAAGTACCGCACCTGGGTGAGGACCTGTTCGCCCAGCATACGTGCCCGGATGGGCAGCCCTTCGTATGGCCCCAGGAATACATCCAGCTGGAGCTGCAAAAAGCAAGGGCCATGTGCGAACCCCTGATCCCGGCTCCAAAGCCCATGAAGAGGATCTCGCCCCCGCTAGAAGAGACCCAGTTTGAGTGGGATCCCACCGGAGAAGACCTCATGGGGTTCACTCAGGAGACTCGGGCGGCCGCAGCAGAGCGTGCAGAGTGCTGCCGGCAGCAGCTCGAGGTCTTCGAGAGGGAGCGGAGAGAGAGACGGGTCCGGGAACAGCAAGCGCAGATAAGGAGCGCGGAGCAGAAGAGCCGGACCAGGAGGAATCCCCGTGCAGCTCATGGTCCCCCTTCCACCGGGACTGTGATAAAATTCAACATGCAGCATGGGTGGGGCTTCATTAGAGACCATCAGACCCCCGGCGACGTCTTTGTAACCCGCAGAGACGTAGAAAGCCATCTGCCGGAGGGACACAGAGGTCGTGACCTGTATGTAGGGGACGAGGTCACCTTCACCCGGCACAAGTGTGCCAAAGGACCCTACGCCCTCCATGTGCATCGCCTGACGGAGGAGGAGCTGCGGTGTGAGGAGGAGCAAGAGGACCCGGACGGGTCTGAAGAATCTAAAGAAGGAGCAGGAGGACGCCGTCGTTGAGTACGGTAGAGAGAGACTGTAAAATAGTTACCCATCAGGGTATAAGAACTGTTCTAGTTAAAATATAGTCCCCGTTGGGACCAGCCAAGAGTGAACTGTTAACCCCGTGTGTCCCTATTCCCACTGACCGAGGACTGAGAGCGGTCAATTCTCCCTAATACCTGGCCGAGGACTGAGAGCGGCCATATCCCCTTGTATATAGTTGCGCTTCCTAAAGCGCCCCCTACCGGTTTTATAGGAAACTGTTTTCTTCAAGAGACTGTCGCACTTTACCCGGTCACAAGTTGCACCGTGACCGGAGGAACCAGAGACAGGAATGTTTACAAAAATGTTATTTATATGAAAAGTTTATTGCTGATAATATATGTGATGTTTTATATGTTTATATGTTGATGTTTTATGAAAAAAAAAAAATTGTATGTTTTGGATGTTTTTTATATCTTACAGCCCGAGGACGTGCTGTGATTTACCAGGGGGGAATGTAGCACCCTGAGGATTCGGCTGCTACAGGGGTATTGCACCTCAGCCAGAGGTGTGATATTCCACTCCCGGGTAAGGATGGATTGTGGAACTGAGCTCAGTTAGCTGCATGCACTACACACATCCCATTTCCGAGGAACAGACCGATGGTACTCCCACTAGAGAAATGTGCAGGTACGACAGTGTCTGTTCCTGGCTGGAGTGGGAGGGGGGTGGAACATCCCAGTAGTGTAGGGGCAGATAGGGGGAGCAGCCTGGGTAAAGTTAGGAGCTCATTGGGTGCTGGTCACCTGAGCTCACACATAGAGGGAGTATATAAGGTGGGCACCATCTTAGATCAGGGTCAGTCTGTCAGTCTTTTGTCAGAGCAGAGGAGAAGAGCAGCTCCAAGGCCAAGAGAGAGAGAGAGGAGAAAGAAAGACCCAGAGGGGGAGAAAGAAGGAACTCCAAGAGCCCAAATTAGACCAGAGGGTGAAGAGTCGGCAACAGGGTACCGGATCCCAAGCTGGCAGAGGCTACAGCACACCTTAGCCAGGAACCGGAGGTCGTGGGCAGGATCTGCCACGATCACCCACTAAATCCACCCGGAAGGCAGACCAGGAATAGGGTCAGGGAACCCAGAGACAAGGGTTTACCACCAAGAGGCCCGAGGGAGCCGGACATAGGTGGATCCCTGGTGGGGAAGGCCAGAGAAGAGGACAAGACAGAAAGGGAGCTCAGGACCACGCTCCAGAATCACCTGGGGGTTGGCCGAGTCCAGGACCTGGTGGACGCAGCACGGCTCGGGTGGTCACTCAAGGCCGGAGTGACCAGAACAACTGCAGTAAGTAAACAAACCCTGAACTGCACAGCCCGACTCTGAGTCTCATTTCCATCCCCGCTGCACCACCACAACCCCCATCCTCTGCAACTGACCCCCTGAGGCTATACCCCTCCCGTTGGGGGTTATACTACCTGAGCTGCACATACATCACCAGCCTCAGCGGACCCTGCTGCAGCGGCGGCCGTATTGACCGCAAATCAACGGGTGGCGTAGTCGACACAAAAGAACATCTGGTAACATCATAAGGACTGCCACACACTGAGCTTGACACCCTGGGCACGGACCGGGTCACAGCCACTCGGAGACTACAACCCCCATCTGATCCGGCTCCGGGTATTCCCTAACAGCACTGGCCCAGGGGGCGCGTCATACACACACAGGCATATACACACACACAGGCATATAAACACACTGTACACACACACACACTGTACACACACACACAGGTATATACACACACACACACAGAGACATACACACACTGTACACACACAGGCATATACACACTCTGTACACACAGGCATATACACACACACTGTACACACACAGGCATATACACACTGTACACACACAGGCATATACACACACACTGTACACACACAGGCATATACACACACTGTACACACACACACACAGGCATATACACACACACACTGTACACACAGGCATATATACACACACTGTACACACAGGCATATATACACACACTGTACACACAGGCATATACACACACTGTACACACACACAGAGGTATATACACACTGTACACACACACACACAGGCATATACACACACTGTACACACACACACAGGCATATACACACACACTGTACACACACACAGGCATATACACACACAGGCATATACACACACACTGTACACACACACGCATATACACACACACTGTACACACACAGGCATATACACACACACTGTACACACACACACAGGCATATACACACACACTGTACACACACACGCATATACACACACACTGTACACACACACACACAGGCATATAGACACACACTGTACACACACACGCATATACACACACACTGTACACACACACACACAGGCATATAGACACACACTGTACACACACACACACACAGGCATATACACATACACTGTACACACAGGCATATACACACACACTGTACACATGTGGCACCCCAGGGGTCTGGTTTCCACAGTAATGTAATGTTATGTCTGAGAGCAGGTGGGAGGTCCTTTGGTCAGGGATCCTGTGCATGCCACACCTCCTGCCCAGTCTTGGGAGGGGAAGAACTTCCCCTATATAAACCCAGGGCTGAAGCAGGGTTAGGAGTCAAGGAGAGTAGAGACAAGAAACAGTCACAGGAAGAAACAGCAGAAGCTCAGTGGGAGCAATACTACTACAAGTCAGGGGCTGGCAGCTGCAGAGCTCGCCCTGACTGAGAAGCTTTCTTACCGGACCCGGCGTCCGAGGCTGTGGGGACTAACTCTTACCCAGCAGCAGAAGCCGATCGGCAGGGGATTTCAGGTCCTCAGGCCCAGAAACCCGAAGGCACGGTCACACGCGTGGGACCAGCGCCGCCATCGTGGAGCGGAAGCCATTAGAAGGCCCCGAGTCACCGGCCATACGGGTGAGCACCACACGGTACACTCAGGGACGTGGGCTACTTATATCCGCTTCTAGCAAGGTATCCAGAAGAGTACAGTCAGTTTGGGAGGCCTACAACTCTGCCTGGCCAGGGGAGATCCCATCTGCTCAAGGACTGACCAGGCCCCGTTCGCTAGCAAGTACTCCGGGAGGGTCTATCGTTGTTACCAGTAAAGACCCTGAATTACACCGCACCGTCTCTGAGTGGTTCCTGCTACCCTCATCTTCCACGTCGGCTGCCCTGAGGCCATACCCCTCCCGTTGGGGGTTATACTATCACGCTGCACAATTCTACACCGGCCTCAGCGGTCTGCCCTGCAGCGGCAGCTCCATAGCTGCAAATCAACGGGTGGCGTAGTCGACACTCAAATAACATCTATCAAGACTGCCACACACTGAGTTGACTCCCTGGGCACGGACCGGGTCCCCGCCACTCGGAGACTACAACCCTCATCTGATCCGGTTCCGGGTAAGCCCCCGTGCGCGAGACGCTGCGCGACACAGCAGGCCCAGGGGCGCGTCAACTTTGGCGTAGTCGGCAGGATTTCGTGCCCGCAACCACCGGGTACTGCGTGCCTGAAAAAGAGACTTTTCAAACTTACCTGTGGTGAAGATTCCCGCCATCCGGCGCCATCTTCAGCCTTCTTCCCGCCATCGGTGAAGTTTCCCGCCATCCGGCGCCATCTTCTGCCTTCTTCCCGCCATCCGTGGAGTTTTCCCGCCATTGGACGCCATCTTGAGGACGCCGCGTGGGAAGAAGAGGGGCGTGGACTCCGAAAGCGCGCGAGAACTGAAGCCCCGCCTCACGTCCGGACGTTGCGTAAGGTCCTGGAAGGAGCCCAGCAGACGCCGACGTCACAGGAGCGCGACGGAAGGTCCTCAACCATCCACTGCGGAGCCGCGGCCTACGGAAGAGGATCATCGCAAGGTAGGCCACGGTCCACTAGGGGGGAGGAAGATGTCGGATACGGAGGAGAGCTTCACTGCCTCAACCCCCGCCAGCGCTACCGCTGCTGCAGTTATGCCCTTCACCATGCCCTATATCCCGGGAGCAGCTTGGCTACCCCAGTACTCAGGGGAGTCACATACCCTGCATGACTTTAGAGAAAAGCTGGATAGCCTCTTCCAGGTGTACCCCCTCACAGAAGAGCAAAAAGTGAGCATCCTGGTGGCCCAACTAACCGGGGCAGCCAAAAGGGAAGTAAAATCCTGGCCACCTGGGAGGAAGACTGTCGCAGGGATACTAACCCGGCTGAAGGACACCTTTGATACCCGCACCTCAGCCGAGATTAAGCTTAGATTCTACGGGTGCAAGCAGCGAGCGCATGAGAGTATAAGGGACTATGCACTAAACCTACAAGAGGCCCTGAGGGCCATTAAGCAGACCGACCCTGATGGAGTGGGAAACGAGGACAGGCTGTTGACCGAACAGTTTATAGAGGGACTATATTGTAATACCCACCGAACCCAGTTGCGGGCAATGGCCTTACAGGATCCCCATCTGGGCTTTGCACAGTTCAAGGACAGAGCCATCCGGGTGCTCCGAGAACCGGCACCGGGTGGCGTTGTGACCCACAGGCGCCCTGCTATCACTTACCACCAGGAGGCGGCGCCTTTGTCGGCAGGGCCTGTGGGAGCTGATGCGCAGGCTTTGGACAATGACCCGGCTCCAGACCTACACCATCAGGTCCAAGAGCTAGCTAAGAGCGTTGCTGCGCTAACCCGAACTGTGCAGTCTTTACAGGCTTCCACCCCAGGGAAGATCCAGCTGGCATCCGGACCGGAGGACATCCCGTGGCGTCGACCAAGGAGGACCCCACCGGCCAGAGGAAGACCCAGTGACCGATACAGCGAGGACGGACGACCCATCTGCCGCCGCTGCAATCAACCCGGACATATGGCAAGGTACTGTTCTTTAAACGGGCACAACCTGGGGTAGAGGGCCAACCCCCAGGAAAAAGATCACCAGGCCCATCGAACTGGCGCGACAGATATGTGGGAGGACGTCCAGTCTTGCCTGTGGTACTGGATGGCATTCCCATGAGTGCCCTACTGGACACCGGGTCACAGGTCACCACCATCCCGTACGTGCTCTTTAAGCAGTACTGGAATGACTCGGATATTACCCGCTACCCTGACGACGACTTGAGTATCATCGCCAGCAATGGCCAGCCCGTGCCACAGATCGGATTTAAAGAGGTGACCATCAAAATCGGTAGAGTCGAACTGGCAGCACAGGGACTGATCATTGTAGATATTGACAAACATGAGAGTCACCCAAAAATAACTCTAGGAACTAATGTAATTGAAAATTGTCTTGCAGAGGTGATTTTCCTTTTACAGCAGGTTGCCAAGAACGCCAGCTCCGGCGAGCAGCGGGTGCTCCAGAAAGAGATCCGGGCACTGATGCGACGGCAACAGGTGGAACTCTCCGGCGGTGAGATTGGTAGCGTAAGAATGTGTGACCCTTTTCCTATTGCCATGCCCCCAAAAAGTGAAATGATGATTTGGTGCCGGGCAGCTATTGGTCTGAGAGGTAGGGATTACCAGGCAATGGTAGAACCAGTTTACTCGGACAGTAGGCCCACCATTTTGACAGCACGGGGGGTGGTTGATGTACGCCATGGGAGGGTGCCCGTTCGCATAATAAATATCGGGGAGAGGGAAGTGTACCTGCCCCGGTATGCCACGCTAGCCAAATTATATACCATTAACCAAAATTCTATACAATCTGTGGAACCCTTGCCTCCATCTCACCCGGAGGAAGGTAACGGCTCTAAGAAAAACATGGAGGACTGGTGTCAGCAACTACATCTGGGTACTGACTCCACTCCCGCACACCAGAAACAAGGAGTCTATCGGGTGGTTCAAGAGTACGAGAGAGTGTTCAGTAAACACCCGTTAGACTTCGGGCGAGTCAAGGGGGTAGAACACCACATCCCCACGGGAGACCATCCTCCTATAAAAGAGAGGTATCGACCCGTACCCCCTGCACACTACCAACACGCCAAGGGGATGCTTAGAGACATGAAGGAGGCTGGGGTGATTAGGGATAGCTGTAGCCCCTGGGCAGCTCCACTAGTCTTAGTCAGAAAAAAAGACAACACCATGAGGATGTGTGTAGATTACCGGAAAATCAACCGTATCACACACAAGGATGCGTACCCCTTACCAAGGATAGAGGAGTCATTGGCTGCTTTAAGATCTGCTAACTTCTTCTCTACCTTGGATCTCACTAGCGGGTACTGGCAGGTTCCTGTAGCAGAGGCGGACCGGGAGAAGACCGCATTCACCACCCCGATGGGACTTAGCGAGTTCACCTGCATGCCGTTCGGACTCTGCAACGCACCAGGAACCTTCCAACGACTAATGGAGTGTTGTCTGGGCCACAGAAACTTCGAGACGGTCCTGTTGTACCTGGACGATGTCATCGTATATTCCAAGACGTATGAGGACCACCTGAAACACCTGGCGGAAGTGTTCGAAGCTCTGGCGAGTTACGGCCTAAAGGTGAAACCCTCCAAGTGTCACCTCCTGAAACCAAAGGTGCAGTACCTGGGACACGTGGTGAGCGCTGACGGAGTGGCTCCCGACCCTGATAAGATCACCGCAATTAAGGAATGGCCAAGCCCCTCCAGCGTAAAAGAAGTGCGGCAGTTCCTCGGGTTGGTAGGCTACTACCGAAGGTTTATTCCCGGTTTCACCAAAAAGGCAGCACCTATGCAGGACCTCCTGATAGGCCAGTCCCGGAAGGCCAAGAACCAGAAGCCGCCCTTCAAATGGGAGGAGCTGGAAGAAGAGTCCTTCCGCCAGCTGAAGATGGCCCTCACGGGGGACGAAATCCTGGCGTACCCGGATTATAGCCAGCCCTTTATCCTCTACACCGACGCCAGTAACATCGGGCTAGGAGCCGTACTGTCCCAGATCCAGCAGGGGAAGGAACGAGTAATCGCCTACGCCAGCCGAAAACTGCGACCCACCGAAAGGAACCCCGAGAATTACAGCTCATTTAAGCTGGAGTTCCTGGCCGTAGTATGGGCAGTCACCGAGCGCTTTAAGCATTACCTCGCTTCTTCCCGGTTCACCGTGTACATGGATAACAACCCGTTGACACACCTGGACACGGCAAGACTCGGTGCCCTGGAGCAGAGGTGGATGGCCCGTCTGTCCAACTACGAGTTCACAATCAAATACCGGGCAGGACGCTCCAATACCAACGCGGACGCCCTGTCCAGGATGCCCAACCTGCCGGACGGAGGAGAAGATCCGGAGGGACTGGAAGAAGTTGAACTCCCTGCGTTCCACCGTCATGGGACTATCCAGTATTCCCACCGGGTAAGGAGTAAGCAGGCTGCTACGTTGAACCCCTTACCCCACTACAACTGGGCGGAAACGCAAGACAGCGACCCTGCCGTCCGCCTGGTGAAGGAGATGCTGACTCGGCCGGAGGCTCGCCTTGAACCAGACGCTCCGGAGGAAGCCAAACAACTATGGGCAGAGAAGAGTCGACTGTTCCTTTACAAAGGGAAGTTGTGTCGCCGAATGGTTAACTCCCGGACGCATGAATTACTCTGGCAAGTAGTGGTGCCACGAAGAGACGCAGCCATGGTGATGGAGGCATACCACGACGGAGCTGGACACTTCGGGTGGAAGAAGCTGGAGTTCCTGCTGCGCGAGCGGTTCCACTGGGTAGGCATGAGGGGAACCATCGAGAAGTGGTGCAGAGACTGTGGCCCGTGCAACCTGAGAAGGAAGGACCGTGCCAGCCAGAAGACTCCCCTGCAGTCCATCGTCACCCGGCAACCGTTGGAACTGGTAGCCTTGGATCATGTAAAACTGACCCCAAGCAGAAGTGGCTACGTCTACGCGTTAACCATCGTGGATCATTACTCCCGGTTCTTGGTTGTCGTCCCCGTCAAGGACTTAACGGCTCAAACAGCAGCTAGAGCCTTCCAGCAGCACTTCTGCCGTCCACACGGGTACCCGGACCAAGTGCTGACGGACCAGGGACCTGCCTTTGAAGCGGAGGTCTTCCAGGAATTCTGCAATCTGTATGGCTGCCGGAAGATAAGGACGACACCCTACCATCCGCAAACTAATGGACTTTGTGAGAAAATGAACCAGGTGGTAATGGATCTTCTAAAAACGTTGCCCCTGGAAGAACGCAGTCTGTGGCCTGAGAAGTTGCCCGATCTGGTGGACCTATACAACCACATCCCGGTAGGTTCCACCAACTGTACCCCGGCTTACCTAATGAGGGCAAGACCTGGTAAGTTACCTGTTGACCTGGAAATGGGAGTCCTGACACCCGAGGACACTTCACCAGAAACAGACTGGGACACAGAGAGGCAGCAGCAGTACCGGAGAGTACAGGAGAGCGTGGAACGAAGTCTCTGTCAGGCTAGGGAAAGACAAGAGAAAACTTACAACCAGTATGCTCCCGCTGTTCCCCTGGTACCCGGAGAGCAGGTCTTGAAGAGGAAGAGACGGCTCCACAAGTTGGACGACCAGTGGGAGAAGGACCCGTACACCGTACTGCCCTCAAGCCACGAAAACCCGAAGGTTTGTACCATCAGTAAAGATGGAGGGGAAACCACAGCCATTGTATCCCGGGACCACCTGAAGAAGTGTCCCGAACAACTGAGGAACCCTGTGGAGGAACAAGAAGACCATCGACCCGTAGAGGAAAGGGAAGATATGGTTAGTACTGTGCTCGGGGACTTCCCTCGGTCTTGGACTCAAGTCAATGGTGCAGTTGTGGTACCCGTACTCACCTTCCTCCAACCAGCATCCCAAGCACCTACGGAGCAACAGGTAGAGCTGGAAGAACAGCCGGTCCAGGAGGCAGAAGACCCCACACCCGCAACCCAGGAGGATCAACCCTCTGCTTGCAGTGAGCCTGCCAAATCCCTAGTGAGCCAAAGAGCCGGTAGACAGCTGCCCAGTTTGCCCTTGACAGCTCCTACACCCTGTAGTTCAGGGCTAGGCAGTCAGCTCCGTAGGTCCACTAGGGCCACTAGAGGCCAGTTACCCGCACGCTGGAGGATTTAAAGTGTATAAATTGTTTTATTTATGTTTACCTGTGTATTGTTGCTTGTGTACAATTTTGTGTTTCTAGTTATTTTTAGGAATCCTTGGTGGATCTACCGGGAATCCTTGTACAATTAGTTGGAGCGTAACCCAGGATGGACTAGAGACTGTTAAGGACTCGGGGTAGGACAGACCCCTACCTGGTTACGTCTCCCTGTTTTGGTGAAATGGACACCTTTGTTTCTTCAAAGACTGCACCCGGTTACGGACATGCCGTGACCACCTTTATGTGTTTCTTTATTGTATTGTTATATCTTGTTATGTTTTTCTAAAATATGTTTAGTCCCGGAGTACTAAATTTCACTAGGGGGGAATGTGGCACCCCAGGGGTCTGGTTTCCACAGTAATGTAATGTTATGTCTGAGAGCAGGTGGGAGGTCCTTTGGTCAGGGATCCTGTGCATGCCACACCTCCTGCCCAGTCTTGGGAGGGGAAGAACTTCCCCTATATAAACCCGGGGCTGAAGCAGGGTTAGGAGTCAAGGAGAGTAGAGACAAGAAACAGTCACAGGAAGAAACAGCAGAAGCTCAGTGGGAGCAATACTACTACAAGTCAGGGGCTGGCAGCTGCAGAGCTCGCCCTGACTGAGAAGCTTTCTTACCGGACCCGGCGTCCGAGGCTGTGGGGACTAACTCTTACCCAGCAGCAGAAGCCGATCGGCAGGGGATTTCAGGTCCTCAGGCCCAGAAACCCGAAGGCACGGTCACACGCGTGGGACCAGCGCCGCCATCGTGGAGCGGAAGCCATTAGAAGGCCCCGAGTCACCGGCCATACGGGTGAGCACCACACGGTACACTCAGGGACGTGGGCTACTTATACCCGCTTCTAGCAAGGTAGCCAGAAGAGTACAGTCAGTTTGGGAGGCCTACAACTCCGCCTGGCCAGGGGAGATCCCATCTGCTCAAGGACTGACCAGGCCCCGTTCGCTAGCAAGTACTCCGGGAGGGTCTATCGTTGTTACCAGTAAAGACCCTGAATTACACCGCACCGTCTCTGAGTGGTTCCTGCTACCCTCATCTTCCACGTCGGCTGCCCTGAGGCCATACCCCTCCCGTTGGGGGTTATACTATCACGCTGCACAATTCTACACCGGCCTCAGCGGTCTGCCCTGCAGCGGCAGCTCCATAGCTGCAAATCAACGGGTGGCGTAGTCGACACTCAAATAACATCTATCAAGACTGCCACACACTGAGTTGACTCCCTGGACACGGACCGGGTCCCCGCCACTCGGAGACTACAACCCTCATCTGATCCGGTTCCGGGTAAGCCCCCGTGCGCGAGACGCTGCGCGACACAGCAGGCCCAGGGGCGCGTCACACACACACAGGCATATACACACACAGGCATATACACACACACTGTACACACACACGCATATACACACACACTGTACACACACAGGCATATACACACACACTGTACACACACAGGCATATACACACACACTGTACACACAGGCATATACACACACACACAGGCATATACACACACACTGTACACACACAGGCATATACATACACTGTACACACACAGGCATATACACACACACTGTACACACACAGGCATATACACACACTGTACACACACACATGCAGGCAGCATATACATAAAAATCCATACAAACACACAAATATTACAGTACCTTGGCTTGTCTCCAGCCCACAGACACGCTCCTAATGTGGGAGACTGCAGTGCAGGGCGCGCTGTGACGTCACTTTTAGCAGACGTGCTTCCCTGTCTGCTGAGTGTGACGCTGCAGTGCAGCCCCTGCTCTCCTGCTCCCAGGCCCCTCCCGCTACTGTCCTGGGCATCGCGTCGGTGAAAGTGCGTGCGCGCGCCCTCAAAGGGCCCACGACCACTTTTTTTTTTTTTTTTAATTCTTCAGTTCCCTCTGCATGGGGCCCGGGGCCCACCGGGAAATTTCCAGGCGCCCCGCCAGGCCAGACCAAGCCTGCGTATTGGTGAGGACCGGGGAGCGGAATCGTATTGGTGAGGACCGGGGAGCGCCACGGCCTGTGCGGGTACTTCCGCTGCGAGAACACGGGACATGAGCGACTGCTCGCAGCAGAAGTATCCTGACCTGCAGCGCCGCTCCCCGGTCCTCCCTTGACACGCTAGCCGCTGATGTCCCCACAGTATCCTCATGGTGTTACAAAGGTCCGGACATTTGTGTTAAAAATCGCTGATTGGTCGCTGGCGCTGCCCGCACCAATCAACGATTTGGGCGCCAAATTTAAATATCGGCCGCGCATCTGAGAACTGTATGTAAACGTATATGCAGTGTGTGTATATATATATATATATATATATATATATATATATATATATATATATATATATATATATATATATATACAGTACAGACCAAAAGTTTGGACACACCTTCTCATTTAAAGATTTTTCTGTATTTTCATGACTATGAAAATTGTACATTCACACTGAAGGCATCAAAACGATGAATTAACACATGTGGAATTATATACTTAACAAAAAAGTGTGAAACAACTGAAAATATGTCTTATATTCTAGGTTCTTCAAAGTAGCCACCTTTTGCTTTGATGACTGCTTTGCACACTCTTGGCATTCTCTTGATGAGCTTCAAGAGGTAGCCACCGGAAATGTTTTTCACTTCACAGGTGTGCCCTGTCAGGTTTAATAAGTGGTATTTCTTGCCTTATAAATGGGGTTGGGACCATCAGTTGTGTTGTGCAGAAGTCTGGTGGATACACAGCTGATAGTCCTACTGAATAGACTGTTAGAATTTGTATTATGGCAAGAAAAAAGCAGCTAAGTAAATAAAAACGAGTGGCCAACATTACTTTAAGAAATGAAGGTCAATCAGTCCGAAAAATTGGGAAAACTTTGAAAGTGTCCCCAAGTGCAGTTGCAAAAGCCATCAAGCGCTACAAAGAAACTGGCTCACATGTGGACCGCCCCAGAAAAGGAAGACCAAGAGTCACCTCTGCTTCTGAGGATAAGTTTATCCGAGTCACCAGCCTCAGAAATCCCAGGTTAACAGCAGCTCAGATTAGAGACCAGGTCAATACCACACAGAGTTCTAGCAGCAGACTCATCTCTACAACAACTGTTAAGAGGAGACTTTGTGCAGCAGGCCTTCATGGCAAAATAGCTGCTAGGAAACAACTGCTAAGGACAGGCAACAAGCAGAAGAGACTTGTTTGGGCTAAAGAACACAAGGAATGGACATTAGACCAGTGGAAATCTGTGCTTTGGTCTGATGAGTCCAAATTTGAGATCTTTGGTTCCAACCACCGTGTCTTTGTGCGACGCAGAAAAGGTGAACGGATGGACTCTACATGCCTGGTTCCCACCGTGAAGCATGCAGGAGGAGGTGTGATGGTGTGGTGGTGCTTTGCTGGTGACACTGTTGGGGATTTATTCAAAATTGAAGGCATACTGAACCAGCATGGCTACCACAGCATCTTGCAGCGGCATGCTATTCCATCCGGTTTGCGTTTAGTTGGATCATCATTTATTTTTCAACAGGACAATGACCCCAAACACACCTCCAGGCTGTGTAAGGGCTATTTGACAAAGAAGGAGAGTGATGGGGTGCTACGCCAGATGACCTGGCCTCCACAGTCACCAGACCTGAACCCAATCGAGATGGTTTGGGGTGAGCTGGACCGCAGAGTGAAGGCAAAAGGGCCAACAAGTGCTAAGCATCTCTGGGAACTCCTTCAAGATTGTTGGAAGACCATTTCCGGTGACTACCTCTTGAAGCTCATCAAGAGAATGCCAAGAGTGTGCAAAGCAGTCATCAAAGCAAAAGGTGGCTACTTTGAAGAACCTAGAATATAAGACATATTTTCAGTTGTTTCACACTTTTTTGTTAAGTATATAATTCCACATGTGTTAATTCATCGTTTTGATGCCTTCAGTGTGAATGTACAATTTTCATAGTCATGAAAATACAGAAAAATCTTTAAATGAGAAGGTGTGTCCAAACTTTTGGTCTGTACTGTATATATGGAATGGAAGGGGGGAGGGAAAGAGCATATATACATGGAATGGGAGGGGGGAGGGAAAGAGCATATATACATGGAATGGGAGGGGGGAGGGAAAGAGCATATATACATGGAATGGGAGGGGGGAGGGAAAGAGCATATATACATGGAATGGGAGGGGGGAGGGAAAGAGCATATATACATGGAATGGGAGGGGGGAGGGAAAGAGCATATATACATGGAATGGGAGGGAGGAGGGAAAGAGCATATATACATGGAATGGGAGGGAGGAGGGAAAGAGCATATATACATGGAATGGGAGGGGGAGGGAAAGAGCATATATACATGGAATGGGAGGGGGGAGGGAAAGAGCATATATACAAGGAATGGGAGGGGAGGGAAAGAGCATATATACATGGAATGGGAGGGAGGAGGGAAAGAGCATATATACATGGAATGGGAGGGAGGAGGGAAAGAGCATATATACATGGAATGGGAAGGGGGAGGGAAAGAGCATATATACATGGAATGGGAGGGGGGAGGGAAAGAGCATATATACAAGGAATGGGAGGGGAGGGAAAGAGCATATATACATGGAATGGGAGGGAGGAGGGAAAGAGCATATATACATGGAATGGGAGGGAGGAGGGAAAGAGCATATATACATGGAATGGGAGGGGGGAGGGAAAGAGCATATATACATGGAATGGGAGGGAGGAGGGAAAGAGCATATATACATGGAATGGGAGGGGGGAGGGAAAGAGCATATATACATGGAATGGGAGGGAGGAGGGAAAGAGCATATATACATGGAATGGGAGGGGGGAGGGAAAGAGCATATATACATGGAATGGGAGGGAGGAGGGAAAGAGCATATATACAAGGAATGGGAGGGGAGGGAAAGAGCATATATACATGGAATGGGAGGGGGGAGGGAAAGAGCATATATATGACGCGCCCCTGGGCCTGTGTCGCGCTGCGTTGCGCACGCGGGAGCTTACCCGGAGCCGGATCTCTTGAGGGTTGTAGTCTCGTGGCGGCGACCCGGTCCGCGCCCAGGGAGTCAATCTGAGCGGCGATGTACTAGCAGTAGATGGTTGGTGACTACGCCACCCGTTGAATGCAGCTATGGAGCTGCCGCTGCAGGGCAGACCACTGAGGCCGGTGGAAGGATGGTGCAGCGTGGATGGTATAACCCCCAACGGGAGGGGTATGGCCTCAGGGCAGCCGACGTGGATGATGGGGGTAGCAGGAACCACTCAGAGACGGTGCGGTGTAGTTCAGGGTCTTTACTGGTGACAAAGATAGACCCTCCCGGAGTACTTGCTAGTGATAGGGGCCTGGTCAGTCCTTGAGCAGATGGGATCTCCCCTGGCCAGGCGGAGTTGTAGGCCTTCCCAACTAACTGTACTCTTCTGGCTACCTTGCTAGAGGCGGGAATAAGTAGCCCACGTCCCTGAGTGTACCGTGTGGTGCTCACCCGTATGGCCGGTGACTCGGGGCCTTCTAATGGCTTCCGCTCCACGATGGCGGTGCTGGTCCCACGCGTGTGACCGTGCCTTCGGGCTTCTGGGCCAGAGGACCTGAAATCCTCTGCCGGACGGTTTCTGCTGCTGGGTAGGAGTTAGTCCCCACAGCCTCGGACTCCGGGTCCGGTAAGAAATCTTCTCAGTCAGGGCGAGCTCTGTAGCTGCCAGCCCCTGACTCGTTGTAACACTGCTCCCCACAGAGCTCCTGATGTTTCTTGCTATGCTGCTTCTCTTCTCTACTCTTGTTCTGTCTTCTTTCTCACTAACTCTGCCTCAGCCCCGGGTTTATATAGGGGAAGTCCTTCCCCTCCCAAGACTGGGCAGGAGGTGTGGCATGCATAGGATCCCTGACCAAAGGACCTCCCACCTGCTCTCAGACGTAATATCTCTATCACTGTGGCAACCAGACCCCTGGGGTGTCACATTCCCCCCTAGTGAAATTTAGTACTCCGGGACTAAACATATTTTTTTTAGAAAAACATAACAAGGTATAACAATAACAATACAATAAGAAAAACACATAAGATGGTTACGGCGTGTCCGCAACCGGGTGCAGTTTTGAAAAGCAAGGTGTCCATTTCACCAAAACAGGGAGACGTAACCAGGTAGGGGCCTGTCCTGCCCCGAGTCCTTAACAGTCTTTAGTCCATCCTGGGTTACGCTCCAACTATGTACAAGGATTCCCGGTAAATCCACCAAGGACTCCTAAAAAGAACTAGAAACACAAAATTATACACAAGCAACTATAAACAAGTAAACATTATAAGATAGCTTAAACATTTAGATCCTCCAACGTGCGGGTAGCTGGCCTCTAGTGGCCCTAGTGGACCTACGGAGCTGACTGTCTGGCCCTGAACTACAGGGTGTAGGAGCTGCCAAGGGTAAACTGGGCAGCTGTCCATGGGCCCTCTGGCTCACTAGGGGTATGGCATGCTCACTATAAGCAGAGGGTTGATTTTCCGGGTCTGCTTGTGTAGAGTCTTCTGCCTCCTGGACCGGCTGTTCTTCCAGCTCTACCGGTTGCTCCGTAGGTTCTTGGGATGATGGTTGGAGGAAGGTGAGTACGGGTACCACAACTGCACCATTGACTTGAGTCCAAGACCGAGGGAAGTCCCCGAGCACGGTACTAACCATATCTTCCCTTTCCTCTACGGGTCGATGGTCTTCTTGTTCCTCTTCAGGGTTCCTCAGTTGTTCGGGACACTTCTTCAGGTGGTCCCGGGATACAATGGCTGTGGTTTCCCCTCCGTCTTTACTGATGGTACAGACCTTCGGGTTTTCGTGGCTTGAGGGCAGTACGGTGTACGGGTCCTTCTCCCACTGGTCGTCCAACTTGTGGAGCCGTCTCTTCCTCTTCAAGACCTGCTCTCCGGGTACCAGGGGAACAGCGGGAGCATACTGGTTGTAAGTTTTCTCTTGTCTTTCCCTAGCCTGACAGAGACTTCGCTCCACGCTCTCCTGTACTCTCCGGTACTGCTGCTGCCTCTCTGTGTCCCAGTCTGTTTCTGGTGAAGTGTCCTCGGGTGTCAGGACTCCCATTTCCAGGTCAACAGGTAACTTACCAGGTCTTGCCCTCATTAGGTAAGCCGGGGTACAGTTGGTGGAACCTACCGGGATGTGGTTGTATAGGTCCACCAGATCGGGCAACTTTTCAGGCCACAGACTGCGTTCTTCCAGGGGCAATGTTTTTAGAAGATCCATTACCACCTGGTTCATTTTTTCACAAAGTCCATTAGTCTGCGGATGGTAGGGTGTCGTCCTTATCTTCCGGCAGCCATACAGATTGCAGAATTCCTGGAAGACCTCCGCTTCAAAGGCAGGTCCCTGGTCCGTCAGCACTTGGTCCGGGTACCCGTGTGGACAGCAAAAGTGCTGCTGGAAGGCTCTAGCTGCTGTTTGAGCCGTTAAGTCCTTGACGGGGACGACAACCAGAAACCGGGAGTAATGATCCACGATGGTTAACGCGTAGACGTAGCCATTTGTGCTTGGGGTCAGTTTTACATGATCCAAGGCTACCAGTTCCAACGGTTGCCGGGTGACGATGGACTGCAGGGGAGTCTTCTGGCTGGCGCGGTCCTTCCTTCTCAGGTTGCACGGGCCACAGTCTCTGCACCACTTCTCAATGGTTCCCCTCATGCCTACCCAGTGGAATCGCTCGCGCAGCAGGAACTCCAGCTTCTTCCACCCGAAGTGTCCAGCTCCGTCGTGGTATGCCTCCATCACCATGGCTGCGTCTCTTCGTGGCACCACTACTTGCCAGAGTAATTCATGCGTCCGGGAGTTAACCATTCTGCGGCACAACTTCCCTTTGTAAAGGAACAGTCGACTCTTCTCTGCCCATAGTTGTTTGGCTTCCTCCGGAGCGTCTGGTTCAAGGCGAGCCTCCGGCCGAGTCAGCATCTCCTTCACCAGTCGGACGGCAGGGTCGCTGTCTTGCGTTTCCGCCCAGTTGTAGTGAGGTAAGGGGTTCAACGTAGCAGCCTGCTTACTCCTTACCCGGTGGGAATACTGGATAGTCCCATGACGGTGGAACGCAGGGAGTTCAATTTCTTCCAGTCCCTCCGGATCTTCTCCTTCGTCCGGCAGGTTGGGCATCCTGGACAGGGCGTCCGCGTTAGTATTGGAGCGCCCTGCCCGGTATTTGATTATGAACTCGTAGTTGGACAGACGGGCCATCCACCTCTGCTCCAGGGCACCGAGTCTTGCCGTGTCCAGGTGTGTCAACGGGTTGTTATCCGTGTACACGGTGAACCGGGAAGAAGCAAGGTAATGCTTAAAGCGCTCAGTGACTGCCCATACCACGGCCAGGAACTCTAGCTTAAATGAGCTATAATTCTCGGGGTTCCTTTCGGTGGGTCGCAGTTTTCGGCTGGCGTAGGCGATTACTCGTTCTTTCCCCTGCTGGATCTGGGACAGTACGGCTCCTAGCCCGATGTTACTGGCGTCGGTGTAGAGGATGAAGGGCTGGCTATAATCCGGGTACGCCAAGATTTCATCCCCCGTGAGGGCCATCTTCAGCTGGCGGAAGGACTCTTCTTCTAGCTCTTCCCATTTGAAGGGCGGCTTCTGGTTCTTGGCCTTCCGGGACTGGCCTATCAGGAGGTCCTGCATAGGCGCTGCCTTTTTGGTGAAACCGGGAATAAACCTTCGGTAGTAGCCTACCAACCCGAGGAACTGCCGCACTTCTTTTACGCTGGAGGGGCTTGGCCATCCCTTAATTGCGGTGATCTTATCGGGGTCGGGAGCCACTCCGTCAGCGCTCACCACGTGTCCCAGGTACTGCACCTTTGGTTTCAGGAGGTGACACTTGGAGGGTTTCACCTTTAGGCCGTAACTCGCCAGAGCTTCGAACACCTCCGCCAGGTGTTTCAGGTGGTCCTCATAAGTTTTGGAGTATACGATGACATCGTCCAGGTACAACAGGACCGTCTCGAAGTTTCTGTGGCCCAGACAGCACTCCATTAATCGTTGGAAGGTTCCTGGGGCGTTGCAGAGTCCGAACGGCATGCAGGTGAACTCACTAAGTCCCATCGGGGTGGTGAATGCGGTCTTCTCCCGGTCCGCCTCTGCTACAGGAACCTGCCAGTACCCGCTAGTGAGATCCAAGGTAGAGAAGAAGTTAGCAGATCTTAAAGCAGCCAATGACTCCTCTATCCTTGGTAAGGGGTACGCATCCTTGTGTGTGATACGGTTGATTTTCCGGTAATCTACACACATCCTCATGGTGTTGTCTTTCTTTTTGACTAAAACTAGCGGGGCTGCCCAGGGGCTACAGCTATCCCGGATTACCCCAGCCTCCTTCATGTCTCTAAGCATCCCCTTGGCGTGTTGGTAATGTGCAGGGGGTACGGGTCGATACCTCTCTTTTATGGGAGGATGATCTCCCGTGGGGATGCGGTGTTCTACCCCCTTGACTCGCCCGAAGTCTAACGGGTGTTTACTAAACACTCTCTCATACTCTTGAACCACCCGGTAGACTCCCTGTTTCTGGTGGGAGGGAGTGGAGTCAGTTCCCAAGTGTAGTTGCTGACACCAATCCTCCATTACTTTCTTAGAGCCGTTACCTTCCTCCGGGTGAGATGGAGGCAAGGGTTCCACAGACTGTATAGAGTTTTGGTTGATGGTATATAATTTTGCTAGCGTGGCATACCGGGGCAGGTACACTTCCCTCTCCCCGATATTGATTATGCGAACGGGCACCCTCCCATGGCGTACATTGACCACCCCCCGTGCTGTCAAAATGGTGGGCCTACTGTCTGAGTAAACTGGTTCTACCATTGCCTGGTAATCTCTACCTCTCAGACCAATAGCTGCCCGGCACCAAATCATCATTTCGCTTTTTGGGGGCATGGTAATAGGGAAAGGGTCACACATTCTTACGCTACCAATCTCACCGCCGGAGAGTTCCACCTGTTGCCGTCGCATCAGTGCCCGGATCTCTTTCTGGAGCACTCGCTGCTCGCCGGAGCTGGCGTTCTTGGCAACCTGCTGTAGAAGGAAAATCACCTCTGCAAGACAATTCTCAATTACATTAGTTCCTAGAGTTATTTTTGGGTGGCTCTCATGTTTGTCAATGTCTACAATGATCAGTCCCTGTGCTGCCAGTTCGACTCTACCGATTTTGATGGTCACCTCTTTAAATCCGATCTGTGGCACGGGCTGGCCATTGCTGGCGATGATACTCAAGTCGTCGTCAGGGTAGTGGGTAATATCCGAGTCATTCCAGTACTGCTTAAAGAGCACGTACGGGATGGTGGTGACCTGTGACCCGGTGTCCAGTAGGGCACTCATGGGAATGCCATCCAGTACCACAGGCAAGACTGGACGTCCTCCCACATATCTGTCGCGCCAGTTCGATGGGCCTGGTGATCTTTTTCCTGGGGGTTGGCCCTCTACCCCAGGTTGTGCCCGTTTAAAGAACAGTACCTTTCCATATGTCCGGGTTGATTGCAGCGGCGGCAGATGGGTCGTCCGTCCTCGCTGTATCGGTCACTGGGTCTTCCTCTGGCCGGTGGGGTCCTCCTTGGTCGACGCCACGGGATGTCCTCCGGTCCGGATGCCAGCTGGATCTTCCCTGGGGTGGAAACCTGTAAAGACTGCACAGTTCGGGTTAGCGCAGCAACGCTCTTAGCTAGCTCTTGGACCTGATGGCGTAGGTCTGGAGCCGGGTCATTGTCCAAAGCCTGCGCATCAGCTCCCACAGGCCCTGCCGACAAGGGCGCCGCCTCCTGGTGGTAAGTGATAGCTGGGCGCCTGTGGGTCACAACGCCACCCGGTGCCGGTTCTCGGAGCACCCGGATGGCTCTGTCCTTGAACTGTGCAAAGTCCAGATGGGGATCCTGTAAGGCCATTGCCCGCAACTGGGTTCGGTGGGCATTGCAATATAAACCCTCTATAAATTGTTCAGTCAACAGCCTGTCCTCGTTTCCCACCCCATCAGGGTCGGTCTGCTTTATGGCCCTCAGGGCCTCTTGTAGGTTTAGTGCATAGTCCCTTATACTCTCATGCGCTCGCTGCTTGCACCCGTAGAATCTAAGCTTAATCTCGGCTGAGGTGCGGGTATCAAAGGTGTCCTTCAGCCGGGTTAGTATCCCTGCGACAGTCTTCCTCCCAGGTGGCCAGGATTTTACTTCCCTTTTGGCTGCCCCGGTTAGTTGGGCCACCAGGATGCTCACTTTTTGCTCTTCTGTGAGGGGGTACACCTGGAAGAGGCTATCCAGCTTTTCTCTAAAGTCATGCAGGGTATGTGACTCCCCTGAGTACTGGGGTAGCCAAGCTGCTCCCGGGATATAGGGCATGGTGAAGGGCATAACTGCAGCAGCGGTGGCGCTGGCGGGGGTTGAGGCAGTGAAGCTCTCCTCCGTATCCGACATCTTCCTCCCCCCTAGTGGACCGTGGCCTACCTTGCGATGATCCTGTTCCGTAGGCCGTGGCTCCGCAGTGGATCGTCAGGGTTGAGGACCTTCCGTCGCGCTCCGGTGACGTCGGCGTCTGCTGGGCTCCTTCCAGGACCTTACGCAACGTCCGGATGTGAGGCGGGGCTTCAGTTCTCGCGCGCTTTCGGAGTCCACGCCCCTCTTCTTCCCGCGCGGCGTCCTCAAGATGGCGTCCAATGGCGGGAAAACTCCACGGATGGCGGGAAGAAGGTAGAAGATGGCGCCGGATGGCGGGAAACCTCCACGGATAGCGGGAATCTTCACCACTGGTAAGTTTGAACAGTCTTTGCTTTTCAGGCACGCAGTACCCGGTGGTTGCGGGCACGAAATCCTGCCGACTACGCCAAAGTTGACGCGCCCCTGGGCCTGTGTCGCGCTGCGTTGCGCACGCGGGAGCTTACCCGGAGCCGGATCTCTTGAGGGTTGTAGTCTCGTGGCGGCGACCCGGTCCGCGCCCAGGGAGTCAAACTGAGCGGCGATGTACTAGCAGTAGATGGTTGGTGACTACGCCACCCGTTGAATGCAGCTATGGAGCTGCCGCTGCAGGGCAGACCACTGAGGCCAGTGGAAGGATGGTGCAGCGTGGATGGTATAACCCCCAACGGGAGGGGTATGGCCTCAGGGCAGCCGACGTGGATGATGGGGGTAGCAGGAACCACTCAGAGACGGTGCGGTGTAGTTCAGGGTCTTTACTGGTGACAAAGATAGACCCTCCCGGAGTACTTGCTAGTGATAGGGGCCTGGTCAGTCCTTGAGCAGATGGGATCTCCCCTGGCCAGGCGGAGTTGTAGGCCTTCCCAACTAACTGTACTCTTCTGGCTACCTTGCTAGAGGCGGGAATAAGTAGCCCACGTCCCTGAGTGTACCGTGTGGTGCTCACCCGTATGGCCGGTGACTCGGGGCCTTCTAATGGCTTCCGCTCCACGATGGCGGTGCTGGTCCCACGCGTGTGACCGTGCCTTCGGGCTTCTGGGCCAGAGGACCTGAAATCCTCTGCCGGACGGTTTCTGCTGCTGGGTAGGAGTTAGTCCCCACAGCCTCGGACTCCGGGTCCGGTAAGAAATCTTCTCAGTCAGGGCGAGCTCTGTAGCTGCCAGCCCCTGACTCGTTGTAACACTGCTCCCCACAGAGCTCCTGATGTTTCTTGCTATGCTGCTTCTCTTCTCTACTCTTGTTCTGTCTTCTTTCTCACTCACCCTGCCTCAGCCCCGGGTTTATATAGGGGAAGTCCTTCCCCTCCCAAGACTGGGCAGGAGGTGTGGCATGCACAGGATCCCTGACCAAAGGACCTCCCACCTGCTCTCAGACGTAATATCTCTATCACTGTGGCAACCAGACCCCTGGGGTGTCACATATACATGGAATGGGAGGGGGGAGGGATAGAGCATATATACATGGAATGGGAGGGAGGAGGGAAAGAGCATATATACATGGAATGGGAGGGGGGAGGGAAAGAGCATATATACATGGAATGGGAGGGAGGA
Organism: Phyllobates terribilis; assembly: GCF_046119375.1. NCBI lineage: Eukaryota > Metazoa > Chordata > Amphibia > Anura > Dendrobatidae > Phyllobates > Phyllobates terribilis. Next base: position 60,246,388 of record NW_027362763.1, read on the forward strand.
GGGAAAGAGCATATATACATGGAATGGGAGGGGGGAGGGAAAGAGCATATATACCAGGAATGGGAGGGGAGGGAAAGAGCATATATACATGGAATGGGAGGGGGGAGGGAAAGAGCATATATACATGGAATAGGAGGGGAGGGAAAGAGCATATATACATGGAATGGGAGGGGGGAGGGATAGAGCATATATACATGGAATGGGAGGGAGGAGGGAAAGAGCATATATACATGGAATGGGAGGGGGGAGGGAAAGAGCATATATACATGGAATGGGAGGGAGGAGGGAAAGAGCATATATACATGGAATAGGAGGGGAGGGAAAGAGCATATATACATGGAATGGGAGGGGGGAGGGATAGAGCATATATACATGGAATGGGAGGGAGGAGGGAAAGAGCATATATACAAGGAATGGGAGGGGGGAGGGAAAGAGCATATATACATGGAATGGGAGGGAGGAGGGAAAGAGCATATATACATGGAATAGGAGGGAGGGAAAGAGCATATATACATGGAATGGGAGGGGGAGGGATAGAGCATATATACATGGAATGGGAGGGGGAGGGAAAGAGCATATATACATGGAATGGGAGGGAGGAGGGAAAGAGCATATATACATGGAATGGGAGGGGGGAGGGAAAGAGCATATATACAAGGAATGGGAGGGGAGGGAAAGAGCATATATACATGGAATGGGAGGGGGGAGGGAAAGAGCATATATACATGGAATGGGAGGGGGGAGGGATAGAGCATATATACATGGAATGGGAGGGAGGAGGGAAAGAGCATATATACATGGAATGGGAGGGGGGAAGGGATAGAGCATATATACATGGAATGGGAGGGGGGAGGGAAAGAGCATATATACATGGAATGGGAGGGGGGAAGGGATAGAGCATATATACATGGAATGGGAGGGAGGAGGGAAAGAGCATATATACATGGAATGGGAGGGGGGAAGGGATAGAGCATATATACATGGAATGGGAGGGGGGAGGGGAAAGAGCATATATACATGGAATGGGAGGGGGAAGGGATAGAGCATATATACATGGAATGGGAGGGAGGAGGGAAAGAGCATATATACATGGAATGGGAGGGGGGAAGGGATAGAGCATATATACATGGAATGGGAGGGGGGAGGGAAAGAGCATATATACATGGAATGGGAGGAAGGAGGGAAAGAGCATATATACAAGGAATGGGAGGGGGGAGGGAAAGAGCATATATACATGGAATGGGAGGGAGGAGGGAAAGAGCATATATACATGGAATAGGAGGGGAGGGAAAGAGCATATATACATGGAATGGGAGGGGAGGGATAGAGCATATATACATGGAATGGGAGGGGGAGGGAAAGAGCATATATACATGGAATGGGAGGGAGGAGGGAAAGAGCATATATACATGGAATGGGAGGGGGGAGGGGAAAGAGCATATATACAAGGA